>NW_021703777.1:9389207-10708267 GCF_005190385.1 Monodon monoceros
GAGAGAGAGAGAGAGAGAGAGAGAGATAGATATGCATGGTTAGCCCGCATCTGTTCTGGCCATCGCATCTGAAGCACCAAGCGTATCATTGAAGTCATCTTGGATTTCAGCCCCATATGTGCCCCCAGAAGACTGCTTCTCCATCAGTGACCTAAGTGAGACTAGTCAATAAACCCAGCCAGCCGAGCCTAGCTCAGATTGTAGAATCATAAGCAAATAAATGCTTATTTTTTTTACGCTATTAAGTTTTGGGATATTTTGTTAAATAGAAGTAGATGCCGGAAATCCTCACTGACTTACAAATTTATTTTGTCCTTCAGAGACTGAAGATGAGTATTATTTTCTGTCATCTTTATTCTCATACCAAGGTACTGAGACCTCAGCCAAGGTGAGGTTCTAGGTCCTCTAGAAAAGGGAATTCAGAGAAATTTAATGGATTTGGAGTGTTAAAACTGGACAAATGAAAATTCATGTGGGATAAGAACATCATTTTCAACTATCTGAAGGCTGGTTTGGTAAGAGGAATATAGTTGCTTTTGAGAATTCAAGGCATGGAAAGATAAAAAATGATCAGAAGCCACATATGAGTAACGAAACTTTCCTCACATTTAAATTAAACATGGAATTGTCCTATGTAGTGGACTGTCACAAATGGCAGGGGCACCTGATGAAGACAACATACTCTCCATTGCTGGAGAGTCAGAGTGCTTTAACTTACCACCATGCTCAGATGCGTGGCAGTCATGGAGTCATGCTACTTGACCTTCTTTCAAGAAACTACTTATTTTTCAGCTGTGAGGAGTATAATTAGCTGACGGATATAGCTGCAGAACCTTTAGAATCCTTTGTAGCATTCGAGCTAAGGCAGTGCTCTTCAGGTTGTCTTCCAGCCATTGACAGAGCCTGGCTATTTCTGCCAGTGCAAGCCTCTCCTGTGCCCTGTCTTTGCTCTGCAGCTCTCCGTTATTAGGTTGGTCAAGACTTCCTGAGATCTGCACTGCATTTCTTATACTGTTCTCCTTGATTCTTCTTCTTACCGTCTTTCAGAAGCGTAGGATCTGCTTTGTGGTCTGAGAAGGCTTCCCATGCATTATCCTCTTCTCTTCCTCTTTATCATTCATAGGTGTTAGTCTTCAATAAACATCTTTATTCCTAAATTCTGGCTTAGCATCTGCTTCTGTTAGGATCCGAGCAAGATGCGATGGACAAAACTAAACTGAGAGATGGGTCAGTTTAGAAAAATTTTAAGGTCTCTTCTAACTCAGCAATCCTATAATATCATGCTGTTCCATCTAATGGCTCCCAGGTGGAGTTGGATAATCATTTTATAGCAATTCTAAGAAGTAAGGCAAGAAATACCTTTTGGGGTAGAGAAGGCACCTGTCTAAATCACAAACTTTATATTTTGGGAAATATTTTCTTCAAAATTGCAAAGGTGATTTGCATTTGGTCTTCAAATGTAATTCATTTGCTAATATTTGTAACAATCTGCAGTAATTTAAATCTATTAAACGGCACAAAAAGATGGAAATACATCGGTATCTAGTAAAAGATGTCTATGCAACACACATGTTTTCTGGACAGATAGCACCAATATTGAAGATGATTAAAGAAAGCAGTATAGAAAAAGTGTCAATTCTGGTGGTATTTATTATAATTTGGAAAATAATCTTCCATTGCATCCAGATCTTACATAATTAGCACATAACAAAGTAACAATAATAATCAGCTTTGAAATATGGACCCTATTAAATTATGCATCTCTTGAATATATGTGGAATTCCAGAGGAAATTAAAATGTACTGAAATTATCTTATTAATCTTGAGTTGGAATGAAGTTCCTTAAAGTTTTTTAATGTTGTGCTTATGTCAAATGAATGTAAAACAAATGCTTACTTTGAAGGTTTGAAATTAAAAAATTCAGAAGATATGATCATTAGGCCAGCCTGTGTTTCCCAGACCTCCTCTGTTTAGACAGGCAGCCAGAATATAGCATGCCTTTGTGGTCATGTGCACTCCGACTTCTCTCATGTTCTTTTGAGATAAATTCTGGAATCCCTGGGTATATCACGTGATATTTAGTAATCAGACATTGCTCTCATGGCACATGGAGTTTTTGATTTGCCTTCTATTTTTAAAGCCACCTTTATTGAGCCTCTATCATCTGCCAGATAGTACCCCAAGTTCTTCAAGTAAATTACCCCATTAATATCACAACAGTCATATTAGATGTGGGATATTATTGTTTCCATTTTGCACTCAGGAAATCTGAGCGTTAGAGAGGTTGAATAATATGACCCATGTCACTGTGGTGCATAAACATGGCGGTGCCTGGGTTTTAACTTAGCTGTGGCTGGCTGCAAGGTCTGCGCTGTCATAACTGTTGTGTTACCTTGACATTTCTGTTCTCCTACTTGCTTTTCTGTTCTGTCAGTCACTGAGAGTCAAAAGTGCCACTAGTCAGCATGGAAGACACTCTGCTGCTGCTGCTCTGCTGCCGTTGCGACACAGGCTGTGGATGCCCAAGGTGCAGGGAGCTGACGTGCAGGTAGCTGAAGGAACTCTCCTTGTTGCCAAACGTGCTGTTATCACTGACTGCACTGCTGCTGTCATTAGTGCTGCTGCCAACACTGCCAGCCCTGCTGACGCCTTGGGCTCTCGGGGTCTCAGGGTGATTCTGTAGACAAGCAGCTGCTTGTAGATTTCACTTGCTCATTACCTGTAGATCCTTTGCTGTAGGACTCAGGCTTACGTCCACGGAGCCTGGTATGGAAGACGATGGGAGGTATGTTTTATCTTCCCCAACATCTGGGGCAACTGGCCTTGAACCAAACACATGTACTTCGGTTCTCTTTTCTCTTTTTTCTTTAGAGATTTCTTTTCTTCAGAGGCTCTTTCTTCTTTCATGCAATGCCCCACCAGCCCTGGAAACATGAGCATAGACACTTGAACCTTAGAATGAACATAATTCAATCTTAATGTGGAAGCCCCACTACACTGGATATTTCAGTTTGAAAAATATAAAGAGCCCTTATATTTTATAATCATGAACATATACTTAGCTGTGCAAGAATTGAATCATGCTAATTATTAAAGAATTGCTATAAACATCTTTGGTCTCTAGCAAGGGTGGTTTCAGTTTGATTTGCATTATTTGTAAGAAAAAATAATTAAAAATAACCTTAAAAAGTCAAATCTTTCTTTGAAGCTCTATCAATATTCATACAACTCATATCAGAAGGCTTCCAGGGACAAGGTGATTTTGTTGGCGGGGTGATTCTTTTTTACTTTTGCTTCCAACCCTAACTCAAAAGGAGGGCACCGTTGTCTCAAAGCTGGAAAATAAGGAAATAGCATGAAAATTTACAAACATCAACTCGTTAAAAACATAAAAAATAAGGAATTTTTAACTGAGGGAAAAGAATGTCACATTGCAGAATTCTTTACCATCTTAACTGAAAGCAAAAACCTGTTTGAAGTTTTTAATTGAGAAAAGCATATGGGGGAAAAGAGCTCTTAGTTCTATGCTGGAAGTGTTTCTTTTTCTTTTCTTTTATTGCTTACATCTAGTGTAGAAAGAAAAAAAACAGTTGTATCAGGATCCTGGTCAGGATCCTCTTCTTAAGGACTGTTTTTTTCCCTTAGGGATAAAGCAGTCAATTTTCTTGTTTGAGTACAGTGCAAGCTTATATTTCCATTCTACCTGCCATAATAATTGAGAATTTTATGTTTTTTCTTCCAGTTTTATCAAGATATGATTAGAGTATCATTGACTTACAACACTATGTTAGTTTCTATTACACAGCATAGTGCTTTGATATTTCTATACATTTCAAAATGATAACCACGATAAGTCTAGTTACCATCTGTCACCCTACAGAGATACAGCATTATTATTAACTATATTCCGCACAGTGTACATTTTGCAAGGTGACTCATTTATTTTGCAACCAGAAGTTTGTACCTCTTTAATCTCCTTCACCTGTTTCACTTGCTTTATGTTTTATTAATTAAGAAAAGGGGGATTGGTAAATAATAACTTAAACACATACGTTTCTGACAGGGTGAGCTTCTTGATTCGTCAGATGTATGGATTTATAGAATGAATTTGCATTCAGTACTTTTATTTCCAGTAAATTGCATGAGGAATTTAGTTTATTTAATAAATGTAAATATGTGAATTTTGAATGTATTTATATATTTAAAGTTATCCTAATACATACACGTTAGGATGTTTTTTACGTGTGTAATGTACATTTTTTCTTAATTGATTTTTAAAAATTTTAAAATTGGAGTGAAAGAAAAATGTTAGTATATGAAAAACCTAATAATGTTATTGTGTTTAAACATCATACATAGATACATGTTTTGTTATTTTCTGAGATACATGCCAGAGTATATTGTAAAGAACTCTATCTCTGGATAAAATAAAATTCCAGAAGCAGTACAGAGAAAAATAAAATATAGTTGCCTTGTATTTCTGATCCTCCTTATTTTTTAGTTTTTAGTGAGGATTTATGCCTCTTCCATAAAGGTGCTAATGTTCTAATGTAGTTAAAATTGTAGAGGAAGAGCTCTTAAAAGTTTGTAGGATGACAAATGACATTTATAAATATTAGTGTCTATTAGTATTTAATATCCTTTCTGTTATCTGCACTTAATGTTTCCATTTCATTTCAACAGTATGTGTAAGAAATGGCTGATCCTTTGCTAGATAGTTTTATTCTGCCTTATGCTGTAAACCTGTTTAGGCAGATAAGGTTTGCAAGTAGTTGAATTCAGAGTTCATATTGGAGTAGACTGGTGGGAATATTTCTCAATAGCTTTTCAAGGAAATACTAACTACTTTATCCTATATATTGAAATTATTTTTATCTTTATTATATACAACCATAGAAAACTTGAGTTCATAAATCCTTAGAAAATTAAAACAGCAAAACAATGATTTGGAAAACAATCAATTAAACCATAAATGGTTTAGGGAATCCCTGGAAATGGAAATGCTACCGAATGCTACTACAGAGTGGATTTTTTTAATGTCTGAATTCAGTAACCTGTGAAGGGAGAACTTTTAAATTGAAAATAATGACAGCACCTTAATTATGGTGATTTTATTGAAAGCCTGCTACTGTAATAATAAGGTGCATTTTAGGTTTCCAGAGCCATGGCAGCTGTCAAAAACCAACAATTTTTCCCTGAGAATAGGTTTGGTGTAATGTTTTTCAAGGACAAGTTGCTCAGCTATTGTCTCAGTGAGCACACCTAGTTAATATTCAACAGTTTTCTTAATCAAAATTGTATGTCCTGCTCCCCAGAGTGTTTGTTAAAGTGATTGTATGTTTATCAGAGCCTTCAACAGCAGAAACAGAATATTCCTAGACGAGGTGCTGGTAATGAGAGCCTATATTTTCCCGGGGTGCTGATAAGAAATAGAAAATGCTGTCAAAATACATTGTTTGTAAAAAAAAATTACTATAGCTCAAAAAGTCAAACCTTTCTTTGAAGCCCTTGTACTTTCTATTACTTCAATTGTTTACCTAGGATAATGGGGCAGCAGGTGTATGGTGATATCCTACTATAAACTCCAGGAATTTCATGCCAGTGACCAAATAGTCTGGGGAGCTATTAATCATTGCTTCTGTTGGGTGACTGATTAAGGTTCTTCACAACACGTTTCCTTTAGATTACAGAAAGTTCTTAATGAAGTAAAGCTTGGGGGGGGCATTAGAGAGCTCAATCCGGCATTCTGCAAATTGTGGGGAAAGCAAGCGTTGCCAAAAGTAAAATAATGCAACAGCTAACGTTTTCCATGAGATACAGTGTCTAAGATGCCGGTTTTGTTACTGCTTTTGTTTTTACCTCAAATTATTTTATATTGCCAGGTGATACTGAGCTGGAAGCAGAGCTATCCTGTTGGGTATGACTTTTCTTTCCAAGGGTAGTACCTACCACTTAGACACACACGCGTGCACGTGTGCACACACCTTTTTCTCTTCCTCTCTCTCTCTCCCCTCCTTGAAATAATCAAGGATACATTGTTTGAAAAATACAGTCCCTGTAAAACTAAGAAGAACATTTTGTATTTTATTTGTTTTGTCTCCAGTTGAATTCTATGAGAAATGAAGTCTTCTGCGAACAGTTCATTTTAATTAGTATGTTGGTAGATTCTCCTGTAGAATCGTAACATTCACTAATAAAAAGTTTTCGGCCATTGTTTCACATAATAAAACGTGTACTTTGAACATTAATTAGGAAACAATGCACCTAAAACCCATCGGAGTTAATCTTTGTAAAATTTTATTTTTTGGGGGGGCTTCCCTGGTGGCGCAGTGGTTGAGAGTCTCCCTGCTGATGCAGGGGACACGGGTTCGTGCCCCGGTCTGGGAAGATCCCACATGCCGCGGAGCGGCTGGGCCCATGAGCCATGGCCGCTGAGCCTGCGCGTCCGGAGCTTGTGCTCCGCAACGGGAGAGGCTACAACAGTGAGAGGCCCGCGTACCGCAAAAAAATAATAATAATAATTTTTTTGAAGGTTACAGCCAGGGATATTGATCACTTCAGTGATACTGAGATAAGTACTGCACTTTGTGTATTGATCTTTGGTATAGAAAGATGGGCACATTAATGTAAAAATTGATTGTTGCTATGTATTTGAAACTTAAGCCACATTATTTGCTGATATTCAAAAATAACTCATTTACTTGGTATTGTTATGTGTAGTTAATTTCTAACTACTTTTTAGATAAATTGATCATTTCATAATTTATTCTAATTTGTAGCTTATAATTGTTTCAAAATGTGAATCACAGATTGATTTGATATGAGCTTTTGGTAGAATTGTGGATCAGTCAGTCCAACCAGGAGATGGAAACCATAGGAGGTTAAACAAGAGTTTAATATAAAAAATATAAAATATTATTAAATTGTGACAACAGAGTAACTGTGAGATATAGGGAAACTTATGCAATACCCAGGGGTCAAGGGAGTGTACCAAGGAAGGACAAACTTGGAAGAGGTTCGGATCTTTGGAGAAGAGGTATAATTCATCCCATTGGATAGCAGAGAAGTTTATGGGTTTGGTCACACATCTGGAGGTGGTCCCCAGTTGCTGGATAACGTGGCAGCAGAGAGAACAGGAGGAACCCTGGCAGTCAAACCAGAGATGGCGTGTCAGAGGGCGTGGGTCCCCTCCAGACTGCTCGTCGGGTAGAGTCCTCACTGCAAAGGAACTGAGGACCTGCAGTGGGACGATCAGGAGTTCAGACAGGTAGCACCCAGGCCTACGCAGACAATTCTGGCACTGGCGCGGGTTGTAAGATTGGCGAGGAGTCATGCATTCTGGGCTCCATGTGTGGCTGGGGTAGAGCTCCACTGAATGTGTTCACAGTCACATCCAGACCACTGATCTCCCCCCCCCCCACCAGCAGAAACCTCGGGAGAGCCCCTTCTTTCTCTAGCATCCCTCCAGCTTTCTCTATCAGGAAAGGTCAACACTGTGCTTATTATAAAGAAGAAATGCTTAAAGGAATTCCACTTATGATCACAGAGGCTATATCTATTGAAGGGTGCAGTCAGAGCTGGAGGGCAGTTAATTCATAACTGGCATACATTGCCTCTCATTTAGATGTAGTTGTAGTTAATGTTGTAACAAAACCGATAATTCAGTTACGAATGTCATGTTCTCTACAGGTGCCCTAGTTTTAGCCCCTTGTACTTGTCTATCCTGATTAGTCGCATTATCCATGTTTTCAGTAGCTGAGAGCTTAAGACTGTGCTTAGTTTTCACTGTATCTTGTTCACACACCATGCATAGCTCTCTGAAGTGGGATAGGAGCCCCTCTACATATGCCACTGTATGTATTCCCAAATTCTTTAGATTAAGTGTTTGAGCAACCTCAGTGGGAAAGACTCATGGAATATCAATAAACTCTATTCTAATTTGAGCTATTTAGATCTCTTTTATAAGCAAGTGAGGAAACTATTTACCCCTAGAGTCTGAATTAGAAATAGCACGCAGTTCATTTGGCAAAGCTAAAGAGCGATATTGATTTTGAGGCACTGAGGAACATGCAAGTGCATAGATGAGTTTTTTACTAGGTATTTTTTTCTCTGCTATTAGTACAACTATTATTGTAGTTAAGGTGAGAAAAAGTTATTATTAGTGACTGCTTCCTGGTGTTCTATAGATGCTATTATTTGCATTTATATTCATATACTGTTGTAATCATATATCAATGAGCTGTCAACTATGTGTATGTAAGAGAGAGGTATACAGGTATCTATGTGTCAAGGTGTTTAAAAAGATGTATACCAATTAATAATTCTTTCATAAAACTGGTTTATTGTGAACCACAGTAACAGCTGTGTGCTAAATCGCTCACAATATTTATGTGTGTTACTGCTTTAACATAGGAATTAACACTGGCAAGCAAATTTTTTTTCTAGCACCCAGGACATAGAACAGTTTTATTATAAGTGGTTTATTCTTTCTTAAGTTAAAGAAAAAAAAAGTCTTTGATGGAAATACTGTAATTGCTTGACAATTTGTTTTGTATTTATAATCTTTCCTCAGGGTGGGTGCTTTTTCTACCCCCTTTAGGTAAAAGAAGGAAGGAGGGAGTATTTTATCATACATGTTAAAAAATTTCCAACATGAATAAATCCAACAGATAAATTGCTTGCAATTACATTTTTAAAAGAGTGTTTCAGGAACATAAGCACTGAAAAGCTAATACTTAGTACAAATGGTTCATTTGTCGTGTGGAAAATAGGCGATGCTATAAAAGCCATTATGATCCACCCTTATAAAATGAGTAATGGAATAACTATAGGAAAAGAAATATGCTTTGCTGTGAAAGCATTTTCTGAAATCTTGTAACATTAAGGTAAAATCTACTAACCCTGAATTCAATACGTGATAATAAGGTCTATGAATTCATCTCCATCTACTATGAATATAACAAAGTATTAAATGTTGAGGGGGACGTAGGAGCAATATAAGATACTACTCCCAATTTTAAGGAGCTTGAAGTCTTTAGCTTTTTAACTGTAGATATTTTGTTTGTTTCTGCCACAGTACCAAGAAACGTACGAAATAATTGAGTCAAAAATACCTAACTCATTTAAACAAAAAAGAGTGAAGAAAGAATTAAATGATGAAAAAGAACATGGGGCTAATAAATGGTAGGTTATCAATTAACAGGCATTCACAAAATGCATCATTTCCGTGGCTCTGTGAACTTGAAGCTTGAAAACAATAAGTTTATTTTTCCTTTGGTTATAAAGGGTAACATGTAATTATACCATTTATTGAGTGTACTCTTAAGTACAAGACTGATATGCGCAGAATTGATTGTCTTTACCGATTTTTCCTCTAAGATACACATTATTTGGGACCTCTTAGTTTTAAACGGAAGTTCAGACACAACAGGAGATTTGCACATGGTCGCACAGCCAAAAGTATGAACAGAGATACCAATTCTGGTTTGCACATCCCCAAAGCCAGGCCCATTCCAGTACACAGTTTGGCTTCTAAAAGTTAAAAATAATTAAAGCATTTACTTCTTTAGATGTTAAGGAATTGATAATTTTAATAACTTCCATGTTGAATTTAAAGACTGAAAATTCAGCTGGTAATTTCTATTCGATTTATAGTCACTCAGCTTTTACTTCTGTTCCCTCTAAAGTAGTTGAAAACTAAAATGTGATATGAGTGAGCAAGGTGAATATAAATTTTGAAAATCATTTCTTTCCTAAATCTGGGAACCTTCCTTCTTCTATTGAGGCTTTCACTGGTATTTTTGTGTTTCCCTCATGGCTTGCCTAACAATTTTGTGTTGATTTCATCTTTGTGGCTTATTTCTAGATTCTTATTTCTCTAATGTGACTTCTTAAATATTACAGGAATGAAAATAATCATAATAGTGAATTTTCACATTTTCCTTCCATTTTCTATCATCTCATTATACCAATAAATATACTGAGTATTTTCAGGTTTATTTCTTACCTCTTCAATTAGAAAGTAAGCTACTTAAAGGTTGTGTCAGCATTTTCTCTTAATGAGGGAGGCTGTACACAGAGGTTACTTATATAATAAATATTATAGATTAAACATCTGATTATTCTATGAGTAGGGGGAGTATTATGAAATCAGGTTTTGGTAATTCTAACAAGATGTTTGATAGACTTGGTTTCTGAACTTCTTGACAAGATTAGTCCATTATGATAATATGCATATTTTGCAAGTTTGGAATAAGAAATATTGCATTCTCTTTAGTAAGAGCCCTGACAAATGGTCCAACATTAGAAAAATTCATCAAATTTTTTACAGTGAGGTGGTGTGATATCGGGAAGAGGTTAAATGCTTTGCCAGAAGGATCCAGAAGCAAGTCTAAGCTCTAAAAATTCCTTAGTAATATGCATCATGGCTGAGTGAATAGAGAACGAGCTTTAGAGTTACATGACCTGGGTTTGAATTCCAGCTCTATCATTAGCTATATGAATTTAGCCAAGTTAAGTAATCTCAGTAAACCATGTTTCTTAATCTACGAAATAAAAATAGTAGCATCTCTCACTATAAGGTTTTTGTGAGGATTAACTAGAATAATAAATGAAAAGTATCTGGAACAAAGAAGTTGCTGAACAAATGCAGCTACTTTCAGTTTTAAATATCAAAGTTTATTTGATGCAGATTATTTGATGTACTGAAGATGATTAATTTTCTGAATATTGTGGGGAGAAAATCAAAGAGATTTTAACTATCACAGAAAGCCTACTTGTTCCCTAGTATGGCTATTAAAAACTGTGATTAGCATTTTAAATTCTATTTTTAAGGTAAACATGTACAGTGACTTTTAGTTCTTGGGAAAATTTAGTCTGATGTTGTTTTGGGCTCTTAGGTTAATTAGTCTCTTCATCTGAAAGAGTTAAGCTGCTGGTGACTGACCTTTTCTCTAAGCTAATGGGTGTGTTAGGATCTTTAATCTGCTTCCTTTTAGTTTCCTTCTCATAAGTCACAGAGTTCAGGAATAAGACATTCTTTGGTGAGTGTGTTTATTACATGCTCGTATAACAGCCCATTGTTATTTAAGAATTAACTGTAGAGTTTTTATTCCTATGTATTATAAAAATCAGAACAATTGTACAAAAATGAGTATTATACATCAAGGTAATATTTGTGTTACATTTTCAAGTGAGTGTATTGATCTATATGTGAAGAATTTTTAGTTGAAATAGTGTAGTGATTTTGACCCTCTTACTGAGTTCCTTCAGGCCAACTTCATACATTCTCTCTTCCTTCTGGTGTTTGTAAAATGGTCAATTGCAATGATTATGTTCAGCTTTGAAGTGCTAGGCCTATCGATCTAATAAAAATGTCCCAGAACACATTGTGAAATATTTTTAACCAGAAGGACTCTAGTAACCTAGAGAAATTGGACAGAACAAGTAACTTAACTTTTTTTTCTCAGGGGATAAATATAGACAGAAGTTATAGAGAAGATGATTAAGACTGATCTCTAAATATTCAGTCATCCTAAAATAGTTATCCCTCTCACAGAAGGGAGCATTACTATTTACTAGGATTACAAACCAATTGATCACCTGACATCTTGTGGCTGATTGTGGGTTGGTGAGGGAATGAAAAAAGCCTTTATGAAGCATTGGCATTTTCACAGTTGCATTTCACAGATAACAGTTTTGATTTTCAGCACTTTTTGTGCTTAAAAATAATGTGTGTTTGTTCGTGTGTGTATCTTAACTTTGAACATGAGAAAATTAAACCTCAGACAAGTCAAATATTTTTCAAGGTCACATAGTTTAAAATTGACAAATGGAATTTCAACCCAGTTTAGTCTGATTTCAAATTCTCATCTTTGCTGCCATGTATCTTTGTTTCTGAACTTCATTATAATTTTAAGTGCCTTGCTGACTGAATTACAAATGAATATGTTTGTCTTGTTCTCAAAAAAAATTCATTCATTTCTGTAATATTGAGTGTCTGCTGGTGCTTAGTATTTTAGTCACTAGGGATACAGCAGTGAACAAGATGGACACAACCCTTGCTTTCAGGAAGATTATTTTCTAGTTGGAAGGACACCAATAATCAGTTCAGAAAAAAAGCAATAAAAATATCAGGTATTCAGAAGTTCAGTGGTAGAAAATTAAAATGAGGTAATGTGGCTGAGAGTGACTGAGCAGCCTCTTTGGATTGGTTAGTCAGGGAAGGTCTCCTAAGGATGTGATATTTAAAACAGGTTTTACTGGCCAAAAAGAGTCAGTCACATGACATCTGAGACTGGGGAAGGAGGTTGTTAATCAGGGCAAAGAACCTAAGTGTTCCTGATAGAAATAGTAGAGTGGTTCCTGATAGAAATAGTAGAGTGGTGGTGATGAGGTTGGAAGGCAGGCCTGGGTCAGGTCACGTAAGGGTATAGAATTTATGTGCAACTAGAAGCAACCATATGGAATTAATCAGAAAATGGACATGAAGGTAACTCTTGTGTGTCTGTGGAGTGTGATTGTGGAGGCAAGGATTAGATGTGGGTGGTGAGTAAAAAGAGGGATCCTGTTGGAAGCATTAATATTGTTAAAATGACCATAGTACCCAAAGCAATCTACAGATTTAACGTGATCCCATCAAATTACCCATGACATTTTTCACAGGACTAGAACAAATAATCCTAAAATTGATATGGAACCATAAAAAACCCAGAATTGCCAAAGCAATCCTGAGGAAAACTGGAGGCATGACCCTCCCAGATTTCAGACAGTAGTACAAAGCTACAGTAATCAGAACAGCATGATACTGTCACAAAAAACAGACATGGATCAATGGAACAGAATAGAGAGCCCATAAATAAACCCACACACCTACGGTCAATTAATATTTGACAAAGGAGGCAAGAATATACAATGGAGAAAAGACAGTCTCTTCAGCAAGTAGTGTTGGGAAAGCTGGACAGCTGCATGTAACTCAGTGAAGCTAGAAAATTACCTCATACCATACACAAAAATAAACTCAAAATGGCTGAAAGACTTAAATATAAGACATGACACCATAAAACTCCTAGAAGAGAACATAGGTGAAACATTCTCTGACATAAGTCTTAGCAGTGTTTTCTTAGGTTAGTCTCCCAAGGCGATAGAAATAAAAGCAAAAATAAACAAATGGGACCTAATCAAACTTACAAGCTTTTGCACAGCAAAGGAAACCATAAACAAAATGAAAAGACAATCTACAGAATGGGAGACAATAATTTGCAAACTATGCAACCTTCAAGGGCTTAATTTCCAAAGTATACAGATAGCTCATACAACTCAATAACAGAAAAACAACCAAATCCAAAAATGGGCAGAAGACCTAAATAGACATTTCACCAAAGAAGACATACAGATGGCCAATTGGCACATGAAAATATGTTCAACACCACTAATTATTAGAGAAATGCAAATCAAAACTACAATGAGGTATAACCTCACACTGGTCAGAATGGCCATCATCAAAAAATCTACAAACAATAAATGCTGGAGAGGGTGCTGAGAAAAGGGAACCCTCTTACACTGTTGGTTGGAATGGAAATTGATACAGTCACTGTGGAGCACAGTATGGAGGTTCCTTAAAAGACTGAAAATAAAGTTACCATATGATCCAGCAATCCCATTCCTGGGCATATATCTAGAGAAAACTTTAATTCGAAAAGATACATGCACCCCGATGTTCATCGCAGCATATTACAATAACCAAGATGTGGAAGCAACCTGAATGTCCATGGACAGATGAATGAATAAAGAAGGTGTGGTACACACACACACACACACACAATGGACTATTAATCAGCCATAAAAAATAATGAAAATGCCATTTGAAGCAACATGGATGGACCTAGAGATTATCATACTAGGGAAAGTAAGTCAGAGAAAGACAAATATCATAGGATATCACTTATATGTGGAATCTAAAGTATGATACAAATGAACTTATTTACAAAACAAACAGACCCACAGACATAGAAAACACACTTATGGTAACCAAAGGGGAAAGGGGGTGGGGGAGGGATAAATTTGGAGTTTGAGATTAGCAGATTCAAAATACAGTATATAAAATAAACAGCAGAGACCTACTGTATAGCACAGGGAACTATATCAATATCCTGTAATAAACCATAATGGAAAAGAATATGAAAAAGATTATACATATATATGTATAACTGAATCACTTTGCTGTACACCAGGAACTAACACAACATTGTAAATTAACTATACTTCAATAAAAAGAAAGAGGAATCCTGGATAACCCCATTGACTTTTTTTAGTATTTTGGTGGATGATGGTGCAGTTTATTGAGAAGGGAGAACAGATTTGATGGTTGGAGTGAGAAAGTCACGGTTTATTAGGGTCAAATTAAGTTTAAATATTAGGTTGAACCATGTGAAATTACTTGTATTCAATTTTTGACTGTCAAAAGTGATAATTTCTTATAGTTCAACCTAATACTTAATAGACATTCTTGCAGAGATTTAAAATAGGCCACTGCACATATAAGTCTGAAGTACTAGAGGCAATCTGGGATGAATACATAGATTTTGAGAGTCATCACTATGGGAACAAATGAGGTTAAAAAAAAAAAAAAAAGTATGTAGATATAGCAAAGAACAGGGTCCAGGATGATCCAGAGTGGAAGCAATATGAATTATATGGGTTGGCAAGATGGGGGAAGTTACTAATTAGGTCCTTTTCTTTGCCTGTTTGTGATTATCTGACCCTCATTTACTTGTGTGTATTTTTGTTGGTATCTGAATGTGAAACCTAACCTCTATTTGCTTACACATTTTGCATCCTATTGGTTAAGTGAGCCTTGGGCTATTTTGAAGTGTTTTGTATTTTATTTTATTTTATTTATATTTTATTTTTTAAAATAAGATTCATGTGTGGTACAGTGGAGTCTGGGGGATAAACAGATGGTGGAGATGATAAATAAAACTTTCATAGCCAAAATGGCTCTTTCTTGCTTTATTTTTTTGCCAAGAATGTAGCTTTCCCACCTGTGTCAACATGCATGTGCGCGCACGCACATGCACACACACACTCAAATCATCAAAAACATGAATTTAGGATTCAGTATAACTTTTGATTTTTTCCTACCAAATATACAGTATATTTGGGGGCATTTAAAAAAGTATCTATGCATCATTAATCAGAAACTAAATCAGGTTAGAAACTAAAAGAATATACTGGATATAGAAAACACTTTTACGAGCCAGTAGTTTGGGTTTACATATAAATGTTTTAACTGCATATTACCAGAGTTAGTTATCAAAATTGATATGTGCCTCAGCAAACAATGGGCAAGAAAGTGCTATCAAATTTTGATCTATTACAGAGCTAGGAAAGGTAAAGGAACTAGTTACAGTTGTTGATACATACTGGTTACTATCTGAATAATAATTCACAATAATCTCAGGAAATTATAGATAGAAAATATAGCCTAGCAAAAGTATTGAAGAAAAACTTGCTGTGAAAAATGGAGTGCTCTGAATACTAAACTAACACTTTTCACACCATCAGATTTTATTTTAAAGTATAATTTTGCAAAGAATTAAATTATTTGTTGTAAAAATGGGATTCCAATCTGAAAAATAACTTTAAAAAGTAATTTAAAATTTGTATTACTACTTCTCCAGATTTATGGTGAATTTTGAAAACATCTGTTTTTATCCCAAGAGAGAATGGAAGTTACCATCATAGCAAATGTAAATCTAGACTAGATAAACATATAAAATTAGAAATATATAATAAACATATTACATATTTATAGGGAGATATTGGGGATACTAAATGGATTGTACAGTTTTCATATGTAGTATCTATGAAATATATATATGAAAAAAAATATATAGACTGTCTTTTCCCCTTTCATTTTGAAACCATCTGGTTCCTATTTATGTTTTGCTTGCTTTAAAGGAAAGCATAATTGATCTGATTTTTAGAATGAAGCAGTTTCTCATCATGTATTAGAGGATGTCATTTACTATAAAATTTCCAACACTGCCAACATATTTTTTTGGTCAAAAAATGTAACAGAGAAAACAAAATTTAAAAAATTATTTTCGTTGTTTACATTTCCAAAATGAAATACTGGCGGGGTGTATATTAGGTCATAACATAGTTTGAACAAATTGGCAATCATATTTAATTGTTTTATTGATGATTAGGTTTATAGGTCTCATAGTTCTTCTGTATGTAAGTGTTGAAAGTGAAAAATATGCAAATAAACAACCTAACCTTACACCTGAAGGAATAGAGAAAGAACAAGCAAAACCCAAAGTTAGTAGGAGGAAATAAATCATAAAGATCAGAGCAGAAATAAATGAAATAGAGATGACGAAAACAATAGAAAAGATCAATGAAACTAAAAGGTGGCTCTTTGAGAAGATAAACAAAATTGATAAACTTTTAGCCAGACTCATCAAGAAAAAGGGGGAGAGGGATCAAATCAATAAAATCAGAAACAAAAAAGGAGACATTACAATGGACATCACAGAAATCAAAGGATCATAAAAGACTACTAGAAGCAACTATATGCCAAAAAATGGACAACCTAGCAGAAATGGACAAATTCTTAGAAAGGAACAATCTCCCAAGAATGAACCAGGAAGAAACAGAAAATATGAACTGATCAGTCACAAGTACTGAAATTGAAACTGATTTAAAAACTTCCAACAAATAAAAGTCCAGGACCAGATGGCTTCACAGGCGAATTCCATCAAACATTTAGGGAAGGGTTAATACCTATCCTTCTCAAACTATTCAAAAAAATCTCAGAGGAAGGAATACTCACATACTCATTCTGTGAGGCCTCCATCACCCTGATACCAAAACCAGACAAAGATACCACAAAAAAAGAAAATTATAGGCCAATATCACTGATGAACATAGATGCAAAAATCCTTAAGAAAATACTAGCAAACCACATCCAACAATACATCAGAAGGATCATAAACCATGATCAAGTGGGATTTATCTCAGGGATGCAAGGATTTTTCAATATCTGTGAAGCAACCAGTGTGATACACCACATCAACAAACTGAAGAATAAAAACCATGTGATCATTTCAATAGATGTAGAAAAAGCTTCTGACAAAACTCAACATCCTTTTATAATAAAAAATCTCCAGAAAGTGGGCACAGAGGGAACATACCTCAACACAGTAAAGGCCATATATGACAAACCCACAGCAAAAATCATTCTCAATGGTGAAAAGCTCAAAGCACTTGCTCTAAGATCAGGAGCAAGACAAGGATGTCCACTCTCGCCACTTTTATTCAACATAGTTTTGGAAGTCCTAGCCATGATAGAGAAGAAAAAGAAATAAAAGGAATCCAGATGGAAAAGAAGAGGTAAAACTCACTGTTTGCAGATGACATGGTACTATACATAGAAAATCCTAAAGATGCCACCAGAAAACTACTAGAGCTCAACAATGAATTTGGTAAAGTTGCAGGATACAAAATTAATACACAGAAATCTGTTGCATTTCTATATACTAACGAAAGACCAGAAAGAGAAATTAAAGAAACAATCCTATTTATCATTGCATCAAAAAGAGTAAAATACCTAAGAATAAACCTACCTAAGGAGACAAACGACCTGTACTCGGAAAACTATGACACTGATGAAGGAAACAGAAGAAGACACACAAAAAGATGGAAAGATATACCATGTTCTTGGATTGGAAGAATCAGTATTGTCAAAGTGACTATACTACCCAAGGCAATCTACAGATTCAGTGCAATCCCTATCAAATTACCTACGGCATTTTTCACAGGACTAGAACAAAAAATCTTAAAATTTGTGTGGAAACACAAAAGACCCCAAATAGCCAAGCAATCTTGAGAAAGAAAAATGGCATGGGAGAGAAATAAGGCTCCCTGACTTCAGACTATACTATAAAGTTACAGTAATCAAAACAGTATGGTACTGGCAGAAAAACAGAAATATAGATCAATGGAACAGGATAAAATCTCAGAAATAAGCCCACACATCTATGGCCAGTCTATGACAAAGGAGGCAAGAATATACAGTGGAGAAAAGACAGTCTTCAATAAATGGTGCTGGGAAAACTGGACAGC
The DNA here is from genome assembly GCF_005190385.1 of Monodon monoceros. Lineage (NCBI taxonomy): Eukaryota > Metazoa > Chordata > Mammalia > Artiodactyla > Monodontidae > Monodon > Monodon monoceros. The sequence goes on from NW_021703777.1 coordinate 9,407,337, forward strand.
TACATGTAAAAAAGGGGAAGTTAGAAAATTGTTTAACACCATACACAAAAATAAACTCAAAATGGGTTAAAGACCTAAATGTAAGACCAGAAATGTTTTTCTTCTCTAAAACTCTTAGAGGAAAATATAGGCAGAACACTCTTTGACATAATCACAGCAATATCTTTTTGGATCCAAGGAAATCTCCTAGAGTAAGGGAAACAAAAATAAAACAAACATAAATAAAACAAAAGTAAACAAATGGGACCTAATCAAACTCAAAAGCTTTTGCACAGCGAAGGAAACCATAAACAAACTGAAAAGACAGCCCACAGAATGGGAAAAAATATTTGCAAATGATGTGACTGACAAGGAATTAAGCTGCAAAATTTACAAACAACTCATGCAGCTCGACATCAAAACAAACAAACAACCCAATCAAAGAATAGGCAGAAGACCTAAATAGACATTTCTCCAAAGAAGACATACAGATGGCCAAGAGGCACATGAAAAGATGCTCAACATCATTAACTATTAGAGAAATGCAAATCAAAACTACAATGAGATATCATCTCACACCAGTCAGAATGGCCATCGTCAAAAAGTCTACGAACAATAAATGCTGGCGAGGGAGTGGAGAAAAGGGAACTCTCCTACACTCTTGGTGGGAATGCAAATTGGTGCAGCCACTATGGAGAACAGTATGGAGGTTCCTTAGGAAACAGCATAGAGCTACCATATGATCCAGCAATCCCACTCCTGGGCATATTCCAGAGAAAACCATGGCTCAAAAGGGTACATGTACCCCAGTCTGCATTGCAGTGCTGTTTACAATAGCCAAGACATGCAAGCGACTAAATGTCCATCGACAGAAGAATGGGTAAAGAAGTGGTACATATATAGAATGAAATATTACCCAGCCATTAAAAAGAATGAAATAATGCCATTTGCAGCAACATGGATGGACCTGGAGACTATCATACTAAGTGAAGTAAGTCAGACAGAGAAAGACAAGTATATGATATTGCTTGTATGGGGAAGGGAAACAATATGATGCAAAGTTATTTACAAAACAGAAACAGACTCATAGACTTAGAGAATGAACTTATGGTTACCAGGGAGAAAGGGTGAGGAGGAGGGACAGATTGGCAGTTTGGGATTGACCTGTACACACTGCTATATTTAAAAATAGATAACCAACAAGGGAACTCTGCTCAATACTCTGTAATAACCTAAATGGAAAAAGAATTTGAAAAAGACTAGATACATACATGTAAATAAAATAAAATAAAGTAAAATAACAGTGTAACTGATAAAAAAAGAAAGTGAAAAATATGGTAAATTGATGAATGGACTTTAGAAACAGTTACATATAACACTGGTAGAAGGACTTTGTCTCTTGCATAACATTATTTTCCTAGGGCCTGATACATAATAGATTCTTAGTAAATACATATGGAATGACTGAATGTGTTCCATTTGTTTAAGAGCTGAGCTTAAACAAACAGTTGTTGGTGCTAACATCACAAAATGGATTCTTCATGTCACTTGACTGTTCTTTCATTCCTGCTTCCTAATTGGGTTTTGCTTTTCTGGTCCTGCACTACAGATTTTATTTCAGAATCATGACACAATTGGTAATTTACTGATCAGTAAGCAGAGAACTTAGAAACCTCGGGCACTTAACACTAATCTTCTGCTCAGGTCCCTACTTAACTCTCGCATATGTTGACATTAAATACCCACTGACTCTCAGGTCCCACTCTGCTGGATCTTGTCTTCTACCTGGATCTGGCTGAGGTTAGATTCAGATGAACTCTTTCTTTACCATTGTCTGACTGACTTGTAGAAATTTTAAATTCCTAGTTACTTTTCTTGAGCTCCTGACTGTGGTAATACATGTCTAGGTTACTATTTTAGGAAAATGAAAGCATCATTCTGTGGAAAAGACATAGTGTACTTCTTTCTAATTTCTCATAATAGTATAGTCTGTATTTACAGCCTATATAACCCATTACATAACCTATCAGGGAAACTGGAGAGATAGAGGAAAGGTTAGTGGGAGAGGTTGATCTTTATAACAATTGAATCTTCCTACTTGTCGTGCTCAATAAGGAAAGCATACCACTATTACGTGTGTGTGTGTGTGTGTGTCTTTATTCCTTAGGATTTTCTATATGCAAGATCATGTCATCTGCAAATAGAGATTTAGTTCTTCCTTTCCAATTGGATGCCTTTTCCCCCTATTTGTCCTGTCTAGAACCTCCAGTACAGTGTTGAATAGACATGGTGAGAATGGGCATCCCTATTTTTTCCTAAGTTCAGAGAGAAGGCATTTAAACTTTAACCACTAAGTATGATGATAACCATGAATTTTTCATATGTGTCCTTTATCAGATTGAGGCTTTCCTCGTATTCTTAGTTTGTTGAGAATTTTTACCATGGAAGTATGTTGGAATTTATCACATGCTTTTGGTGCATGTATGAGATAATTATGTGGTTTTTGTTCTTAATTCTGTTGATATTGTGTATTACAATGATTGATTTTTGGATTTTAAACCAACCTTGCATTCCTTGAAATAATCCATTTGTCATGGTGTATGACCTTTTTATTATGTTTTCTAGGATTTTATGGAGGATATTGTGTGTAAATTCATAATAAATATTGGTCTTCAGTGTTCTTTCCCATGCTCTTGCCTGGTTTTGGTATTGGTTAATATTGGCCTCATAGAATAATTTGGGAAGCATTTCCTATTTTTTGGAAGTTAGCAAATAATTTGTATTAATTCTTTTATAAATATTTAGTAAAATTCACCAGTGAAGCCATCTTGCTGTGGTCTTTTCTTTCTGGGAAGATTTAAAATGTCTAATGATCTTTCTGGTAGGTCTGGTTAGATTTTCTGTTTACTCTTAAGTCAGTTTTGGTAGTTTGCACCTCTTGAGAATCTGTCCATTTCATCTGAGTTATGTAATTTGTTGGCATATAGTTGCTCATGGTATTTCTTATAATTAGTTTTACTTCTGTAAGTTGGTATTGATTTTCTCTCTTAGATTTTTTATTTTAATAATTTGAGTCTTCCCTCTTTTTTCTTGGTCAGTCTTGAAGTTTTGTTAATTTTTTAAAATTTTGTTGATTTTCTGCATTGTTTTTCTATTTCTTATTTCAGTAGCTAGCACATTAATCTTTATTATTTTCTTTATTATGCATGTGTTAGATTTCATTTGCCTTTTCTTGCCATTGTCCTTAGGTGAAATGTGATGCTATTCATTTGAAATATTTTTTCAATTGTAATGTGTTTATAGCTATAAACATCCTTCAATGCATTCCTTATGCTGCATCTTATAATTTGTTTATTCTTCATTTATCTCAAAGCATTTTCTGATTTCCCTTTTGATTTTTTTTTTATTTTTTGATCCATTGGTTATTTAGGAATGTAGTTGGTTTGGTTGGATTTATGTCTGCCATTTAATTTTATGTTTTATACACACATTAATATATAATAGTTATTTTCTTAGTGGTTGTGTTAGGGCTTATAGTATACATCATAGTTTATTAGAATCAACCTCAGATTTATACTAATATAATTCTAATGAGAGTTCTAGAGATGTTACTCCTATAAAGCTCTGTATTTACTTCCCCTTTTGTGATATTATTTTACATGGATATATACACAGAGAGAGAGAGGGGGAGAGCGAGCAGTCAGGGATAGATATAGAGACACAAGAGAGTCTATGTTACAAACCAGAAAATGTCATGTTACAGTTATTAGCTTAGATACTATTATGTCTTCTAAGAAAGCTGAGAGAATAAAGCAGAGTAAGTATATATTTGTAGTGTTTGCTATGTTAATCTTTTCATGTACCACTTCTGCTTCTCTTCATTTTTTCCTAGACTCACTCTACCACCTGGTGTCATTTTTTACTCCAACACAGCTTTGCTCCTCCTGACTTGCGTTGTGCTCTTATAAATGTCTTACATTCCTACAAGTTATATGCCCAACAATATAATTATATACATATTGTTTCATACAATTGCTAACAGTTAAGAAAAGAAAGGAGAGGATGCAATTATATAGCCTTTTATAGTTTTCTAATTACCTTTACTGACATACTTTGTTTTTTGGTATGGGTTTAAATTACTTTTGGTTGCCACGTGCTTTCAGCCTTAAGAACTTCCTTTCACATTTCCTGAAAGGTGGATGTACTAGCAATGAATTCTCTCAATGTTTGTGGGTTTGAGAATGTCTTTGTCTTCATTTTTGAAAGATTATTTTCTGAATATGAGATTCTTAACTGACGTTTTTTTTCCTTTTAGCGCTTTGAAGAATCTCACTGCTTTATGTTCTCCATTGTTTTTGATGAAACTCCAGGTGTTGTTCTTATTGGGGTTCCCTTGTATGTGACAAATTATTTTCCTCTTGTTGCTTTCAAGATTTTCCCGTGCTTGTTGTTGTTTGCTTTTTTATTTGTTTAGTGATTTTGCCTGACTATTTTAATAAAGTCCATCTCCCTCATAGTGTGTAGCCTCTGATGTAATTCTTTAGAGGCACAGTCTTGGGAATGTTCACAGTCACCCTGACCTGTCCAAGAGGTGGCAGTGGCTTTAGTCAGTCTCTTTTTGGCTGTCTCTTACTCTGCTTTCCCTGTTAAATTTTTAGCTGGTCTGTTTCTATTGGTATCAATCCTAGCTGTTAGTCTCTACTAATTGCTAGCTGATTGCTCTATTGTTTTCAACAATGCCTAGGGGCATAGATTGCTCTACAGTCTAATCCAATTAAATTTGGGCCACTTTGCAGATGTGTTCCTTGAGACTAGACTTGGAGACTTACTCCTACCCTAGGAGTGCTCTCTTCAGCTGCATTTTCCCCTGGTTCTCTCTATTAAAACTTCTAGCTTTTCTACTGTTATCCTTCTTGCTCTCATAGAGCTACCAGTCTCCTCTTGTTTCTCACTGTAAAATCCTCATTCTTTTCAATAGTATCCTTACACTTGCACTTCCCATGCTCTGACCCAAATAAAGTCAGCCCCCTTCAGAAGGCCTGTGGGATATTCAGTTTATGGCTTGCCTCTCCTTCTAGGAAGAACCGCTGCATAAGTGCTCTAGAAGTCAGGATGGGGTAGTGGCCCACTTCTCTTGGAATGACATCTTTGCTATAATGAATTTGGTACTTGGTGAGTCTGGTAGCTCTTGTTCTTGTCTTGATCTTGAATCTACACCTAGGAACTTGCTTATACAGGGTGATCAGGGCCAAGAATAATCATCCAGTTGCACCTAGGGTAGTCTTCCACCCTATGAGTGGGATCTGAGTGAAGGGAGCCCAGGACATTTGGTTGTTTTTACTATGGCAACACAGAGCTGGGCAGAATGAGGAATGCTGGGGACCTGCTCTTCCTGGGGAGAAGCCATAGCCCTAGACAGGATCTGAGAGGAGAGTGAGCCATGTGTTCTTGGCTGCACATGCTTGTAATAGACCTTCCATCAGGCTGAGCTGGCTAGGGGGGGAGTGGGTTGTGGCTCAGATGCCACAGACTCTCACTGTTTTTATTGAGATTTGTTAGATTTTGTTGAATAAATGTTTCTCATGTTGCATATCCTTAGGACAATTTCCTGATTTTTTAAGTGGTTGCTTTACTTGATTTTCACTGTATGATTCTTTCACTGGGGAGAGGGTCCATGGAGCTTACACCCGCATTCTGGAAGTGTACTGTCAGGTCAGTTTTTATCCTTTTTCGCATTGTATGCTCTCTACAAATGATCGTTGTGAAGTTGAAATATTCAAGTTGATGAGACTTTGGTTGGGTGTGAAAAACCAAGGACTTTCACAGAGATTCAATATACATTATGTATTCTTTGGATTTACAAAACACTTTTAGGGAGCTGAAGTGTTTATTGTTGCTTGGTGATGATTACCAAAGGTGTATGAGAAGCGAAAATCTGATCTAGATTTTGGGAAGTTCTGATTAACCTAGCCCAACTCTTTTCTATGAAAAACAAAGTTGGATACGCTAATCTGTATAATGTTTTATTTTTTGTTTTGTTTTTTTTTTAAAGGATCAGTATCCACAGGAGTCTAACATGAACATATTTAACTGAATGTTACTTGGTACCCTTATGAAGTCCTGAAATGTAGCTTATAGATAAGATGTGGAGGTCTATATGCATACTACGTTTCAAGCAAAGCAAATGCGTAAAAATGGAATTAGAATAGATACATTTATGAAAAATTTATTAATTTTTAAAATAAGGAATCCCCAGAGTTCCTTCAGTAGATTCCTCCTTTAGTGTTCTTAACATTTACTTTCATTTACAAAAATTTGTATATGTTTATAAAAAAGTATATGTTGATACATATATTCCTTTTTATGAACATATTTTTCCTACCTGTACTTTTTCTGCCTCTACTAGTAAGCGCCCTCTTTTTCAGTGAAATGATAGAGTTTTTCAAAGAAAAATCTACTCTAGTGCTTTTCATCAAAAAGTAACAATACTTTAATAAACACTATCTCCCACTCCTCATTAAAATACCACCAGAATTCCAATTACTAATTTACAAAGAAGATTATAATGATTACATAGACAGGACTATTTGAATCAGCATGATCATCATATATTTTTCTCATTAGAGAGATCTACATGGGAAGCAAAATCGTAATTAGAAGGTTGCTTGGTGACCATGGAATCTGAACAATAGTTAATGTTTGATAATTGGAATTATTCATAGTATCAAGCCATTTTTGCCTATCTTTTTGCATCTTTATCCTCTCTGCTCTACTGTCCATAAATTTGAATCAATTTGTAGTAATACAGGCTATAAAAAATTAGGGCATCTCAAACATAAGGATAGTAATTCTAAATATTTAGTGTACAAATCAACAATGATAAATGCAAAATTTTGACATTTACAAAAATATTTTGCAACCTTAGCATTTGGATGTTCTAACAATTTCAGATGTTTATTCCTAGAATAAGCTTTCAGAATCTGATTACAGATGTGCAGCCTTTAAATGCATTATACTACACTGAAATTTTAACTGTTGACTATCACCCAAAGAAGTGTAAAAGTTGCCTATCACCCAGTTGAAGCAAGAGAAGTCTTTAGAAAATAGATAGCTAATAGCCAATGTACAAGTTATGATATCTAACATTTGCTTTCTGTGTTTCAGATACTGTTCACTTCAAACGTGTAATGTTGTCCAGTAGGTAGGAACTCATTCATTTTATAGAAGAAGAAACTGAAACTCTGCATGTTTATGTAACTTATCTAAATTTTATAGCTAGTTAAATGATGGGACTGTGGTATTTACCTCAGCAGCCTAACTCCAGATTTCTCACTCTTATTCTGCCACAGAAATAATACATAAAATTATGTAAATGTTTTTCTTTTATAGTTTATCCCTAGCTTCCATGGATTTGAAAATTATGTTTATCGACACTGTTCCAGTTCCAACTGAAGTTCTCTCTGTTCTTTTAACTTAGCTCTTAAAAGCACTGGAGGAGGCCATTCCTAAAGTCATAGAAATTTCCAACAGTCTTCGTGATCTGACCCATTCTATAATTGCAAAAATACATAAGGGACAAGATAGTTAAGATGCAGAAGGCTAAAAGAACGAGATCCAAAGCATGGTGTGCCAGGTATTATTCTAATGCCTTACGCATGTTACCTCATTTAACCCATGGTAAAATTCTCTGGGGTGGGCATTACTGCCTCCAGTTTTACAGATAAAGAAACTTACAGTAAGAGAGGCTGTGCTTTGGCTACATTAAAAATGTGCATTTGGCTACATAGTTTACAAATATTTGAACTGAATTGTGCCCATTTGTCCCAAAGTTATTGCTGTTTCCAGTAGTCCCAGTCACATCCTAAAATGTTTACTGAATGCTTGGCATTGCAGGCTCTTTGAATAAGCTGTCGTCAGAGTGCTTTTCTGGAGGTAGTTATTATTAACTCTATATTAAGGATGAGAAACTAAGATCCAGTAAGATGAGTCATAAGAAATAAATTTATGTAGCTCACCTTGAGATTGCTGTGGTGGATTAGTATACAGTACGAACAAAAAGTGGATCAGTAATAGTTTTATTTATTTATTGTTGTAGAAAATAGTGGTGGTATTAATAGTGGGTATAAAACTTACTTGAAAATTAACATGATTTTAGCAAATGAAGGACAGGGACCCTGTATGGTTTGCTTTTAATTTTTAAAACATGACACATAATGGCCACTCAGTCAATGTTTATTAAGAAGCAAACAAGCAGAGATTTATGTTGGTTATGGTGGTGGAAAAGGGAGATTCATTCTGGGCTGGATAACAGAGTTTCTGTTAGTCTGGGTGCTTAGAAAAAAAAAACGAATAGTATAGATAGGTAATTAAATAAATAAATCTAAAGAGATTATAGATAAATGTGGAGGCCTATACCCATACTACATTTTAAGCAAATCGAATATATAAACACTGAATTTAGGATAGATACAGCTATGAAAATTTTATTTTATAAAAAAAACTTTTTAGAATGTCCAGCTTTTTTCTTTTCTTTATTTTTTTATTGAAGTATAGTCAATTTACAGTATTATATTAGTTTCAGGTGCACAGCATAGTGACTCGATATTTTTATAGATTATACTCCATTTAAAATTATTACAAAATAATGGCTATATTTCCCTGTGGTGTACAATATATCTTTGTTGCTTATTTATTTTATACATAGTAGTTTGTGTCTCTTAATGCCATACCCTTGTGTGGTACCTCCTCACTTTCCTCTCCCCAGTGGTAACTAACCACTACTTGCTTCTCTGTATATGTGAGTCTGTTTCTGTTTTGTTATATACGTTCATTTTATATTTTAGATTCCACATGCAAGTGATAACATAGAGTATTTGTCTTTCTCTGTCTGACTTATTTCACTAAGCATAGTACTCTCTAGGTCCATCCACATTGCTGCAAATGGCAGAATTCTATTTTTATATTGCTGAGTAATATTCCCTTGTATATATATACCATGTCTTCCTTTTGTTTGTTCTTTTTGCTTCATAGATAGTTTGCTTTGCAAAGACTTTTAAGTTTTATTAGGTCCCATTTGTTTTATTTCTTTTGCCAGATCCAAAAAAATATTTTTACAATTTATGTCAAAGACAGTTCTGCCTATGTTCTCTTCTGGGAATTTTATAGTTTCAGGTCTTACATTTAGGTATTTAATCCATTTTGAGCTTATTTCTTTGTATATGATGTGCGGAAATGTTCTTACCTCATTCTTTTACATGTAGCTGTACAGTATTTTCACCATCACTTATTGAAGAGACTGTCTTTTCTTTATATATTCTTGCCTTTTTGTAGATTAATTAACCATAACTGCATGAATTTATTTTTGGACTCTATTCTGTTCCAGTGATGCTGTTTGGATTACTGTAGTTTTGTAGTTTAGTCTGAAGTCAGGGAGCATGATACCTCCTCCTTTGTTCTTTATTTTATTATTTTTTTAACATCTTTATTGCAGTATAATTGCTTTACAATGGTGTGTTAGTTTCGTCTTTATAACAAAGTGAATCAATTATACATATACATATGTTCCCATATCTCTTCCCTCTTGCGTCTCCCTCCCTCCCACCCTCCCTATCCCACCCCTCTAGGTGGTCACAAACCACTGAGCTGATCTCCCTGTGCTATGTGGCTGCTTCCAACTAACTATCTATTTTATGTTTGGTAGTGTATATATGTCCATGCCACTCTCTCACTTTGTCACAGTTTACCGTTCCCCCCACCCATATCCTCAAGCCCATTCTCTAGTAGGTCTGTGTCTTTATTCCCGTCTTACCCCTAGGCTCTTCATGACCTTTTTTTTTTTTCTTAGATTCCATATATATGTGTTAGCATATGGTATTTGTTTTTCTTTTTCTGACTTACTTCACTCTGTATGACAGACTCTAGGTCCATCCACCTCACTACAAATAACTCAATTTCGTTTCTTTTTATGGCTGAGTAATATTCCATTGTATATATGTGCCACATCTTCTTTATCCATTCATCTGATGATGGACACTTAGGTTGCTTCCATGTCCTGGCTATTCTCAAGATTGCTTTGGCAATTCAGGGTCTTTTGTGGTTCCATACGAATTTTAGGATTATATGTCCTAGCTCTGTGATAAATGTCATGGATATTTTGATAGGGATTTCATCAAATCTGTAGATTGCTTTGGGTAGTATGACCATTTTAACAATATTAACTCTTCCAATCCAAGAGCAGGGGATGTCTTTCCATTTCTTTGTACCCTTTTCAAATTCCTTTATCAATGTTTTATAGTTTTCAGAGTATAGGTCTTTCACTTCCTTAGTTAAGTTTATTCCTAGGTATTTTATTCCTTTTGGTGGAATTGTTTCCTTAATTTCTCTTTCTGATAGTTCTTAATTAGTGAATAGAAAAGCAAGAGATTTCTGTATAGTAATCTTGTGCCCTGCAACTGTACTGAATTCATTTATTCTAATCATTTTTTGGTGGTAACTAGGATTGTCTATATGTAGTACTATGTTATCTGCAGATAATGACAGTTTCACTTCTTGCCTACCAAGTTGGATGACTTTTATTTCTTTGATTGCTGTAGCTAGGACTTTCAATACTACGTTAAATAGAAGTGGAGAGAATGGACATCTTTGTCTTATTCCTGATTAAAAGCTGTATCGCTGTTGAGTATAGTGTTAGCTGTGGCTTTGTCATAAATAGCATTTATTATGTTGAGATTTGTTCCCTCTTACCAACTTTGATGACAATTAATTTTTTTATCATGAATGGATGTTGAATTTTGTCAAATGCTTTTTTGGTGTCTATTAAGATGATCATGTAATTTTTATCCTTTCTTTTGTTAATAAGATGTATCACATTGCTGGGTTTGCAAATATTGAACCATTCTTGCAACCCTGGAATAAATCCCAGTTGATCATGATGTATGATTCTTACTATGTGTGAATATTTTATTAATTTTAAAATAAGGAATGCCAAAAGCCTTCAATAGATATATAATATATACCTATATCTATATCTGTATAAGAAGATTTACTCTAAGGAATTGACTCATGGAGTTATGGAGGCAGAGGGAATCCCAAGATCTGAAGTTGGCAAGCTAGACACCCAGGAGAGTCAATGGTGTAAGTTCCAGTTTGAGTCTAAGTCCAAAGGCAGGAGAAGACTGATATCCCTACTGAAGACAGTGAGGCAGAGAGGGAGCAAATTCTCCCTTACTCAGCCTTTTGCTCTGTTCAGGCCTTCACCAGATTTGACGAGGTCCACCAAATATCTGGGCAGCTTGTGGCCCAGTGAAGTTGACACATAAGATTGACCATTATACTGCTTAATTTTCTGCTAACTACAGTTATTTGAAGGGAGATGATCTTGACATTAAGGCTTAAGATTGATGGTAAGAGGATACAGAGTTTGTAACCAGTAAATGTATTATAGTATTTATAGAATAATGAGTCAAACACTTCAGTCTGTATTTGATGGCCACTGAAATGATGTCACAAAAAATAATTATTAGTAAATGATTTATTCATTTAAAAATTTATCAAAGTGAAATACTTATAAAAAAAGAATTTAAAGAGTTTTTGAAAAGTGTGGTGACTTAAAATATTTAAAACATTTAAAAAATTAATTTAAAACATTTAAAACATTTAAAAAATTAAATGTTTCTCTTTGATATTTACATTCCTCAGAGATAAACAGTTATAATGGTTTGATAGATTTCTTTCTAGCCTTTTTTATATAGAAATAAAATTAAGCCTATATACTATGTTAGTTTGGGTCCCCCAAGAAGCAGACATCAGAATGAAACTAGATGTGCAAGAGGTTTAATGGAGGAAACACCTGTGAAAAATAAAGGGGAGGGAGCAGAAGTAGTCTTGGAGAGCCTTCAGACCACAATGAAGATCTGACATCTGTGTAAGAAGAGAGGGGAGGGAGAATTGGGTAGGAAGAACCTCAGATAGCAGAATCATTTGAAAAAGTCTCAGCCAGTCCAGTGGGTATTCCTCAAGCAAAAGTTGCCCCAAATAGGAATGTCATGCTTGATAAGAATGACCTGATTCTAGGAGCCCCTTTGTGTTCAGTCATTGACTGGGAGCAGACTGGGGAAGTGTGGCCTCAAAATGAATACTATGACGGATCTCAAAGTACAGCAACTGGAGGCTGTCAATCATGTATGCTCCCCACAGCTGATTTTCCTGAAGGAAGATCTGAGTGGAACACCTATATGGTTGCCCCACATACACATACCATGTTTTACTCAGTGGGATTGTAGTGTATACTTATGCAGTACGTTGTTGTTGGGTTTTTTTTTTTTGCGACACGCGGGCCTCTCACTGTTGCGGAGCACGGGCTCCGGATGCGCAGGCTCAGCGGCCATGGCTCACGGGCCCAGCCGCTCCGCGGCATGTGGGATCTTCCCAGACCGGGGCACGAACCCATGTCCCCTGCATCGGCAGGCGGACTCTCAACCACTGCGCCACCAGGGAAGCCTGCAGTACGTTTTTGGCACTTGAAAGTTTGTCATGAAATAGTTCCATAATCTTTCTCGATGCTTAAAATGTCAATTGTGTGTCTCTAGCACAATTTAGCCGATCCAATATCTAAATTATTTAATTGAGAAATACTTCATATCTATACAAACTGGTATGGTATTATAATATTTGATCCTTGATTAATGGGTGCCTTTTAAATCATAGTATAATAGAATAGCTACATATTTTGTCTTAAACATTCTTAGACATATAATACACTGAATATGCTTCTCAAACTTAAGAGAAAGCCTGATGTGCCCAGGCTAATGTATAATGGTTAGACATGACTTTATTCCCTGAAATAGGTGTTGGTGGATTTTTAAAGAACAATCTACTGTCATGTTATTACTATGTGGTTTTTATATAGGTTTAGTTTAATAGGATATAAATTATTGGTGTGGTGCCTTTTTTAGCTAGATGGAGATTTTCGTTTTATCTTTCCACACTTTTAACATATTTAAGATATTGTATGAATAAGTCTATCTCTTGATACACTATGAGAAAGAGTAGAATCATTCTTTAGAATTATTGGAGCAATAGGAAATTTCTGGTGATTATTGAGAGCTTCTGAGGAGATTTGCATATCAAAAGTCTTTGTTTAAAGAAATTTTTATAATTTTAGTGTAACTTGAGCCCCCTGGGTCTTCAGTTACACATATGGGATAAGATGAACTCTTAGGAATTTCCAAACTATAGATTAGTGATTTCTTTGTTTCTGTATGAATTTCTTGCCTCTGGAATAAGCTTATTTGGACCATTCATTGTAATGAAAGTATTTCATCATGTGAACCATACCCTAACATTTTAAGGAAATGTTTTTAGGGAAATAAAATTGATGTAGATAGATTAAAAACAATAGAATGAATTATATAAATATATTTGGAAAGCAGATTCATATTTTGACTAATAAATACAAGTTATATTTTATAACAGATAAGACCAAAATCTTTTTGTTTTTTCAATTTATCTTTTTTTCTGTTTTACATTTTTAAAAGCAGATGGGTCATAGAACATCAGAAAAATATCTTCATTTCTCACAAATTGGATGATGGAATAAAATTAATTACGATGTTAAGCTTGGGATCATTTTGGTTTTAATGTTTATCTGATGTAATTTCAAATTGTTGTCAGAGATCCTGGGGTAACATTAAACTGAACTCAGATGTTAAGGGCTCACTTCTGTCTCTTCAGAATCCTCCTTTCACCCTGTTTTGAATGGTTTTTATGACTTTTTAAGATAGTACAGTTTTCTTGGGTTATAGAAATTTTTGAGATCACTCTTGAGAGATCACAGAAAACGTCTTGTAATGTTAACCCTGAAATTATAGAAGCATATGAAGAAAGGAGTTATGTTCCTAGGTGGGAACTCAAATGTCTCTAAACGAACAAAATGAATTATTAATCTGTGGGCAAGAAAATGCTTGTCGCTCATAATTGTTTACTCTTTGGACATGTACTTCTAATGAAAACATTAGAGATAATTTTAAATGATTTTCCATTTCATTTATTCATCTTTTAAACAAATATTTTTTAATGCTTACTGTAATTTGGGTATTGTTCTGGGTGCTAGGGTACAGTAGAGAGCAAGACAGATGAAGTCACTGCCCACGTGGAACCCACACTCCTATCTGGAGAGGCAGCCAGTAGGCAAGTAAGCAAATAGGTTAGGAAGGAGGTTTGAGAGGTGAATGAGTGCAGTGAAGTAGGCATGTGGGGACTGGCTGGAGATGTGCTTAAACAGGGTGATGAGGTAGAAGAACTAAACAGTTGAATATAGAGACTGATCTGGATGTCTCAATGAGAAGGTGGAATTTGAAATAAGATCTGAATAACATGAAGGAGCCAGCCGTACACAAATGAGGGAGCAGGGGTTTCCTGGGTTGGCAAGAGTAAATGGCCCTAAGGCGCTCATATCTTTCTACGGTCAATAAAGAGAAAAAAAGGCTAATGTGGCTAAGACAGAGCTAGCAAGGAGGATAACCTACTGTAAGATCAAAGAGGTAGGACTTTGGCAAAAATACGTAATTTATTTGAATTTAAATCTAAGTATAATAGTGAGTCTTTCAAAAACTTTAAGTGAGGGGATGATAAAGATATTTTTAAATAAATAAGAAAAAGTTGTCTTCAATATTCAGAAATGTTTGTGTGTGGAGGGACAGTGGCAGAAGCAGGGAGTCAGTTGTAGACATTTGCGTTGTCTTGGCAAGTGATGATAGTTACTAAATCGGAGTTTGGCCATAGTTGTGAGTATAGTTTCACAGAAAAATGAGGTGTTTTAACACTATATGTGTTTTTTCTTGTAAATTCACTAAAATGTATCTCTTTAAGGAAACATTTAATCTTACAACTGGTTCTGGTACAGGTGGTTGACTCAGAAAAAAAAATTAAAAGCCAGCTAAGAGAAATACATCCAAAATGGAGAGCCAAAATTCATGGTGAATATTTAGGATGAAAAAGAAACATTTAGGAATTTGTCTGAAAAAAATGAAATATAAATTTATTTTAGTTGATGATTGCAATGATGGTTTCAATACAAGGAATAGGTAAAGAATGGTCGTGTTAATTTGGGGAAGCAGTTTTGCAGACATAAAGATAAAATAGGAATATGCAACAGCTTTCAATTCACACTGACTTTCTGACCACCGTCATAAAGAGGATCTCTTATTAAAAAAATACTTCAGGGCTTCATCAGTTTCTTCAAGGACATCATCTGTGATATTCAAAGAATGATTTTTTGTTGTACAAAAAGAAATCTCTAGCTATTCTTTTCAATTTTTTCTTTTTCCATAAGTCTATGTCTTACAGTTCTAATTTGTCAATGGCTTTGTGTGTGTTTTGAGTGGTTTTCTACCTCACTTTCATGAATTCAGTGGAATCCTACAATTTTTGCATGCTCTGCACTTTCACTTTGGAATTTATTGCATTTTGTTTGCATTGCATTTTTCGTTGTTTACAATAAAAGCCTAATTCCTGAAAACATTGACATGATTTCTGGGGATCATTATGGTATTAACTGAGATGGGAAATTTAGTTGACTACTAATTTTACAAAAGATTAGTTTATTACAGAATATGTTCATATTAGGGTCATTTTGTCACCTCATACAACATCAACTAACAGGATTAGAACTAACAAGAACATCCTTAATATTGTGATACTTTCCTGTTTACTGGAATGCTGTATGTAGTTTTTGGGGTATGTTTCTAAACTTTCTTTTTCTCCATCTGGTGTTAGTTAACAAATCTGCCCTATTCAATGTATACATAGCTGTCTAGCACACTTTATTTTATTTCTTCTGTCAGAGTTCGGGTGGTGGTCGGGATGGCTGAGTTCACTGGAACATTTCTAGATAATCAGACATTTGTATCTATCTGAGCACTTAATATTCCTCTCAAGAATATTAAGGTTATCTTGATCATTATTAACTGAAGGTTTTTGTATTTTCATCCTCTGAGTTGGTATATTAATTCTGAATTTATTCCTTTACAAAAGAGGTCCCCTTAATAAATTCCAAATTATATTTTCGCACTAAACATAACCTCTTTTCCTTTTCTGATATCCTTGTTTAGCCACCTTATTTTAAATTAAGGATATAATTTCCCCTCCACCTCTATAGACAGTAAGAATACTTGCTGTAAATATAGCATCTAATAAAGAATATTCCTGTATTTCAGATAGCTTATGTTTTATAATCTTTAACTTTGTGAACAGATAGACCTTTATGGGTTTATGATGAGGAGAAAGGGATTTGTAATCTCTTATTTGACCATTTAAAATTCTTAAAGTAATTATACCAAAATTAGTGTTATTGTTACATAGTCGTTATACCTGTACATACTGCCAGGGCAATATAATGTAATTAATTTTATCTTTCAAACTTTATCTTTTTGAATGGATTTCAAGATGGATATTTATGTTAAAAAGCTGCATTGAAGAAAGGTTAACATTTAAATAATACTTATGTTGTATTTACAGATATGTACATTTATTTGTATATATGCATATCAAAATTAGAGACAATCATGATTAATCAAGTATTTAAAAACCAACCTGGTGAATTTGTGGTAAATGTTTAAGTTTCACCAGCACAAAATTAGGATTGGTTAATAATAATTTTTTCTTGAATATAATGACATAGAAATTAAAATGTGTTATTAGTCGATTACATCAAACAATTTTAAAGACATGTCTGTCCATATTGCTTTATTTAAAAAAAAATGCCAGTGAAAGAAGCTATCAGAAATTAAAATCAGATATTCTATATTCTACTTTGAGGTTAAGTTCAGGGTTAATTCAGAATCAAATGTATCTTTCTGAGCGTAGCGAGGAGAGGCCATTTCATACTTAATGCTGAATCTAGCTGTTTTACTCTATGAAATATTAATTACATGATCTTAAGGATAAGAATCTCTTTTATAGTACTTCTATAAGAGAAATAATTTTGTCATCATTGTATTTCATTTTCTTGATTGAATAGATACGTAGAATAAAATGCACTGCCGTGTTCTGACAAGATGAGGCTTTGATTAAATACTTCTTTGCAATCTTACAGTATTTTTAGCCTTTCAAATACAGGTCTAGTTCTGCTGTAAGCCTTCAGATATTTGGAAGCAATGTACTTAACTTCACTGGCTATTCAGCAGCCCTAGATATTAGGACCCTGATCTTTTAACATTCACCTTTAAATTATTTCACTTATGAACTTAGCTAAATATTTAAAACTGCAATCACCTGATAAAACACAGCTCTAATAAATGTAGCAGTTATTATAATGAAACTGAAAAGGGCCATCATCATTCGTCTTAAAATTACCATATTTCACATTATATGATTCAGTATAAAAGTACTGAAACAGATTTTTTTTTAAAGTGTAAAATCAATCCTCCCTCTCTTCCCCTTCCCTTCCTCCCTTCTTTCCTTCCCCTTTTCTTTCCTTCACAATTGTCATTAAAGAACTTAATATAATACTATTAATTGTCATTAGAGAACTAAAATTGACTGTTTTGTGGTTTAGAAAAGTCATGAAATTATTTCCTCTATATTGTTCATAAATCATTGTTGATTTCAGGTATGTATAATTTCACCTATATGTTCAAAAAACAGATTTTTAAATCGGGGTTCTTAATCTGATCAAACATTTTCCTTTTCAGATTTTATTTTATAGTAGTGAATTTTATGCTAACTCACAAAAATCAATTTATGTTGTTAATTTAACACAGCAACATCAATTGTCATATTTCATTATCTCACAAATATACATTGCCTCTTTGTTGAAAAACACATTCTGAAGTCAAGCTCAAAACATGAGGGAAATTCTTTCTATCCTATAATCCAGCTTAGTAGAAGTAGTAATATCCTCTTTTGCACTAAGTCAGAGCAACAGAAATACTCCCAGGGACAAGCAATAGTATACATTGAAGGGAAGGAGGCATCTGTGCATTTTTTCAGATTGTTGGGTCTCACGAACTGTGCTGTGATGGGAGTAGAGAAGATGGCCTATGGGTAAAAAAGTCCTCCCTCCATTTTTAAGAGTAATGCAAATTAAAAACATTTGTAGGTATATGGATACTACTCATATATGTTTTTGAAACATGGAATCCAATTAATCCAACACTTCCACATCATTTTGTGTCCAAACTCCCCACCGTCCCTACCTCCTACCGACTTTGAATGAGAAAGATTTTGTCTTGGAGTAGCGCTTTACCCAAACTTCAAAAAAGAACATTGGGGAGGGCCCACGAGACCTCTCTTCCATTTTGTAGATTCATGTCATCGGGTATGGAAGTCATGGTGGCAAACAATAAAAAACTACTAGGGATTTGGAGAGTACTGGACTTTAAAAAAAGTTCATTAAAAACACACTGAACAATCTTTTACATACTATGTATAATACTTTGTATTACTTAGTCATTATGTTTGCTTGAACAGATGTTATCACATTTGTGTTGCTGTTGAGGAAACTAAGAAATGAAAAAGTGAAGTGGTGGGGGAAGGGAGGGATGAATAGGCAGAGCACAGAGGATTTTTAGGGCAGTGAAAATACATTGTATGATACCATAATGATATATATGTGTCATTGTAAATTTGTCCAAACCCATAGAATTATAGAGTACATTAAAGAGTTTGGGGCAAAACTGTGATCGGCCATCACTGGTCTTTACAACATCTTGAACCTAAGACCATAGCTTTAATAATTATATGATATTCTAGCCCACAATTTAGGATATCCCAACATTTTTATTGATTTTTTGCATTTGTTTCCTCAGTCTTTGATGTTGTAGCAGAAAATGTCTATAAGTGTTTTCAAACTCAAATTACACTGAGAAATTCTCTTTCATGAATTCAAAACTAAGGAAAAGGAAGAGAAAAGAGTAAGAAGAGAGCTGTTATTGAAAAAGGGAGCTGATAAGATCTAGGTCAAGGAAGTGAAAATTTGATGTCTTTGGCTGGTGGTTGGCAAGTCATGTGTTCAGTCACTTTAATGACCCTAGGGGTATTTTTGTAAGAGTAAGCTTACACCTGCGAGAGCCCAGATTATGGTGGAAGATATACAGCCCATAGGCTGTCAGTTTTCCCTCCATTGGCCCTGTCACATGTTATATTCTACTATGGCACTTTTTCCTACCGAGCTTGGGTAGACCTCACAACTATTTTCAGTACTTCACTCCAAGTAGGCCCACTAATTAATTTAAGTTGTGCTTGAGGTGAAACGTAGCTCTCATTTTGGGTGTGGTATGGTCCAGTCATTATTGGGATGTGTTAAACTCAGGTGAATATAAAGATAAAGGCGTGTATATTCTGCTGGTTGCTTGTATTCTGAATTATTCTGGGATAAAAATAAGTAGACTGTATGCAAATAGTTTTGTCAGTGTGGTGTTGAAATTGGAGAAAAATATGGTAAGAATGTGAATCATATGTGAATCCGCTATGAAAAACTAAAGTATGGAAGCTAAGGGCTTCTAATATTCATCACATACTGGAAGAAGTAGCCACATAGCAGTGATTCAGAATGAAAAACAAAAAGTTTCCTAGGAAGATACTGAAATCCTCAAGAAGAATAGAGTGTAGAAATTGAATCAAAGAACTAGCACACTGCCTTGGGTGTTTCCATGATGAAGACAAATCTTGAGTTAGATTTTTTTTTCTGCTTCTTTCTGTACTGTTTCCCAATATTTTTTTTCATTATGTGGAAGTAGCTGGGACATATCAGGACACAGCAGCTAAGAGAAATGGTTCCCCATTCAACTATCTAATATGTGGCTAGCCATACGTACACCACCTGTCTGCTTCTCCTGATGATTAGTGTCATCCATAGGTTGAATATGATAAAAGTGTTCTAGAAACACCTTCTGGATGGGACTTGCTCTCTGAGGTAGCTGTGGCTTATATTCATGTGTGCTGAGAATGAAAATTGTATAATGTCTTTAAATTTCGGTATGTGACTTGTGAATGCTAGTCATATTAAGAGTTTATTGTGAAATTAATCTTTGGCATTTTCTCTGCCAAGGTAATCTAAGCAAAGAATCTAAAATTCTCATGCTAGATAAGAAGGATACTAGTCAAGGGACTGTTTTTCCAAGTAAATTTGTATCAGAGACGGGCATAAATACTCTTCAGAATCTCATGTTAGTAAAATATGAAGTAAAAAGGTATTTGCTAAACAAGATGAGGAAAGACAATTTCCAAGGAATTGGTAAAAGGAGATGATAAACCCACCAATCTCATTAAAGTAATTTTTCATATTTCAAGAATCTGAGAACTGGAGAGTAAAGCCACTATTCCAGATATAGTGGACAGATTATGATGATGAATGTTTTGGTCTCCAGAAAATATTTCCCTGAACAAGTAATGAGGTCATATCACACCCTATCTCTCCCTCCCTCCCTCTCTCTTCTTTCCTACCTTTCCTTCCTTCCTCTCTCTCTCCTGTACCTTCTTTTCTTTTCTTTTCTTTTTTATTCACAAGGACTAATTGAACCCAACACTAAGCAATGCCACAGCTCTGGATAGAAGAGGGAGGAAAGGGAATGAGAGAACTGTGTTGTTTTTTATTATGTAACTACCGGACCCACCCCCCCCCCCAATAAGTGGACCTCTGTTTTTGGGAGTTGAGGTTTGTGGACTCACACAAGATAATGTAGAAATCTAGAGGCTCTAAATCATATCTAAGCTAAGCCCTCTTTTACATGTGCACGTAAAATTTTCCAAATATCTTCTGTCCTTCAGTGAGAGTTACCAGAGTTTTTCCTTGCCAAGTTAGAAAATTAGAATCAGAAAGACAGACCCTTCTGACATGTGAGAATGTCTTTAACCTATTAATCTAAATATTTTATCACAGTGGTTGAAGAACCATTGGAACACTTACAGTAGAGATAAAGCCTTAGAGTCATGTTTCAGCATAGATTATTATCTTAGCAGTTCCATTCTTGTTGCTTTGCACATCACATGATCGCATTACACAGCCCAGTTTTTGTTCAAAATTAATTTGAAATTAAATAGGCCAAAAACATTTGAAATCATGCTTATATTTACATACATCTGTACTATTTTCATGTTGAAAATATATATATCTGTACTATAACATATATTTGTACTATTTTCATGTTGAAAAATATTTTAAATACAATGGTATCATTTTGTTTACTCAACAAATCTATCTATATAGTAGTATAGATGTTAAGAATTACCTGCATATTTTATCTGTATTTTTGACTTTTGCTGATTTGGGTTAAATAGTTTCCTCCGTCTGCTTCCCTAGCCCAGGTATTTTCATTTATCTCTTAATGAGAAAATAGAGGAAAAACCATAATCATGGCTAGTAAAGCAGTTCATGGGAATGAATCACTTACATTCTCAAGTCTATTTTTATCTGAGTTAGCTTTTTTCATTACTGTGTTGGAAAGTCTGAAAACTATGAATGGTAACTGGCCCATTCAAAACATATGTATAGATACATAAGTGTACAATTACTTCATAAGCCTGAACTTTTAAACTTGAACATAAGCAGAATTGTGTAACTGAGACAGCATTAGTTTACTCACTGAAAAAATCCAACTTGAGTCACCATGGGGATACCCATGATTGATGTGCCTGTTTGGCTGCATTTCACTGTCACACATTTTGATAGGATGAAAACACTATATTTCCTAAACCGAATTTTAAAAAAGCACTAAGGTTGACTGGGCAAAGCGTTCTGTTTTCAGTAGTAATGGGCTCAGATACCAGTATGTGAAGTGCAATTTATGTCTGCAATTTTGGGGAGCTAAGAACCATATGGTATCTTGGTTTTATATTTCCTGAATCAGCTTAATTGCATATGCATACCAATTAGACTTGAATAAATGTGTTTGAGTACTTTTTAGTTGTTGATATTTAGTTATAAAGCTTTTACTCCAGTTTCACCAAAAGCATTTCTAACTGTACTTGGGGTATATATTGCTTATCATTTTATATTAATGTATATCATCATACTCCATATTATTTCTTTTTATGCTTAATAAGAACACTGTTTTGTGTGTCTGTTTTTCTTAGTGGTTATTAATGTAAAAATAGTATACAAAATAGCCAGTCATTCTGTGAACTAGGTTAAATTATATATAAATACATGTATACATATGTTGTATATGTATTTTTATTGTTGCTAATAGTTCATTTCTATAATGCAACCTAGAAAATTAATGGCTTTTAACTTGTCATTAGTGTTTTTAAAGCATTTTGAATGTTAAGTAAATATAAGTACAGATACAGAACTGAAACTTGAGATTTATACTCATTGAAATAACTGACGTTTCAGATGCTCATCTCAGTTTACTCAAATTACCATATCAGCAGGGCTCTGTTACAAATTCCTAAATATTATTGTTCAATAAACCTATATACCCTGTTCTCATTACGTTACTGTGGAGGCTGTGCTCTTTATACTTCTTGGAGATAACTATTTAAAGGAGTTGTGTAATTCATGGAGGAGACCTTAGGGGTCACTGTATTTCACAAGGGTCAGATTAAGGCCCATTACTCCATTCAATTCACTCTTAGATCCTACTGACGCTGATAAAGAGTTTTCTATCTAGAAAAAAAGGGTTAGGAGTGCTGAGTGATCAGAGTTATCAAAGCCTTTGGTATAAGGTAGTAAAATGATTGTCATACAGCATTCTATAGGGTTGCTTTCTCCAGCTTTGAAAATAAATGTCTTTGCTGTATCTGGGTATTTATTTCCCATATACTTCTTGCCTGCAGTCTACTGTATGTAACAGTTATCTAGTGATAGCATGTTATTCTACTGACGTTATCGTTCAAGTGAACTTCTTAGTGAATCATCTTTCTCATAGAAATCCTAATACTTCATGGAATTTTGTGATTTAAAAGTATCACACCATCGATGTGACTTTAAAGTCAGATTCCATAGCAGTGTTTTGAGAGATTATGTTACTTATATACTACTAAGTATCTCTATTAAATGGAATTTGTAATATTCGGTTTAAATCCATTTTATTTTTGATTTATTCTTTCTTATATTTTGCAATTTCATTGTTTATAATAGGAAATGAAGCAGGCTTTATGATTTCAGTTAAATTGATAAATAAATTTCAATAAAGCCGAGGAATGATTACTTTGGGTCGTTAAAATAATTTATAGAATTCTTACAAATCCCTTGATAAATGCTTTCTTTATAAGCAGTTAACATAAAGAGAGAGGTAGTTAGCTTCTAATTAAAAAGCATATTATTTCTCAGGTAGAGTGAAAATTTGAAGCTTTATTTAATTTAAATTCAGTGAGCATTTATTATAAATATATTCCTTCTATCTTAGGGCTGTGTTGCCTCAGAGAAAAACTCATATTCATAACATTCAAAGTTACCTGCACTCTAGTCCCAAACTTTATCTCATTCTGAACTCACCACTTTGCACCTTATATTTAGTCATTAAACTAGTACAGTACACAATACCCAAATCCTATATGGACATAAAGAGTGTTTTGTTTGTTGATCAGTTTCTTTTTCCAGTGTCTGTCAAAGTGTCGTCTAGGGGGCTTCCCTGGTGGCGCAGTGGTTGAGAGTCCGCCTGCCGATGCAGGGGACACGGGTTGGTGCCCCGGTCCGGGAGGATCCCACATGCCGCAGAGCGGCTGGGCCCGTGAGCCATGGCCGCTGAGCCTGCGTGTCCGGAGCCTGTGCTCTGCAACGGGAGAGGCCACAGCAGTGAGAGGCCCGCGTACCGCAAAAAAAAAAAAAAAAAGTGTGGTCTAGGATCAGCAGCATCAGCAACATCTGGGAACTTACTAGAAGTGCAAACACTACTGTATCAGGTCTACTATTTCTGAAACCACGGGGTTGAGACCCAATAATATCTGTGTTTAAAAGCCTTCCAGGTGATTCTCATGAATACTACAATTTAAGACTAACATTTAAAAATACAGATGAATTACAGTTAAATGCAAAAATGAACTCATAAACATTTGAAGAAATAATAGGCAAACTTTCACCTTCTACTAGAAAAGAGAAAACGTTTCAAAGTGTAGAACACTGAAAAATAATGAAAGATGTGAATGTTTCAGATAGTGTAAAAACAAAGTATTCAAAATGTTAAAATATCAAAAATGAAATAGGAAACTATTTAAATATGTTAAAGAGCTATATTCTTAATATATAAAGAGAGTTAACAAATCAATAAGGAATAAGAGAAAACTCCTAAAGAAAAAGAATAAAGACAGTTTCTGGGACTTCCCTGGTGGCACAGTGGTTAAGAATCCGCCTGCCAATGCAGGGGACGTGGGTTCAAGCCCTGGTCTGGGAAGATCCCACATGCCACAGAGCAACTAAGCTCGTGTGTCACAACTACTGAGCCTGCGCGCTAGAGCCCGTGAGCCACAACTACTGAAGCTTGCGTGACTAGAACCCATGCTCTGCAACAAGAGAAGCCACCGCAATGAGAAGCCCGTGCACAGCAATGAAGAGTAGCCCCTGCTCGCCGCAACTAGGGAAAGCCTGCGCGCAGCAACGAAGACCCAATGCAGCCAAAAATAAATGAAAAAAAAAGTTTCCTTCTTTGTATAACTCTATACTGTGCTTTAAAAAATAACTCTTTTAATTAATACAAAATATGAGATTTTACATCTATATTCTTAGTGTGCTTTAGTTCATCACCATGTGAAAAGGGAATACAATTTTAATAATGTGCACACTATGATAAAAAGCATCTAAATTTTCCAGGGATCATGTTTGAAAAGGGGGAAAATTTTTTTAAATTATTGGAACCAAGAGAACATTTGCATTTATTTTATGGTGAGTAGAAAGAATGCTTTCTTATGCATTAGAAATCATGTTTCTAGTCCTTGTTGTAATGTTCCCTAGCAAGTAATTATCTCATGTTAGCTTCCAGGTTCTTCCTTGGTTAGCTTAGATTTGTGGTGTTCAATCTTTAGCATGCATCAATGCATCAGAATCATCTGGGGATATTGGAAATTGTGTATATTGTGGGATGAGACACCCACAGGTTCTCATTAAGCATTTCTGTGGATGTGGCCCCCAAATTTGAATTTCTAATGATTTTCCAGGTGATGCTGATGCTGCTGGACTGGGAATTATACTTTGAGAACCACTGGCTTTAATGATCCTCAGTTAGGCCCAGGGCTTTATAGCTTTTGTATCCCATGGTCTAATGACAAGTAGATAAAGAGAGAGAGAAAGGAAAAGAGCATCCTCAGTGTGCAGCCTGAAACAGACTTTTTTTTAAATTGAAGTATAGTTGCTGTACAATAAGTTATAGGCATACAATATAGTGATTCACAATTTTTAAAGTTTATATTCCCTTTATAGTTTTATAAAATATGGACTATATTCCCCGTGTTGTACAGTGTATCCTTGTAACTTATTTTATACCTAAGAGTTGGTACCTCTTACTCCTCTGCCCTTATGTTGCCCCTCCCCACTTCCATCTCCCCACTGGTAGCCACTGCTTTGTTCTCCATATCTGTGAGTCTGCTTTTTTTTGTTATATTCACTAGTGTGTTGTATTTTTTAGATTCCACATATACGTGACATCATACAGTATTTGTCTTTCTCTGTCTAATTTATTTCACTTAGCATAATGCCCTCCAAGTCCATCCATGTTTCTGCAAATGGCAAAATTTCATTCTTTTTTATGGTCAGTAGTATACTATTGTATGTATATACCACATCTTCTTTATCCATTCATCTATTGATGGACACTTAGGTTGCTTCCATATCTTGGCGATTGTAAATAATGCTGTTATGAACATTGGGGTACATGTATTTTTTTGAATTAGTGTTTTTGTTTATTATAAAATCATGTGGTAGTTTTAATTTTTTGAGAAACCTCCATACTGGTTTCCACAGTGGCTGCGCCAATTTACATTCCTACTGACAGTGTATGAGGGTTCCCTTTTCTACACATCCTCGCCAACATTTGTTATTTGTGTTCATTTTGATGATAGCTATTCTGACAGGTGTGAGGTGATAGCTCATGGTGGTTTTGATTTGCATTTGCCTGATGGTTAGTGATGTTGAACATCCCTTCATTGAATGTTTGTTGGATAAATGAACTCCTCAGGTGCTTCCCTGTATTTTGCATTCTCCTTTATGCCTAGTACCTATCCCCCACTTTGTAGGAGATTTTAATATAAAGTATGCTGAATCATTTACTTGTAAACAGATTTATATTCTTTGGAAATGTCCTGTCTCTGTGTCAGTACTCTTCACCAAGTTGCCTGCTTTCTTTGCTTGATTTTTAAAACTGCGACTGCTCTTACTTTATGTGGCCTCAAGTGAATTAATCATTGCAGAGTGGAAGAGAGACATCTTGAGGACAAATAAACGTAGTGCGATTAGACACTTGTGCCTCTGGTGGCTTCAGCCATAGTGTGTTGCTATGGTTATTTACTAAATGATACTCTAGTAGCCTGAAAGAGTTTCTAGGCTTCAGAACAGCTTCATTTCTTACCAAGAAGAGATTTACACGTAGGACTTTGGTCCAGGTGCACTGATAATAGAAGCTGTACAGCCTTCGGACTGAAATCCAGTACATCACCTGGGGTTCTTCCATTAATAAAAATTCCAAAAACTGGCAAGCCCATAACAGGGGTATTGAATGCTATCAAATTATTATTTAGGAATAAAATGGATTAGTTACCTTTATAATAGTTTAATATAAAATTGCTTTTTTAAACAGAAATGATTAAAACTACCTAAATGTTTAACCTTAAGTAATTTATGGTAACTCCCCTTAAGAAATACCCACCATCTAAACATTTATGAAGAGTTGATAATATGTGAGAAATTGCTTAGAAAATATAGCATTGTATATACACTTTATCTCAATGATGTAAAAATTACCGAAGAAAGATCTTCTTCAAGGCTTTGTATTACTTACTGTGTTAACTGAGACTATTGAGAGTTAAGTAAGACAGAATTGTATAGCGTGAGAATGCAGTTCCCATATGTATATGTTTCAGTTAACATAGTGCCACGTGAAGTGAAGATTCCCTGCATTTAAAAGTATACTAGGGACTTCCCTGGTGGTGCAGTGGTTGAGAGTCTGCCTGCTGATGCAGGGGACGTGGGTTTGTGCCCCAGTCCAGGAGGATCCCACGTGCCATGGAGCGGCTGGGCCCATGAGCCATGGCCACTGAGCCTGTGCATCTGGAGCCTGTGCTCCGCAATGGGAGAGGCCACAACAGTGAGAGTCCCGCATACCGCAAAAAAATAAATAAATAAATAAATAACAGGATAGCCTCATCCAACAGAGGACAGACAGCAGAAGCAAGAAGCAACAGAGGGCAGACTGCAGCCTGTGGAAAGAAAGCCACATTCACAGAAAGACAGACAAAATGAAAAGGCAGAGGACCATGCACCAGATGAAGGAACAAGATAAAACCCCAGAAAAACAACTAAATGAAGTGGAGATGGGAAACCTACCAGAAACAGAATTCAGAATAATGACAGAGAGGGTGATCCAGGACCCCTGAAAAAGAATGGAGGCAAAGATCGAGAAGATGCAAGAAATGTTTCACAAAGACCGAGAAGAATGAAAGAACAAACACATAGAAGAACTAAAGAATAAACAAACAGAGATGAACAATACAATAACTGAAATGAAAAATACACTAGAAAGAATCATTAGCAGAATAACTGAGGCAGAAGAACGGATAAGTGACTTGGAAGATAAAATAGTGGAAATAACTAGTGCAGAACAGAATAAAGAAAAAAGAATGAAAAGAATTGAGGACAGTCTCAAGAGACCTCTGGGACAACATTAAATGCACCAACATTCGAATTACAGGTGTCCCAGAAGAAGAAGAGAATAAAAAGGGACTGAGAAAATATTTGAAGAGATTATAGTCAAAAAATTCCCTAACATGGGAAAGGAAATAGCCACCCAAGTCCAGGAAGCACAGAGAGTCCGAGGCAGGATAAACCCAAGGAGAAACATGCCAAGACACATAGTAATCAAATTGACAAAAATTAAAGACAAAAATTATTGAAAGCAACAAGGGAGAAACGACAAATTATATACATGGGAACTCCCATAAGGTTCAAATAATATACATGGGAACTCCCATAAGGTTAACAGCTGATTTCTCAGCAGAAACTCTACAAGCCAGAAGGGCGTGGCATGATATATTTAAAGTGACGAAAGGGAAGAACCTACAACCAAGATTACTGTACCGGCAAGGATCTCATTCTGATTTGACAGATAAAAGCTTTACAGACAAGGAAAAGCTAAGAGAATTCAGCACCACCAAACCAGCTCTACAACAAATGCTAAAGGAACTTCTCTAAGTGGAAAACACAAGAGAAGAAAAGGACCTACAAAAACAAACCCAAAACAATTAAGAAAATGGTAGTAGGAACATACATATTGATAATTACCTTAAACGTGAATGGATTAAATGCTCCAGCCAAAAGACACAGGCTTGCTGAATGGATACAAAAACAAGACCCATATATGTGCTGTCTACAAGAAACCCACTTCAGACCTAGGGACACATACAGACTGAAAGTGAGGGGATGGAAAAAGATATTCCATGCAAATGGAAATCAAAAGAAAGCTGAAGTAGCAATTCTCATATCAGACAAATTAGACTTTAAAGTAAAGAGTATTACAAGAGACAAAGAAGGACACTACATAATGCTCAAGGGGTCAATCCAAGAAGAAGATATAACAATTATATATGTACCCAACATATAGGAGCACCATAGGTGCACCTCAATACATATGGCAACTGCTAACAGCTATAAAAGAGGAAATTGACAGTTACACAATAATACTGGGGGACTTTAACACCTCACTTACACCAATGGACAGATCATCCAGACAGAAAATTAATAAGGAAACACGAGCTTTAAATGACACAATAGACCAGATAGATTTAATTGATATTTATAGGACATTCCATCCAAAAACAGCAGATTACACTTTCTTAAGTGCACACGGAACATTCTCCAGGATAGATCACATATTGGGTCACAAATCAAGCCTTGGTAAATTTAAGAAAATTGAAATCATATCAATCATCTTATCTGACCACAATGCTATGAGATTAGAAATCAGTTACAGGGAAAAAAATGTAAAACAAACACATGGAGGCTAAACAATATGTTACTAAATAACCAAGAGATCACTGAAGAAATCAAAGAGGAAATGAAAGATCACCTAGAGACAAATGACAATGAAAACACGATGATCAAAAACCTACGGGATGCAGTAAAAGCAGTTCTAAGAGGGAAGTTTATAGCAATACAATCCTACCTCAAGAAACAAAAAAATCTTGAACAATCTAACCTTACACCTAAAGCAACTAGAGAAAGAAGAACAAACAAAACACAGTTAGTAGAGGGAAAGAAATCGTAAAGATCAGAGCAGAAATAAATGAAATAGAAACAAAAAAGCTATAGCAAAGATCAATAAAGCTAAAAGCTGGTTCTTTGAGAAGATAAACAAAATTGATAAACCTTTAGCCAGAATCATCAAGAAAAAGAGGGAGAGGACTCAAATCAATAAAATTAGAAATGAAAACGGAAAAGTTACAGCGGACACTGCAGAAATACAAAGCCTCCTAACAGACTACTACAAGCAACTCTATGCCAATAAAATGGACAACCTAGAAGTTATGGACAAATTTGTAGAAAGGTATAACCTTCCAAGACTGAACCAGGAAGAAACACAAAATATGAACTGATCAATCACAAAAAATGAAATTGAAACTGTGATTTAAAATTTTCCAACAAAGTCCAGGACCAGGTGGCTTCACATGTGAATTCTATCAAACATTTAGAGAAGAGCTACCACCCATCTTTCTCAAACTCTTCCAAAAAATTGCATGGGAAGGAACACTCCCAAACTCATTCCATGAGGCCACCATCACCCTGACACCAAAACCAGACAGAGATACTATAAAAAGAGAAAGTTATAGACCAATATCACTGATGAATATAGATGCAGAAATCCTCAAGTAAATACTAGCAAACAGAATCCAACAACACATTAAAAGGATCATACACCATGATCAAGTGGGATTTATCCCAGGGATGCAAGGATTCTTCAGTATACACAAATCAATCAATGTGATACACCATCGTAACAAATTGACGAATACAAACCATATGATCTTCTCAATAGATGCAGGAAAAGCTTTTGACAAAATTCAACACCCATTATGATGAAAACTCTCCAGAAAGTGGGCATAGAGGGAACCTACCACAACATAATAAAGGTCAGGCCATATATGATAAACCTCAGCAAACATCATTCTCAATGGTGAAAAACTGAAAGCATTTCCTCTAAGACCAGGAACAAGACATGGATGTCCACTCTCACCACTCTTATTCAACATATTTTTGGAAGTACTAGGCACGGCAGTCAGCAAAGAAAAAGAAATAAAAGGAATCCCAGTTGGAAAAGAAGAAGTAAAACTGTCACTGTTTGCAGATGACATGATGATATACATAGAAAATCCTAAAGATGCCACTAGAAAACTACTAGAGCTAATCAATGAATTTTGTAAAGTTGCAGGATACAAAATTAATGCACTGAAATGTCTTGCATTCCAATACACTAACAACAAAAGATCAGAAAGAGAAATTAAGGAAACAATCCCATTCACCATTGCAAGAAAAGAATAAAATACCTAGGAATAAACCTACCTGAGGAAGTTAAGACCTGTACTCAGAAAACTAGAAGACACTGATGAAAGAAATCAAAGATGACACAAACAGGTGGAGAGATATACAATGTTCTTGGATTGGAAGAATCAATATTGTGAAAATGACTGTAGTACCCAAAGCAATCTACAGATTCAGTGCAATCCCTATCAAATTACCAATGGCATTTTTTACAGAACTAGAACAAAAGATCTTAAAATTTGTATGGAGACACAAAAGACCCCGAATAACCAAAGCAGTCTTGAGGGAAAATAATGGAGCTGAAGGAATCAGACTCCCTGACTTCAGACTGTACTGCAAAGCTACAGTAATCAAGATAATATGGTACTGGCACAAAAACACAAATATAGATCAATGGAACAGGAAAGAAAGCCCAGAGATAAACTCATGCATCTGTGGTCAACTAATCTATGACAAAGGAGGCAAGGATATACAATGGAGAAAAGACAGTGTCTTCAGTAAGTGGTGCTGGGAAAGCTGGACAGCTACATGTAAAAGAATGAAATTAGAACACTCTCTAACACCATACACAAAAATAAACTCAAAGTGGATTAGAGGCCTAAATGTAAGACTGGACACTATAAAATTCTTAGAGGAAAACATAGGAAGAACACTCTTTGACGTAAATCACAGCAAGATCCTTTTTGGCCCACCACCTAGAATAATGGAAATAAAACCAAAAATAAACAAATGACACCTAATGAAACTTCAAAGCTTTTGCACAGCAATGGAAACCATAAACAAGAGGAAAAGACAACCCTCAGAATGGGAGAAAATATTTGCAAACGAATCACCAGACAAAACATTAATCCCCAAAATATATCAACAGCTCATGCAGCTCAATATTAAAAAAACAAACAGCCCAATCCAAAAGTGGGTGGAAGACCTAAATAGACATTTCTCCAAAGAAGACATACAGATGGCCAAGAGGCACATGAAAAGCTGCTCAGCATCACTAATTATTAGATAAATGCAAATCAAAACTACAGTGAGGTATCAACTCACCAGTTGATAGAATGGGCATTATCAGAAAATACAAACGAGAAATGCTGGAGGGGGTGTGGAGAAAAGGGAACCCTCCTGCACTGTTGGTGGGAATGTAAATTGATATAGCCACTATGGAGAACAGTATGGAGGTTCCTTAAAAAACTAAAAATAGAATTACCACATGACCCGACAATCCCACTACTGGGCATATACCCCGAGAAAACCTTAATTCAAAAAGACACATGCACCCCAATGCTCATTGCATCACTATTTACAATAGCCAGGTCATGGAAACAGCGTAAATGTCCACTGACAGACGAATGGATAAAGAAGATGTGGTACATATATACAATGGAATATTACTCAGCCATAAAAGCAATGAAATTGAGTCATTTGTAGAGACGTGGATGGATCTAGGGACTGTCATACAAAGTGAAGTAAGTCAGAAAGAGAAAAACAAATATAAATGCATATGTGTGGAATCTAGAAAAATGGTGCAGATGAACCGGTTTTGCAAGGCAGCAATAGAGATATAGATGTAGAGAACAAATGTAACTTTTCCCCAAGGGGGGAAAGTGGTGGGGGGGCATGGTGGTGATGGGATGAATTGGGAGATTGGGATTGACATACATACACTAATATGTATAAAATAGATAACTAATAAGAAGCTGCTGTATAAAAAATTTTAAAAGCTTAAAAGAAGAAAAAAATATACTGAGCACCATGGATGGGATTGGATGCTTTTCAGTTTTTATATTTTCCTGTATTCTCCATATTTCCCAATTTTCTAACTTTGTGATCAGAAATGAATTTATATTTAAAGGCTATATTGTTGGAACACTTTATTTTCAATTTGAAAAA
Source organism: Monodon monoceros (assembly GCF_005190385.1). Classification (NCBI taxonomy): domain Eukaryota; kingdom Metazoa; phylum Chordata; class Mammalia; order Artiodactyla; family Monodontidae; genus Monodon; species Monodon monoceros. The sequence goes on from NW_021703777.1 coordinate 9,439,882, forward strand.
GACATATTACTTATGAGACAATATTTCATCATAATTTAAGACTTTGGGTATCTGTTTTCCATTTATCTATTCCATATTGACTTTACTATTATGATGGTCATTTTGAGTAGCACTTCTTTCCCCAGTTAGAACAAACAACAAACAAATTAACAACAATATCAAAAAAAAAAGAAGACAAAAACCCTAGGTATCTTCTTTGATTCCTCTCTTTCTCTCATCCCTCCCATCCCATCCATCAGCAGTTCTTGGTGCTCCCATCAAGATAACCAAGTCTGTTACCTTGTTTATTTGTACTATGACTATCCAAGCCAGGCCACCATCATCTCTCCTTTGACTATTGCAGTAATTTTCTAACTGGCTGGCTACTCCTACAACCCACTCTCCACCAAGAGGGTATCTCTTTTAGCTTGCTGATGGGCTTGCCCTAGCAGTTGGAATCACATCCAAGCATATTACCATGGTCTGTGAGGCCTTATGGGATCTGGCACTCTACCTTCCTGACCTGCTTCATCTCATACTCTCATTCCCTTGCAAACTCAGGCTTGCCCTGGGGAGTTTGTCCTTGATGGTGCCTTTGCTGGAAATGCTCTCTCACTGATCTTCATTCATCTCAAATATCTTCACCTCCACACTTTCCCCTTCAGTTTTTATCACTTTACTGTGATCCCGCAATTATTTTCTATGTAATATATATGATTATCCAAGATCTATCTTGTTCATTTGATTTCTTGCTTATATTCTGTCTACCTCAGTGCAATAGTTGCTCCATCAAAAAAAGACCTATTGTCCCTTATTCTCTTTTGCATCCTCTGTACCTAGAAGACAGTGTGGCTCCCATTTTTGAATTATTTGCATAGAAGAATCCACTGAGCACTTTGTGTATGCTAGAGCAGTGGTATTCAGAGTGTAGTATAATAACCCAGGGTCTCACAATCTTCTCCTGGCCTCCATGTACACGCATATATTTAAGAGAATTAATTTCTCGACCCTCAATTTCCAGTTGCGATTTTCCATATAATTTCCTTGCTTGAGAAGCTTCTGATGTTTGCCAGTTCATCTTCCTTATTTTGCCTTTCACAGTCTCCCACTCTACAAAAAAGAATAAAAAGGCAAGCTTCTCATCTCTTCTGAATCTTTATAGGGTGCATTGTCTAGTTTTTAAAAATCTCCGGGGTATCGGTCGAAGTTTTAATTCTTCAGGGAGTCCCGTGAGCACTTCCTACAGAAATGTTGCAGGGGATGACATCTTATTTCACAGAAGAGGAGTATTCCAAGTCACCCTCCTCCTTCCTCCCTCCACCTGCCCTCCTCCTTTTTCTATTAGATTCCAGAAATGAGTAAGGGAGAATATTGACTTGGAGCATTAACAGGTTTATTTGATGATTTAAACCTTTGCTTCTGAAGAAGAATCTTCATTGGCTGGTTGGTGTGACAATGAGGATTGCTTTTTCCAATTAGATTATAGTGAAATAATACATTTACATCTCTTTTCCTTAAACCAAATGAGCTAAATATGCTGCTTGACAGTATTAATGAAAATATGTTTAAAGCACATACAGCATATAGAGCTTGCCAGAAAAATACGTCCTTTGCCATATTTAAACTAATGGGAAAATTGTTAGTGTTTAAAGTGTGCTAAGGATTATATAGATTTTCAGTTTAATAGAACAAGTTTGAAATTATTGTGTGAAATAATGTGATCAACATAAGATTATTCAAGATAATCTCAGCATAAAATGCACTTGAATAGAAGAAAAATAAAAAGAGAGTTTGTCTTTCACATAGAATGTTCAGATTTATTATCTCTATCTTTCCTCATTTTCAGGCTAGCAGTACAGTTCTTTTTCCTAAGGGTTGGTGGAGGGTTATGATCCTATTCTATTTAGATATACACTCATCCACATACACGCTATCTTTTTTTTAATTAAAATTTCTTTCTCCTTCCTTCCTTCCTTCCTTCCTTCTTTCTTCCTGTGTTGGGTCTTCGTTGCTGCGTGCGGGCTTTCTCTAGTTGCGGCGAGCAGGGGCTACTCTTCATTGTGGTGCGTGGGCTTCTCATTGTGGTGGCTTCTTTTGTTGCTGAGCATGGGCTCTAGGGTGCATGGGCTTCAGCAGTTGTGGCACGCAGGCTCAGCAGTTGTGGCACGCAGGCTCAGCAGTTGTGGCACATGGGCTTAGTTGCTCCGTGGCATGTGGAATCTTCCTGGACCAGGGATCGAACCTGTGTCCTCTGCATTGGCAGGTGGATTCTTAACCACTGCCCCACCAGGGAAGTCCTGATACATGCTATCTTAACTTGTAGCTCACGTAGAAGCAAAGAAGCCTTATTAAGAGAAAATTCTAGAAAGAGTATTGCTTCAATAGATTTCCCATTCAAGGCATCACATTCTTGAGATGGATAGGTTTCTATTTCAAATTCTTGAAGTAGAAAAGTTGGATTCACTTTATATAATTTTGTAGTAATACAAATCGCTAACATTTTTTGTGTGCTTCCTCTCTGTTGGACACAGGTCTAAGCACTTAACACACATTAGCTCTTTTAATCCTCATAATAGTTAATTCTGTTATGGCAGGTGCTGTTTATTTCTTCATTTCACACATAGTGACACTGAGGCTAAGAGGGAGATTAAGTACTTTTTTCAAAATTAATGAGTGTAAAACGAAATTGAGTTATTTGTAGTGAGGTGGATGGACCTAGGGACTGTCATACAGAGTGAGTGAAGTAAGTCCAAAAGAGAAAAGCAAATACCATATGCTAACACATATATATGGAATCTAAAGAAAAGAACGACGATGGTTCTGAAGAACATAGGGACAGGACAGGAATAAAGATGCAGACGTAGAGAATGGACTTGAGGACACGGGGAGGGGGAAGGGTAAACTGGGATGAAGTGAGAGAGTGGCATGGACATATACACACTACCAAATGTAAAATAGCTGGTGGGAAGCAGCCGCATAGCACAGGAAGATCAGCTCGGTGCTTTGTGACCACTTAGAGGGGTGGGATAGGGAGGGTGGGAGGGAGATGCAAGAGGGAGGAGTTATGGGGATATATGTATATGTATAACTGATTCACTTTGTTATACAGCAGAAACTAACACACCATTGTAAAGCAATTATACTCCAATAAAGATGCTAAAAACAAGCAAACAAAAACAAAATTAGTGAGTGTAGAAACCAGAATCCAAACCAGAAATGTGGATTCTGAAATGTAACCTATATATTTTACAGGACAAAACCAGAATGAGATTTTAAGATGTTGAGAAGAAAGCCAAAAAAAATATTTTGAGACAGCTCTGACCCTTATTCTGTAATCCATTATATTATTATTTATTTATATTGTATACTCTATGCTATCTACATGACATGGTATCCAAATACTGTTATGTGGTTTCTCCATAAGCAAAGCAAGCAGGGGCCCCTATAGGTTCTTATTTCAGTTTCTGGGGAACCTTCTGCTTGTTGTATGACATTCTTTCTTTATTCTTTTTAATCTTGGATGCCTGCTCCTTTCTTTGAATATTTTATTATGAATCACAAAATGTTCTTAGATCCTACTTATGCCCTTGTTTAATATTCAGTCTTGGACATGCAACTGTTGGCCTAGGAAAGTCTGTAGGATGACACAACCATTTCTTTCTCTCCTGCCTCCCTCCCCGCCCCCATCTCTCTTTTGCTTGTGAACTCAACACTTTGTACGTTCTTTGCTAATGGATGCATTCTCTCTGCAGAATTAATATTCCTGTGACCAGTTGTTTAACTTAAGAGTCATTTAAAACTCCTCTTGATACCTGGCAGTGGCTCTGTCATTGGAATACTGATATGGAATACTAAGCCTCTCCCAATTACACACTGTTAGGGCAGCAATAGCATTAAGAATAGTGCCATTTAATATCTTATAATATGAGGCAGAAAGATATGAATTCACAGTTTGTCTTCAGCATCATAAATCCATGATTCAAATCTCAGCTTTACCTCTCAGACCCCACATTTGTTTATCTGATAAGAATAATTATAGTTACCTAACAAAGTTGTCAGGAGGATTAAAATGAAATAACATATGCACTCACTAAATGTGAGGTCACCTCTTCCAGGGATATGTGACTAAATTTTTTAAAAAACCACATAAGGGAAACAAAAAATCTTTTATGTTAATGTAGCTTCTTGAAAAGAAAACTTATTTTAAAGTTATACAAAAATGGTAACAATATTATATAGATGTATCAGATGCTTATAGACCCAGAATCTTTTTGTTTGTTTTAAATAAGGACATGTCTCTGGCAATGACAGAGTCTCTACTTTTGTTTGGATTAGTTAATTCCATTATCAGGAACACTGAGCTCTATAAATGTTAGTGCAGCTATTTGTCTTTGAATGAGGTACTTAACCAATCTGGATTTCAGTTTCTTCATCCTCAAAGAGAAGTACATCTTCCAAATGTCAAATTCTATTCAGTAGTTATTCACCAAAGCAGAACTCACAATTTCCAAGATGCAAAATCTCCATGTAGTGGCAGCTCAAGTCAGGCACATCGCCTTTGCTACCAGCTACTACAGCTAGAACCCTTTTGGCATAAGCATAGGTCCTTCTCTCCTGGGTTCTTTTTTACTAATTGTTCTATCAAATTAACAGTATAAATCAGTATACATTCAGTATCAGTTAGTCATTCCTTATGGCGGTCTTTGATGTGGGACCATAGTCTCACAAGACAACTTAGTAAATTTATTAACAAAGTTTAAGTTTTTTTTTTTTTAAGAAAGAAACGGGCTTAATTTATTATGTCCCTTTTGTTGTAATATATGTTATATAATTCCTCCTAAAATAAATAAAATTTTAAGTTAACAACTTAGGGAATAAAACATGCTTTAATACATTTAATAAAATCTTTTAATTATATTTTACGGATCTAGAGTAAATCTATTGTTTTAATATTAGGCTTTTCTACCAATTTAAAATTTATCTCAACATAATCTGAAATAATTTCAATCTGATACTATATTATATCTGAGGATTTTATTACTAAAATATCATATGAAATAAAAGCCATGCCTCTTTTTCCCCTAGATTCTAAAATCTATACCCCTGTTCTAATTCATGAATTACAAAAACCAGAATTTTAAATAATGAAAGTTTGAAAATATGTATATGATTTAGTCAAGTTCAGTGATTACATAGGCAAATACAAGGTAAGTGGAAGAAACTTACTATCATATTTCTAATTTTATCATGTAACAAACAGACTGCATTCCCAGATGTACTTTTGCTCTCTTTTTTATAAAATACACTATATCTGTTTGTTTATAATGGGACATTATTTTTATCTTCCTATTTATGGGACAATACTGAATCTAGTTTGTTATTAACTTTGAACTAGAAAAAATTATATTCAGAATGACATTTTATTGTCAGATGTGTGTATGTATCCTGCATTTCACAGATTTTGTGCATGTATTTTAATGAATTAGAGGGCCTCACAAAATTAATCTATTCAGTCCTCTAGTTTTATGAATGGGGAAGCAGTTCAAGAGAAATTAGATCCACAGATATATTGTGAAACAATGTCATTGCTGAATGTGACCATTATATGTTGAGTTCAGAAACAACACTTAAAAAAAGGACAAATCTAAGATTCTGTTTTAAAAATGATTCTGACAGAATTTGTACTTCAAGCCAACATATAACTGAATGGAAATTGGTATATTCTTTAATACGCTACCATTTGTATTATAAAGAATACAACTACAACAGTATTTATAACAAAAGCGAGGCAGTAATGATTTGCAGATATACTCATTTCTTTTTTTCCTCCTTACCAGACCAATACTGACTTTCAATTTATTCATCTAATATTTATATTTGAACTGGACCATACATTGAAATGTTCGATTCTGTATTACTCCATATGCTGATTTGTATTGTCAAGTGTCTGTATTACTGATATTTTGTACACAGACCCAGACATACACATATTTATGAATGTTGAGTGTATTAACTTTTAAATTTAATCTCCTAATATATATTCTAATTTGTATTTCAAAAATTCTTTTCCTCCAGTTTTTGTATTATCTTACATTGATACATAATTTTCCTTATTCATATTTGTGTCTGTGACCATGAGCTGCTCTGTACAATATTGTAAGAAAAATTTTTAAATTAAGTGATAGATATTTACAACATATAACAGGAACAAGATATGCTACCAGCTTCATACACCTTTTGCACTAATTTTTTCCCTACAAAGCAACATATGATCTACTATTATTTCAAAAACAATGAAAAACTATTGGCAAATAAATAATAAATTTGAATTGATATATATGAATGTGAATTTCCTTTAACAGATGCCTTATTATGTAGTCTATATAAAAGTTAAAAACTAAAAAACTCTTATTTTTGCTAGAAGAAAAAAGATTTAATTTGAAAGTGCATTTGGAGACTTTAAGACTTTAATTTTTCATTTACATAAAAGTCTTTGTGATATTTTTAATTAACTGCCCAATAAATCTTAAATTGGTTTTGAAAGTTACAAGAAAAAAAATTGACTATTGCTAAAAAGGAAGATCTTCTGCACCCTCTGCTGGTACGTTTGCACAACTACAGGTTATTTATTTTAAACTTGGTCATTTTCTTTTTAGTAAAAAAATAAAATGTGAGGCAAATCCAGTGATTTTAGTATTTAGAAAACAAATAAACTGTTATAAATGAAGCATTCCTTTGAACTAATAACCGACTTGTTTGGTTCGTTTACTAGCCTTCGAAAGAATTATATGATGGCATCAATTTATTGTCAATGAGTAAACGTCATAATGTCACATGCTTCCAAATCATATAATTCCAATTTATTAGCCAACTATATAATCTGTGGTGGTTTAATATGTGTATTATGGAAATACTAAAACATTAAAAAGATTGTGAAAAGCCTAGAACAAATTATTTGTGTCTGAACTATCACTGACAACAGTTAGATGAATTATCATATGGTAAAGGAATAGTGAATTTTTTTAAAAGGATGGAAGTAGCTTTCAATAGTGAAATGAAATAGAATTTGAGTTTTTACCAAAGTAAATTTCAATTTATAAACATACATTTTGGACTGATGGTCACATAAAACATGAATTTTAGTGTTAAGAATGTAGGTTCATGAAAAATACAAAGTCTTTATATTAATGTAAGGATTCTTGGCACTTCTGTAAGTCTTATTTATTTAAATACTTTGTGTTACAATTTAAAAGATTTGAAGAGTTTATTAAAACACTCAGAATTGATTTTTGTATTTTGTCATATTTGGTCAGATTATTTTTATAAAAATAATTTCCCACATTCTCATTCTCTTTCAGAGGCAGCTACTTTATTTTTGTATATCCTTCAAATTATTTTAACACATTTACATGCCTATAATTATGTAATTTTGATAGGCCATATGTTTTTATACTATTTTAATTTGAATTTTGTAAGTCTTAATTATAAAAGTAATTCATGACTTTATTTTCATTGTTGAAACTTCATATTATTTGTTACATTGGTGCCCCCACTGATGACAACCCCCAGTACAAAAGCCCTCTTCAAGGATAATTCCTGTTCACACTTTGAAGTACATCCTTCCAGATTTTTTCCTATGCATTTACACACATATGTATCTGTAGACTATTATTTAAAAATTTTCATAATACATTTGTAATTTACATAAATTATATATAACATATCAGTTAGGTACTTGATTTTATTAATTAAACGCCTTGGAAATTTTTTTGTCAGATATCTTTTACCCTATGTGTTTAGTTCTTGTCTGTTATGCTGTGGAATAGATAATACCATAGTTTACTTTTTCAAGTCTCCTATTAATGGACATTTATATTATTTTTAATTTCAACTGTTATAAACCTGCCTTGAATGTCTCTATATATGTTTCTCATGTTTCTGTGTGCAGATATGTGAGTATTATTCTAAGGTAAATGCTGAGAAGTGAAATTACTTACTTTGATATTTTGATACATAATTTTCTACAATGATCTTAACAATTTGGACTCATGCTTCATAAGTGTCTATAGGTACTCCTTCATTCATTCAAACTTGGTATTATTTAGTATTAAAATGTTATGGGTGAAAAATAGTGTCTGTGGTTTTCTTGATTAATAATGGAGTTAAATATCTGTCCATATGTTGATTAGTGATTTGTGTTTCTTCCATGAAATTCTTGTCTATATTCTTTGTTACCTTTTTTCCTATGTGTTGTCTGTTTCTTACTGGCTTGTAGGAGCTCCTTCTATATTCTCTAATTACTAATGGGTTTCAATATGTTTTTATATATTCACTGGTAATTTGTATATCTTCTGGGATTTGCATGTTCATATTTTTTGCCCATTTATTTTTCTGTTTGAATTGTCTTATTCTTACTGATTTATAAGAATTCTTTGTATATTCCAGATATCAATCCTTTGCCAGTTTTATATGTTTCAAATATTTTTCCCATTCCTTAGAGAAATCTACAAATAATTGACTGGCATGGAATACAGAGGACCTGCCACTGTCTCGAGGTATCAATAAGTGTTCCAGATCCCATGGGATTCATCTGAAGCTAGATGTCATTTTCAGCCACATCCTTGATTAGCTTTACCCCTGTTCTATCATGCCGTCTTTCCTTACCTTCTCTTGAGAGTAATTCTCTAATAAATTGCTTGAATAAGGATTCCTTGCTAAAACATAAACAAGACGAAAAGACAACCCTCAGAATGGAAGAAAATATTTGCATATGAAGCAACTGACAAAGGATTAATCTCCAAAATTTAGAAGCAGCTCATGCAGCTCAATATAAAAAAAACCACATAACCCAGTCCAAAAATGGGCAGAACACCTAAACAGACATTTCTCCAAAGAAGATATACAGATTGCCAACAAACACATGAGAGGATGCTCAACATCACCAATCATTAGAGAAATGCAAATCAAAACTACAATGAGGTATCATCTCACACCAGTCAGAATGACCATCATTAAAAAAAAAATCTACAAACGATAAATGCTGGAGAGGGTGTAGAGAAAAGGGAACCCTCTTGTTGGTGGGAATGTAAATTGATACAGCCACTATGGAGAACAGTATGGAGGTTCCTTAAAAAACTAAAAATAGAACTACCATACAACCTAGCAATCCCACTACTGGCCATATACCCTGAGAAAACCATAATTCAAAAAGAGTCATGTATCACAATGTTCATTGCAGCTCTATTTACAATAGCCAGGACATGGAAGCAATCTAAGTGTCCATCGACAGATGAATGGATAAAGAAGACATGCACATATATACAATGGAATACTACTCAGCCATAAAACAAAACGAAATTGAGTTATTTGTAGTGAGGTGGATGGACCTAGAGTCTGTCATACAGAGTGAAGTAAGTCAGAAAGAGAAAAACAAATACCGTATGCTAACACATATATATGGAATCTAAAAAAAAAAAAAAATAAGTGGTTCTGAAGAAGCTAGAGGCAGGATGGGAATAAAGGCGCAGATGTAGAGAATGGACTTGAGGACACGGGGAGGGGAAGGGTAAGCTGGGACAAAGTGAGAGTGGCATGGACATATATACACTACCAAATGTAAAATAGATAGCTAGTGGGAAGTAGCCACATAGCACAGGGAGATCAGTTCAGTGCTTTGTGACCACCTAGAGGGGTGGGATAGGGAGGGTGGGAGGGAGGGAGACGCAAGAGGGAAGAGATATGGGGATATATGTATATGTATAGCTGATTCACTTTGTTATAAAACAGAAACTAACACACCACTGTAAAGCAATTATACTCCAATAAAGATGTTAAAAAAAAAAAAAAAGAATTCCTTGCTTAGGCTCTGCTTCTAAGAAACCTAACCTACAACATTGCAAGGAATTTTTTTTCCAAAATAATATTTTAAGACCAAACCAAATTCTCCAATGTAAGAAGTAATAAAATTTTCTTTATTAACAAACATATATACTTTTGGATGTGTGCTATCCTTTCTAAAGTTGCATACTTGTTATGACATTCTCATTGTTCAACAAATTTATCAAATTCACTCTTTTGAGAATCATGTTCAGGGTCTGAGACAGTCTTTGCATATTCATAATATTTTAGTTATTTGCTTCTTGAAGTCTGGATTATTTGTTGAAAGTAAAAAAAATAATAATAAGTGAACTTAATATTTACTTAATAAAAAATTGAAATGAATGTAGGCAGTTATATATATGTGTATTAATTAGCGTATTAATTCCAAGCCCCAAGCGCATTGACATATGGGTACTCTGGCCTCTAACCTTCCTTTTTTGTCCTATTCAAGATTGACTGGAAATGACAGTGTTATTTGTCTACTAGTAGACAGAATTAGAACTTCAGCTGGAGAAGTTGGGGGAGGTTATAAGCTAATTAAAGTGTACTTGGCTGTGAAATAGTACAAGTATGGTTAATTTTTCTTGATAATTTATAGTTATTAAACATTTGTCATGTGCTAGACCTTGTTCTAAGTGCTTTTTGCTTTTACTTATTAGATCATCACAAAATCTTTAAGGTAGTTGCAACTATTATCCTCATGAAGGCTCAGAGAGTTTAAATAACTTTTTAAGCCACTCTAAATTCACACAGCTCTTAGGTGTAATGCTGAATTCAAATCGAGATATTTTTGCATGAGAGTCTGCCTTCTTAACAGTTATGCATTCATTGTGTATAAATGCCAGAACATAAACTATAACGTTAAGTATAAATGTCTCATTATTTACTTAAGCCTGGGTCACATGTAGATATGACTTTTAGACTTTTTTCTTCTTTCACTACTAACTTCTGTCTAATTTCTGGTCAAAATCCATTCTTTCTCTCTATGTTTCTCTTCTCCCTCTGTTGTCTCTTCTGGTCAATGAAGAACTGAGATTATATCTGGCTGGGTTTCAAGATTACATGTCTTTCTAAATATGTATTATGGCCCCTGTCCTTCTGTTAATTCAGACAAGGAATGCATCTTCTTCCCTAATTCCTGCTAGAATAATCTCTTTGAAATATATTCCCCTTCCCTATTGTAACTGTTCCCATTATCATGCAGTTTAGCACCATGCACTCTCTTTCTCTTTTTACCTAGGAGATTGATTTATTGATTTACAGATCCAGTAAGGGACAATCTGTCTCTGCTTACATGCAATTTTTAGGGTCAAATCATTTTGATATAAGCAACATTTCTGATATACGCAGTTATTTGTATTATTTTCTTCTTTATAGTTGAAAATAACTTACTGTACTCAGCGTGGCTAAATTATATGCAAATTTAATAAATTGTTAATTAAACATATCCAATCAATTATGTGATTTCTAACTCTTGCTATCTTTGGCTGACAGTCTCATTCTCTTCCCTGTGACCGATCAATAACCCACTTGGTCCTGATCAGTCATCCTTTTAATGTATCTCATATTGTCCTCACTAACCCTGCTGGTTGAAGTGGCCCTTGTCCATGTGTGTCAGTGATTTATCGTTAAAAATGCCTCTATTAGTTCCATATTTATTTAAATGAAAACAATAAAACATTTTAGAAATACATTTAAAGATAAATTACATCATAGTTAAAGTAAAATTAGGAGTATGGGATTAACAGATACACACTACTGTATATAAAATAAATAAGCAACAAGGATTTACTGTAAAACATGGGGAATGATATTCAATATCTTGTAATAGCCTATAATGGAAAACAATCTAAAAAAAAATATAAATATAACTGAATTACTTTGTGGTACACCTGAAACTAACACAATATTGCAAATCAACTATACTTCAATTTTATAAAAAAGATTATTGAGATGTAAATTGCATGAACTTTGTAATAGAATCTGAGCTGGAGGGCTTTCCAGCTAAGCCATAACACCTATCAGGACTCATTTAAATCTTCATCAAAATGACATAATTAGATAAGATTGACTTGGAAGCTTATTCAAGCTATTATCTATTTAATTTTGGTGAAAATTCATCAGTGTCCTTTGATATGTTTTCATATGATTTGTTTTCTGCCATTGCTTTCTTAATGTTGAAAGTTGTTACCTAGAGAGTATTTGGTTTCTGTGAATTTTTATTTTCCATTTTCACAATGTATCATTGATTTTCTTTTAAGTGTGGTCATTTAGGCTCTACCTGGTTATTTTCTGATATCTTTTCTCAGAGAGAATAGAACAGACTGTATTTAACTTATGCAACATTCCCCACAAACACTTCAAATATTGGTCATTGTTTTTAAATTCCAATAAAAATGTATACTTTAGGGATGTTTATCATAAGGGGTTAGAATACTGACCCCAATTTATACACCTCCACCTCCCCCCAAAATTTTTGATGATTTTTTAAACAGTGATTGGGGCAGATTTTGAAAAGTAGCTCATTTTCATAATCACTCTATGTGCTGTAACATCATGCACCACTTGCTTGAATGCATTTCATTAAAAAAGGAAGAAAGTGCAAATTTACTCTATACCAAGCAGAGTGTTAAGTTTCTTTGTGATGTTGTACCTTCCATCCTTAAAAAAAAATCACTATAAAATAATTATTATCTGTGTTCTCATTCATGCTACTGGTAAGTGGCGGAGCTTGGATTTGAAACCAAAATTTTTTTTATGCTGATTGCATGTCTGTGTAAAGGGTACTTTGTGTAGGCTTGTTTTTGCAATAATATACCACTAATTTTGGGAGAGAGACAAAGGATACTCACTACTATCTCAGATGTGGGACATCAGGTCCCTCCATCATCTTTGGCTCGTAGTGAAAAAATATGAGGGCTGTCCAAATTCTAGGAAAACAGAAAAATGACAGGAAAGAAAAAGATTAAGGGGGTTTTGTTTTGTTTCTCTTACCTGCACAGATAGACATACCTGTTTTTGCATATGGTAATCAGTTTCCAAGATGATAGATGTGAAACCCTTCAAGGTTATTTTATGTCTTGGTTAATGCCTTTGGAATTATGGAAAAAAAAGTATAATTTTTTTCAGTATATCTTACTTCTTTAAGGTATTTTACTTTTACTCTAATATTAAATAGGTAACAAATTAATGATCCATAAAACCCCTTGAACTAGAATTTACATCTTTCTCAACCATGCCAATTAAGAAATTCATTGCTGATTTGATGATATATTGTTATTCAACTTGTTAATAACATTGTCTTCAAATGTTAGCAAATTGTAGATATTGATTTTACAGTTTGAAAAACTTTTAGTTAACTCATGACTCTAAAAGTTGTAATTCAACATAATTAACCTCAAAATTGTAACATTTCATTTTTGGTAGTGAGACAGAAAATATGTTTGTGTTTGAAATACTGTTGTGTTCAAGTGAAAACTTCATTTTATGAAATCCATTGACTCTATAAGTATTAATTATGTATTAGGCACCTGGGGTCTCAAAGCAAAGCAAAAATGGCCTTTGCCATTAACAGACTTAAGGTAGGGACTTCCCTGGTAGTGCAGTGGTTAAGTATCCACCTGCCAATGCAGGGGACACGGGTTCGATCCCTGGTCCGGGAAGATTCCACATGCCACAGAGCAGCTAAGCCTGTGCGCCACAACTACTGAAGCCCACACGCCTAGAGCCCATGCTCCACAACAAGAGAAGCCACCGCAATGAGAAGCCCGCGCACTGCAATGAAGGGTAGCCCCCACTCGCCACAACTAGAGAAAGCCCACATGCAGCAACGAAGACCCAATGAAACCAAAAATAAAATTAATAAAAAAAAAAAGAAGCTTAAGGTAAAATAGAAAGTCAGATAGATAAACAGATGTTTACTATGTAAGGTAATACTTGAGGATGCATAAAGGAGGAGTGCTAAGTCCAAAATGGAAGAGAGTAGGAAGGGGGATCAGAGATGGCATTCTGGCAGGGACCATCTGTAGAAATAGGAATTTTACCACATCACAGTTACTGGAAGGGCATTCCAAGCAGATGGTTCTACATCTGCTAATGCCTTGATGGTGAAAGCGAACAGAAAGTGGCAAGTAGTAATCAATGCAACTGGAGAATGAAATATGAGACATAGATTTTAAAGTCTTTATAAAGAATATGGATAATTCCAACCTATAGATATTTTGTCTCTCTCATTTAGCTGGAATAAAGAACTTCATTTAAAAGACTATCTGCGGATAAAGTGAAACAAAAGATTTTTATCTCCAATAGATTTTATATCTATTCCATGTCATCCCATTCAATGTATAAATATCTCTGTGTATCTATGATGTTTTTACTTAAATTAAGACAGATATATTAGTAGCACATATGTATTGTAAACGGAAGTCTGGTTGTTTTCATTAAGAATTTTATTGTAATTCTTTTTTCTGAAAATTTTTCATTAGTTAAATCCTTTGAATACTTGCCTAAGAGACATGGGATTTATTCACTCTTTTATTTTTGATTGCTGATACAAATGTAAGAAATACTAAAAAAAGGTCAAGAAATATTTCAGTATACATAAATTCTGAAGATATTTCAAAAATAGTGGTAAATATCTTGACATGAATACATTGAAGGCCATAGGTTCACCACCGGCTGCAAATCATTGTGGTTGATAATGCTCTTATTAGAGCAAAATTATTCACTGGGCATTGAATGGAAATAAATCTTGCCTATAAATAAAATCACAGCTGAGAATGATGTTAATTAAAGCATTATTAAGAGTGAAAGTGTAAACAAAATTGTATTATTTTTTGTATCCATTTCAGAACATCTAAGCTGGGAGGAAAATGAGATAGTTTTAATTTATGAAAGACTTCACAAACTAAAATGTCTTTGTATTTTAAGCTTTCTTCAGCTAAAGCCTTGCAAGGATGCTTAAATGTTTTAGAAGTGGTTCACACATAGTTTGATTTAAATTCAAATTCAATGAGTGCAATTAAAGATCATCCAATAAAAATCATGAAAGGCAAATTGATTTTATATCATTTAGAACAAAATATCAAATATTTAAAAACGTGTATGTGAAAGAAAATATTTTCCGTTTTTGTCATACACTTCCTCAAGGACATGAAAATATTTTACTTGATCAATCTAATACTTTATCTGCAAGAATGATAAAATGGAGGGCCTGTCATTTTATGTAGTATTTATTATTGTTAGATAGCTTTGGTTGCAATAAATAACAGAAAGAAACAGCATGATTCAAGTTGACAAAGCAGGGGTGTGCACATTATAGTTAAGGAATTAAATGAAATTTAGAAACAAAGCAAAACAATACAAAATAGGAAACAAATCATGACACATTATAAAAACCAGTGAAAAACAGCAGTCACCGTAAGAGAAAGATCTACCATACAACTAGTAATTTCTGAAGTGGAAACGTATCTGGGCCTTCGGCAGCCTAAGCTCTTGGCTTTTCACTCTAGTGAAAGCAGTATATACCATGCTGTTTATGAACTGACCCTGTGGTTAGATAATGCCTAGTTTCTTAGTCCTGCTTTAGCACTTATCAGCTGAGTGACATAGGCAACTTATCTTTCCGCTGTAAAGTGACCATAGTAATACCTACTTCTATAGTTACAAGCATTAAAAGAGATAACCTGTTTCAAGTACTTGGTGCATCACAATTAATGAACTGCAGCTGCCACCTTCTCCTCGTCCTTCTTCTGTGTCTTCATCATCAATACCCTGACATTAATATGGTTCATAAATTTTCTTTGCTTCTGCTTTTCTCTGCATGTAGTCTCCACTTGTCTTAGCATTACCAGTTGAATTAGCTTTCATTTGTCTTTTCTTCAACTCATGGCTGTGGTTTCCTCATAACTTTATCTTGTATATAACTCTACTGTAGATCCTTTATGGTGTAGTTTACTTTCCTCTTCCAGTGGTCTAATTATCTCTAAACTTACTAAATCATAATCGAAGGGGAAGTATCTGTTCCAATTGGTTTTTTCTTTGAGTAGAGATTCTAGGGTCAGATCATACCTTCGTCTGGTCTGTGACTCTGTTAAGCTCAGATCAATTACTTGTTGAGCCCCATGGTACATCTGGTGCTGGCCACCAGAGGCAGTGGTGGGGCATTTTACCCAGAAAGCATTGATGGTGGCTGTCATATGCCTACTAAATCTAAATAAATAAACATAAAAAGTTAAGATTAAGCAATTTACCAAATTATAGAATGGGTGTGAGTAGTAAGGCTGAGTCTTGAATAGCAATCTCGTGTCTCCCAATACAAATTTAGACTTCAAATATTCTTGGTCATTGTGAAGTTGTGGCACCATTATAAAATTTCTATACAAATGATTGGATATTTTGCTTCATAGAATCAGAAAATTCTTTGTCAGAATTTTACTATTATTTTAGTATAACAAATTCTGTGTCATGAATGAAAAACCAGTATTATGTTTTAAAATGTCTTATTTATAATTGACTTCTATTAACTTGTTCTATTTGTCTTTTCTCAGGTTGCTAAGTTGGCTATCGCAGTGCAAGCCTTGGAGTCCCAATGGGGGACTCCAGATCAAGACGATCTACTCTGGTTTCCCGGTTGCCAATATTCAGAAGGAGTATTAGCAGAAAACATGATTCTCTTCCTTCTTCACCCTCCTCCAGTAATACAGTCGGTGTCCACAGTTCGTCTCCTTCCAGCACTAACTCAAGCTCAGGTAGCACAGGTAAACGCAGGAGCCTCTTCCGTACTCCTTCCATTAGCTTCCATCATAAGAAGGGGAGTGAACCTAAGCAAGAACCTACCAACCAGAACCTTAGTATTTCAAATGGTGCTCAACCTGGTCACAGCAGTGTGCAAAAACCGAGTTTGGAAGAACATACTAAAACCAGGGGAAGACATTCTGTTGGTTTTAGCAGTTCACGAAATAAGAAGATAACAAGATCTTTGACAGAGGATTTTGAAAGAGAAAACGAGCACTCGACTAATAAGAATGTCTTTATAAATTGCCTGAGTTCTGGCAAAAGTGAGGGGGATGATTCTGGATTCACAGAAGAACAAACTCGCCGTTCTGTTAAGCAGTCAACAAAGAAGCTTCTTACTAAATCGTTTTCATCTCACTATAAATTTTCTAAGCCAGTTCCACAGAGCCAATCCATTTCATTGGTACAGCAGTCTGAATTCTCACTGGAAATTGCACAGTACCAAGAGAGGGAACCTGTATTACTAAGAGGTTCTCCATCTTGTTCTGTGGATGTAACAGAACGGGCGGGAAGCTCGTTACCATCTCCACTGCTTTCTGCTGATTTTACTACAGCTCAGACACCTTCAGAGTTCTTAGCCTTGACTGAAGATTCTGTGTCTGAAGCAGATGCATTTCCTAAAAGTGGAAGCATGGCATCCCACTGTGACAACTTCGGCCACAGTGATTCTACCTCGCAGATTTCTCCCAATCCTGCTGCTGCTACAAAGACAACAGACCTTATGGGAACTGTTCCCTGTGCAATTATGTCTCCTGGGAAATACAGGTTAGAAGGTCGGTGTAGCACTGAATCTAAATCCTTACCAGAAACCTCTGCTGCTAATCAGAAGGAAGTGTTATTGCAAATCACTGAACTACCTGCTATGAATGCGAGTGACTCAGAGATTCATCTATCAGCAGATACAAGAAGAGGAGAACATACGGTGATACAAAATGGTGAAACAATGTTGGCAACAAGCTCCCCAAGGAAACTTGGATTTTATGAGCAACATAAAGCAATAGCTGAACGTGTTAAAGGGATCCATCCTATTTCAGATTCAAGGATAATACCCTCTTCCGGTGATCATTATATTTTAAACAAAACATCATATGGATATGATGCAAATCCTGCCAAAGGTATGATGATTTTCTCTGTGTAATAAATGATATGAATTATAATTTTCATTATAATTTCTTCAATTTTCTTATTCTATCTCACGGAAACTACATTTTTCTTAGTTTTCACTCTTTAATCTTCTGTCCTATTTATAATTTGTCTTAAATCATTTCTCTGCTTAAACTTACTTCATTCGTATCATGCTGAAAATGTAATTCATCCATGCTACTTATTTTTCTTAGTTGTGTAATTCAGATTCTGACCCTCAGAAGAAAGTGGAAGGAAATGAATTTTATTTGCAATGTGGCTTTATCTAAGATAAGGACCATCTTTTTTTATAGTTCATGATAGAGTATTGGTATTTCTTAGTTAAAGAATAGATATAGCCCAGACACAATCATTATAAAAGAAATTCGTATAATTAAAATTCTTTTTCTTATTTTAACAAAGTTTTTATTATTAAATAGGATCCATGTTTTGGCACAGAAAGAGGGAGAAAAGGTGGATTTACTCCAGTCTGTTATTTAACAGAAAACATGGTTTTTCAATATAAAATTCAGTTCAAGAGAATTGTTGAATATATAATACCTACTGGCTGTATTTGACATTTTTTATTCTTTTTTTTCTGTACTGTGATTCCTACTACCACTGCTGCCGCTTTTGCTACTACTACTAGCACTAATAGTTCTCCCAACAATATGTCCATTTACTGTTCTGTGCCCTTTGGATACATTAATTTATTGAATCTGGAAGTGATTGAAATCGCTACTATATTCTAACTCATTCTACAGGCAAGATGATTGGAGCACAGATAGGTTAAGTAATGTGTCCAAAGTTACAAAGTTCATAAGTAATTGTTTAGGATACAATCCCTATGAGGTAGGCACTAGTATGTTCCCCATTTTATACATGAGAAAACTGAGACCAAGGGATTATACAGCTGGTAAGTAGCACAGCCAAATTACAACTATCTCAATCCAAAGATCAGGCTCTTTATGACTAGGTTGTAGTACATGACCCAGGCTCTTTCCAAAACATTAAGAATAATACTGAAATATTAAATAAAATTTGTAATCAGTGAAATTATATATTATATAATGTCAAGAATCATATAAGTTTATCTGACTTACCTAACTTGTCTCTCCATGAATATAGCAGTTTTACAGTTTTAAATGCATGACTTAATTTTCCAACTGTCTTCATATTTTTTCGCATTTGATACAAAATCACTTTTACACATCTGCCTACTTTTTTCATTTTTTATCTTGGTAGCCTTGCTTGTATTTTGGGATTTAGTTATACCTGCTTAATTCTTTAACTGTAGTATAATTATAAGAATGATAATGATGATGATACTATGTGCCCAAAGATGTGCTAAGCAATTTGCATGCACTGTTTTACTTAGTACTAACCAAAGATTTATGTGGAAGTTATTAATGAGTAAGGTTTAGGATTAAGTTAAATAACTTCATGAAATCACATTGTTAGCAAGCGGTGGACCTCAGATTAGAATGTAGGCAGTTTTTTAGAAAATTGCACCCAAAAAGGTAAAAGTGTAATTATTTTGATTATATCTAATTCTTATTTAGAAATGGTGACTTGCCTCAATGTCAAACTGAATAGAGTAAATATTTATCTCTTTGGAAACTAGGGAATGACCAACAATTATCTTGCTGATTGTTAATCTGTTGACTGAGATCCTAATAGCAAGCCATTTAACACATTAATTTCACTGAATTTGACACCATGATGCCTGTTCCTGGACATTAGGTGATAATTCATAGTATCTACAACTTGTAAAATAGAAAGAGACAGGCAAATAAGCTGGTAATGTCAGAAAGGAAAAGTTGCTTGCATACTATTCTTCATTTTCATCAATAGGAGATATTCATCTGCTATTCATAAAGATTTTATAATTTAGAAGTTTCAAGATTTTAAAGCCATTTAGACAAATGTATTTTATGTAAGAAAGAGTTGTCAAATTCCATAATACTAAGTTTATTCTGTATTTATTGTGAAATACGTTTAAGCTAGTATTTAATATGCATCTGAATGTGCTGGGTGTACATTCATTTCAGAATTATTAATGGAATGTTGACCTCTCTGGCAACTTAACTTTTACTCATTGACTTAAAAAGTTACTGAAAAAACTGCCATATGTTGGCTTAATAGGTTCTAGCCGAGAGTCTTTAAACTCATAGATGAGCCCAAACAGAACAGTTTAATTCATTCATTCATTCATTCATTCATTCAACAAATATTGTTTTGGTACTGTTTTAGGCACTAAGGGTATATCAGTGAACAAAACAAATAAATTCCTTTCTTCATGAAGCTTACCTTCTACTGGGAATACTCAGACAATTAATATACAAATAAATAAATGTCAGATGGTAATAACTGCTGAGGATGAGTTTAAAGCAGAAAAGAGGATTAGGAAGTGGGGGGTGTGATTGTAGTTTGCATTTTTTTAACTTTATTCAAGTATAATTGGCAAATTAAATTGTATATTTAAAGTGAACAAAGTGATGATTTGGTATATGTTACCAAATTCCCCCCCCCCCATCAAGTTAGTTAATATATCCATCACGTCACATATTTACCTTTTTGGGTTTTGTTTTTGAGAAATTTAAGTTCAACTATAGTCATCTTGTTATACACTAGATCCTCAGATCTTGTTTATCTTATAACTGAAAGTCTGTACCCTTTTACCAAGGCAACCACTTTTCTACTCTCTGTTTCTATGAGTTGAGCTTTCTAAAAAAGATTCCACATGTAAGTGATACCATGCAGTATTGGTCTTTCTCTGTCTGGCTTATTTCACTTAGCATATCTTCAAGATTCATCCATGTTGTCACAAATGACAGGATTTCCTTCTTTTTTAAGGCTGAATAATATTCCATTGTATGTAGATACTGCATTTTCTTTATCCATTCCTTTTTTCTCATACTTAGGATGTTTCCAGACCTCTGTTATTGTGAATAATGCTGCTGTGAACATGGGAGTACAGATATGTGTTTGAGATAGTGATTTTGCTGCCTTTGGGTATATTACCGGAAGTAAGATTGCTGGATCGTATAGTAGCTCTATTTTTAATTTCTTGAAGAACCTCCATAATGTTTTCCATAGTGGCTGCACCAGTTTACATTCTCACCAACAGTGCACAAGGGTTCCCTTTTTTCCATATGCTCAAAAACATGTGTTGTCTTTTGACTTTTTGATAATGGCCATCCTAATGAAAGTGAGGTGATATCTCATTGTGGTTTTGATTTGCATTTCCCAGATGATTAGGGATGTTGAGCTCCTTTTCATGTACCTGTTGGCCATTTGTATGTCTTATTTGGAAAAATGTTTACTTAGGGCCTTTGCCCATTTTAATTTTTTTTTCTTGCTATTGAGTTGTATGAATTTTGTGTATATTTTGGATATTAACCCCTTATAGGATATATGATTTGCAAATATTTTCTCCCATCCAATTGGTCCAATTGGTTGTCTTTTCTTTCTTTCTTTTTTATTTTTTTGTTTTCTGTGCAGAAGCTTTTTAGTTTGAAGTAGCCCTACTTGTTTATTTTTGCTTTTATTTATTTTGCATTTGACATCAAATCCAAAAAATCATTATCAAGATGAATGTCAAAGAGCTTATACCCATGTTTACTTCTAGGAGGTTTACAGTTTTTGATCTTAACTTTCAAGCCATTAACCAATTTTAGTTGATTTTGGTGTGTGGTATAAGATAAGGTCCCAGTTTCATCTTTTCGCATGTAACTGTCCATTTTTCAACACTGTCTATTGAAGAGACTATCTTTTCCCCATTATATATTCTTGAGTTCTTTGTCAAAAATTAATTGCCACATTTGCATGGGTTTATTTCTTGGCTGTCTCTTCTATTCCGTTGATCTATGTGTCTGTTTTTACACCAGTACCATACTGTTTTGATTACTGTAGCTTTGTAATATAGTTTAAAATCAGGAAGTGTAATGCCTCCATCTTTGTTCTTCTTTATCAAGATTACTTTGGCTATTTGGGGTCTTCTTTGTTTCTGTACAAATTTTAGGATTTTTTTTTTCTATTTCTGTGAAAAATGTCAGTGTAATTTTGATAGGAATTGCATTGAATCTGTAGATCCCTTTGGGTAGTATGAACATTTTAACAATATTAATCTTTCCAATTCATCAACATGGAATATCTCTTTATTTTTATTTTCTTCATTTTCTTTCATCAATGTCTTTTATAGTTTTCAGTGTATATATTTTTTGCTTCCTGGATTAAACTTATTCCTAGGTATTTTATTCTTTTTGATGCAACTGTAGATGGGATTGTATTCTTAATTTCTCTCTTTTATTTTTTTAATTTAATTTTATTTTATTTTTATACAGCAGGTTCTTATTAGTCATCAATTTTATACACATCAGTGTATACATGTCAATCCCAATCGCCCAATTCATCACACCACCATCCCTCCCCCCCGCCCACAGCTTTCCCCCCTTGGTGTCCATACGTTTGTTCTCTACACCTGTCTCAACTTCTGCCCTGCAAACCGGTTCATCTGTACCATTTCTCTAGGTTCCACATACATGCATTAATAAACGATATTTGTTTTTCTCTTTCTGACTTACTTCACTCTGTATGACAGTCTCTAGGTGCATCCACGTCTCTACAAATGACCCAATTTAGTTCCTTTTTATGGCTGAGTAATATTCTGTTGTATATATGTACCACATCTTCTTTATCCATTCATCTGTTGATGGGCATTTAGGTTGCTTCATGACCTGGCTATTGTAAATAGTGCTGCAATGAACATTGGGGTGCATGTGTCTTTTTGAATTATGGTTTTCTCTGGGAATATGCCCAGTAGTGGGATTGCTGGATCATATGGTAATTCTATTTTTAGTTTTTCAAGAAAACTCCATACTGTTCTCCATAGTGGCTGTATCCATTTACATTCCCACTGACAGTGCAACAGGGTTCCCTTTTCTCCACACCCTCTCCAGCATTTCTTGTTTGTAGATTCTCTGATGATACCCATTCTAACTGGTGTGAGGTGACACCTCATTGTAATTTTGATTTGCATTTCTCTAATAATTAGTGGTGTTGAGCAGCGTTTCATGTGCTTCTTGACCATCTGTATGTCTTCTTTGGAGAAATGTCTATTTAGGTCTTCTGCCCATTTTTTGATTGGGTTGTTTGTTTCTTTAATATAGAGCTGCATGAGCTGTTTATATATTTTGGAGATTAATCCTTTGTCCATTGATTCATTTGCAAATATTTTCTCCCATTCTGAAGGTTGTCTTCGTCTTGTTTATGGTTTCCTTTGCTGTGCAAAAGCTTTGAAGTTTCATTAGGTCCCATTTGTTTATTTTTGTTTTTATTTCCATTACTCTAGGAGGTGGATCAAAAAAGATCTTGCTGCGATTTATGTCAAAGACTGTTCTTACTATGTTTTCCTCTAAGAGATTTACAGTATCTGGTCTTACATTTAGGTCTCTAATCCATTTTGAGTTTATTTTTGTGTATGGTGTTAGGGAGTGTTCTAATTTCATTCTTTTACATGTAGCTGTCCAGTTTTCCCAGCACCACTTATTGAAGAGACTGTCTTTTATCCATTGTATTTCCTTGCCTCCTTTGTCATAGATTATTTGACTATAGATGCATGGGTTTATCTCTGGGCTTTCGATCTTGTTCCATTGATCTATGTTTCTGTTTTTATGCCACTACCATATTGTCTTGATTACTGTAGCTTTGTAGTATGGTCCGAGGTCAGGGAGTCTGATTCCTCCAGCTCTGTTTTTTTCCCTCAAGACTGCTTTGGCTATTCGGGGCCTTTTCTGTCTCCATACAAATTTTAAGATTTTTTGTTGTAGTTCCGTAAAAAATGCCAATGGTAATTTGATAGGGATTGCATTGAATGTGTAGATTGCTTTGGGTAGTGTAGTCATTTTGACAGCATTGATTCTTCCAGTGCAAGAACATGGTATATCTCTCCATCGGTTGGTATCATCTTTGATTTCTTTCATCAGTGTCTTATAGTTTTCTGCATACACGTCTTTTTTCTCCCCAGGTAGGTTTATTCCTAGATATATTATTCTTTTTGTTGCAGTGGTAAATGGGAGTGATTCCTTAATTTGTCTTTCAGATTTTTCATCATTAGTCTATAGGAATGGAAGAGATTTCTGTGCATTAATTTTGTATCCTGCAACTTTACCAAAATCATTGATTAGTTCTAGTAATTTTCTGCTGGCATTTTTAGGATTCTCTATGTATAGTGTCATGTCATCTGCAAACAGTGACAGTTTTACTTCTTCTTTTCCAATTTGGATTCCTTTTATTTCTTTTTCTTCTCTGATTGCCATGGCTAGGATTTCCAAAACTATGTTGAATAATAGTGGTGAGAGTGGACATCCTTTTCTTGTTCCTGATCTTAGAGGAAATGCTTTCAGTTTTTCACCATTGAGAATGTTGTTTGCTGTGGGTTTGTCATATATGGCCTTCATTATGTTGAGGTAGGTTCCCTCTATGCCCACTTTCTGGAGAGTTTTTATCATAAATGTGTGTTGAATTTTGTCAAAAGCTTTTTCTGCATCGATTGAGATAATCATATGGTTTTTATTCAGTTTGTTAATATGGTGTATCACATTGATTGATTTGCATATATTGAAGAACCCTTGCATCCCTGGGATAAATCCCACTTGATCATGGTGTATGATCCTTTTAATGTGTTGTTGGATTCTGTTTGCTAGTATTTTGTTGAGGATTTTTGCATCTATATTCATTAGTGATATTGGTCTCTAATTTTCTTTTTTTATTGTATCTTTGTCTGGTTTTGGTATTAGGGTGATGGTGGCTTCATAGAATGAGTTTTGGAATGTTCCTTCCTCTGCAATTTTTTGGAAGAGTTTGAGATGGATGGGTGTTAGCTCTTCTCTAAATGTTTGATAGAATTCACTTGTGAAGCCATCTGGTGCTGGACTTTTGTTTGTTGGAAGGTTTTTAATCACAGTTTCAATTTCACTACTTGTGATTGGTCTGTTCATATTTTCTATTTCTTCCTGGTTCAGTCTTGGAAAGTTATACCTTTCTAAGAACTTGTCCATTTCTTCCAGGTTGTCCACTTTATTGGCATAGAGTTGCTTGTAGTAGTCTGTTAGGAGGCTTTGTATTTCTACGGTTTCTATTGTAACTTCTCCTTTCTCATTTCTAATTTTATTGATTTGAGTCCTCTCCTTCCTTTTCTTGGTGAGTCTAGCTAATGGTTTATCAATTCTGTTTATCTTCTCAAAGAACCAGGTTTTAGTTTTATTGAACTTTGCTATTGTTTCTTTGTTTCTATTTCATTTATTTCTGCTCTGATCTTTATGATTTCATTCCTTCTGCTCTCTTTGCGTTTTGTTTGTTCTTCTTTCTCTAGTTCCTTTAGGTGTAAGGTAAGGTTTTTATTTGAGATTTTTCTTGTTTTTTGAGGTAGACTTGTATAGCTATAAACTTCCCTCTTAGAACTGCTTTTGCTGCATCCCATAGGTTTTGGATCGTTGTGTTTTCATTGTCATTTGTCTGTAGGTATTTTTTGATTTTCTCTTTGATTTCTTCAGTAATCTCTTGGTTACTCAGTAACATATTGTTTAGCCTCCATGTGTTTGTGTTTTTTACGTTTTTTTCCCTGTATTTGATCTCTGATCTCATAGTGTTGTGGTCAGAAAAGATGCTTGATATGATTTCAGTTTTTTATTTTTACCTGGGCTTGATTTGCGACCCAAGATGTGATCTGTCCTGGAGAATGTTCCATGTGCACTTGAAAAGAAAGTGTAATCTGCTGTTTTGGGATGGAATGTCCTATAAATATCGATTAAATCTATCTGGTCTATTGTGTCATTTAAAACTTCTGTTTCCTTATTTGTTTTCATTTATTTTCATTTTGGATGATTGGTGTAAGTGAGGTGTTAAAGTACCCCACTGTGATTGTGTTAGTGTTGATTTCCTCTTTTATAGCTGTTAGCAGTTGCCTTATGTATTGAGGTGCTCCTATGTTGGGTGCATATATATTTATAATCGTTATATCTTCTTATCGGATTCATCCCTTGATTATTATGTAGTGTCCTTCCTTGTCTCTTGTAACATTCTTTATTTTAAAGTTTCTTTTATCTGATATGAATATTGCTACTCCAGCTTTCTTTTGATTTCCATTTACATGGAATATCTTTTTCCATCCTCTCACTTTCAGTCTGTATGTGTCCCTAGGTCTGAAGTGGGTCTCTTGTTAACAGCATATGTATGGGTCTTGTTTTTGTATCCATTCAGCAAGCCTGTGTCTTTTGGTGGGAGCATTTAATCCATTTACATTTAAGGTAATTATCGATATATATGTTCCTATGACCATTTTCTTAATTGTTTTGGGTTTGTTTTTGTAGGTCCTTTTCTTCTCTTGTGTTTCCCACTCAGAGAAGTTCCTTTAGCATTTGTTGTAGAGCTGGTTTGGTGGTGCTGAATTCTCTTAGCTTTTGCTTGTCTGTAAAGCTCTTGATTTCTCCATCAAATCTGAATGCGATCCTTGCCGGGTAGAGTAATCTTGGTTCTTCCCTTTCATCACTTTAAGTATATCATGCCACTCCCTTCTGGCTTGTAGAGTTTCTGCTGAGAAATCAGCTGTTAACCTTATGGGAGTTCCCTCATATTATTTGTCATTTTTCCCTTGCTGCATTCAGTAATTTTTCTTTGTCTTTAATTTTTGCCAATTTTATTACTATGTGTCTCGGCGTGTTTCTCCTGGGTTTATCCTGTATGGGACTCGCTGTGCTTCCTGGACTTGGGTGGCTATTTCCTTTCCCATGTTAGGGAAGTTTTTGACTATAATCTCTTCAAATATTTTCTCTGGTCCTTTCTCTCTCTCTTCTCCTTCTGGGACCCCTATAATGCGAATGTTGTTGTGTTTAATGTTGTCCCATGGGTCTCTTAGGCTGTCTTCATTTCTTTTTATTCTTTTTTCTTTATTTTGTTCTGCAGCAGTGAATTTCACCATTCTGTCTTCCAGGTCACTTATCTGTTCTTCTGCCTCAGTTATTCTGCTATTGATTCCTTCTAGTGTAGTTTTCATTTCAGTTATTGTATTGTTCATTTGGTTCTTTGTTCTTTAATTCTTCTAGGTCTTTGTTAAACATTTCTTGCATCTTCTTGATCTTTACGTCCATTCTTTTTCCGCGGTCCTGGATCATCTTCACTCTCGTTATTCTGAATTCTTTTTCTGGAAGGTTGCCTATCTCCACTTCATTTAGTTGTGTTTTTTTTTGGTTTTATCCTTTTCCTTCTTCTGGTACATAGCCCTATGGTACATAGCCTTTTCATCTTGTCTATCTTTCTGTGAATGTGGTTTTCATTCCACTGGCTGCAGGATTGTAGTTCTTCTTGCTTCTGCTGTCTGCCCTCTGGTGGATCTTCATAAATTTTTGAAAAGGTGTTCGGGAATTCCCTGGCAGTCCAGTGGTTAGGACTCTGTGCTTCCACTGCAGGGGGCACAGGTTCGATCCCTGGTCAGGAAACTAAGATCCCGCATGCCTCGAGGCGCAGCCTAGCCAGCCTCACAAATGCATAAGCCATTTTCTTGCAATAAATCTTCTTAATATAGGTCTCCTACTGATTCTCTTTCTCTGACTGACAGATTTTTGTACTGGAGGTGGTTCTAGAGGAAGAGAATCTTAAGGATGAGTTTCTTAATTTCTCTTTCTCATAGTTCTTTGTTTTTAGTTTCCATTTTTACATACAGTGAATGGGGTATTACTCAAAGTAACATATTAACAAAAATTAGGGAGTAAGCCATACAGCTATTTGGGAGGAGTATATCAGTGCAAAGGGTATTGGGTAAAGATTCTGGGGCTGGAGTATGCCTGCAATGTTGTAGAAACAGCAAGAAGTCCAGTATGCCATAAGCAGAGTGAACAAGGGGCTGGTGGGCAGTAGAAGATGAGGTTAGAGAGATGAAGAGGTGAGCAATGGGAAGCCCCCTGTGTGGGGGTCTGGAGTAGGTCATATCATGAGGAACCTGGTAGCCCGCTGGAAACACATCAGCTTTAGGATTAGAGAAGCGATCGTGATCAATCTCACTTATGTTTTAAGTGTATCATTCTGGTTACCTTGTAGAAAATAGATTGTGTATTGGTTGGGGAGAGGCAGGTGGGAGTAGGCAGGGGCAGGAGGCTATTAGGAAGTATTGCAGTAACCAAGGCAAGCCCTGATGGACTTTGTGCCAGAAGTTAGTGCGGGAGGTGGTGAGAAGTGATCACATTCTGTATACAGTTGAAGGTAATGAGGACAGGATTTGCTTATATGATTTATGTGAGGTATGAGGATGCCAAGGATGAGTAGAAAGTTTTAGAGGCTTCAAAGTGATTACATAGTTAAGTAAAGCACCACTACTAATTCAAAAAGTTTTCTGTGATTGAGACTTGTTGAATGACACTAAGAGTTTTCCATTTACTTTCAGTGGAACATTTATAAAAACTACATTTAAGCATTTATATTAATTTTTATTTATTTATTTTTTAAATAGTTCTTGCCAGTAGCCTCAGTCCATACCGTGAAGGAAGATTTATAGAGAGGCGACTGCGATCCTCATCAGAAGGAACTGCAGGGAGTAGCAGGATGATTTTGAAACCAAAAGATGGAAATGTAGAAGAAGTTAATAGTCTAAGAAAGCAAAGAGCAGGTTCATCATCTTCAAAAATGAACAGCATGGTAAGTATATACACATACCTGCATATAATAAAATAATCCCATATATTACTGGCAAGTTCATGCTCCTTGCAAATTGAAGCATTAGTTTCAGGTGTGCAGCAAGGTGATTCAGTAAATATACTCTCTCAGATTCTTTTCCGTTATAGGTTATTACAAGATATTGAATATAGTTCCCTGTGCTGTACAGTAGGTTCTTGTTGCTTATCTGATTTATATATAGTAGTGTGTACACATTAATCCCAAATGCCTAACTTATCTTCTCCCCATCCCCTTTGGTAACCATAAGTTTGTTTTCTATGTCTGTGAGTCTATTTCTGTCCTGTAGATAAGTTCATTTGTATCATTCTTTTAGATTCCACATATAAGTGTTACCATATGATATTTGTCTTTCTCTATCTGACTTGCTTCACTTAATATGATAATCTCTAGATCCATCCATTTTGCTGCAAACGGCATTATTTCATTCTTTTTTTATGGCTGAGTAATATCCCATTTTGTGTAATGTATGTGTCTATATATACACATGTGTATATATGTATATGTATGTGTATATATATGTATATATATACATCTTTTTTATTCACTCATCTGTCGATGGATATTTAGGTTGCTTCCATGTCTTGGCTATTTTAAATTGTGCTGCTATGAACATTGGGGTGCATGTATCTTTTTGAATTAGAGTTTTCTCTGGATATATGCCCAGGAGTCAGATTGCTGGATCATGTGGTAATTCTGTTTTCAGTCTTCTGAGGAACCTCCATACTGTTTTCCATAGTGGCTGCACTGACTTACATTCCCACTAACAGTGTAGGAGGGCTCCCTTTTCTCCATACCCTCTCCAGCATTTGTTATTTGTAGACTTTTTAATGCTGGCCATTCTGACTGGTGTGAGGTGATACCTCATTGTGGTTTTGATTTGCATTTCTCTAGTAATTAGTAATATTGAGCATCTTTTCATGTGCCTGTTGGCCATCTGTATATCTTCTTTGGAGAAATACCTATTTAGGTCTTCTGCCCATTTTTTGATTGGGTTTTTTTTAAATATTAAGCTGTATGAGCTGTTTGTATATTTTGGAAATTAATCCCTTGTCGATATTATCATATGCAAATATTTTCTCCCAGTCCGTAGGTTGTCTTTTTGTTTTGTTTATGGTTTCCTCTGCTGTGCAAAAGCTTTTAAGTTTAATTAGGTCCCATTTGTTTAGTTTTGCTTTTATTTCCATTGTTCTAGGAGACAGATCTAAAAAAATATTGCTGCGATTTATGTCAAAGAGCATTCTGCCTGTGTTTTCCCCTAGGAGTTTTACAGTATCTGGTGTTAAATTTAGGTCTTTAATCCATTTTGAGTTTATTTTTGTATATGGTGTTAGAGAATGTTTTAATTTTATTCTTTTATATGTAGCTGTCTCGTTTTCCCAGCATCACTTATTGAAGAGACTTTCTTTTGAAGGAAAAATTGGTTTGCATAGTTGATATCACAAGTCAGAGAGGTTAAGTCTTCACTTGAGATGCTCATGGGTCACAACACAATGAAGCACACCAGGATAGCAACCCTTAAAACCTGTCTTTCTTGCTTGCATGGAAGGTTTGACATTCTCCATCCTAGAGCAAGACCGTGGGATATACAGTCTAAGAAAAATGTTGATCATGAAGACAACCTCTGACAACATCATTTCACACCATTTCTCCATCTCTAGCCACCTAAAAAATGTCCTGTTGTCAACCACACATATGCCAGTACCCCCCTTAGACTCCTTAGTGCAGGGGTCCCCAACCCCCGGGCCATGGACTGGTACTGGTCTGTGGCCTGTTAGGAACTGGGCCGCACGGCAGGAGGTAAGTGACGGGCCAGCGAGCGAAGCTTCGTCTGTATTTACAGCCGCTCCCCATCGCTTGCGTTACGACCTGAACCATCACCCTGCCCCCCGGTCCATGGAGAAATTGTCTTCCATGAAACTGGTCCTGGTGCCGAAAAGGTTGGGGACTGCTGCTTTAGTGGATCCTATTCTTCCTATCTTTCTACAGTTCCCACTTCACATAGGGTGAGACTCCTTGAGGGTCAAGGTGATATGCCCATGCAAAGCTTTAACACATTCCAGGTGACCGAGATTCCAGATTCCTGGTTCAAATTGCGGAGGCCTGCAGATGAGGGTGGAAATGGGGTGTGTAGAGGAGGGTGGGGTCTGAGCTTGCACTTGTGAGCTGGGGTGTCTTAGAGGTAACTTGTATTAGCTCCCTCACAGTGTAGGATACAGCCAGGGTGGGGAAAGATGTGAGTGGACTGCAGCCCGGGAGGTCCGTGAGGCCTCAGGCCTCACAAATATTGGGGTGGGCTTGCCTTTTGAATTCCGTTTGCTCCCTTTCTCACGTGTCCTTTTTCAGCAGTGTCTTTGATTTTCTAGTGTTTAACACTGCTTCTTTAAAAGGATCTATCCACCTACCTACTTATATGTGAAAAATGCTCGAAACTAAATCACTTATATCTATATATCTTAGACAATTATGTTTCAAATGAAAACATTAGGTCATCTAGTTTTGACAATTGCAATGAGAAGAAGCCTTAAGTTACTGAGGCAACACTGAGTGATAGCAAAACCATTGTGTTTGAAGTTAGAGGTTCTAGCCATTAGGTCAGGCTTGGCCAGATTTTAATCTTGGACAAATCATCTACAGAACAACAAACGATAATGGGTTTCTTGCTTCTTTTATGCTAAAAAATGACTGTGTATCTGAGTATTTATATTTGCATATATAGAAAGATATTACATTATATTATATTTCATCTTTCTTTCTGTTCTTTGCATTGAAAATATTATATTATTATTGTTGCAATTGATTTTTTTTGTCTAAATATAAGAACATGTTAAAATAGATTTCCAATTGATGCAACATTAAAAGTTATGGCTAATGAATTATTACGAAACAGCTATTTTCACCAAATTTCTGTTATTCCTTTTTAAAGACGTATTTATATTAATAAGTGTGCCCTGTTTATTACTTTTGCCCAAAGTTGGGCCTTTTACTTATTCTTTTTATATCTCGTGTTTTTCATACTACGTTTATATAATTCTCATCATAACATCACAAAATCATTATTCTTCTCCTCAGATACACTTTCAAGATTTAAAATTTTAAATGTCAAATATAAAAATGTGATTTTGTTAATTTATTTGAGGCTTTTTATAAATTTTCAAAAAGTATACCTGCAGTGATATAGATCGTCCACTAGATGGCATGATTACACCATTGCCATGGTAGGGGAAACGCTATGGAGGTTAGACGGAAACTTGGTTAAACTATTGTACATGTTCACTGTATTCACAGGTAAAACTTGTTGAAATAAATACTGACACTCTTGAATTTCCACACGAAATGTATCAAAATTACTTTATGACTTTCTTCCTTAGGACTTTGCAACTAATATCTCGATCTTTAATTATAGTGTAATAGTTAATTTAACATGCATACAATGTATTATTTAGCTCAGCAATATAAGGAAGAAATGCTAGGATTTTTAGGTAATTTTAGCTATATGTGAAGCAAGTGACATATGTTTAGGAAATGATAGCTTTATGTGTGAGAAGATGCACACATTTTCTATATTCTTCTTCCAAAATAATTCAGGTGAATATGTGTGTTTAAGAATGCATCCATGGTTCAGTTATTCTTTTCTTTTAGAGCAATAGTAGTAACATTATTTTTAATACTTATTTGAACCAAGGGACTACTCTTAATGCTTCTCATATATTATCACATTCAGTCCTCACAATATTATGAACCGAGTGATTCTTTTACTGATCACGTTTTGCAAAAGAGTAAAATAAGGCACTAAGAAGATAAGCAACTTGCCCGAAAACACAGATAGTAAGTGGCAGAAATAGGATTTAGATTTGGATACTCGCTGTCTAGCTTTAAATCCTACATGCTTTGGGGGGAATGTAATAGATTTAAAATTAATTTTTCATTTTTCTTGCATTACTTCTGTATAATGAAGTTAACACATTTAAGGCAATCTATGCTTGCTCTAAGTCTAGACTACAACCCTCTGTAAGGGATACAAAAAATAAACAAAATGTAGTACTTATTCTGGATTTAAAATGTGGTAATATGTCTTGATATGCTGATGAATGGTATCACTGTCTTTACTGAGAGATAGCTCATCCAAAAAGGAACTTTGTCACAAAAGAAGATATTTATACTTAGAAGGAACTAGAGTATTTCATATAGGTCATGAGGACTTAATTCTACCAATGGTGTATGGCTCTGTTTATTAAGATGCAGAGGGTTCCTGTGAATGACCAAAAATATTCCCTAATAGGTGAGATAGACCACAATGCTAGTGTTTTTGTACACTTTGGGGATATTTCAGTATAAAAGGGAAAGGGCAGGATGTATTAACTCTTTGAACACCAGTGGCTCAGAATAAATTGGACTTTGCTTAAATTTATTACAAGAAATAAATATATATGTAACAATTTGATGAGCATTCAAATTTATTATATATCTTCAAACTGTTTTAAATAAAGACTTCCCTTAATTTTCCTCTGAGTAACTTTCTTGATACTTTCCTTAGGATGGTCCAAACATTTAAAAACAACTTTTCTAGAAGTAGGCTCTTTCTTTCCAGGAACTTTCCCTCCAGATTATGATGTCTAAGTGATTAAATGTAAGGATTTGTCTTGGTTTCTCCAGCAGCTTCACACAGTGAAGTCTAACTCTAAATATTTATGAGATCAGCCCGCTCTAAAAAAAGTATTAATTGAGGATAGATTTGTATGTGTTAAACAATATATAGCACCTGGCATCACTAGAGGAAGGAAAGTGCCTGAGTGTATGAGGAAGGATGAGCCAGGCTACATAAGAGCAAACAACCTCCAAATTTTAGTGACTTTATAATATAGATTTATTTCTCGCTCCGGCTATGTGTTCATTGCAGAAGGTGCTGGAGTTCCATTCAGTATCTCCTCCTTCTGTATCCAGGCTGTTGAAGCAGCAGCTGTTGCAAAACACTGCCTTTCACTGTGGTAAAAGATCTCTGGAGACTGTACCCCAGTAATAAATGCTTTACCTGTGAGAGACTCACTTCATTTCCCACTGAGCAAATCTAATCACCAGGCCCAAACTTGCCACAAAAGGGGCCAGGGAATAGTCTCTTGCATGTGTCTGGATGATGTAGACCCAGATATGTATCATGGGCACTAATGACTATGATATTCCCTAATAGTTTATTGTATCTCAGTTCTTTTAATTAACTGAGATTTCCTGCTTACCTGCTCCCTCCCTGTTGACTTCAGGCATTTGATGGGCATAAAGTCATTTGATTTGATGCCTCACACTGAGCTGGTCATTGTGTTTCAGAAAGAGGAAAACATCTTTGACATTGAAGGATTCATTTTAACCACAAGTTTTGTCCTTTGAGATGTGTTCTCTTCCTGACTTAAAGACCTTGAGATGTATATCTAAATTAACTTTACTTGACTCCCGGTTTGGGAATATTACTATATTTGGAAATACTTGTTTTTATTACATTAAAAAGCTGGCTTGGAAAGTTGTGTTAGCTCTAGCTTACTCAGCAAATGCATCCACAAAGTTCCCCGGAACTATCTGTGCTGAGCGATTCTGACAATTCACTTATGGCCACTTTTACTGTGACAGCTTAATTCCTCTCATTTGCGGTTTGGCATCCTGTTGCCTTTGTGTAGAAACTGTGAATAGCATAGTAAAAACAGGAACTGTAGGACTTCTTCACTAGAAGAACAGACCAGATTTATATTTGAGAAAAAAAACCAGTTACTTGCATATCAGCAGCGTCTCATGTTGTATCTTAATTCCTTGATACGTTGAAATCTAGAATTTAAATATTATTGACAATAATTGATTAAGACTAATTAAACCCTATGCTAAATAGACAAGCACATAACTATGCATCCACTTTTCTTCTGGGGCCTACTGTTTTCTCCTGTGTTAGCGTTTTCTTCATTCATTCATCCATTCATCAATTCATTCACAATTTCTTTCAATAAATATTTATTTAGAACCTACTTTGAAGATGCAAAGATGAAAGAGACAGCCCTTTAGAATTTTAGAGTTCCAGACTGGGAGATATTAACCTAATCTTATCAATACACCAGATTTAACCATTTTGACCATCTTAAAATTCAGAATGGGTGGGCATGCTTGATTTGGATTGTGACCATTGCTGTCAAAAGTAAAAAAGGATTAGAAAAGGGCACATGGGGCTTCCCTGGTGGCGCAGTGGTTGAGAGTCCACCTGCCGATGCAGGGGATGCGGGTTCCTGCCGCGGTCCGGGAAGATCCCACGTGCCGCGGAGCGGCTGGGCCTGTGAGCCATGGCCGCTGAGCCTGCGCGTCCGGAGCCTGTGCTCCGCAGCGGGAGAGGCCGCAGCCGTGAGAGGCCCGCGTACCGCAAAAAAAAAAAAAAAAAAAAGGGGCACATGAACTCCTGTATCCCTAATTTACATATACTTTATCTCACATGCTCAATTGACACTATTAATTATACAGATAACTCCCTAGTGTTTTTGGCTAATTTCTAACATTGAGGACGATGCTAGTGCTGAGCAGGAACTCTGGGAGGCACTGCGACAGTAAAGAAGAAAGTACAAAATTAATGTTTAAAGAATCACCTTCAAAACATCCCACCTCTACCATCCACTAGGCAAAAGAGTTCTCCTGGGCTTGTTTGGTATATGCACTTTCACACTTATATTTTGTGGCATGAAAGTTGTTCAAGCTCAAAATTAAGAGCAAGTGAAAGATGATGATTATAAGATGTGATTCAAGAATTTTCTCCTCTGAATCCTGAAATCTTTTTTTTTTTTTTTTTTGCGGTACGCGGGCCTCTCACTGTTGTGGGCGCTCTGGTTGTGGAGCACAGGCTTCGGACGCGCAGGCTCAGCGGCCATGGCTCACGGGCCCAGCCGCTCCGCGGCATGTGGGATCTTCCTGGACTGGGGCACGAACCCGTATCCCCTGCAGGCGGACTCTCAACCACTGCGCCACCAGGGAAGCCCTGAATCCTGAAATCTTAAATAAGACTTTCAAATACGTAAAAATGTTAGTGGCTTTTTGAGGGTTAAAATAATGATCTCAGCTTTTGATGTAACATTGTGAATGGAATTAAAGCTAATATCATTGCGTGCTACAAGGACATTTAATGAGAAAAGGAAGTCATTAATATATTTAAGAAAATGGGGGCATACAAATCATTCTCCTTAATCCTTATGTATTTTAAGAAGGAAAATCACAAGTATCACTATTAGACGTGCAATTACATTTGTTGATAAGTAGTATATTAATTTTAGATTAATAACCCTAATCCATAATGCCTTTATTGATTTTTCTAGTTACTAATGATAGTTTTCCTACCAATGTTCTTCTAAGTTGTATCATGTGTATGGCACTCACCACTTAGTTATTTGAATATGCTTCATTTATTAGATTTCATTCAGTCTTTTAAATGGAAGAACTTTTGTATATATTAGCATTTCATATAGCACTTAGTAAAGTGCCTGGTGCACAATAAATATGGGTGAATTAAAGGTAAAATTGCTGATTAGGTTGTGATATATGTTGACACAGATATGAATTAAGGCCTTTAGAACAATCACTATGTGTGGTGTCCTTATGCACATTTTTGACATTTTAACTTATTATACAAATGTACAGATGTTTCTATGATGCATTGTTTGATAAAACTGGTTTTTGTTGCTAAGTACTTGATCAAGGCCATACCACCTTTGATATTGTTCTAGTAGAAGCATCATTCATTTTAGGATAATTGACCTTACAGAATGGTTTCCAGCATCATATCAGTACAATACTTATGGACTGGCCATACAAAGAAGACAAGAGTAGTCAATTGTTTGTGATATTATTGGAGAACCCATTAAAAAAAAGTGAGTTCTGAGTCAAATATGTCTATAAGGTGATATTTAAAAATCCCCTGTGTATTTTATCTACCCCAACTCCATTTCTTATCAACTTATAGATTCAGAATTGCCTTTAAAAAAGAATTGGATAAAATATTCCATTCATTTTTTTTCATTCTAGCTTTTGGGATGAGTCATTTTTGTTTAGAAGCTGTCACAATTTGTATGTTTGGTGCACAATGCTATGAATAGCTTATTCAGAGAGTTAACTCACTTCATATTAAATGACTTTAAGAAAAGTTGTAAGTAAATAAGTGCAGTATCCTAGATATTACCATTTCTCTTCATACAGTTCGCATGAAAATGTCCATAGCACCTAATTTTTCCTTCCGTGATTACATTATTAAAATTTACTGTAAATGTCTTAGTTTGTTCAGGCTGCTATAACAAAATATCACAGACTGGATAGCTTATAAATGACAGAAATTTATTTCTCACAGTTCTGGGGGATGGGAAGTCCAAGGTCAAGGTGGCAGCATGGTTCCTGATTTGTAGCCAGCATCTTCTTGCTGTGTCCTACCTGGTGGAAGGGGTTAGGGATCTCTCTGGAGCTTTTTTTTATGCAGGCACTAATCCCATTCATGAGGGGTCCACCCTCATGACCTAAGCACCTCCCAAAGGCCCCCTCCTTCTAATACCATCATCTTTGGGGATTAGAATTTCAACATATGGATTTTGGGGGAATACAGGCATTCAGGCCATAGCAATAAGCAATCACATTGTAATGATAGCAATGCTAGAATATATTAAAAGCTTCATTAAGAACAGTACATATTTCTATTTATTATTTATCAAGGAAATAATTAAGATGGACAATAGTAGAAGAAAATTAAAGATCTTTTCTCTAACCACACTATATCTAGGATACCTGTTAGACATTTTATACCCCTCTGAAATTAAGAAATTGGAAAATTAAGGTTGTTTACCTTTTATTCTTGGGATTAGAATGCAAAGATGACAGTTTTATTTTTAATTGGTTCAGTTCATCTCAATTTTCTGTAAGATGCAAACTATTTTATGCCTTGTTTAGGTAACCCCATGAGCTGACACAGCTTTCATAGTGTGAGAAAGAATATTTTTTGATTCAGGATCCATGGCAAATCTCTGACCAGCTGAATACTGCACAGTCTGTAACATAGAATTGACCTTGAGTAAAATAACTATCTTTCCTGAGGGAATAGTCTTTGGAATTTGAAGTTTTTAAATTATTCTACTTACACAATAAAGAAAAAATTATTCTTCCTAGGGTTATTCTATTATTTTGAAATTTAAATACAACATATTAAATTGATTTTAGTAAATTGAAAAAGCCAAATAAAATTTGACTTCCAAGGTCAAGAAGTATATTATTGTAGTAGAATTATGTCTAATATTTTACATTAGTCAGTTTATATAAAAGATATAAATATTTTAATATATTAATATTATTTTTCAAATAATTTAACAATCAAGACAGACATTTACAATAATCTCACAAACCATCATATTTGCAATTCAGGATAAGAAAGTGTGATTTACAAATGAATCATGCATATACATTTCACACTTTTCCTATGTGATGATGTTTTTGTTTAGTCATTCCTAATTTAGAGTAGCTGTCATTTTATCACTTTTATAATTTAATTCAGTGATCATTTCATTCTAGTGTTAAAAGTTTGGTCTGAAATTCCTCCTTTGTTTATATCTTCTATTCTAAGCTTGTTACGTTCAACTGGAAACAACCCAAGTACCTTTTTTTTGTTCCATCTCTTAGGCTCTTTATTGTATACGTTTGTAATTTCCTTACAGAATTATGATTTTAATGCTTGGCTAGTTGTCTTCAGCACTACCCAATGATTATAGTGTATGTGTCAGTGAGAAACACAAAGAATTTTTTTTGTCAGAGAAACTCAACGTGAATCAGAGCTTTTATCAGTTGTCAAGAGGCGCAGGTGAAGCAGGGAGAGATCTGGAATACCGTCCAGTTTCCCAGCTCCTTTCTGCATGTGGTGGGCACTGGCCCAGATTGTTGGATAAAGTTTGCATTGTTAAATGTATGTAGTCACCTCATTGACACAGAAAGATCCAATCAATATGAAACATCTCATTGTTTTTCTTTTTAATTATAGTCACCATGCTGTGCACTACATCCTCAGAACTTATTTATCTTATAACTAGAAGTTTTCCCCTTTGACCTCATGAAACATCTCTACTTTATACTCCAATAGTTAGATAGCATACACAGACATTTTCCAGGGAGTCATATCCCATAAATCTCTAAGTTCCAGCTTTATTTTTCATAAGCAATCTCACTTAAACTCCCCTACAGTAAAAACCATTTAGTTTTATGGTTTGTTTGTTTGCTAATTCGGTCAGTCATTACTGTGTTTACAAGGAGATCTTTCCAGGAAGCAAACTCCC
This sequence comes from Monodon monoceros, assembly GCF_005190385.1. NCBI lineage: Eukaryota > Metazoa > Chordata > Mammalia > Artiodactyla > Monodontidae > Monodon > Monodon monoceros. The sequence goes on from NW_021703777.1 coordinate 9,478,698, forward strand.
TGTAACTCTGTCTAAGAGAAAATGGATCACAGGCCAGTTGCTTATCTCAGGCACCAAGTGTAAGCTTTAAACACTCTCCTCCCACTGTCCTGTCCTTGCCACCCACTCTTGGTCTTCTTCCCATAGTCCCCCATTTCCTCTGATCTTAGAGAGATATGTGTCCCTGCATTCTTTCAAAGCAGTTGTTTCTACTCGTTTTCCTGATTTCAACTCCTTACCTCCTTAAGAACAGTCATCACCAGTACGTCTCTTATGTTTGCTTCTCTGGTTTCTTCTCCATCTCTTCACCGCTGTCAGTTTACAACACTGCCAAGTTTCCCAGCCTGAAAGAAATAAACAAAAATTAAACATTTTCTATATCCTGCTTGCTCCTGAAGTTTTCCTCCCTGTCCCTCTTTTCCACTACAAGGCAAACTTTTCTAAAAGAATAGCCTTCTCTTGCCAAATGCATTTCCTCACTGCCCACAGAGTCCTCACTTTCATGTTTTATTAGCTCTTGTAATGTATAGTTTCTCAACATGGGCACTATTGACATTTTGTCCTGGATAGTTCTTTGTTGGGAGGTGGGAGAGGGCTGTCTTGTGCACTGTGGGGTGTTTAATGGCATCCCTGACCCCTACCCATAAAATGCCAGTAGAACCCTCAAGTTGTGACAACTGGACATATCTCCAGATGTTGAAAAATATGCCTTGGTAGGCAGAAACCACCCCAATGGAGAGCTTTTCTAAAGTCATTAGTGACTTTGCCAGTTTTCATATTCTTTTTTTTCCAATCTTCATCTTTCTCGACTTCTCTTCAGCATTTCACACTGTTGAGGACTCTATATACTTAATCACTTCTCCTTTTGCAGGGTTAACTCTCCTTTGGTTCTTCTCCCTTTCTCCTTTCAGACTCCTTTGCAAGCTGCTTTTTCATACTCTAAACAGCTATTACTTGGCATTTGGTTCTTGACCCCCCCCCCCTTTTTTTTTAAACCTGTTCTATCTGAAAACTTAAGATGTAGGTGAAATGACATGTGGATTCCAAATGGAAAGGCTGGGAATCTCTAATATATCAGAAATCTGACAAAGCCAATATGCACTGAAAAGCACAATGTATTAGATTTATGGCAATAGAATAAGAGCTCGTGAAAAAAAAAGCTATTTGCATAAGGAAAGTAGTTGAAAATCCAAGGACTGCAACTTTGGAGTGGAACTGGAAAAATATGCAGAGAATTGCCTTTCACCCTCATAGTTCATGGCTTCTCTCCCTTTTTCCCCCCATCTATGTTACTATCCTATTTCAGTTTTCATACACTTGTATTTCAGCCTCCTTTTAAGGTACTCCAGGGATTCTCAATCCTTCCCTTCTGTTTCTAAAGTCATATTGGAGAAGTAGCAATTATTGATATATCACTTAAACTAGGACCTCCCTATTAGAGTCTGTGTAATATGTTGCAGTAATTAAGTCTACCCTCACTACTATCGTCCACAATTATGCTTTTTTTGGTTTTGTTTTGTTTTCAAATTGACAGCAGCTTAAGTTGAGCAAAAGACAGATAGTGGCAGGAGTTGCGTGCATTGTGCAAGCAGTGTATATTTGACCTTCCAGGACACTTGGCAACTACCAGAGAACCAGACATAGCCCACTTCTGTCTTACTCTCTTGCTGTTTCTGGTTTGTCTCCTCTGGAGCTTCCTGTGGATTGTGCCTCAGGCTGGCTGTGAACCAAGAGGAACTTGTGGTGTGCAGTGTGTGTGCTCAAAGGGGAGGGTGGAGTTTTCAGCATGATTTCAGAAGGGAAGAAAATCTATAAAATACCTTTAGTTCCCCAAATTATAAGAAAAGTATTAATTTAATAAAAATGTAGTAAATTAATAAATTCTTAAACAAGTTTATAATATTTTCATGCTTTTTCACACTTCTTTTTTTCCCAAATGCCTTTAGTGCCTTCTAATATTTAATATCTTATAAGAATATGCTTTTTTATTTTCTCTTTGTAAAACTTGTCTGGAATAAAATCATATTGCTTAAGAACCAAAGGCAAACTATTTCTCCTAACACAGAAACATGATCAAAATAGACAAATTTTCAAAATAGGAGTTCTTCTTGTGTCCGTTAAGCATGACTTTAATTTCTTAAATAAGCAAGTATGGTGTGATAAAAGGAGCAAGCAGTTGTTAAGAGGACACCAAATTCCAGTCTCATTTTTTTCTCCTAATAATACTACCTACCTTATAGAGTTGTTGTAAGGATCAAATACTATATTTTATGTGAAAAGGCTTTATAAATTTTAAAGTGCTATATTGATGAAAATGACACGTATTTATTAATAACATGGATTAAAGCCAGAAACTGAAATTAAATAATATTACCTTTTCCAGTAGCCATTTAGAAAGGAAAACATTTTAAGAGCCAAACTCACCTTTAAAGTATATCTCATCATGACAAGAAGTTGAGTTGGCTCCTTTAAGCCACAACAAAAATAATCCTTAAAATATTCAAGTTATTTATATGTTAGTGCTTTATAAGGGTAATCTGCTATTTACCTAATTTCCCATTTGTGTATTTTCCAGAAACTCATACATTTTTCAAAATCAATTTATATTGCTTAGGAAAAAACTATTTGAGAAGTACACTTAAGATTTGCATATGTTACCATGTTTATGTTACCCTTTAATTAGAAAGTTTACTCGACCTAGTTATTTCCTGATTATGAAATTAGGAAGAAAGCATCTGCCCTAAGACAGGTGCCTTGGCTTTTTACAAAGAAATTTAATTTGCATTCTCTGTTTTCTTAAATAAAAAGTTTAAACATTGTGAACATTTATGTGAATACTCACATAATAACTTGATAAATTACTTATTTAAAAGTATCTTCTGTTAAATCTTAAGTTAATTTTATCCAAAATAATAATAGGCAATGACTTCAAAAACAAAAAATAAAGTTGAAGAAAATAGTGAATTACAGAGTACCTTATTTATTTTACTTTAAAAATAAATTTTGAACTATAGTGTATTTACTAGTAGTACTAGTCTGTCCTGAGATAACTTAAGATCCCTAAACACTTGTGAGAGAAAGTTTTATGACACACTCAAGTTTTTGCTTTTGTCTTTCTTCATTCTGTTGGAAGAATACATCTACCAGTAGGATATTCAGCTTGAATATTTGAACTACATGAATTTTAATGAGGAGGGGAGTAACCAGCTGTCACATAGTTCATATGATGTATTAGGTGCTGGTTGGGATGAGACAGTATATCTCAGCATGCTGTTGCCTTCAGTAGATTTATGTTCCAAAGAAATGTGGATACATTAATACAAATAGCGATTTCAGATGAAAAGATCAGCCACCTAGCTATGGTTCATGAATCACAGTGATTCTCTCTCTTTTATTTTTTAATAATAATGATAATAAAAGTATACGGAAACTATCACTGAGTCGAGTGGGTGCCAGGGTACACTGATCCTAAAGATTTAACCTGACCCAGCAGTCTACTGGAAGCTGCTATAGCTGAGAAAAAAGAACTAATCAGAGATGCTGGGCTTACATTTAGAATAAGAGAAAGGAACTATTAATGCGTGCTCTTTTCCAATAGCATTCATCTCTCTAGGAAATCCTGCAGGACAAAAGAGAGTTGGAACACTATTAAGTTTTATAAAGTGATACTATAGTTCCTTGAAGGGAACTTACTATTATGCAGCTGGAAGCCTGTAAGGTCTGTTGACTAAAGAAGCTCAAAGATAGCCACTGTTGTTCAGTATATAGTTTTGTTTTGTAGTTTTTGATTCAGCGCAGTGGGGTTGAACATAAAGGAAGCTAACATCTTGAGCTTTTCGTGAGTCTCTCCTTGTTGTTATAAGTAGACCATTAGGTAATTTTCAGGAAATCAGAACTGTTGACCCATACAAATGATTTTTACAGAAATTGCTTTTGCTCTATTAAAACAACATAAAGTGATTTTCTGATTTTTGACACTATGACTTTGCTAAAAATTCCTATATTCATTTAAAAATAAGAATCATCTTGCCATAAAAAAGCAAATTATTCTGCTTCAATAAGCAAATATATTTTACTAAAGCAGTGGATAAAAGCTTCATTAAAAAGTATTTTTTTTTCACTGAAATAGGATCACGTTAAGAAAACCACAGTAGAATTGCTAAGGGTAAAGCAGCAGCCCAAATTGAAGAAAAATTCAAAAGATGATTCTATTATGTGGCCTTAATGGGAAAGCAAAGTGAATTTTCAGTTGAACCCAGTGCTAGCTATGTGCCCTGGATAAGTGTTCCACACTGTTTGAAGGGGATGGTGACCAAGAAGAGGAGGTCTCTTGTGGCAGCTGAGTTATATGATATTAAAAAAAGAAAGTCTAGGTTTCCTGTGAGGGTCATTGAATTCTTATATTCTAAAAAGACAGATTCCTTACAAGGACCACTAACTAGAATAGGCAGGAAATTACTGGTTCTGGAATGACTATTCCATGTCTAAGTAATGTATCGAATAGTAAGCAGCCTGCTAACAACTCAGAAAAATAGAAATGAGAGGGTATACAGTGACCCTCATATTCACAGGTTCCAGATTCAACTAACTGTGGATCGAAAATATTTTTAAAAATTCCAGAATATTCCAAAGAGCAAGACTTGAATTTGCTTGGCACTGGCCATTATTTATATAGTATTTACATTGTATTAGATATTATACATAATCTAGAGATGATTTAAAGTATATGGGAGGATCTGGGTAGGTTATATGCAAATACTATGCTATTTTATATAAGGGACGTGAGCATCTGTGAATTTAGGTGTCCAAGAGGGGGTGGTCCTGGAACCAACCCCCTGCAGATACCAAAGGAGGACTACAAGTAGCTTTTAATTATTGGCAGGGCAGCACCAAGATTTAAGTAAGATGAATCCAAATTATTTCTTTAGTGAAGAACGTTGTGGACTATATATCTTGAGCGGAAACTGGGTTAGGCATTGCGTATTTAAAGAAATGTAAAACAATTTTTGTTTTTGTTTTACTTTTTAAGGTTTTATCATATCTTTGTTCAGATAACCTCTTTCCACAACCTGCCATATCCACAAAACAGAACTTGTAGGAAGTAGAACTCAGACGAGTAGAATGAGCTGTTTTCCTCTGTCTTTTCTTCTTTCTACCCCTTTTTGTCTACCTCTCCTTAGCTTCAACTACCTTCTCAAAAATAAAAATAAAATATGACTCAAAATAAAATTTCGTTGGGTATCAGATTCAAGAGAGCAGATAATCTAGGTATTGCTTCTTTTACTATTCCCTCATGTGAATCTTGTACTTTAAAAAAAAAAAAGGTAACCAAATTTACCTTGGGACTATACAACACCAGCATCACCTTGGTTATAACATGCCACTTTAATTTTACTAAATACATTTTACTTTTATTTTATAATAATTTCATATTTATAGGAAAGTTAGAAGAATTGTACCCAAAACTGCCTTATATCCTTTACAGTTTCATCAGTCATTAAGTTTTACCACATTTTTTCCTCTCTTTCCTCTTCTCTGTAACACATAGACACATACATCATTTATATTATTTTCCTGAAGCATGTGAGAGTTATTTTACACATCATTTCCCTTTATTCCTAAATACTTCAGCATGTATTTTCTAAGAACAAGGATGTTCTCTTACATCACAGATTAAGTGTCAAAATCAGGAAATTTAACCTTGACAACGTTGACTTATTTAACATAAATCCATATTCAGTTTTTCCTAATTGTTTCATTTTTTAAAAAAATCCAGGCTCCAATCCAGAGTCATGTGTTATGTTTAGCTCTCAGGTATCTTTAGCCTCTCTTAATCTGGGACAGTTCATCACCATTCTTTATTGCACATGCTATTACCACTCATGACACTTATTTTGTAGAATGTTCTCCAATTCTCTGGTATTTCACTATTAGGTTCAGCTTATGCATTTTTTGGAAGGAAAACTACATGTGTGATATTTGTGTTCTTAGTGGATCACATCAGGAAGTATATGATGTCAGTTTGTATCATTACTGGTGATGTTACACTTGATCCCTTGGTAAAGATGGCGTTTACTAGGTTACACCACTGTAAAGTTGCTATAGTTCCCCTTGTTAATTAATAAGTAATCTCTGGAAAAATATCTGAAGCTATGTAAATATTGTTTTCCACCATTTTTTACCCAGAAGTTTTAGTGTCCATTGATTCCTCCCCAAATTATTTTTTTCTATGTTACTTAGTACTGATTTTATAGCTCTGTCATCTCTTCCGTAATGAATATCTGATCTTGAATAGGCTAACACTGGGTGATAAACTGGGTGCAAGAGGGCTACCTTATAGCAAGTACTGTATGTGTCTGACTAGAGCTTCCAGCTCTGGGACTGGAAATGTTTTACTGAATACTTTTATACTCTACATTGGTATTATGAATTTCAGGTTATCTACCTATCCCCTAATAATTTCAAGAGGAACTAATTGACCATGAATGGTTTACTGTTAAACCCTATACTGAAATATGTGTTCAATTTTATTTTGGGTTGAGTTACTCTTTTGAAGGAAAGAAAGAAAGAAAGAAAAAAAGAAAGAAAGAAAAAGAAATTTATGTATCCATACTATTGCATTCATTTATTCAATTAATGTTTATTAATTATTTAAGTACTAGATTGTGTTAAGCCCTGGATATTCAGTAAAAACCTCAAAAGGGTCTAGGCTGCTAGAGGTCTTAGGATGTAGCAAAAGAGAGAAGTAAAGAAACGTGTAATTATGTTATGCATGCTTTTAAGGCACTATTAGCAGGTTAGTAGAGTAGTGGCACAAAAGAGAGTGATAACAAAAGGTTTCATAGAGTAGGTAGTGTCTTCAAATAAGAGTAGTTGCTGTAAAAGTATAACTTTTTTTAACATCTTTATTGGAGTATAATTGCTTCACAGTGGTGTGCTAGTTTCTGCTTTATAACAAAGTGAATCGGCTATACATATATCCCCATATCTCCTCCCTCTTGCATCTTCCTCCCACCCTCCCTATCCCACCCCTCTAGGTGGTCACAAAGCACCGAGCTGATCTCCCTGTGCTATGCGGCTGCTTCCCACTAGCTATCTGTTTTACATTTGGTAGTGTATATAAGTCCATGCGACTCTCTCACGTCGTCCCAGCTTACCCTTCCCCCTCCCCGTGTCCTCACATCCATTCTCTATGTCTGCATGCTGAAAAAGATAATTTTTTTTTTTTTTTTTTGCGGGACGCGGTTCTCTCTCACTGCCGTGGCCTCTCCCATTGCGGAGCACAGGCTCCGGACGCGCAGGCTCAGCTGCCATGGCTCACGAGCCCAGCCGCTCCGCGGCATGTGGGATCTTCCCGGACCGGGTCCGCATCAGCAGGCGGACTCTCAACCACTGCGCCACCAGGGAAGACCAAAAGATACTTTTTAAAAGTTGAAAATATGACTTAGATACATGTCAAAGATTTATTTAAAGTAATTAATAGGGGAACCAATAAAAATAAAAGCTTGTTCAAAGAGTATTTGAGGAACATGTTATTAAGAAGTTTAATAAAGAAGTATTAGAATAAGACTGTTAGTTTGATTATAAAACTGCATAATGTCTTCCAGTACAATAAACCGTAAAATTTGGGATGATCTTTGCTACTGGACTGAAAACATTTGTATCTCTATTGGATACAAATCTACAAGTTAACACATAACTTCACAGAGTCTGAACTCTTAATTAATAGCCAATAGTAAAATCAAAAGCAGGGCAATCTCCTCAAGAATTAAATAACCTGTCAGTTTGACACTGGAAAGATGTACAGTCATCCTCTCAGCCTTATCCTAATATTTGGATATTTATTTTCTTAACATTGTTCTCTTTGATCTCTTAACTATATCTTCCAAAGATTATTTTATCATTGTTATATATTACTATATTATAAATATAACTGTATGTCTGTTACATATATTCATATCTTTATAAGATTATTATTGATCTCAGAAAAAAGGCTGATATTATTTTCTATTATGGACTACTTATTTACTTTTGTGTTAATTAATATTAATTAATTGCGTGTGCCTCCTTGAGCATAATGTATTGAGTAATTACTATCTGGAAATGCCATTAAGAAACATAGGAATAGATCTCTTAAAAAGTCTTTAGGGCTTCCCTGGTGGCACAGTGGTTAAGAATCCACCTGCCAATGCAGGGGACACGGGTTCGAGCCCTGGTCCGGGAAGATCCTACATGTCGCGGAGCAGCTAAGCCTATGTGCTACAACTACTGAGCCTGCGCTCTGGAGCCCGTGTGCCACAACTACTGAGCCCGTGTGCCACAACTACTGAAGCCTGTGTGCCTAGAGCCCGTGCTCCACAACAAGAGAAGCCACCGCAATGAGGAGCCTGTGCAACGCAAAGAAGAGTAGCCCCAGCTCGCCGCAAGCAAAGCCCGCACGCAGCAACGAAGACCCAACGCAGCCAAAAATAAAATAAATAGAAATTAAAAAAAAATACTTAAAAGCTCTTCAATCCTGAGACTGGGACACTAAGCCTGCCTTTCCATGAAATTTGACTTGTAGTACCTATAAATTTGGTGCATTTTTTTCTTCTAAGGTCTCTAAAATTTGGTAAAGTCTCTGTTTCCAGGAAGTAACTAAATTTAAGAGTATATAGTTCTTTCCAAGAGACTCTGAGACTGTATTTCTTGAGAACACTATTTCTGGTTTGTGCATACTAGGTGTCTTAAGAATTGTTTTCCTTTTCAATGGGCACAAAAATTTAATTAATTTGAGCTCCCAAATAGTCAGAAGACAGATTTACAACAATAACAAAATAATAAATCAGATTCTCTTTTGTCTCTCATCTGATCGAGATGAGATCCTTATTATCAACCCAATAGAGATCATCAAATCATCAGAGCATTAAATTAGATACCCTACAGACAGGGAATTATTGGCATGTAAAATCATACTCATAGACATATATATTTTTGGCTACGTGGTTAAGGCTGGCTTCGGTCTGCTGCTCCCTAGTCCATCCCCTGGCTGTGGAAAGAAACACAGCTGAAGCCATAGGGTGCTTTCTTAACTACACAGATGTAACTGGCTTAGTGGTTTGAGACCAGAAACAGACTCAATCTTGAGGCTTCATTGTGGAAAGGAACACAGCCCTAACCAGGAGTTTGACAAGAAACAGAATAACAGAATTTGTCAGAAGCAAAAACAAGCAAATTCATGCAAAACCAGAAAAAAGAAAAAGCATAGAAAAGCAGAAAGTCAACAAAAGTAAAATGTTATTGCCACTTGGAAGTCACTTTGGGACCCAAGAAAGGACATGCCTGGACTTAAATAGACTGTGAAGTGACTTCTCCAGCAATGTAGTTTAATTGGCTCTGGCCCATGAATCCACTTGGGTATCTCAGTGGGTCCTCCAAAACTGTCAAGGTATAATTTTCAAAAGCTTAAAATATGACTTTATACAAATACAGATTGGACGAGAATCAGAGATTTACTCAATCCATTAAAAAAGTGTACATAATGGTAAATTGGTTCGGAGAGCATTTGAGGAACTAGGTATTTATAGCAATTTAATAGAAGGATGTTAGAATGATATTGTAAAATGAATACAAAACCAGTTAATTGTCCTACTGGGGAGTCATCCATTACCAGACAAAAGCCTGTATATCTCAATTGGATAGAAATCTACAAGTAACCACGTAACCTCACTGAGTCAGAACCCTTGATTAGTAGTAAATAGCAAAATCAAACAATGGTATAATCTACAGAATTCAGTAACTCTTGGGAGAGCATTTTAAATAATGCTTCATTATGTAGTCATCTCCCTGACCCTGTTTCTTAGTTTTGGATAATGGTTCTTAACACATCTATTGCCCCATGGTGAACTCAAGAGAACAGCAGTTTAGATCTGGAGCAATTCATGAGTAATTGCATTAATGCCTGAAGCTTTCCTGTAAGGCAGAAGTGTTGGAAAAGAACTGAGATCATACAGTGGATACGGAGGGAAGATAGGGAACAGCTTGGTCAGGGAGAGTCAAGAATTAAGATAATAAGAATTTTGTAGGAATTCGGGAACCATTGATGGTTGTAAGCAAGATAGTGGCGTAAAAATATATGCTTTTTAGAATTATTGTTCACCTAATTTTAAATGACTTAAATGAATTCAGTAGGTAGCTATAGGTTATAATGATAAATACCTTACATGGAAAAATGGCAGTGTTTTTTTTTTTATTTTTATTGTCTGAAAACAAAATAGCATATTGCTTTTTCTTGACATTTGAGGTAAACTTTTTATATTCCTATTTGGTTGAGACACTGCTGCTAAATTAAAACTATTCTCTTAGCACTTAGTCAAAGTTTCATTTTATTCAATTATGTATTACATTTTACTTTTCTTTCTAAAAATTGTGAAATTGTGTAGTTAAAAACTTTGCCATTGGTGAATAATTACTGAATAATTACTAACCTATCAATTAAACCTCTTGTGGAACATAGCAATAAAGATATTCTTAGGAGAAGAACACTGATTTATACCTATTTGGGCTATTTTTCTTAACTCGACAATTTGTTTACCTTTCTTACATTACAAAGTATATAATTATACTTAGCTACAAAGTATCATAATTTATTAGCTACTGAAGTCACACAGCCTAATTTATGAACATCCCATTTTTCTAGCTAAGCCATTTTCTCTGTAGCCACTAACCAAACTTTCAACCTGTAAGATGTCCATATAACCTTGTACTCAGGATAGTGTGAAAGGTGACACAAGATAATAGGAGTTTATAGAAACAGAAAATCTTAATTATGTGCAGTGGTGGTTGTAAGTGTAGGGATTGATACTCCAACTGCATTGTGATTAGCAGTGTTTTTGTTTTTTGTTTTGTTTTCTGAGTGTTCATTCTGGAACCAGATACTTTCTTCAAAGTGCATCTTCTTACTAAATGTGGTAGACATGAAGGAACAAGGGGATAAAGATGCAATCTATCTGAGCTGATTACAAGATTCTCTTCTAATCAAGGTGACGTCTTACGATTAAGAAAGAAAAATTAACTGTCACATAAGCTTTTTAATTGGTAGTAAGGGAAGTGCCATACTTATTTTCTAAACTGCTTTCTAAAACAGTTCAGGGAGTGAACTTAGACACCAGTCTAATTAATTCATGATGGGTAGATTAGAAATGAGAAATATAAGCAACCATGTCTGTAAAGAAGGAAGAAACAGTGATTTACATATAAGCTTGCAGGTCATAATTATGTTTTAATATTATTAGGAGATATTCAGATCATATTTTTTCTGATGCCTAAAAACATAGGCTTTTTATGACTATTTCACCTATAATTTTCATAAACATTTCATAACGTTTTCCCTCTTTTTTAACCATCATCAAAGCAGATATTCGGCTGGCCAAAAAGTTCGTTTAGTAAATGAGATACATTCAATAAAGTTCTTGGTGAAAATGAAAAAAATGTGTTTTATTTTTACTTAAAACTGAACAAACTTTTTGGCCAACCCAGTAGTCAATAAATTAGTTCATATTTAAGGATAGGGAAATTGTCAAGTTATATTTATTGGGAGTTTATTATGTATCATGGATTACATAATCACTTTTCATGTGAGAAATATTATGTTGTGTTTACAATTCTTTCTACGAAAAATTCTCACTAAAGAGCTCTTTGCACTTTTATTAAATGGCTGGAGTCATTAAAATTTTCTCCTATTGAACTGAATCCTGCCTTCCTTTAGCTTATATCTAGTTCTCTGATGCAACATATACTTCTAGTCCTTCAGATATTTAAAGTGTCTTAAAAAACATTTATGGCATTTTTAAAAAATAAGGAGGCTTAAAACCTGCATATTCTTTCAATATTCAGAAGCCTCACCATTTTCTCTATTGCACTTATAGTCTTTCTTAGGAAAAAAACTTTTAAGACAAGTAATATCCATTCACAAGTAGCATAAATCACATATAATCTGCACAGAGTAGAGAATGATAATTTATTTTTTTTGGATGTTAGACCCTGAAATTTCTTGAAGTTGAAAAGTTACTTTATTATTTCTTATTTTGACTCAACCATGGAAATTTTCACAGAATGATTACTTTGTCTATTAGCTTGATTAATTTAACTGACAAGGGACCAAAGAGACAATAGAATTATTTATTTTAGCTGTATAGATTTGGTTAAAGATTTCTCTTTAAGATGACAGATGTGTAGAATGATATTTCAGATTCTAAACCTAGGATTCTGCATGGGTCATAAGAAAATATAAAATGAATAAAAACACTTGTGACCAAATTGAGCTAACGATTCTGTGCTTTCATTCATAGAATATTGTTTAATCTCAACCAGTTTTCATATCTGTTCTTAGGGTTAATTTGAAATATTGGTTTTAAGTAAAAATAGGAACAGCCGGTTAAGACTTCAAAAAAATTTTTAAAACTTTTTGATTGCCCTTATCATCATGCAAGAAGAACTTATAACACCCTGGTCCCTATCCTTGAGGACATGTGTCTGAGATTTATGTTTCTGAGTCGAGGTATTGAGTAGAGAAGTTTCCTTTTGCTCATATTGTCATGAAAGTAGTCATTTCTGATGATGATGTGTGCGTGTGTGCACTTTGCTAATGTAAATCCAATATGTGAAAACACACATTCACAAAACTGAACTTGGGAGCTCTTAGTTTTTGTATAAGATTTATTTTAAATACCTTCAGTAAAAAATCCCTCTTTTGCATTCATCAGCAGCAAGAACTCATATTTATTAAGGGCCATCTGTAGGGTGGCTTCAAGTCTAGAATCAAACGTGAACACATAATAGATGGTTTCTTGATATAATGTTATAAAATACAAGACATAAGAGTCATACAAGTCATACTTGGCCCAGAAAATGAGATGAAGTGAAAAGAAAATAGAACTTGGAATCAGAAAATCTGGATATAGCAAGGTACTTAACTCTCTTGTATTTTCACAACTCTGAGCTGAAAAACCTATGTTTTCAATGCCTATTTCACATAGTAGTTGTGAAAATTAAATGGGGTTTAAATTAAAATACGTGTATTTGTCAATCAAACTGATAGCAGCCAAGTTAAGTTTCTGTTGTGTATATATGTGAGAGGGGGACCTTTTTAGTGAGGGCTGATTTCAAGATCTCAAATCCCACTTCAAATCACCATCCTTAGCAGAGTTTCAGCCATGGCAGCTAGCAGCCTTGATCAGCAAGGGGCCTCCTAGAAGCCAAGCCAGCAGCCAGGTTTGTGAGCAATGTTTTTACAATGTGGAAATAAAATCACTCCCCTGGTTGTTCAGAGTTTTAAACTGAAAGACAAGAAGTTCAAATAATAAAGACAGGGGGTCCTTGAAACCTCATTTACTGGAAGACCATCTACCTGGAAAATGTCGTGATCCTTCATTTCCATCTAGTGTTGAGATAATATTGTCTGGCCTTCACAAAAAAACCCATCTCTATGACTAACTTCGCTTATATCAGAATCAGTAAGGCCTGAACGTCTGTCCTCTAACTGTTTCAGTGTGCCAGTGGTTCCTTCACGGATTATGCCTGGGAGGGGTGGAGGATGAAGAAAGCAGGATAGGGCAGAAGAATAAATTGCACTGATCTGTAGCAGTGACCTTTCAAGCTGAGAAGACCCTTTATATTTGTCCCAAATTGAGACAAGGGAAGCATTCTCTATACTTGACCAGTAGATGCAGGCTGCCATGAGAAGATATTGTGACCCACCTTGGGCTAAGTAGCAAGGGCTGAGAGCTGAGGCCAGGTCCTGGAAAGGGGTTTGTTGCCAAAACACAGCAACTGGGGGCATGCATGTATCAGTCCCAGATGTGGGGCTCTAGGGAGTATACCACTTTAGCTGTCATGATATCTAATTTAATCTTCTCAGGAAGCCCATTATCCTTATCCACATTTTGCAAATGAGGTAACTGAGGTACAGAGATTAAGAGCTGAAAAATATGCTAATATAGTGGTTTTTAATATTTTTTTCAAGACCCCTTCACATTCTTAAAAATTATTGAGGACCTGAAAGGGCTTCTGTTTATGTGGGTTATATCAATTATTTTTTACCATACTAGTAATTGAAACAGACATTCGAAAATATTATCATTTTCAGATAACAGTAATGAACTGTTTATATGTTAAATAAGACAATTTTATGAAAAATAACTATTTCCTAAACTGAAAAAAAATTAAGGAAGACAGTGGCATGGCTTTACTTTTTTTTTTTTTTTTTTTGCGCGGTACGCGGGCCTCTCACTATTGTGGCCTCTCCTGTTGTGGAGCACAAGCTCCGGACGTGCAGGCTCAGTGGCCATGGCTCACAGGCTCAGCGGCCATGGCTCATGGGCCCAGCCGCTCCGCGGCATGTGGGATCCTCCCAGACCAGGGCACGAACCTGTGTCCCCTGCATTGGCAGGCGGACTCTCAACCACTGCACCACCGGGGAAGTCCATGGCTTTACATATTTGCAAATCTGTTTATTACCTGGCTTAATAGGGCACAGCTGGGCTCTCAATCTATTTCTGCTTTCAGTCTATTGCAATAAGTTGTTTTGTAAGAATATTAGGCCTCACACAAATATGTAGTTGGAAAAGGATAGTTCCTTATTTAAAGTTTAGTTGGTTGTGGGATCTGAAACCATTTCAGTGAACTTTTCATACTCTGAAATAAATGATGCTGCCAATCTTCATATTATACTCTTGTGAAGCTCTTCTCTCATTGTTCTTCAAACATGTCACACTCAGTTCCAGTTCTTGGACTTGGTGCATCTTGTTATCCTCTATTAGTATCTCATGCCTTCTTCTTTACTTACCCCATTCTAGTTACTACTAAATGTCTAATTCAGGTCCTTCCCTTGTGAAACCCTCTTTTAATATTCCAGACTTTACTGATTTAAACCTCTGTTTTGATTTTCTGTAACTCTGTTGGTTTATACGATCGCTTTAATTCATTCGAGTCCTATGCAGTTTGGTAATAATATTGCTCACATTTTTTACATAGGAGGAAACTGAAGCACAGAAACAGTAAGTAGCATTTAGTAACTTGCCCAAAGTCGTAAAACTAGTAAATTTAGGCATAGGTCCAGAAAATCTGACTCTACAGTCTCTCCCTTTAATCCTTACTTTGAAGGAAGAGGAAGTGAATGCTCTTGATTTAGAGATTGAATTTTTAGTAGTTCATCTTTTTCTACCTGACACTACGAGCGTTAGAAAGTACTGATTATTCATTGACATTATATATCTTGATTAGCTGATTAACCATTAGTATTCTTCAGGTATTTCAAATATTAAAACTTTTAAATTTACTCTGAATAGGATACCCTTCTCATGATAATCCATTATAAGGAAATTGTCCTTTAAGTTTTAGCAACTAGCTGTGCCATCTTACTTTGTAATTACCCTCTTATAGCCTTTACAGAACTTTGTTCCTTTTCCTCAGTACACTTATCCCAGTTTATGATTATACATTTGTTAGTGTTATAAATTGACTAACATCATTCTTCCAACAGTATACTATGGACTTCATGATAATAGTAATGGTTTCATTTGATGATCATTATTGTAGTCTCAGGAAGGACATAGTGCCTGGCAGTTATGGATACTCAATAAACATTTATTGACTGAATATCATAACCTTAATGCAGAGAACGTTGGTGTAACAGAAGGTAGCTTGTGTTACCATTGCTACCTGATTTATATCAGTAGCAATTGCCTGATTTCAACGACATATTCTCAGTATTTCTCAGGATTTTAGTATATTTATTCTCAGTTTTTTTTGTTTTTTTTTTTTTGAGTAAATGAAAGTATGGAGCCAGAAAGTAGCCCTTAAGTTGAACCAACTAAACTCAACCAATATTCCTCGAATGAATAATGCTTAGGGACTATGCTAGGGATAAAACAATGATCAAGCCCCAAGTCTTCACAGGATAATCAGGATGAAATATTTTTATTTCCTTTCAAAAGATAGCACACTTTTGTGTTTTGCTTGTTTTTCCTGTTTAAGGTGTAACAGAATGAAAATAGCTGGAAAGTTGTTGTTTAAAACAAGAGACGAATATAATGTCAATGAACAAAGAAAGCATGAAATACATATTAAATGAATGAAAGAAAGAAGAAATGGAGAATTGAGGAGATAAAGATTTACCAAGTCACTGTAACCTTTTGTTATTTTATACTTTCTCCTCAATGACAAAAAAAATCTATCTACTTCTACTGTTTCCTCTCCAACACTTCAGATGTTTTCATGCCACTAAGAACTTGCTAAAACAGACATATTCTAAATCATTGAATGACATATTAATTTCTCTGTTGGCCACATATGAGGAGAATTACTAGTGGTACAAGGACTTTTTTATATTAAAATATATATCCTAATGCATGATTTTAAGGCTCCAAATGTATTTGTTTATTCTAAAACATTGATTTACATTCGTCCTCAATCACTCAAAGCAAGTGGATTTTGACTCCTTTGTTTTCGCCTAGTAAATTTTCTATGTAATGAAAGAGATTTCTGTTAAAAAGAACTCCTCAAAGATAGCTGCAGTATTACTCAAATTGTTTCTGTCAAATTGAATTTTATTTGTGAATTTGTGGTAGCTTAAAACATTTAGAAATCAGACATTTTGGCATAGTTTATGGGTTCAGAAAAATATATAATTAGAGCAGTTATAAAGCAATGGTAAAAATTAAAAGTTGAATCAGCTCTGGTGCATATTGCATAATCTGTAATTTTGGACTCTCAGTAATTCAGTTAATTTAACATGCCAACTTTTCTGTGTTTTACAACCTGGCAATTTCAAGCAGTTTAATAGGTTTCCCCTTTTTTACTTCTAATTTCCCATAACATTCATGGAAGTCTTGGAAATACTAATATCATTCAGAGTATACCTTCCATTAATTTGAAATTTCATTGTTAATTGTAGTTATTCATCCATTTCAGAGAGTTATCAACAATACAGCCTAGTGACATTTCTCAAAACGAACATTCAGTTCATCTTGGAATTAGGTACCAAGCTGGAACATTAAAAATCTAACCAAATTATTGGATATGTTTAATAACAATGAAGTTTTGGACAAATTTGCAATATATTTTAATACACATTTTAGCATATGACTTGAAAAATGCTCGAGACTTGAATATCAGTAATGGGTTTTCATTGTAAAGAGAGTTACAGTATAATGCAGGATAAATCATGCATGTTTCCAAATAGAATATGATTTTGAGAACTGTTGTTGTTATTATAGGATTGATAATTTTATGTCTTTTCTGAAAATCACTACATTTAAAAGATCAGCTGAAATATCTGTTTTCTCACATATAAATTTTTAACACAACATCTTTACCCCTGCATTTTGAAGTGAATTCAGTGAAACTATTATTTGATAAAATGTTTAGCTCTGTGATCTTATAAGGGTTTCATTTACCTCTTCCTGGATGAAAAATATCTCTTGTTTGTACTTTAAACTTAACTGGACAAGTTTTAGAAAATATATAAATCAGATTATGATACCTAATAGGTAACATAGCAAGTGAATTTCTGACTTTATGGAGTCTATAAATGTACAAGAAGCAATTTCTAGTATAATATTCTTCTGATAAAATTAGTATGAGAACTAAAAATTAATTTTTACATTATCCCCAAGGACCTTAAATATTATACTTGTTATTATATTTGTTTTAACTAGTTCAGATAAGCCAAATAAGGTAGCCAATCTTCTATAATATTAACTTTGCCATTTCATTTACATTTATACTGCATTGTATTTTATGGTCAATGGATAAAGAAGCTTTAACCTGTTAGCATGACTGTTAGGCTGTTTAGACATGGATTTCAGTTTCTTTTTTCCTAGGCTGAACCTGACTTATTATTACACTAAATAAGGTTAATAAATACTCTTTTCTTTGGGGTTAATGTAGTTGGCCTGAATCTGCTTTAATCATGGAGATTAAGTGAGAGTGAGAAATAATAAATTTAAATAAATAAATAAATTTAAAGAAATAAATAAATTTAAAAGAAACTTAAAATATATTGAAGTATATTTTATTATGGAATACTTATAAACAAATAAAACAATAAAAACTTCTATACCAATTAATAGGTATAATTTTAAAACCTAAGGATTTGGTAGAATAATAATTAGCTGGCACTGATCTGTTCTTCTCAGGGTCACATCCTCTTGAAGTACTAAAAATCTGGTTCATCTTTAGTTCCAGAAGGAATTATTGGACACCCTCTAGCAAAATAAGAAGAGCAAATTGTCTTATTTTAAATGCAGACATTGTATAAGCCCTGAATTTAAGATGAGAGGTGAAAGGGGGAGGCATACAAAGGAAATGTGTGTATTTTCCAGTTTCTTTAGACCCAGAAATATAACTTTGAGCTGGGAATGGGTGAGAACAATCTAACTGATCTGGGAATCTAATACTTTTGTGGAAACAGAATGAATTGATACCATGGTGTATATGAGGCCTCCAAACTTGTTCTATTTTTATCATCACCTGACTAGTAATTTCACATGTTACTCATCATCTTGCTCTCCATTTCTCACCCTAAGTCTTTCAAACATTGAGTACGGCCACTTGACCGCCCCCCTCCATTTTCAGAAGGAAATCTTGCCTACCTTTCTTTCTCCAGAGAAAATGGAGATTATGGGAGTTGAACTCAGTATGTCATACGACTTTTTATATATAAATCTGTATATAGTTGCATTCAGCATCATTATTCTTTCATCCCAGTCTTGAAAGAAAATATATTTGTCAAGAATCTTGTTTCCAACGGAAAGAAACATAGTACTGAATATCCCACTGCCACTCTATTTCTCATTTTCTCTTCGTAGCCAATACCCTGAAATCTTTCACTTTCTTGCCACCTAGTCAGTTTTCAACAGATTCCAGCACTTTATAGGCGCTGCTCCCACTAAGGATGCCATAGTTTTTTAATCGTCACTATCAGTGGACTTTATCATCCTTCTCTTCTCTGTAATTTAATATTGTTGATTGTTTTCTTATTCTTAAAACACATTTTTTGACTTCCAGATCATTTATTCTTTTTTCTTTTCCTATTTTCTTGCTCATTTCTTCTCAATTTCTTTTGCTAATGCCTTTTCCTTAAGTTTGAATGTTCCCTATATCTTTGTTCTGGGCATTTATCTTCTTATTCAAAGCATTTTTTCTGAATGATTTAGTCCACTTAACTCTTAGTTGATGACAATAAAATCTTTATTTTCAGGTAAACCTCTTTAACTGGATGACCCAGAGGCATGTCATCTTTGATATATTCAAAATGGATCATCCTCATTATCTTACAAACTTTTTTTCTTCTCCTATTTTCTTGAGGCCCTTATCAGCTCACTTGTCAAAGTCATTTCCCATACCCTTTTAAATATCAAGATGTATTAATACAGCTTCTTAATTGGCACCTCAAACTGTCATCTGTCCATTTTCACTACCATTGCATGAATTCAGGTAAGGCAGTAGGTAATTACTACCTATTATTTGCCATAAGTGCATTAGCCTTCAAACTGGACTCAATACTTTAGTTTTGATCTGCTATAACATATTCTCACAGTAGTCTCATATATATGAAAATTGTACCCAGCCAAATTATTTGAATCTCAGTTAATTTCACTTTGCTTTGCATTTACTTATCCTTCTGCCTAAAATATTCTTGACATAAAAACAATTTGTCTATCTCATATCATATTTCAAGATTTAACTTATGGGACTTCTCCCAAAGTACTGTGTTCTGTACATATTCTTTTTTATAGTTCTGATGCTTATTTGCATTTATTTGTATAATGTTCATCTTTTTTTTTTACTGGCTTCTCAGTACAGCATAAATATAGACACTATTTTATTTTTTAATCTGCCCTCATGCCAACTGTAGTAACTTTGCTTAATAAACATTCAATAAACATTTGAATGAATATTCTCAAAGATATAACCAAATAAGAACAAATAACTTCAAAAGAGACTTATGTGTGTTAGATATGCAGATTTATTTTTGCAGAATTTATATTCAATGAAATCCCTTTCTCATTGTCTATATAAAATATTCAATATTTATAAATTCAATTTTCTAATATTCATTTGAAAAACTGCAGTCAGACAGTCTGTGATTCCCACCTCTAATAGTCAGTTCATCTGCCAAAGATGCAGAGAACAAAAACAGAAGAAAAAATAAAAATGTTCTTTCTAAACAAATGAAGTCTTTGGCATTATCAGATGGTTTATTGTCAGAATCAAATATGGTTTAACCAGTGATAGTTACATTTAAAAGATTGTGTCTATGTATAATCTGACATTTAAGAAGAACAGTTAACAGAAATACATGTGTGGGAATGTTATGGCAGAACCACAGAGGTTGAAGTTATTGATTGCCATGTTACTGACAAAGTATTTGAATGGAAGAAGCAAAAAGGGGTCAAGTTGTCTCTTAAACTGTATGGGTGCTGTAGGTATTTCTTTTTGAAGTTTTAATATTTTGCAACTGAAAAATTTTAAGAAAAATCTACCAGTTTGTTGTGGTGAAAGCTAAGCAAAGAATACCTTTAAAGAAAACTTGGACGCTGATGCTAATCCTTCCTAATGTGATACTTTATAACACAGATTTTAGGTTCTGTTTTAGTTATTCTTAGGATGAGGAAATGAGAAAATTTCATGTCTGTTTGAAAATATGCAGTATGAAATCCTTAAATAGTTTCTAGTACAGAAGGTACAATTAATTCTGCTTGAGAGAGTAACTGTCATTCATGTAATAAAGGAACAAATAGATAATCAAAATCATTTACTGAACTTATGCTAGAAGCACTGAGAGTCCAACCATGACCAAGAAACATGGCCCTTATTTTTAAACCCACTAGCCTTATTTCTCTCTTGGATTAATGTAGAATAGTTTACCATAGGATCTCTCCATATTTCTCTGATCATTTTCCAAACCATATTTCAGAGTAATCACTATAAAAATGCAGATTTTATCATATCATCTTCCTGGTTAAACCATTTCAGAAGTTAACCATTGTTTTTGGAATAAAGAACAAAAACATTTTTTTTTCTTTTTCTCTGTAGGCTATGGTGGTCTTGTACTACCTGTCTTTGCTGCCTCATTACATACTATACTCCCCTTTTCTTCCTGTTGTCTAAACACTCTTTCCTTTCTTAATTTCTTTGAATATCCTAATTTCTTCTGCCATAGGATCTTTGCACATTCTGCTTTCTCTGTTTAAATGCTCTTAAATTAAGTTAAAAAACAATGCAAATAACAAACACTACTTAGACCAATGGTGATAGAATGTTATATAAAGAATCCTTTGCAAAGTTTATAGAAGTGCTATGCCTTAACAAAGAAATTTTAGGCATAAATATAAATAACCAGAATGTGATTGTTAAAGTATATTAAAAACCTTATAAATAATCCTAAAATTTAATTCATATTTTATACAGTTTAATCAGTTTTCTATTTCTTATCACCATGTAGATGTCTCCTTTTTACACACAATGATACAGTTATAAATATTTTGTTTTGAGGTATTCTATATAATTATGTGGTATATTAATAAGTTAGGCTAAGTGTCAGTAAAAGGTTACACTCAACATAATTCCACTTAAGATCAAGATTTAATTTGAATACTAAACTTGAAAGCTTTTTAACTTTGAATGCTTGGCATTATCAAGTAAGGTTTCATTTTTCATTTGTCTGAATTTAAAAAGAGCTTTGAAGTGCTTAATGAAATTTTATTTGAAAGCGTCAATATGGTCATGATTTAGTGTTACTGAAAAATGTATGTGAGTGTGTACCTGTGTTTATGCCATACCTCAGAAATAATGTACTATGATATACTTGCATGCGTATAAGTACAAGTTATATTAGACAACACTGTTCTCTGACCTGGTAATGAAAATACTTACAAAGAGCTGTTGCAATTTTCATATTTATTACTTATGCCATGCATCTTATTAATAAAATGTAATAATGTAAGTGATCAGCAACTAAAAAACAATCACTTAAATTCTTCCAAATAGCCTTTAATTCAGACTATAGTAGACAATATAATTACTTAAAAATGGAGAAACAGTAAAAATTATGACTTGTAATGTAGATAAGACTTTATAGGGGTGTTTATATGCCTTAAAAAATTGTCAGGCTGGTTTTACTCTAGTTATTTGAAAGAGTATATTTTTCTTCCCAGAATACTGTAGCTCTGATTTTTGAAAGATCTTTGTTTTAAGTTAAAAGGAAGGTTTATTTTTGTTTACATGTTTATCACTTATCTTTTTGTTTGCTTAGTTTTTCTACCCATGATTAAATACATATGGAAGGCTTAAAAAGGATAATTGGAATAAGCAAAAACATTAATATTAAGTACACATTTGTCTAGGACATTTTCCTTGTTTATCAGCCTACAAACTTAAAAAAAAATTTCATTTTGGGAGACTGATTACTATATAATTTTAAAACTATTCAGTGATAAGTATTAGCATCTTCTAAAAAAAAGTCTTCTTGGGTAGATTAGAGTGAGCCTTTTAGTGTCTCTTATGGTGACATTAGAATTATTGCATTAATTTCCTAGCTGATCTCTTTGTTCAAGGTGTTTTTTCCCCACAAATTACTGTGCATATTTCTCAGAGATGAGTCTTTCTAAACTACTTTATTCATCATAACTCTCAACTACATTTTTTTCTATATGGAGTATGACTTTATACATATATTTTTTTAACATCTTTATTCGAGTATAATTGCTTTACAATGGTGTGTTAGTTTCTGCTTTATAACAAAGTGAATCAGTTATACATATACATATATCCCCATATCTCTTCCCTCTTGCATCTCCCTCCCTCCCACCCTCCCTATCCCACCCCTCTAGGTGGTCACAAAGCACTGAGCTGACCTCCCTGTGCTATGCGGCTGCTTCCCACTAGCTATCTGTTTTACATTTGGTAGTGTATATGTGTCCATGCCACTCTCTCACTTTGTCCCACCTTACCCTTCCCCCTCTCCATATCCTCAAGTCCGTTCTCTAGTAGGTGTGCATCTTTATTCCCATCTTGCCCCTAGATTCTTCTGACCATTTTTCTTTTTTTTTTTAGATTCCATATATATGTGTTAGCATATGGTATTTGTTTTTCTCTTTCTGACTTCACTCCGTATGACAGTCTCTAGGTCCATCCACCTCACTACAAATAACTCAGTTTCATTCCTTTTTATGGCTGAGTAATATATTCCATTGTATATATGTGCCACATAGTCTTTATCCATTCATCTGTCAATGGACACTTAAGTTGCTTCCATGTCCTAGCTATTGTAAATAGAGCTACAATGAACATTGTGGTACGACTCTTTTTGAATTATGGTTTTCTCCAGGTATATGCCCAGTAGTGGGATTGCTGGGTGGTATGGTAGTTCTATTTTTAGTTTTTTAAGGAACCTCCATACTGTTCTCCATAGTGGCTGTATCAATTTACATTCCCACCAACAGTGCAAGAGGGTTCCCTTTTCTCCACATCCTCTCCAGCAATTATTGTTTGTAGATTTTTTGATCATGGCCATTCTGACCGGTGTGAGGTGATATCTCATTGTAGTTTTGATTTGCATTTCTCTAATGATTGATGATGTTGAGCATTCTTTCATGTGTTTGTTGGCAATCTGTATATCTTCTTTGGAGAAATGTCTGTTTAGGTCTTCTGCCCAATTTTGGATTGGGTTGTTTGCTTTTTTGATATTGAGCGGTATGTGTTGCTTGTATGTTTTGGAGATTAATCCTTTGTCAGTTACTTCATTTGCAAATATTTTCTTCCATTCTGAGGGTTGTCTTTTCGTCTTGTTTATGGTTTCCTTTGCTGTGCAAAAGCTTTTAAGTCTCATTAGGTCCCATTTTTTTTTTTTTTTTTTATTTCCATTTCTCTACGAGGTGGGTCAGAAAAGATCTTGCGGTGATTTATGTCATAGAGTGTTCTGCCTATGTTTTCCTCTAAGAGTTTGATGGTGTCTGGCCTTATATTTAGGTCTATAATCCATTTTAAGTTTAGTTTTATGTATGGTGTTAGCAAGTGTTCTAATTTCATTCTTTTACATGTAGCTGTCCAGTTTTCCCAGCACCACTTATTGAAGATACTGTCTTTTCTCCACTGTATATTCTTGCATCCTTTATCAAAGATAAGGTGACCATATGTGCATGGGTTTATCTCTGGGCTTTCTGTCTTCTTCCATTGATCTATATTTCTGTTTTTGTGCCAGTACCGTACTGTCTTGATTACTGTAGCTTTGTATTATACTCTGAAGTCAGGGAGCCTGCTTCCTCCAGCTCCATTTTTCTTTCTCAAGATCACTTTGGCTATTTGGGATCTTTTGTGTTTTCATACAAATTGTGAAATTTTTTGTTCTAGTTCTGTGAAAAATGCCAATGGTAGTTTGATAGGGATTGCATTGAATCTGTAGATTGCTTTGGGTAGTAGAGTCATTTTCACAATGTTGATTCTTTCAATCCAAGAGCATGGTATATCTCTCCATCTGTTTGTATCATCTTTAATTTCTTTCATCAGCGTCTTATAGTTTTCTGCATACAGGTCTTTTGTCTCCTTAGGTAGGTTTATTCCTAGATATTTTATTCTTTTTGTTGCAATGGTAAGTGGGAGTGTTTTCTTAATTTCACTTTCAGATTTTTCATCATAAGTGTATAGGAATGCAAGAGATTTCTGTGCATTAATTTTGTATCCTGCTACTTTACCAAATTCATTGATTAGCTGTAGTAGTTTTCTGGTAGCATCTTTAGGATTCTCTATGTATAGTATCATGTCATCTACAAACTGTGACAGTTTTACTTCTTCTTTTCCAATTTGGATTCCTTTTATTTCTTTTTCTTCTCTGATTGCTGTGGCTAAAACTTCCAAAACTATGTTGAATAATAGTGTTGAGAGTGGGCAACCTTGTCTTTTTCCTGATCTTAGTGGAAATGGTTTCCGTTTTTCACCATTGAGGATGATGTTGGGTGTGGGTTTGTCATATGTAGGCTTTATTATGTTGAGGAAAGTTCCCTCTATGCCTACTTTCTGCAGGGTTTTTATCATAAATGGGCATTGAATTTTGTCAAAAGCTTTCTCTGCATCCATTGAGATGATCATTTGGTTTTTCTCCTTCAATTTGTTAATATGGTGTATCACGTTGATTGATTTGCGTATATTGAAGAATCCTTGCATTCCTGGGATAAACCCCACTTGATCATAGTGTATAATCCTTTTATTGTGTTGTTGGATTCTGTTTGCTAGTATTTTGTTGAGGATTTGTGCATCTATGTTCATGAGTGATATTGGCCTATAGTTTTCTTTGTTTGCGACATCTATGTCTGGTTTTAGTATCAGGGTGATGTTGGCCTTGTAGAATGAGTTTGGGAGTGTTCCTCCCTCTGCTATATTTCGGAAGAGTTTGAGAAGGATAGGTGTTAATTCTTCTCTAAATGTTTGATAGAATTCGCCTGTGAAGCCATTTGGTCCTGGGCTTTTGTTTGTTGGAAGATTTTTAATCACAGTTTCAATTTCAGTGCTTGTGATTGGTCTGTACATATTTTCTGTTTCTTCCTGGTTCAGTGTCAGAAGGTTGTGCATTTCTAAGAATTTATCCATTTCTTCCAGGTTGTCCATTTTATTGGCATAGAGTTGCTGGTAGTAATCTCTCATGATCCTTTGTATTTCTGTGATGTCAGTTGTTACTTCTCCTTTTTCATTTCTAACTCTATTGATTTGAGTCTTCTCCCTTTTTTTCTTGATGGGTCTGGCTAATGGTTTATCAGTTTTATCTTCTGAAAGAACCAGCTTTTAGTTTTACTGATCTTTGCTATCGTTTCCTTCATTTCTTTTTCATTTATTTCTGATCTGATTTTTATGATTTCTTTCCTTCTGCTAACTTTGGGTTTTTTTTGTTCTTCTTTCTCTAATTGCTTTAGGTGTATACATATTTTTATATCTCTTTTTTTTCTGTTAATCTCTGAGTTTATAGAAAGCAGAAACCCTTTTTCATTTACCTGTATGGCCAATACTATATTTGAAGTTTTTAGTAAATATGAGGTAGTGACTTTCAAAGTATAAGTTCCAGTTTTAATAAAATAATGTTTTCCCTCTAACGTAAACTTGAGGACAAGCTGTGAAGAATTCCCTCTATGTGTCTAAGAGTCAGAAAGCCAGTCTCTGTGAATTGGGGACTAGAGAAGGTGAAATTTAAATTATGCAAGAGAATTGTCTTTCCAGCTTTAGATTATCATTTATCTAGTAGGCATAAATTTATTCTTTTAAACCACATAGTATACTTTCATTTATTTATTCAACAGATATTAACATATGCAAAGCACCAAGGTAGATATTTGGCAAAGTAAATATAAAATATAGAAAATCTATTTTTTAGATTTCTAGTCATATAATCTTAGCAGTCAAAAGATATAAATAATGAAATAGTTGGTAGTTACACAAAAGCGTGTGTAATTGCTTAAGAAATAGAATGGAAACTATTGATATGATTCTAGAATCCACCTTCCCAGCTTGTTTCCTGGTGCTGGCCTCTAATTTTACTGAAATACCTTTCGTTTTTCAGCCTGCTGTCCTCCTATTTATATATGCCAATTACTTCTTATATGCTTTTTCTTCCTCTATAATACTTTCTTTAAAATTCTTTACTCTTATCTGTCTGGTAATCTGATTTTCTTCTTTTCAAATCATTTCTCTATGCTTTCTGAAAGACTCCTTCTTCTAGCACACATTGTGTGAACCTCTAATAGTGTTTAACTCTATTAACTGTAACAGTGGTTATAGCTATAACAATAACTAATGTTCACTGAGCTCTCACTATGTTCTGGTCCTATGCTGTTCAAGCATCATTATGTATAACCATAAAAACCATTACGAGGCACATCCTTCATCCACATGAGGCAAATGAGGTTTAGTGAGGTTAAGTAATTTGTTCAAGTTCCCATAGATGGTAAGGATTCAAAACCATAAAGTGTCTCAGTCCAAAACCCATAATCATAAACACTACTCCATATTGTCTTCAAAGACAGCACAAACAATAAACAGTTCTGCTTTTTCATTTTTGTTTTTTCCTTAATGAAAATCTTCCTTGGATTTTTGTTTTTAGCCATGCCACACAGCTTGTATGATCTTATTTCCCGGACTAGGGATTGAACCCACACCCTCAGCAGTGAAAGCATGGAGTTCTAACCATTGGACGGCCAGGGAATTCTCAACAGTTCTACTTTCTTATTGTACTTTTAACCCCCCAAAGATAGAAACTATGTCATTTCACGTTTTAAAAGTGCCTCATTCAGGGCCTGCCACATGGTAGATGATCATCAGTACTGAATTGTGATTAAGTAAGTAAATGTATCAAATAATACACAGAGGGATCACTACAGGGTGGACTAAAGAAAGTCTTACAGAGAAGATGAGAGTAAACTGGGCACTGAAATATATACATGGACCAAAGAGAGATTAACCCTGTAGATTATCTGGGAGGGTAACAAGAGAATCATGGGCAAATTCTTAGAGTTATGGCAATACTCAGGGAAAAGTTGAAAAGGTTTCCCATTACCATGAGAAACAGGCAATGTTTTATATATATATACACACACACATATATAATATATAATGATATAATCTTGTTCATGACTATTATTTAACATTGTTCTGAAGATATGTGCCAATGTAATTTGATAAGGTAAAGGAATATTTTAAACGGAGAGGTAAAATTATCATTATTTACCAATGAAATAATTGTTTACATATAACTGAAGACAGTTATTTGAAAACAATAGCAACAAAGTCGAACTGAATTAATATGGCAATTTAAATATTAATATACGAAATAATTTAATTGCCCTCTTATATTTCAATAAATACTATTTGGAAGATATAATGGAAGTAAATACCACATTGAAAATAGCACCAAAAATAATACAGTACTTCAACTGTACATGAAATATACAAGATAATGTAAAGAAAATTTGATTTTTGTGGTACACAAAAGAAATCTTGAAAAAATGGCATAGTAGACCATAACCCTGGTTAAGAAGAATCAGTTTCATAAAGATGTTAAATTTCTCCAAGTTAATCTATAAATTGATTTCATTTCAATAATGTTAATCTTTTTTAAAAGAATTATAACAGATGATTTGTAGCACTTAGGAGATGATGCACAAGTAAGAGAAGACAGGAAACTTTTGGAAAAGAATAATAATAAGGTACTAGTCCTATCAGATATTAAAACATGTAAAACTACAGTAATTAAAGGGATGCTATTCTAACAAATATTGAAATATATTGTAAAGCCACAGAAGTTAAGGTTTGGTACCAGTGCATGTACAGTCAATCAGGTGAATGAACAAAATGAAAATCAAGTAGCAGATCCAAATATGCAGAAAAATTCAATATGTAATAAAGGTAGCATTTGTAATCAGTGGGCAAAGGTACATTATCTAGTGAATAATTTGGGATGTCCTGTAATCATCTAGAAAAAAAGAAAGCTGCATCTCTCCTTTATCATGTTCTATACCAAAATCAATTCCACAGAGAAGGCAAAACATGATGCTATAGAAGAGCTGTAATAAAACGTATAAAATTTCTAAAAATATCTCAAGATAGAAAAGATCTTTCTAATTATATCACATACTTGAAGAAATAAGGTGTAATAAATATGAAGTCATACAAATAGAACGATCTCCACTTGTAATAATAACATAAGCAAACAAACTTCCAGAAAATACTGATCAAACTGAAAAAAAAAAGTTTTTCAGTGTGTATGTTTAACTACCATCTGTGGGGAAAAAAAGAGAAGAAAAATATATGTATTACTGGATGAAAACAAAAGAAAAGAGGTAGCGGTTGTTGACTCTGGAGGAAAGAATGTATTTCTCTGGGGCAAGAATAGGAATGAAATACACTTTTCTCTCTATATCTGTATATATATCCTTTTGCATATTCTAAGTTGGGCACTATGTCTATATTTTATCTTTGCATAAGAAATTATGCTTACAAGCTACTTAGTTGTAATACATAAAAATGTTAGTGTGTATTTTGTGACAAATCTGTAGACGAAAATGAAATCATTTGGCTTTCTTTTATACTTTCTGCTTTTTTGTCTTTTTCCATGGAAAGATCCTATTTACTTTATTTTTAAATAATAGTTTCAAAATAATAGTTTATGAACAGTGACTTGTATTTCCAAATCTGGTTTCTCATTTAGAAAATATGGAGGTGATAACAGGCAGCACAATTTAGTAAAAGGAACGTTGAATCACTCTTCTTCATCTGTAAAATGGGGTAATAATATATGCCTTGAGGATTAAGGAAAAGAGTGTTGTTAAGGTATTTAGTAAAGTATAAATTTTGAACATCTGTATGTTTCTTTAATCATTTTTAATTTCTGTGTAGGTTAGCACTCCCGCAGAGCCATTTTTGATACTTAGCTAACACCATCTGTGATTGCTTCACACTTACTGATAGCCTCCAATATGCAGGCCTATTCTAGGAACTGATGAAATATTAACTGTCATCAGACGTCTTGGGAAGTGATACCAGTAGAGGGTGTTGTGGAACTAAAGAGGAGGGACATAGAGGAGTATGCGCCTCATTTAGCCACGGGGAGTCAGGAGACACTTCACTGAGGAGTGGACAGCTTAGGCTGTATCTTAAAACTGGAGTATAACTTAAAGAAAATAAGGAATGAGAGTTGCATGAATTTGAGATTTCAAGTAGCACAGCATGTAGTTGGAGTGAAGCAGGCATACAGAAATGTGAGAATTGCGGATTCAAAATTGTGGGACCACAAGTACTGTATCTCATGCTAAAGATAGTGAGTTTAAATTCTGAAAGACTTTTTAAAAATAACTACATTGTCAGATTGGAATGTTCAAAGTCACTCAGAGAAACTGTCAGTTTAGACGAGCTGGAGTGGATCTATTTCTTTCTGCTCCTCTCTTGCAAGTACAACTGTAAACTCTGGAAATTAATGCCCGAAGTAAGAAGAGGAAAATTCTGAAAGGGGGTAAGAAGGAGGAAAATTGGTTTGATATCCTAAAACTGGAGGAATGGCACAGCGAAGTGGCATCTTACACTTTCTCACCCAACAGCAAGACGTTATTCAGACCCAAATTTTCCTTGACCCCAACCTAGCAACAGAAAGCAAGCCAGGTAGATGTATGTCTCCTTTGGATTGAACAAGAGTCCCTAGGAAAACACATGGCACGCTCTGTACCACTGCAGGGGAAGCACGTTCCTTCTCTGCAGCATCTGAGACTTCCCTCTCCAATGGACAGATACAGGGTGGCCAGGTGGCCCCCACCAGGGGGATCCCACCACATCACCTAGTCCACCCCTTGTACCCTCTTTGTCTATGCAGGCTTGAGACTCCCTTACCCCATAAGGAAATATCGTGTCACAAGCAAGAGAAAATCCATCAAAACAGTTGTTCCTTTGACCTTGAGGCCTCTTGTCCCCACCCAAACACATCATGGATGCCTCGAGAGACATGTAGCAGAGACCCTGTCACAACCAGCACACACCCTGAGAAGTGCTTTCTTTCCCACCCTGGCAGGGAGATTCTGCCACAGCAAGTGCTTGGCTCAGAAATCATCTTCCTTACTGCAGGCCTGAGATCTTCCACCACCAAGAAACACCCGGTGACTGGGCCTGGGAAACATCTTTTGCCTTTGCAGGCACTACCAGCAAGGACAGGAACACCAAACAAACCACAAAGACCAAAATAACAGTGCAAATGCTCTTAAAATTAAACTGTCATTGAGACCACAGCCTCAAAATGTAAGCAAAGATCTGTGCACTAAACAAAACCTAGAGAAGGTGACTTCCTTCTCAAGTGAAAGATTTATACAGATTGCAGGGTTTGTTTGTTTGTTTTTAGCATAGTAAACAAAATACCCAAGATACCGTCATAAATCACCCATTGTATCAAGAACCAGGAAAATCACAATTTAAATGAGAAAAGACAATCGATGGATGCCAACATGAATAAGATGTTGGAATTATCTGACCAGGATTTTGAAACAGCTGTCATGAAAATGCTAGAATAGTGTATTGCAAATTGTCTTAGAATGGAAATTGTAGAAATGGAAAATACAATACCAGAAATTTGTGGGGAAAACAAAAAAACTTGGATATGTTCAACAGTAGAGTGGAGATAGCAGAGGATAGAATTAGTTAGCTAGAGAGCAGACCAATAAAATTTACTTAATCTGAAAAGCGGAGATAAAATAGACTTTAAAAAAAAGAAAGAAAATTAATAACCATGGATACCTGTAGGACAATAACTGAAGATCCAACATTCATATCTTTGGAGTTCCAGAGGGAAAGGAGAAAAAGTAGAGCTGAAAGAATATTCAAAAAGGTAATGGCGAGAAACTTTTTAAATTTTGGACAGACAGAAATCTACACATCTGAGAAGCTGGGAGAACCCCAAACAGAATAAACTGAAAGACATTATAAACTCTTGAAAGCAGCCAGAAAAAAATTATGCACTATTTATAGGGGAACACCTATTAGAATGACAGCAAACTTCTCATCTGAAATCATTGAGGCCAGATGGAAGTATCGAGGCACATTTCAAGAGCCAATAGAAAAAAAAGGTCAGCTGCAGTTTCTGCATCTGGTGAAACAACTTCAGGAATGAAGGGGAAATAAAAATATTCTCAGATGAAGGAAAAACTAAAGGAATATGTCACTAACAGACCTATAGTTAAAGGTTTGTTAAGTGAACGTCTTCAAATAGAAAGGAAAGGGTTAAAGAAAGAATCTTGGAGCATCAGGAAGGAAGAAAGAACAACAGAAAGAGCAGAGATATGGGTATATATAATAGACTGTCCTTTTCTTCATGAGCTTTACAAATCACATTTAATAACCAAGACAGAAAATTTTACACCATCTAATTCTTAAGACAATTCTGTTTAAAGGGGGGAAGGTAAAGTGTCCTAAATGGAATTGAGATTTCCACATTTCACTTGAAGCAGTGAAACATTAATACCAATAGCTGGTTTTAAGTCACATGTGTATATTGTAACACCTTGAGCAACCACTATAGAAATTATACAAAAAGATATATTCAAATACACTGTAAGATGTAATCATAAAAAATGTTGGTTACCACAGAGAAACAAAAAATGAGAAACAGAGGAACAAGAAACAAAAGAAACAAAACAAATAATGAGATGGCAGATTTAAACCCCAACATATCAATAATTATCTTAAACATAAGTGGTCTAAATACATCAATTAAATGATAACAGTTGACAGAATGGATAACAAAACATGACCCAAGTACATGCTCTCTATAAGACACGCACTTCAAACATAATGGCATAGGTTGGTTGAAAGGAAAAACATGAATAAAGATATACTATGCAAACATTAATATAAAAAATTAGGAGTGACTCTATTAATATCTCATGAAACTTACTCCAGAACAAAGAAAATTAGCACAGAAAAAGAGGAACATCACATATCATAAAAGAATTAATCTGCCCAGAAGACTTAATCCTAAACAGTAGAGCCTTGATATACATGAGGCAAAACTGATACAGCAGAAAGAAGAAATAGGAAAACCCATAATTATATTTTGAAACTCCAGCACCACTCTTATTAGCAACTGATAGAACTACAACACAGA
Organism: Monodon monoceros; assembly: GCF_005190385.1. NCBI lineage: Eukaryota > Metazoa > Chordata > Mammalia > Artiodactyla > Monodontidae > Monodon > Monodon monoceros. The sequence continues at coordinate 9,511,339 of NW_021703777.1, forward strand.
AAATCAGCAAGGATGTAGATCTGAAAAACACAATCAACCAACAGGTTTTATTTACTATTTATAGAGCACTCTACCCTACAATACCAGAATACTTCTTTTTCCCCTCAAGTGCTATGGAACAATCACCAAAATAACCAAATTTTGGATCATAAAACAAACCTCAACAAATCTAAATCTAAATATCCTGGTTGTGATATTGTAATATAGTCTGAAAAAATGTTACCACTGGGGGAAATTGTTTAATTTACATGGAGTTGGTATATTTAGAGAAAAATATCTCACCCAATTAGGAAGAAAACTGTGCCTGAAATGCATCAAAATGAAAGTGATTTTGATTTTTTAAATTAATATCTCTATATTCAAAATTCAGTACAAAGCTGCAGTAATGAAGACAGTGTGGTGTTGTCAGAATAATAGACAACTAGATTAATGGGACAGAATAGAGATCCCAGAAATAGACCCACATAAAAATACCCTATTGATCTTTAACAAAGAAACAAAGACAGTACAATGGAGAAGAGATAATCTTTTCAACAAATGGTGCCGGAGCAACTGGACATACACATACAAAAAGTAAATCTAGACACAGATCTTACCCCCTTACAAAAATTAACTCAAAATGGATCACACACCCAAATGTAAAACACAAATATAAAACTCCTCGAATATGTATATTTTAAAAATGGGCAAAACCCTGAGCAGATACTGTAACAAATAAAAGTATACAAATGGCAAGTAAACATATGATAATATGTTCAACATCATCTTCATCATCAGGGAAATGCAAATTAAAACATCAATGAAATATCATTACACATCTATTAGAATGGCCAAAATTCAGAACACTGACAACACTAAATGCCGATGAGAATGTGGAGCAACAGGAACTGTCATTCATTGCTGGTGTGAATACAAAATGGTGCAGCCACTTAGGGAGACAGTTTGGCAGTTTCTTACAAAACTAAACATGCTGCTACCATAAGGCCTATGCTCCTAGGAAATGAAAGCACATTCACATAAAAACTTGTGCATCGATGTTGATGGTAGCTTGATTCATAATTGCCAAAACTTGGAAGCAACCAAGATGTCCTTCAGTAGGTGAATGGATAAACTGTGGTACATTCAGGCAATGGAATATTATTCAGTACTAAAAAGAAATGAGCTGCCAAGCCGTGAAAAGACATGGAGAAAACTTAAATGCATGTTACCACCTGAAAGAAGCCAATCTGAAAAGGCTATATACTATATAATTCCAAATATGTGACATTCTAGAAAAGGCAAAACTATGGAGATAGTAAAAAGATCAGCGGTCACCAGGAGGGATTAATAGGGCAAAGACGATCTTTAGAGCAGTAAAATTACTCTGTGTGTTACTATAATGATGGATACATGTTATTATACATTTGTCCAAATCCTAGACTGTAGAATGTACAACACCAATAATAAATCCTCATGTAAACTATAGACTTTAGGTGATAATGATGTGTCCATGTAGGTTTATCAGTTACAGTAAGTAAGTATACTGCCTTTGGAGAGTTTGTCAGTTACAGTAAGTATACTGCCTTTGGAGGGTTTTAGTAAGTATACTGCCTTTGGAGGGTTTGTCAGTTACAGTAAGTAAGTATACTGCCTTTGGAGAGCTGTTGTTAACTGGGGAGACTGTGCGTGTATAGCAGTTGGGGATATAAGGGGAAATCTCTGTTATCTTCCTTTCAGTTTTGCTGTGAATCTAAAACTGCTCTAAAACATAAAGTCAAAAAATGCAATGCAATGGCAATAAAAATACCAATAGATTATTAAAGAGTTAGTATGTTGAAAGTCTCAGCTCTTTATTTGCATATTTGAGGTTTGACATTATTTTTATTGTATTGAAAATATAACTCAACAAATGTGGAAATTACGAACCTATAATTAAGATAAAAAGGATAGATGGGGATAGAAAATTAGCAATAATAAATATTTAATGAAGAAATCATTAAGTATTTATTTAATGAGTCTCAAATTATAGCTTTTAACTGAGAGAAATTTTCAGCTTTATAACATTGTTGAAATTAATAACAGAAGATAATAATCTAGTACATATTTTGGATATATCAAGGAAATTAAATCAGAAATTTAGTACAAAGTTAAATGTGACTTAGGTAGAATTCCTCTTCAATTATTCACTGAAAGATAATATTTTGGATATATCCTGGTACAGTCTATTGATTATAATGATTACAAAAGTGAATTTTATTAGAGGAATTTTCATGGAGCCAGCCTTCTTTAGTGATTTTCTTTCAAGTGATTCTTGATTTCTGAATGATGTTAAACATAGGACAACTTTTATATCTTCAAATTTATATCCAATTAAAAGTATTAATGCCTCTTGTTTGATAGTTCTTGTGCTGGGCGTTGTCACAGATTTTCCCATCCCTTTAAATACTATATCAACCAAGTAATATGTGCCCCCAGAATTTTCCAAATAAAATTTAGATAACTTTAGGTTTTCTTTCTAGCAGGAAGATTCTGTGTCTATTAGAAATTTCAGCATATTGCAAATGTTGGCTTTTCTGTTTCTTTATTCTTTCCAGTTCGTATCGTTGTTGTTGCTTAACCAGAAACAGATTTATCTCTAAATTCAAAGCCTTTTTTTTCCCCTCCGCACCCTATATTACTCTCCCTGGTTCCACCATTTCATTCTTTCTAGGCAATCTCATTAACTCTGCTAAAAGAAGGAGGACCTCAAATAGTTTATTTTTCTAAGATCACACACCCAGTTAAGGGAGACTGAAGATTTCTGGACAAGAACCAATTCTCTATCTACTGTATTCAGCTGTGTCTATAAAAAGAAATACTCTTTTAAAAGAACACATATGCCTATAAATTCTTTCCTTGGGACAATGGAACGCATCATTCCCATTTACTAAATAGATGCATTTCCTAAAAGGAACAGGCTAACAAACTAGAGAAAGAAAGATCATCCAGGTGATGGTTTAATTTAAATTATTTAATCCACATTGTTATATTGCTGGCACAGATTTTTATTTACTTGTGACGTGTATTTCATAATAATTATTTTGCTTAGTTCTCGTAATCCTGCATTATCTGTAATGAACTATGAGTTATTTCCCCTATTTTCAGATGAGGAAAGGCAGGTTTCAGTGAGCATAAATAACCTGTTGAATTTCTCACACACTCCGCTAAGTGCTGAAACTGAAATGGGGAGGTATGTGTTAAGGCTGTAGAGTCTGTTTTCTTTCCACTACTCTGTGGCCATGTGGTAGAGAATATGCACAGATATTCTTTTTACACTGTGATTATATATCTTGCAACATTATTGAAAGAGAAATCACCTTGGTTCTTGGCATCTGTTCAGATGCTGATTTAATGTCACTTGTGGTGGAATTTACTAACTTCTGCACTTGCTGAACCAATTCGATAGAAAATGTTTCCAAGGACCTTATGGGTGCCAAAGGGCTATTGTGAATTATTGTAAATATAAATTACCCCTTGCTAGGATGCAAAGATTACTTTCATGTTAGAAATAGTCAAGTGTGAATTGGCTTATTTGGGGGGCATTGGTGACAAGCCCACTGTCTTAACTGGCCATTTACAAATCATTATATTTTGAAGTTTTAACTATATTATTTGATTTATTTTACATCATATGTCTTTATCAAGAGTACATAATTCATAAGAACATTTCTGTATTCTGAAAAATTACTGTTTGCTTCAATAAAATGAACAGTTTGTACAACTTAAAGTATATAGAAGATAACATATGCATCTATTCTGTATTTGGAATTTTTTAGTATTTGTGTAGCTGTACTATTTTATAACTTCTAGCATTTTAAGACTGACAACATTTTTTCTATCCCACAACTTATATGTAGGGTTGAATTTTCCTTTTAAGAATGAATTATTTATTCATTCACTAATTATTAATATTAAGAACTAATTGTACTTAATGTAATTGCAATGTTTGCAGTTATTTTAAATTGAGAAATATTGAGATATTGTATTTATAAAATTTTCTGACATGGATAACTGTATGAGTTTTATATGAAAAATTAATCTAATCTCTATAGTTTATAGTGTAGTGATTAAGAGCTAGTGTTTGGGAATCAGACTGCCATGGCTTAAACATTTATTAGCTGTGTGATTTTGGAACGTCAAGTTAAAATGTCTAAGCCTGAGTTTCTTTATCTTCAAAATCAAGATGATAATACCAACCTCATAGATTTGAAGCAAGGACTGAATGAGATAATCAATTTACAACCTACAGGCAAGACAATAAACTTTACTTATTGTTTTTGATTTGTCTTTTTTTTAACATCTTTATTGGAGTATAATTGCCTTACATTGTTGTGTTAGTTTCTGCTGTATAACAAAATGAATCAGCTATACGTATATTTATATCCCCATATCCCCTCCCTCTTGTGTCTTCCTCCCACCTTCTAGGTGGTCACAAAGCACCGAGCTGATCTTCCTGTGCTCTACTATCTTTGCTTTTTTTGGATTTGAGTATAATTAACTCATCTATTTATCCAGTACAGATATCCTATACATCCATGCATGAAGTATATTTTTTTCATTTCTGTAATAATTTCTGGTAATATTTTAGAAGAGAAACTAGTATTTAATCTGCCAGACAAGATAAATAAATCTATGGTATTAGCACTATAACTTTCAGAGGTTTTCTATATTACAAGGTTTTGAAATTTCAGGGAATTTAAGGCAGACATAAAGTGAGCTTAGCTTAATAAGTTCATATAGAAATAGACCTGCAGAAAACATTCTGATCAATCAATTCTATTTGGAAGATTCAAGGAGGTTATACAATTACTTTCTAAGGGCCTAGTAAAAGTGGTGAGGTCTACCTTTTTTAAATCAATAGTGAATGGTTAGAGAACTTCTGGGGTTTTTTGCCTTTTTATCATCCAAACTTTATTCAATTGCAGGATAAATTTATTCAGTTGCAGAATATCAGTGCTATATTGAAAACAAATACGTAAAATATTACTTAATCACCTTTGAGATAATTTTTTTAAATTATTTTATGTATTCTTATTATATGGTACCCCATATCAGGTATAGGCCACCTATCAAAGGAACTTGGCTTCAGTATTTTGTACTGTTAGTCTTACTGTGGTCCACTTGATGGCAGTATCATACTTGGCAAAGTCACATATCGGGTGATTTTTATACTTGGTTTCCTGTGTAGGAATAGTGTAAAGTAAGACTTTCTGTTAAAACATAAATTATAAGAGATTTATTTTCTGCTAATACCTAAGTGGTATAATTCAGAAGTGTTTTGTGAAGGAACCAAACTGGAACATAGTAAAACTGTTGCATGTCAGAGAAGAGGTACTCCTGAGAAAACAAGAAATTGAGGGTTTCCAGGATTTAAAATTCATGGCTCTGAAAGATGTTTAGATTTCATCATTTTTTTTTTTTAGGAAAATGGACAACTGAAATAAATTAGGATACAAAATAAGAAATTAATTATCTAATAAATGTATAAAACATGTATTTTTAATAAAAAAAAATTTTCTTCCAGATTTATTGAGTTGTAATCGACATACAGTACTGTAAGTTTAAGGTATACAGCAAAGTGATTTGATTTACATACAGCATAAAATGATTACCCAGTAAATTTAGAGAACATCCATAATCTCATATAGATACAAAATAAAAGAAAAGGAAAATATATGTTTTCCTTTTAATGACAACTCTTAGGATTTACTGCCTTAACAAATTTCATATATAATATACTGCAGTGTTTGAAAAGATACATACACCCCAATATTCATAGCAGCACAATTTACAATAGTCAAAACATGGAAGCAACCACCCCACGTCCCCATCAACAGACAATTGGATTAAGAAGATGTAGTACATATACATAGTGAAATATTGTTCAGCCATAAAAAGGAATGAAATACTGTCATTTGCAGCAACGTGGATGGACCTAGAGAATATTATGCTGAGTGAAATAAGTCAGAGAAAGACAAATACTATATAATATCACTTATATATGGAATCTAAAAAATAATACAAATGAATGTATATGCAAAACAGTAACAGACACAGATACAGAAAACAAACTTGTGGTTACCAAAGGGGAGAGGAAAGGGGGGAGCAATAAAGTGGAGGTATGGGATTAACAGATACAAACTACTATATGTAAAATAGATAGACAACAAGGATATACTGTATAGCATAGAGAGAATTATACCCATTATCTTATAATACCTATAATGAAATATAATTTGCAAAAATACTGAATTGCTATACTGTACACCTGAAACTAACACAATACTGTAAATCAACTATACTTGAATTTTTTTTTAAAAAAAGCAGTGTTAATTATATTAATCATATTGAACATTATATCCCTAGTATTTATTTATCTTATAAGTGGAAGTCTGTACCTTTTGACCATCTCCATCATCATACACAGATATTACATTATTATTGAGTATATTCTCCATACTGTACTGTGACTCACTTATTTTGTAACTGCAAGTTGCACGTCTTCAGCTTTCATCATTCTTAATGGTATTTTCACTTACAGAAAAAGGTAACCAGGGACTGCGTTAAAAAAAAAAGTGCTCATTTACTGATTAGGAGGTCAAGTAACAAGTTTAAGATTTGAGGAATCATGGTGTGTGTCACAAAAAGAATTGATCACTAATGGCAGGATACATGTTTTTGCTTTTGTCTGACTGATATGATTTAACAGGTCAGCTCCTTCACTAGCAATGAAGAGTAAAATGGCATTTCCTGCTTCTCAACTTTTAAAGCTTTATTGAAAGTGAGTCTTGAATAATGATACTTAAAATATTTTGATCAGAAAGAGAAAAATTTATCCTGTCCTTAGCATTAAAAACTGTTACTCCAACAATTAAATCAACCTTCTATAAAGTACTTCAAAAAATACAAATGGAGTCTTTGGGAATCATCTGATTTTAAAACCTATCAGTAGAACCTTGGTGAGATATCTCAGTTCTTAGCTAAAGCTTAATTGTTAGCAAAGAAAACCCCCCAAATTTTCTTATAAAATGATAACATTTTGACAAAAGATGTTTGAAAATAAATGTAAATAATACAATATGTCAGATAGTCACTTCAATATGGAAATTTTGTTTGTTTTCTGAACATTCTGTTTACTTTTACACATTTACGTTATCTCAGCTTGAGTTTTAGTTTTAAAATAAAATGTTATAGTTTAGATAAAGCACAGGGAAATCTACTCAATACTCTGTAATGACCTATATGGAAAAAGAATCTAAAAGAGTGGATATATGTCTATGTATAACCGATTCACTTTGCTGTACACCTGAAACTAACACAACATTGTAAGTCAACAATGCTCCAATAAAAGTTAAAAAAAAAAAAAGGCAAAAAACGTTGCAAACAAAACAACAACAAAAAAAACAAAAGTATGTATTCTGTGTAGTCAAAGTACTTCTGTCTTGGGTTGGGTCACCCTCCACCACAAATAACTAGCTGTAAGACTTTGGCCAGATTATTTAACCACACTTTTCTCACCTGAAATTTTAAATTATTGATGTTATTTAATACATGGAAAGTTCTTATAGACAGTACCTGATACCAAATAGTTTTCAATAAATGTTAGTTATTTTATCTTTTCTAATCATAATTTGAAAATACGGTATTCAGTACTTGAGAGATATTTGTGGACTAGTACATTTAAAAATATATCTTAAATATTTTTGCAGGAAAAAAATTGATATTTTATGTTGATCTTCATTGCCTAATTCATCATATTTACAATATATGAATTGTATTATTAAAATAAAGGATACTTGATGTTTTAGGCAGAAAATTACATTGGAAGAGAAATAAATTTGAAGGTTTTATAACAGTGAAAATAAAATTTTAGAAGAACATCTATAATTTCAGCTAATGAGTTGAAAACATGACAGAGGCATTATTCTCAACTATTGGTTGGGATGCAGGTATAAGTACTTAATTAAAAATGATAATCAACAAATATTTATTGATTACTTAAAAGGTATTTAGGTCATCATAGCAGATGCCAGGAATTATAAAAGATCACTTCATCTATTAGATACTCAGAAAAAGTTGGAGATATTTCTCTAAAATTCATGAGAAGAGTGTTAAATAAAATGTGATGACAGTAATTTGGTATCACATGACATCATGTGTTTGATTGCCCAATGAGCATTATAAGGCAAGATGCATTATTAATTGAGAGAGAAGCAACATGCCTGAATACTGCTGAAAAGGATTAATGGAAGATACTATATTTTAATTGAGCCTTGAATGGTGAGGTTTGAATTGCAGTAACAGAAAGAAGACCATCCAGGTAGAGGAAATGATGTGAATAGTCATTAGTTCACATTACTCAAAAGGGGGAATAATGCTCATAAAACAATTTTGAATAAAAATATAATGTGTGAAAATGCTTTAAAAATTGTAAACCACTATAAAAACTAGTTATCATTGTATACATCATTAAATTCCATTGAAAGTTATTTCTTTGCTAGAGCTAGTAGTTTATATTTATTGAGCACATAACCTCTAGAGAACGTGGGACTCTGCTGGTTTGTAGCTTATTATCAGTCTTCAACTAAAGTTTTGTGGTAAATAAATTGTGTGCTTAGATAATCAAAAAGCATATACATGTGAGGCATATGTTTGTTCTATAAAGCAGCAATCTTGGAAATGTAGAGGGCTCATCATTCTTTTCTGGTCTTTTGTCTGGTGAGGCCCAGGAGTCTGTTCAGCAGAAAGGGGCTCTTCATGGTTGTGTTTCTGTCAGTAACCACCCATCCCTACCTGATAATGGTCAATATAATGCATATAAATTACCATACAAGAAAAATTGTATTCCTTCAGATATAAATTATGTGCATTTTCAATGCAGTACTCAATACTAAAAGTTGATTAATTTTATTTACAGTACTCTACTTTTATCATAGTATTTTCGTTTACTCTGAGACCATAAACAAGAGAAAAAGAATGATTTTTACTATGTTAATTTATATAACTCTACGTGTCAGTACATCCATAGTTCAAATCTCAACATAGTTAGAATCTAAGTTTCTTAAAATAAATCAAATGCAGTTTTCCTACAACATGAAAATCTATACTTTTTATTCCCAAAGACAGGCACTCTTCAGACATACACAACTTTCTCTAAAGTAGTAGGGAAATATATTATCATAGTAGTTAAAAAGTAAACTATTAAAATTTTGGTTTTAAATTCTGGCTTTGGCATTTTGGGACATATGACACAATTCAGACTCTACATAATGCTCTACATTATCTAGCTTAAATAAATTTACAACATTTTCTTCTATTTGTCCTCTTTGTCTGTTTCTCTAGGAACTTTGAATTAACTCCAAATAGGAAAAGACAGCTTATGCCTCAAGGTAAATTTAGAATAAACTCTTAATCAGTATTATGATAGGCCTGGAGGCTGTTGGGAGATGCTTCATGGATCTTTTCTGTTTCTTGTGAGCAGAGACACTGTCTGCCTCTGATTTCAGGTTACCTTTTCAAGGATATCTGTAGAGTGAACATTCTGTCTTAGAAGATATATTTAGTGTCTCTCTCCTGAACAAAAAGCAGATTTGTTTACTCCCCAGTGTAATAATGTTTCCCTCTGAGGCAAACTTTAGGCAGGCTTACTTTCCACTTTAAAAGATTCAAGGTTGCTAAGCTCAGTTTTCCTCTCTTGTTGTACACCCCTACTGCATGTGCAGGTATCATCTAGCCATCTGTGTGTCACCCTGTGAGAATCAGGACTCAGAACTCATGCACATGTTGACACTTCTAACAACTATTGTCATGAATAATAAAGTCCTTTGTTTCTGACGCAGGGATCTTGTGTCTTACATCAGCATTCATGAAACTAAATTTTGGTCAGGTAATACCAGCACATATAGTAAAGTGTTAGATCCCTCACAGTTTCTGACAGGGATTAGGGGAAGGGAGGGAGTTTTAGTGAAAAACTACTCATTGTGCCAAAATGGCACACAAAAGGTGTGTAACATAAACTCATCCAGTTAAAATTATATCCACAATTTAAGAAAACATTTAGTGTTTGTCAAACATCACCAAAAGTGTATAAATGATGCTAGTAAAATGTTTTATAAGCAGTTAGTACATAGATTGCTTGATTTAGAGAGTCTATGAGTTACTGAAAATGATCACATATTGATCACATAAAATATCACATATCTAGTTCTTTTTTTTTTAAACTGGAGTATAATTGCTTTACAATGGTGTGTTAGTTTCTGCTTTATAACAAAGTGAATCAGCTATACATATACATATATCCCCATATCTCTTCCCTCTTGCATCTCCCTCCCTCCCACCCTCCCTATCCCACCCCTCTAGGTGCTCACAAAGCACCGAGCTGATCTCCCTGTACTATGCGGTTGCTTCCCACTAGCTATCAGTTTTACATTTGGTAGTATATATATGTCCATGCCACTCTTTCACTTTGTCCCAGCTTACCCTTCTCCCTCCCCGTGTCCTCAAGTCCATTCTCTAGTAGGTCTGTGTCTTTATTCCTGTCTTGCCCCTAGGTTCTTCATGACCATTTTTTTTTTTTTAAATTCCGTATATATGTGTTAGCATACGGTATTTATTTTTCTCTTTCTGACTTACTTCACTCTGTATGACAGACTCTAGGTCCATCCACCTCACTACAGATAACTCATTTCCATTTCTTTTTATGGCTGAGTAATATTCCATTGTATATATGTGCTACATCTTCTTTATCCATTCATCTGTCGATAGACACTTAGGTTGCTTCCATGTCCTGGCAATGAACATTGTGGTACATGACTCTTTTTGATTTACGGTCTTCTCAGGGTATATGCCCAGTAGTGGGATTGGTGGGTTGTATGGTAGTTCTATTTTTAGTTTTTTAAGGAACGTCCATACTGTTCTCCATAGTGGCTCTATCAATTTACATTCCCAGCAACAGTGCAGGAGAGTTCCCTTTTCTCCACACCCTCTCCAGTGTTTATTGTTTGTAGATATTTTGCTGATGGCCATTCTGACTGGTGTGAGATGATATCTCATTGTAGTTTTGACTTGCATTTCTCTAATGATTGATAATGTTGAGCATTTCTTTCATGTGTTTGTTGGCAAGTCTTCTGCCCATTTTCGGATTGGGTTGTTTGTTTTTTTGATATTGAGCTGCATGAGCTGCTTGTAAATTTTGGAGATTAATACTTTATCAGTTGCTTTGTTTGCAAATATTTTCTCCCATTCTGAGGGATGTCTTTTTGTCTTCTTTATGGTTTCCTTTGCTGTGCAAAAGCTTTGAAGTTTCATTAGGTCCCATTATTTTATTTTTGTTTTTATTTCCATTTCTCTAGGAGGTGGGTCAAAAAGGATCTTGCTGTGATTTATGTCATAGAGTGTCCTGCCTATGTTTTCCTCTAAGAGTTTGATAGTGTCTGGCCTTACATTTAGGTCTTTAATCCATTTTGAGTTTATTTTTGTGTATGATGTTAGGGAGTGTTCTAATTTCATTCTTTTACATGTAGCTATCCAGTTTTCCCAGCACCACTTCTTGAAGAGGCTGTCTTTTCTCCATTGTATATTCTTGCCTCCTTTATCAAAGATAAGGTGACCATATGTGCATGGGTTTATCTCTGGGCTTTCTATACTGTTCCATTGATGTATATTTCTGTTTTTGTGCCACTACCATACTGTCTTGATTACTGTAGCTTTGTAGTATAGTCTGAAGTCAAGGAACCTGATTCCTCCAGCTCTGTTTTTCTTTCTCAAGATTGCTTTGGCTATTCAGGGTCTTTTGTGTTTCCGTACAAATTGTGAACTTTTTTGTTCTAGTTCTGTGAAGAATGCCAGTGGTAGTTTGATAGGGATCGCATTGAATCTGTAGATTGCTTTGGGTAGTATAGTCATTTTCATAATGTTCATTCTTCCAGTCCAAGAACATGGTATATCTCTCCATCTATTTGCATCTTCTTTAATTTCTTTCATCAGTGTCTTATAATTTTCTGCATATAGGTCTTTTGTCTCCTTATGTAGGTTTATTCCTAGGTATTTTATTCTTTTTGCTGCAGTGGTAAATGAGAGTGTTTCCTTAAATTCTCTTTCAGATTTTTCATCATTAGTATGTTGGAAGGCCAGAGATTTCTGTGCATTAATTTTACATCCTGCTACTTTACCAAATTCATTGATTAGCTCTAGTAGTTTTCTGGTAGCATCTTTAGAATTCTCTATGTATAGTATCATGTCATCTGCAAACAGTGACAGCTTTACTTCTTTTCCGATTTGGATTCCTTTTATTTCTTTCACATATCTACTTCTTAAATCTCTTTTTTTCAGAATATTAGAATGGGACTAAGTTAGGTACAAAAGAGTTCCCACTATGTGCTTTCTAACAGTTTCCTTCTGTTATCACTGGTTCTCCACTTTTCCTGCACTGACTTGGTAAGGAGGTCACCACAGTCACAGACATCCCTCTGTTTTTAGTCCTCTGCTTGTCTCTGACTTACCAGGGGCTTTTCATGAAGTAGCAAGGCATCGCTCTATGGGCTGCAGTCTGATTACAATGAACCAGGCTTTCTTCTTCGCAATAAATATAATGTGACATCAACAGGTGTATACAGGGAATACCTTCTAATTTGTGTGAGTAAATTAATTTTGTCGATCTGTAGATTTGTAGATTTACCCTAGGAAAATTGCAAATTAAGTAAATATACATTATCATTTGAAGGGAATGTGGATCTCAAATATTTATTTAGCACTTAATATTGCACTAACTGTTGCTTTCAAGTGTTAATTCCCTTTTTCACATAATAATTCTATTATCCTTGTTTTACATGTGAGACAGCAGAGGCACTAAGATGATAAATAACTTGCCTCAGTAGTAGCCCAGGTAATATATGACAAAGCTGGGACTCAATATGTGTGAAGGAACATAAAGTTGAAATGGCCTCTGTCCTTGTTTTCCAGTTTAGATTGACAAATTTTAGATTACTTCTCTCCTGCCAATTTCTAATAAGCATTTGTTTTAGTGCTTGGTAATCATTTGATTTTGTTATTTCTCTAAATAAACTTACTGTTTATTTAGATATCTTTTATTTGTCTGTTAAATTGTGTGTGTGTGGTTTTTTTTTTCCTTTTCATTTTTGTATTGCGAGTCCTGAAGGAACACTAATAGACTTTTTGGCTCATAACAGTTGCTCCATAAATGCTTGTTGATCCATACCACTGTGGTCCCTAAAGTATACCAGATCTTTTAGGGGATTTTTCTTTTGTTTTACGTTTCCTGACTTTTAGTGTACTCTTGTGTTTGAGAATCTTATTCCAAAAAATCACTGCTTACCCTAATACAACTTGATCTGCTAGCTGTGATTTGGTAAATATAGACTTGAAAATCTATGAAAAACAATAAAGAGTGAAATTATTTTATTATTAATATGTAACCTACAATTTCAAACTTAAATTACTTTATAATTTTATTATTCTTATTTAATTGTCTGTAGTTTGTTTTCCCAACTACTATTGCAGTAGAGCTTTTCTGTAGTGGGCTAATGTCGCTAGCTAGACTGTGGAAGAATTCTCTTTCAAAAACATGTTTATTCTACAAAGAGATAGGATAATAATTTTTTAAAGCAAAATGATTCTGTTGGTCATGTCATATTTAAACTGTTGTGGTATCTCTTGAAAAAACTGCTTAAGGATTCACTTTGGTTTGTTACTTTTTCAAAAGTAGCATTTGATGCTTTAAAGTTTTCTCCTTGTAAACTTTCTTTCCATGTTGGAAAGCAAGTGAAGGAACAAAAGTAGGAAATGATCTTGCTTCAGTAAATTGGGTTCATAAAGTCTTTCTTTTTCTCTTGTAACATGGTAGGAAAAAGAGCTTTATACCCAAACTAAAACTAATTTGTGTATGACACCTACATTTTTACTTTTTAATAGACAATAAAATTGACTCCTGGGGATGGAAGGAGGGTATGGAGAGTAGAAAATGTGAACCTTTTTGAATTATCTGCCTCTTTTCTCCAATGCAGGTCATCCTATATCTCCCTCTACTCACGTTTTTCACACAAACCCTAATCTTATTTATTGAACTTTAAAAATTGAGCTTTACCGTCTTTAGTGAGAGAAATTTGAAAATTGTATGAATTACAAGATAAAATGAAATGTTGAGAACTACTAAAATAGGTGGTGTTCTGGTATTAGAAGATAGAAGAAAATTACAGTTTAAAAATCTTGATATTTGATTTATAAGTTGGTGAAAATATAGGCTATGGAGTAACTTTTGAAGCCAAGTTTTTACTAAAAATCAGCTAGACATTATACAGAGCTTAGTAGTTTTGTATTAGTAGTTTTGTATTTTAAAAGCATTAGTAGTTTTGTATTTTAAATAACATTTTATATTTTAAAAATCCAGCTAATTTTACTTTAAATTTCATTTTTTATTACTAACTACTCAGCCCTAACTCATGATGTGGGAAGTATTAATATTTTATGCCTACCAGATTGGTTGCTGTATAGAAAATAATCAATGTGAAGATTATTGGGTATAAAGATTATTGGGTATTATTGGGTATAAAGCTCTTTTTCCTACCATGTTACAAGAGAAAAAGAAAGACTTTATGAACCCAATTTACTGAAGCAAGATCATTTCCTACTTTTGTTCCTTCACTTGCTTTCCAACATGGAAAGAAAGGTTACAAGGAGAAAGTCAAGTTATTGGCTAAAAATGAGAATATCTCCAACTTGGAATTTACACTGAGAAGAAAAAAAAAAGAATCTTAAAGGTCAAAATGAAATTTTGAAAATATCAAAAAAAGTTTAAAAAATTAAAAGAAAAGATTAAGGTATTTACACATACATACATCTTAAAATATTCGCACAGGTCTTGCTCCGTGAGTTCTCTTTTTTTATTATCATGGGACATAGAGCAAAGAATCACAGAAGTGTTAAAATAGGTTTTAAGAAGGGTGGGAATTGGAAAGCAGACTAGAGGAGAAAGAGGGGAAATAAAATAAGGCAATTGGTAAAGAAAAGGTTGGTGTTAAAATGATGGTGAAACTGGGACACAATTAAAAATAAGTTGAATGCAAACTATCAGCATATAGATTGCTTTTCCCTCTACTCCCCAAAGTTTAGGTTTTTCAAGTTATGTCTAAAACTTCTTAGAAAAGCAGAACAGGGGAAAGACTTCTCTGAAGACTCCTGCTCATCAGAGACAACCCTCAGTCTGCAGATCACATGTGAGGCCAGTCGCCTGGCTCTGACAAAGGAGTATGTATGGGAGTGTGTGTGTGTCCTATATATATATATGTGTGTGTATATATATATATGTATGCATGTATAGGTATAGGTATGTGTGTATATATTTTTTTCATATTTTTCTTCCATTTATGTCTTCATTTCTACTTGAATTAGTCTGTGCAGACTTCAGAGATCATAGTTTAAAGAATTTGTGATTGTTTTTAATTGTTTAAATGCATATTTAAATATTCCTACAATGTTCATGGGCCTTGGTATCATCAGTTATACTTGTGACATTATCTTTGCATTAGTTCTCCTTTTAGCATATTAATATGAAATTAAAAGTATGTAGAATAATAGTTTCTTACATTCTGCAGTATTTTTATCTCATTTTTTTCTTAGTAGTCTTGGCCAAAAATTAAATTTCAAAGCCAAAAATCATAAAGCTCAATGTTTCTGTAAAGATATAATCAAGAAAGGATTTAGATCTTAGTTGCCAGTAAAGCTGTTCAGTATTCATAACCATAGTAACAGTAAGATTTTAAATAATGGTAATACAATATCTATCATGATACTATATTCATGGTGTTATTATTGTATATCATTAGCCATTTCTTTTATAAGATTGCAATTCTGTTTCCATACGAAAAAGAATACTTTCTATTCAGGATCCTTTGTAACAACTAAAGATAAAGATGTCAGTATTTTAATCACTTTGGGATCAATATAATTGTGTATGTTAAACAATGCATTTAAGGTAAGAATTTAATTACTTAGGTTTTTATTATGCCTAGATCAAAGTAAATATCAATGACACAATCTGGGCTTATTCATAAGTTTCATATGTAACAATTTAACTAGCTGAACCAAAAGTGGATATTCTTAGAAACCAACCACATATAGACAACTAGGAGTCTTCTGTGGTAAGATAACTGAATGAAGAGAGACCACAGAATTCCCTTACTACACAATTCAATGAAAGGAATAGATGTCATCAAAATCAAAACAAACAAAACATGAACTAATGTTCATACAATACCATGTCTTTAAAATGAAGTTCTTCCAAAAGGGAAAGCAGTTATTACGGAAAGGAATGAAAATTCATGTACACTGTTTTGGAACAATTATATAATATTGATAGAATTGTCAGTATTAAAAAAAAGAACAAGATATAAAAGTACATGAGAAAATGGTAGTTATCTGCTACTACTAAATCAAAAAGATGGAGGAAAGGAGCAAAGAATGGAATAAACAAACATCCAAAGTACATTATGGAAGAATGATGACTATTTCATTCTGGAAAACAAGAACAACAATAAACAGAAAAAAATTCACAGAAGCACCATGCATTTTAGTGCAGTGAATAAACACACAGTCTTCATAAGCCAGACTGATGGGGTTGACTGCCAGATCCAGTGTCATTTTTGGCGAGTAATTTAATGGGTATGTTTTTTTCATCTTGTCATATCTAATATGAGGCTAACACTAGCATTTTCCTCCAAGATTTTTTGTAGGAAAAT
Organism: Monodon monoceros; assembly: GCF_005190385.1. NCBI lineage: Eukaryota > Metazoa > Chordata > Mammalia > Artiodactyla > Monodontidae > Monodon > Monodon monoceros. The sequence goes on from NW_021703777.1 coordinate 9,528,108, forward strand.
TAAACATTATTACATGAAGAACAGTATCTGGCAGATCATCAGTGCTTAAGTTTTAACTAATCGTATTTTGTCTCTAGAAAAGCCTAAGGAAAAAAGAACTGAAAGAGAAATGCAAAGGAGAAATTAATTTTAAAATAAGGAATCAAAGATTAAAAAAAAAAACCCAGAATTTGTGGAGTTAAGAATATAAAATGAGGGAAAAACCCACGAGACCTTTGCAGCACTAATTTTTTAAACATAACAATGAATATGAAAATTATGTCTGAAAACTGAGTTGATGGTAGAGAGGAAAGTTTCCAGAGACTAGTCCAATTGAAGGCAGAGGGATATATCAGTAACTAAAATTAAAACACTTAGAAAAGACAAACTCAATGTACAGCAGCATTTGAAATGAGCATGATGGGGTCCATGAAGTAAAGGAATGAACACATTCGAACAGAAAAAAAAGTCCTCAGATATTTACTAACATAGAAAATTACTGAAATAAAGGAAAAATAATAGTTTGGATTAAAAGTGTTACACAGTATTTCAGGAAATTTGATACAAAATGATTAACAAGAGATTGCCTATAAAATTTCTGAAATTCAAGAATAAAGAATTCTACAAGTTTTCAGGCATTAATCTCAAGCCTTTTTCAAAGGGGAAGCGTTTATAATGGTTCTCAGACTTCTACAAGAGTCTTATAGAATGCCATAAGATAATGAAATAATACATAGAAAGTTCTGAGGAACAAGAAATATGATCTGAGCGTTTACAGACAAATAAATTGTCATTCAAATAGAGGCAGTTGAAGTGCTCAGACAAGTAGAAGCTAAGATAACGTCCATGATCACTTTGAGAAAAAACAAAACAAATGAAATCCTATCAACCAAGATATAAATGAATAAGGTTTTGTTTTTTAAAAAAGGAGAATGGATTAGATTAAAAATATATGTGTGACAATGCCCATGCACATGTGCCTCTGTGTGTTAAAGCTCATCCATTCTTTTATTGTGTTTATTTTTTAAGCAAATCTTATCCCCCCACACCTTGGTTGATAGGACTTTATTTGTCAGAAGGAAATACAGAAGGTAGATATTATAAGCCTGGACAACGTACCAACAATAATAGCAATAATAATAATAAATATAAACTCAAAATTATGAGACAGAGTGGAGAATCCAAAAGGAATATAAATGTAGTTTTCGGTAGACAGACGTGAGCTCGCTCCTTCTTGTGAGAGCATGAGAATCACAACTAACTCCTGAACAATCATCAACAGGAAGGCACTGGTACTCACCAAAAAAGATACCCCACATCCAAATACAAAGGAAAAGCCACAGTGAGATGGTAGGAGGGGGTGCAATCACGATAAAATCAAATCCCATAACCTCTGGGTAGGTGACTAACAAACTGGAGAATAATTATACCACAGAAGTCCACCCACTGGAGTGAAGGTTCTGAGTCCCATGCCAGGCTTCCCAACCTGGGGGTCCAAAAGGAATCCCAGAGAATTGGACTTTGAAGGCCAGCAGGATTTGATTGCTGGACTTCCATAGGACTGGGGGAAACAGGGACTCCACTTTTGGAGGGCACACACAAAGTCTTGTGTGCACCAGGACCCAAGGGGAAGGAGCAGTGACCCTATAGGAGACTAAACAAGACCTACCTCCTAGTGTTGGAGGGTCTCCTGCAGCAGTGGGGGGCAGCTGTGGCTCACCATGGGGACAAGGACACTGGCAGCAGCAGTTCTGTGAAGTACTCATTGGCATGAGCCCTCCATTAGCCCTACCAAAGAGCCTGTAGGCTCCAGTGCTGGGGACAAACAATCAGCAGGGAGGGAACACAACCCCACCCATCAGCAGACAAGCGGATTAAAGTTTTACTGAGCTCTGCCCACCAGAGCAACACCTGCCTCTACCCACCACCAGTCCCTCCCATCAGGAAGCTTGCACAAGTCTTTTTTTTTTTTTTTTTTTTTTTTTTGCTGTACGCAGGCCTCTCACTGTTGTGGCCTCTCCCATTATGGAGCACAGGCTCCAGACGCGCAGGCTCAGCGGCCATGGCTCACGGGCCCAGCCGCTCCGCAGCATGTGGGATCCTCCCGGACCGGGGCACGAACCCGTGTCCCCTGAATCGGCAGGCAGACTCTGAACCACTGCGCCACCAGGGAAGCCCTTGCACAAATCTTTTAGGTAGCCTCATCCACCAGAGGGCAAACAGCAGAAGCAAGAAGAGCTACAGTCCTGCAGCCTGCAGAATGAAAACAACAATCACAGAAAGACAGACAAAGTGAAAAGGCCGAGGATTATGTCCCAGATGAAGGAGTAAGACAAAATCCCAGAAAAACAACTAAATGGAGATAGGCAACCTTCCAGAAAAAGAGTTCAAAATAATGATAGTGAAGATGATCCAGGACCTCAGAAAAAGAATGGAGACAAAGATTGAGAAGATGAAATGTTTAACAAAGAACTAAATGAAAAATACACTAGAAGGAATCAATATCAGGATAACTGGGGCAGAAAACAGATAAGTGACCTGGAAGACAGAATGGTGGAATTCACTGCTGCAAAACAGAATAAAGAAAAAAGAATGAGAAGAAATGAAGACAGCCTAAGAGACCTCTGGGACAACATTAAATGCACCAACATTCGCATTATAGGGGTCCCAGAAGGAGAAGAGAGAGAGAAAGGATGCAAGAAAATATTTGAAGAGATTATAGTTAAAAAACTTCCTAACATGGAAAAGGAAATAATCACCCAAGTCCAGGAAGCACAGAGTCCCAGGCAGGATAAACTCAAGGAGAAACATGCCGAGACACATAGTAATCAAATTGATAAAAATTAAAGACAAAGAAAAATTATTTAAAGCAATGAGGGAAAAAGGACAAATAACCTACAAAGGAACTCCCATAAGGTTAAAAGCTGATCTCTCAAGAGAAACTCTGTAAGCCAGAAAGGAGTGGCATGATATATTTAAAGTGATGAAAAGGAAGAACCTACAACCAAGAATACTCTGTCCAGCGAGTCTCTCATTCAGATTTGCCGGAGAAATCAAAAGCATTACAGACAAGCAAAAGCTAAGAGAATTCAGCACCACCAGACCAGCTTTGCAACAAATGCTAAAGGACCTCCTCTGGTTGAGAAAGAGACTAGCAACTTAAAACAACCTTGTACATACATAGACTGCCATATCAAAACCTCATGGGAACAGCAAACCCAAAAATTACAATAGATACACACACAAAGAAGAAAAAACCCAAACACAACACTAAAGATGGTCATCAAACCACAAGAGAAGAGAACAAAAGAGGAAAGAAAGAAAAGGACCTGCAAAAACAAGCCCAAAACAATTAAGAAAATGGCAACAGGAACACACATATCGATAATTACCTTAAATTTAAATGGATTAAATGCACCAACCAAAAGACACAGACTGGCTGAATGGATACGAAAACAAAGACCCATATATATGCTGTTTACAGGAGTCCCACCTCAGACCTAGGGACACATAGAGACTGAAAGTGAGGGTATGGAAGAAGGTATTCCATGCAGATGGAAATCAAAAGAAAGCTGGAGTAGCAATTCTCATATCAGATAAAATAGACTTAAAAATAAAAACTGTTATAAGAATCAAAGAAGGACACTACATAACAATCAAGGGATCAATCCAAGAAGAAGATAATACAATAGTAAACATATATGCACCCAACATAGGAGAACCTCAATATATAAGGCAAATACTAATAGCCATTAAGGGAGAAATCAACAGTAAACAATAATAGTGGGGTACTTCAACACCCCACTTTCGTCAGTGGACAGATCATCCAGACAGAAAATCAAAAAGGAAACACAGGCCTTAAATGACACTTTAGACCAGATGGACTTAATGGATATTTATAGAGCACTACATCCAAAAGGAGAAGACTACACATTCTTCTCAAGTACACACGGAACATTCTGCAGGATTGACCACATCCTGGGCCACAAGTAAGCCTCGGTAGATTTAAGAAAATTGAAATCATATCAAGCATCTTTTCCTACCACAATGCTATGAGATTAGAAATAAACTACAAGAAAAAAACTATAAAAAGTGCAAACGTGAAGGATAAACAATTTGCTACTAAACAACCAATGTATCATTGAAGAAATCAAAGAGGAAATCAAAAAATACCTAGAGACAAATGAAAATGAAAGTAAAACGATCCAAAACTTATGGTATACAGCAAAAGAAGTTCTAAGAGGAAAGTTTATAGCAATACAGTCTCACCTCAAGAAACAAGAACAATCTCAAATAAACAACTTAACCTTACACCTAAAGCAATGAGAGAAAGAAGAATAAACAAAACAGAAAGATAGAGGAAGGAAAGAAGTCATAAAGATCAGAGCAGAAATAAATGAAATAGAGACAAAGAAGATACTAGCAAAGATCAATGAAACTAAAAGCTGGTTCTTTGAAAAGATAAACAAAATTGATAAACCTTAGCCAGACTTCTTAAGAAAAAAAGGGAGAGGACTCAAATCAATAAAATTAGAAACGAAAAAGAAGATATAGTTGACACCACAGAAATAAGCATATCCTGTAAGATCTGGAAAAAGACAAGGATGCCCACTGTCACCACTTTTATTCAACATAGTTTTGGAAGTCCTAGTTATGGCAATCAGAGAAGAAGAAGAAATAAAAGGAATACAAATTGGAAAAGAAGTTAAAGTGTCACTGTTTGCAAATGACATGATACTATACATAGAAAATCTTAGATGACTTGTGACTTCTGCTGAGAGGGGGTGGGGAGTGCAGCTCAGGGGGGTAAGATCTTGTCACTTTGAGGGGCCTCAGCAGTCATTCAGTCCTTGATTCTGACATTGCAGCAGGAGCTAGAGGAAGGAGAATGGAGAATGAAGATAACCATTTTCTTTGCAAGCGTTGATTCTGTCTGAGACTCCAGATCTGAGACGCAGCTAATAACAGTTCCTACTTCACAGAGTCAATTTGAGAATTGACTTAAGAAATCCACATAAAATAGCATAACAATTGGCACTTGCATAACACAACACAGAGTAATGGAAGGAACTCTGGGTTAAATCCCATTATAGTGAGAAGAGAGAAGGCTCTGGAGACAAACTATCTAGGTTTGAGACCCAGCTCTGCCACTTCCTGGCTGTGTTGCCTTGGGACCAGGGAACTCGCTACCTCAGGTTGGGACAGGTAACTTATGAGAATCTTCTCCCAGTTCTTAGAGCTGTGTGGATGACAGGGTCTTGGTGCTCCAGCTGGGTGTCAGGCCTGAGCATCTGAGGTGGGGGAGCCGATTTCAGGGCATTGGTCCACCAGAGACCTCCAAGCTCCACGTAATATCAAACGGTGAAACTTCTCCCAGGGATCTCCATCTCAATGCTAACATCCAGCTCCACTCAGTGGCCAGCAAGCTACAGTGCTGGGTACCCCATGCCAAACCACTAGCAGGACAGGAGCACAACCTATTAGCAGAGAGGCTGCCAAAAATCATAATAAGGTCACAGACACCCCAAAATATACCACCAGATGTGGTCCTACCCACCAGAAAGACAAAATCCAGCCTCATCCACCAGAACACAGGCACCAGTCCCCTCCACCAGGAAGCCTACACAACCCAGTGAACCAACCTTACTCACTGGGAGCAGACACCAAAAACAACGGGAGCTACGATCCTGCAACCTGCGAAAAGAAGACCCCAAGCACAGTAAGTTAAGCAAAATGAGAAGACAGAGAAATATGTCACAGATGAAGGAGCAAGGTAAAAACCCACCAGAGCAAACAAATGAAGAGGAAATAGGCAGTCTACCTGAAAACTAATTCAGAGTAATGATAGTAAAGATGATCCAAGATCTTAGATTAGAGAAAATACAAGAAACGTTTAACAAGGAACTAGAAGAACTAAAGAGCAAACAAACAATGATGAACAACACAATAAATGAGATTAAAAATTCTCTGGAAGGAATCAATAGCAGAATAACTGAGGCAGAAAAACGGATAAGTGGCCTGGAAGATAAAATAGTGGAAATAACTAGCACAGAGCAGAATAAAGAAAAAAGAATGAAAAGAATTGAGGACAGTCTCAGGGACCTCTGGGACAACATTAAATGCACCAACATTCGAATTATAGGGGTCGCAGAAGAAGAGAAAAAAAAGGGACTGAGAAAATATTTGAAGAGATTATAGTTGAAAAATTCCCTAATATGGAAAGGAAATAGTCAATCAAGTCCAGGAAGCCCAGAGAGTCCCATACAGGATAAAACCAAGGAGAAACACACCAAGACACATATTAATCAAACTCTCAAAAATTAAATACAAAGAAAAAATATTAAAAGAAGCAAGGGAAAAGCAACAAGTAACATACAATGGAATCCCCATAAGGATAACAGCTGATCTTTCAGCAGAAACTCTGCAAGCCAGAAGGGAATGGCAGGACATATTTAAAGTGATGAAAGGGAAAAACCTACAATCAAGATTACTCTGCCCAGCAAGGATCTCATTCAGATTCAATGGAGAAATTAAACCTTTACAGACAAGCAAAAGCTAAGAGAATTTAGCACAACCAAACCAGCTTTACAGCAAATGCTAAAGAAACTTCTGTAGGCAGGAAACACAAGAGAAGGAAAAGGCTTACAATAACAAACCCAAAACAATTAAGAAAATGGTAATAGGAGCATACATATCGATAACTACATTAAATGTAAATGGAGTCAATGCTCCAACCAAAAGACATAGACTGGCTGGCTGGATACAAAAACAAGACCCATATATTTGCTGTCTACAAGAGACTCACTTCAGACCTAGGGGCACATACAGACTGAAAGTGACAGGATGGAAAAAGATATTCCATGCAAATGGAAATCAGAAGAAAGCTGGAGTAGCAATTCTCATTATCAGACAAAACAGACTTTAAAATAAAGACTATTACAAGAGACAAAGAAGGACACTACATAATGATCAAGGGATCAATCCAAGAAGAAGATATAACAATTGTAAATATTTATGCACCCAACATAGCAGCACCTCAATACATAAGGCAAACACTAACAGCCATTAAAGGGGAAATCGACAGTAAGAAAATAATAGTAGGGGACTTGAACACCACACTTTCACCAATGGACAGATCATCCAAAGTGAAAATAAATAAGGAAATAGAAGGTTTAAATGATACATTAAATGAGACGGACTTAATTGATACTTATAGAACATTGCATCCAGAAACAACAGAATACACATTCTTCTCAAGTGCTCATGGAACATTCTCCAGGATAGGCCATATCTTGGGTCAAAAATCAAGCACTGGTAAATTTAAGAAATTTGAAATCATATCAAGTATATTTTCTGACCACAATGCTATGAGACTAGATATCAATTACAGGAAAAGCATCTGTAAAAAATGCAAACACATGCAGGCTAAACAGTATGCTACTAAATAACCAAGAGATCACTGAAGAAATCAGAGAGGAAATCAAAAAATACCTAGAAAGAAATAACAATGAAACCATGATGACACAGAACCTATGGGATGCAGCGAAAGCAGTTCTAAGAGGGAAGATTATTATCTAAGAGGGAATAATTATTATTATTCCTACCTCAAGAAACAAGAAACATCTCAACTAAACAACCTAACCTTACACCTAAAGCAATTAGAGGAAAAAGAACAAAGAAACCCCAAAGTTAGCAGAAGGAAATAAATCATAAAGGTCAGATCAGAAGTAAATGAAAAAGACATGAAGGAAACAGTAGCAAAGATCAATAAAACTAAAAGCTGGTTCTTTGAAAAGATAAACAATATTGATAAACCATTAGCCAGAGTCATCAAGAAAAAAAGGGAGAAGACTCAGATCAATGGAATTATAAATGAAAAAGGAGAAGTAACGACTGACACTGCAGAATTACAAAGGCTCATGAGAGATTACTACAAGGAATTACCTGCCAGTAAAATGGACAACCTGGAAAAATGGACAAATTCTTAGAAAATCACAACTTCTGAGACTGAACCAGGAAGAAATAGAAAATATAAACAGACCAATCACAAGCACTGAAATTGAAAATGTGATTTAAAATGTTCCAACAAACAAAAGCCCAGGACCAGACAACTTCACAGGCAAATTCTATCAGACATTTAGAGACGAGCTAACTATCACCTACCCTTCTCAAACTCTTCCAAAATATAGCAGATGGAGGAACACTCCCAAATTCATTCTACAAGGCCACCATCACCCTGAAACCAAAGCTAAAGACTCACAAAAACAGAAAACTACAGACCCATCTCACTGATGAACATAGATGCAAAAATCCCCAACAAAATACTAGCAAACGGAATCCAACAGTACATTAAAAGGGTCATACACCATGATCAAGTGGGGTTTATCCCAGGAATGCAAGGACACTTCAATATATACAAATCAATCAACGTGATACACCATATTAAAAAATTGAAGAGGAAAAACCATATAATCATCTCAGTAGATGCAGAAAAAGCTTTTGACAAAATTCAACACCCGTTTATGATAAAAACCCTCCAGAAAGTAGGCATAGATGTAACTTGCGTCAACATAATAAAGGCCATATATATGACAGACACACAGCCAACATCGTTCTCAATGGTGAGAAAGTGAAACCATTTCCACTAAGATCAGGAACAAGACAAGGTTGCCCACTCTCACCATTATTATTCAACGTAGTTTTGGAAGTTTTAGCCAAGGCACTCAGAGAAGAAAAAGAAATAAAAGGAATCCAAATTGAAAAAGAAGTAAAACTGTCACTGTTTGTGGATGACATGATACTATACATAGAGAATCCTAAAGATGCTACCAGAAAACTACTAGAGCTAATCAATGAATTTTGTAAAGTAGCAGGAGTCAAAACTAATGCACAGAAATCTCTTGCATTCCTATACACTAATGGCGAAAAATCTGTAAGAGAAATTAAAGGAGACACTCCCATTTACCATTGCAACAAAAAGAGTAAAATACCTAGGAATAAACTGACCTAAGGAGACAAAAGACCTGTATGCAGAAAACTATAAGACACTGATGAAAGAAATTAAAGATGATACAAACAGATGGAGAGATATACCATGTTCTTGGATTGTAAGAATCAACATTGTGAGAATGACTCTACTACCCAATGCACTCTACAGATTCAATGCAATCCCTATCAAAGTTCCAATGGCAGTTTTCACTAGAACAAAAAATTTCACAATTTGTATGGAGACACAGAAGACCCCGAATAGCCAAAGCAGTCTTGAGGGAAAAAAAGCAGCTGGAGGAATCAGATTCCTTGACTTCAGACTATACTACAAATCTACAGTAATCAAGACAATATGGTACTGGCACAAAAACACAAATATAGATCAATGGAACAGGATAGAAAGCCCAGAGATAAACACATGCACCTATGGTCAACTAATCTATGACAAAGGAGGCACGGATATACAATGGAGAAAAGACAGCCTCTTCAATAAGTGATGCTGGGAAAACTGGACAGCTACATGTAAAAGAATGAAATTAGAACACTCCCTAACACCATACACAAAAATAAACTAAAAATGGATTAGAGACCTAAATGTAAGGTCAGACACTCTAAAACTCTTAGAGAAAAACATTGGAAAAACACTCTTTTACATAAATCACAGCAAGATCTTTTTTGACCCACCTCCTAGAGTAATGGAAATAAAAACAAAAATAAACAAATGGGACCTAATGAAACTTCAAAGCTTTTGCATAGCAAAGGAAACCATAAACAAGACAAAAAGACAACGCTCAGAATGGGAGAAAATATTTGCAAACAAAGCAACTGACAAAGTATTAATCTCCAAAATACATAAGCAGCTTGTGCAGTTCAATATCTAAAAAACAAACAACCCAATCCAAAAATGGACAGAAGTCCTAAATAGACATTTCTCCAAAGAATATATATAGATTGTCAACAAACACATGAAAGAATGCTCAACATCACTAATTATTAGAGAAATGCAAATCAAAACTACAGTGAGGTATCATCTCACACCAGTCAGAATGGTCATCATCAAAAAAATCTACAAACAGTAAATGCTGGAGAGGGTGTGGAGAAAAGGGAACACTCTTACATTGTTGTAGGGAATGTAAATTGATACAGCCCGTATGGAGAACAGTTCCTTAAGAAACTAAAAATAGAACTACCATATGACCCAGCAAGCAGTCCCACTACTGGGCATATACCCTGAGAAAACCATAATTCAAATTGCAGCTGTGTTTCTGTCATTGCAGCCAGGGCATGGAAGCAACCTAAATGTCCATCGACAGATGAATGCATTGGAAGATGTGGCACATATATACAATGTAATATTACTCAGCCATAAAAAGAAACAAAATTGAGTATTTGTAGTGAGGTGGACAGATCTAGAGACTCATACAGAGTGAAGTAAGTCAGAAAGAGAAAAGCAAATACCATATGCTAACACATATATATGAAATCTAAAAAAAGAAAACTGGTTCTGAAGAACCTATTGCAGGACAGGAATAAAGACACAGACATAGGGAATGGAGTTGAGTACCTGGGGAGGGGTTAGGGCAAGCCTGGATGAAGTGAGGGGGTGGCATGGACTTATATACACTACCAAATGTAAAACAGAAAGTTAGTGGGAAGCAGCTGCATAGCACAGGGAGATCAGCTCCATGCTTTTTTTTTACCTAGAGGGTTGGGATAAGGAGGGTGGGAGAGAGACGCAAGATGGAGGAGATATGGGGATATATGTATATATATAGTTGATTCACTTTGTTATACAGCAGAAACTAACACACCACTGTAAAGCAATTATATGCTAATAAAGATGTTAAGAAATAAAAATTATAAAAAATAAAAGAAAGAATATATAAGTTACACACAAAAAAGGAAAATCTTAAAGATCTTACCAGAAAACTTCTAGAGCTCTTCAATGAATTTTGTAAAGTTGCAGGCTACAAAACTAATATACAGAAATCTGTTGCATTTCTGTACACTAACAATGAAAGATCAGAAAGGGAAATTCAAGAAACAGTACCATTTACTATTGCATCAAAAGGAATTAAATACCTAGGAATAAACCTACCTAAGGAGACAAAAGACCTGTACTCTGAAAATTGTAAGACACTGATGAAAGAAACAGAAGACTACACAAACAGATGGAAAGATATACCATGTTCTTGGATTGGAAGAATAAATATTGTCAAAATGACTGTACTATGCAACGCAATCTACAGATTCAGTGCAATCCCTATGTAATTACCAATGGCATTTTTCACAGAGCTAGAACAAAAAAATCTTAAAATTTGTATGGAGATACAGAAGACCCCAAATAGCCAAAGCAATCTTGAGGAAGAAAAATTGAGCTGGAGGAATCAGGCTTCCTGACTTCAGACTATACTACAGATTTATAGTTATCAAAACAGTATGGTACTGGCACAAAAGTAGAACTATAGATCAGTGGAACAGGATAGAAAGCTCAGAAATAAACCGTTGCACCTATGGTCAATTAATTGATGACAAAGGAGGCAAGACTATACAATGGTGGAAAGACAGTCTCTTCAACAAATGGTGCTGGGAAAACTGGACATCTACACATGAAAAAAATTAAATTAGAGCATTCTTTCACACCATACACAAAAATAAGCTCAAAATGGATTAAAGACCTAAATGTGAGACTGGACACTGTAAAACTAGAGGAAAACAGAGGCAGAACACTCTCTGACATAAATCACAGCAATATCTTTTCCAATCCGTCTCCCAGAGTAATGGAATTAAAAATAAACAAATGGAACCTAATTAAATTCAAAAGCTTTTGCACAACAAAGAAACCATAAACAAAACAAAAAGACAACCCACAGATTGGGAGAAAATATTTTCAAATGATGTGACCGACGGGTTAGTCTCCAAAGTTTACAAACAGCTTACGTGGCTTAATATCATCAGAACAAACAACCCAGTCAAAAAATGGGCAGAAGACCTTAGTAAAAAGTGTTTCCAAGGAAGACATATGGATGGCCAAGAGGCACATGAAAAGATGTTCAGCATCGCTAATGATTAGAGAAATGCAAATCAAGCTATAGTGGGATATCACCTCACACCAGTCAAAATGGCTATCATCAAAATATCCACACACAATAAGTGCTGTAGAGGGTGTGGAGAGAAGGGAACCCTCCAACACTGTTGGTGGGAATGTAAGTTGGTAGAGCCCCTATGGAGACAGTATGGAGGTTCCTTAAAAAACTAAAAATAGAGCTACCATATGACCCTGCAATCCCACTCCTGGGCATATATCTAGAGAAAAACATGGTCCGAAAGGATACATGCACCCCGGTATTCATTTCAGCACTATTTACTATAGCCAAGACATGGAAGCAATCTAAATGTCCATTGACAGAGGAATGGATAAAGAAGATGTGGTACGTATATACAGTGCAATATTCCTCAGCCATAAAAAAAGAATGAAATAATGCCATTTGCAGCAACATGGATGGACCTAAAGATTGCCATACTGAGTGAAGTAAGTCAGACAGAGAAAGAAATATCATGATATCACTCATATGTGGAATCTAAAAAGAAATGATACAGATGAACGTATTTACAAAACAGAAATGGACTCACAGACTTAGAGAATGATCTTATGGTTACCAGCGGGGGAAGGGTGGAGGGAAAGGATAGGGAGTTTGGGATTGACATGTACCCACTGCTATATTTAAAAAGGATAACCAACAAGAACCTACTGTATACCACAGGAAAGTCTTCTCAATGTTATGTGGCAACCCGGAATGGAGGGAAGTCTGGGGCCAAATGGACACATGTATATGTATGGCTGAGTTGCTTTGCTGTGTACCTGAAACTATCAACATTGTCAATCAACTATACTCCAATAGAAAATAAAAAGTTAAATAAATAAACTTTTTTTTATCTTGCATTAGTTAGAATTCATTACATACTACTTAAATTTGATAAAATTTCAAAAATAACAGTATGAATTATATAAATGTCTAAAGACCAGAAAAAAACTAAAAAGTTATACATTATCTAAATTTGTTACATGCTTCTATTATGCCAGTATCATATTGTTTTGATTACTATAGCTTTGTTATATAGTTTGAAATCAGTAAGTGTGATACCTCCAGCTTTGTGCTTTCTTAAGATTGCTTACCTATTCAGAGTCTTTTGTGGTTGTCTATGAATTTTAGGATTATTGTCATTGGAACTTTGATAGAGGTTGTATTGAATCTGTTGATCTTAGTATGGGCATTTTAACAGTATTATTTCTTCCAATCCATAAACACAGGATATCTTTTCATTTATTTGTGTCCACATCAGTTTCTTTCATTAATGTCACGTAGGTTTTGGTTCAGAGATCTTTCACCTCCTTGGTCAAATTTATTTCTAAGTATTTTATTGTTTTGATGCTATTATAAATGGGATTATCTTCTTTCTTCTTTCAAATGGTTTGTTGTTAGTGTATAAAAATGCAAGTGAGGTTTTATATCTGCAACTTTACTGAATTTGTTTATTGGCTTAACAGTTTTTTGGTAGAGTCCTTAGGCCTTTCTATATATAAGATCATGTCATCTGCAAACAGTTTTCCTTCTTTCTTTCTGATTTGGATGCCTTGTATTTCTTTGTCTTGTGTGATTGCTCAGACTAGGACTTCCAGTTCTATGTTGAGTAGAAGTGGTGATAATGGCCACTCTTGTTCACGATCTTAAAGGAAAAACTTTCAGCTATTCATTGTTGCATATTATGTTAGCTACGGGCTTGTAATATATGGCTTTTATTATGTTGAGTTACATTCTTTAGTCACATGACATTTTAAGGGAGAAAAGTGAGGATTCAGTGAGGTAACCTTATTGTTGTTTGACTTGGGAGTCTTTTAATTGTGCTCTACCATCCCCTCACCTAAATAAAGTATTGAATTTAAAAAATACTGTCCATAATTTTCTATGCCAAAAATATAGAGACGATGGTGACTACAGTTAATAATACTGTATTATATACTTGAAATTTTCTGAGTAGATCTTAAGGGTTCTCATCACACACACAAAAATAAGGGTAACATTGTGAAGTGATGTTTATGTTAATTAGCTTGATAGTGGTAATCATTTGACATTATACATATATCAAAATATCATGTTGTATGTCTTAAATATGTACAATTTTAATGTTTAATTATATCTCAGTAAAGCTGGAACATAACAGAAATAAAGATTTAAGAAATTATATTTCACTGAACAAGAAGCTTTGAAGGACTTTTCTACATATAAGGGATAGTGCTATTTTTACAGTGGTAGGCAGAAGATACCAATTAGAAGCAAAACTCTAAAGTTGTTAAAGTCTGTCTCCAATCTTTTAGCCTTGCCTTTCTGATAACTGATAACATGGAAAGTCTTATCTTTCCCCTTGCCTGTAACAGGGAACCCTGAGTCTCTTATTCTGTAATTTAAGGTGCTTTATGCTTATAAAAGAGTTATTTATGGGGGGGAAGGAAAAATGAAATATCCTTATGATATATATCTTATTGGCTATCATCCACTTTGCCTTCAGATGTTATTTCAAAGACATCACTTTGAAACTATAAATAAGTGATAGATGAATTTAATCCATAATGTTTATTAGAATGAATTATTTTACTGCATAACCATAAATTTTCCACCTAACACCTTGGTGATAAATTTGAGTAATTTGTGCTTTCATTATTATTCAGGTGAAGAGAAAGAGTTGTTGTAGAATATGGGGATTTCAGGTAAGGCTAGACTCCTGAGTGGCTTTGAAAGCACTCAGTCTGGTAGCATAGGAGAGCAGAGCAGAACCATTAAAATGTTACATAAAGTAATGGTTGGGCAAATCATATATTTTAGAATTTTTCTATGACTATAGTAAATACCCCATATATTACAGAAAAATGTGTGTATGTGTGTGTGTGTGTGTGTGTAAATTCATTACTATTAAGAAATTTTTGCTTTTTATTTCTTTAAGATACTGGTAAGAGAGATATATTGTCTTCATCTTTTTAGTAGCACTTTTAAACTTAATGTGACTATACTGTTTTGAAAACTTGAGGATACTCTGGTATAATGAAAACTTTTCTAGTTTTTTTCATGCAAGTTGAAAAAACATAACAGAATCATCTTTTCTTGTTAATTTTTTAAACTTAATCTTAGGAGTTGTACCTAACAGAATTATTTATAAAGCCTAATCAAAGAAACATGAAACATTTGTGTTCTTGTTTTTTGTTTATTTTTCCAAAAAAAAGTAATTTAAATCGTATGAAGAGAAACATGTTGGTCAATATTGGTGCCATCTGGCATAGACATCTGCTACCACATTGACCTGCAGGTTGTCTTGGCTGCTCTGCCTGGCATGCCAGCTGCCTACATCTTTCTTCACCACTCCAAGTTGGTCTTTCCACATCTGACGTTTCTATAAAGAGATCAGTCTTCCCATACAGATAAGAGTGTTTCTGAATTAAGGGTATAGGAAAAGGAGGGTAGCTTTTTAGAACTTCTAAAACTAGATTTCAAAGCCCATAAAAAGTATGTTGATTTTCCCTTATTTCTAGAAAATTAGAAATAGTGTGTGGTTTTCACATTGCACAATTAAAGCCTCAGAGGGTATGGTGATCTTGAATAACAAATAAATGATTTCACATATTTCATATGCTTTTGGTCATCTACATTTATTAGCTTTCAGAGTAAAATTGAACATTATTCAAAATTTAGTATGTTTCATATGTCTTCTGTGGGAAATTTGCTTATAAAAATCAGAGTCTGCATTTTCTTTTCTAGCTTATTACACACATTCTTTTAAGAAAGCCCATGTTTCCCTGGTGGCACAGTGGTTGAGAGTACGCCTGCCGATGCAGGAGACACGGGTTCATGCCCCGGTCTGGGAAGATCCCACATGCCGCGGAGCGGCTGGGCCTGTGAGCCATGGCCTCTGAGCCTGCGCATCCGGAGCCTGTGCTCCGCAACGGGAGAGGCCACAACAGTGAGAGGCCCGTGTACCGCAAGAAAAAAAAAAAAAAAAGAAAGCCCATTTTAGATGATCCTTTTCAAAGAATAAAAGCTTTTCAGATTTTTTCCTTTTATGACAATCAAAAGCTTTACATATATACAGTGGAATATTACTCAGCCATAGAAAGGAATGCAATTGGCTCATTTGTAGAGATGTGGATGGACCTAGAGAGTGTCATACAGATTGAAGTAAGTCAGAAAGAGAAAAACAAATATTGTATAATAACACATACATGTGGAATCTAGAAAAACCGTATAGATGATCTTATTTGCAAAGCAGAAATAGAGACACAGACATAGAGAACAAATGTATAGATACCAAGGGAGAAAGGGGTGGGGTGGGAGGAATTGGGAGACTGGGATTGACACATATACGTTATTGATACTATGTATAAAATAGACAAATGATGGGAACATACTGTATAGCACAGGAAACTACCTAATGCACCGTGGTAACCTAAATGGGAGGAAGTCCAAAAGGGAGAGGGTATCTGTATGCGTATGGCTGATTAATTTTGTTCTGCAGTGTGGAGGCTAACGCAACATTGTAATGCAACCATACCCCAATAAAAATTTTTAAAATAAAGCTTTACCTTATTTATGTAGCATTTTAATCATGGTTGCAAGTGATTCTGCAAATAAAAAGCTCCTGGTTTTTTAATTGTTATTTTTATTGTATATTTTATTTTCCCTTTGAAGCATGTGAAATTATAAGAGGTGGAATATTTAATTTTAACCATGAATTATTCAGAATTGTTTCTCAAAATTAACATTAGTTTAAATGGCTTAACATTTTCCTTTAGTGAGTTTTAGATTTTCTAATGCAGCTTGTAAAGCAACTTTTTTTAGCTGGTACGAAGCTCGATGAATTAGCAGCTACAAGCTATTGCAGGAAATAAACCCAGACCTTTCCTATAAATAACTGTCAAATCATATAAAGTACAGCTGCATATAGTTTTATAGGCTGTGTGATCATCTTCTCTACTTTTTGGGGAGATGGTGGGAGAAAATGAACCCAATTATTCTCCTTAAAATATCCCTGTTCCAAGAAATCCATTATCCTTCCAGAAAGTAATCCCTATATTGTCTCTTTTTTAATCACAGAATTTAAAGTATAGAGGTGATGTGTCCTTCAGGAATTAACCTTTTGGTTCTATATTTCTTAATTATACTAGCATCCATAATTTAATATATAAATAAATAATAAATATGTTTATAAATAATTGCTATGGCATAACACATGATTTGTACACATTTTATTTTAAATTTAAATAGTGAAATTACTTCATTATTCAAAATATGACTGGGAGTTTATACACATTGAAAACAAATAATAGGACTTGTAATTAGCCAAAAAAGAAAACAGTTAAGAGGTTAATATAAAAGCATTATAGCAACAAAAAAATACTGTTGTTTTTATTATCATTATTATGATTGGGAATAATTTGAAGTTACAAGAGGCCTTAGAGATCATCTAGTTCAACCTATTTTTATTACGGATGAACAGACCTAGTTAAGTTAATAGTACCAGGAACTGAAACCAGTGTTAGAATTAGGGTCATATCACAGATGAAATAATATCAGGAATTTTCTTGCTGGTAATTATTTGATGAGAACCGTGTGAAGAACCATCCTTAGATGATTGCATGTATCAATTTACTGTAAACTAGTGTGGATGACCTAGAAAAGAATGAACATGACTGGAATTAATTTAGAACACTGATGAATAAACTGTTCACCCTAAATCATACATCTGAAAGAGCAAACACAAAAATAAATTCAAAAAATCAGTCTAAGGATGCTTTCACATATGAACCCATACACATGGGTCTCTGAAAGCTGACATCAACTACTAGTCAATAATCAATTTTGAACTCTTTTAATATGCTTGTACTTTTCAATTACCATATACTTTCTTGGGTTACAGAGGACTAGAGGACCTGGTTTCTGCCGTTATGGAGCTCAGAGTCTTCTTGGGATTAAAGGGTACTTAAATCTAAAAATAAATAAATAAAAATTTATAAAACAAAAAATAAAATAAAATCACACAACCTAAGGCTTGTATGACCACATAATTCTATGGTCTAGTCTAGGAATTCGTTTAGTAAAAGTTGAAAATAGTGTAATGGTGTTTGAATGCAGCAATAAGAAACGTTTTCAAATTTGAATAGCAGTGAAATGGTAATGAGAAGAATGCAATATTGTGAGAAGGGTGACATGAGTGGGATACAGAGGGGGAAGTATCTCGGTGCTATTGGAGCGTTGTGTGGTGAGATGTGTAGGTCATTTTTTAAAGCTATTTTGAGTTTATATTGTATAGGTGTCTGAACATTGTATCGATAGTCATAATCAGTTCATTTTATTAAAAAGTATTACAGTTGTTGAACTGACAAATGATATGATGAATCTGATGTTTAAAATACATTATCTGGTGACAGTATGTGGAGCTGACTAAAGAAATAAGAGAACATTTCCTGTCTCTATGAATTTGGCTACTCTAAATACCTCACATGAGTGCAGACATACAATCATATAGTATTTGTCTTTTTTGTGACTGGATAAGAGAACATTTCCTGTCTCTCTGAATTTGGCTACTCTAAATACCTCATATGAGTGCAGACATACAATCATATAGTATTTGTCTTTTTTGTGACTGGCTATTTCACTTAGCATAATATCTTCAAGGTTCATCAATGTGTGTGTGTGTCAGAATTTTCTTCCTTTTTAAGGCAGAATAATATTCTGTTGTGTGTATAGACCACATTTTGTTTATCCATTCATCTGTTGAGGGACATTGAGTTGTTTCCACCTTTTGGCTATTGTGAATATTGGTAAGAGCATTGGCTAGGGAGAGGGAGAGATCGGGAGGTGTTTAATGGGTACAGAGTTGCAGTTTTTGCAGGATGAAGAGTTCTGGAGATACAACAGTGCGAATGTACTTAATACCACTAAACTGTCCACTCAGAATGAGTTGTCACCTCTCGCACATTAGAGTGGCTGTTGTCAAAAAAGCAAGAAATAGCAGTGCTGGCGGGGGTGTGGAGAAAAGGGAGCCCTTATGCACTGTTAGTGGGAATGTAAATGGCAGCCACTGTGGAAGACGGTATGGAGATTCCTCAAATAATTAAGAACTACCAAATGACCCAACTATTTCACTTCTAGGTATTTATCCAAAGAGTATGAAAACACTAATTCAAAAAGATATGCACCCCTGTATTCATTGCAGCAGCATTTACAGTAGCCAAGGTATGGAAATAGTCTGAGTGCCCATTGATGAATGAATGGATAAAGATGCGGTATATACACCATATACTTCAGCCATAATAAGATGAAATCTTGCCATTTGCAACAACGTGAATGGACCTTGAAGGTATTATGCTCAGTGAAATGTCAGGTGGAGAAAGACAAATACTGGATGATCTCACTCATATGTGGAATATAAAAAATAAACAAAAACATAGATACAGAGATCAGAGTAGTAGTTACCAGAGGGGAAGGGGAGTTGGGGAGGGTGAAGTGGGAAAAGGGGTCAACTACATGGTGACAGATGGAAACTAAACTTTTGGTGGTGAGCACCTTGTAGTATATACAGAAGTTGAAATATAATGTACACATGAAACTATATAATGTTATAAACCAATGTTACCTAATTAAAATGCTTAATATGGTAAATTTTATGTTATATATTTTTATACCAATTAAAAACTTTAAAAACATATAAATACATTTTTATAAACAATCAAACACAAAAGGAAATGAAAGGATAAAGGAGATACAAACTATTCATTATCCACGGCATGAGATGGTAAGGGTCCGAACTTCATTAAGCCACACTACTATTCATGCATCCATCCATCTAATCTGTTGAGAACCTACTGATTTTTATGTAGTGTGCTGGATCAAACAGGACTCGCTGGTGTAGTGTGTGTGTGTGTGTTTATGGGTGGTGTGTAATAAAGGGAGAACAGACATATAAGGTGAAGATTATCATATATTGCTCTAAGTGATATGATAGAGTTATGTTTAGCCATAAAGACATACA
The DNA here is from genome assembly GCF_005190385.1 of Monodon monoceros. Classification (NCBI taxonomy): domain Eukaryota; kingdom Metazoa; phylum Chordata; class Mammalia; order Artiodactyla; family Monodontidae; genus Monodon; species Monodon monoceros. The sequence goes on from NW_021703777.1 coordinate 9,548,154, forward strand.
AATCTGCATCATTCGGAAGGATTTTCTAGAAATGATGCTTGATGGACAAAAAATTATCATGGTTGACAGAAATACTGAAAGCAGCAGGAATAATATGTACAAAATATAGTACTGGAAAGTATTGTACATTTGCAGAACTGTGGTACAGTGTGGTTAGAATAAAGTGTATATTCACTGAAATAGTGTCATTAGAAAACAGGTGTATTCCTTAAAAGCATAATTAACCAGTTTGTTGCTCTGCACTCTGTATCAGAAATACAACCCCATTATTTTTCTTTTTAATTAGGTCATTTATTTTGTGCTTAATGGCTTTAAGAAATCTTATCAGATCTGTTATGTTTAAAAGTGTGAAATAATGGCACAAATGAAGCATATTTTATTGAGAACATTCATTCCTGCACTTAGATGGGAGATAATTCTCCATGGGTCTCTAATGTTTTTCCGTGTCTTGTGAGCAAAGTCACTTTCTTTGTTACAGACTGTCTTTTCAAGGATATTTGTATAGGAAACAACCTTAAATGATATAGTGTCTCCCTTTGGAGTTAAGGGCAGACATGTTTGCTACCCACTGCAAAATATTCAAGTTTTTAAGTTCAGGGCTCTGCTTCTGTAATGCAACCCACCACATGTGCAGATGTCACCTGGCCCCTTTTTCATTTCCCTGTGGAAATTCAGGCTCAGAACTGGCATAAGGAAATGCTGATATCCTGGACCTGGTTATAGCTGTGAGTAATGAAGTCCTTTGTCCTTGACAAAGAGTCCTATGGCTTCTGTGAACATCCATGAAACCATGGCAGGCTGACTTGTTAGCTTGTAAATAATGTAAAATCTTAGACCCTTCATAATTTTTGAAAATTTGGGCTATAAGGATGAGAAGCTGACAAAGGTTTTCTTTTAGGAAGTGGATGAATGAGGGTTGATTAAGAGAATTTGAGGGAAGTCTACAGGAATTGGTAGCAAACACGTTGGCCAGATTATATGGCAAACCAGGCACTAAGTGGTCCTCTACCTCATTGCCTTTTTATAAGGAGGAATCAGAAAGGTGGTTGCAGGTGGAGTACTGGGAAGTCAGCATAATGAGATCTTCCTGAGCAGTGCTGGGGCTGTCACGCACTCTCCTCTCTATGGGGAGGGGAAGTGGGTTTTCGAGCCAAGCTAGTTGTCAGTCTGAAGTTTGACCCATTAAAGCAACTAGAACTGAGACTTCTTGTGGATGGACAGAATTCCATCCCCTCGGAGAAAACAGTTACAGAGTCTTGCACATACATTGAAGGTGAGGGTAAGGGAATTAATGACTGCTGTAGGCAGAAACCAGGTAAATGATTACAACTTTGCCTGGTTTACTTGGGAGATAATGGCCTGGACATGTAATGTTTATTAAGGAAGAATGGCAACACTTGATTGTTTTATGGCTCATTCCCTTGCTGACTTAAAGAAAACCACACAACAGAAGAGTTGTGAGTTTAAGTTTTATTCAGGGACTTACTGAGGACTATAGCCCTGGGAGACAGCCTCTCAGGAGCTTTGAGGAAAGTGCTCCGAAGAAGTAGTGGAGAAGCCAGTTTATATATGATTTTTGGCTAGGGAATACACACAGTCAAGCATACATCTAGATAAAAGATTACTGCTAGTCACAAAGAACAGATATCTCAAGTAAATGATTTTAGTGCTTTTCTATGTATGGGAAGATGCTAGAATCTGGGTTCATAAAAATTCTTCCTGAGATATACATCTAACTATCTAAGGGGCCTGCTTGTCCAAAGCACAGAGTGGCTTATCCTGTAATCGTCTTAATTTCCTCTCAAAGTGCACTGGTGGTCAGCCGCTGTAGTGGGTTACAACTTACTCCTTGTAGAACTGGGTGGTTCTTTTTTGTTTATGCCCTCTTGCAGTCTACTACCCTTAGATATATTCAGTAAAAGGTCTCTGAGTGTTTTTATAGTGGGTTCTAGAGACTTTAAGGGTGCTTTGACTCTCTCAGAGAGGTTTTTGAGATAGACTCCCGTAGTAAACCGTAGATGAAGCCTCGACCACAATTCAGGTCCATACTGCAGTGGATTAGATTTACAATACTAATGAAGCTGACCCACTGCAGAATGAGACACTGACCCCAAAAGCTCTAGATAAATTCTTGCATTTAGTCCTGCTACCCAAGATAATTCCCCTAGCCTTTCTGATGAAACCAGGTGAGAACTTAAGAGCTGTTTGATAATGGGGCGCAAACACTAATGGATTAACGTGGACTCAAAAAATGTTGCTGCTAATGAGAGTCAAGCCCAAGTCAGCCAAAAGAGGCAGATCTGTGGCCCTTGCAGGAAAGTGATGTGACCGTGACTGTCAAAGGGTCCTTAAGTCCGAACTAGGTGGTTTCAGTCATGGTGATTCTGCCACTTGACATTGGGTTTTGGAAATTTAGTTGATTCACAAGCCACTGCTACATCACTAAAAACTGAATGTAAGCCAGAGGGCTTGCTTAGTGGTATGGAGCCTAGCCCCAACCTAAGTGGTTTTAAAGAGAAGGATAATATCGGATGAGACCAGAGTCTCCTTGTTCCCTAGGGGTGAAAAGACCATACTGATCCATCTGAGTATGCTGAGGAGCTTTAAGGAGGGAAGGGACTGCAACTTTTATGGTTCTATTGGGTATAGATGCACACATCACTTTCCTTCTCAGGGCCATATGGAGAAGGGACACCAAAGTTCAACTGATGGGATTTGGGCAAGCCTCTCAGAGGAGCAAGAGAGCTAATGTGATCTTTTGGGTAAGGCCCTTTGGGAAAATTCAGTAGTCTGTTTTTATTATTGTCACATCTGAATACATAGGAGAAAATCGATTTCTTCTGTGCATGTACTTTCCTGTCCTGTAAGTGGCAGGGAAAAGTCTCCCAGTAGGAATAGCTCATATAGAGAAGTGCTCATCCCTTTGGGGTCCTACAACCTAATTACTCTGAGCTAAAATTTCTGTAACTGATGGTTTTGCCAGTTAGAGGATCTGGCAAAGGGAGGTAGCCTCCACGTGACATGTGCTCCTTGGGGTTTTAGACATGTTGCCTCCTAATAGGGTTATCAGGCACTCCTTTTAAAACACAGCTATTAGATTGGTACTCAGCTCTCGTTAAAATTCAATGTCTGATCCATGAAGCCTGTGTGATTCTTTGGAAGTCCCTCCAAAAAAGGACTATATTCAATTATTTGAACTTTATTGGGTACCCAGTGACCTGGGAGGCCACATTGGAGACACTGTCAACCTGTGCCCCTCATTTGGGGAGGATTTATGATTGTTAAAAATACTTTCATTCCAGGGGCACCATATGTGGCCCTGGTACTATACTTTTTGTATAGATGCCAGGAATTAACTTGCCTCCCTTCTGAAAACACGTGCATTATAGGGGTGGTCATAATTGACTGTCAAGTACTTAAGGAGACACCACCAGTAGGTCATGCAGCCCTCAGATGACTGCAGAGATTGCTTCAAAATTAGGTTGTTTGGTGTTACTGGGGTGGGGGTTTTATGGAGGAATAGATGACTCGTTATTAATGTTTACTTCATCTGCAGTTACCCCTACAATGAGGATAAATTCAAAAAAGGGATAAAAACTTTTCTGTGCCTTCAGCTGCCGTGATCAGTGACATGACTTTTGCTCTTGAAGGCTTTCAGTTCAGCCTCAACTCACTGACTGGGGTAGTTATGGGTGACAGATTTGCCCTAGACTTTCTCCTTGCCTGCCAGAGCTGAGTCTGAGCAATCTTTAATACTTCCTGCTGTAACTGGGTTAATGTCTTGGGTCAAGTGGAAATGTCAATACAGAAAGTCACCTGGCTTTTAAGGCCGTCCCTGATCAGTTGTAGGATTTTTTCAGCTGTCTGGGTCTAAGACCCTGGGGGATATGATTGAGTTCACTTCTGCAAGTCAGCCTCATACTGCTCAGGGTCTTGTTATTAGTAGCCTTAATTAAATGCTCTGTGGGATAAATTGGATGGTTTTGGTCCCAGCCTCTGTCAGTCAGATTAATCAGAGCAGCCAACAGGATGTTGTAGTGATGGGAAAATTCTCCAAAAGTTAAGGCCTTAAAGAGAATAGCTGGAGATTCTTAAGACACAGTACTCTCCATGAGTCTCTTATCCTTCCGTACCTCTTGCAAGCAGAGGCTCTCACTGTCTTTGTACCACAGTATCTTTTTAAGAATGTTTAATAGTGGATAGACTTGGAAGGTAAGTGTCTTATTTCAAAGCAAATAGCAGGTAGGCTTATTGCCCATTATCAAACATTTGCATTTTTCTTGCACCTCCCAAATGGGGTTTGTCTCCTGTAATACAACCCAATGCATGTACACATATCACCTTGCTCTCTTTGTGTTACCTTGTGGGTGTTGGCACTTACGAAATCATCACACCCACAAAACATGCTGACACTGTAGCTGTTGCTATTGGTGGGAGCAATAAAGTTCTTTGTGTCTAACCCTATGTTATGTCTTCTAGCAAATGAAACTGTGGTGGCAGATAGGATAAAATCTTAGATGCTTCACACACACGTCTTCATAGACATATTATGTTTGCAGTTATAAAATAATAATGTGTTGTGGGAGCTAATTTTCAGAGAGGGGAGTATATCCCATCAACATTTATGACTAGGTACTAAAATCGCATTTTCACTTAAATTTAGCTACATGAAATGCTTTGCTATCCAAAATCTCAACATGTGCCAAACTATTAGTCAACACAGTACAGCACTGGTATAATTAGGTAAGAATGCTAGATAAATTGTTTGTAATCTGGGTAGCAGAATCCTAAATCATTTTAATGGAAAATGGATTATATCAGCAACATATGAATACAAAAGAGCTGTGGTCTCCAAGGAAATTATCAGGAGCGTATCAAAAGCTGTTAATTTATTGAAAAAATAACATCTGAGAGTTGGAATTAAATTAAATAACCAGAAAATATGTAAGAAGTAAAAATTGCTAAAGTTTTAAGAATGAAACTTATATTAGTTTCATTATTAAACACACAAATTTACTGTGAATGTTGTGTTCTAAGGTATAGGAAACCCAATGTAACTCAGTGTAACATTTCCTAATAGATTGATAGTAACTGAGATGAGCGTTTTTACAGGAATTAACAAATTATAACTGGAAATAGACAATAATTATGGAAATTAACTGTGGATGGAAAATTTCCATAGAAACTATTTGTAATTGAAGTTTTTTTAAATTCTAATTTTTTTCATGAAAATAAGGTAAATAATAGAAATAGTATCATTTTTCTGTCACTTTTGTTCTTTCACCTCTAATTTCTCCTTCCCATTTAGCTCTTATTTCGTATCAAATTATATTATGTGTTCATTTATTCATTCAGTCATTTGGCAAGTATTAATTGAACAATTATTTTTCTGTTCAGGTATTTATAGCATTGCTTAGAATTTCATAATTTCAGATTTCTAGAAAACTAGGTCTGCTGGCTCTAACAGGACTAAAATGCACACCTGACTTGGTAACTAGAATTAAAAATATTTTCAAAATATTGTACAATTTTCTTTCAGAATTTTATCCTAGCAACAAGTGTGAGCAAGACTGATTGTTTCCATTTGACAGAGAAAGGACGTAAGTCCTTAGGATGAAGTGATCCAAAGCTAGGTTGCACAGTCAGAATTAGAATTTTACCAAGAAAACTGTGTTCTCTCTCACTATGCTCTACATACAGTTGGCAGGTGATAGAGTGGATTAAAAGGTCTAATTGCAATATGGAATTAATCTTTGTATTCTTAGTGGCTTTTGAAAATTACAGTTTAAGAATGGATCTGGAGCTTCCCTGGTGGCGCAGTGGTTGAGAGTCCGCCTGCCAATGCAGGGGACGCGGGTTAGTGCCCCGGTCCAGGAAGATCCCACGTGCCGCGGAGCGGCTGGGCCCGTGAGCCATGGCCGCTGAGCCTGTGCTCCGCAACGGGAGAGGCCACAACAGTGAGAGGCCCGCATGCTTCAAAAAAAAAAAAAAAAAGAATGGATCTGACTAAAACAGCGCTGAGGACATACGTTCATTTAATTCTCAACTCTGTGATATCCCAAATATGCCTAAGATAATACATCTTGATTTTGCAGCTTAGAATCGCAGAGTAAATTAAGAAATATCTTAGTGTGGAAAATTTGGATCTGATTTCAGACATAGTTGTCTAATTTACTGTGATTACCAAAATAGTGCATCATAATTTACAGAACACATTTGATTGTATTGCAATAGAGACATTGATTCTTGAGCTAATGAATTGATATTCCTACAAGGAATATAAGTCTCTATAAGGGAAGTAATAAATCCTATAATTTCAATATATAGTAACTTGGTTCTTGCCGCATGTCTCAGTGTTTATTGACATCATTTAAAATATGCAAAGTAAAAGTTGATTTCCTAAGATTTAAAACACAGTATATAATACCCTTAAGGGAGGGGTGCCCAAAGTATTTTGCTAATATGAGACACAATTCTGCCAATGATAAAAAGAAATTAATAGAGACCTGCTAAAATACAGGAACACAGGACTGTTTAAAGTCTGTTATAGAGGAACAATTATTAGGAAATTACAGAAATTAAAGACAAAATTATAAGAATAGGGAGCATATAAAATAAGAGTAAAAAGAAAAAAAAAGAATTTATTAGCTAGGATAGACTGGGCTATGAGGTGCTAAGAAATAAACCATGAAGAATCTTAATGGCTCAAACACAACACAAATTTATTTCTTACACAAAATTCAGTGTGGATCTGGCAACTCTCCAGGGCAGCTCTCCTTCATGTTATGACTAAGAGACTTTCTCTATTTTGTACTCCTGTCATCTTAATGTATGGATTTCTGGGTTATCTGGAAAGGAGATAGTGTTGGAGGTTTATATAGGATGGTTATAAGGTCAAAATCTGGTCGCATGGCTCTAACATAACTTTAGGGGAGTCTGTGATATGAAGGTTAATGAGAAAATTTCTATGAGAAAAAGTTGAAGATCTGGGGTTATGAAACAGAAAGAATCTTTTCTCCAAGTCAGATAACCTTGTGAGGCACACTCTGAGGAACTTGTCATGGCTCTTGGGTATCAGCGATTGAAATGCTTTCACACATGATTAATGGTAATGTAGAAGATAGAACAATTTGAATATAGGGAAAGGGAAAAAAGTAGTGGATCACTGAGGAGCCATTTGCTTGACACAGTGAGGAAGACTGGTGTGATAGAGTTAAGATGGTGTGATTAAAACCTTTGAAATAAAGAAGTGACAATTTAAGTTTCTACAGAAATTGGGATATATTTGGCATGGTATAAGACTGAGAGATATTCTCAGAACTATAATAAAAGTACTGGTAGTTCTGGTAAGTATTCTGAATGTTTCAGAAAGCAGTTAACAAAAAAGAAATGATATTTCTTAGGGCAAACAAATGATGCAGCTTAAGTGAGAAAATGATAATTAAGGCAGAAGGGAATGACCAGGTAGGACTTCATTTTAACATCTTGAATAACTTGGGGTTATTCATTCTAAGATATAAAAGATTTTTAATTTCATTATTCTCCAAGACTTTTCTCAAATTTGTGAAACAAATTTGAGAAAAGTCTGAGTCTTTTAGAAACAATGGTACCATTTTATAGGAAAATGATGAAAACAACAGCTTCATAAAAATTCAAAGGCTGATTTCATGTTTACTTTACATTGTATATCGGTGTGTGTTTTTATAAAATGCAAACAAATTAAGATGTAACTGCACCAAGAGTTTTTTTGCTTTTTAATATTTTTACTCCAGAGTATATCACAGTATACATGGAAGTAATAATGGTCATTTTATTTTACAAATGTAATGATGTTGTTGTTATGAAGAAAGAAAAAGAAGGGGAAAATTTACTTAGTGAATGCATTTTAGAGTAATAGTTGTAAAAATAAATCTGAATTTGTAATCATAATAGTGAAAGGAAAATGAGTTGCCAGAGGAAACAAAGGTTTATAGTAATATTGTAAAGCAATTATAATTTCATTAAAAATTAATTTGTTTAATTGACATTTCTCTAAACTTATTTTTCTTTAATCCTTATCATTATTTATATACCTCTAGCCATTATAATATAAATTACATTAACTTATACATTAATTAAGTTGAATTGATTGGTTTATATCCATGGATTTTGAATACTGCATTAGATTTCTGTTGATTGTAAAGCACTTTATTTACTTGGAATTTCTTTATAGTCCAGCTATATGCAGTACAAACTGATATGTGAATGGCTGAGCAGGATAAAATATTCCAATTTTGTCTTTAATTTTGCAAGTGATTTAGGTAAAATAAAAAGATTTTTCTAAATTTTGTATTGATCTAACCAGAGAGATAAATTCATTTGAAAACCTTTATATCCAAAAGATAAGTTAGCAAACATGCCAAACTGAAGAAATGAGCTGATTCTTTTCTGGCTTGATTCTCATCCACCTACAAATATTTTTCTGATTTATACCCTAGTGATATTTTCTTGTTCTCTATATTTTAGGTGAAATTAATATTGACATGTATTTGATATTTATGAATATATTTATTGTGACTATATGTTTTTATTATAGAGTATTAGTCAAGATTGTGTTTTTTAAACTAATTTTTCAGAGACTAGGAAATGGGACTATATAGCTTTATAGATCACTGTAGGTATTTAAGCACTAAAGAAATTTCTCTTGGTGACAAAACACTTCTAACTGGTTATGTTCTTATATTAATATTGCCGAAATGTTTGTCCTTCTTTCTCTCAGATCACGTAACACTGCTTTTATTTTAGTTGTTAAAATATAATTTTTTTTACTGTATTACATAAAAACATAAACTTAATCTTTCAAATAGTTAGGAGGTTCTAATTTTATAAGGAGAAAAAGGTACCCTACAATTGCTTGTGGTGTGCCACGTCTGCCTGTGCTGTTGTATTTCTCTGTCCCTTAATGCAAAGTCCATTAATATGAAAATAATTCAGTAAGTGGAATTATATTGCTTCCCAAAATAGTTCCAATGTGATACTCTTAACAAATGAAATATAAAAAGTATTTAAATAACTATGGCTTTCTCCTCAATAAGTCAGAAAATGCACTATTTTGTGTACTATACTGTTGTATTCAACAAGTTCAAAATTCAAGACAGTTTGTTACTTGCATTGTACCTAACATACTGAAAATTCTCAATAAGTAATTATTGATTGAGTTAAATTATTGATATGCTCAAGACTGTGCCAAGTACTGTAGGAACTGCAAAGGAGAATAATTGCACCATATTTACCTTCAAAATGATGTAAATAAGAGAACTATTACAAACCACGTCGGAAGAAATTAATGTTAACCACATGAAGATGAGGAAGTCTTCCTAAAGGGAATGGAATGTTAGTTGGACCTTGATGGAAGTATAAATAAAAGAAATTTGGTTCAACTTGCAACTGCGTAAAAGAAAGAAAATATCAAGGAAAATTTGAAAAGTTAAGACTTTTTTTTAACATTATCAAAGAGGATACATAGTGAAGGATCATTTGTATGTGAAAAGAATTCCAGATAGGGAAAGTAGATTATCAGGAATTATTTGCTTTCATTTTACAGAAAAGTGAATCATGGCCTAAAGAATTTAGTTTACTTGTTTGAGATTCCATAGAAAATAGCAAAAACGGGAGCACACCTGTTTGAGAAGTTTTAAGGAAACTCGTCTAGAGCTCGCTTTCAAAACTATACATGCTCATTTATGATCAAACATCTAGTAAAATGCTAGTAACCTTAAAAAAAAATAGGTCTTGGAGGCTTCCCTGGTGGCGCAGTGGTTGAGAGTCCGCCTGCCAGTGCAGGGGACACGGGTTTGTGCCCCGGTCCGGGAAGATCCCACATGCTGCGGAGCGGCTGGGCCTGTGAGCCATGCCCGCTGAGCCTGCACGTCCGGAGCCTGTGCTTCGCAACGGGAGAGGCCCCAACAGTGAGAGGCCCAAGTACTGCAGAAAAAAAAAAAAAAAAAAAGGTCTTGATATTTAAGGATTTCCTTCAATATCTCTAGAATCTGGCACGTGCGTGCATGCGTGCACACACGTCACGTGAAGGGAAGCTTTATGGAGAAACTTTTATTCTTCAGGTAAATATATTTTTAAATCTTAGATCTTAGTTCTGCCACTTTTTGTGTCATGGTCAAGTTATTTAATTTTTCTCACCCTCGGGTTTTTCATCTGTAAAACAATGCTTGCCTTTCTGGCTGTTAGGATCCATTAGAAATTTTTTTTTTTTTTTTTTTTTTTTACAGTGAATTCTCAGCAGAGTGGTTAGGATGATTTTCCTAAAATGTGTATTTAAGCATGTCACTTTCCAGTGATTTCTAAATTCCTTACCTGCCTCAAAGTTATGATCAAATGATCTAGACCCCATACCTCTAACCTCTTGTACCATGCACCTCACCTCTATGCTCCAACCTTTCCAGCCTTCTCTCTGCCCCACTCACATATCAGTCTCACATCCATTGTAGATGGTATGCCTATATTTTGTCCTTTGTTGAGAATATTTTTTCCTTCCAGTTTTCATATAGCTGCTTATAATTCATTCCTCAGCCCTTATGACACCTTTAGAAAGGCCTTCCCTGCCCTTCTCATGTAGAGTAGCTGCCTCCTACAACCAGTAAATATTATGTTGATATTTTTTAAAATATCGTATATAATTAGCTGAAATTACCTTGGTTTTTTTTTTTTTTTGCGGTACGCGGGCCTCTCACTGCTGTGGCCTCTCCCGTTGCGGAGCACAGGCTCCGGACGCGCAGGCTCAGAGGCCATGGCTCACGGGCCCAGCCACTCTGCGTCAAGTGGGATCTTCCCGGACCGGGGCACGAGCCCGTGTCCCCTGCATCGGCAGGCGAACTCTCAACCACTGCGCCACCAGGGAAGCCCTCATTTGTATATTTATTGTCTAGATCGGAAACTTCTCTCTTTCGATCATTATTGTTAATTTAGTACTTGCCCTGCAGTTGGTAAGGCGTCAATAAATATTGTTGAATAAGGGAATAAATTACTTTTTGTTACCAGAATTATGAGCCCAATATGGAAAATTGAGGGAAAAGATACAGAAAATATCCAATAAATCTTTAACATAGGCAATATATACACCATTTCAGTATGTATGATCTTAGTCAATTCCTTGTTTATGTATTATTAAAAAATAAACATTGATTAAAAAAAAAAACAACTCACAATACTTTCCGCCTGTAGATATTGCTCTGGAATCTAACATAATAATTTGAAACCAAATTAGATCATGAGCCATGCGTCGTCTATATAAACAGTATATGTGTAGTGAACTGCTCTTTGCCCAAAACGAGGTCTGACCTTTGCCCTCAGGTTCTGAGAGGTAATTTATGTCATACCTGATAGGAGTATCTTTGTTTAGAGTCCAGGGGTGACCACACTGGATCTTAGAGTGGAGCTGGACACATCAGAAAATATCAGGGTGGGGCAGCCCACGTCAGAAAAAGAAGCATATGATTTACGGTAAAAGCTTCAGGTCATTTATTGTCAGACGAGGCTGAGAGCAACCATGTAAGCAATCAATCAGTCAATCGATCATACCTATATAATGAAGTCGAGTAAAAATCTCTGGACACTAAAGCTTCAATGAGCTTCCCTTGTTGGCAGTACTCTGCTTGTGTTGTCATATGTCAATTTTAGGAGAGTAATACATCATGTGTACAAGGGAAGCTTTGCATTTGGAACCCTCCCAGACTCTGTCTTCCTTTGGCTGATTTTTGACGTGTACCCTTTACCTGTAGTAAATTATAATGATGAGTAGAGCTTTCAGTGAGTTCTGTGAGTCCTTCCAGTGAATGATTGTACTTGAGGGTGTTTTTGTGAACACTCCAAACTTGCTGTTGGTGTCAGAAGTCAGGGAAATTTGGAGGACTGTTCCCTTAGACTTTGCAGTTTGGCTAGCTCTGGGTATATACCATTAGAGGAAAGAAGCTCATAATTGTCTTATAGATTTGAAGATTTTAGATATGAATGGAATTACAGAGAATAGCTGTTCTAATATTTTATTTCATGGAAGGGTATCAGGGAGGTTATGATTTGCTTCAGTTCACAGACTTGGTTTGGTGGCTGGGTTAGGGTTAGAAATCAGATTTATCAGTCCCAATCTTTTGAATTTCCCACTATGCTATATTATATAACACAAGGTTGGCATGATAAGTATCATTGGATATATTTGATACCTATTTTAGAAATAAAATTATGACAATTTTTAAATTATAAATCAGTAAAACATTCATCAATTTCATAATATCTGATATACAAATATAAACCTAGAATAAAACTTAAGGCTTAACTATATGAAATCTATCTGTGCCTAAAAATACGCATTTTTCACTAGAGTAGCTATCCTGATCTGAATGGTATTTATGGTACACTTTCTGGTCACTGGTTTAACAAGCTTACATATTAGGTTTTCTTTGGCAATTCATTGTATATTGGCTAGAATAGTGATGGAAGATTCATAAAATTCTCAGAGACATATACACTAATAATGGTGAAAAGTAAGCACTTCCATTGAGGCTAAAATGACAGCTTTAACAACAACAAAAAAAGCACACCTCGGCAATCTTAGACAACTAAACTGGTGTAGAGGTAGCAATTAAGTTCTTAAACATTCCCTCTGTACTACACATGAATACTTTTTCTGGATAACAAATTTTCCCCAAAACATCTGATAGTTTTAAAAAATTGATGTTCTAAAAAGGAGACTATTTTTTGTCATCAAAAGAGTTTGGCAATAAGACATCTCATTCCCAGATAATTGAGATATTATTATAATATCATAAGTAAGATATTATTAGGTAAATGAGATATTATTTTCCATATACTATAATGATACAGCACAGCACTAGAGATTCTGAAAACACAAGAACTCTGCTCATATGTAGCACCGAGTCTTATGGGGGTCTTATGTTCTGTGAAAACCAGCATATATTGCACATAAAGGGAGTTTTTAAGGGAAAGGCTTTTAAACTTTCCTATCATTATCAAAAAGCATTTTTTTAGCACCTGTTATAAGTAATGTTGTAAAAAAAAAAAGCCTGTGATATAATAAAGTATAAGTATGTTACTTTGTGTTTGCTCTTTAGGTATTTGGGGCAAGTGGATAGACTCAGTGCAATGAAAGAAATGCAAATGGCATTTCCAGGAAACAATCAATAAATATGTTTGTTTTTAATAATAAGTTTTCAGGAAGCAATTTGGTAGATAGATACAGATCAGATTGTTGGGGTTTGAATGACAATAGAGTTAGTGTTTGTTCTATAGACATACACCATTGTCATCTTTTCATGTGTTAGGCAATGAGGGAATATATACAAATTATTGACTACTTCAATGAGAGTAATCTCAGAGTAGTACGTAGAAAGAATTATAAGTGAAAGTTGAAGAATTGGAATGGTTCTTGGCAAAAAGTTGACAGGTACACCAATAAGAATATAATGAAGTACGCTTCTTAACTGTGGAATGCTCAGTTCCCCTGGTACACAGAGAAGAATGAAGGGTAGAAATAATGATCTCACTCATATATATATATATATATATATATATACACATATATATATATTTTAAACATCTTTATTGGAGTATAATTGCTTTACAATGGTGTGTTAGTTTCTGCTTTATAACAAAGTGAATCAGCTATACATATTATATCCCCATATGTCTTCCCTGTTGCATCTCCCTCCCACCCTCCCTATCCCACAAAAATATTAGAATTCCAAATATTTTAATTGTGATAGCACTCTTTTCCACATTACCACGTTCAGCTCAAGCCAATTACACACAATGTAATTGTGGTATTTTATTGGATGGATCTTGCTTTCATTGAACTTGAGTGCTATATAATAATTATTTATTTGTGTTGCTTTATTGACAGTGACACAAACTGATGTAGTCAAGTGCAGAATCAAAGAGACGGCATCTGTAATGTTGGTTGTCTTTTGTCGTGAAAGTAGAATCCCAAGAGACATTATTTTTTCTCCATATCTTAAATGATGAGAAGAAAAAAAATGCATTTTTAAACTAATAATCATTATATATTTTAATTTTGAATCATGGAGTTTGCTAATTATATATTTATACTCCCTAGTTTTCTATTTTTATAACTTAATAATAAAAATTACTTTTAATTTATTCCCTTGCATAGATTAAAATGAAAATGTTCAGAGTTTACTTTAAAATTTTGTATGAATTCAGATATAGATTTATAATCCACATAAAATCTATGGACATATGAATCCATATAAATGTTAACTTTTCCTAAAAAATTGAAATATTATAACATGATTTTTAAGTTTTAGTATTTTAGTATTGTACTATTTGAATAACATAAAATCATTTACCTTTTATTAGTGTAAAGAGTAGAGTTAGCAGCTCTGGGCATAGCTTTAGGAATCTCATTTTGCTATTTTTTTACATTTAAATATGAAAAAATATGCATAATCAAAACAAAATATGCGTTGTGTATGTGTTTAGACTTGTAATGGGAAGACTTATGAGTAAGGACTGAAAGAATGAAGACAAATTTTTGAAAATATGTATTAAAAGTGTATTTTGATGTATGCAGATCCATAAGGTTAATCAGTACTTAGCAAAGAGCAGGCTGTGTCTGGAAATACTTTGTGTCTACCATGTCGAAGAGTGAAGGTAACTCTATTGTAGTGATTTTATATGCTTTATTTATCCAGTCAGGAAATCAAAACCAAATAACTCCTCAGAGCAGTAATTACGAAGTATTGTCATTTTAATTTCTCTTTCCAAAAAATAGCAGTGAAATCGTATCATTAAAATTATATGCATGTATTGGTGTATTATCCTCTTTCCCACTGCATATATGGGTGTGAACAACTCAACTTTTATCAAAATGTATGTACCCAGCCTATTCAGATGTCTGCTTTGGATGATTTCTGTACCTTGTCCCTTTATGTCTCTCATTTTTTACAATTCATGTAATTATCTTTCTGGGATAATACGAATTATTTAAAGATGTATACCAAGTTACTTGACTTTATCTTTTTTTCCCAATTAAAAAAAGCCATTGTAATTAATTGTAAAGCCAGTCTCAGAATGTATTTTAGACAGGAAAGTTTCACTGAGGGTCTTCTACAGTAGCTACATCATATGTTTTCAATAATAAAATGACATTTTCTTTTTAGTCAATCTGTGGAAACCCCTATGATTAGATTAGTAGAGAATGAAGCACATATCCTAGCAGCACCTGATCATAATGGAGAATGACTAGAAGATTTAAACTAGATTAACTATCTCTTATGAACTTGAATAATTCTCTCTTCACTTTTAGACTAAATAAGGATCAGAGCAGTTCTGCTGTGCCATTAAAAATTACATAAACAAGTATTGAAGTCTAGAGCCTCTCATATCTTGCCTTTTAGATATTTTAAGGCTACTTGGAAAGTGCTTTGACTAAAATATAACAGCATAGAAATGCAATTAGTAACATCTTTATAATACCACAATTAGCGAATGTTTTAATAATTCAATAATTTCCTTTGATGGAATTATTTCTTCTATAAGCAACACTTCCTATGTAGTAACATGTCGCAGCTTCGTATATTTTTCACAGGATCATAATTATTATATTTATTGCAATAAAAAGACAAGGCCTAAGGGTTATGGGATGGTTACATATTAATAGAGTGATCAGAGCTTGTCTTTTCCAACTTTGTAGCTTCAGAAGTTCAACTTTATTCTTTCAGCCAGTAGCAACCAAATTCTGGAGAACTAATTCACAGTAACGAAACACAAGAGACTGACTTATAAATAATGGTACCTACTTTATTTATAAAAGAGATTGGTATTTCTTTACAAGAATACAGTTATCTTTAAGTTCTATGAGGAAAGAAAACATGCCTGTTAGGTTCATTGTTAAATCCCCAGAGATTAGAAAATTGATTTTTGAATTCATTAATAACTACTTAGTTTACTCTTAATGGCTTAAAGTCATTTGGGAGATTTCATGACTAATTAGTATTCTTGATAGATTTTTAAATGTCTGCTTAGGGAATACTTAGTAATAATTGTGCTTCATTTAATATCCAATTTATTAATATTATGAATTAGTAAAAAATTAGTCTTTCCTTACAATTAAATAATCAACTCTTCTCATAATACCCACATAAATCTTACATAAAAATGAATTAGAATATGTATTAAATTAAATTTTCCATGGCCTTTAAGCATTGGTTTAGATATTATATAATAAAATTCTTCTCGGTGCTTCATTACAACACCAAGCCTAACATATCAATTTACCTTAAATGTTTTAGCCACTTTTAAAGAAGAAAATTATGCATTTTACAATGATTCAAGAGCAAATCAATATGCTTACCCTAAAACTGGTTACAAATGTGCTCACGCTAGGAATTTACATTTCCTTTTACCATTTGCCTTCGTTCTCTTTGCTAATGTGAAACTTTTCATCTTTCACTGGGATTTCAGAAATACTTGAGTCTATTTTTGCACTTCCCTAGGACTTACTTATTATACTAGACTTAAAAGAAAAAGAAAGTCTTCTCTTAAATTTGCACTTTCTGGGTTGTTGACTAGATAAATTTTTGTGTAGTCATTGGAATTTGCTATACATTCAGAGACGATTCACACTCAAGATTCTGACCATCAGGTTGGACTTTCCTTTTTTAATTAAACTTTACATTCTATGTCCTTATGCCTTTATTTATTTTTTAAATTCAAGCCCAGCTTTTAATTTTGTGCAATATTGGTGCTCCCTCCCCAAATTATTTGCTTTTAAAGTTTCAACTGCAATTGTTATATAAACAGTTTTCCTGTTATTATGATATATATGCCTGGTATATTAATGTTATTAGAAACCCATGGGCTTTCATTATTCTATCTTTATTATACAGAGCTACCTAGGTTTTTATCTACCAGAGGATGAGAGACTATTGTTAGTTATCACTTCTAGATATTCCATTAATTTATCAAATGTCTGAAGCACACAGTTGTGCCCTTTTAGATACAGGTCTGACTATTAGTATTAATTAAACGCTGGACTCCTTTTCCACTTGGTGGTTATGTGTGACCATTATTGCTGATCAGTCCTTTCTATCCCTGGTACAGAACTACTTTTGATGCTAGTACTTTACTTACAAGTCTTTCCTTGCACAGATCAAAAAAAGTGCATGCCTTCATATTATAAACATACGTAAGATTAGAAAAAATACCCGTATGTTTAGCTATTTATTAAAAACAATAGACATTGAAGATATTCTAGCCTGTTTGTGTTTTTTGTGTGTATATCATTAATGCCTCTTTATATCCTTCACATTAACTTTTCTGTTTGAGTAACTCTTAGTTTTTGACAGACTCAGATTGTTTCATTTAGCCATAATGATTATTGTTTGTTTGTTTGTGTGTGTTTGTGTTTTTTATTTGCGGTACGCGGGCCTCTCACTGTTGTGGCCTCTCCCGTTGCGGAGCACAGGCTCCGGACGCGCAGGCTCAGCGGCCATGGCTCACGGGCCCAGTCGCTCTGCGGCACGTGGGATCTTCCCGGACTGGGGCACGAACCCGTGTCCCCTGCATCGGCAGGCGGAATTCTCAACCACTGCACCACCAGGGAAGCCCTGTTTGTTTGTTTTTTGATGCTCATAATGTCAGAAGTTAGCCAGGGAGAAGCCATTTAGGTTGCTTTCTTAGCCTTTCAAAACTTCCTCCAACTTCTTTTTTAGACAAATCTTGTTTTCTGGCAACAAAAGAATGTTCCAGAAATAGTCTGTATTTTTTCTTTCCTTCTTTTTTTCCCTAATAATTAAGGAGCCCTGGTTCTTTTTTGTTGGTGGATACTGGATAATGAGTTTCTGGACTTCCCCTAAGTGCTGGCTGAGGGCAAAAGCACTGTTGCTGCTATTGGTCTTTTTTAAGGAGAGATCTGGAAAAGATATTTCTTTTAGGTCTGTGAGTTCACACTGACTTTTCTTCTGTAACATCACGTTGGCGCATCTACTCTCTTTTTTATATGATGTTTCACCAACTTCAAAGACTCCACTCCATTAAAAAGAAAGTTGCTTTGTAAGCAAGATATCAAAGCAAGGCAATTTAGAATAAGTATATTGAAGAACACCTCCTCTAGACCAGTGGTCGATGGGCTCCTGCTAGACTAAATGTCAAGGGTCACCTGCAAAATGAGAAAATCAAAACAATGTAATGAATTTTCCAAATTTAATTTGTTCACTTTGTTGGTGTTACTTTCTTCAATTAAATGTTTGGGATAATGGTGACAGAGTTTTTAAGTATTTCCTTGTTACAAAAATAAAATCTTTTTAAACTTTATTTTCAAACTGAGGATGGATGTATTAACTGTCAAAATTCAAAAGAGGGTTGAACAATCCAACCTTGAAAAGATCATGTATGCTGCTGGACCTCAGGAACTGCTGGAATCAGGAACCAGAAGGTCTACTACTATGACACTTGTCATTTTTCCAGTAGACTTACTCTGGTCTTAACCATGCAATGAAATCCAAGGCCCCTGTGATGTGCATCTTGCAATATCTATCACCAAACAGAAATTTTTCTCATTTTTCTGAGAGGGCTATGATCAGCGAGTTTGGTTAAAACACTCATCTTGGACCATCCACCAAGGACAGGAAGTCTGGCTCGTGTAAGAACCTGGTATCTTCTTCTATAGCTAGGTGGATTGAGTGGGGTAATTCCAAATGAAAGGGAGAAATGCTATGCAAAACGTAGAAGCTTACGTTGAGGAAGATGTCCTTACTTGGCATAATTACAAAAACATATGCCAGGCACTCATTTACTTCCTTTGTTCCGATCTTCATTGCTTTCTAAGTGTTGTTGGTTGTGTAAGTTTGCTGGGGCTGCCATAACAAAATACCACAAACTGGATGGCTTAAACAGCAGAAATTTATTTTCTTGCAGTTCTAGAGGCTGGAAGTCTAAGCTCAAAGTGTAGGCAAGTTTAGTTTCTCCTGAAGCCTCTTTCCTTGGCTTGCAGATGGCTGCCTTCTTCCTATGTCCTCCCACGGTTGTCCCTCTGTCTGCGTTGTCTGTCCTAATATCCTCTTCTTATAAGAACACCAGTCATATTACATTAGGGCCCACACTTGTGAGTTGATTTAACTGTAACTTCTTCTTTAAGGATACTCTCTTCAAAAATAATCACCTTCCAAGGTACTGGGGGTTAAGACTTCAGTTTATGAATTTTGGATGAAAACAGTTAAGACCGTAATATTGGTCAATGAAATTCAAAATACAAGTATAAAATTGTTTAGGCTAATTTGGAGCTGTATCAATGACTACACTTTCACCATTAAACAATTTTTTTTACCAAGGTATTCTTGACTACCTGACTAAAATTCTCTTATTTGGATACTGCTTAATAAACCCTAATAATATTAGTATCCTTATAACATCTCCCTTTTCTAAACTCTTAATTTTCCACAATCAACTTCAGTTATATTTCTTTTGTTGTCTCAATATTCTGTTTTGAATTTTTGAGAATGGCAGCCTATCTTTTGTTGCCTATATTTATAACATCTTTTTATTGCTATATACATAAGCAACTTATTCTCACTGGTTATCCCTGCCACATTATATCATAGAACTTCCAAGAAACAGTTGATTTTGTTTATAGTTTAAATTATTAGATCCCTTGTAATTAATACAGATACAATGTAATACAATGCAATCCATTATAGTAATCGTTCCCTATAATTTTCATTGACAGATAAAAAGCACTTATATTTGGCAATATTTATCACCTTTGAAACTACTGTGCTCTATTCACAGATAACATGTGTTTCTAAAGTTTAATAATGTTTAATTCTGTTTTTTACAGTGAGAGTGGTTTATTTAAAAGTTTCAGTATCCTTACTTTCAATCCCAGGAACTAAGGTGTCCATTTGACAATGTCATTAGGCTTTCTCTAATGAATATTTACTTCTTTAGATATAAATTATGGTAACATTCAAATCAGTGGACAAAGTAATCTGAAATGTTGTGGTATCATTTAACATTTAGGTTGTTTTTCTTGATGTTCTATTTTTTGTACTTTTGTTATTTCCATCATAGTCTCTAAGAGTAAATTCTTGCTTTCTTAACATATTCACTACCAATCTATATACAGATATGCAAATCAGGACTGTATTCCTCCTTCAAGAATTTCTACCTCTGCACATCACTGTTTTCCCTCAAGATTTCTCAATATACGCTTCTAGTTTACTGTGCTATTTGCCCTCTTGAGAAAAAATGAAAGGGTAACATGATCTAGCTCTGATATTTATGACTTTATGAAAATCAATAATTTTTAATCTAATTGATATTTATTTCTCCCATTCATTCCTCCTAATCTAAAGCAAATGATTGGGAAACAGTAACTGGATTTCCCCTCCCTTCCAAGCATAGTTTAAATTAATATTTCACGGTTGGCACTGTATACAAAGTTTGAGAAACAATTCATTAAATGTGTCAGAAGACTGTTACACAAATTGGAAAGATAAATATTAGAAAAAGAATCTAAAGTTTTAGTTCACAGACTTCTGTACATTTGAAAAACCTCTTTGTGCATTGTTAATGGGAGTTAAAATTTTTATAATTATTGAAATTTTTATTGGGCTGATAATTTTAAAGCTCATAAAATAAACAATTTCTGGGGTTCAGTTACAGCATTTCCTTTGTAATTTTGAGTACTTTTTCGCTTCATGGCATCTACATGTGGATATTTCCTCAGGTTCTCAGAGTTTTGGTTTCTGACTATTGATTTTGCTTTTTCTTCAGGATGTTTTGAATAATTTGGGATCTTGTGAACTGGATGAAGATGATCTAATGCTTGATTTGGAATTTTTAGAGGAACAGAATCTTCATCCTTCAGGTAAATATTGAATAAATGCACAATATCATACAACTCTGGTCCAAGTCATTTAGCTTTCGTTGATAAGCTAAATATTGTTTAGGCTGCATTCAGTCTTTTCAATCCCCAGTTTCTGTATTCTGTGTGCAAGGCACATGCTAGGTACCCTGGACACATTATTCTGGTGATCTTACAATCTATTATGAAAATATAAATTTGGTTGGAAGATAATTATTAAATAAGAAAAAATTATAAAACAAAAGTTCTTTCAAAGAGGGAAATTCTAATGAAACAGTTAACGATAAAGTTAATATTTTCTTTTCTGGCAGGGGGGAGACAACAATTATAATCCCATTTTTCATTTATTTTATATAACCAAACGAAAGTTTGGTGGACCAAGTTTACTCTTTCAAATCTTAGCAACCTCAGTAATAACTATGGTGGTTAATGTTAATGTGATAAGGTTGACCTCAAAATTAGTAATTACCAATAGCAACCACAAGTACACACTCATAAACACACACACACACACACACACACACACAGGGTTATAGTGTGAGATAAATAAATTCTTGCTGAATGAATGAAGAAGGGAGCCCACTATATTTGTAATAGTTTAAATTTGTATTAAGGCATAAAGTGTAATGTCTTCAAATACCAAAATTATTCCTTCTGTAGGACATAGGAATTAATTGTTCACTCAAATTTAGATATTTGACTAGAAAGGCAAGTTTTTATTTAGTTTTTACTACTAATAATACCTTGAACTTAGTTATTTTCAAGTTAAAGTAGAAGTAACATTAAAGCTTAAAAATCTTGAGTCATACTGCATACATTTAAGAAAACCAACCTCTTGGAATTTATTGTCCATGTTTTTAACTTTTAGGAATTAGACATAATCTCTGAGGTTGTTTCCAGCGGTAATACTTTATGATGAATTTTTGTTCATGCAGTATTTTTATATTATAAATAATGTCATAGTAACAGTTGTCAAAAGAAGGAAATAACAATGTATGTATTTTTTTACACTCTTATTTTAGGCTAATATCAAAAAGGAGCTAAATAAAAATTTTTTCTGCTTAAATGTATATTTAGGATAACCATTTCTTGAGACATTCTTCCTGCAGTTGATTTGACAGATACTCTTTTAAAAATGTAGATTTTTCTCACTTTTATGCAGGTACCTTATACAATTTCATCATTCATGTGTATTTGTATTGAAAGAGTCACACATGGTGACAATGTATACATTTTGGTGGGAAATATGTCAGTATCTAGCAAAACTATACATACATTTATCTTTAGATCCAGCTATCCAACATCTAGTAATTTAATCCTAACACACTGGAAATATACAAATTAATATATGCAAATAACGATTTATTGCAAAATACTTGCAAAAACAAAATATTGGAAAACCTCAAATGTCCTTCAGTAGGACATTGGTTGAATATACAATGGTACACTAAGCAGTCATTAAAAGGAATAATGATGGTGTCGATATGTGCTATAGCATGATTGTAAAGGTGAAGAACTTTGCAGTGATGAATTAGACAGGCAGTACCTAAGGTCACTGATCGCTAACTTCACTACAAGTGTAACAACTAGACATTTTGTCCCTCTTAATGCAATGACTAGAGAAGTACACAGCAGTACCACTCCTGCCCACAAGTACTTAAATCTATTTGTCTCTTGATTAAATAATGATTTTACAGGAAATATTGGGGTGAGGAGAGAGGGAATGTTAAATGGAATGATGGGATTGCCAGCAAGCAAACATAGGTATGGGGCATTCTACAGGGTAAATGGTCTGGTTTCTTCAACAAATAAATGGCATGTTAAAAAGGGGAGGGGTATTGTAGATTAAAAGAGCAAATGCCATGTGACATCTTTGTGTCAAAACATAAAAACACTATGCAAATATATTTCAGAGTTTATCAGAGAAGTTTGAATAGTGATGGAATTATTATCACAGAATTATTTTTATTTTGTTGGGTGCTAAATATTTTTCTTTGGTTTTGTCTTTGAGGAAAACTCTTCATAGAGACGCATGTGGTTGAAATAATATGGTATCTGAGATTTGCTTTACCAACAGTATGGAGGAGGGAATAGATGAAACAATGTTGGTAAATTATTGAAAATTATCAAAGCTCGGAAATAGGTGCTTGGGGTGAAACTTTCATTGATGAGTTGTAATGTTTTCTCTATTTTAGGTATTTTTAAAGATTTTCACAATAAAAATAAAACCAAGTAATAAGTAAGCAGAATTATAGACAACATAGACATCTCAGCTGCGTTTGTTAGGCAACCATGATAAAGAGCAAAGAATGCCTTAAAAATATAAAAGAGTTAGCTCAATTTATTTGCTTGGGAACAAAAATGAACATTTGTAAACTTTAATTTCTCTTTTATAAAATAATGAGTGCAATGAACTTTATTAGTTTATTTTAAAAAGTGATATAACAAATATGATGAATCTCCTGAATCTGCCTCAAGGTGTAGATAACTTGGTTGAAACCAGAACTAGGGTACCTTATGAATCAACTGAGTTAACCAAATTGTTCATAAGATAAATGATGTTACTTTGCATATCTGAAGTACAGTTATAATAAGTGAGATAGTCCTTAAAGTGACTTGGGTTTGTTTAATGTTACTTAATAAAATGAAAACCTATTCACTTTGGATGCCACATTATGGGGTTTGAAAAAAGCCACAAATATCTCTTTATGTACATTAGCTCAGAAAGAAGAATTTTTGGTTGAATTGGTTTTATACAATTTGGTTTTTTTTAAGCAACATAATTAAAGGTCTTATCAGAATATAAGAAGCTTATTATTGATAAATGATACTGGTAAAAAGCTCATTAATACTAAACATTCTAAAATACTGGTTTAAATAAAAGTCATTTTCAAAAGTCTGAACACTAAAATAATGGTACCATTTAATTCTACTACTTACGTTACTGTGGACATCTTTTAATGTTCTTCTTATTTGATTCTTGCTATCTGTATTTTCATCTAAAAATGAATTATATGTTTTCAGTTAGATTTTCAAAAGTTGACCAGTGCAGTGAACAATATGAATAATGTTTCATGAATCCTTTTAATATGTAAATATATCTATGGAGTCCTAAATTAACACACTTCCTTCCTAAAAAAGAGGTAGTATGAGTAAATAGTAGTATAAATAAAATATCTGTTTTAAAGTGCAGTAAGTGGATATTATCTTTTTTTTTTTTAATGAAAGCAAGAAAGGACAATTTCAATGAAAAAAAGGTGTATGAATTCAAAATGAGTTCCCGAAAGGAGACTTGCCTTAAGGAGAAAAAATAAAAGCAACTATTCTGAATAACTTACTCTGATCTTGGCATTATCTAATATTATCTTTTAAATTCTAATATAAAAGCTAAGATTTTAGATTAAAAAGCCTGTGGATAAGCCTTCCAGATGTCTTTTATTATGTTTTCTTCAATTAATGTTTAAATTACTTTTCTGGAAATTTTTTTATGTTCAGTTAATATGCATCATGTTTAAACATAGGATTATCAATTTGTTTAATACCAGACATTCCATTTCCCCTGTAGTAAATTATTATATTTACTGTTTTTCTGTTTAATGCATCATTTATAATGTACATATGACCAGTTATTTTTTAATTAAAAAATATGAGATGCTATCAGTTATAATTTGATAAATTAAAAAGTATATTAGTGACCTTCCCACTTTTTATCTTTCTTTACTGTCTTATTCATGTTGATATGGTGGTGTTTTTGCCACAGATGGAGTCATGCAAGATATTAGCAGTGATGTTGGTTAGATATACCTCAACAGCCTTTTGAAAAATAAAAGTACTAAC
This sequence comes from Monodon monoceros, assembly GCF_005190385.1. Taxonomy (NCBI): domain Eukaryota; kingdom Metazoa; phylum Chordata; class Mammalia; order Artiodactyla; family Monodontidae; genus Monodon; species Monodon monoceros. Next base: position 9,572,884 of record NW_021703777.1, read on the forward strand.
AAGATTTACTAGCATTTAGTATCTCTAAGACTCAAACAGGTGCCCTGAAAATTTTATTTACCCTTAAATGCATGTTATGAACTACATAATCTGTCAAAGGAAAAATACCAGAAATATATTTTTGCCTAGTTTTCTTTATGTAGTTTTACATTTTTGTGATTAGGATTTTTTTCTATTAATTTAAGCATCTTACAAAATAATCATTCAAGAAAATAAGGTAGTGATTAAAGAAGGATATGAAAAATAAAATGAAGCCACAGATAAGTTTGGCACACAAAATGTATACTAGTATTACCTCAGAGACCCAAACATGTTACTTGGAGTATACTACTAGCATATGTGAAGAAAGAAACAGAACCAATTGCATGATTAAAAATATATACCATCGGGCTTCCCTGGTGGTGCAGTGGTTGAGAGCCCGCCTGCCGATGCAGGGGACGTGGGTTCATGTCCCAGTCCGGGAAGATCCCACATGCCGCGGAGTGGCTAGGCCTGTGAGCCATGGCCACTGAACCTGCGCGTCCGGAGCCTGTGCTCCACAATGGGAGAGGCCACAACAGTGAGAGGCCCGCATACCGGAAAAAAAAAAAAAATATATATATATATATATATATATATATATATATATATACCATCAATCATTCAGTCAATCAGTCAATGCCCTTTTTAAAATAAAGGAATTCTTGTTACTGAGAACTGAAAGATACTTTGCTCACATGTCTTTATAAGGTATAAATTATTTGATATCAGTAGTTTCCTCAGCAGCTCCTTTCAATGCAAGCTGGTAGCATCATGTTACCAGTTCTGCAGAAGAAATTCTAAATGGTAACACATCAGTGTAGCAAAAGCTAGGAGCTTTATGAGGAGCTTGCTTAATCCCAAAATAAAATCTAGTTCCTTGTCCATAGTTCATATTCCTCAGCTAATTTTTTTTTTTTTTTTTTTGCGGTACACGGGCCTCTCACTGCTGTGGCCTCTCCCATTGTGGAGCACAGGCTCCAGACGCGCAGGCTTAGCGGCCATGGCTCACGGGCCCAGCCGCTCCGCCGCATGTGGGATCTTCCCGGGCCGGGGCACGAACCCGTGTCCCCTGCATCGGCAGGCGGACTCTCAACCACTGCGCCACCAGGGAAGCCCTGGATTACCCCATTTAATCCTAACAACAATTCTCTAGAAATTATTACTATTCTTGCTTTGATAATGAAGGAATGGAGATCCAGAGAGTGTTATTATTGGTCCAGGACTGCAGAGATAATAAGTGGCAGAAGTAGGGTTTAAATTACACCATGGTGACTTGGTGCCTACCTAATGTTTTCACAGAGCTCTCAGTGACCTTTAGTTGCTAGAAAAAGCAGTTATAACAAAACTGAAAAATGTTCCTTTGTAATACAGTGTTTGAGTAACACTATAGTGAGGACAAAATTGGGACAAAAGTCATTTCCTGGGTTTCACCCCCTGGTGCTGTTGCTCTTTTCTGCCTTGAAAGGCTTAGAGTACCTGTTATCTGCTTGGTAGCCATTAGATGGCAATCGTGTTCTGATAATAATGATAGTGACCCTGTCATACATTTGTATTCAGCTTTACAGTTTACAAGGGACTTCAAATATGTTATCTCATCAGATTATCACAATAACACTCTGAGACAGGTGTTAATATATCCCAACTACAGTAGAGGAAGCAAATACTCTATGGTTAAAAACTTACTGAAGTTCGTATAGCCAATATTAACCCAGATCTTAACATTAAATGACAGGGTTTTTTCACTATCTTTCTGGATCTTGCGGCTTCTGATTTTACATAGTACAAATCTAATCTATTTGGTTATATATTTTCCAAGCCCACTGAAAATCATAGTTACATCTTAGAAAAGGGGAAAGGGTTGCTTTAAGCAGACATGCTGAATGTGGTGAAAAATAAATACCACTAGCAAAAAAGCAAGAGGAAAAGGCAAAAAGCTTTGAAAAGTAGGCAAAGTCATAAAGCAGAATAGTACAGGGTCGTTAAGTGTAAGAACAGACGTCGCCATCTGCATCAGCAGGTCATGAGGCATTACTGTATTGCAGTATATTATTCCATTGCATTTAAAAATTATTATAGCTTTGAATCATTGAGAAAAAATTATAGTCTGCATACTCTGATAAGATAGTAAGCTATAAAATTCACAGGAAATATATCTATCTGAACTGTTTTTATTTAACTCTTTAATATGTTAAGAGGAAACAGTTTCTTAGTTCTTCATAAACTTTATCCAGAAAGTATCATTTCCTAAGGATTCTAGATTGCAAAATTGGAGTATATTTTATTAAAATACTTTTTATATAATTTTTATATTTCTCCCCATATTCCTTCCCCCCAATTCTTGCAAATGACTGAATAAACAAAAGGAGAGCTGTGAGAAGGTTTACTAATTATCATTCTTGAAAATTCAGTAATTTATTTATGGCCTACTGGTAGGGTATTAGGGATCATGATATTACTTAAACTCAAGACTGTACAATTGGCTGTAACATCTATTTTCAGGATAGATCAAAATTTTAGTGGTTTTTGTTTATTTCTTGGTTTTGGCAGATAAATTTATTGATTGACCAATAATTAGTTCATTAATTTGATACTTCGCTTTCAATTGCAATTTTTAAATTTCAAACTTACCGGTTTTCAATATGATGTTCACCTGGGTGCATTGTTTTCGGTGTTTGGTTCATGATATTAAATGGCATATTTAAATGACAGAATTGCTTCAGCTACAAAGAAGGCTTTTAGATGAAACCATTTTTAAGGTCTAATAACTATAGCTGAAAAATGTTTACACATTCTGACCTAATTTAATATTAAATGACAATTTTAATGAAGTCATAGAATTTACTTGTAACCTGCTATTGTAGCATTTCATACTGTTATAAACTCTCTTCTGTGCAAAAGGGCAGTCAAAGGCCTAAGTTCATTAGAGGATACAGTCAAAGGAAAAGATTTCTTTCATTCAGCATAGTTTTTCTGGAGCAATTAGAAAGAAAATATGTGTCTCAATATAGAATTTCATGGCCTTGTACAATTATGTGGTGACATCTCCACACAATTGCTTGAATAATGCCAGCAGCATCAGCTGTCACAATCTAAACGAACAAGTAATTAAGAAAACTAATGCTGGTCTTTCTTCTGAAGAAGTAGAATATTTATGTTTTTAAAATTGTTCACCAACAAGAAAAATAACCACTGACATGAAACATAATTTTCTACAGTGCCTGAGGCAGAAAAGATAGAAATAATAATGAACATTCGCACTATTACAAAAAATTAAGTTGTAATTGTATACACCAAAAACAATTACAGAGTCCCTTTTCCTTGGATTATAAAATTTTAATAGCATCATTTTATCAGGTGTCACCATAGCATCTAGCATCTTGACCCTTTTATTTATGTTCTGCTTCTCCACCTTATTAACCAAAACTTCCAAAAGTTGACAGTGGAATTGGGGGTCTCATTCTTATGAGGACCACTTTTTTTCTCTAACCATACACCTCAGTATGCTAGGATAACCTACACTTGTCTGAATAATTAGTAGATTTGAGTGAGCCATGATATTTGTGTCAAATGCTGATTCCCCAACCTTTTGATAAGAAACTGCTCAGTTCATTACTTACTGAAGTGAGGGCGAAACGCCACCTCTGATGAACTCTGGTTGTCTTTCGGAGGGGAAAGAACAAGTTAGGATTTATAGAGATTTTGAATTTGGTTTAAAGCAGCTATTTCAGTTTGAAGGTTTGACTGGGACTGGGATTAGATAAAATAGTTTCAGAATGTAAGATCTGTGGAAGCTACAAGGCAAGGATTTTAAAGTGAAAGGATGATTCTTGATGCATAAACTGCTGATGCTTTCTACTGAAAAATTGGTAGGTCTTTTGGGAAAGCCCTGTAATGAACAGTGAAGCTATTTGAAATAGTTAAGTTATTCCAATAAAGACAGTAAAATAGTAAAATGATGTTCATATACACAGTCACCTATTTGGGAGTTGGTAGTTTTAGGTGTTAATCCCCACTGAGGGAGACAGAGGGATAGACCATTTTTAGGTGGAGGCATCATCCATGCAGATTTTCACTGTTGTTTGAGGTGTCATCATCACATATCACGTCATTGTCTCATCATCCATACATCACGTTAGATTCTGAAGATGACATATCTGAACTCTGCAACATAAATACTAAAATAAGGTTTCTGATCAGGATTTGTTATCCACTCTCAGCCCGCAGTCGAGTGCCCAGATTAAATAGGAGACGAGACCCCATCCCCATTCTGAAGAGCCTACAGAACCAGATATGGGGTTGTTAACGAAACTACTTTAATTTTCTGATATCTTATTTTTAGTCAGGATACTTTGGGTAAGAGGACAAAAGCGTCTCCAGCCTAGGCTGCAAATGGATATTCTGAATAAGGTTTAGATAGAAGAAATCTCTCCTGGACTGAAATATTTTAAAATTTTGTCTCAAGTAAAATCTGCTCTCAACATCCTAAAAGTGATAGGACATATAAAAATATTATCTGAATGATGGGTTAAACCAGCTTGTCATTGCAAATATGTCCACATTTGAAGATGATTAAGACAACTGAAAAGTTTTTTTTATTGTCTCCTTGTGAGATTTTGTCTTCTAATTGAACATTACTCATATGCACTGAAAGATCGGGACTTTTTGGATATCTTGGCACCAATAGTAATCTGGATCTGCTCCCTCATTAGAGTATTCATAGATCAGAAAATTATTAAAATACATATTATTGGGGGGTAATAATGGTAAAAAATATTCTGAGGAAAATGGAAATAAAGGTTATCACTAATTTTACCAGGTGGTTCTTCTTAATAACATATTTTAATGATTTAAAGAGTCACATTATTTCACATTTTACTATCTCTGATATTGATGTATTTATAATGAAGATTTTTAAAAAATTCTATTAATTTTTTGGCCGCACTGTTTGGCATGTAGGACCTTAGTTCCCTGACCAGGGGTCGAAACCGTGCCCCCTGCATGGGGAGTGCAGAGTCTTAACCACTGGACTGCCAGGGAAGTCCAGTATAATGAAGATATTTCAGCAGCGTGTCCTAGATAGACAGCGGTTTTATTTTTCTTTTAAATTGTTACATAAAATGTGTCTTGCAATTAATGGTGTCTTAGATCCAAAAAAATATATATCTTTAGATTAGTGGTCCCCAAACTTTTTGGCACCAGGGACCAGTTTCATGGAAGGCAGTTTTTCCATGGGGGGTCAGGTGATGGTTCAGGCGGTAATGTGAGCGATGGTGAGTGGCAGATGAAGCTTCGCTCTCTCGCCCACCACTCTCCTCCTGCTGTGTGGCCCGGTTCCTAACAGGCCGTGGACCGGTACCAGTCCGTGTCCCAGGGGTTGGGTACCCCTTCTTTAGATAATAAGAATTTGAGAGAGCCGTAGGGGTGAAGTGTTAACCTGTATATCTTTGACTTCATATTGCCTACATTTAAAGAATCCATAATACTCCCCAATTCTGATTGGACACCCTTAAAGAGTCATATTTGCTTTAACATTGTTTTATTATTTTGAAAAGTAAAACATTTATCATCTTCAGTATGGTACTAACTGCAGTACTCATAATTCTGTACTTGTGTATGTGGGACATATACATTATTGTTTTGTGCTTATTCATGCCTTTATATGTTCGTATTTTTTCCTAGTCCTGCCTACTATGATCTTCATTATCCTTACGTGTAAAAAAAAAACTACCCTTTAGAGAAGAGATTTCTGTTACTAAGAATTACATTTTTATCTCATATTCTACATTTTTATCACTCTGTGAAAGTAAGAGAGGTCAACTTCGACCATCACTTAGAGATACTGACTCCAGAGTCTCTACCTCCAGCTTAAGCCTCTTTCACGTACAGATATATGTATATAACAGTCTGCTAACAATTTTACTCGATGCCAGTAATATGCTTTGTACTTATTTTTATTTTTATTCATTTATTTGGCTATGCCGGGTCTTAGTTGTGGCACACGGGATCTTCAACTGCGGCATGCCTGGATCTTCAGTTGCAGCATGCAGGATCTTTATTTCCGGCATGCGAACTCAGTTGTGGCATGTGGGATCTAGTTCCCTAATCAGGGATCAAACCCAGGCCCCCTGCATTGGGAGTGCAGAGTCTTAGCCACTGGACCACCAGGGAAGTCCCAGTAATGTGCTTTAGGTTTAATTGATTCAAGATTAACCTTATTCTTCCTGCCTCTTACTTTGTTCTTCTCTATTTATTTAATCTCTTGGTGAATGACACCAACATTATGCAGACAGAAGCTTGAAGCCAGATGTCACCGGGTTTAATTGATGCTACTTTTTAGCTATTCTTGATTCTACACCCTCCTCTCCACAATTCCTGTTTCAGTCTTTATTTGGGCCAGGATCATTTTCCTCTAATTCTATGTGACCCAGTTGGTTTTTGAGGCCCTTTCTCTGGCCCAAATGTCCATTAGTGCCATCTTTGTTTTTTCTTTTTCCTCAGTGCCAACCCTGATGCAGAACTCAGGTCCTCTTTCAATTTCCCATCTCTTACCCCACTGCACAAAAAAAAATTCTATCAAATAAAAACTTTCATGATTAACGTTGACTTTATTTCAGAATTTGGAGTCAAGGTGGAGTAATCATCTAGTTCCAGTGAGAGAGAAGGTAGACAGTGTATTCAGGAGTTTCATTTTGCTCTCTGTTCTGGACTTTCCTCAGTTTCTTTCCTACAGCCACATTCTTCTCCAAATTCTGGCCCATTTGTCCTTTTTCCTTCTTTAATTCATGCAAAGCAGATCTACAGGCTACTCTCAGGGCTAGGTGTCAGCTGGCTCATAGGCCCAAAGGCAGAGGCTCCACCTCTGAAATGGTTTAGCAGAGCATTTTCCTATCAAAGGTAGGGCTCTCCCAACTAGATTATGCTGCTACATCTTGTCTCTATCTCCTTACATGCTTGCCTCCTGTTTTAAGTTTGACCTCCTCTAATCCATTCTCCATATTGCCCACAAGGTACGCTATCATGCCAACCTGATATTGGTCACTGACGTATCTTTAAAATTTTCAGTATTCCCTATTGCTTTCATTATAAATTCCAGTTTCATTAGTGTGGCTTACAAAATTCCCAAACTTCAATACTCACCACTTTTTCTACATAGCAAGATTGACTTCAAGCAAATAATTATTGAAGGTGTACTATCAGCCCTAAGATTATGGTAGCAGACGCGGGCCATGTAGCGTATGACCTAATGGAAAATTCTATTTTTAAATGATTGTTAAGGAAGAAAACAGCAGTATGCAGTGGAAGGATATAGCCATCTTGGCAAGAAAAGACTTCCTGAGGAGGTGATATTTAAGCTTTTACATGAAGGATAAGTGGGTGTTCAGTGAGATGGTGGGGGAAATGGCTTAGCAAATTGGAATTCTTAGAGGAAAGTGTGACACGTTGAGGAACATCAAGGAAGCCCAGCGTGCTTTGGCAGAGTAGGGAGTAAGTGGCACTAGCTGAGTGACTTGAATGAACCATGTTCCTTCTTGCCCGTATGATGTTTGAAGTGCTGTCTTCTGATCCTGAAATGTTCTTTCCTTTCTTATTTATTATCAGTGTTCAACTGCTAAAATAAAGTCTGAAACCACTGATCTGTTTGAATGAAATTAGAACACTCTCTAACACCATACACAAAAGTAAAAAAAATGGATTAAAGACCTAAATGTAAGGCCAGACCCTATCAAACTCTTAGAGGAAAACATAGGCAGAACACTCTATGACATAAATCACAGCAAGATCCTTTTTGACCCACCTCCTAGAGAAATGGAAATAAAAATAAAAATAAACAAGTGGGACAAAATGAAACGTAAAAGCTTGTGCACAGCAAAGGAAACTATAAACAAGACGAAAAGAGAACCCTCGGAATGGGAGAAAATATTTGCAAATGAAGCAAATATTAATCTCCAAAATTTACAAGCAGCTCATGCAGCTCAATATCAAGAAAACAAACAACCCAATCCAAAAATGGGCTGAAGACCTAAATAGACACTTCTCCAACGAAGATACACAGATTGCCAACAAACACATGAAAGAATGCTCAACATCATTAATCATTAGAGAAATGCAAATCAAAACTACAATGAGATATCATCTCATACCTGTCAGAATGGCCATCATCCAAAAATCTACAAACAATAAATGCTGGAGAGGGTGTGGAGAAAAGGGAACCCTCTTGCACTGTTGGTGGGAATGTAAATTGATACAGTCACCATGGAGAAAAGTATGGAGGTTCCTTAAAAAACTAAAAATAGAACTGCAATATGACCCAGCAATCCCACTACTGGGCATGTACCCTGAGAAAACCATAATTCAAAAAGAGTCATGCACCACAATGTTCATTGCAGCTCTATTTACAATAGCCAGGACGTGGAAGCAACCTAAGTGTCCATCGACAGATGAATGGACAAAGAAGAAGTGGCAGATATATACAATGGAATATTACTCAGCCATAAAAAGAAACGAAATTGAGTTATTTGTAGTGAGGTGGATGGACCTAGAGTCTGTCATACAGAGTGAAGTAAGTCAGAAAGAGAAAAACAAATACTATATCCTAACGTACATATATGGAATCTAAAAAAACAGTACTGATGAACCTAGTGGCAGGATAGGAATAAAGACACAGCCATAGAGAACGGACTTGAGGACACAGTTGGGGAAGGGGAAGCTGGGACAAAGTGAGAGAGTGGCATTGACATATTTACACTACCAAACATAAAATCGACGGCTAGTGGAAAGCCGCTGCATAGCACAGGGAAATCAGCTTGATGCTTTGTGACAACCTAGAGGGGTGGGATAGGGAGGGTGGGAGGGAGGCTCAAGAGGGAGCGGATATGGGGATATATGTATACGTATAACTGATTCACTTTGTTGTACAGCAGAAACTAACAACATTGTAAAGCAATTATACTCCAATAAAGATATTTTTTAAAAAAGTATGTGCACAGGAGAAAATAAAGGTGATACTAGGCAATGATGTTAAGGGCTAAATAAATATATTATTGATATGTTCAGGGGAAAGAGATATTTCTGTGGGCTGCATTAGGAAGCATGGCTTCAGGAGAGGTTGTACTTACACTTATTTAAAGTGCAGTAAAGTCTCAGGTGGGAAAGAATTCTATGAGCAGGAATTAATAATAAAGAAAAGATTAAAGAAGTAAATATTTAATTTGTCTGAACTTCAAAAGCAAAGATTAGGAATTATTTATGCAATTTTTAATCCTATTACTATTTTTCTTTTTTCTCATGTGTTTTTAAATAGTTGAAAACAAAATAGGGCTTTGTTTTTTACTTTTGCTATAAAATAAAATACTAAATGTGTTAAGTATTGGAACAAAAGGATGACTTGTTAATTTCAAATATGAGTCTGATGATATATATCAATAAAAATCGTTGTAAAATGTTAACCAGCGGGACTTCCCTGGTGGCCCAGTGGTTATGACTCTGTGCTTTCAACGTAGGGGGCGTAGGTTTGATCCCTGGTCAGGGAACTAAGCTCCCACATGCCACGCGGCATGGCCAAAAAGTTTTAAAAATATATATATTAACCAGGAATTATAGTTCTACGAATTGGTACTTGGCAATATGCTTTTCTGAATAACTCTGTGCTTCTCTGACTAGCAGAATTGCTTTTAAGTTGTTCTGAACAATCTTCTCAATGCAAATGTCTAAAAGAATTCTAGATTATTCTTTCTAAGAATATTTTTAAATGTGTTTCTGTGGGATAAGGAAGTAATATATCTACAGAAAGTAAAAATATACTTCAAGGGCAAATATTTAAAAGTCAGTAATTATCAAAGGCAGCGTTCTTTCTAACCAGATAGTAGACAGTTTGTAAATGTTAAGGTTCTTTTTTTTTTTTTTTTTTTTTTGCGGTACGCGGGCCTCTCACTGTTGTGGCCTCTCCCGTTGCGGAGCACAGGCTCCAGACGCTCAGGCCCAGCGGCCATGGCTCACGGGCCTAGCCGCTCCGCAGCATGTGGGATCTTCCCGGACCGGGGCATGAACACGTGTCCCCTGCATCGGCAGGCGGACTCTCAACCACTGCGCCACCAGGGAAGCCCCTAAGGGTCATTTTTGTGTGTCGAGTAGCCAAAGCTGTATTCATATTTTTTACTGTAGTGGTGACTAATACAGATACTTTTCCTAGTTCAGTTGCTTATTTCTTTGAGGATTTTTTCTCTAACATAGAGAAAAACATTTCTCTATCATATCATTTTAGAAAAAGATGGGAACTTAGATATGTTCTAATCCAGCAATCTTTGTATACGAGGAAATTTAAATCCATGTGTAAAGTGACTTACTCAGCATCACCTAACTTGCAAAAATAAGGAATATAGAATGGAAGGCTTTGGATTAACCTTTTGCATATATATTCTAATAACATTAATGAACATTATAAATTACAATATGCTAAATATTTCTTAAGCAACTATGAGTGTAGATAATGTACTCTAAGACCCTATTATGGCATCTTTTAAAAATTTGTGATTGACTTTATGCAATAGATATAGTCCAAAGCTATAGTGATTATTTTCATGAAACATGACTGAACACCTAGTGGAAAGAAGACCACACTTTAAACAAAAATTTAAGCAGGGGTATTTTTTTTTTTTTATCAACTCTATGATCTTGAGTGTATATACACATGATAAAATGTAGATCTGAAATTCCAAGTGTATTTTAAATTTGACTTTAACTGTATTCAGTTATACACATTTGTATGTGTTAATTTTGAGCTTAGAGGCATGATGAGATTTTTGTTCTAGAATAAAGCAAACTATACTCTTAATGATTAGAATATAGTGTTAATCAGCCCCATTTTGCAATCTTATCTTTTATTATAGTCACCAGGAACAGAAACTCATTTCTCTAAGAGGCATACCTGTGGTTTTGTTATATTAGCCAGATTTTTAGCACTGACAGATCCTCTTTGATCCAGTTTGCAGATATCATGCCCATAGGTTCTAAATCAAACAAGTGTTATGCTAATCTCACTTTAATTTTTCCTTTCTATCCTTATATTTTCAGTACTCCTCAGGAGATGAATATATTTGCTAAGAATACAAAAGCTTTATCCTATTATGCAGAGTTGTTTTATTAAGCAGAATTTCACAGTTGAATCTGTCCTTTTTATTTTTCTCCTCCTGTCGATGCATTACCATCTTTCTCTGACTATATCTTTCTTTCTCCAACAACAAAAAAAGAAATGCTTTCATACATTTATTGGGTAACAGAATTATATAGAAAAATATATATTTATTTTTATATAGTAAAATATTAAGTAAATAATATGAAAATCAGAATGTCAAAGTGCTGTCTTAAATGAAACTCATTGATGAAGGTGAACCAAGTTTGCAGCTGAAGAATGTGTTCTCCTAGGCAAAATACTTTATGACACGTGTCTCACGTGTATTTACTTTAGGAGGTGCTTCTTGTTTACCTTGTCTGTCTATAAATACACAGATGGTTTTACCTTAGGTCTCTGAATTTATTCTCACACATTTGGTCATTTATTCGTAATAAGTATAGCCTCTGATGCCTGCATAGGGATGCCACTCATCCTATGAGAGATACTGTTTAGCTTAGAATTTGCAAAATTAGACAGATGCTAAATATGATTTAAATCTTTCTCTTAATACCAAAGCTGTCAGGAAACCGCCTATGTCAAAAAAAGTATACATTTAAATTTCTGTGCTTATGGAAGAATAAAAAATAAAACTGTTGTAAATATCTTTTAGGGACATTTACATAGAAGTGAATCTGTGTGTGACTAAAACAAATCAAATTGAACTCTTTTGTTTTTGTTGTCAGTGTTTTCTTTTGTGCATTATAAATAAGTAGAGTTCAATGAATAGCTTTTTAAAACATACTCATAGGCTATAGTAAAGAAAGTCATATACCCTGTTCCCATAGGCATGCTCTGTGGTTTTGTTAGAACAGAAGTAGTTGAGTGAGTGTGTTTGTGTGTATGTGTGCACATGTCATGTAAATTTTGGGAGAGAGGGGAGAGAGGGAAGGGAAGGGGTGGCAGGAGAGGGACGAGAGAGATATCAGAGAGAATTAAGCAATGAATAAATGGATGCATGAATTCATTATAAAAATATGGCAAAAAAGGTTTAGCTCATAAAAATATTATCCTTATAAAAAGATTAAGATACAATTCAATGATCCATAATAATGTTTGATTGAAAATTCCTGAGAGTAATTATAGATCATGAGGCATTTCAAATGTATTAGATGAAGAAATAAATCATACTATGTATGCTTCTCTTTAACCAGACCATATTTGTTACAAAGCAAATTTCATTTATACAGAGATTTGCTGGAGTATTAACTATTTTGTCAAAGTGCTTTTGGATGAAGAAACATAATGTACTCATTTTCATTTTCTCGATTGCTTTAGAGAAATAAAAGTCTTGTTTAAAATATAGTAAGTAGAATAAAATAAATCAACCCACAGGATTAAGTTGATAGCAAATTCTTATTTTCTTTTATAGGAAGTAAATATCTTTGTTTATTAGAAATTGTCATTTGCTCCAAATAAGTTATACAGATACTTTACCTTAAAGGAGGGGAGCATAATTTCCCACACCTAAAGTATGGGCTGCACATAATGACTTCTTTCCAAGGAGTGTAGTATGGTAGGGGTGAAAAAAATAATAATACTGTTACAGTGGAGAAATCTGTACAGTTGATATGTGTATCATGTCATAAAAATAGCTTTACCTCCATAATCTTCCATCTAAAACCCATAACCTCAGTTTAATCATGAGGAAAATATCAGAAGAATTTTAATGGAGGAGGATTCTATAATATACCAGTACTTCTCAATATTGGTAAGGTCATGAGAAACAAGGAAAGTCTGAGAAACTGTCACAGCCAAGAGAAGCTAAGGAGATAAATTATATTTGTGGACCCAGTTTCAGTGTGTGTGTGTGTAGGCTTTCCCATAACAACAAGCAATTCTCCAATACCAGCAAGAGTGTCTGAAAATTCAACTCAACTCTGACACTGTCTAGCCAGAGATAGGATCAGATTCCACAGGTAAATAGCTCAGTCCCATTAGTCCACCTTACATTTTAGAAGGCAATCACAAACCCAGGTCACCTGTACTTTTGACCAAAAGGCTACAAATGGAGGTTCCAAAGACTCGCTCAACTCAGGATGCCAGTTGCAAGTCCAGGTTATCTGTACTTCTGACAAACTGACTATAAATCACAGGTTCCCATGATCCCCTGCTTGGGTTGGATTGATTTGCTAGAACAGCTCATAGAAACACATTTACTCCCTAGATTACCAACATGCTACAAAGGATATTGAAGGATATGAATCAACAGCCAGACGTCGAGATTCATAGGGTGAAGTTCCAAACAAAAGATCTTCTGTCCTCATGGAGTTTTGGGGCCCAGCATGGTGGCACATAGAAGTGTTCTGGTTTCCCAACCTGGATGCTCTCTGAACCCTGTCTTTTGGGATTTTTATAGAGGCTTCATTACATAGGAATGATTGATTAAGTCATTAGCTATTGGCTATTGATTCAACCTCCAACCCCTCTGCCCTCCCCAGAGATAAGGGGGATGGTATTGAAAGTTTCAACCCTCTAATCACAAGGTTGGTTCCTTTGGTTACCAGGCCTATCAGGTGATTTAGGGGCATTCCAAAGTCACCTTATTAACATAACAAAAGACAGCTTGATCACCCTCTTCACTTAAGAAATTCCCAGGGTTTTAGGACCTCTGTGCCAGAAATGGGGACAAAGACCAAATATATATTTCTTATTATAAATCATAATATCACAGGAGACATGAGAACTAAATGTAATGTGGTATCGTGGAACAGAAAAAGAACGTTCGGTAAAAACTAAGGAAATCTGAAACAAACTTTATCCTTTAGTTGATAATATTAATGTTAGTCTATTAATTGCAACAGATATACTATACTATTATAAAAATTAATAATAGGGTAAATTGGGGGATATAGAGCACCTCTTTGTACTGTTTGTAAGTTGAAAACTGTTCTAAAAATAAAGTATATTAATAAAAAGAAAACAATACCGCTTTATTTGTTTAGTGTTCCCTTTCAGAGGAATTAGGCTCAAAAGTAAAATATTGATGAAAAAAGACATGCCCACATTACCGTTGTAGAAGTCCTTAACGTTATTGTAAGGACACAGTATCATTGGTTTATATGAAGAGCTGTTTTAATGACACAGGTCTGTTGACAATCCATTAGAAGACAGGCGTTTGAATTAGTAAACTGCACACATAAAATGTGAGAAGTTTCCCATGTAATCTTTATAATCATATATAATATGAGATTTAAGGGATTAAGGGTATATGTCTTTATATTTCAGGAAAATATGCAACTATTATAGCTCATTTACTTTATTCCCAAGAGTTATAAAACAGTATTTGTGAAGAGGGTTTGAATTAAAACATGGGATTTGGAAAATATTGTCAGAAGACTGTGTAAATTGTGTCAAACTGCTCTTGGTGGCTTGATGTTAGCGAAAAGAATTATTGTATTTTAAATGATATAAGCAAATAAAAACTTGATTTTCCAATAGTACAGAACAGCAGTGTATCTATCATGTTAATAGAGATTGTGTGGCTTGTCGCAATTTAAGCAACAAGATTATCCTTATATTTGGCAAATGTGTGATTTGAATGGCTTGTGTTTTAGTTTTCAATTTTTAACTTTTTAGTTGGAATGTAGGTAGTCAGAGTCAGAGTAAATACACTTCATCAATTAAGAATTATTGTTTTATATTTCAGTTCATTTGACAGAAAGTACGTGCTTAGCAGAGATCTCTCCTGTCTCATTATAATTCTGTGTACAATAGGAGAGTGAATCAATCATTAATGGAAACCAAACAACATGCTGTGAAAACATAAAGAAGAAATAATCTGTTCTAATGTCCAGGGATGGGAACTATCAGGGAAATCTCCAGTCTTTATGGACCAAGTCTTGAGAACCAGATGGGAGATCCATGAGAAAGGAAGATATATGCGGTGGATGCAATACATGCCTTCCAAACAGTCCAAGTCCTGGATGCATTTCAGGAAAAATTTAAATACTGGTAGTAGTTGTCATTTAATTATAGTTTTTATCTGGTACACTTTCAAAGAGGGTTTCAGTTGGCATTTTTTTCTTTGTGTAAATTAATGGGATTGCAGTTAACGATTTGGAGTCACTTTATTCATTAAATGAATTTCTGATAAATTGTGAAAATGAATATTTACATATCAAGTTACATCTAACATTTGAATTTCTATTTCAGATGTGTTTTCACTAGGGAAAAACATGATCCCAACCATACAAATAGATGAAAAATGTAAAAAGGAGGTAAAAATTATTTGCAACAATGTCAAAATTTATTTTCAAGGAGATTTCTGCCTTTGAGTTCAGAGTCTGTATGCATTTAAATCTCCAGTACAAACTCTGAGTGAAATTCATCAAAAATGAAATCAATCCACATTATCTTGGTACTCTTAAAAGCATGTGTAAATTAAAATATATCACATAGCTAATTCCAATTTTATTGACAGTTCTTACTGCCTCACAGGGATTTGAATGTTTAAATATTTTAGCAGCCACACCGGTTAGCGTTTCAGGAATGTCACTGCCTTAGAGGTATAGTAAAATTCACCAGCTGTGAAAGTCATACAGCAAACGTTTTTTCTTTTTTCTTTTTTTTTTTTTTTTGCGGTACGCGGGCCTCTCACTGTTGTGGCCTCTCCCGTTGCGGAGCACAGGCTTTGGACGCGCAGGCTCAGCGGCCATGGCTCACGGGCCCAGCCGCTCCGCGGCATGTGGGATCTTCCCGGACTGGGGCACGAACCCGCGTCCCCTGCGTCGGCAGGCGGACTCTCAACCACTGCGCCACCAGGGAAGCCCAGCAAACGTTTTTTCAAGATTTTTTTTTCTTACAATAAATTACGTTGTTCCTATGTTTATGTATTGACATCCTACCTTTTTCCCCTTGAGGGATTTAATTAACCCTATAATAAATGTGTGTGTTTTTGTGTGTGTGTGTGTGTGTGTGTGTGTGTGTGTGTAATTACTGATGGATGAATAACAGGGTGATCTTTTGTACCTGACATGTTGGTTTTAGAGAACCTCATTAGGAAAACTTTTGCAGTATTGCCTGAGCTAGTGAAGGATTGGAAGATATTTTTAATACTTCTGTGATAATGAAAATAAGTTTCACCAATAGCAGAAGTCCAAGTTATTGTTATAAAATATTATAATTAATATTTTTCATGCTTTATTACATGCATAAATCTAAATTTATGCTAAGTAAAAGTGTTTAAGGAGAAGATGATCTCTTTTGCAGAAGAAAAAGTCAAGAAGAAAATTTGAGAGCAGATTATAAGTAGAAATAATAGAACAGAACTCATGGAATTTGTTTTACCTGTAAGGAATTATGTTTATGGACATTTTTACATTATCTCTGTAATGCTGGCTTAAGGAAAGGAGGATTTCCTAAATGCTCACATTTTAATAGTTTAAATTTCCTAGGAGGCAGCTATGGGTGTAAAAAAATGTGAAATTGAGGGAAAGAACCTCTGGAGCTGATTTTTCTCAGGTTAAACACCAAATTTTTAAAAAGGTAAAACTGATGGCTTGTTTTTAATTTCACAGAAGGCTTAGTTTACAGAGAGGAATGACTTATGTTTCTTTTTAGATCTTTACTTAGCCCAAAGGAACTAATGATCTTCTAGAATGTACATGCTTTATTATCTAAATTCACTCAAATATCTAACTTTACTCTCCAGTGAAACAAATTTATAAATAGAGGAAGAAATGTAAAACATCATAAGAATCTAAGAAATGTCTAAATGAATAGCTATAACTAGTGAGAGCACGAGAGTCATGGGCAAAGCACTTTGGGCTTAAAAACAGCAAGAGAGCAAGTCTAAACTGCAACTATCATGTAAGTGTCCTCTACATTGATGTTAGTGTGTCATTTGATATAATTTATAAAAACAAACAAATAATAACACACCAAAACCCTTCCTTTTAGGAGTCTTTCAAATTAATTTGGTTGTGTGTTCATATAGACAAATCTGATGACAGGACCACAAATTAAGGATCGTGACAAAAAAACACTGTCACTACAACACAGAAAAAGACATCTACTCCTAACAGTTCAGTTTGGGAAGAAAAGTAAGAAAAAAAGGAAAAAGTAAAAAGGTTAATTTACTTGAAATTTCAGCTATTAGTGAAGTTAAAGTTATATTGTACTGATTAACTCTGTAAAAGAATTAGTATGGTTAGAAAGAATGCATAAAATAAGGCCACACGATTCATCTTTGGAATGCATTCTATAAATCTCTAGGAAAACTCCACCAGTGCCTGACTTTGATAGGAGTAGTACACTGGAGAGTATTATTGTGGGGAAAGCCTCCCATTACTGATAACTTGGGAAATAATAAAGTAATGAAATCCCATGTCTGTTTCCTACTCACTGTTTTTTACAGTGTTTAAAGTTTTTAAATCCCATCAATCTAGTGGTAATTATATGGAGGTGAAAATTTAGAAATCCTTCTTTCTGTACTGAGAGAGTGCGTACCCGGTAGTGGTTTGGCACTCATAGCCTCACTAGGATATAAAATTTCGAAGTCTTTGGAATGTACTGTGGCTGCATTAGGAGCTACAGCAACTATTAAAACCCAACAGAATAGAAAAGTTCAAAAGATAACATTTGACTTTAGTTTTAAAGGGTAAGGAGGAATTTGTCAGACTGGAAAAGACAGGAAGCACCACCTACAAGACAGGAGAATGGTTTGGGTAAAAAGGAGCAGAAACGTGAAAGAGCGGAGGATGTTTGGGGTGCAGCAAGTAGTCTGGAGTGATGTGAAAGGAGGATGGAAGATGAGCCTGTGAAACTAGTGGCACATGATTTGAGGGGGCGTGTATTTCAGACTAGGGAATTTAGGCTTTATGTTGTGAGCATTTGAGATTTGGTTAAGATTTTGCTACATAGAGGAATACTGTGATGAAAGTATGGTTGGAAGGAGTTTATACAATTTTAGCGGCCCACTAGCTTTTCTTATTCATTGAATCCTTGTCTCAACTCCTGCCTCTTTCCATTATTCTTCTTATTTTCTTGTTAGACGCCGATGTGGTTAGTGTTGGCCTCTGTGTGCACAGTCGTCTCATGTCAGCATCCTGATCTTTCTCATTCTTTCCTCTTCTTCATTTTCATTATTCTTTTAAGGTAATCAAAGGCAATTTTTGACCTTTGAATCAAATATGAAAACCGCATTAAAAATCTTTAAACAAGCAAATAGTACTACAGCTCACTTAATTTCACTAACTGAAGTTTCATTATTGTAAGGAGGCAAGGAAGATAGTATTTTTACATTTGTGAAGAATAGGAAAAAACCCAAATTTACTATTTCTATCAGACAATTTCCTGCTGACTTTTTTTTTTTTTTTTTTTTTTTTATGGTACGCGGGCCTCTCACTGTTGTGGCCTCTCCCGTTGCGGAGCACAGGCTCCGGACGCGCAGGCTCGGCGGCCATGGCTCCGCGGCATGTGGGATCTTCCCGGACCGGGGCACGAACCCGTGTCCCCTGCATCGGCAGGCAGACTCTCAACCACTGCGCCACCAGGGAAGCCCCCTGGTGACTTTTTTAAGCTTCTGTTTATTTAATAATAATAACTGAAGATTTAAAAATATGTCTCAGTATCTAATATTGATATTGGGCCATTCAGTTCTAAATTAGTTTACTTCTTAGAAAAGTGAAAATATAAGATATAGTAACCAGAAGTCATGTTTCTACAAAATAAGCTTTATTTCTGGAGGGATCACATCTCTTAAAATTAGATCCTGCGATTATTGTTTATTGAGGTAGACACTAACCAAATTAACACCAATATAGTGCTCCTTCTGTTGACAAATTGTGTGGAATGTTTATCTTTTGGATAAAAACGTAATGGAAAAATAGGATTGCAGTATTCTTCTAACTTACCACTAGGCCAATAAAAATGATTCCTTTGGCTTGCAGATAAGTCTGAATCTTTGTAAGAGGGTGGGAAACATTAAGTGATGGCAAATTAAGAGTATTTTATTTGTGCTGATTTATGTGTACTATTAATATGGAGATATTTTAAGTTGTTAAATGGTTTTCACCTAAGCTGTGTAATATATGGCTGCCTCAGATAATGACACTTAAAATTTCAGTCAACATTAAATTTTACTCCTGGGCAGTGAATGATAGAGACTCATTTTATATATATATATATATAATATATATATATTATACAGCAGGTTCTTTTTAGTCATCCATTTTATACACATCAGTGTATACATGTCAATCCCAATCGCCCAATTCATACCACCACTACCACCACCCCCCTGCTACTTTCCCCCCTTGGTGTCCATACGTTTGTTCTCTACATCTGTGTCTCTACTTCTGCCCTGCAAACTGGTTCAACTGTACCATTTTTCTAGGTTGCACATATACGCATTAATATACGATATTTGTTTTTCGCTTTCTGTCTTACTTCACTCTGTATGACAGTCTATAGATCCATCCACGTCTCAACAAATGACCCAATTTCGTTCCTTTTTTATGGCTGAGTAATATTCCATATATATGGAATATTCCAGTAATATTCCATATATACATATGTACCACATCTTCCTTATCCATTCGTCTGTCGTTGGGCATTTAGGTTGCCTCCATGACCTGGCTATTGTAAATAGTGCTGCAGTGAACATTGGGATGCATGTGTCTTTTTGAATTATGGTTTTCTCTGGGTATATGCCCATTAGTGGGATTGCTGGATCATATGGTAATTCTATTTTTAGTTTTTTAAGGAAACTCCATACTGTTCTCCATAAACGCTGTATCAATTTACATTCCAACCAACAGTGCAAGAGGGTTCTCTTTTCTCCACACCCTCTCCAGCATTTGTTGTTTGTAGATTTTCTGATGAGGCCCATTGTAACTGGTGTGAGGTGATACCTCATTGTAGTTTTGTTTGATTTGCATTTCTCTAATAATTAGTGATGTTGAGCAGCTTTTCATGTGCCTCTTTGCCATCTGTATGTCTTCTTTGGAGAAATGTCTATTTAGGTCTTCTGCCCATTTTTGGATTGGGTTGTTTTTTTTTTAATATTGAGCTGCATGAGCTGTTTATATATTTTGGAGATTAATCCTCTGTCTTTTGATTCGTTTGCAAATATTTTCTCCCATTCTGAAGGTTGTCTTCGTCTTGTTTATGGTTTCCTTTGCTGTGCAAAAGCTTTGAAATTTCATTAGGTCCCATTTGTTTATTTTTGTTTTTATTTCTGTTACTCTAGGAGGTGGATCAAAAAACATCTTGCTGCGATTTATGTCAAAGAGTGTTCTTCCTATGTTTTCCTCTAAGAGTTTTACAGTATCTGGTCTTACATTTAGGTCTCTAATCCATTTTGAGTTTATTTTTGTGTATGGTGTTAGGGAGTGTTCTAATTTCATTCTTTTACATGTAGCTGTCCAGTTTTCCCAGCACCACTTATTGAAGAGACTATCTTTTATCGATTGTATTTCCTTGCCTCCTTTGTCATAGATTATTTGACTATAGATGCATGGGTTTATCTCTGAGCTTTCGATCTTGTTCCATTGATCTATGTTTCTGTTTTTGTGCCACTACCATATTGTCTTGATTACTGTAGCTTTGTAGTATAGTCTGAAGTCACGGAGTCTGATTCCTCCAGCTCCGTTTTTTTCCCTCAAGACTGCTTTGGCTATTTGGGGTCTTTTCTGTCTCCATACAGATTTTAAGTTTTTTTTTTTTTCTAGTTCTGTAAAAAATGCCACTGGTAATTTAATAGGGATTGCATTGAATTTGTAGATTGCTTTGGGTAGTATAGTCATTTTCACAATGCTGATTCTTCCAATCCAAGAACATGGTATATCTCTCCATCTGTTGGTATCATCTTTAATTTCTTTCATCAGTGTCTTATAGTTTTCTGCATACAGTCTTTTGTCTCCCTAGGTAGGTTTATTCCTAGGTGTTTTATTCTTTTTGTTGCAATGGTAAATGGGAGTGTTTCCTTAATTTCTCTTTCAGATTTTTCATCATTAATGTATAGGCATTCAAGAAACTTCTGTGCATTAGTTTTGACTCCTGCTACTTTACAAAATTCATTGATTAGCCCTAGTAGTTTTCTGGTGGCATTTTTAGGATTCTCTATGTATAGTATCATGTCATCTGCAAACAGTGACAGTTTTACTTCTTCTTTTCCAATTTGGATTCCTTTTATTTCTTTTTCTTCTCTGATTGCCATGGCTAGGACTTCCAAAGCTATGTTGAATAATAGTGTTGAGAGTGGACATCCTTGTCTTATTCCTGATCTTAGAGGAAATGCTTTCAGTTTTTCTCCACTGAGAATGAATTTTGCTGTGGGTTTGTCATATATGGCTTTTATTATGTTGAGGTAGGTTCCCTCTATGCCCACTTTCCAGAGAGTTTTTATCATAAATCGGTGTTGAATTTTGTCAAAAGCTTTTTCTGCATCGATTGAGATGATCATAAGGTTTTTATTCTTCAATTTGTTAATATGGTGTATCACATTGATTGATTTGCATATATTGAAGAATCCTTGCATGCCAGGGATAAACCCCACTTGATCATCGTGTGTGATCCTTTTAATGTGTTGTTGGATTCTCTTTGCTAGAATTTTGTCGAGCATTTTTGCATCTATATTCATCAGTGATATTGGTCTGTAATTTTCTTTTTTTGTAGTATCTTTGTCTGGTTTTGGTATTAGGGTGATGGTGGCCTCATAGAATGAGTTTGGGAGTGTTCCTTCCTCCTCAAATTTTTGGAAGAGTTTGAGAAGGGGGGGTGTTAGCTCTTCTCTAAATGTTTGTTAGAATGAACCTGTGAAGCCATCTGATCCTGGACTTCTGTTTGTTGGGAGATTTTTATTCACAGTTTCAATTTCTTTACTTGTGGTTAGTCTGTTCATGTTTTCTGTTTCTTCCTGGTTCAGTCTTGGAAGGTTATCCCTTTCTAAGAATTTGTCCATTTCTTCCAGGTTGTCCATTTTATTGGCATAGAGTTGCTTGTAGTAGTCTCTTTGGACGCTTTGTATTTCTGCCATGTCTGTTGTAACTTCTCCTTTTTCATTTCTAATTTTATTGATTTGTGTCCTCTCCCTCTTTTTCTTGATGAGTCTGGCTAATGGATTATCAATTTTGTTTATCTTCTCAAAGAACCAGCTTTTAGTTTTATTGATCTTTGCTATAGTTTTCTTTGTTTCTATTTCATTTATTTCTGCTCTGATCTTTATGATTTCTTTCCTTCTGCTAACTTTAGGTTTTGTTTGTTCTTCTTTCTCTACTTTCTTTAGGTGTAAGGTTAGATTGTTTATTTGAGATTTTTCTTGTTTTTTGAGGCACGTTTGTATAGCTATAAACTTCCCTCTTAGAACTGCTTTTGCTGCATCCCATAGGTTTTGAATCGTCGTGTTTTCATTGTCATTTGTCTCTAGGTATTTTTTGATTTCCTCTTTGATTTCTTTAGTGATCTCTTGGTTATTCAGTAACGTATTGTTTAGCCTCCATGTGTTTGAGTTTTTTACGTTTTGTTCCCTGTAATTGATTTGTAATCTCACAGTGTTGTGGTCAGAAAAGATGCTTGATATGATTTCAGTTTTTTATTTTTACCTGGGCTTGATTAGTGACCCAAGATGTGATCTATCCTGGAGAATGTTCCGTGTGCCCTTGAGAAGAAAGTGTAATCTGCAGTTTTTGGATGGAATGTCCTATAAATATCAATTAAATCTATTTGGTCTATTGTGTCATTTAAAGCTTCTGTTTCCTTATTTATTTTCATTTTGGATTATCTGTTCATTGGTGTAAGTGAGGTGTTAAAGTCCCCCACTGTGATTGTGTTACTGTTGATTTCCTCTTTTATAGCTGTTAGCAGCTGCCTTATGTATTGAGGTGCTCCTATGTTGGGTGCATATATATTTATAATCATTATGTCTTCTTGGATTGATCCCTTGATCATTATGTAGTGTCCTTCCTTGTCTCTTGTAACATTCTTTATTTTAAAGTCTATTTTATCTGATATGAGTATTGCTACTCCAGCTTTCTTTTGATTTCCATTTGCATGGAATATCTTTCCATCCCCTCACTTTCAATCTGTATGTGTCCCTAGGTATGAAGTGGGTCTCTTTTAGACAGCATATATATGGGTCTTATTTTTATATACATTCAGCAAGCCTCTGTCTTTTGGTTGGAGCATTTAATCCAGTCACGTTTAAGGTAATTATCAATATGTATGTTCCTATGACCATTTTTTTAATTGTTTTGGGTTTGTTTTTGTAGGTTCTTTTCTTCTCTTGTGTTTCCCACTGTAGAGCTGGTTCGGTGGTGCTGAATTCTCTTAGCTTTTGCTTGTCTGTAAAGCTTTTGATTTCTCCATCGAATCTGAATGAGATCCTTGCTGGGTAGAGTAGTCTTGGTTGTAAGTTCTTCCTTTTCTTTAAGTATATCATGCCACTCCCTTCTGATTTGTAGAGTTTCTGCTGAGAAATCAGCTATTATCCTTATAGGAGTTCCCTTGTATGTTATTTGTCATTTTTCCCTTACTGCTTTCAGTAATTTTTCTTTGTCTTTAATTTTTGCCAATTTTATTACTATGTGTCTCGGCATGTTTCTCCCTGGGTTTATCCTGTATGGGACTCTCTGCACTTCCTGGACTTGGGTGGCTATTTCCTTTCCCATGTTAGGGAAGCTTTCGACTATAATCTCTTCAAATATTTTCTCTGGCCCTTTCTCTCTCTCTTCTCCTTCTGGGACCCCTATAATGTGAATGTTGGTGCATTTAATATTGTCCCAGAGGTCTCTTAGGCTGTCTTCATTTCTTTTCATTCTTTTTTCTTTATTCTGTTCCGCAGCAGTGAATTTCACCATTCTGTCTTCCAGGTCACTTATCCGTTCTTCTGCCTCAGTTATTCTGCTATTGATTCTTTCTAGTGTAGTTTTTCTTTCAGTTATTGTATTGTTCATATCTGTTTGTTTGTTCTTTAATTCTTCTAGGTCTTTGTATAGCATTTCTTGCATCTTCTCAGTCTTTGCCTCCATTCTTTTTCTGAGGTCCTGGATCATCTTCACTCTCATTATTCTGAACTATTTTTCTGGAAGGTTGCCTATCTCCACTTCATTTCGTTGTTTTTCTGGGGTTTTATCTTGTTCCTTCATTTGGTACATAGCCCTCTACCTTTTCGTCTCGTGTGTCTTTCTGTTAATGTGGCTTTTGTTCCAGAGGCTTCAGGATTGTTGTTCTTCTTGCTTCTGCTGTCTCTTGACTCATTATATATTGAAAATATTCCTTGTGATGCCTGCTTTAAAAGAGCATAGATATGTAGATCTTTATGGATCTATACATATTAGGTAAGCTGTTCAGTTGTTTATAAAGTGTAAAACTAGTTAAATAAGAGGGCCATTTTAATTTTTGTTAACTTTTTCAATTTAGTGCTTTGTTTAATTTAAATAGATTATAAAGTTCCCAATTTAAGTCAAAATACAAAAAATTCAATATTCATAATATCAGATTAATAGAAAATTATATTTTCACTAATACATAAAGTATACTTGACAGATCAAAACTGAATTCCGACAAGGCTCATAACAAAAAAATGTATAGCAATCCTTAAAAACAGGATTGTTTTCTTACTTTTGTATGTTAGCACAATCAGTTATATTATGGGAGATGCCATGCCTTGATTAATGGCATTATTGATCATGAATAAATGAAAGTGTCCTTTTCTAGAACTTAATATGGGTTCCCTTTTAAGAAAGTCTAACAGACAAAATTCCAAATAATATACTGATACTTAGAAGTCTGTTGGTATGAATCTTCAGCAGAAAACTGAGTATGGTATGGCTTAAGCTGTAAAATACAATTATACTCAGCTTAACAGTTATGTGAACATTGTGAATTCAGGGCACATTTTGAACACCATTTGTATTTCAGAACTAAAAACTGAGCTGAGAATAGAACTTACAGCTAGAAGGGAATTAAAAATCATCTAATTTTTAGTCTTCAATGCATTAGATTTTAAAAATTGAGACCTAAATTCACATAAGCAGCTAAAATCAGATCTATTTATTGGAATCAAATTTCCTGACTATAAGTCTAGTGTGTTTATACCATAAAAAATAGATTCACTTGACACAGTGCCATACATATATATATATATATATATATAAAGTTAAATAGTAAATATATATTATATAAAATTTTGCATATGTACATATTGTACATTAGCAATATACATACTAGCATATATAATATTATATTAGCCTTTATAATCAAGGAAAATGTTACATTATAGGATGAAAAGCCTCAAAATTAGAAACAGGAAAAGAAGTTCTGATTTTTATTTTTTGTTCAATTTGGAGATGTAATTTATATTCAACACACACATATCTATGTCAAGATGTATATATATTTATATGTGTATTTATATAGAAATATATATAATGAATAATATAATTATGTATATACTTATATATATTTTTTCATCCCTTTGATGATAATCATAGTTCATCATCATGGACAGAGCTAGCACAATGAGATAGGAGCACATAGATTGGAAGCAGAAAACTTAAATTTAAATTTTCCCTTTTACCTACTAGATGGCTGTCTTTGGAAAATTGGTTAATATCCCTGAATCTGTTTTGTTTTCCTTTCTGTAAAATGAGGATAATGAAACCATATTTGCTGGTTGTAGAAAAAGTTAGAAATAATGCATATGATGTGGTCCGCAGAGTCATTTCGTGTTGTTCTATTTGTACTGTGACCCACATCAGCACAGTGAGACCAGTGGACTCTTTGTTTATGTTTCAGTGTCATATATCTAATGTACTCACAGCATTTAAATCTGAAACATATATTTCTGATTACTTGGGTACCTGATATCCAGAAGTGGAATTATTATTTTAGTATACATGAAATGATCCTTGGGAATTGAATAGCTAGTTATGATTTCATATCTATAAGTCTTTATTCTTCTTGGCTAATTGTGATCTGAATTTTTATCAGCAATAGATAAAAACATGGACTCTGCAATCAGAAAGACTTGGTTTAAAGCCCTGAATTAGCTACTTCACAGCTCTATGGGCATTTTATTTACATCTCCTCATTTCTGTAAAAACAAATAAATAAATAATACTTTCCTGAAAAAGTTATTGTGAGGGTTAAATGAACTAGCTAGCACATTTAAAAAGCTTATCACAATGCTTGCTATAGAAAACTCAATAAATGTTAACTACTGTATTATTATAGTCATTATCATTATTACTAATTCAGTGACAGTTTTCATCTTTCTTAAGAAATCAAACCTACTGCTTTAGTATGTTAGCTTGTTTTCTTTTAGTGGAGGGGGAATGGTTAGAGAAGTTTGAAGGACTAGAAGGGGCAGCAATAACATTGATAAATCTATGTGAAACTGATGCTTGATGCAGGAGACAAGTGCATTTCAGAGGTACCTGATGATGCTGAAAAAAAAAGAAATAAAACTTAATTTTGCACAATTTAAAAGTATTAAAGTTATGGGTAATGGGATAGATAACAGTGCTTTTAGAAAAAGGTATATAACCAGTGATCTGCTGGTATTAACATGGGGAAACAATGAATGGAATCGCTTATTTTAAGAGTTATCACATTTCAATTAGTTAGGATCCTTTCAAAGTCTGATCTACCCATTATTTTATAGCTTATTTTGTTCTTCCTCTATAAAATAAGCATATATTATTCGTTGGTCTATTTCTATAATTCTATACAAGACTACAAACTTATAAATGACATTGTTAAGGTAATTCACCAAAAGAACTGATTAATAGCTATAATAGAACAAAAATTAAAGAGACAATTTAGGATAATAAAAGGAAGGGCTAATTCATGTTCCTGGATAATATACTTTTTAAAAAGAATTTTCATTTATTTTCGGCTGTGTTGGGTCTTCATTGCTGCATGGAGACTTTCTTTAGTTGTGGTGATCAGGGGCTACTCTTCATTGCAGTGCACGGGTTTCTCATTGCAGTGGCTTCTCTTGTTACAGAGCACAGGCTCTAGGTGTGCGGGCTTCAGTAGTTGCAGCACACAGGCTCAGTAGTTGTGGCACGTGGGCCCTAGAGCATGCGGGCTTCAATAGTGTGGTGCGTGGGCTCAGTAGTTGTGGTGCACGGGCTCTGTAGTTGTGGTACACAGGCTTAGTTGCTCATGGCATGTGGGATCTTCCTGGACCAGGATTGAACCCATGTCCCCTGCATTGGCAGGCAGATCCTTAACCACTACACCACCAGGGAAGTCCTGGATAACATACTTTTAAAACTAATTCATTTTAATGGCAACGTCATAAAGTCTAACCTAAAAATGAACAAAGGTAATAATAAGTAGATGCACATAAATTTACTGAAGGAAAACAAGATATCTCATGGTAAATCAACATCCTTGACATTAATCAAGATTGATGTCATTAAATAAAATAGTTATAGGTTCCTACTCTATTTATCTTTTATCTATCTTTCTATCATTTATCTATCCATCTATCTATCATTTATCTACTGTCAAAGAACAGGATGATTGCACTCTGGTCCTAAGTCATTGTGAAAATTATATTCTTATTTAACACAATACAGATAATGAAATAATAATGAAATAATGAATTGATCAATATGAGCATATTTGAACTATGAAAAAAATAAAAGACCTGAATGGTAAAACATTATGCAGTTCTAATTTCATTCCTATATAATTTTGGTTATCAACATTGTAATAGAACTTAAAAGACAATATACTTTAAAAGACTATTTTTTAATAAATGAAAAATAGTGTCATATTCTTTTACTCATTTGCAAAAGGCTATACTTCTAATATATCTCTCCCCTGATACTTATAGTTGGAGTGGAGTGAGACATCAGTTGATTTTGAGTTTTATTCTGCTCTGTTCCAAGGCTTTTTCAAAATGTCCCCTTAGAGACATTCCTTCTGTATTTCCTAATTCTGGCTTAAGGCCCCCTGAAAAAAAATGCAGGGAGAGGTCGGATAACTTTGGCTTCTGAATACTGTCTAAAGACAAAGAGTCTATCACTAGAGTCTTCAGTGGACTTGTCCTTTCTTTGCTTGCTGAACTGGATTTGAGTGCTATCTGTGTTCAGAGGAATGATTTTGAGGAGAGTCTCCAAAAGATCTTGTTCCACAGCACAGATTTTCTAAATCTCTTTCTTTTTTTCTTTTTCTATGCAACTTGGGATGTTTTATATCACCCTCAAGATCTTTTCTGTTTGTTTTTCTCATTCTTCTTTTTTCTGAGATAGTATTTATTAGATATGGTGGACCTAGGAGTAGTTGACTGATCATATGTTCTTAGAACTATTTTAAATTTCCCCCAGAATATCTTTCTCTTCTGTCTAGGCTTTGAAAAGTCTTAAATATTTACTGTGAGGTCATACTGAGACCAGGGTATAAAATTAAGTCCCTTAAAACAGGGACTTGCTCTATTCTTAGGGAGATTTAGCTTTAGAAGGTAATTTAGCTTTGAGGATTTTCTTCTGACTAGAGAAAAAGAGTAGTAGGTCAGAAGAGAAAACAGCAAGAGGTAACTAAGGAGCATGGCAGTTAGTTAAGTTCAAATTATCATATGAAGTTTCTAAAAGAGACAGTTTAAAGGATTTTACCTTAGTCAAGGAATCCTTTAAGAAGGTAATTTTGGAATCTGAGTTTCTTTTAGAGACCTCCTCAAACCAAGAAAAATCCACACAATTGAATATTTGGGATTCTGTTCCCTTTTTGCTTTAAGGCCCTGTTCATATGAGCAATTTTATCCATATTGAAAATTCCCCAAATTTTCCTATATTATCATCTTAATCAGCTTGAACTGCCATAACAAACTGCTCCAGATTGGGTGGTTTAAATTACAAAATTTTTTTTTCCACATAGTTCTGAAGGCTAGAATTCCAAAATCAAGGTGCCAGCATATTCAGTTTCTGGTGAGAGCTTTAATTTCTGGCTTGTAGATGACAGCCTTCTTATAGTTTCTATATATTGTGGAGAGAAAAAAGGAGCAAGCTCTCTGGTGTTTCTTCCTTTGAGGGCACTAATCCCATCATGAGGGCCCCATCCTCTGGATTGCATCTAAACTTAATTATCTCCCAAAGGCACCATCTTCAAATACCATCACATCAGGGGTTTGGGCTTCAATATATAAATCTGGTGGGGGGGGACATAATTTGGTCCATAGGAATTATCTGTGTTGAAATTATTTCATTTAGAAAGATAGCACTTGAATTAGACATTGTGAAAACTGATTTAAGAGACAAACATGTGAGAGGTTAGCAATGGTTGGTCCAGGTGCTTTTGTGCCTTGTGTCTGTACCATGGAACAAAATAGTTGGCTGTGTCTAATTTCTGATGGGTGAGTGAGTGGAGATGAGATATATCTGGAACTAAACTGTCATGGACAAAGCAAGACAAGGCTGAGGATAGTTCTCATGTTTCTGTGGTAGGTGCTGCAAAGCAAAGTCTATCTTATATAGCTGTTGATTAAACAAGATATTTTATTTGTTAGTTCTTTGGGCTGGCTCTAGTGTCACTCTTGTTGAACTTATGTCTGTCCTCTTTCCTATGTATTAACTTCTATATACCCGCCAAAGAAAAAGATGAGAACAGTCAGAAAGATCAGCAATATTTTTAGTAACAACACAAATTTCCACCAAGTTTGAATTTTTAAGTCTGATCAGAAAGTCAAAAGATCCTAAAAGCCCAGATCAATCTCTGACACAATTTAGTACTATGGCCAGAGAGAGCATTCTTCATGCTTTAATAATGTCTAACTGCCATTTGTTCTTTTCCAACGTGACAAAGAGAGGAGAAGATAGAGTGTAGCCATTTGAAACACTGACCCTAGGCTACCTCTATAAGAATTTTACAAAGCTGGCATTTTTCTCATAGCTATTTTAGTTTTTTGCCAACTTGTCGAAAAAGTCACATCTTTCAAATTCCTTTAACATCTTTATCATCCATTATTTAATAGGACACTAATCTTGGCTTGTGTTTGCTAATGTTTGTACTTCCCACAGTAAATGACAAAGGTACCATTACTGTGATGACATATTCTATGATGGCAGATTGGATTAGTATCATTAATGACATTTTTCTGATACTATTATACCCATGTTTTATTTTATGTTGTTGCAAATATAGCATCGATAATCTGAGAATAAGTAAATTAGTATATATATAAATGAATTTGAATATTAAAAACTCCTATTTTATATACAAATAAATTATTCATGGATCTGTACAAATTATTTCTCATGTCAAAGGAGGATTGGAATACTAAGCAGTCATACTAAAGAACTTGTCAGAGACGGTGCTTCCTCTGGGCAGAGGTCAGTAGCCTTTCAGAAACAGTGTTCCAGTGAATGTCTAAATGAAAGTTTGTGATTGGAGTAATAATCTAAAGGTCTCGTGGACCAGTAATCTTCAGTTCACACTGGAATATAAATCGAATTATGCTATGTCTTATTTAAATGTACATAATTTCAGGACACTGCAGTGATATAAAGTATATGTATGATTTCCATCCATCCAGGAAAGTTAATGGGGCTTGAGGAAAGGGAGTGTTGTAACAAAGAAAATTCCTCAGAATTAAGAGATTTGTTGGAAAAGTTAGATGCTTTCAGGTAATTAACCTTTTAGGGAGATACCTAGAGGAAATTAAGAGAGGTTTGATATTGCTGTTGTGGTTCCCTCTTCCTCCTTTTTAAACTGCACGGTGCTCTTATGGGAATATTGCCCTGTTACAGTTATTTGTTATATTTGGTTGAATGCACGGAACGTTGCTGTATTTCTTCACTTATTTGGTTATGTGTTTCTAGAGCCTTTTCTTTTACTCATTGGATTAGCAGTATATATTTTTCAAGATTAGCTCCTGTGGAAATTTACCCTTTGTTTATGAATTTAGAACTTTGGTCCCACAGGATGAAATACCAACCACTTGGCTTGATATCTGTGGCTCAGCATAACGCAGCCCCAGTGTATTGACAGTTTTGACCTATGCAGTTACACTTCCCGATTTTCACCAGCTCAACCACAGATTGTAGCTATGCTAATTTCCTCAAAGGCCATCCTTATTCTGGCTTCTATATTTTTACTAAAATTGGGCTGTCTACCTCCTTTTCATCTAACCAGATCATACTCAAATTAGTTGATGATGTCACTTTCTCTTTTAAATAGAAATTTAGGTAAAGAATGAACAGATTTCTAAATATTAGGTAATTACTTCATATGAAGCAGAATAGAAGGCGGCAAAGGGAAGATGAGTTTTTTTGGCAATTCAAAATCTGTTTTAATGATAGTAAGGGGTGAGCAGCCCAAAACCATTAGCTGCAATATATTTAACTTCTTTGTGTTATTTAAATCATGTATTCAAACTGTATACCTTACACACTTCTTTCTGATTTGTAATTCATATGTAAAATTCTGAAGAGTGTGTTTATTTTAGGAGATAATTGAATAATTTATATAACTTCGTAAGAGTGAGGATGAACATTATGCAGATTATATTACTCCTCATACTTTTGCAAAGTGAAACCCATTAAATAACCGTCAGTACTGCAGAACTAAAGACTAATCAATTATGTCTCATAACCTGGGAGAGATTCTTCATATACCTAATATAATTGCTTCAACAAAGATTAATAATTCAGTTGATGCTTGTTCTTTTATTGTGGTCAGCCAAAACGGTATTGCCAAAGAGGAGCAGAGAAGGGAGAGGCAGGGAGGCGGAAGAGAGGAGGAGAAGAAGGTGGAGATGGGGCAGAGAGGGGAAAAGGGAGGAAGAGAGAGGGAGATTTGGCATCTGATCGCATTGACTGTTAGGTTTGCAGTAGAAAGATATATATAAGGAATAAATAGAAAGATTCAGTTGTTAGAAAAAGTTTTTTATTTATTCAATAACTACTCATTAGTTGATATTCAATCTAGTTCAAAAATTAGAGGCCGGGGCTTCCCTGGTGGTGCAGTGGTTGAGAGTCTGCCTGCTGATGCAGGGGATACGGGTTCGTGCCCCGGTCCAGGAAGATCCCACATGCCGCAGAGCGGCTGGGCCCGTGAGCCATGGCCGCTGAGCTTGCGCGTCCGGAGCCTGTGCTCAGCATGGGAGAGGCCACAGCAGTGAGAGGCCCGCGTACAGCAAAAAACAAAAAACAAAAAACAAAAAACAAAAAGCAAAACCTGGAGAGCACACCATCAGGAAGGGCAGGTTGGAATTTTTGACATGGGCAGAATTTTAAACTTCATCAAGAAGCCTCAATTGTTCTTAAGGCTTTTCAGCTGCCATTTGAATAAGGCCTACCCAGATTATCTACCATAGCCTCCCTTACTTAAATTCAACTGTAATGGACAGTAATCATATCTACAAAACATCTTCACAGCAGATCTAGAGTAGTGTTTGATTGAATAACTGGAGTCTGATGTATCAAAAAATCCAAAACTCATCAGTTATAAGTAATAATATATGGTAACATTTTAAAACTTCTTTACCATTTCTCTAGCATTATCCTCAGCACTTCACAGGCATTAATTCATTTCATCCTCAGAACAACCTAAGAAGATATTATTATTCCTATTTTACTGTTAAGAAAAAACTACAGAGAGGTAAATTTGATTTGAGAATCTATTCCATTAGAAGATATGTATTCCACAAAAGCATGTATTTTTGTCATTTAAATTCCTTCATGTATCTCAAGGCCCTGTAACGTGCTGGGCAAGAAAAATCAACAGCAACTGACTACAAATAATTTTGAAAAAATAAATTTTTCTAAATTATGTCTTTCTTTATCATAGATAAATGTATCTAGTGGTGGGTTTCACCTTGACACTTGACACTCATTCTCCAGTGGAGCAGTAGTAAAACAATTGTTGTCGGTCATTTTGAAGGGCAGAGTTTGGAGCCTAGTGCATTTGTATGTTGAGTCAAAATTATGTTCTGAGGCAAATTGCCTAATGATTATACAGTTTTCTTAGGATAAAGAATTCAGATGTAAGAATATTATTGAATAGAAACATGATTGAAAACGGTCAACTATTAACTTTACTCTATTTCAGAACACTTGATGAATTTTATTTAAATGAGAATCAACATGAAGTATGGTCAGTATCATGGGGACTAGAGGCAAATTGATTGAATTCTGGTTTTGCTTCTCCCTAGCTGTGTGATCTTGAACAGTGTACAAATGGGGATAATAATAGTACTTACTGTATAGAATTTTTCTGAGGGGTAAAGACAATACTCTAAGCATAAATTCACAGTTAATACACAGAACTAAGCCTACCACATAATGTTCTTATTTTTTAATTTTTTAAAATTTATTTTATTTATTTATTTTTTGCTGTGTTGCATCTTTGTTGCTGTGCGAGGGCTTTCTCTAGTTGAGGTGAGTAGGGGCTGCTCTTCCTTGCGGTGCACTGGCTTCTCATTGCAGTGGCTTCTTTTGTTGCGGAGCATGGGCTCTAGGCGTGCGGACTTCCGTAGCTGTGGCACGTGGGCTCAGTAGTTGTGGCTTGCGGGCTCTAGAGCACAGGCTCAGTAGTTGTGATGCATGGGCTTAGTTGCTCTGCGGCATGTGGGATCTTCCCAGACCAGAGCTCGAACCCATGTCCCCTGCATTGGCAGACGGATTCTTAACCACTGCGCCACCGGGGAAGTCCCACATAATGTTCTTTAAGCATTCGTTAAACAAATGTTAGCCTTTCGGTGAGTTAAGCTTTACTGGTGGGTTGTTATGTGGTAAATACATGGATCCTGGATATTTGGAAAAAAATAGAAAAGTGAACACTTCCAAGTCATAAAGGAAATTCTTTTCTTTTAAGCTTACAATTTGCTCATTGATAGTAAACTATTCTGTTGAGTTAGAGTCGGGACTTCAAATGTATAATACTTACAAATGATACTTATAAGTTAACTGTGCTCTAGGAACCTTCAGTAATTTGAATGTTTTAATTTTGCATGAAAGAGAAACATGCCTCTCCTAATAAATCTTTGGCATTTTTGAAAACATTTATTAAAATATATTGCTTTTTGGTGCTTTAAAATTGATTTTATAAATTAAAAGACCAAATGAAGATAGAAGTTCAGTAATTAAGTGAAATAGTTTTGATATATAAAACTGGAGAGAAAGAGCAACTTAAAATTTCAATGTTCAGGTTTTGCATCTCAGTTTATTATGAGTGTGAGAGAAACATTTTGTAATATTGGAGAGTCATTTCATGTAATAGCATATTCTTTGTGGTATAATAAAAGGTTACATGGCAAAGTCAGACTACTCAGTGTTAAACCTAGAAATGATTTCTGCTCTGTCCCAAGCTTTACAGATTTTGGACTTAGGGATCCAGTAGGTTTGATCATTTTTAGTGTTCATATACTCTACCTAGAAGTAAGTGACAGCAGTGCTTAGAACAAAAACTTAGGATAAGTAATTCTTGTGACTCTCAAGCATTTTCCTTCAGTTTAAAACCCTACTTGTATAATCTCAGAGTCAATTGTCAGTTTATCATGTTGGAATCATTCTTTTCATAGTAACTTATGGTTGCTGACAACTGACTTCCTCTGGATGTAGTCCTACGTGCGATTCTACGTGCAACCTTCTCAGAATGCCCTGATTAGTGACCCCAATCTTGGCAAAAAGGCTCTATCTGTCTAGAAAGAAACGGGGACTTTAATTTTTCAGTCAGCTGTCCTCTGACATTCCTAGTATTAGAAGCCTGTGATGGAATTGTCTGCACTTCATGAAGTACGTTTACAACAACAATTCTTTTCACAGAAGAGCAAATTTAGCATATAAATTTGTAGGTTAGTGCCTCAAATTATTATTTGCATCTTTGGTTGGAAGCAATAGTGGAAAATGTATTGATTTTTTTCAACTCATGGATGCTAGAAACCTACTTGAATATGCAGTGCTTTGACACTGGCTCATGCTTTTTAAGTTACATTATGAAATAATTATCTGCTGTTTCTTTTTAAAATTTAGAAGTTAATAAACTTTTCATACATTTTTAAAGCTAACTTTATAAGTACAATTAAATAATGTGAGTAATTAAAAGTTGGGAGTTCCTGTTTGTTTCATTTTCTGCTTTCGCCTAAAGCCAATTTTTCCCATCATAAGAGTTAAATCTTATGAATGGTGAACCGTTTATACTTGACGTAATTTGGAAAGTACAGAAGTCATCCTTGCCTCAAGCCAGGGTTCCTACAATTTTCACAGTCCCTGAGCATGCCACCATGATTCAATCCCAAATCAAAAGCCCCTGGTTGTATGGTAGTAGATGGATTTGAGGGGAATCTATGAAATAATATTGTCCTTTTAATACTTTTAGAATGATCAACTAGTCTAGTCATTTACAATGTCTTCTGAAAAAGTGATCTTTTGTGGGGGGAGAAGGAGGAAGAAGGAGAAAATATTCAGAAAATGAGATTAAATTTAATCTGGCTAAATTAGAAAACTAGTTTTCCTGAAGGAGTTTCAAGAATTTATACTGTTTTGAGGCCAAAATCAGTATTCCACACATCTGTTCATCTACTCTGTTCTCATGACTATTTTAACGCATGTTTTATTATTCCTGTTTATAAAAGTAAGAAAAGGTCACTATAGGAAATTTGGAAAACACTAAAGACTATAAAGAAGAAAATGAAATCACCTGCTGTTGAATAACCCAAACTTTAACTCCTGTAGTAATTTTTATATGTTTACCTTTAAAATGGTATAGTATATAAGCAATTTTTCTCAATTATGAGAAAAATTGGCCTTATTTCATAAAGTTCAACATAATTAGCAAACCATATTAACTTGTCTTACTCCAATACTTTTTGTAAAAATTTGTCTACTTAATCCTACAAATGTGAAAAAACATGAGCAATACTATTCCATAAAAATTGTGTATTGTTTTCTTCTTGTATCTCTAACATGGTTAAAAATGTACTCATTGGGGCTTCCCTGGTGGCGCAGTGGTTGAGAATCAGCCTGCCAATGCAGGGGACACGGGTTCGAGCCCTGGTCTGGGAAGATCCCGCATGCCACGGAGCAACTAGGCCCGTGAGCCACAACTTCTGAGCCTGCGCGTTTGGAGCCTGTGCTCCGCAACGAGAGGCCACAACAGTGAGAGGCCCGCACACCGCAATGTAGAGTGGCCCCCGCTGGCCACAACTAGAGAAAGCCCTCGCACAGAAACGAAGACCCAACACGGCCAAAATTAAATAAATAAATAAATAAATTTATTTTTTAAAAAAATGTACTCATTGCCTTATTAGCGAAATTGTAAGGTAGAGACTTACGTTGGCTAACAATTATGATTCGCATTTTACTTTCATTGATCTTGTAGTGTAATTTCCTTTCAGAGTCTAGCAATAATTCAGTATTTGTATCAGAAATATTTAAATCTCTCCCTGCTTAAATAGAAATTTGTAAGGCGTTTTATCAGGGAGATTAAATAAATATCATTTTGATATATAGACTGTCTTCTTTCTCACTGACATCCATATCCTTTTGTAAAATGCTCTAGGGCAACAAAAGTTTATGATCTTTTCCTAAAAAGCAAATGTTTAAAATCCACTAACTTTGGAGGTCTTTTTCAAACTTGAAATTTCCTTTTAATCTGTATCATAAAGGTTTCTTTTAATGGCAAATACAGTGTTTTCCCCTTCAGTTAGTAATATTCCTATGATTCTTCAAAAGTAATCTATGCATTCATGGCATGGTAAAATATGATAATATTCAACAACTCCTATGATAACCAGATTACTCTACAGAGTAGTTCACGTCATGGCCACTGTGATATAAGGTTATGATTTACTTTTTAAATGTGGACCATGGTTTGGAAGAACAACTTTTGATATATCAGAATATAGTGATCACATGAATACCCATTACTCTTTTGACCCTCAGAAATCCTTTCTCTTCTCAGTGACATATTGCTAAGGTTTCTTTTATTTCTTTTTTTCTTTCTTCCTCAGGAAGGACAGCCTAGGCATATTCTTTGTTTTGAAAAATCTGTACTTCCCTTTTATTATACCATTCACTTCTTTTGAAGTTATAAATTCTCTATTACTTATTTGCCTAACTTACATTTATTACACTAATTCTTATATTTTGTGATAAATACAATTTAAAGATATTAAAATTTGAGTGTGATTTAATTTCAGCTTAATATAAAAACTCAGTAATTTACATGGAGCTCCCAACCATCCACCTTTAGACAGGTCCATTAATTGTCACTTTCATCATGTAAAAATTAAAGGGGCTTACTTTCTAATTGACTTAGTCATTGATTTTTTTTAACTGCAGTACCTTTGGATTCAATGTCAATTGTTTCAACCTCTGCATCATAAAAATTAAGTATTAATACTCATATTACCTTAAGTAAACAAATGATCCCTATTTTTGAAAAAAAATATTGTTTACTTAGAGCATTTTCCCTGTTCATTCTCTCTTTTCCTTTAAAAAAAAAAATGGCTTAGCTCTATTTTCCCTCATAGAGATCTAGGTAAATGTTTTCATCTGGTCAGAAGTTTTTTGCCCTAATATTTGAGAAATATCTCTAGAAGAAATTAAAACTTCATTAAAACTTAGGGCAAGGGAGGACATTTCTTTCTTGTCCACAGGAGAATCCTACCATTAAGCATATTTCTTGGAACGTACCAGTTAGTTCACTCAATATTTATTGAATAAGTGAACGCTGTTCCTGAGAAATGAATCAGTAATTCTTATTCTTAGTCTGTTTCATCATTAGCAGTGTTTAAGGCAACAGTGGAAATTTAAAATATAATAGAGTTTTCTTCTCCCAGCTATGAAGGATTTGTTTGTTTTAGACTGAAAGCTCATGCCAAGAATAAGTAGAGAAAATTAAATTTTAAAAAAATCTGTTTGATGGCATTGGAGAGATGATGAGGAACCCACTGCTCCACCTCTTTGACACATACTGCGCAGTAATCTTTGCCTCTTGAGTGACGCAAGATTGTTTTAAATTCAGCTCTGCTTTTAGTGGTCATCCTTTTTGTCTGAGACTCTCATGCTAAGCAGATTAATAATTCAGCAGATACTTTTAGGGGAAAATGGAAGAACGTTGGGATCATTTCTTCCACCTCTTTCTCTTTGAGATCATGGGCCCACACTTCTCGGTGACTTGCATGGTCCTATTGTATTTTTTGTACTGTCTTTTACTAATGTGTGCTGTCATCTTGAGTATTTGCCTCTTTCTAGATAGTTGTCCCAGTCATGGTTCTTGAAATGAGTACTTAGATCAGTGATTATTTGTCGTTCATTTATAATCAATTCAAATATCACTTCCAGTACTATCAGTTTTTATTTCTTTGCTGCACTTTCATTTCTTTTGGCAAATTCCTTCATTAGATTATCCATTTTTTAAAAATGTCACGTGGGTTTAACACTGGGAGAGAAGGAAGCAATGTAGCTATACACTTTGATGTCTTTGCTAAAACTGAGTACAGATACATAGTGACAAATCCTTGACAGACTTTGAAAGAAGCAATGTGTGTGTCACTGGTCATGATGAACATCTCTTATTTGTGTAGTGATTTGTGGAGATTGTGTGTAATTAGTGCACTTCTTATTCTTCAATAAAAAGCTTTTTTTAAATGAAGGATTATAAAGTGTGGGCAACACCTTTTCTGCTGTGTGGCTTAAAAAAATGAAAGCAAAAGGTGCCTAAGGTCATACAGCTAGTGAGTGGAAAGACAGAATAGAAAATGATAATTAAAGACAATTTAATGGCAATTAATGTTTTAGTTGAATTATCTTTCATTTGACTGAAAATGAAGAGAAAAAGAGAGAACAGTCAAGAAATAATTGTGACATTTACAATTATTATTTCTAATAAAACAGTTTGCCGGGAGGATTCATACCACTCTGTGGTCTCATGTGCTGCTGTAGTTCTCACTCCTATGGACCCAACAGTAGAGATGAAGAAAAGAGAAGAACTAAAATTTCCTGAGCCTTCGAAACAGTAAGTTGTTCATTTGATTTTTCAGAGTTTTGTAAAACTTACTAGTTAGATAACTGATCAGAATTTGATCACTCAAAAATTGTGCTTTATAATGAATGTATTAATATTAGTATATTGAGAGAACAGAAATAAATATTGCACATTTTAAAAAATCAACGTATCCTAATAATGCCTCAATGAATAACTTCTGTCTTCTGATGTAGTGTGTTTGAACTATATGCCTTTCACGTTTCATTTTGTTACCTCATCTCAGTGATGTGAGTAAGAAGACTGAAGCACTTCATTTCCTTAACACTGTGATTATGGATGTACTGTTCTTGGATTCCTTATTTTATAGCTGTAGTCTTTAATGGTCTAAAATATGATCACTTTTAAATATAAATTTCTTAGCCTTAAGTTGGTTTGTACTTTATAAGGAATGAAAGTTATTTTTAACTTTATACTATTTAATGTTTCCATATTTTTTTCCATTTAAACAGATCAAGCTTCATTTAAATTTAAATTTGATCTTATATTGAATAAATAATAGATTTTTTTCTTATAATGGCCAAATAATTAAATTCATAATAGCCAATGTAAGGTACATGGACTTAAAATATCAAATAAGCTAGGATTATTTCTAGTTATGTATTAAGTAAATTAAAAGGGAAAACCTACTGATGATTTTCCAGTCAAAATAGTGTCATGCTTGCTTTAAGGTCTTGGGTAGGAGACTAGGAGATGTATGCTGTTGCCAAGGATTGCTGGCTTCAGTAGGAGTTACCTTGTAGTACCTACTATTTTCCCCCATTAGATTAACTGTATCATACTTGTTTCTTGATGTCTTTCTACTGGATAAGCTGCTAAGACTGAGTTTCCTGGAGCATGATAGTGTCTGATACTCTTTGTGAAAATCAATTAGAAAATCCCTTAATGTTACATTCGGTAATGTCAAAGTCAAATAGAGCAATGTGTATATTTGA
This sequence comes from Monodon monoceros, assembly GCF_005190385.1. Lineage (NCBI taxonomy): Eukaryota > Metazoa > Chordata > Mammalia > Artiodactyla > Monodontidae > Monodon > Monodon monoceros. The sequence goes on from NW_021703777.1 coordinate 9,612,946, forward strand.
TGGCATGAAGATAGTATTAATATTCTCATCATAGAGGAAGGAAATAGTAACGAATTCAGAAAGTAATGATTGTAATTCAGTTTTAATACAAGCTAAAAGTGAAAACAATTCAACTACTCTTAATATAGTCTAATTTTTTGGTTCCAAAAGCCTTTTTTGTCTGCTAGGAAGAAAATTACTTCTCATATGTGCCAATTGAATTGTATTAGAAAACTGAAATGCATTTTTTGCAATGTATGTATGTTTATATTTGTAAATTGGATCTTAAATTCTCTTAATTATCTTTCAGTGACTGTATTCAAAACTGGCAAATAGTATTATTTGTTTACATAAAATGTCTTTTTTCCAGTCTTAGATACTTCATAAATATTCATTCTTCTTTATTCTGAGGTATAGATTGAAGTAGACAGCATTTGTTAACTGGCTGTTCTTCTTCTTCCTGTTACCATACATTCACTCTGATACTCCTCTGTATTCTCTGAATCTTTCTCATTTAAACACTCTCCCTCAATAGGATCATTCGTTCATTTCTATAGGTTTTGTTATTGTTTTTCTGAGTCAGAGAGATCTTGGTTAAAATCTTAACTTTTCTACATATTAGGTGGAAATTGGAGACATTTTACTTAAACTCTTTGTCTTTTTTTTTTCTACATCTGTCAGAAAAAATGGGGTGATATCACCATCTTTACAGGGTCATTGTTAGTGTTATATGAAGTGATATTGTTAAAGGACCGGAAATCTAAAACTCCATAAAAGTGTTAGTTATGTCGCCCCTTCCATAGCTTCAACTACCAACATTACTGATGATTTACAGATATATATTCTTCTCCTGAAGGCTCTTCTTAACGCAAGTCTAATATATAAAGTTCTTGACCGGGATTGTCTAACTAGGTGTCCTAGCAGAATCGTTTACTAAGTATGTTTAAACCAAATTAATGACCCTTCTAGCCCCCTCAAGCTTTTCATTCCTTCTGATTTCCATATTTATGTAAAGCAACCATTATTTTTCTTTTCTTAAAATCTTGATATGTTTTTTCCTCACATCTCACATTCAATTAGTTATTGATTACTTGATTAATGTCTCTGTTATATTTTTCTTACCATTTGAGCTGACCAGGAAGGCATACACTTCTTATATTTTAAAACTTTTTCTAACATGTGTATTCAATGAGATCTTAATAAAGCCATTCAAATAGTGGTCATCTATCAAATGGAGATTACATATGCCCTCCATACCTCACACTGCTGTTTTGAGAATTAAATGACTATGACTATATGACTATATGGCAAGAACACAATTCAGATGTAGTGATTAATTCAAAACTCTTGTTTGCCAATGAGAGAAGCCCTAATGTAAATTGATTTCAGAAAAATCAAGGGTGATGGTTGTTATTGGCTCATGTAATTGAAAGTATAGAGGTAGAAATTTCCTCAAGTATGGTTGAGTCTGGTACTCAGACAATGTCAAGGAGGCTCATTTTCTCCATCTGCATCTCTTTGCTCTGCTTTCTGGTCTGTAGTTTCCATTTTCAGAGAGGTTCCTCTAGTGACATTACTGCCTTCAGCAGGTACTGAGATGGGTTTTTATCTTTTCAGCAAATCCAGTGGAAAGAAATGGTTTCTCGTTCCCTTTAATCAAAACAAAAAGAGCCCCATATTTGAGTGTCATTGGCTTTGACCAGCTTAGCTTGTTTGACATGACTATGCTGAAGCAATCACTGTATCTAGGAATATTTGATGATTGATTGGGTAGAACCAGGTTACTTGACAAACTCTGGAGCAGAGGGTGCAGGTGAGACGGAAAAGGTGAGTCCACACTCGAAATATGGGTGATGTTGGAAAAAGAAGGCAGATATGATGCTTGGAAGTCAAAACAATGGATACTCAATATAGGTAGTAATATTAGCACCATTAGTTTTAAAGGTCAGAATTCTTTATTATGTTGAAACTATGGACTTTGAAATACTACATTAAAATACAATCATGTGTATCTTCATTTCTTGTTTTAAATGACTTCTCACCTATTTAATTTTATTTCATATTATTTGATCCAGCTGTGCTATTGAGAGGCAGTATTACTTGATGGTTAGGAATTCAGGCCTTGGGCTAGTTTTTGATGCTTTCTTAACCATAGTTTGTTTCTTTTTAATGTGGGAGTTACTTTATCTATCTTACAGTGCAATGGCTAAAACAAACATAAAGGCAAGAATATAAAATTTTTGTAATTTTTTACAACATATATATTAGGTAAATAAACATGTCACATTTTTATAGTTGGAGTTACTAAAGCCCTATGTAGTATTTGTTTTGTGTATTTTGGATTTCTCATTAGGAAAATTAATAACCCACCAATATAACACTAAGATAATAATACTAAGAATGCTATATGTTGAAACATTGTCTTTGGATACTTCATATTCCCTTTAAATTCAGGATAGAATTATTTCTTTAAGTAAATTTTTATCTCAAATTTTACACACTTCATGTAATGAATTCATAAACAATTGAGTCTTTGAATCATAGGACTCACAGAGCCCATGTAGTTTAGAACTCATCAAATCTCTTGCTAGGAGGAACTGCAATAATCTTAGTATATGGGCTTTAGAATACATAAGATTGTACATACAAAAGAATATGTAAGATAATGTATTTTGATGCTGTTGTAATTAGGTGAAGAGGTAAAACATGCACTTAAAAAGGTAAATCACAGTATAAAAGCAACAGATGCTTTTTCTCCAATGTAAGGAGTAGATTTTCGCCAAGCATATGATTGTTTAAAGTTAAGTCAGGTTTATTGATATATCAGTATAAATTTATGAAAGTAAACCCAGAATATTGGTCTTAAATATATCATTGTATTGATATATCATTTTAGAGTGTAAGAAACATTTTATGACTGAAATACTTATACTATCTTACCAACTTTTAGTCATATTCTGGTGATTAATAAATATTCTATATTCGACAATTTATTTTTAAATATTCTCATGTATTTATCAACTTTAGATATATTTATTGTAATAAGAAAAAATAGCAATTATGAATTCCTATTAGGGATGAAGTATAAATTTTTCAGCATAGCAAGTGATACGGAGGAAATACCTAAATCTTTTAGAAGGAAAGCTACATTCTGAGCATTACAGTGGGAGAGAGTCAGAGCTTGTCTCTCATTTTCATATCTAAAGTTCCCCTTAATTCAGAAAACGAAGGTGTGGATTTTACTTTACTTTTCGGTCTAGTCTAACAGGTAGCTCAGAATACCATGGAAAGGATAAATTTGCTGGAAAAATAGAAAAAAATCCCTGTGATCCAATAAAATTATACAATTTCCCAATATTTGACCATAAGCATAGAATGTTGTGATCAAAGCTTTGAGTATGAAGCTTTATAAATTAAAAAAAATCCTGATTTTAAAAATGTATGTCCATATATCCAGTCACACTTAGCATGTTACTCAAACCTAAACATTTCTCAAATCACAGATGTGAGCAAATGAGCACCTCATAAAATGTACATACAAGTCAAAATTTGAAGAGAATGAAAGAATACTGCTTCCACGCTTGGTTATGGATTTTATTTTGTGCTTTTTGTAGAAATATGTTTTTGAAATGCATACACTCTGTTTGTACATACCATGGCTCAATATCTGAAATGAAGGGATTTTATGGACAATTATAAATTTGGAAATATAGAGGTGAAAGGGAAAGAGAAATTATTGTTACTTCTTTTTTTTTTTTTTTTTTTTTTTATGGTACGTGGACCTCTCACTGCCGTGGCCTCTCCCGTTGCGGAGCACAGGCTCTGGATGCGCAGGTCCAGCGGCCATGGCTCACGGGCCCAGCCGCTCCGCGGCATGTGGGATCTTCCCGGACCGGGGCACGAACCCACGTCCCCTGCATCGGCAGGCGGACTCTCAACCACTGCGCCACAAGGGAAGCCCTATTCTGTTACTTCTTTGTCCATTTCTGTGTTTTTATTTTATATAGAGAGATCTAAACTTCCTGATAATGTGATCTATTGTTTCATTTTATGGAAATGAAGCATCACCTAAACATTTTGTCATTCAGTCCAAGTTTCAAGGCCTCCATGTAGTGATTCATGTGGTTGACCTGAGGAAGGTTCATAGAGCTGCTTCTGAAAGGTGACGGATGCTATCGTTTAGTTTAGAATGTCTTATTTTTTAAGAATGGCTAAAACTAACCTATTTTATTCTTAGAGAATGCTTAAGAATATGTTTAAAGTTCTATCAGCTCTTTTTATTTAGTTTTATAATAAATGAATAATGTATGTATATTAAAATTGGAAAAGTTTAAGTACTCTCTAATGTCAGCTATAAAGTTGTTACACAAACTCTAGTTGTACTGGACACATCAAATGATTCTATTATCAGCTAGTTTCCAACTCTCCTTTACAAATTTCAGGAGAACATATTCATTTATCCTTCTAAATAGACATGTATTCATTAATTTAATCCATAAACAATAGATAGTTCTTGAGTATTTGCTTTGTTCTTGGCACTGTGCTCAGGGCTGGGCAGTTTGAGTTGAAAAACAGGTGCTGTCTCTCATGAAACTTAGAGTGTAGTCAAGTCAAGACACACATTGATTGATTAATTGCAACAATCCAAGATTGTGGAAGTGACAATGGCTATAATATAGAGGTATATGTATATCATGTTATAAGGGCTTATAGTAAGGGGCTTTAACATGGCCAAGAGAATCAGGGAAAACTTCCCTGAGGAAGTGACACTTGAGCTAAGATATGGAGGATATTAGTTAATTAAGTGAAAATGCAAAGGAGGAACTTAGCAGCAGAGAGAAGAGCTTGTTGAAATATCCTGTGATGGCTGGGAGCACGGAGAAATGAAAGCTGGTGGGAGTAAAAAGGAGCCAAAAACATGTTTTTAAGCAGGGCCCAGGTAACACAATCAGATTTCTCTTTAGAAAACTTTGTCCTGGTTCCTTATAAAGAGCAAATTGGGTGTGGTGGGGGCATTGGCATGATGGAGCTGGCTTGGGGGAACCAAATTGTTACCATTTCTTTCCAACTCCAGGTTCAGTGATCTCATGTTGGAAGCTTTCACTCAGCCATGGTGAGCATATTTACACCACAGTAATTGGCAAATGCTATAAATCAGGGCTTTTCCCTCTCCCAGAGTACTAGTTGTTAACTATTTACTGGCACACCTCTAAATGGGGGACAGGTTGAGTGTCTACAGTGAGATCATTTAGGTGATTGCTGACAGTAGCTTGATCTAGGGTGCTGCCATTGGAGATGATGAAATGTGAAAAGTGAACTCAGTCAATATATTTTTCAGAACCTAGGCAAATTATAGTTATTAAACTAAAACATAATACCAAGCCCTTACCAAGGATAAAGAAGAAACTACTCACTGTAATTATGATAAGATAATATATTATTGTGATAATCCTAGCATGTTATTTTGAATTAGTAATAGTTTAGCCAAGGGGGAGTTCTGATACTCTTTTAATTTATATTGGGTATTATCAATGGAATTATGTAAGTGGGAAACATATGAAAATGCGTTTTGCACAAAATTCCTTCTTGAATTGTTACCATTGAGTCTCACTGAAAATGCATATAAATGTAGGTAAATTTCATGTAGGACCTTACATAAATTCTTATGCTTCTTAACAATAAATTTCCTCCTATATTTGATCTGTAACCTTTATTTACCATCAATGACTTGGTGTCTTAAAACTCTCCCATTTAAAAAGAAAAGTCAGAAACTGAGGCATGACATAAATGGAATCACATAGTTTGTGTGTCCTCTTGTGCAAGACATCTTTCACTCAGCATGTTTTTGAGATTTATCCATATTGTTGCATGTGCCATGGTCCATACCCGTTTATTAGTGAGCAGTGTTTCATCACATGGATGTGTCAGAGTTTGGTTAGTAGTTCAGTCCTGTCCTCTTTGACCTTGTCTTGCAAACTCACTGAATCACAGAACCACAGGGCCTCTGGGTGTGGAAGAGGTGTCTTAAAGGCCAGCTCAATCCCACCCCGCCCTTACACTACTTACTGATTTTCAGTGATTGGTACACTGCCCATGAAACAGTTGTCCAACCCCTGCTCACATACCTCCAGTGACCTGCCCTTGGAGGGCAGCTTCTTCTGTCCTTGTCCAGCCTTGCCTGTTGGGAAACTCCTCTTCATTTTCAGCTTATATCTACCTCCCTAGGTCATCCCCACAGAGGTCCTGGTTCTTGTCCTGGGTCTAGTCATGGACAGTTAGTTCCTTTTTACCCCACAGAAGCCATAGGGATCCAGGAGGCACAACTACCACCCAACAGTGTGCTGGTAAATGTTTAACTTATAGCTCTAGTTTAGTTATTTTTGTTGCTGTATAATATTCCATTATATAACTGTATCAAAATGTGTTTATCCAATTTCCTGTGAATGGATGTGTACATGGCTTGCAATGTTTACTTTACAGACAGTTCTGCTATGAACATTCATGGGCTCCTGCAGCTGGAAAAGAATGGCAGAGTTGTAAGGCACGTACCTTTCTCACTTCAGCAGACAGTACTAAACCATTCTCCAGGGGTCCTCATCGTCCACACCTTTGTCCACACTTAGCCTCATAAAGTTTTACACTTTTGCCAACCTTCTGGGTGTAAACCAGCATCTCATTGCAGTTTTGACTTACATTGACTTCTCTCTAGTGATCTTGAGCATCTTTGCAAGTGCTTATCAGACATTTGTGTTTCCTGTTCCAGAAATTGCCTATCTGTATCTCTTGTCCATTTCTTTACTGGGGGATTTGTCTTTCTTTCATATTTACTTGGAGAAGTTCTTTGTATATTCAGATTTCCAAACTTGAATTGCTATGTGCATTGCAGATCTCTTTTCCAGTTGGTGGGATGTTTTTTTAATAAGTTGTGACTTCTGATAAACATAATTTTCATTTAAAAAAGAAACTGGGGCGTAAACATGGTAAATATCAGGACACTATTATGAATATGAAACAGCCCTCTTCCCATGCAGGTTTTCAAAAGAAACGATACCTGTTTTGTGATTTTGATCAATTCAACAGTAGAGAGGGCTGTCAGAGGAGATAAATGGAGAGATTTCTGTGGAGAGAGCTGTGGCCTAAATTTGAGTCTCCTCCACAGCTTTAGGAGAAGTTGGAGTTGAGAGGAGTAACTTTCTTATCCCAAGTCTAGTGAAGGGTCTTCAAGAGACTCATTCAGAGTTTCAAATGTGTTTTCTGCAATTGGAAACACAAAAGACAGATGCTGATTTATGCCTGAGAAAACTGAAGCAGAACACAAACTAGACCCTGACATCCGCCCAGAAAATCTGGAGAGTGAAGATGGGTTGGCCAACCGTGAAAGCAGTAGCATCTTGAACTCTCAGAGCTGGTCAGGGAGACCACAAAGTTTTTTGTAAACTATTTGGAGGGACAAGAAAACCCAGGAGATAGAGGCGAAGGATACCCATCCCCTCTCAATAAGAGAACTGCAGGAGAGTGGCCCAGAAAGAGGCCTCTGAAGAGACCACTTTTGTGCCCATTACTAGGCCCTAGAGCCAAGCACAGTTTCCTTAAAACTCTTCTACCAACTAAGAACCTCTCCCCTCTACCTCTCATCCTGGTGGCAGGAGTACATTCACTGTGAGGCTCTTATAAGAGGATCCTTCTGTGTTTCATAGTACCTATTCACCTTATTGGAAAATGTTTCATCAGTCACTGGTTTATTAAATTAAAAAAAAAAAAAAAGACTCAAGAAAGTTGATTGTTTTCATACTTCATGTGTTACTCAAGAACCAGTGGATTTTAATACCAAATAAATAAAAATCCCCAGAGAACCTGCTTCCCTTGATTGAGTGTTGTTATTTTTTTTTCTGCTTCTTAGTGAATCATAATATCTGGTCCCTTGTGCGGGACAATCAAAAAATCCTATTGTAACATACACATCTGATCTGAAAATCCTTCTTTGTACAGTGGACACACAAATGCTATTTTTCAGATGATTTGGGACAGCCTGATGACTGAAGAGTTTCAGTTCATCAGTGCAGCACAGTACCATTGTACTCTTTATAGTGTAATATAAATACAGTTTATCAGATCGCTAAAAAAGACTGCAGGTGCATCACCATTGTAGTGAAAGTAGCTCTTAAGCACAGATTAAAAGGATGATGCCAACTTTCAACTGCCCCTGCTAACTTCATCCCATGGAAAAATTATGTTTTCAGATAAATGAAATATTTCAATTAAATTTATTCTGTAATGTAGATAATAACATAAAATTATTTAATAATACCATAAACAGACTATATTACCCAATATCAATTTCCTGGTTTTCCCCTCAGGGGAGCTAGACTAGTACAAAAAAATCAAAAGCTTTGAAATCTAACATATCTCTACTTAACAGCAAGATGATGTAGGGCAAGTTATTAATTTTATTGAAATCAAATATCCTCGTTGATAAAATAAGGACAACAGCATTTGCTTTGTAAGGCTGTTTTAAGTATTCTATAAGTATTCAATATATAAGTGTAAAACGAGTAGAATAATTCTGGGCACAAACAAGAAAAACAATAAAAAATAACTTGATATCTCTTGGAGGAAGAAGTTGGTCATGAAGATGGGAGAGGAGGTCTATAAAAAAAAACGTGATGCTATATGGAATTTATGATTTTAGATATTTCCTTAAGATTACCGATTCATAATATGTGATTGCTTAATTTTTAAAGGAGAGTTTTTTCTTCTACTAGACTTGAGTCTCTTTTACAACAAAATCTTTTTTTTAATCTTCTCTAATACTTAGGATAATAATAACTAGTAGGTACTCAAAAATACTGGAGAATTGTTTGATTTTATTTATTTTTGAGGTAAAATAAATTATCTTTAATTTAGAAAGTAGAACCTTCTATTCTATCAAATTGAAAATAAAGTTAGGTTTGATTAATGCATAGCCACTGTTAATCTTTCAGTATTAACATAGTAAATATTTGAATAATTGATGTTTGAAGATGCCACGTAGAATTCAAACAGTAATTTTATCATACAGATTTATAAGAAAGATCTGTGAACTAAGGGTTTGGAAACCTGACTCACATGTCTGGGACAAGGCAAGACTGTTTGTATTTCTAAACCATAGTTCTCTGTGAAATGAACACTGGCAGCACAAACTTCAAAGAGACATTCTAAGGAGTGGAAAGTCTAGGAAAGCATCTTATAAAACGTGATGAAAGAGCCTACTTTGCTTTGCTTTTTAGAGGTATCTACAATAAACATTTATGAATATTCTCTGAATTAAAGGATCTGCACAATTGCTGGAAAAAATCAAGATTCTTTTAGACTGATTCACTCCCATGCACTCCTATAATATTTTTAGACTGATTCACTCCCATGCACTCCTATAATATTTGAACACCTCCATTATGGTACTTATTAGACAAAAATATAATTGCCTGTATTCTGTGCTCTCACCAGACACTGAAGACAGTTATTTTTTGTTTGTTTTTTAATCTCCTGTGCTTAGCACAAAATTTTATACATTGCAGGCACTGGAATATTTTTTGTTGAATTTATAAATACACTGTTTAAAATAATATATTGCTGTATTCAATAGCACTTACATAGTTCATACTGAGTGTCATGCACTATTCTAAGCTTTACAAATACTAAGTTATTTAATCCTCCCAACAATGTTGTGTGTTATTATTATCCCCAGGTTACACCTGAGGAAACCAAGGCACATGTAGATTAAGTAATTTGTCCAAGATGACCCTTTTAAAAAAGAATAAATTATACCTTCTTTTCAGTTACTTTAATTACTAAATGTACAACTTGACACACTAGACAGTCATTCTTGTTTTTCATATTCAGTTCTTTTTATAGATTTTTACAACCTAAAAAATATGGATGCCGTTATAAACCAATAATGCAAAAGATGATTAGCACTTGCAAATCAGCAGAATAAATAAAAGAATTTAAGTAACAAAGTTCTTTACTGTTGATTATCACAGTCAATCAGTGCCTCTTCATTTATGCATATATTTCTCCTCAAATGAACCAGGAAGAAAAGAAAACTTTTTTTAATGCTTCTGTCCTACTTAGTGTCTTTCATTTTATTAGCTACTTGTTAACGCCTTTCTGTTGTTATTTTCTCTTTTTTATGTTTCTTCAGAATATAGCTTTTTTTTTTAAAGTCTTTATTGAATTTGTAACAGTATTGCTTCTGTTGTTTATGTTCTGGTTTTTTGGTTACAAGGCATGTGGGATCTTAGCTCCCCCACCAGGGATGGAACCCATACCCCCTGCATTGGGAGGCGAAGTCTTAACCACTGGACTGCTAGGGAAGTCCCTGGAATATAACTTTAATTAAGTTCATATCAATCCGCTTAAAGTTACATATTTTGTCAAGGAATAAAAAGTATATATCAATTTAGAGAAATAATATAAGGTGGGAAAAAAAAAAGGTGTTCTCTCCAACCAACATATCCATTTAAAATGTCACATGCTTTCAGAGATATCATAATACAGTGCATCAAAATAAAGTATTGGTAAAAGAACTTACATATTTACTTTTTAAAGAAAATAGTTATTATTAATGACTTTTACAGAATTAAGTAAGCTTAGTATTTTCTCTGTAACTTGATACCAGAAATAACGTCATGTTCATGATTCTGTGTGGACCCAAAAGGCATAGTGAAGATGTACAAGGAAGATATATACAAAGATAGATTATGGTATAAGAATGGATTTTATAACAGTCAATGAATGTAGCAGGCTTCTTGTCATTGAAATTTTTATATGACTATTTTTTGTATGAATGATGTAGGTGGATTTAGGCCATAGAGGTAACAGGACCCAGTGATCTTTAAAATCTCTTCCAATCTAGGGAATCTGTTCCAAATAAGATCAACTGCATTATTTTGTTATTAGTATTGTTATTTAAGTCAACATATTATATATTTCTTTGATTTAAAAATGTTATATTTAGCTTAAGACAATTAGGATAAAACATGGTCAATTACAACAAGATTCTGATTTTCTTTTTAATAAAACTAAATTATAAGAAAAGATTTTTAAAGGGTGCTATGTTTTTATATCAATTATTTTTCTTTGTATTTTCTATGTGTTTAGTTATCCCATGCTAGTTATTATTTTACCATAAGGCTATATTTGTCCCCCCCCATTTTTATCTCCTCTTTAAAATGAAGAATTTAAAATAAATATTTTGTTAAGTTACATAATCTCTTACTCTGACATTCTCAGTTGCTATTTTAACATTTCTGTGCACTATGTAATTTCAGAAATTTGACACGCCACACAGTAAGAATTAAATATTGGTGAAATTACAATAATTTTTAAACATTTTTGTCATTTAAAACCTATTCTATTATGTTTACATCAATCTATAAACTCCAGTATCTTCTGAACTGAAACCAGTCACATTCCAGGTGAAAATTTAAACATTTTTCCCCCTTAGTAAATACATCATGTTTCAGGATATTCTTATTTTCTTGTCCCATCCTATCACAGGCTGATTGACTGAATAATCATCTAAATTAAATGTGTAAATGCCAAAAGTCTATATTAGACTAAGGAGATTCACAGAAGTATATGTCTATATAATTTTTTCTACTAAGTGTATTATTTCTATTGCATTATAAATAACTATGAAAATAATCCCATACTTGACCATCCACTCAGAATTGGATAACATAGTAAAGCTAAAGAAGTAATCTCTCTTTTTTCTTTTTTTTTTCTCTTTTTTTCTATTTTCTATTTTGAAATTAATGCATTTCAAGAGAAAATGCTCTTTTATTTAAACAAATAAAACAAAATTATTGCATTATATTGAACTGTACATACATGCTTTATCCTTTAATTGGACTAAGACAAATTAGAAAGCATTTTTAAAATGAATGAAAATTTACTTTCAGAAAATTGATATTGTCAAAGATATAATGGGAAGCAGGTAGCTGACAGCTATTTTATGATTTAAATTTAATGTAGTTTCTATATATTTCACATCATTAATTACCTGGTAGTTTAAAATTTTTACATGGTAAATGGCTACCATTTAAATTTAAAACTGATTACTTGAGTAAGTTTTATGGTTATAAGATTAATGTGCCACAAAGAAATATTATCTACTCACCTTAGAAAGAAAAAAATAACTTGTTAAATCTACTGTACTATTATCCCAATTATTGATCAGATTTTCTCCCATACCTGTAGTTGACCTGGACGGGAAAAGAAATTATTAGAAGCTACTTAAAGCTCCCTGAGAGAAACTGGAAATGATTTATTTCACCCACCACCATGATGAGATTGGGATTATTATAACAGAATATTACAACATCTGTTATAGTTTTTATCTTCTTAGCAAGGCTGACAAAGCTTTAAATGTTCTTTGATGACCAGGAGGCCCTGGAGAGTAATCTGTAGCTACTTCAGTGCACTATACAGAGTGAACTGAGAGCAAAGCGGAAGTTAAAAAGCAAACTGAATGCATTGCCAAGTGTATTGAACACACTGCTCTCTAACCAATCATCTTCAGAAACTTGGTTGAGTTGAAGAATCAATTTATAAAGGTTGGTCTGTGTTGCACCAGTAAAGACAATGTTTGGTTCAAGTTTTTCTGATTCTCTATTCCATTATTAAAACTGTGGATAATCTCCAATGCCGGGAGAAATTACTTAAGTTGCAAGAGGGCAGATGCTTATGTGTATTTCCTATTAATCAGTACTCACTTAGATTATAAATGACAGATACTCAACTCAAAAAAGATCTTAAGGACAAAAACAAAAAAATTGCAGACTCATAGAAATTAAAATATAAATTTCTTCAGGGAACTTATTTTATATTTTTCTGCTGTACATATTTTATATATCTATGATCATTTTGTGCCAGTAGGAAGAATGCACTTTTCAAAATAGTTGTGTGTATACTTTGTAAATTTGATATTCATTTGGCACAAATGTAACTCATTGTTTCAATTTCAAGGTTCAGAGATATTACAGGGCTTGTTAAATTCATAGATATTAAGCATCGATCCTTCCTCCTGTCCCAAAATAAAAATATCACCAAATATTTCAATAAAAATTTCATATTAAAATGACATTATAATTATATATATAATGATGGTATTTTAAATTTATAAATGTTATTGTGCAGTATCTTACAGATTAGTATTTCCACTTCTCATGTGTAGCACTGTTACCTTATTTAAAAAATAATTCAAAACCAACCAATAAGACATATAAGTTAATCTGAAAGCAGAAATTTTAAAAAGTATAAAATGTTACTTCTAAGACATGTAAATTGACAGAATGATAACAAATGAAAACTAACTATTCATGTGAAACCAAATAATCATGTTTATATTTACTAGGTCAAAAAACTGTAGAATAAGTTTAATATCATTTCATTGTCTTTCAGATAAAACCTCATGGAAATTATAAGTAAAAGTTGACTGCATATGTGCTGTTGGCTGCACTGCTTACACACTCATCTGTTATTTTCTTAAAGAGAGCAACTAACTTTTTTGTCTTCAACTGTCCTACTTAGATTATTCCCAGAAGATCTTCTCATTAAAAAAAAAAAAAAAAAAAAAGTCACTTTAGGTAGATCATAGATGCCCGTTTCTCAGAATTTCAGTGTACAGCAGTCATTCTCTTTTTGTAAATAATATTTCTTTCTATTACATACTTGTTTATATCACAATAATTTTTTATTTGATGAATGCAGGGAACCCTTCTCTTATTCACCATTGCACTGGAGGGCCTTAGCACAGCACCAGATTCATAGTAGGGGCTATAAGCATGTTTGGAATAAATGGTTGAAACAATGAATATTAATCTAGTGTTATATGGATTTTAGTAGAGAGGTCAACGCAGGTTAGTAGAAAGGCTTCTCATAAGATGTGGTATTTTAACTGTCTTTAAATGTTCAAAAGAATTTTCCACATAGAAAAAGTGGAGAAAGACCTTCAGAGATAGCATGTTCCCTGTCCCTGAACCACTGTTTGTAAGGAAATTTATTGTGAGTGGTTAGAATACATGGCCATAGTCCAACATTTATAAGTAAGGAAATTCACATATATCTAAAGATAGTATGTGTAAGAAAAAGGCCTCTAAATGTGAATCCAGTAAATATGTAGACCAAAATTTTATAAGGAAGAGTGAGAAAAGATGTTAAGTGGCTAAAAACTGAGACAACATGAAAATAATTTGTTTACCTTATATTTTACAACATTTAGGTTGTAATAACTTTTGGAAAGGTATAATATTTTAAACAAAATAGAATGATAGCTCTTAAGATATGACATCCTTCACTTTAATTGTATATAATTATGTTAAGAGGATCATTTTCACATGAATATACCAAGATTTCATTCCCCAAAGCCTTTTAAAATCGTCAATTAATGTAAAAATCATCTTTCAAGCACCTTGTATTGATGATGGAGATAGGAATGGGGAGAGAGTATTTGAGGGAGGATTAATTTTATAAGTAGTCAGTTCATTTGTGAATATTTTATTGTATGGCAAGTTTTACTTCTCTATACAGAATCATGAATTTGGGGACTTGGATAAAATACTAGGATAATGAGAATTCCTTGCACTTCATTGAGTTTTGGAATTAATAATTAATGATGTGGGTAGTTAATTTTCCAAATCCACGATTAAGCTTTCACTGTTAACTAAAGCCATTCTTCAACTTTTATGTCTCTTAAAGAGGATTCTCGCTTGATTCATGTTTCAGAGTATTATACAGGGTCATTAACACCAGTGTACTGAGAGAATGAATAGGAAATATTTCCACATAGAGAAATGGAATATGATCTCAAGTGTTAAAAATGAATTCTAGTATCTTATATCTTAATCTTATAAGTGAAAATCTTATTTTAAACTTCAGGTGAGAACTAGTATGTTATGTTAAGATTTACACTTTTTAGAACAGATTTAGGAAATAACACAGGGCAGTAGTGAAAAGCTCAGTCTTGGGAGTCAACATTCGTAAAATATCAATTGAGGTTTCCCTAATCTTGGGTGAAGTGGGAAATTATTCAGTTTAGACTTTACTTCTAAATTCTTGTTCTGTCTTTTCAAAGTTTGCTGACCTTGAGCAGGCTATGTAATCTCTCTGAATCTCAGGAATTTATACATTTGGAAATTTATACTCAATTTATAGAATCATTAGAAGGATTTTTATAAAGGCTGCAAAAAAATGCTCAGTCAACAGTAGTTAGAACTTTTATTGAAGACGACTTGCTTTTCTCAACTAACAGTTAAAATAGAATTCTGCCATTTAATTAACTCCCTACACCTTAAAACTCATGGTCCCAACTCTAGCATACTTTCAAAACAGCTTTTGCCATAGATGAGAAATGGGTCTCCTGGGTTTTATAGTCGCTGGTTCAAAATAATATTCTTTCCCAGCTCTTTTTATGGCTGTGTTGCTGCCTGTATCCCTTGCCTTGGTTTCTGACCCTGATTCTCCTTGTTGGGCACCTGATTTCTATAGTTTCTCTTCATTCCCATTTGTCTTTCTTTTTAGATGCTCTCATAATTTCTAGTTCCTGGTCTTAATCTGGTTTCAGCATTAACCTGTCTATAAATTTGTTTACTAAATATTAAAATGGCTTAATTCTTCTTTATTCCTACAATCTTGGGCCAGTGGCTCCCTGAAATAACTGTATGTCTAAACACTAATGTGGCATATCAGCTCCTTCTGCAATTTTAGATATTGTATTCTGTGTTGGGTAAGTCACTTACATTTTTGAGCCCTTGTCACCTCTTGTTCAAATGGTTAATATCCAATAATCATTGGATATTAGATAATAGTGGTTGTTATAATTAGATAAGGTTGCTATAATTAGATAATAGTGCTTTAAAAATTATAAGAAGCAATTTAAATGCTTACTATTGTTATGAATTTGACTTAAGCTGACATGACCACTGTTATTGGCCACCTTGGTGCTGATCTCCCAAATTGGTTAGCTTATTAAGACTTGAGATTTTGCCTACTTACTTTAGAAATGGACTTTTATCCACCTCCTAGTTAGTTACAGCTTAGCTGCGTTGTCACCTACTTTACTTCATCCTTATGGGCAACTGAATGTCTGAAATAACAGATGGCAATGTATTTCATGCCAGCAAATATATAAATCACTTCTGCAAATATATAATATCCTGTTGTAGAATTAATTCTATTTGAGCTAAAGGATTCCTGCTAATTTTTATATGGGTACTTAAAAAAATAAACGAGCAGCATGTAGTTATAAGAGTAACACAAATGAACAATTGTTTATAGTTTATGCATTGTTTTCATTTATTTTTAATGACAGTTTTAACTATAAGGCAGAGATTATCATTTTGTGATAGAGAGGTTGAGGAACCAAACATTAAATAAAAGGCCCACAGTTACTCAGTTTGGGATTCTACGTTGTAAACAGACATTTCCATAATTATTAGGCCCCTGCAACAGTGGAATAGAATGAGGAAGTAGCAAATCAAACCCCTTTGCATTGAGTGCTGAAAGACAATCCGACATTAAAATTAATTAAGATCAATTCACATTTTTATTTTCATCAGGAAAGGAATTCATTCAAATACTGTCATTTGTAAAAATGTTTTAATGTGGTTATCTGCCCAAAGTTTAAATATAAACAGAAACCTCTCAAAGAATCAATGGGACCTGTTTCATAATGTAATTTTAGCAAAACTGCTGGAACATAATTTAGGTAACTTAGGTCCAGAGTGACTCAATGAAAGCATGATAGATTCTACTTGAAGACAGAACAATTAAAGAAGCTTGATAGAATGGCCTCAGTTCCTATGGTGATAGTTATAGAACTATTGAAAGATAGTTTGAAAGGCATCAAAGAATCATTGTGTTCTTTTCAGAAAATGATCTGTGACAGATTTATTAAAAATTAGAAAATAGATAAATCCTACTTGAAATTAGTTTGCTCAATAATATTTGTATTGAGGAGTTGGAGTTTACAGCAAATGCCTTTAATATGAAATGTTGACCTACAGTTTCAATAAATTATCAATAGATTCCCTACATTTCACTATTTATAAAAGGTGAGTGTATTCTATTTCCTAGAATTGATTTGTACTCATAAACTGAGGTATGACTGATTTTCATTTTTCCAAATTTTTTGAGGTCCTCTGGTTAATATTTTTTTGATTCTAACTATGTATGATAGCAGGTGAAAGTAATAATAACCATTATTTTATCCTTCAAACCTATCCAAGGGAGGGGACACTGATGAAAATGCATACAAACAAAAGTAAATAATTACATGCTTATCTGCCTGTTTAGTGATATTTAGAAAAATGTGATTAAGGGAGTATAAGCAAATGCTCAAGAATACAGGACCCATTTAACTCATGATAAAATTTCTTTCCTTTGAGAATATTATTGCCTTTGGTCACATTTCCAGCCGTTCAGTTTATCACACCAACATTTTCTACCAGCCTGGTATAATTAAGTCCTGAAATCTACTGTGATCCTTCCAATTCAGGACACACAGGCATCCCTCCCCAGATTCCAAAAATAAAGAAAAACACTCTCTAGGTAGTATAACTATTGAGGCAACATTCAAATGATAAAAACTCTCTTGCATCTGAGGACTTAACTTACATAACTTGCATCAATTTGGCAGACTAAAATTACACCACCACACAATTCAGTTCAATCCAATTATAATTACTTTTCACTGGTTAACTTTTGAGTGATATATTTGTCATTTTAGTCAAACGCCACTGAGTTTAATCAACCATGATTAAGTCAACCAATATTTTCCTTGAAATAGATTAAAACTACAGAAATCCAAAGAAAAGTCATCAAGTACATAGGAGGGAAGCAAGACCAGTATGAATTATTATTTATTTATAATGCTTTCTAAGGCAACAACGTCAAAATGCTAAAAATAATATAGCAGGGCTTCCCTGGTGGTGCAGTGGTTGGGAGTCCACCTGCCGGTGCAGGGGACGCGGGTTCGTGCCCCGGTCCGGGAGGATCCCACATGCCACGGAGCGGCTGGGCCCGTGAGCCATGGCCGCTGAGCCTGTGTGTCCGGAGCCTGTGCTCTGCGGAGGCCCGCGTACTGCAAAAAAAAAAAAAAAAAGTAATATTGCAAAGTTATTTTTTAATAACTAAAAAATGTTCAGTAATACCAGCAGTTCTTATTTTGCATGGTAATATGTTAACTAAAACCGTGCAAAAGTGAGGCCATGGTTATGATATGTATGAGTGTCAGTTAACATGGTACCATGCAAAGAGAAGGCTGTTTTTTACTGTGAGATAATTCCTATATTCTACTGTGAAGACAAAGTGAGCAAGAGCTATCAGTTTACATTGGGTACATGACGGGTTATTTTTTTCTTATTACATCCTCATAATTAAGGAGGAACACACATTACCCATATACTCTAAACACAGAATTTTTTGTATTGGTATCTTAAATCTGCTTTTACAAACTATTTCGGGGAACTTTTGTTAACATTTTTGTGGCAATTGATCGTTTAATCAATTAAGATTAAAGAGACTTAATGCTTAATTTAAAGTGTAGATTTTTTTTTAACTTTGCTGTATTCCACAACAGATTACAAGTTGCACCATACCAATATATGAAATGTTATAAAAATTTAGAAATAGAATAGTGAAAATCAGTATAAAACCAGAGAAAAACACAAATTGCTTTTTTAATTAAGTTTTTTTGTACTAATGTTGCAGAACAAACAACTACACATCTCAGAGCTCGTTGGTCTTGGGCTCAGCTGTGGTTCTGCTTTGCTTTCTGAAATAAGCTAAAGGGGCTTAACTTGGCTTTGGCTAAAGGGCTGGATTTAAGTCTGGTATACCTGTCTCCTCATTCTGGCATCAGCCCCTACTCAGGGCATGTTCTTTTCATGGCGGAGTGGAGTGCAGGAGTACAAGAGGGTGAATTGGAATCATGAAATGTCTCTTAAAGGATACATTAAAAACTAGCATTCTGGCACTTTTGCCCACAATCCACTGGTTACAGTTGTCTCATGGATAAGTTCAAACTCAATGGAATCAGAAAATATACTCTATTAATAGGGAAGTTACAGCGAGAAAGGGGAGGGAAGGAAAAGGGATAGTATTTGTTTTTCACAGATACAAAGATACTATCTAACACATATACCTTCCATGAGTTTTAATATATATGCTTATAATTGAGCCTTAATGTGTACTTTGATTATATTAATAGACAGTTTTTAAAAAGCCAAAACACCATTATTTACAATAATCTGGTTGTATTCAGAATATTAACAATTTTGATAAGGTTTAGGTTGAGAACATATGCATAAATCCTGATACATAATGTAGGTTTGAAGTAGAAGTTATGAAGCCTACTGCTTTCATTTCAAATCAATGACTTGGTGTGACTTTTCCATCAGCGATTGTATTATTTCAGTGTAGACAGGTGCAATAAATTTTAGATGATAAAAATTCCAAGTCTTGTCTGTTCTGTCACAAAAGATGAATTTTTCCATAAAATGATGATATCAAGCCTCATATTCTTAATATCTTCATATTTGCATCACAAAAAGAATTAAATTTAAAAATCTTTATACGCATTTTAAATATTTACAAGTCTTATTTTGTTTTATGGGTCACATGTAATAATAGTATCACTTAAGGTCTTTAAACAGAGGCAGAAATCAAGACAAAGATTAAAATTTGGCATCTTTTTTTCCTAAAATGTTATTTAAATTTTTTTTTACATTTTACATTTTCACATTTATTTAACTCTAATGACAAGTTTCGAGTCTTTCTGCAAGTGATGAGTCAATGATTATATAACTATTTAAGCCTTAATTAATAGTAAATTTTTTATCAATACGTAAGTCCTATGTTTCTAAAAATAAAGTTAGCTGTGAAATATACGTGTTAGTGTCAGATTTTAAGGTGTTCTTGCCCTATGGCTGAATCCATGCCCTGGTTCCACAAAGTTAATTTGATATTGTGTTTTGAGTGCTTACCATGTGCAAGGCGGAGGTTCTAACTGTATGTCTGCCAAATTCCCTAGGAAAAAAGCACCTGCTTCTTACTGAAGAACTGCCAGGAAATTTATTTCATGTCTCTAAACATGAAATGTTGTCCTCCCTATTACTTAACTTATCCCATTTACTGCTTTTTAAAATTTCTTTGATTACTTAGCAAAAACTGTTGCATGTGTGATGAAATTTGGGACATCCAGTTAATAGTGCTTGAATCAAACTCTTCATTTCCCTTCACAGGCTTTATCTCTTGTTTTTGAACATGGCTCTGCATTCATGTTGATATATGCAAATTACACAATGGTCTGCCTTTTGTTTTTTTCATTCCATGTATTTACCTAAGCTTGTATAATGTCTTGATAACCAGTGCTGACCATGCTGAAGTTGTTCCAGTTCTCTTTCTAACAAATTAATCAAAATGGTATCATAAACCCAGCAGCAGAAGAATTTTTGTCAGATCTTAATGGCAAGAAATTGCATTAATAAAACTGTGACTTTTCATGTCCCATTATACCTTGCAGTTTTAGGGCACTCTCCAAAAGGAATATATAGACTATATTGCTGTGACAGAGCCATCAGTTGTACTTCCTTTGGGGTTAATTCAAAACGCAGCTAAGAACAGGTTTATTTCATGGAAAACCAGAAATGTGGAGTAGCCAAATCCGTCATTTGTACAAACAATTAGATTTAAAATTGCAGTGTCACAAAGTCCAAAAGAAAAAACAAAGAAGAGAAATTTAAAAGTACTGCATGTAGCATTTCTTTCCTATTAATGTTTTTTTCTATTCCGTTCATCATCCTGGCCATTTTTCAACATGTAATCATCAAAGTTCCTGTTGTTTAAAGGCCACATTAATCCTCCCTCTCTTTTTTCATACTGGAAAACATCTCTATGAACTCATCATGCAGTAGAGATTAATTCGGAATTTCTGATCTCTTGAAGCCCCACGTAGTTGGTGTGTGTTTGATTCATCCCCATGTTCTATAATGGGCATGTATTTGTGATTTGTATAATGAGAGAGGAAATAAATTAGAGTGAAAGGAGTTCATGTACTTTTTCCATATCATTTGTTTCAAATAATTTTGATGTCACTTTACCTGGATATAGTGTTAGAGCATACAGAAATGTAGATTTGAAAGAAGAGCAACTCACAAACCAAACAAAGCAAGCAAAAAAATAGATTAGTAGATAAATGTTTTTATGATAAAATGTGTAGAAGTATTTTGGAGAGAATATGTTATATGACTTCTAAATTCAGAATAATCATAGGAAATTCATTGCAGCCCTACATTGTTTCAGAGTTTTGTGAATTTATAAGTAAAATATGTATAGCGACAATGACTGAGAAACAAAGGAAAAGAATATCAAATTCTTCCTAAAAGCAAACAAAAATGAAAATCATGTCAGTAGTAGAATTTGGCAAATGTAAAGAAAATATATGTCTAATTATATGGTGATTATTTCATAATATGTATAAATATTGAATCATTATGTTATATACCTGAAACTAATATAGTGTTATATGTCAATTATATCTCAATTTAAAAAAATAGAGTAAACACATACATAACTTTATGAAGGGTTTCCACTCTTTTTTTCAATTTTAATTGTTAAAATAGTTTTTCTTCATAGAGCCCAATACAAAAAGAAAACAGAAGTCAAATATTGAGGAGGAATTTGTTCCTTTGTACCCTTCCTGACCTTCATTAAAAGTTCATTTTATTCTTAATGATGATGATAAGTGCATTTGATATTCATAGGAATTTCACTTGGAAAAGATAAAAGATTTCATAATAATATTATAAAATGTTGGCTAAGTAGCTGGTTGGTGCATACTTAAATTTCTGGTCTTTAAAATGACATAAAAATCCTAGATCCTGGTAATTAATGATATTAATATCTGTTGGTATAAAATGAGACCAGGCTAATACAGGGGTCATAAACACTTTCATATTTAGAGGATTATGTTTTAGCAAGTAAATTGTGTCCTTTGACTTAAAAATAATTGCTTCTCATTTGTCTCCACTCTTTTCTTTTTGCTTTGGGCTGTTGGTAACACCAGGTTGCCCTTTAGAGGCATTTTAATACTTTCTATGACAGTTAAAGTACTATTCTTAATGCTCACAATGGGGGAAAACATCAGTGGAAATATTGCTTTAAATATGACTTTGGAAGATGCAAATATTTGAGAAATGTAAGATATATACCTACTTGGCATATGTTTCTAAGCTTTGGTGTGCTATTGTTTGGGAAAACATTGAAAATCTATTTTTAAAAATAGCCTAGCAAATGGAAGAAACGCAATTAAGAATACTTTTTTCTGAAAATATTTTTGGCCCTTTCAAATGGTATCTGAGTAGCCTATAATTATATTTTTATCTATACTTACAAAGTAAGGCCTCCCTAATTTACCCAAACTTAATTTTTAAAAAAATCTCAAGTTAAATAGCTTTATAGAAATAAACTTCAATTTACCAAATTTATTAACTTTCAGTTGACTAATATAATTATTGATAGTAGCTAATGAAAGAAGAACCATGTGTTTATCTTACAGAAAATTTCTTAGGTTTGATTGAACCCTCTCAGGCACAAGAATCTACCATATATGTTAAACAGAATATATCACAACATATAAAAGTATAAAACAAATATGACATTTTAAAAGATGAAGATGAATAATTTTAGAGTTTTTAAAAGTATATGTTCTCTAGGTAGCACAGCACTTCACTTGTAGGAGGAGCTAAATAAATATTCTGTTAAAGTTATTTGAATTATTTGATTCTCAGAAGATGTATGCAATAATAGTCCTCATCAATTTTTATTCTTAAACCCTGTACAGTATTAGCTAATGAAATTTTTTAAAACAGAAGAAAATAATTCTCATCCTAAAATTTTCTTTCTAGAGTGTAATTTTTAAATTAAAATGTAATTGCCTATAGGAAGTAAAACCTATATATAGCTTGCCAAGTTTAAAATTTTATTACTTTATACAATTAATTGTCTTCCATTTTTGTGTGAATACACTAAAATTTTAGTACACATTTAGAATTACATAAAAAATTTTGTGCTCAAACATTGCAGAGTATGTATTTAAAGGCCTGTTCGATATGAAATTAGTGTTGTGAAAGCAACAATGTTCATTCTTTTTTTCCTAGCTGCTTTATCCTGGAGCTTTGGATATAAAGGGAAAAAACCCTCATATTATTCTTGAAAGTATATCAAGATTTTCACGTGTCTGTTTTCTAAATTCTATCAATTCTCAATTCAATGTATATTAAAATGATGCAATAATATAATTTCTCTGTTTTACTATGAGAGGATTTTTTTGGTCTTTTAATCATATTCAAATAATATTTGCTCCTATTAATGCAATGTATTGAAGTTTTATGTTGAAGGAAGCCTCTCATAATCTGATACATTCTTGAAACAGCCATGGATCTCTGTGTGGATAACTAGAAAAAAATGTGAAGATTATTTTTGTAAGTTTCAGATTGGTACTGATGCCATAATCTAATAAGTCTCTGGTTTTCTGTGTATTAAGTGTTATATTATTACCTATGGTGTTCTGCTGTATATCATAATATATTTCAGAGTACATTCTAGTTTCAAACAAACCTTGCTTAATTTATACCTGTCCTTTCTTGTACTCATTAATTTTTAAATTTTATTCATACAGCCAATCGAGTTGCTGTTCTTGCTTTTTTAAATTTGAATTTAATTTAATTTATTTATTTATACAGCAGGTTCTTATTAGTTATCTATTTTATACCTATTAGTGTATACATGTCAATCCCAATCTCCCAATTCATCTGACCACCACCACCTTGCCCCGCTTTCCCCCCTTGGCGTCCATATGTTTGTTCTCTACATCTGTGTCTCTATTTCTGCCTTGCAACCTTTTCATCTGTACCGTTTTTCTAGATTGCATATATATGCGTTAATATACAATATTTGTTTCTCTCTTTCTGACTTACTTAACTCTGTATGACAGTCACTAGGTCCATCCACGTCTCTACAAATGACCCAATTTCATTCCTTTGTATGGCTGAGTAATATTCCATTGTATATATGTATCACATCTGCTTTATCCATTTGTCTGTCAATAGGCATTTAGGTTGCTTCCATGACCTGGCTATTGTAAATAGTGCTACAATGAACACTGGGGTGCATATGTCTTTTTGAATTATGGTTTTCTCTGGTTATATGCCCAGTAGTGGGATTGCTGGGTCGTATGGTAATTCTATTTGTAGTTTTTTAAGGAACCTCCATACTGTTCTCCATAGTAGTTGTATCAATTTACCTTCCCACGAACAGTGCAAGAGGGTTCCCTTTTCTCCACACCCTCTCCAGCATTTATTGTTTGTAGCTTTTCTGATGATGCCTATTCTAACCGGTGTGAGGTGATACCTCATTGTAGTTTTGATTTGCATTTCTCTAATGATTAGTGATGTTGAGCAGCTTTTCATGTGCCTCTTGGCCATCTGTATGTCTTCTTTGGAGAAGTGTCTATTTAGGTCTTCTGCCCATTTTTTCATTGGGTTGTTTGTATTTTTAATATTGAGCCACATGAGCTGTTGATATATTTAGGAGATTAATCTTTTGTCTGATGATTCATTTGCAAATATTTTCTCCCATTCTGAGGGTTGTCTTTTCATCTTGTTTATAGTTTCTTTTGCTGTGCAGAAGCTTTTAAGTTTCATTAGGTCCCATTTGTTTATTTTTGTTTTTATTTCTATTACTTTAGGAGGTGTGTCCAAAAACATCTTGCTATGATTTATGTCAAAGACTGTTCTTACTATGTTTTCCTCTAAGAGTTTTACAGTATCTGGTCTTACATTTAGGTCTCTAATCCATTTTGAGTTTATTTTTGTGTATGGTGTTAGGGAGTGTTCTAATTTCATTCTTTTACATGTAGCTGTCCAGTTTTCCCAGCACCACTTATTGAAGAGACTGTCTTTTATCCATTGTATTTCCTTTCCTCCTTTGTCATAGATTATTTGACTATAGATGCATGGGTTTATCTCTGGGCTTTCGATCCTGTTCCATTGATCTATGTTTCTGTTTTTGTGCCAGTACCATATTGTCTTGATGACTGTAGGTTTTTAGTATAGTCTGAAGTCAGGGAGTCTGATACCTCCACGTGCGTTTTTTTCCCTCAAGACTGCTTTGGCTATTTGGGGTCTTCTGTGTCTCCATACAAATTTTAAGATTTTTTGTTCTAATTCTGTAAAAAATACCATTGGTAATTTGATAGGGATTGCATTGAATCTTCAGATTGCTTTGGGTAGTATAGTCATTTTCACAATATTGATTCTTCCAATCCAAGAACATGGTGTATTTCTTCATCTGTTTGTGTCATCTGTGATTTCTCTCATCAGTGTCTTATAGTTTTCTGAGTACAGGTCTTTTGCCTCCTTAGGTAGGTTTATTCCTAGGTAATTTATTCTTTTTGTTGCAATGGTGAATGGGATTGTTTCCTTAATTTCTCTTTCTGATCTTTTGTTGTTAGTGTATAGGAATGCAAGAGACTTCTGTGCATTAATTTTGTATCCTGCAACTTTACCAAATTCATTGATTAGCTCTAGTAGTTTTCTGGTGGCATCTTTAGGATTCTCTATGTATAGTATCATGTCATCTGCAAACAGTGACAGCTTTACTTCTTCTTTTCCACTTTGTATCCCTTTCATTTATCTTTCTTCTCTGACTGCCATGGCTAGGACTTCCATAACTATGCCAAATAATAGCAGCAAGAGTGGTGAGGACTTCCAAAACTATGCTGAATAATAGCGACAAGAGTGGTTGTCCTTGTCTCATTCCTGATCTTCAAGGAAATGCTTTCAGTTTATTCATTAACTTTTAAAATTTCTATTCTTCATCTATTGCAAAATTATATCATTTATATCAAAGTGTCCCTTGACCACTATTATCATTATCTATCTCACTTGCTTCAATTCTTTACTTAGGAAATTCTCAATGTAATTGCTAATGATTGAGCCCAGTGGTCATTTTGTATAGTTTATATGTAGAGATATTTATACACAGAGGTTATCTGTATGTATATGTGTGTATATATGGATGATAGATCTTAAATATAGGGGTAGAAAAAGGACAAAAATATAAGATGCATTCCAAAGTTTTTACAATGTAGTATGGTCAATTTAAACTCTACAACAGTCATCTGATATTGACTATAATGATAAATTAAGATACAATGATGGTAACCAATGTTTGCTGATTTTTTTTTTTTTTTTCACTAAGCACAATGGCAGGCATGTTTTAAATCCTCCCAATAATACTGCAAGGGTAGATGCTGTTGTCATACTAGGGCATGATGAAGTGTATTGGAATTTTCACAAACTATTAAAGTTCTCTGAGCCTCAGTTCTTTAAAATGGTGACAAAGAGGTTTGTGCATATGCTAGACCCTCAAAAATTACTTGTTGAGGGACTCCAATTAGTGTTCCTTAGCCTTTCTTAACCCGCTGGGTAGGATTGCTTTCCTTCTCTGCTTCCACAGCACTTTGATCTTATGTCTATAATAGCACTTAAACTTGTCTTGTAATTCCACTTCCATGTCTCTTTTAGGAACAAAGGGCTGTTTTATTCAACTTCCACCTCTGTGCCTTGCTCAGATCTAGCACGTACAGTTGCTTAGTAAATGTTTGTAGAATTAGTGTATGAGTACATAAAGCAAAATCCTAAACTCTCTAGTCTTCTTTATGAGTCTATAGGTCATCTGTACATAGAAAGAGATTATTCCTAAAAAGGTAGCATCAATCTAAAGCAATCCAGTGATCATCAGAAAATGTCATTTATCAGATTATTCTTTTAGTTAGCTGTTTTATGGTTACAAGAAAGAGAGTTTAGGAAATATTCTTTTATGTCATAAATGAAATTCCAGTGAAAGGATATAAGTAAAATAAAAACTACTTATATTTTTCTTATTTGTGTTTTTAGAGCTTCATGAAGCACCCTTGTGCTTGGCTTACATTTCATCCCACAAATTCTTATTCATGTAAATTAAATATTTCTCAATATTTAAATTTGAACTTTGAAAAATAACAATCATTGTTAAATTCCCTTTATATTTGTATTCTGTATTTCACTCAAGATGCCTCTTGTTTTGGACATTGGATATTTTGGGGAGCTTGTTACCAATAATTTGGTTCTGTTCCTAACAGGTAGATGGATAGGTTTTGTTGATACTCTCTTTTTCCAATTCTCTTGTCTCTTAAATGAAATCTTTAAGTAGTTATTTCATGATTTTACTGCCTATATTTTATGCACAATTTTGACACTTAACAAGGAAAATTGAAGAATTAAATGAAGCGTGAAGGAATGTGGATTTGTACATGGAAATAAAATATAAACATGAAAGAATACACTGGTTTTGTTCTTTACAGTGATTGCTGTTTGCTATAACAGTAGTGATTATCTCTTCCCTGTATCCCAAGGCAATAAAAGCAAAATGGCTCAGAACAAAGATGAAAAAAAAAGACATATTGTAAGTTGTATCATTATTCTTTACCTCCTTCCCTTAAAAATGAAAAAAAAAAGAATAAAAGACATAAATGAGAGAAAAAGGCAAATTATCAAGAATGATAGATGACTTTATACTGTCCAAACATTATTTGAAGAAAAATCTTCATCTATCCAATTTCAAACTGTGATTGTTAATCTCTGAGATTTTTAGTTTACTTAAATTGCTACATATTTCTATGTACCTAACATAGAAAAGGAAGAAGATAAAAGGCATATTTTTTTGTATATCCATTACCATCTTTTCCTAGTCAAAGTATGACTGACTGTTCCCCCACCTGGCCACATCTCTTTGGAGCCTCTCACTATAAAAGCCAGGAACTAATGTAAAGGCTAATTTTCAATAATTAGTTAGGATTATCTTTGTTTACACAGAAAACCTACTTTTAAAATATAACTTCCCTTTTCTAAAATAATCATTTGACAAATCATTGAGAAAAAAGATAGCCAATTTTATTTTACATAGATATAAGGTAACATTCTTTAATATAAACATAAAAAGAACCCTGAAAACAGTGAAATAAATGTAATGGACAGTATAATGTGTCTACGTAGAAACAAATTAGGGTTTACATGTTAATTCATGTGTTAATTTGGTTTCACTTTGTATTATTGATGTTTAATAAATTAATTGACTAGTAAATTTTGGATTAGGTGACTAGGAAAAGAATTTTTAGGATTTATGGAAAATTTATAGTGGAGGAAACTGAAATTTCTTCTCAAAAAAACAGTTGTACTGGGAAATAGAAGGAACAAGCCATGAGTAGAAGAATGTATCCAAATTAGTTCCACTAAGGTATCAGATGTAAAGGAGACAATTTTGTACTTTCATAACTGGTAGCTAGCTGACTTTAATTAATATTCTTGTATGTTTAAAACATAGACCTGATTTTAACATAATTAACACTTAGGCTCATTGGCTATAGAAATAACTTTATCTTAGCAATTGATTGTCTTCTGTCAAATACTATAATTTCTAAGTATACGATTTCTTAAAATTTACTAAACAATCTTATTAAAATAATATTAGCATATATTTAATGTATTACATTTTAAAAAGTTTGCATTTTAAAATATTTTGTTATGTATACGTTGTATATATGTGCATGGTGTATGTATATATACATATATGTGTGTATACATATATATGTATTTAATAAATTCAAAGGATTAAACCTCTGCTAGGAATCCCAGTTGTAGAAGAGTTTGGGAGTTCTAACTTTTTCCATTGCATGTCTGCATATATGTATGTGTGTGAGTGTATCAGTGCATACATGTGTTTGAAAAGACATGTAATAGTGATTCACTTGTGTCACAGCATAAAGCAGCTAATTATTTCCTCTGACATCTAAACAAAAGGCTAGTTTTTACTCCACAATGTCTTTCTGGAAGATTTAGATATATAATAGGCAGAGATTCTTCTTTTAATTAATAATATTCCAGGAGAACTTAAGTCTTTACAACACCTTGGTAGAGGAGCAAATATAAAATAATAACAAGAGTAGTGCATTATTATACAGCCTTTAAAACGAACTGTATGAAGTTTGCCAAGTCCTTCACCAATTATAAGTCAGATATAAGAGAGCTCTGATGAGTAAAACCAGGGGTTTAATTATCGTTTTCCCTAATTACAACTGCAAGCTTTTTTTATTGTCATAACTATGTGTAAATTGATTTGCCTCAAGCCAAGCACCATCTTTAACCTGAAAGAGTAAACCTTTGATTAAGAACAATTTTAGAAATTAAAATTTT
The DNA here is from genome assembly GCF_005190385.1 of Monodon monoceros. Taxonomy (NCBI): domain Eukaryota; kingdom Metazoa; phylum Chordata; class Mammalia; order Artiodactyla; family Monodontidae; genus Monodon; species Monodon monoceros. The sequence continues at coordinate 9,642,258 of NW_021703777.1, forward strand.
TCATTTGCCTTTTCCTGGATACTGATTTCTTAATGATTATACTTCAGCATTATTGCCACAATTACTTCCTGATTGTTTTTCTCATTTATTAGTTCTAGTTCTATCCTAAATTATAGCAGGATGCTGGCTGGAGATATAATGGTACCTTTATTACTGTAATGGTACCCTTATTACTGATACCTGGGTGGGCTAGCCTAACATTGATTATCGTACTTGAATATTTAAAATATTTGCTTTGTAGAATTAAGTATTAATGTTATGACTCTTAATATGTACATTGAGTAGAGAAACAATTTTGTCTTAGCAATTTTCTTGCCATCTCAAAATGATAACTAAATTTTTATGGGACATAGAGATTAAATCTGTATCTAAAGGCAATTAATGTAATGTCAGATTTTCATGGTTTATTAATCTCACAGTATGCTAGAATTTAAACATTTCTCCTTTAGATGTGCTCATTCATATTGGAACATAATATGTGAAGTTGAAGGAGTTTTTAAAGGACATATGCAGGCAAAAATAAATGAAAGGGAATAAATATATCTTACAATACACAGCAAAATATTTCATTACCAATAATGTCATAATTTTTTTACAACTTTATGCTTTCTCTGTTCTTTAGGTATTTATTGCTATTTAGTTTTCATTGAAATGAGATTGAGATCAATAAATTATTAAATGGTCTCTAAATAGCCAAAATATATGAAATACAAATATATTTTGTATTATAGGATACCTTTTAAAATCAATTTATTTAAACTAAGAAAAAAATAGTTTACCCATTTCTCCCACTCCACACCCCACCTTTGACAACCACTGATCTATTTTCTGTATCTGTGAGCTTTTTTTTTTTTAGATTCCACATATGAGGGATAATATTTGTCTTTTGCTGTCTGACTTTGTTTCACTTAACATAATGCTTTTGTGGTCCATCATGTTTTCACACATGACAAGATTTCATTCTTTTTCATGGCTGAATGAGATTCCATGGTATGCATGTGTGTGTATATATAAGTATATATACACCATATTTTATGTATGTATATAACCATATTTTCATATTGATTCAACCACTGATGGACACTTAGGTTGTTTTCATATCTTGGCTATTGTGAATAATTCTGCAGTGAATATGGGAGTGCATATATCTTTTCAGGTTAGTGTTTTCATTTTCTTTGGATAAATACCCAGAAGTGGAATTGCTAGATCATATGGTAGCTCTATTTTTAATTTTTTGAGGAATCTACATACTGTTCTCTGTAGTGACTATACCAATTTACTTTCCTACCAGTAGTGCATGAGTGTTCCCTTTGTCTACATCCTCACCATTCTAGCAGGTGTGAGGTGATATCTGATTGTGGTTTTGATTTGCATTTCACTGATGATTAATGATGTTGAGCATCTTTTCATATATTTGTTGGCCATTTGTAGGTCTTCTTTGAAAAAATGCCTATTCAGATCTTCAGCCCACTTTTTAAATCAGATTGTTTGGTTTTTTTTGCTATTGAGTTGTATAATAGTATGTATTTTGGATATTAGCCTTTTATCAGATATAAAATTTGCAAATATTTTCTTCCATTCAGTAGGTTGCCTTTTCATTTTATTGATGGTTTCCTTTGCTGTTAAGGTTTTTAGTTTGATGTAGTCTTACTCATTTATTTTTGCTTTTATTGCTTTTGTTTTTGGTGTCAGATTTTCAAACCTATGTCAAGGAGCTTACAGCCTGTGTTTTCTTCTAGGAATTTTATGGTTTCAGGTCTTTCATTTAAGTCTTTAATCAATTTTAAGTTAATTTTTGTGTACAGTGTAAGATAGTGGTCCAGTTTCATTCTTTTGCATGTGTTGTTCTGTTTTCCCAACACTGTTTATTGAGGAGATTGTCCTTTCCACATAGTATATTCTTGGCTCCTTTGTTGTAAATTAATTGACTGTATATGTGTGGGTTTATTTCTGGAATCTTTATTCTGTTTTATTGATCTATGTATCTGTTTTAATGCCAATACGCTACTGTAATAATTACTATAGCTTTGTAATACAGTTTGAAATCAGGGAGTGTGATGTGAAGTGGGCTTTTTAAACGAACTTTTTGATATTTAATAATTGACATTACTCTTTTCCAAGTTACCCTCACATGAACTAATGTAGAGTACCAACTAAATATTAATTTTTATTTATTTTGTATTTTTTTTCAATTTTTGAACATACATTTCACCTGCTATAATCACACATGAGACAGAATAATGAGAAATTATAACAAGGCAAGTCCTAGAGTTCACTGTTGTCTTTTCCAGTTTTCCCATGCACTCTTTCTATTGTCATCACATGTTTTCATATGCCCTCTTTTGGTCCTTGGAGCATACCTATTCCAACAATGAGGAAAAGATGATTTGGGGAAATATAGAAAATGAAAAGCCTGAGCTATATTGTCATCCTGAGCTACCTTAATCCCCTGCTCTCTGACAATATATCATAGCTGGGGTAAAAATGGAAGTTGTTGCAGTATCTCTAAGAATTCACAGAGCCAGCAAGACAAGAGCTGAGCTACAGTGAACAAGAAGAGCCCCTGGGCCCTGTGGTGCTGAGGGAGAGGAGACAACGAGTCACGGTCACCTTAGCAGCAGGGTGCTGGTCCAGACCAGCAGTGGCCAGATGAACAAGGGGAATTGATGCAGGCAGTGGAGGCCTGGAACCACTGAGGTTTGTGGATCAAATCCTAAAGCTATTCAGTATGAAGAGGTCAAAGAGATGAGGACAAAAAAGCAAAGAGACTGGGAAGGAATAGCCAATGAGGGAGAAGGAAAACCAGGTGTTCTAGAACTGAAGCAGGAAAGTGTTTCTAACATGAGAGAGTATAGGCATACCTCAGAGATACTGCAGTTTCAGTTCCAGACCATCTAATAAAGCAAATATTGCAATAAAGTGATCGCACAATTTTTCTGGTTTTCCAGTGCATACGTTTACACTATAGTCTATTGCATGCAATTGCATTATGCCTAAAATAAAAGTACATACCTTAAAGATACTTTATTACTGAAAAATGCTAACCATCATTTGACAATGTAGGTAGGGTTGCCACAAACTTTTAATTTGTAAAAAATGCAGTATCTGGGAAGCGCAATAAAGTAAAACACAATAAAATGAGGTCTGCCTATAGTCACCTGTGTCAGATGTTGCTGAGAGGTAGAGTAAGATGAAGATGGAAGTCATCAGTAACTTTAACAAGAGCAATGTCAATAATGTGGTGAAGATTGATGTGCTGTTATAGAATGGGCTCAGAGAGAATGGACCAAGAGGAATTGGAGTTTGTGAGTGTAAGAAAGTCTTTCAACCAGTTTTCTTGTAAAGCACAATAGAAAAATAGGGCAGTAGATTGAGGGAGAATTGGGGTAAATGGATCTTTTTAAAAATGGGAGATTATAGTAGCCTGTTCAGATGCTGCTGCAAGTAATAAAATGAAAGGAGAAAATGGGGGGAGAGAAAGAAAATAATTACTTAGAGAATTCTTTGAATAGGTTAATGGGAAGGGAATCTGGTTCACTGATAGAGGGGATGGTCTAACATGAAAGAGTCCACAGTTTATCCTTAGGACAAAGAGGAAAACAAATAAATGGGAACATATGCTCATAGTGTAAATATTTGTGGAAGTTTTTTTGCTGCTGTTTGCTTATTTTATTTTCTCAGTGAATAGGAAACAAGATCATCATCTGAGAGTGAGGATGAGCTAGGAAGTATTGAAGGTTTGAGAAGAAAGAAGAAATAAATGTAGTGATCTAGGATAGGGTCTGCAAACTGAGAGTATATAAACTTTCCAGTGGTTATGTAGTCACAGATCATTTTTTAAAAATTCACTTTCAATATCCTCTTTCTTACAGTGTTCTTCCCTAAAAGCGATCTGCCTAAGAGAGGAGCTGCTATATAGGCTCTTCTTTCTCATCTTCCCTTTCATTGCCTCCACTGCATATCTCCCACGTCTTCTGGATCCACTGCGGTGCATCACCGCTGGGTGACTAAAAACAGAAAGAAAAATTTTAAATATTATCATTTGAGTTTTAAAAGTGAATGACTCTAACATCTAAATAACAATCTCTTTTGCAAATCAAATGGCTTCCAAATTATTTGGTTTTATAAAAATTGAAGAAGGACCTAATCAGTTTAACAACTGTTAGATAATTAGTAATTGCATCTGGTGATATATCATTATGTAATTTTTGGCAATCTTAGTTCAGTAAACTGACAGACACTCCTATAACAAATCTCTTTCCATTCCCGTCTACTTATTTATTTTTATATCTCTAAGAGGGTAATGAGGAACAGAAATTACATTGAATTCAGGCTAATTTTAGCAATAATATCAATATATTGATACACATACTAATCAGAAAAACAAAATCAGAAAAAAAAACCCTAAAAATGCCTTTATATTTTATACTGTATATAGTCCAATAAAATGATACATTTATACTTGATAATTACTAATCAAGATTTAGAATATATTTATTTATTTTGATTAAATGTAAACTATTAATTATAATAAGTCAGTGTAGCAGAAGTAATTAAATATTAGTGGTGACAAAAATATTTTGTATACATAAAACATGTTTTGTTTCAGACAAATAACATATTTATTGTTTATCAGAGATTATTTGCAACTATTTTAATTTTGATAAAGGTATAAAATTTCATCTTTGAAAATGGTAGGGGTCTAGGATTTTTCAAAACTATTTTAGAAGGATCACAAGCAAAACAGTTTGTGGATAACTGGTGGAGAGTGGCAGAGTGCATGCACTAGAGAAATAAAGTTGCCAGGCAAAACAAAAAAACTCATTTTTGATTAGAGAGCAGGAATGTGAAGGAAGGTCACTCAGCATGAGTCTATGTTTTTCTCCCATTATGTTCAGTTGTACAGATGCCAGCATGCAGTAGAAATAGCACTGTATTTTACCAGGGTTGTTTGGCCAGAGGATTGAGGATATGTGCAAAAAAAAATGATTTGGTGCTGAACCATAGTATTTATGCAGGGTAAAAAGGGCAGGTGAGGAAGACTGAAAAAGCTGATTTTGTCAATGGTTGGTCATTCGCCTCAGGGTGGAAAAATTATTGCAACCTGGGTGCTGACAGATCATGAATGTTTGAAGTTTGGAAAGTCTGAAATTGCAGTATTGGATGAATTGCAGTTATTATTGAAGACAAGGTCCAGGTTTAACTGATGTTATATTATTTTGTCTTTTTCTTCCCACTAGAACTCAAGATCTATTAGAGGCAGAGATCTGTTTTTAATCTGCTCTCCCCAACCTGCTATACTCCTAGTGTCTATAACATTACCTGATAGATTGAGAGAGCTGAACAGTAAATCTTTGTTGAATAGACGAATGAAAAGTGCATGACAACAGGAAAGAATGACTGAGATCAGGTAGCTGAAAAGATCATCTGATTTTAGTTAGGTATAAAATTTGTTGAAAGTCTCATGTGTTTAGATTAAATAGGAAATCACACCATTGATATAATGAACCCATGTCTCCGATGCAGTTATATATAAAATTGCTTGAAGGGTAGCAGTGTGTGGACTGTTTGGCTATGACATCATCCAATTGGTAGAAATGAAATAATTCCTAATCCTTCTCATTGAAAGAAAAGTTGAAAAAGATTGTTGGTGGTGACGAAGATTAGTATAGGAATATAAGTATTCGAAAAATTGGTTAATGTTAGGGTTTGAGCGCATATATCATATTGAAAATTCTGTAACTGATCATGTAATGAAAAGTGCTACTGGTATAAATATTATTGAGAAACAGTCTAATTTAAAACTAAGTGATGATTTCAGGGTTTGGATAGTTATTCAGTGTCAGCTTGAAATAATTATTTCTTGACCCAAGTAGATAAATATTGTTTTTGAGAATTAGGCTGGTGATGAAGGCATATGTAATGATAATTTAGATTATTTTTCTAGATATTAGAGGCGGTTACTATGATTGATAAAATTAGCATGAATAGTGATATTAATATAGAAGAGGTGAATAGATTGATCACTTTTATTTGGAGTTGAACAGATTTTTTTGTTTCCTCAGACCAATGGATTACTTCCTTTAAAAGTTTGAAAAAAAAAAAAACATGGATTCAAGAATCAGAGAGGCATAGGAGAGAATTTGAATAAATCAGGAAACAAAACCTTAAAAAAGGGCTTCCCTGGTGGCGCAGTGGTTGAGAGTCTGCCTGCCGATGCAGGGAACATGGGTTCGTGCCCCGGTCTGGGAAGATCCGACATGCTAAGAAGCGGCTGGGCCTGTCAGCCATGGCCGCTGAGCCTGCGCGTCCGGAGCCTGTGCTCCGCAACGGTAGAGGCCACAACGGTGAGAGGCCCGCATACCGCAAAAAAAAAAAAAAGTATTCTAAGATACTATAAAAATAGGACCTTTTTTAGACTGTGTGGACAGGCCCTTTCTGAAGAAACGATATTTAAACTGAGACTTGAATTGTGTTGTGGAGCCAGCCAGGTGATTAGTGAAGGAAGAATTCTAGGTAAAAGAAACAGTATATGAGAAGGCCAGGATTCCTGGAACTAAGAGAGTACCCTTATTTTGTGTGTCACTCGAAACAGATGACACACTAAAACTTAGGATATTTCAGTGGGGGTTTATTTAAAGAGACTAACTGCAAAGGTATAGACTGGATACAGGGGTCACTTAAGGAATGATGCAAGAACTTGGGGTGAACAGTAGTAGAGCTATTATTACCTCAAGACCAAAATGGGGAAATAAAGGTTGCTGGAACTAGGAGGGAGAGGATCGTGCAGGGCAGAGCTCCTTATGAGATCAGTGACCTTCAGTCAAGGGACACAGCCAGCTAGAGCAAATCCAAAGGGAGGGAGCCTGGAAGTAAATTCGTGATCACACTTTACCTCCTGCCCTCCAGTCTCCAGCAGGGCTGGCTCTCCATTGCCTGCACACTATCAAAGGAAAGGGCATAGGAACCCATTGATCAGTCCATTCAGTTCAGCCTTCCAAGGCAGAGAGTACAGTGAAAAAGGTGGAGAGAAGTTTTGGATATTCATTAGACTTTTTGGCAGCTAAATGTTCATGCCATGTATTTAGGTCATGTTATAGAATATGTATTTTATTTTAGGCAAAATGGGGAACCTTTGAAATGGGGAGCTCTTGCTTTGAAATGGTAAGCAGATTATTGTTAAAGGTTCTAGAACCAATCTCCAATGTTGGGGGGTGGTGCAGATTTTTACACACCAACTGGCAAGTCTTTGACACTGCCTGAGTATCCTATGATTCAACTCAGTTCTGACACTGTGTACCCAGAGAGAGCATCAGATTGCACAGGTTAAGGGTTGAGTCCTACAAGACTGTCACCACCGCCCCCAGCTTCAGATGCCTGTCCCAAGTCTAGGTTGTCACCTGTGCTTCTGACCAACCAGCTATAGATCAGAGGTTCCAATGACCCCTTGCTTGGGTTTAATTAATTTGCTAGAGTGGCTTACAGAACTCAGAGAAACATTTTACCTACTAGACTGCCAGTTTATTATAAACGGATATAACTCAAGAACAACCAGATGGAATTGATACTTAGGGCAAGATATGGGGGAAAGGCATGGAGCGTCCATGCCCTCTCTGAATACACCACTTTCCGCAAATCTCCACAGGCTCACCAACCCAAGGAACTCTTCAAACCCAGTCTTTTTGGGTTTTTATGAAGGCTTTATTACATAGGCACACTTGATGAAATCATTTGCGATTGTTGACTGGATTCAACCTCAATCCTTCTTCCCCGCCCAGTAGGGTGAAGGGACTGAAAGTTCCAAAACGCTTAATCTCAGGGTTGGTTCCACTGGCAACCAGCCCCCATCATTAGGTTACCTAGGGACTTCCCCCCGCCAAGTCACCTCATTAGCATAACAAAAGACACCTTTTGTTGCTGTCGCCACTTAGGAAATTCCAAGGGTTTTAGGAGCTCTGTGACAGAAGAGGGGACAAAGACCAGATGTATATTTCTTATTATAAATCACAGAGTCACAGTTGTGATCAGATTTGCATTTGAAAATAAAATCTCTCTGGCTGTTAAAGTGGCCTATTAGAGGACTACAGGTGGGAGAACTTGCCCCAAGGCAGCAGTGGGGGATTTAAGGGGCAAGAGCAGAAAGGAGGTGAGTGAAACAAAGTTACTTGTTAATCCACGGTTGGTGGCTCTAGTTAGTGTGGTTGCCCGAGCTTTTTCCAAGGTATTATTAATAGGACTTGGTAATAGTTTGGATGAATAGTTTGAACTAAAATGTCACAATGACACTTTCATGTATTGTGTATCAGACTTGTGTAACTGGGTAGCTATGGTGCCATGAACTGCAGCAGGAAAATTTCTTTTATCAACAGAATCACATAGGGATATTAACCAAAGTTTTAATTTTAGACATGAAATATTCAAGCGAAAGTGTCACAAGTTGAATATACAAGTTTAAATCAATCTGGTCAAGATGCATACATTTGGGACTTACAGCTGTGATATGATGCTATCATTTAAAAAATGAGTGTATAGAGGGACCAAAGCTCTGGAGACAGAACTAAGCCCTGTAAAACTTGGATGTTTAGAGGGGCCATGTTAGGTCTTAGAGAGGGAGCCAGCAAAGGAATCCATATGTTAGCACTAAGCTAACACTTTTATGGAAGTTATCCCACCTAGATTATAATAATTTTATGAATCAGGTATATTATGAATGAGATTCTGAGAATCAGATTAATCAACTTGGCTATAAGGTAGCTTTGGTTTTTGCCTCACTCCAAAACTAATGCTTTTTCCATGACACCAGGCAGTCTATCATAAATGATAAATGCTTGTTAAAGTGAAGTCAGCATTTTCTTAGATCAGTGATAGACTTAAGGAAAAATATGAATGAGGGAAGTAGTTTTAAGCACCTCTTAATTTATGTATCACCTTGTGATATATAAACTAAATCATAAGTTACTAACCTTCTTGTTTTCCATGATGATATAGTTTTCCATCTTTTAAATGAGATTAACTCATGCAGCTAAAACATACTTTAAGATAGATTTTGCCATAGAGTTGCCACAAATTTGGTTTTACTATCTAATGGGTAGAAAATTAATTTAGTCCCTAAGCTAGATTTATGAAGAATTTTGGTACATATTTCCAACAACTCATTCCTAATACCTGAGCATGTAATGTATTAATAGAGACTAGAGAACAGGTGTTTGAAATGTACAGTTGAAAACAAGCATTGACATTTAAACCTCATCACATAAAAATATGAAACCCATTATTTTCTATTATGATATTAACAATAGAGCTTTAAACATCTTTGGTAATGACTGAAATTTCATAATTAGTCCATTAATCATAAGATAACTGTCATGAACTCAAATAAGTATCCATAATGATCAGTAAGTGCTTCCATTGAGACATCCATATATACTTGGGAGGAGGAAGTACCTTTCAATTTGTAATAACACAGTGACTGTAATAAGTCCTGAGTAGAAAATACTGATGAACATGTGGCTTTGTATTCATTTGAGGTGTTAGGATAGAAACTCATCTTTTTCTTTTTTTAATTTATTTTATTGAAGTGTAGTTGATTTACCATGTTGTGTTAATTTCTACTGTACAGCAAAGTGATTCAGTTATATATATACATATATATATATACACATATACACATTCTTTATCATATTCTTTTCTATTATGGTTTATCACAGGATATTGAACATAGTTCCCTGTACTATATAGTAGGACCTTGTTGTTTATCCATTCTTGTTTATCCATTCTATATATAATTGCTTGCATCTGCTAATCCCGAACTCCCACTCCAACCCTCCCCCCATCCCCTCCCCATTGGCAACCATAAATCTGTTCTCTATGTCTGTGAGTCTATTCCTGTTTCATAAATAAGTTCATTTGCATAATTTTTAAAGATTCCACATGTAAGTGATATCATATGATATTTGTCTTTGTCTGACTTACTTCGCTTTGTATGATAATCTCTAAGTCCATCCATGTTGCTGCAAATGGCATTATTGCATTCTTTTTTAAGGCTGAGTAATATTCCATTGTATATATGTGCTACATCTTCTTTATCCATTCATCTGTCAATGGACATTTAGATTGTGTCCATATCTTGGATATTGTTAATAATGCTGCAGTGAACATCGGGGTGCATGCATCTTTTCAAATTATGGTTTTTCCTGGATATTTGCCCAGGAGTGGGATTGTAGGATTGTATGGTAACTCTATTTTCATTTTTTTGAGGAAGCTGTTCTCAAAAAATACTGTTCTCCATAGTGGCTGCACCAACTTACATTCCTACCCACAGTGTAGAAGGGTTCCCTTTTCTCCACACACTCCCTAGCATTTGTTATTTATAGACTTTTTAATGATGGCCATTCTGACTGGGAAACTTTCATCTTAATCTTAAACTTTTCATAGTTTGTAGCATTCCTAGATATTACATTTTTGCTATGTGAAAATCATTTATACATTTTAACATTATATTTACATTGTAAACTTATAGAGCCTAAAAATTTATATTAGGGTGTATAAATAGGATGCATTTCTATTTGCCATTAAATGGTATTAGGTCAAACACATTTACATAGCAGACAATATTTGAGCTGCGAAAGAAATTTGTTTCCATTGAATATCACATCTTTGTACGAAATGAGGATGATCAGTAGAATTATTTTTTGAAATATTTGCTCAGAGACATGAATAGAATTTTTACTTTAAATTTGTGGTAAAAGCATTTTTATCTATTCATTTTAAAATTTATAGTAGTTTTTTTCTTGGTTTGAAGTTACACATTGGAGATAGCTTCTACAGTCTCTATTCATTCATTCTACCTTCTATATGCCAGCTAATCTTCTAGCTCTTGATAATCTAGTTTAAAAAAAAAGAAAAAACAGACAAAATCTTCACTTTCACGAAGTTTACAGCAAATCAAGGATGGTAAATAAAAGAAGTAAATAAGTACATTTTGAAGTTGCTGTTATTGTTCTAATGTGATTATAGAGCTTATTCAGGAAAACATATAAGATGGTATAGTTGCTTAACAATAGGTTATGTTAAGCAGTCTAACAATTCAGAATTTAGAAATCGATCATGTTGACACAAGTTGAAACTTGACATGTATAATGTATAATCCGCAAAACAGTTATTACAGAGGAAAGAATAAGAACAGTGAGATGTTTCCGAAGTGGGACCAGTTAATTAATGGGATACTTTCAAAGGGATGTTAATACATTATAGTCTGAAATCTGTAAAGAATTACAGATTCTATCATTTATAGAATTTATAATTCTATAAAGAATTATTTATTTCTAAATAAAGTTGACTTTACCAAATAACATGAGAAAAATAACCTAACTCCTCTAAGCGGTAATTGTGATGCTTAATGTTACTAGTTTTGGTTTTGCCAGAATCAGATTTAAAATACTGGTTTTGGTAGTCAGATGCTATTGATAGCACTTTTATCAAACCATAACAGACCTTGAGGAGATGCTTTGGGACCAAAAGATAATTCACATTTCATTAATGTTTAGTTATCTCAGAACACCTCTGTTCTACCAATGACAGATGGATCCAGAAAAAATGAAAGCATCTTAAGTCTTATGCTATTTAAAAACTAGATTTTCTTTGAAGTGAAAACCGTACATTGATTTGTTTAAAAATGTGTGGTACAGTGGTTGTGGCATGAACTTTGAAATATCATACCCTCTTGGATATGAATTTGTGTACCAGCATTTATTAGTGGTGGAAGCATCTCAAAGCTGCATTTTTCTCTTATGTAAGACAAGATATTAACACTGCTTGGGTCATAGGTTAAGTTGAAGAAAAAGGATCATTTTTCATATAGAATTTATGTAAATGAATTAGTTTCAGATTATATAAGTAGCATGGTATCCTGTGTCACCTAAAAGGGCCTGTGGATATTAATGTCATCAGAGCCTTGGTCAGTTGGTTCTCAGTTGGTGTTTCTGACATTTTGATTACTCATTACATTCCAGCTTCTTGTTCACTTCCTTCCTGAACTCCAGCATCCTTCAGGATCATGTCTTGTTTATGGTGGAATTTCTAACTTTCAGTATATTTCCTTATAATCATTGACATTTAAGAAATCTGAAAAGCACTCTAGAAATTAATTATTTTCACTTAGTAGACTTAACCTAGGTTAAAAGTAAAAGTTCAACTTGTTCTCTGATTCTCTTTGCTTTTAGTTGAAGAGAATTATTTTATTCCCCTATAGTTCCCAATCTATTGCTATCAGTATCTAACTTATACCACTATACCACTAACAGACTTTAAAACCTCCTTAATAAAAAAAATCTATGATCTAATAAACTAGTAACAAAAAAGGAAAGAGTGACAAAAGGACCAATTGTGAAGAATATGGTTATGATAATGCTTGTGTTTTCTAGTTAAAGCAGTGTAAATCATTGATCATTAAGAGTTTACAAAACAAGCATAGTGAAAACGGGAATTTGGCACAATTCGTGTGATGGAAGAGTACATATTTACCTGAATTTTCGCCCTTGTGGTTGACCACCTGCAAGCTTTTTACCCTCAAGAACAGGGTAAGCCCTCTGAAACGTAACTGTCTGCTAGCTAGCACAATGTATGAATGGCTTATTGCAGCAAGGGAAATGAAATGGTAACTGTAAAACTAAATTGTGGTCATGAAAAGCAAGTAGATGGAAACTCTTTCCTCTCTGCAGGTTAGAGATAGAAGCACTGCTGGATTCATTTTTTTAGACTGAGCAGTCTTTTCTTTCTTTCAATATAGTGAAAAAAAGAAACCCATTGACTTATTTTCTTTATATTCTCTTTTGCAAATATTATTTTTCTTTTCACAGATTAGTTTTGGGCCTTTCTGAAAGAAGGACTCATTAATTTAAGCCTAAGAGAATCTTGGCCAATATAGCATTTGAAATGGAAATCACTTCCTATTTCTTAAAATTTTCTCCTATTCAGAATGTCAGGCCGAGCTGATTGGCTACTCCTTTTCAGCCTTCTTCATTGACCCCTTTTGCCATTTTATTCCTTAAATGTTAATTATCTATTCTTTGTCTTCTCTCTAAACACTTATTTGTCCACTCTCTAAACACTCTTCCTGGGTTACCTAATCAATTATTTTGGTTTAAATGCTCTCTAGTGAAAGTCTGGTTCCATTTTCTGTCATTGAGCTTCAGAGCCTTATTTACAGTTTCCTGTATGTTCCAACCTGAATTAATTTCTGCTCACTTCTGTACTGTTCCTCTTTCTTCTGTATTCCCAACTATAGTAACGTCATCATCGTACCAATCTACCAAGCTAAAAAGTCTCGATGTAATACAGGTCTCCTTCTTAATTCCCACGCCTTAGCCTGTAAAGCTATTGCTACCAAATCTTTTAAGTTCTAGTATAGAATTTCTCTTTTAATCAGAGCTTTCATATACTGCAGCTTTCAGTCATACATTCATGCTTTTCCTCCCATGTTAGAGAACAATCCCATCATTGAGCTCCCTCGCTTTCCTCGACTGGTACAGATGATGAGTTTGCTATCAGGTATCTACTGAAATCCGGTTTGGCTCTGTTATTCTTCTGCTAAACTGTCTCCAATGGCTCTACTGACCATAGTCTCAAGTCTAAACCTAAACCCCATTGCACTTCTCAGGCTAAACCTGAACTTTCTCTCTGCCCTCATTTGTGACCCTTCCTTACCAGGGATGCCATATCCTGTGTTCCTGTATAGTAATTTTTCCTCATTTTCTGAGCCTGCCATCTCAGGGGCTTTGCCCATGCTTTTCCAGAAGGAAATGTGTTTACTTCTTAAATGCCTGGTAAACTCCTATACATTCTCCAAGACCCAGCATAAATATCACCTCTTCTGTGAAGACTATCCTCACATTTCTCTTGTCTTTTATGCTCTATGTTACACATAACATTTGTATTTATTATTAATGTTCTCTTACAAGAAAATAGTGTTTCTGATGATAGGAATATGTTTTTATATTCCCTATACATAATATAATGCCTGTTTTAAGGTAGGCATCACTTAAATAAGAATTGAATGATTGTGTTCTATTATTGCCTTAAAATAAATCTCTTAGTTGGAGTGGTTTACAACCTCTTTGATATTATTGGCTGCCTGTTTTAACATATTCCAATTTTAAATCCTGTAATCATTTAGCCCTTACCTTTAGCTTTATTCCTGCTCCAGGCTCTAAAGCCAACCTGTCATTAGATTAGGAACCTTATAAAGAACTCTAGGTTAACAATATATTGGTTTGGGGTTGAGAGTGGCAGAATCTAATTATTATTTACTACTGTTATAAGCTAAGTACTTTATTAAATATTTTAAGTGCTTAACCAATAATTCTTACAGTAGTACTATGAAATAGCCAATATGCTCATTTTACTACTTAAGAAAATGAGAAATTGAGTAATTGGTTCAAGTTTATATACTAGCAGCTGACAGAGCTGGGAATCACACTCATATCAGTCTGATAACAAAGGTGACAACATTATAGACAGTTCAGCACCAATTTAAAATTATTTCTGGTCTTATTGTGACTCAATACGTGATCGAATTAATGTGGCTTTTGCTTTTTTTCTGGTCACCAGCTTTTACTCTATTTTTGGTAATCCTCTTAGAATTTATTAGTTGGTAAATAAAGGATGGCATTTCTATATCTTCTGTTACATGTAATAAGTATAACTACATATACAGTGATTATTTATAGAAGTGTCTTAATTTAACAGAAATAGCATAGAATTTGAGAATGTATTTATTGCCTTTATCATTCCTGGTAATATTTAGAGGTAAAATAGAAAGGCTATCCAAATTCTACGATTTGGAAACTTTAAGTTCCAGACCTGGTTTTACTGCTACTAGCAGTTTAACCTTGGCTCAGTTTCTTCATCTGGAAAGATGATTTTTGTGATTCTCCAAACCCTAAATTATAATAGATCTGGAAAGTCTGAAGCCTTTCCAAAAGTTTGTAGAAGAATCAGGAAGAAAGGAATATCTGACAAATCACAATAGGATGCCAACAATAATCATTATAGCCATCATGATGAAATTGATGCTGTATACAGTATTGAGCTAAAGATTCCAATATCTGAATAGCATGGCTTGTGTTCAAGAAGCTGAAAACCTAGGTGGCGAGATAGGACTAATTTTTAAGATACACCTAATAATTTGTAATATTGTATGTAATGTTCTGAGATAAGAGCTCAGTAGGACCAGGTGAAAAAAGAACCATTTATTTATGAGAGTAGGGGAAGAACATTTTAGGCTGGGTCAGAAAGGGAAGAAATTCTGGGAATAAGTAAACCAGTTTTTATCCTTTTGCCTGAATTTCTTAAAGATAGGACAATTTTTTTTATATATATATAAAGTAAAGATACCTTAGGAACTTGATTAGGATTAAGCTTCATAGAGGGAAACAACATATCTTTAAACTGATAAGGAAAACTTCAGGCCTATTTTCCAGGGAGATAGGGCTTAAGTATCACCACAGCAGGCTGCCACATTAATGTTCAGTGGTTAGCCAAGGGGAAAACAGCTGGAGCAGAGCCAGCAGAAAAACAGTGGGATGTAGCTTCCCAAACACAAGCACCTTGTTTGTAATTCTTGCGTTCTCTGGTGTGAAGTTTAAATTTTTCACTGCTACAAAAATCAAACAAATGAAATTCAGCTTTCTTTTTTGTCCTCATATACTCTTGTTCCAATAACTCTTTTAATTCTCTAATTTTGTCACTCTTTTTCTTTTCTTTTCAATTAAACAAAGATAACTAAAAATGTTAGAGTATCTAGTTGTGACAGAAAAGAGAGTTGAAAGCAAGAAGATATATATGAAATTTAATCTCACTATATAAGATTATGCAAATGAATGAAAGATTCTACAATAAAAACATTCCTATTTGAAATGCTAGACAGTTAATAGTAAAATACTGTTTTTAAGATTTAGATTTCTTTCTTATTCTTGAACACTACATATGTGTATTTAATTTGCAAATATTTTATACCCAGATAAGAAGATCAAACTATTTAACATTAATTATCAAGATCAAAATTAATCTTCTTCCAGAAACAAAGTTTATCATTAAAAACACTAGGTCTATTAATTTAAATTCTCTTTAGGGAGAGGAAAAGCCAAAATAATTGTGTGTGTATTATTTCAAAAACCAAAGGTGAAAGAAATAGTTTCCTTTAACAAAATATATATGAGCTCCTCTTGTATAAAGTTTATGTAAGATAGGAAGAAATCATTTTTATTCAAAATTAAGCAAATTGCATCACAGGCAAAAAAGGAAAAAAAAACTAGTTTTAAAGTTAAATTTAAAGATACAGTTAAAAATTCATAAATGGGGCTTCCCTGGTGGCGCAGTGGTTGAGAGTCCGCCTGCCGATGCGGGGAACACGGGTTCATGCCCCGGTCCGGGAAGATCCCACATGCCGCGGAGCGGCTGGGCCCCTGAGCCATGGCCACTGAGCCTGCGCGTCCGAAGCCTGTGCTCCGCAACGGGAGAGGCCACAACAGTGAGAGGCCCGCGTATCGCAAAAAAAAAAAAAAAAAAAAAAAAAAAAATTAATAAATGATATAGTTTTTGCTGTTTTCTAATGGTTCAAAATATTGACTTCCTAGTATCTTTCCTAATGAAGTAGTGATCAAATTCTGAAAATATTTTTCTTGAAAATAAAATATTTAAATGCCTTGGGGAATATTTTCATATACAAATTCTGTCTTTTAAAAAAGTTGATCTTTGTAAATTTAGTTTTTTTTTTTAAAGGCCCTCAAAGCTCTTAGAAGAAAACAGTTGATTTTAGGAATTATATGGACTATTATCAGTATTGCCTTATGTTCATCATAACTTAAACCAAAAGGAAAAGAAAAATGCTTTCAAAGTATAATTTTATGGTGTTTCTGACCTTCACTACAGTGAGTGTTATTGTACTTTTTTCTTGCAGTAAGCTAAAATTTGTCTTTTCAAATTTTACATGCCTACCATTTTTGATGTTTTGTACACTCTGTATACTACCGAACAATATTTACTTTTCATTTTCATGGCACCTATATTATTACATAGCAAGATGTAATTAGATATACAGTTAACCCTTGAAGAATGCAGGGGTTAGTGGCGCTGAGCCCTTCGCAGTAGATAGCTCTACAGTGGGGTCCTCAGTATTTGTGGTTCCACATCTGCGATTCATTCAACAGTGGCTCATGCAGTACTATAGTATTTATCAAAAAAAATCCGTGTATAAGTGGACCCATGCAGTTGAAACCTGTATTAAGGGTCAGCTATGATTTAAAATTTTTCACTGTTTTAGTTAAGAGGCCTACTTAGTATTTTTAAAACATTCCTTTGAGAGTTTTTCAGGTACTAGCTATAGTTTTCTCATTTCTTTAAATTATCTGATAGCTACCTTTAATAAAAACATAATCTTCCTTTATACCTGGAGAATGTACACGTAATACAATTTCTGTTAACACAAAAAGAAGAAAATGCTGCTTTTACCCCTTTCCTGATTCTCTCTTTACTTCTAACCTACATTCTGATAGTGTTGTACCGGATTTGGTTTGCCAAGCAAAATAGTTGCCTTAACCCCTCTTAGTGTATTATTTAAAGAAAAAAAAGAGCACAGGTTTTGGAGTCAACGGGGTTTGAATCACAGCTCTTTCACTTCATAGACCTAAAGAAGTTTTTTCACTGGCATGAGTCTCAGCTTTATTAACTCTAATATGTAGGTAATATAGGCTCTTTGTTAGAATTAAATTGGACAATTAGTAAAGAAATATCATACCAGTATACCTTGTATATAATAACTTATTAAATATTAGGCAATGTTACTTATTACAGTAATATTTACCAGTTTTATCATAAGTTAGAACAATCTTTTACCAGCACAATTTTTCCCTCCACAGAAATTGGGGCTCATTGGTATAATGGAGTTTATATTAGCTAAAATTAAATCAGAGCTAGACTGATGAATACAATTTCTTAAAAGTATATAATTTAAATCACTAAAATAAAAGACTTGTTTAACAAAACTGGTTCTTATTTATATACATTTTGTATATGATATCTCCTGAATTCTACGTAGTTTGCATAATTACTGAATTAATTTTTTTGGCTGTTGTATTTCAGTAAATTTATAATATTGTTTAAGTAGAAATAAATATATTTGTATGTATAATAGTTTTTACAGCTTTACATAAAATATACAAGTGTTCAAGGAACACATACTATTCTCCATTTGTTTCTTTATCACTATATTAAATCTCTTTGCTGATAGCATAAGGGAAATTATAATGATTTAAAGAGTGAATCTTTATCAGTATTTGACAGAGAAGGAAAATGATAACATACAAACAGTAATTTATAACAAAATTTAACTTGAAAGTGGCAGTTGCTCAGTATTTGATTTATACATTTATTCTAGGCAGTAGAAGTCTAGTGTAGACTTCCACGGTCCT
Organism: Monodon monoceros; assembly: GCF_005190385.1. Lineage (NCBI taxonomy): Eukaryota > Metazoa > Chordata > Mammalia > Artiodactyla > Monodontidae > Monodon > Monodon monoceros. Next base: position 9,660,725 of record NW_021703777.1, read on the forward strand.
TTGGGTCTCCATTTAAGCTGGCTGTTGAAATATGAAAATATAACTTCTGGGTGTACAGTCACTATAGAAATGCAGATGAGAACATACTTATATGGCTTTTTTTTTTTCCTTCTGCCCTCACTTGCTTTAAAGGTAGTCCATGATTTTTGGTATTGACTTATTAAATTGTCATTTGACTTTTTTATATTCAGTAATTGACACCAAGTTTTTCTTTTGCTGCTTTACATCCTACCCCCCAAAAAATGTCTATACAACCAAACATCTAAATAAAACACAAACAAATACAATGCAGATACCCAACTAGTAAAGAGAATTCTTGATTTTTTTGTTGCCATGCCTTGGTGGAGTCAGTTTGATTTAGAACTTTGTCTTTAGCAGGGCAGTTTTGGAAATTTGATTTTTTCTAATTACTCATGGATATTTCTGGGTTAGAATTAATTTACTTCAACCAAATGTAAGAGAACTTATAACATCACTTCATTTTATGTTCAGTAACTTTAGCTGAAGCGATGCTATTTAGTTCTGCTGTATTCTATTCACTGCAAGAGTAAATTTGTCTGTCAGGCCTACCAATATGTTCTATTTGTGCGATGTTTGTTTTTTTTTTCCGGTTACCTGAGAAATTTCATCCATGCATCCGAATGTTGTGAAATGGAGTTCATTCATTCTAAATGGAGTATAGCAAAATTTTGAAGGCATATTAGGTCACTTTGTCTGTTTTTACTTATATACAGTTATTTTTTTTTTTTTTTTGCGGTACGCGGGCCTCTCACCGCTACGGCCTCTCCCGCCGCGGAGCACAGGCTCTGGACGCGCAGGCTCAGCGGCCGTGGCTCACGGGCCCAGCTGCTCCGTGGCATGTGGGATCCTCCCGGACCGGGGCACGAACCCGCGTCCCCTGCATCGGCAGGCGGACTCTCAACCACTGCGCCACCAGGGAAGCCCTATACAGTTATTTTTTATGTTATATTTTCCATTGCTTTATTAACTGACTAGTGAAAGGGACTTTTACATATCCTTTGAGGAAGTACTTCAGGAAGTAAGAGAAATGTTGAGTTTAAAGCTGTTTTTGAGAGTAAAATTAAATTTATCTTTTTTGAAAGTTAAATGATTACATCTAGTTATTCTCAGAGTGTATTACCCCAATACTTTCCATTTTACTCTGCCCATAATCTAAATTTTTGAATGCAACTGGACTACTTCTCCTTTTCGATATACTTTTGCAATATTTTAAAATGTCAGGCCTACATTTCTTATAATATATTTTTTAATATTTAGATGGAGTTTTTCTTACAGTCAGTAATAGAAACTGGTATTTGTATCATGCCTAATCTCATATTGGCTAATGGCTGAGAAAAGAGTTTTAAAGTCTTTTTGTGCTGTACTTTTTTTCTCAGCATAATGGTTTGTATACTGGACTGTTAAACATTGTAGACAGATTTCTGCTATTTGATTCTAAAACGTGTTAAATTATTCTTGTTGATTAAATTAATATTTAGTGAGCACCTCGTATAAGTCCCTCTCAGGCACGATGAGAAAACAGAATAATACATATAATCCTCTTTCTTTTAACTATTTTAGTCTAATAACTACCAGATCTTAGATTGTAGTACATGCATCTAACATTTTGTGTTTTGAGGGCAATTTGACGTTGTACTCACTATGTTCAAATGTATTAGTTACCAGCTTTTGATGTTCCCTAAAAATGACTAATCCTCCCTTGTTATTCCTCTAACAGTTTAATGATTTAATTAAGAATAGTATACAGAAACCAGCTGTTTTTACGGACAAGAAAATGAATATACTGGGTTTTTTTGCTATTAGCCAGTTATCAACATTTAGCAAAATATGGATGCTATTGAATATGTCCAATTTTCTGAAAATGATAACATAAATATGCATTACTTTTCAGCTCTTCTATTAAGAGTTCTGGTACAATATTATTCCATGTTAGGTGTGTTTTATGTTATTGAGCTTTTTGAAAACTCAGTATAAATAAAACAGATAGTTTTTTAGATGTAGGCAAAATACTACAAATTACCATATGATGATCCACTTTTCTTTTAGGGAATTTTGCTCTATCAAAGAAAGAAAAAAGATATTTTCTCTCAAGCCATTCAAGACTTTACATCTGCAGGGATACCTCAGCAGGCATATTTAGAGTATATATACAGCTAAATACATACAACTAAAGCTAGAACCTTCTGCATATATACAGCTAAAGCTAGAACCTCCTACATATAATTATATAATGATAAATATATCTCTATATCTATACACACTCACATACACACATGCATACACAATGGGGAAATACAGAACAGAATTTAATCAAGTCATCTAATTATAGTCTTTTCTATAATTCTGCTAAAAAGATTAACCACTTATTAGTTTTCATAGACTATTGGTGTCAATGAAATTGTTCCCAAATATATGCTCCTATCAGAAGAAAAATTAAAATATTATTGAAAGCAAATATGTTACTTATATCAGACAAGTGATTGTCCTCAAAATAGGTGTATATAATTAACCTTAATTAGTAATTGGCTGAAGCTCAGTCCCAGTTTAGTCCCTGTTTGTTTATTAGCCACATAACATCTGTGAATTAGTTTTATGTGAGTTGAAATCTTTTCAGAAACAAATGTAGTCTTTCTTTTGTTTTTTTTGTTCATTTGTTTTGTTTTGTTTTTCTTTTTTTTCCAAGGATCTGTAGTAGAAAATGAAGAACATAGATCTATAAAGGAAATGACATTTCTAAATACTCTTTTATCCCTGCATGAACACATTCATTGTCAGTTTGTTAAATTGCCTTGCCTTATAAAGACTTTAAAAATCTCAAAAATGGATATTTACTTCCTTAGAGATTTCTTCATTGAGTTTAATAAAATCCTCAGTGGATTTTATATTATGCAGGTTTCCTTCTTCCTTTTTTTTTTTTTAACTTCTCTACTTTTGAAATTACAAGCTGTCACTCACCAGGTGTCTTTTTATTAGTTTATATGGCTCTGAGCCTGATTGTTTATATTACAAGTCCATTCAACAAACTATTAAGCTTTTTAATCAGTAAGTATAGGGGAAATACTTTCATTGCACCTTTAAATGTGAATTATTTAAAGGATAATTAGATGCTTGAATCATATTTAGAGTCAAAAGAGTCAGGATACACTTACTGATTTGGACCTGAGAATGAGTTACTTAAAATAGAGAGCAACTTTGTACCCAAATATATTATATTGGTACATAGTCACTGAAGATTCTAAGACTCTCTCCACACATATACATACCTATATTTTTCCAGTTGAGTCTTTCACAAGGCAACTTAGTTTTCGTATTAGATTTCACTCAAATAGGACTGTATAAGGACTCTGTCAGCATGCCCAGTATGGATCCATGCTTTCAACAGTTTATGTCATTTGAATCGGAATGCATTGAAGTCACCGTTAAATCAAGAGGGTCTTTACAGTAAGGCAATATAAAACTAACTTTTTAGAATCTACTTTTAAAAGAATACCTATATTTTTATAAGAATAAATAAAACATATTCTTATGAGACCTTTGTTAGGCAAACCTTATAATTAAGTATAGGTAATAGTGCAGATGAAAGAACATGTGATAATTTTATAAATCAAAAGTCTGCTGCTTATTTATCTTATGTGACTACTCAACCCCTTCAGTTAATCTCTGGTCTTCCTAAAATTCTTCAAAGGAAAACTCTTTGAGAACATTCACACTTTCCATTTTCTCACACCATTTATTCCCTACCTATTTGATTCTCATACCTCTACATCCAGCAGGCACATTTCAGTCTTTCTTTTTCATAGACTTGGCATAATTTGAAGCAGTTACTCACATCTGCCCTCCGAAACACCTTTTCTTTGGCTTCTGTAATTCCATATTTTTCTCTTTCTCCTGTTCTCTCTTTAACCACTTTTTCTCAATCTACTTTTGTACTCAGCTTCTACCCTGCTAGCCTCTTCTACTTAGTAATTAACTAAAAGCTGGTTCTTTGAAAAGGTAAACAAAATCGGTAAACCTTTAGCCAGACTCATCAAGAAAAACAGGGAGAGGGCCCAAATCAGTAAAATTAGAAATGAAAAAGAAGTTACAGCCAACACCATAGAAATACAAGGGATCATGAGAGACTACTGTGAACAGCTCTATGCCAGTAAAATGGACAACCTGGAAGAAACTGCCAAATTCTTAGAACGGTAAAATCTGTCACGACTGAACCAGGAAGAAATAGAAAATATGAACAGACCAATTACCAGTGATGAAGTTGAATCAGTACTTTAAAAACTTGCAACAGAAAAGTCTGGGATCAGATGGCTTATCTGTGGAAGCTAAAAAATACAGCAAACTAGTGAATATAACAAAAAAGTAGCAGACTCACAGATATAGAGAACAAACTAGTGGCTACCAGTGGAGAGTGGGAAGCAGGGGGAGCAATATAGGGGTAAGGGATTAAGAGGTGCACATTATTAGGTATAAAATAAGCTTATAAGGATGTATTGTACAGCACAGGGAATATAACTGACATTTTATAGTATAACTATAAATGGAGTGTAACCTTTATAAAATGTGAATCACTATATTGTCTACCTATAACTTATATAATATTGTATACCAACTATACTTCAATTTAAAAAAAAAGTTGGACCTTCTTATGGTTGTCCTCTAGTCCAGAGAAGGCAAAATTTTCTCTAAAGGGCCAAATAGTAATTATTTTGCTTTGCAGATGTATGGTTTCTCCGTACTTTGACGAATATATCTGTTCTGCCACAACTATTCAACTTTGCCCTTATGGCAAGAAAGCAGCCACACACAACACATGAATGAGTGAGACTGTGTTTCTAGCTATGTTATTCTGCTTCTTACTTTCTTTTTCTTAAAGTAACTTTATATGAGATTCTACGAAAATTCTCTCCTACTTCTCCTAGTTAAAGGAAATTAGTTTTATAGAGGGAAGATTTGGCTAGGATGACTTTTTTTTTTTTTTTTTTTTTTTTTGGTACGCGGGCCTCTCACTGTTGTGACCTATCCCGTTGCGGAGAACAGGCTCTGGACGCGCAGGCTCAGTGGCCATGGCTCAGGGGCCCAGTCGCTCCGCGGCATATGGGATCTTCCCGGACCGGGGCACGAACCCATGTCCTCTGCATCGGCAGGCGGACTCTCAACCACTGCGCCACCAGGGAAGCCCTAGGATGACTTTTTAACTTCATAACTCTAGACCTCCCAATTCTGTTATTTTCACAAAATGATCAAAAAAATTGATCTATACTCTTGATCATCCGCTTCCTCTATACTCTCCCCAAGTGTCTATCTTTACCTTTACCTGCCTTTGTCCATGTTGTTTCTGTTCAGGTTAATTTAGATTAATACTCCCAGGAGTTCCTTTTCAGTGTAAGACTTTGTCCTGGAAAGGAGCTTAGTATTTTTAGTTTTGAAATTTAATATGATCCAGACTACTCCACTGCCTCTCTGACTTTACTATGGTCTCCTTGTATTCACCCACAAATTTAAGCCTGCGATATTTTCTCCCTGATTGAGTTGCGGTTCTCTAGTTGGCTGTCTGTGCTTACCAGAGTTCTCTGTTAATGAGTTGAACTCTCAGGGCCATGAGGAGAATAAATGCCTTACTCCTGCTTCCTCTTTACAATTACTGATACCATGCAGATTTTGTAGCTGTCAATGACTTTACTAACTGGCATTTCAGAGTTCATAGTATATAACTGGAATTTGTAATAGATATCCAGGATTTTTGGTTTTGCTATCCTGTTTTTAGTGGGAGAATTCAGGAAGATTCAAAACTGTTCCATTTCTGTGTTCTCCAATAATCCTCCCACAGGAGTCTTTTAATACACTTATTTTTCAAATCAGAGAAGGTAAATGTCACAGGATTCTGGATTCTAGTATTTGAGGATATTTTCATTTATAAATTTATTCATTGATTGATTGCCATTCATTTATTGAGTACTATATTCCAGGACTTTGAGTAAATGTTTGTGATTCAGGAAACAGAATGTTCCAGATATCATGTCTGGCACTTTAACAAAGAATATCCCATTTACCCTTTAGAACAACCCAATTTCCATTTTCTGTATCAAACACTGAGAGCAATTATGTTGCTAAAGGTCACAGACAGCTTCAGTACTGGGTCTTTGAGTTTACTGTGCAATTGAATGAAATATATAGCTTAAGCGTTTATTTACTGCTTATAGTTGCCACTGTGCTGGGCATTGGGGATAGGATAATGTTCCAGCCCTTTTCATCATATTTGCTTATTCTCTATATTGAAAACTTTGCTAATAAAGGGCCTCATTTTTACTTTTAGTAGGAATTGAAGGAGATAATTGGAAGGCCAAAAGGAATAAAAATGAATAACTCTTTCTCACACTCACATAGACATATTAAAAAAAAATAGATGAGATAATGCTGTTTTAACATTAGTTCTTAATTTTAAGCCATTCAGGATAGGAATATAAATCAGGTTTCACAGCAGCGAAGGAATGTTAACTGTTCTATAAACTGTTCTATAACAGGCATTGTTATTGTATTTTATGCTTAGCTGCTCATCTGAGGCATATAATTTTCTTTTGTGTCTAGGTCAGATTAACTCTACAGCAATCAGACCTTTCTTTAGGCATTTCTACATGTTGTGTCACTCTAAAAGATACCAATTTTTAAAATATAGAATTTGGGCTTCCCTGGTGGCGCAGTGGTTTAGAGTCCGCCTGCTGATGCAGGGGACACGGGTTCATGCCCCGGTCCGGGAAGATCCACATGCCGTGGAGCGGCTGGGCCCGTGAGCCATGGCCGCTGAGCCTGCGCGTCCGGAGCCTATGCTCCGCAACGGGAGAGGCCAGAACAATGAGAGGCCCGCGTACCGCTAAAAAAAAAAGTATATATATATATATATATATATATATAATTTATAAAAGCATCTGTCATTATTTCTATGGCATATTTTTGTCATATTTAATGCCTGCTGAAATATTTATTTCACACATGCCTAGATTTATTCTCGACAGTGTCTGTATTAAGTGTTCTCTAATGCTTTGCTACTGAAAATGTCGTCCAAGGGCCAGCAGAATCCACATCACTTGGGAGCTAGAAATGGAGAATCTGGGTTCTACTGAATCAGAATCTGCATTTTAACAAGATCCCCAAGTTGTTCTTATATCAATACCTCATAAATTTGGGGAAGTTCTTCTCATATTATTAGATTCATCAAGTATGGGAAGAAAATAAATAATGTTAACTACCAAATTCTAAACAATTTATTAAGGGATAATTTTTTTTAATATATGATGTAATAATACTTGAACAGACTAAGTATTATATGAACTTTTATTTAGCAATTTTAAAACCCTGTGTAATGTTTTCCATGTAGTTCAATTTTTTGGTAGGGTTTTGATAATAGGTATGGGTGTTAGAGATCATTTTATGTAACTTTAATGGTAGCAAAGCTCATTTGTTTTCATGAGAGTTTAAAAACACAAACTATTGATTATGAATAGTTTATGAACTATTATTATGAACAAAGAGACCTACTATATAAGATTATACAGTACTCAACCAAGCGGGTAGATGTAGTCCCGCCACACTTAAATCTACACTGGCTCATACCTAGAATGTAAGTAGCATAAAGGCAGGGATCCCTTTTCTCTTTATACATTAATGTATGGAACACTACCAGATAAATAGTATACCTTCCATAAATATCATTGAGAGCTTACTTTCTATGCATATAAAGGTCCTTAGATAACATTATAGGATGGTACAGGAAGCACACATTTTCAAAAATAAATCAATGGGAAAAATACTTGGAGTAACTTATATGTTTAATATTCAGACACTTTGCTTTCACTTGAGAATTTACTCTGTGAGCATCCTATTAGGTAGCCTTAATCACATCTTCACATATGAAGAGATGAAAGCTCCAGTTAAATGCCTTGACTGTAAAATGCCTAGATTATAATATAATAGAGTATAATATAATATAATAATATAATATAAAATAGAACTATTTTATGTTGATGCTAATATTCCATTTTTGAAGAAGTGCTTTGGATTTCTCACCTTAGAGTAGTGAGGTTTGATAATTAGGAGTATCTGCGCCTATTTGCACCGTAGCTGACAGGATTAAGTATATACCCTGTAAATGAGAAAAACATACTCATGGCTCATGCCATCTTCATGGCTTGGCCTTTAATATTGTCATCTTTCCTCTGATCCATCCTCTGGAGGCAACCAAGGATTCGAATGTGTGGCAGTTGTTTGACTTCCATGTGTGTCTGTGGTCTCTAGCTTGACCTTGATTAATCTAGAAGGAGGAGAAAGCAGTGACTTAATTGAAAGTATACTGACCTGATAATTGAAGATGAGAGTTTAATTACCCTGATAATTGAAGATCTGGGCTAATTCCCAGTTCTGTTACTGATGCTATTTTAAATTTAGTCTTCTCATTTAATTCTCTCACCACTGTTTTCTTTTTTATAGAATAAGGAAAATTCTAGCTACCTTATATGGCTATTACTATCATTAAATTTGTGTCAACTTTGTTTGTAGTATACTCTTTAAGTAGGGCTGATGAGAGCAGAATTCCCCAAGTTCCTGTATGTTGAAAACTACTTTTCCCTATCCTTGATATTTGTTGAGTTTTCTTGTTTGTCTGTTGCCTTGCTTTGTATAATAGTTTTGAAAAGCCTGGTGTTAAATTTAATTATTTTGCCTTTGTAAATTATTTGCCACTTTTCCTTGGAGGCTTTGATGATTTTTATTTTTGTTTTTGAAATTATTCTGGGTCAATTTTCCCAGGTGAGCCCTTTTAATGTGTAGATTCAGGTCTTTTTCTTTGGAAAGTTTTCTTGGTTTATAGTGTTAATTGTTATTTCTGTTCCATTGTTTTGTTTTTCTTCTATTAAATTAATATGTGTTATTCAAATATTAATAATCCTTTGCCTATATTTCATTACCTACTCTCTGACTCTTTCACTTTTTTTGTCATTTTCATTCTTTTGGTTATTTTGCTGCCTTTCTTCAATGAACCTTCATCAATTTTCATTTGACTTTTTCTTGCCTTGGGCATCTTGTAATGTATTCTCCATTTTAGAGATAATTTTGTCTTTTTCTTTTGTTTCTTTCCTGAGATCAGTCAACTTTTTTTTTTTTTCATTCATCTATTTCTCCCCTTGGTGTTTAGATTTTGAATTTCTGATTAAAGGTGTTTTTTATATCATCAGATTCTTGTTTGAGTGTATTTAATTCTGCATTGTGTATTACCAGTTTTCTTCTGCTTTGTAGTTGCTTTGTGTGAGGGAGTTCTCTTCCATTGATATGTGTGGAATTTTGTTTCATAATTTTCTTCAATAGTTTTGTAAGGACTTCTCTTTCCTCTTCTTTACCTTTATGCTATGTGGCTTTTATATAGCATTCCTAATTTAGTAATTCCCTCTTCTCTCAGTATAGCAAATCTAAGTACTTTATAGGACTTTGTTTTGGTGGGGAGGGGTTGTGAATTCTCCAATTTCATCTTTCACTTTTTGTCTTTCAGGACCCTAATAAATTTTCTCTATTTTTCTTTCCTTCATTATTGAATTGCCAAAAGGTGCTTTTTGTCTTTTTTCTCTGCCATAAGTTATGCTTTTCAAAGAGTTTTCTTTAAATTGCATGTATCTCTTTAAATCATGTCTTTTAAATTATGCCTGTCCTTTAAAAGGCATCTGACCTTTTAAACTGTGCTCACTTTGATATCCCTTCCCTGTTGTCCTGGCTCTGATCTGCACATTTTCCCATCATGCAGGGTGAATTTTATCTTTCAAGTGATTGCTGCAAATCACTCTCTCTTTTGTCTCCCCCCAATTTTTTCAGCCTGCATTTGCTTGCGTATGAGCAGGAATGGGGCTGCAGCATGAGAGATGACTTTGCAGTTTTGCCATTCTCTGTCTTCAAGTTATGCTTGAAGAGTTTACATAGAATTTAATTTCCCTTCTGATTTTTTTTATGTAGAATTTAATTTTTTTTCTCATTTTTCCTTATTTACAGGGGATGTTGTGGTAGATAAGTGCCTGTATTGTCACCATTGTCCTCAGCTTCCCTAGAAGTCTTTTAAAAAGTTTTAAGTCTTGCAAAACTAGAGTTATATTGTTTTAGTCCTTGACAGCTTTGATTTTTGCCTTTGCTCAGATTTATTTCTTTCATAAACTTTAGCTTGAGAGCATTATGTATTGTTTTGCAACATGATATACTGTATTTTGTAACAGTCAACAGTTGGCTCATTTTAAATCATGTTTTAGCCTTCTCATGAACCAAGATTCATCCACTGATGGATTATTCCCTTGTTCTCTAATTGAAATATTTGAAATATTTATCTTACAAAGTCTCCAGAGTGTATTGGTAGAGTAGTTAATTTTCCTTCAGAAATAATGAAATAATATCATAATAATTATAATGTGAGGACCTTGTGGAATGAGTCATTCAGGTATAAAATACTTTTAATTTTTTAACTTTTCCATTTTTGCATTATGTCAAGTACTTGACTTTTGATACTTTTGTGTTAATCAAATGGAACGAAAATTTCTTTGCACAAAGTTGCTAAATATTTTTTATTTGTATGGATATTTCTGCCAATGAAAAAATCCATGAAAGAATACAAAATGCAGCATAATTTCAGTAATAACTTTTTAAAAATTAATTGCATATACCTAAGTAATTTCAGAAAAGCATAAACTTTGGCTGTTTTATTTGGATATTGATACCTGATAAGTTTTTAGAAATTCTTTAAGTAATGTAAATAATTAGTAAGCCAAATTTGCTAGGGAGTACAAACTTTGATTTAATATATATTGATAACTTCACAGATAGTTTAAATAGATGAAATTTGAATTCTTAGAAACTTCCTAAATACTTGGAGGATACAAAAGTTAAATATTATAAAAGGGAAAGTTGAAAAATAAGTTAAAGGATGATCATACTGGGCTTCCCTGGTGGCACAGTGGTTAAGAATCCGCCTGCCAATGCAGGGGACCCGGGTTCGAGCCCTGGTCCGGGAAGATGCCCACATGCTGTGGAGCAACTAAGCCCATGCATCACAGCTACTGAGCCTGCGCTCTAGAGCGTGAAAGCCACAGCTACTGAGCCTGTGCGCCACAACTACTGAAGCCCACGCGCCTAGAGCCCGTGCTCCTCAACAAGAGAAACCACAGCAATGAGAAGCCCGCGCACAGCAACAAAGAATAGCCCCTGCTCGCCACACCTAGAGAAAGCCCGTGCGCAGCAACGAAGACCCAATGCAGCCAAAAATAAATGATAATAAATAAAGTAAATGTTAAAAAATATTTTTAAAAAAGGATGATCATATGTAATATTTATAGGAATGTGAGATTAAGTAATTGGAAGAAAAATACTGTGATTTTTTTTTTTCAGGGAATGAGTAATGGCTAGAAGAATTGAAATAGAATATTGACTGGCATTTGAGATTTTGTTTGAATCAAAGCCTCAGAAATAATAGATTATATTTAGATTCTGGTTTTTAATTATCCAGTGCCATTCTTTAATTTTGGTTTAGTGTGAATCATCCTTGGAATATGTGATCTCAAGAAAACACACACTATGTTGGATACATAAATTGATTTAAAATGTCAAATTCTTTCTTCCATCCTAGAATCTTCTTTTTCCTATCTTCATTTTTACCATCCTGGTCCCATCACTGTGCATCTTTAAGAGTCTCCCTTCTTGGATAGCAGTATCCACTCTTGCCTAGCTCTCCACACTACAGCCAGGGTGATCTTTATGGAATGGCACCATCCCTCCGCCTGTCCATTTAAGACACATCAGTATCCTCAAATTGCTCACTTTATAGAGATCAGTACCCTTAGTCTGTCTTGCCAGGCTCCCCTTGGTCTTTGCTCTGCCTTCACGCTAGCCAGATTTTGTAGCATTATCACTCTCATAATATGCACTGCAGTCACATCAGTTTTCTTTCATTTCCCCAAATGTGCCATGCTCCTTCTGGCCACAAGGCTCTTTCACACATGTTTTTGTTGTCTAAAAGAACCCACCCTTTCTCTTGTATGTGCATGGGGGGCATGGCTCTTAACTCCCCTTCACTCAAATCTATAACATGTTTATCATCTACTGTCTGCCTCCTCAGGGTGCCAGAAGTTCTGTACTAGTGAACTCACAGATCAAATCAGACCCTCTGTGAACTCAGTTTGGTTTGAGAAAACTCATCCGCATTTTCATTAACCTCTAATTGTAACTTACCCTTTCCTTCAAGTATAAATTTAGATAACAAATTATAGCAGTATTCACAGTGCCTCTTTGTCACAAATATGCATAACATATATTTTTATATCACATTAGACTTCTGGAAGGTATTTCATAGTGTCATTTAAGCTCATCATGTTAAATTACAGTAACTAATAGGTCTGCTACTAGATCTTATTATTTAATTTGTTACTAAAGAAACATATTACCACATCACAAATTTGTTTTTAATATTTTAGATGCAATTTTGTAATATAATGATTTCTTTTTTAATTCTGTGTATTTAAATACATAATTTTTTGTATGTGTTTAAATACGTAATTCTAAAAAGGGGTTCATAGGCTGTTCGAAACTAACAAAAATGTACAGGGCACAAAAATGTTTAAGGACCCCTTCCCTAGAATATAACCCTCAGGAAGGCAGAGGTTCACTGATTTAGCCTAAATGCCTAAAACATTCTCTAGAACACAGTAGGCTCTTGATACATATGTACTAAATGAAGGAATGACAATTCAACTCAGATTTTCGTAGCAACAACTTCTGTTACTTCTTGACATGGGAATATACCCAGTCATGAACTCTTATAGGACCAGGTACTGCTCATCTTTAGCTCTTGCTGCAATTTCTAGTTTACATTTTTTTTTTTTTTACTATAATTCAGCCATCATCCTCACTAGAATACATACTCTAAGTGGGTAGAGACAATATATCCACTGCATGAATTTCCTTGACACCACACAGAGCCTGGCAAATAAATGTTTGTTGAATGAGCTATATATTATATTGAAACACAAATAAGTGAGACCTACTTCCTGTCCCAAAGTTTTGTAGAGACTGTGAGAGCTGTAAAATAATTATAAGCACAGAGCAATAACCCCACTGGCCAAATAAATAAATAAAACCCACAAGAAGTTACAAGCAACGTTATATGAATTAAAGTTAGTGGTATAGAGGTCAACGTGGTTTATGTAAGTAATGCTAATTTACCTGTATTTTGAAGACGAGAAAGAATTTCCAAGGCATTTATAGATAGATGCTTGTATTCTAGGAGAAGGGAACAGCCAAAGCGTGGAAATGGCAAGAAGCAGGGCAATTTCAGACATTGACCAGAGGTTATGTGTAAGGATGGAGTGAATTAGTCTATGCAGGTAGATTTTGGTAAGGTTCGGAATAAACCTGGATGCTAAGATAAGGTTTTGGGTTTAGTTAATTTGGTCGGTATTGCTGCTCCATTGATAGTTTTTGAAAAGTAAAATATTCAGAGCTAAGCATTGGGAAGATCCAACTTAACATAGAAAAATAATACTGTGACATATGTTTTTTGATAAGTATGAAACATGTTTTACAGATTCATAAGATTTCTTAATGTAATAACCAATTTTCATATTTATCTATTTTTATAGATAAAGCCTTTTTTTGTTGTTGTTGCTCATACTGACAGGATAATGGGATTAATGCTCAATTTATCTCCAAAGAAAAGTCGGCATGCCTATTCAATAGCATTATTTCAAAGGCCGTAATACACAACAGCAGAGCCTCTGCTTACAAATTATTTCATTCTTATGCAGTTAATATCTTGATGACATGGGAGAAGATTCCCATGGTGAAAAGACCAAAGAACGCCATTTCCATAGGCTTTAATTAGGCTCTTGTTTTTCATTCACTCTCCTCAGGGGAATGCACTGGCCTTATTGCAGACCCTCAAAATTAAGGAAATCAAGAACATTCAGATAATCCTTAAAATCCTTTGCAAAGTGATGAATAAATAAGAACGTGATGTGACAGTATAATTATATTAGCATCAGTATTTTCTCACTCCAAATATTACTATTTGGTTATAATCCTCTTTATTTCCCACCAAAAATGTTTTTAAATGGTATACTTGTATTAATTACTAGATCAAGCTGTATGTGTAGGTGAGATTACACAACAGATGACATTTCGGAGCTTTCAGAGTTCATGGGCTTTCAGACAGACCTGGGTTGCAACACCCACTCTACTTCTTCCCAACTCTTTTTTTTTTTTTTTTGCGGTACGCGGGCCTCTCACTGCTGTGGCCTCTCCCGCTGCGGAGCACAGGCTCCGGACGCGCAGGCTCAGCGGCCGTGGCTCACGGGCCCAGCCGCTCCGCGGCATGTGGGACCTTCCCGGACCGGGGCACGAACCCGTGTCCCCTGCATCGGCAGGCGGACTCTCAACCACTGCGCCACCAGGGAAGCCCCATCCTTCCCAACTCTTGAACTTCAGGCAAATTGCCTAACTATCACAAGCCTTAGTTTCCATAACATCAAACAGAATCAACAATCACTGGGATCGCTGTAAGAATTACACTGCATAGCACAGTGGTTGACATTTTAGCTAGCAATCAATAAACATTTGTTGTTTCGTGATTAAAATGTGATCATCCATGATAGAGATCAAAACTATGAAACACTCTTTCCTCAGTTTTCTAAAATTCTGCACTTCAATTTTTCAGCAAGCTCACTACTTGAAATGCCACCATTTATTGATGCATTGCGTTAGAAAAATCTCTTTGCCACTGTAACCATGAGTCATAGATACTGGCCATTCACTCCTTTCATCATGGTATGAAACTGTGGTCAGGGAAGTGAAGAGGGAAATGGAGAGGATGAAAAGAAATTAATTTGAAGAAAAGCACTTTAAAATTGTTGAGTGTCAGAGCAAAAACCCATAGAACAATGTGAGTAAAACAAAGAAGTTGAATAAAATCTGAGAATGAAAGTTAGTGAAGCAAGCCCTCTCTCTACTATTTATTGAAATTATCACTTTGGTTAAGTCAGTTTTCTTCTTCTTAGAGTCTTTTCTCTGCCATTCTCATAGGATACTGAGAGACTATGGAGAGCAGGAGCTGAAGATTCAGTTTGCTTAGTTCCAAATCCGATTGCAAGCCCTGTAAATTATCTCATCTGGAGCAAATTACTTAACACTGTGAACATAAATTTATCAATCTGTAAAATGAGTTAGAAGTGCCTAACTCAAAAGGATTGTATATATTTGGTTTAAATTCTATGATATTATACAGATACAAAGTTTTTTCAAAACTAGTCCTGCCCTTTACTGTGATAGGTACAAATAGATGTCTTTATGTTACCCTAGTACCACAAATCCTTTTCCTGGAAATGGCCTATTATATATGCAACAACAATGTTATTTATCTAATATGCATATTCTGCATATTTTCATCCGATATCATTTATTGAAAGGAAATTTGAGAGAGCAGTTCTCCTGGGTTCCCTTACCCTGCTGCTCTCCGTCCAGGTGCCCCTTCCCAATAATGTCTCTTTCTTTGTTAGAAAAAAAAAAAAAAAAAAGAAATTTGAGAAGCAGATATTTCTCAATTTACTTTTTGGTTTTGTATAATTTTGTGAGGTTGCCTACAAATAATAAGGAAACAGTGCTTCATTAGTGATATTCTCCTACAACTCAGTAACTCACTAGCTATATTTTGCAACCATTTGCTTGAAACATTGATTTATGATGAAAGAACTGTCCAGAGAGAAACCCAGATTAAAAAGCACAAAATTTTAGAAAGCCCTTTTGATGTAGAGTTCGAGTTATCTGTTCAAATTGAAAGAAAGAGAAGCAGTCATCAAAATGACCAAGGGTTATACAGCTTCAGATTTCTCTTTGTTACCTAATAACGCTATTTAAGATGCACTGTCAGGTCCCGTTAGATTCACTGATACATCCTGTAGTTTAGATGAAAACGGAGTTTTCACTCTGCAGGGGGAAAGTGAGAAGTGTACTTATTCTAGTCAGGCTCAGAAATGTTATTCTTTTTCTGCTGTTGCTATGGAATAACAATTTCATCAGTAATAAGAAACCTATCAAGCTAAGCTGCATGTACCATAATAAAGCTGTTTTGATGCAAATAAGTCTCAGTCACCTAGAGTTCTCAGTTGTGACAAACTGTGGTAACAAACTCCATAAGTCAAATCAGAACTGAATTGCAAGTGTATGTGCTAGTAAAAGGAAGGGGAAAGCTTACATAGTTTAGTATGCTCAGTGGTTCTTTGCATAACCATAAAGACTGTTAAAACATTTACTGAAAAAAAAAAGTATAAATGTTGTTGCCAATATTTTTAAAAAGTCAGTTTTCAGTATCACAGAAATCTTAATTGAGTTTTTCTTAAAAAGGTATTATGAGGCAGGTGAGCCTATGTTATACTTGGGATAGTAAATTTTTCTAGCATGTGTAAACAGACCCCTGAAAATAGCTTTTTAAACAAATCTTTGTGTTTGGCATTGGGGTTGGTCTGAAGAGGAGAAAAAGGAATTTACTAAAATTGTTTACTGTTTTTTAAAAATTATACTTTTACATTACACATATTCACATTTACTTTAAAATTCTTAGTTTTAAGAATTTGATTCATGGAAACATTGGCATTTGGGGCCTTTATGTTTACCTAACTGACATTTGCTGGTAATACCTGTCTGTCAACCTAAAGAATTAGAGACTGAATAGATATCATACTAGGAGTTCAAATGCAGTTGCCCATGTTTCATATTATTGTGTCATTTGTTCACATTTCCCTCAGTGATTGTTGAATAGAAATTATAACATCTATAAATAGACCTTCCATGGAGCTGAAAGAATAGATACCAACCTAAAACACACTGAGTTACTATAAAAATCTTAGCCATGTGTATCTGAGTTTTCACTTGTCACTGCTAGGTGCAATCTGAGAATAGGTCTTACCTGTATAGGAAGAGATTGTAAATATGTAGATGGGCACTAGTGCCTGAATTTGTAAAGCAGTCATGCTGTGCTAGATTGTAGTCATAAATGTTTCTAGATGGAAATTAGATTTAGAAAATTTAGCAACCAATGCAAATAAGCATTTCAACAACTTATGGTCAGTTGTTTTTGGTTTTTTAATTAAGTCTGAAGAGAGTGCATACGAATGTAACACAGTATATAGGTGCTGTCAGCTTAAATTACCAGTCACCCCGTGACAGAGTCAGTGGGAAGAGCGCTATAGACCTTTACAGCACAAAATGAGTTCGCTTATCAGGCATGAAGTGAAATGTTTCTGTGTCTCACAAGAATGTCTGATATACACTTTAACTCCACCTGTAGGACTCTTCACTGCATTTTAAAGATAGTATCTCATGTAACTGAAACCATTTCCAACCCACCCACTATCACTCTTAGAATGGATTTTTTTAGTTCACAAATCTTTCTGAAGATGGGTGATGAATAATTGGTTAGACATGGTTAGGACTAGTGTTAAACCATCAAGTTGGAAAGTATGAAAGGGTCTGAGATTTCTCCCTGAGCTCTAATGAGTTAGCCTGTCACAATTTCATAGATATTGGCAGAAAGTTATGAGGCCTACAGGTCAGAGACAAAAGAATTTATTACTTACAGTAAAGCATCACCCGGAGTAACATGGCAGTTTTGTTCCCTGAGCCCCAGTTCCCACAGGTCGACATGATGAGAGCCAGGTAATGCCTGCACATGTGGTGAGGGAATATTCCAGAAGCAGAACCCTGAGATTAGTAGATTTTTTTCTCTTAAAGAAGCTTTTAGCAAACCTGCCCATACTCTGTCCTGGAGAAAACATTATCTTTACTAACCTGTTCAAAGTTAGGTTATCCACAAGACCATCCTCGCTTCTGACATCTGATATGAGTCTGGACATCACCAAGACCACCTTCAGTTTTGATAATTCACTGTACGAGTTCACAGAACCCACTCAAAGCTATTACACTCGAGGTTATGGTTTATTACAATGAATATGGTTTGTCCTCTCCCAGTGAAGTTATGGACAGAGCTGTTTTCCCAGAAACTCTGTATGGCATTATGGACAGAGGGTTGCCGAAACAGGAAGGCACACCAAGTTTTGGCATCCAGAGTTTTTACTGGGGCTCTGTTACTTAAGCATAATTGACTGCACACATGGAACGTCTGTGTTTCCAGCCCCTCCAGAGGGCAAGTTTACACTCTGCGACCCAGGGTTCCTGTCCCAAATCACATCTGGTGTGGCCAGCTCCCACCAAAATTCCTACTGTTAGACTAGCTAGTGTGACCAGAGGATTCCAGACATACAAAAACACTTCTATCGAGCGTGATATTCCAAGAGTTTAGAGACTACCTCGCAGAAGCCAAGGGCAAAATTAAATTTAGGCAAGCTTAAGTTCCTTACTACATACCCGAGAAAGTAAGAAAATCTCACCTGGGTGGGGAGGAAGTTATCTTTATCTCCATCTCTCCAGGGCTTTCTGCTTCTACAGGTATTTCTGACAAACTAGTCCTGGAGCAAAATAGCTATTAATGCCTAGATATGTAGATTCATATAGAATAGTCTGCCAGCAACTAGGTAGGTATTGCTTTGCATTTGATAAAACTTATCTTTTCAGATTCTCATTCCCCAATTCCTCAACCTTCAGGTAGACTAGAACCCTTCTTTCACGGTTATACTCATTAGATCTGCAGAAAGTGGTCAACCTACTTCTTTAACATCTATGGTTGGTAATAGAAAAAGTCTTTCCACATTGGGAGGGCTTCTTACATTCCATAAACATAGACATATAGCTTGAGCAATCTTTGGGAAGTTTTCAGTGGGAGGAGAAATCACAGATTACCTCGAGGTCATAGCAGTAGGTCTCTTCATTAGATGGCATTATCAAAATTTGTTTCTGCTTTTTTCCTAAAACAATGTCATTCCTCAATGGGTATAGAATTAAGAAAACCTACCCGTAATTTGGAATTTAAGGAGCTAATTTCATGTGTTCCTGAAAATGCTATCCCATTTTTTGATGGTGACAGCCTCCCTTCTGCCCTCATCATCCCCAGGAGAGGACAGGTACTCCTCTTTGGCTTGAAACACCACCACCTGTCAACCACTACCCCCTATTCCTATTAATACACTTACATTTTAAGCAATGACTTTTGTTCCACAAAATTAACTTTCTCTTAAGTACTCCCACTGATCTAAAAGGGAAAATCATCTGATGCTCCTTTCTGTGTATTTGGCTCAAGCAAGAATTCCTTTCCTTGATATCCCATAGTAAAGGTTGGAATATTTAAAAATATTTTTCTAAATGCTATGGCAGCTTTTCCAAACTATTTGCTCTAAAGCATGACTCCCTTAAAAAAAGAATTTCACTGTCAAATACATTTGGAAAGTGCTGTAAACAGTATTTTCCTCTAGTGAAATTCAAAATACACATTATGCATAAAAGGCTGTAACAAAATCCTGCAGCAAAATCTAGACAGGAGAATAACAATAGGTAAATAAATACAGAGTACAGCATGCAAATAACATGTTTCCTTATAAGATACGGTTTGCCCCCTATGGCATCAGATTTGAGTTTCAAGAGCTGCCTTTCATGGGAAAATGCTCTATCATAGCCTCAGTGCCCAAGAGCATTGGCTGAACTAGTTGACTCCTTAAGAGCTAGACCTAAGAAAGTGATGCTCATTGAAAGAGGTTATTTCCCTTCCTGCTTACCTAATACTTTCCCTCTAAGTTCTTGTTCTTCTTGATAGATTCTGGTATGACTGGGGCTGTTAGGGAAGAGTAAGTCCATCCTCAGGCTGTGGCTTTGTTCCCTGAATCCAACAGGATGCCAAATTCAGTGTAACATAATGCCTCTAAAATTCTTACATAAAGTGCAGTAACTAGAGCAGGGATGATGTGGTAGAGACATCAGTGATTTCACTGATTTTTCTTAGCTATAGCTTCTTTATAATTTAGCGATAAGGGGATTTCTCTGCCTGGAATAATGGCTGGATCAATTGTTTCTTTTCTAGATATTCTTTAGTATTCTAATGTAATATGTATAAAATAACTAAGGTGGAAGCAAGATACTTTAGTGGAAAATAATTTCAATTCCTTATTTTCTACAAAATATGTTTTACAGTTTTGGTTGAAAAGTGAATGACTTTAAAATATGTATATATAGGGCTTCCCTGGTGGCGCAGTGGTTGAGAGTCCGCCTGCCGATGCAGGGGACACGGGTTCGTGCCCCGGTCCAGGAAGATCCCACATGCTGCGAAGCGGCTAGGCCCGTGAGCCATGGCCACTGAGCCTGCGCGTCCGGAGCCTGTGCTCCGCAGCGGGAGAGGCCACAACAGTGAGAGGCCCGTGTACCGCAAAAAAAAAAAAAGTATATATTTCCTATAAAAGATTTTTTTTAGTGAAAACAGTACTTTTCAATATTTTGTTCTTTCTTTGAAAGCCTGGTATCCCCCAGCTACAAAAATCATCCATTTGAGGAAATTGAAATTCCTGAGAAAACTTAGATGGTGTATTTGTAAATATACCATGTTATGTCAACTTATAATCATTCTTGTTCAGGTTTACCTTATTTTTTTATTCATTTTTTAAGCTAATTTTTACTCTTTATTGGCTGGAGCACATTGGATTTAATTTTCAAAGTCTCTCTAAAGCCTAATTTATAATCCATTGTTTCATTTATATATATTGCCTACTTAAGGCTGTTAAAATTTATTTGAGCATGAGTTTTAATGGATTTTCAGGAAGAATTATTAAAACATTTGATTTACATTTCATACTTGAAAGGTAGAAAGATAAAACATACATTTGTAGATAAATTCATATAAGTTTTAGAGAAATTAATTTTATGGTATTTAAGGCTTATTGGGGTGACATTTTGTCTATTCCTATTGTTAAGCAATGCCAATAGAGGTCTACAATGTGGTATCGTTTTATTAGCAAAAGATGCAGGACAATTGTATATTTTATAAGGTTTATTTAATTGTTTTATCTTGAAGGTGTTCCTCTTAGGAATGTTTAATTTTATATTTTAGAATAAAATGCTTATTCCTTCACAATTTGTACCCAGGAAAATAGCACTGTTTGCCATTGCCAACAGTGTTGCGTGAACGTGTACATACCTCTTTACTTTCATTTTTATATTGACGTTTTGTTTTTGGTCTCATAGTCTAATTTCTTCTACCTGAACTGTCTTCTAGACTAACCAAACTCAAACACATATCATTCATGAAAAATAGGAAAAAATGAAAATACACTTGGTGTCTTACACTTTCAAAAAACTTTAGAACTTGGAATTCTGGATTAGAGAAAGCGTTCAGAAAATAAGGACATTCCAAGGAAAATATTCCAGCTCTTCTCGAAGATACACCTCTGCTACACATTATCAGATATACTTTCACTGATCTTAATTTAGAGAATGATTTCAAATTAAAGATGACTTGCTAGACGTAAGACAATTTGGTTCTAAACTTTATGTGGCTTTACAAATTGACTTTAATTCAGAGGAAGATGATTTATGAAAGGTCCACTCTATGCCGTTTGATTTATGACAGTGGTAAAATACGCCTCACTGGTATGCTGTTAGACAGCTCTGTTTGTTAAGTTGTTCTTTGTTAAATATATCTTCAAATAAATACAGTAAGGCCATTTCCTAGAAAACTCATAATTTATATTTTAGCTAAAATTGAGCTCAAATGAACTAAAGGATGAGGCTCAAGTTGGCATTTAGTGTACATTCCCACATCTCTGGAAACAGGGAAAAGACAAGGGCAATCACTCTAGGGTGCAATTTGCATTACCGGCTAGAAAGCATCTCATGATGGTCATAAAGAGAACTTATAAGAAGGCTAAGTCTGCATCTCTCATGGGACAAACCCTGCACGTGACTCTCATGCAGCTAAAGAAAAAGTAAGGTGGGTTGTACTATTAGCAGTCACACACTCCACTCCTGAGCTCAGGCTCAGCAGTCTACCCCAATCAGCACTTCACAATGTCCCTTACCAGTGCACCACTCCTTCTTCAGCCCCAAATTTAACCTTTCAGTTCCTACCTGTCTGTCACAGGTGAGCCTATAAGACATAGTGCAGACATATAACTTTCCCACCTAGTACAAACGCACAGAGGTGTTACTTTCACTAACAATTTCAAAGGACAGAAAGAAAGGGGAGCTTGGCACCTGCTAGGAGGCCCTGGGACTGATGATTCTGGGAGTGGCTAGCAAGCAGGAATGCCAAACATTGTAAAGGGATTCCAGAAGTTCTGAGATTTGAGGTCCTTGGATTTTAGGGTAACAACCTAATGAGACTTATCCTCTGATGAATAACGGGAACTGGGAAACTCCCATTATTTGTGTCATGATAAACTGAATAGATAAAAAGGTATGGTTGTAGTAACATTTTGTAAACAATTTTAACATCATTTAAAGGTAAGCATTGTTATTGTCTTCCTCAATAAGTGCTCACCCTGCGGTGTTTTCAAACTTCAATATGCAAAAGAATCATTGGAAGAGTAGGGTGAGCAAGAATCTTCAATATGCAGATTCCCGAGCCTTGTTCAATTGAATTGGTCTGATCTATGAACCAAGAATTTGTTTGCCAAATAAAGAGCAACTCTGGATCCAATTCCAGCAGCCTTTGTAGCACACTTTATGAAGCATGACCCCCATCAACATCTGTTGTATATATAGGCGTTGCACACCCATAAAATGTGGGCGTTGTTTACAGACCACACACTGGTGTTGTCTTCACTGCATTCTTTTCTGTAATGCTTCATTCAGTAAATATTAGCTGGTCAGTTACTTAGCAAGGCATGGTGTGTACCCACGAATTACCTGTAACTTAATATACTATTTCATTCTTTAAATGTTTACTAGATGTCTGTACTACAGAAAAGCATAACAGTGCAACTTCTCATCCCACAAACTTTGTCAATAAGGAGAATTGTCACATAAAGAAATGATCGTAATAAAACATAGAAATAAGTGCCATCAATGAAGTCAAGAAACAAGTTTTTTTTTTCCAGAAGGAGACTGGTTTCAGCTCAGGGTAGATGTGAAGTGGGGTATTTCAGGAAATAATTTGTGGTGCTGTTGAAACTTGAGTTAGGCCATGAAACGCAGTTAGAATTTGATCCACCTGGGCTAGGAGAGAAAGCCCTGGCAGGTGATGGGGAGGCTTAAGGTGTGCACAGAGGACCCTGTATTGGATGTGTATATACAACAACTTTGGATACTGCATAGGACAACTACATAGCAATATGATTGAAAAGATGAGTAAGAGATCAGGAAAGAGACCCTAGCTAAAAGACCCCTTTGAATTCTAAGTGGAGAGTATAATCCTTGTATAGTTAAGAAAATGCCACTAAGGTTTAGGGGTGGGAGAGATATTTCAGGATGATGTTCCAGGTAAGTGTATAATGGATTGCAAAGGAAGAGATTGGTGTTTAGGAGACCATTGAGACTAGGTGAGAGGTAAAAGTACCTGAGTTTAAATAAAGAAAAAAGGAAAAATAATGTGAGGAAGATTTATGCAGGTAGGTAGGTTCAGTAAGTCTTGGTAACTTCTGCACATGGGGGAGAGGGAGGATTAAAAGCCATTCCCAGAATTTCAAAGCTAAGTGACCAAGAGTAATGATGACACTAACAAAAATAAAACTGACTGCATCATTGTTACCAGACTGAACTTGGGTCCACTCGCCTGCACACAGTAAAGCCAGTCTACGGACAATCAGTTGTAGTGAAGGAAAGTACAGCACTTACTGCAGGCACCAAGCAAGGAGTCTAGGCATTGAATGCTCAAAAGACCCAAATTCCACGATGGGTTTCAGGAAAGGGGTTTTAAAGGCAAGGTGAGGGAGAGAGTGGCAGTTGCGTGATCAGCTCGTGCACAATTCTCTGATTGGTTGATCATGAGGAGACAGGGGTTAACATCATCAGTCCTCAAGGTTCAGCTAGTCTGGGTGCTACATGCTCATGGTCATCATTCAGTTAACTTCTTCCATCTGGTGGGGATTTTAGTATCTGCAAAACAACTCAGGAATGTGCATTAGACAGTGTTATCTGTGTCCTCCAGGGAGGAACTAAGGATTCATAGTGATTATTAACATCTTTCTGGTTGCAAGTGGTATCCACATATTGTTATATAAAACACATATGACAAGCTAGTTTGTCAGTAGATTTTAAAAACATTCCTTATATTTTGTGCCTTTGGGGAAAAGATTAGTTAAGTATGAGACTATAAGCATTCATGGAGTACATTTTCCCTTGAAAATTTAGAAAAAGGCAACCAAGAGTAAGCTGACATTTTAGTATTGCAGAGGTTATCTTTTTTATTTTTTCTTTCCTCCTTTTCTTTTTCTTTCTTTCTTATTTATTATTTTTTTAAGGCAGTTGGGGATTCCTCAGCATATTAGTTTCCTAGAGGTGCTGCACCAAAGTACTACAAAGTGAATGACTTGAAACAACAGAAATGTATTCTTACACAGTTCTGGAGACTGAAAGTCCAGAAACAAGATGGCAGCAGAGTTGGCTTCTTCTGAAGGCTCTACAGAGGAATCTACTTCACGCCTCTCTTAGCTTCTGATGATGGCTAGCAATCCTTGGCATTCCTTGAGTTTTAGATATATCACTCCAGTCTCAGCCACTGTCTTTACATGTCATTTTCCTTGTGTCTTTGTGCCTTCACCTGGCCATCTTCTTATAAGGACACCAGTCATATTGGGTTAGGGGCCCACTCTTCTCCAATATGACCTTATCTTGACTAAGTATATTTGCAATGACTTTTATTTCTCACTAAGGTCATATTCTGGGATTCTAGGGGTTAGGACATCAACAAATCTCTTGGGGGAAATACAAATCAACCTATAACAGTAGTATCTGTATTAGTCAGGGTTATCAAGAGAAAGAGAACCAATAGGAAATACAGATAGATATATAGGTAGGTAGATAGATAGATAGATAGATTTTAAGGATTTGGCTCACACAATATTGGGGGCTGCAAATCCAAAATCCATAGTATAGGCTGGCAGGCTGAAAACTCAAGCAGGATTTCTCTCATAATCTTGAGATGGAATTCCTTCTTCACTGGCAAACCTAAATTTTTGCTCCTTAGGATGAGACCCACTCCAATTATCAAGAGTAATTTCCTTTAGTTAAAGTCAACTGATTGTAAATATTAATCCCATCTACAAAATACTGTCACAGTAACATCTAGACTCCTATTTGACCAAGCAACTGGGCACCAGTTAACACTTAGCCCAGCCAAGTTGACACATAAAATTAACCATCACACTCAGCCAAAAGGAGATAATGAAAATAATGGAATAAAAAGAAGGGAGAATATGTGTAGTTAAAAATCTCTTTGGGCAGAAGGATTTGCTGGTTTTACATTTGGATATTTCAATAATGCCCTTCAAATTATTGCCTAATATTTAGGTGAGCTTCTCTAAATATAAAATATATGGTATTATCATCATTCTGGATATTTCTACTCTTGAGTCTATTTTATCAACACATATAATATTGTTTTCCTGATCATCATCATAAGTCAGACCATCTCTCTTTCCTATATTTTACCTAGAATTGTACTTCTAAGAAGTGTATGTGGTGTTTCAATGTATTTTACATTATTTTAATTACTAATTAAGTAATATTTTATAATTAGAATATAATATATAATAGGTATGTAATAGATAAATATATGTTTGATAAATATACATAAACATATACTATTTAATAGCCCAGGATTTTAATCACCTGCTATATTTTTTAATTCTGGAAATGAAGTTTTTGATAAAAACATGTGATGATAGAGTGCATATTTATCTCCCTATTGCTCTTAGAGCAAAGTCCATATCTCTTAACATGTCTTTTAAGAGCCAGGAAGATCTGGTTTCTGCTTTCTATTCAAGCATTGTTTTTTTGTTTTTGTTTTTGTTTTTGCGGTACGTGGGCCTCTCACTGCTGTGGCTTCTCCTGTTGTGGAGCACAGGCTCCGGACGTGCAGGCCCAGCAGCCATGGCTCACGGGCCCAGCCGCTCCGCGGCGTGTGGGATCTTCCCAGACCGGGGCACGAACCCGTGTCCCCTGCATCAGCAGGCAGACTCTCAACCACTGCGCCACCAGGGAAGCCCCAATATAGTCTTTTGAAACATTTTTATATCTAGAATTTCAGATACTTGATTGCACCATTTTCTTCCAAATTATTATTTGTCTCCTGCCTTTAACTTTTTCTCTGTCCACTGCTGTTATGGTTCATCAATTTCTTCTTATTCCTTTCACTTCTGACCTGCTCCCTTACTAAATTCCATCTGAAATTCAATTTAGCCACCATTTGTCAGTGATTTCCCAGCCATTCTATTAACATGTAGAATTACATCTTTGTTATAAATCCTGATCTGAACTTCAAATGTACTCACAGTGCTACACAAGACTTTTTTTATCTAACCATTTTCCTCTCTTTTCCCTTAAAGAATAATATGAATATTTTCTCTCCTCAAATTCTGTATTTGCCATTTCCCTTCTCTTTCTTAATCCTTGTGTGTTTAGAAATTTTTTTTTGGTTCTAGTTTCTCATTTAATGAATAGTTTAGCAGGATATGTAATTATTATGTTTCTGGAGAGAAAAAGAATTGTCCAGTCTCCTGTCTGAAAGTGGGCAGGATGATTTGGCTCTCTTGCTTGGGGTAACCCTTTCCTGCAGGACTTTAGGTTTAAAACTTCCTCCACTGTGCCGTCAGTTCCCCTTCCTGTTTTTGCTTTTCATTTTCCATTCTTCATCTTCTATTGTTTCCTCTCTTTCTTTTTATCCTTGTAAGCTAACACCTTTTTGATTACTCTATACAATTGTTTTAGTGAGGTTTTGGGAGAGACAACTGATAAATGCATTTAGTCAATCAACCATGTTTAATAGAAAGGGCCTAGTTTTAAAAATTATACTCTATCATAATGCTGCCCAAATATTATAGGATGGATTTGAATAAGTTATTGAGAAAATGATAATACCTTATATTGACACCCTGATCTGTGTCTTTTACTTTGATAGAACCCTTTTTTTTTTTCTTTTTTTGGCTGCATTGGGTCTTCGTTGCTGCATGTGGGCTTTCTCTAGTTGTGGCAAGCGGGGGCTGCTCTTCATTGCGGTGCGCGGCCTTCTCATTGCGGTGGCTTCTTGTTGCGGAACACAGGCTCTAGGCTCCTGGGCTTCAGTAGTTGTGGCGTGTGGGCTTAGTAGTTGTGGCTCATGGGCTCTAGAGCGCCGCAGGCTCAGTAGTTGTGGCACATGGGCTTAGTTGCTCCACAGCATGTGGGATCTTCCCAGATCAGAGACCCAACCCATGTCCTCTGCATTGGCCAGGCAGATTCTTAACCACTGTGCCACCAGGGAAGTCCCTATAGAACTCTTTATACATCATTTCATCTAACTTTCCCAATGAAACCTGAAGTGACATTATTTTCATTTAGAAGATATAACATGAGTTAGACTTGTTACTTTTTACAAATGGCATAATCTGAAACTAAATACTCTCTTACAGCTTGTGAATAAAAGAAAAAAAATTACTTTGAAGACTTATAAGAATGAAGAGTTAATATATGTAGATTATAGTGTTAGTTTTCTATTGCTTTCATAATAAATTACCACAAACTTAGTGTTTAAAACAATACAAATTTATTATAGGTCAGAATTCCAACATGGGTCTCATTTAGCTAAAATCAAGCTGTCAGCAGGGCTGCTTTCTTTTCCAGGGGCTCTGGGGAAAAATCCATTCCTTGCCTATTCCCGTATCTAGAAACCACCAACTTTTTTTGACTCATGATGTCCCGACCTCCATCTTCAAAGCCAGAAAAGGCAGGTTGAGTCCTTGCCATGTCATCTCAGACTGGCCCTATCTTTTGCCTCTTCTCCCATATTTAAGAACTCATGTGATTATATTGGATCTACTTGGATAATTTAGGATAATGTCGCATGTCAAGGTCAGTTGATTACCAACTTTAACTGCATCTGCAACTTTAATTCTCTTTTGCTAGGTAACATATTTGCAAGTTCCAGGTATTAGGATAGGAGCATCTTTAGGAGGTCATTGTTCTTCCTAACACAAGTCACTAAGAAAATTCCTGACATAGACTATTAATAAATGGACTCTATTACTATTTATTCAACAAAATATTTATTAAATTCTAATCGCACATGTATTATTTATATTTCCATTAATATCTAACTCATAGGAACCCTGGAGGTTGGTGAGGCAGGTATTACTCAAGCTTTCAAATATTTCTTCTGGCTTAAAATATTGGTACTAGTGTTATGGCAATGGAAACCATAATCTTATCTTTATACTTTGAGTGCTTATAAAAGTTATAAATATTGTGTTATCTATGACTGTTCACTTGCTAAATGGAAAGCTAATTGTCTAAAGTTTTTTTTTAATCAAGAAAATAAATAACATCTCTACTACTTAAAATGGTTTATAGTTTTAAAATATAAAACTAAAGAAAACATGCTAATGCTTATTTTCAGTGTTAGGTCACAGAGAAGACTAAATTTTATACATGCAGAACTACAAGTTTACTGTTGTTAAAATTATCTTCTTTTAATAATAAAACTGAGATACGCAAATAATATTTTCAAGGGCTTTGTTTGCTTGTGTTTAATGCAGGCCTAGCAGGTCTGCTAATATTTTTGCAATGAGCATGGTCATTTAGAGCAATTCGGAGGAAACAACTCTACTAAGTGTTTTCTGATCTAACATTTTCTTTTTCCTATGGGAGCAATTATTCTACAAAACGACAAAGTGACAAGGGCAAAAACCTAGCTACCAACAGCATAAAATTACTTCTTTATTTCAGAGTTTAAATTCTCGATCTAATTACTAGCCTGAAATTGCATGACAAGCTTTTCCATTTAGACAATTAACATATTAATCTATTTCATGTGGTATCCATCTGCTCATATATAATTTTTCAGAAAGACTATCCATACCTCCTTGCACTCCTGTCCCATAGCTATTTTCAAAAGCAATGTATAATTACTAGATGATATAAAATACTAATATACATCGCCTGGGGGCAGTTATTGGCTTTCAGAAAAGAAAAATTATAGGCAAATCTTTTTGCAAATCTCTAAAACTCAGATATTGAGGGATAATATTAGAGTAATTCATTTTCCAATTCAGGTCATCCCATAATTGAACTTTTGGTGTAATATGGCAAATCGAGCCTTTTGGGGGTAAGGGAGGGTAATTTCATTCATAGGGAAGGAGGAGTTTCAAAAAAAGATGAGTAAAGTCCTACATAGTTCTATAAATTGAATTATCACACAGGTCTTCTCTCTTCTTCCCTTTGTCAGTCTACAGCAAAAATGAGTAAGGGAAAATAAAAGTGAAGAAAAAGGTCACAGCAGTTTTAAAAAAAATAATCATTTTTATATAGCAAATAAAATCAGGTTTGTTTGTGCCTCAGAGTTCCCATTTATTGGAATGCAGGGGAGGCTGTTAAAGTATTTTTCAAAATAAAATATTAAAAAATAAAATTATACACACACAATTTTGCCACTGAATATTTTAAATATCACCTGTGTAGTTAATGGATTATTTTTGAAGCTGGTTCTCCTGCGTACTGTATGACCGCAGGAAAAGTATTTACTCTTTCTGTACCTTGGTTTCCTCATGTGTAAAATGTGAAGTGTTGTCAACCAGAGAAACTCACCTAAGCCTTGGTGTGCAGAGTTGTTATTGCAGATAAAACATATACTTAAGTATGCAGCACCTGTGTGACTGACCTCAGCTATTCAGATTCCAGCACCCCGCCCCCCAGCAAAAAACAAGCATTCACTGTAAATTGCATCATTAGTTTAAATATCTGATCAGACGGGTACTGCAGCCCAGGGCCTCTGGCATATAAAAACACTCTTATCAGGCAGAATATTATAAGGACTCAGAACTCATTTCCCAGGAGCTGGCCAAGGGCCAGTCCTGAAGATATGCCTTTTTTTGGGAATGTACAAGGCTTGAACAACACAGACCTGCTGAATTAACACTTTACTTCACAAGGCCCCTGAATAAACACTCTCAACTCTTTATATTACAGGTTATATCAAAAATAGTCAACAGCAAAGGCACAGATATTTGCTACAAACTATTTAAATTTCTGTTACTACATATAACACATTGTAGCCTCTATTAGTAAAAACTGTCCAATTGTATTTATTTTGCTTGAAAATGCATTTGCTTTTTAAAAAGAAATTAAGATTTAAAACAAAATATCTTGCTGAACAGAATCCTTGCGGGAAAGTGAATTCTGATTAATTATGTACTTTATTTACAAAGAATTAACCAGAAAGACCTTTCCATTTATACTTCTTCATTAGAAATAATTCTCAAATATTTTAGAATTATTTTATAACCTGCAG
This sequence comes from Monodon monoceros, assembly GCF_005190385.1. Lineage (NCBI taxonomy): Eukaryota > Metazoa > Chordata > Mammalia > Artiodactyla > Monodontidae > Monodon > Monodon monoceros. The sequence goes on from NW_021703777.1 coordinate 9,691,161, forward strand.
AAATCTGCTTTAATATCTTATAAAATAAATTGCATAATATTTTCATCTAAAAACATTAATTCAAACAGCTGCAAAATATGAAAAGTGGGTTAATAAATATGTAGTAGCATAAATAATTTAATCTGTAATGCTATATTACATATTTATAGTGCCTCAAATTACTCCCATCAGCTATCATTAGAATATATGGATGAATCAGCATCAATCTACAAAGAAGGTGGTTAAAGAAAAAACTTAAACACTTTAGTTATTAGCACATGTAAAAAATAAATGGAACTATAAGATACTAATGAAAGAAATCAAAGACGACACAAACAGAGAGAAATACCATGTTCTTGGATTGGAAAAATCAATGTTGTGAAAATAACTATACTACGCAAAGCAATCTACAGATTCAATGCAATCCCTATCAAATCACCAATGGCATTTTTCAGAAAATTAGAACACAAAAGTTTTATAATTTGTATGGAAACACAAAACACCCTGAATATTCAAAGCAATCTTAAGAAAGAAAAATGGAGCTGGAGAAAACAGGCTCCCTGACTTCAGACTATGCTACAAAGCTACAGCAATCAAGACAGTATGGTACTGGCATAAAAACAGAAATATAGATCAATGGAACAGGATAGAAAGCCCAGAGATAAACACATGCACCTATGGTCAACTAATCTATGACAAAGGAGGCACGGATATACAATGGAGAAAAGACAGCCTCTTCAATAAGTGATGCTGGGAAAACTGGACAGCTACATGTAAAAGAATGAAATTAGAACACTCCCTAACACCAGACACAAAAATAAACTCAAAAAGGATTAGAGATCTAATAAATGTAAGACCAGGCACTATAAAACTCTTAGAGGAAAACACAGGAAGAACACTCTTTGACATAAATCACAGCAAGATCTTTCTTGACCCACCTCCTACAGTAATGAAAAGAAAAATAAACAAATGGGACCTAATTAAATTTAAAAGCTTTTGCACGGCAAAAAAACCATAAACGAGATGAAAAGACAACCCTCAGAATGGGAGAAAATATTTGCAAATGAAGCAACTGACAAGGGATTAATCTCCAAAATATACAAACATCTTATGCAGCTTGATGTCAAAAGAGCAGACAACCCAGTCAAACAATGGGCAGAAAGGCTTCCCTGGTGGCACAGTGGTTGACAATCTGCCTGCTAATGCAGGGGACATGGGTTTGAGCCTTGGTCTGGGAGGATCCCATATGCCGTGGAGCAACTAGGCCCGTGAGCCACAACTACTGAGCCTGCACATCTGGATCCTGTGCTCCGCAACAAGAGAGGCCGCGATAGTGAGAGGCCCGCACACCACAATGAAGAGTGGCCCCCACTAGCCACAACTAGAGAAAGCCCTCGCACAGAAACGAAGACCCAACACAGCAAAAATAAATTAATTAATAAAACTCCTACCCCCAACATCTAAAAAAAAAAAAATGGGCAGAAGACCTAAATAGACATTTCTCCAAAGAAGATCTGCACTTGGCCAAGAGGCATATGAAAAGATGCTCAACATCACTAATCATTAGAGAAATGCAAATCAAAACTACAGTGAGATACCACCTCATACCGGTCAGAATGGCCATCATCAAAAGATCTACAAACAATAAATGCTGGAGAGGGTGTGGAGAAAAGGGAACCTTCTTGCACTGTTGGTGGGAATGTAAATTGGTACAGCCCCTATGGAGAACAGTATGGAGGTTCCTTAAAAAACTAAAAAGAACTACCATATGACCCAGCAATCCCACTACTGTGCATATACCATGAGAAAACCATAATCCAGAAAGACACATGCACCCCAATGTTCATTGCAGCACTATTTACAATAGCCAGGAGATGGAAGCAACCTAAATGTCCATCAACAGATGAATGGGTAAAGACGATGTGGTACATATATACAAGGGAATATTACTCAGCCATAAAAAGGAATGAAATTGGGTCATTTGTAGAGACGCGGACAGACCTAGAGGCTCTCATACACAGTGAGGTAACTCAGAAAGAGAAAAACAAATACCGTATATTAACACGTATATGTGGAATCTAGAAAAATGGTACAGATGAACCTATTTGCAAAGCAGAAATACAGACACAGATGTAGAGAACAAACGTATAGACACCAAGGGGAGAATAGGGGGTGGGATGAATTGGGAAATTGGGATTGACATATATAACTACTATGCATAAAATAGATAACTAATGAGAACCTGCTGTATAGCACAGGGAGCTCTACTCAGTGCTCTGTGGTGACCTAAATGGGAAGGAAATCCAAAAAAGAGGGGTTATATGTATATATATAACTGAGTCACTTTGCTGTACAGCAGAAGCTGACACAACACTGTAAAGGAACTATACCCCAATTTTAAAAAAAATTGTAATATTTTATTCAAGGAAAAAAAAACTTTTTAGAAGGCCAATTCAACTGTTCATTTTTGTTAAGAGCATTCAATAGAAAAATAGAATGATGAGGTAATCACTGTGAGACAGTAAGGAAAGAAGACCTGGTCCAGTTCTGTTTGGTTAGGTTCTACTTGATGCAAGTTTCATACCTTGTTAAGAAGGAAAAATATATTGTGTGTGCATGTGTATGAGAGAGAGGGAGATACATATGTTGTGTGGTTATATATAATTAGTACCTAACATTTTGTCAAGAATTATTTTGGGAGAAATTCCTTTAGTGGAAATAACTTAGGTTTTGATAACAGAAAATAGGGGTCCCAAGTTAACCCCCTGCTCTCTGTGTGACCTTGTTCAAAATATTTACCTCCTTTTTTACCAAAGTATTTTACACCTCACTTTCTTCATCTGTAATTTGAGTTGAGTTTAGGTAAGGAAGTTCAGTTTAGGTAGAGGAAGGTATGCCCTGGCATGTATCTAAACTGTGTTCATTACCAGAATTTTGAAATGCCTTGACATGTTTGCCTTGCCTGACGTATGAGCAGCACGGGCTTGCCAAAAGCACATTTGCATGGGAACTAATTGATCCTCTGCAAGAGAACTCCTTGTATATCTAGACAGAGTTAGGCAAAAAAGAAGCTTCCTATTACTGCAGAGTCTTGGTGTTTGCGAGGAAATTAGTGATTCTTTGTGAAGTTTTGGTAGAAGTAGCAGGGATTCATGTGTATTGCGGTACTTTGGCAGTATCTGACAGCGTGGGTATTACCAAATGGGGAATGGTTGATCAATTTCATGAGCTGAGTAGTTTTCTTTTCTTCTTCCTTCATATATAAAGAAAATATGTGCTTCTTAATGTGCTTCTTAAAGCACAAGCATTGGTAAAATATGTTTCATGGGAATAAAACTACTACTCCACAAGATTAATATATCTGACCTATTTATATATTTATGTACATCCCAATAGCATATTAATTCCAATTGAACTTCTGATTATTAGTATTAATGATAAAAAACTGTCATGTATTTAGGGTCTGCTATATGTCAGACACTATGCTAAATACTTTATCTCATTTAACTTTCACAAAAACATGATGAGATTTATTTTCTCTTACCATCCCATTAAAAAAAAAAAATCCTTATTGAGTGATGTCTATTTAGATGTTCCAATACATCTTAAATTTACCCAGAAGATGTGTTGGCAAAGAATAGTTTTTAACACAGTTCTACTCCACTTTGCTAATTTTCAAAAAAATTGAAAAACTTGACCCTCATATAAATACAAATGAACAAAGTCATTGGTTTTATTCAACTAATTAATAAATGAGATAATTACAAGATGCTAACACTGGTTTAAAGGAGAATTTGCAAAACTGAGGTTTGTATAGTAAATCAATCAAGGAATACTGAAATAAATTTCCTAATAGATGCAAAATAATATCCTACAGGGCAATAATGTATAACATTTGAGGTTATTTTTTTCTCTCAGACGGAAAATAATCACTTCTGTAAAGGACAATATTCATTTAGATTATTATGGACAGGAATGATTTACATTGCTTTTACACAAGATCATTTTGCACTGCTAACAGTTTTGCACAAATTAACTTCACAATTTTTTTATGTGTAAATTTCATGGAACGAGGAACCATTCCTGAAACCTTTTCAGGAATTTTATTGACATTGCTAGTACAATGCTGTGGTAGGCAGAATGATGCCCCCTCCAGAAATACCTACACTCTGATTCCCATAACTATGTAACTATGTTACCATACATGGCAAGAGGGACTTTGCAGGTGTGATTAAGTTAAGGATCCTGAGATGGGAAGATTATCCCGAATCACCTCGTTTGGTTCAGTGCAATCACAAGGGTTCTCAAAAATGAAATTGAGAGACAAAAGAAGAATCAGTGTCAGAATGCAGTAACGTGAGGAGAACTCAACACTCCATCTCTGGCTTTGAAAAAAGAAAGGAGGCCATGAGCCAAGGAATGCAGGCAACTTCCAGAAGCTGGAAAAGGCAAGGAGGGGGATTCTCTCCTGTAACCACAAGATAGGGACACAGCCTTGCCAACATTTTGATTTTAGCCCAGTGAGACCCATGTCAGACTTCTGATCTACTGTAAAATGATATGTTTACATAATTTTAAGCCACTAAGTTTGTGGTAATTTGTTAACAGTTAACCTAGGAAACTAGTACAAATACCTAACAAAGTACATACACAATAAGCATCTGTTGAATGGATAAATTACTTAATGGTTGAATAAATGTAACTTGTTCAAGACATGTAGTTAATATGGGGTGGGTCCTGGGTCAAGCCTTTCATGTCTGTCCCTACAACCCTTGCTCTTACCCGCTAAGTTCCTCTTTTCTTATGCAGTCGCAATAGTATCCTTCAAATTATTTCCTGAGACTTTTTTTTCCTGGAGAATAGTCTATAAAAATATGTAGAAAACCATAGATTCTCAAGAATTCATTCTAATAAGCAAATGGCCTGTAGTCAATATTACTGTTTATTTTTTATAAAATTGTTTTAAATGATTAATATTTAGAATTTTTGTATTTATAGGTTTTCTTTTTAGTATTGCAAAGGGAAACCTGATGATGCTGAAATTTACACTATTGCTATATCACATTGCCTCTATTTCCTGTATTTCCATAAATATATTTAATATATATTTTTTGAAAAAGATCTTTAGAGAAGACTCTAAAGCTGAGAACTTAAGTGCCTAGTTATTGAGGACCCATTCTTCTAATAATCTTCTACTTTAAAAAGAAATTTTTTTCAATTTGACATCCTTCAATGTGGGACAACATAGCAAAGATTTTAAGGAAAAATGTAAAACTAATACATGTTTTCATTGTTGCCTTGCAAGGAAACTGTGCTTTAAAATTTTACACCCAAATATAGTAGATGTTTTAAAATGTCAAATTTTTAAATTAATGAGTAGTTAAAAACATAAACTGTCTCTTCTTTGCACCACATAAGACTTTTAAGATTTAAATTGTTTTAGAGTATATTTGTTAATACTCATTAACTAAATAGCAAATGACAACATAGTATGATTGGCAAAACATCATTAGAAATTTTATAAAAAAGAAAAATTATAAATATTTGGATTTTCATATTTCTTACTGCTTAAGTCTGTGAACTCCAATTCTAGAAATCTCAAGGCAGGAAATCATGAAATTTACCGAAGGTCATGACTTTGCCAGATTGCACTGGATTGTTAAGAGCTAATTTATAGCACCACAATCACATTTATTTTTCTTTCTCTTCCCCTAAGATCTGAGTTCTTTAAAAGAAAGATGTATACTTTATTCCTAGTTCTCTGGCAGATACCTAGTACATATTAACTAAATATGTGTGATATGGATTATATAGTACATAAAAAGGGAGCTCTAATTCTTTTGTTTGTAGTAATTTTTTAGTAATCATTCTGAATAAATTAAATCAATTGGATATTTAGACCCTCACTTTTGCATATAGCCTAGCTCATAAAAGATAAAGATCAAGAAAGGATAAGCATGTGTGATAACACTAACACAATTTATTCTTAATTATCCCATATAATTTTTATACGTTTGTATAGATATATGTAGATATAAAGAAAGTAACTATAAAGGATAAAATAATGCCTTTCTGATTTATATAGGTAGTCGAACTCAGAATGAGATGCTGGAGTCAATTGAACACACTGTATGACTCTAAATAAATGAGAAATGACTGGTCTGCAAATAAGCAGAGTCTATGTCATGGTTTTGTAAATACTGTGGAAATGGAATATAGTCCCTACCCATGAAGTAGATTATAATCAGTAAGGATTGGTGCGATAAGGCAAATATACCAGTAACTAAAATACAAGGAAAGTGTGCTAAAGAACAGTGAACATACAGAGATACGAGAGTCAAAGGAAAAAATTGTTAAGTTGGGTAGAATAGAAAAACATTTATTAAAATTAGAATGGGAGTCAGAGTGGGAGTTAAGCCTGAAGGATTTATCGAGTAAGGATGATGGGGTTAGGGAGAAAAATCCTAGTATAGTACTACACCTCCAGAAAAAGACTTAGTTTTCTGCTTTAATGTAAATTTCAAGGCCAGAAATTAGCTCAAATTTTTCTCCACACCACTTCAGATATATTTCTCTCTATTTTGCATGCTTCTTTTCCACATTTTCTTTGCTTCTAACTCTAAAATAAACCATCTTTCCTGCTGAGAATAACCTGTCCTATTCGGAGCTTATCTATTTTTACCTTCTCTATTATCTTTCTTCCCATTCACCTTCCTTATCATTTGCATCTTTAGTTTTTACTATTTTTTTTTAAATCTTTAGTTTAGACTCAACACCCTGAAATCATTTTACCAGTTTTTCTCTAGTAACTGAATTTTTCCATTCCAAGTGATCTTGATTCACCTCTGACAGCGGCTCTCTAACCACTGCCTAAATGTCAGGCTCTTCTTGGCTCTTATTTGGACTGGTACAATGGCCTCCTGGTATCCTTCCCTTAAATATCTGTTCCCTTTTATGCATTTAGATTAGTCATCTTGGAATACATCTCCATTCATATTGCTACCGAAGCACAGAATTCAGATAGCTTCCAAAGAATTAACATTTCACTGTGCCATAATTTTTTATAATCGATTTTTCTCAGACTGATCAATAATCAGTCTTCAAGGTTTAGAATAAAATGTTCTTGTTCAATTCTTCTTCTGTAGCTACAGACAAAAACAAATGTGATTGCCCTCTTCTAAACTCCTGAAAGTAACTGCCTTGAATCACTGTAATTCCTATTAGCCCAAACTTCCACTAGCATTTTAAAGTTATCCTCTTATCTTGTAATATCTAAAGGGCAAAGATTACAAGATTTATATATATTCACACTACTAAAATAGCACTTTACACATTATAGGTACTCAATAAACATTAATTCAAGGGCTTAATTTGTCTTAACTTTAAATATCTTTGGGATTCCTACATTTGGTGAAGAGTTTCTTTACTATATTTTCTGTTAAATGTTGAAAACAAAAAGACAATGTATGTATTGCTGTCATCAAAAGTTGTAACTGTTTTTGTATTTTTTTTCTTTTTTAATCTGTAGGTTTATTAGGTTGAAAAAGAGTTCCACGTACCAAGGACATGTTAGTGATAGTAAGGTATTGTTTAAACTATAAGAAATATTTTATTTGAAAGACTTGGATTTTAGTAGTTTACAAAAATCTAAAGAAAAAAGCAGAACCAATGTAGCAGAAACTGGACATTTTTTTTAATTCCAAAAATGTTCAAATATATCACATTATGATGATTAAAGTATTGATCTATTCTTACATTAATTAAAATATTGCTATTTCATGAGTTCATGATATAAAGCCCTGGCATGTTCCTCCCATTCATCAAATATCAAAGAATGACAAGCTGTACATATATATAATTACTCAATGTTCTTTATTTTTATAAAATGTTGGGTAGCCTATTTGAGAGCATTCTAAAAATTATTATCACACACTATTTAAAATAGAAAATTCCTGTCAAAATAAGTGAAGTATGGCTGACAGAGTAGATTTCTGCTATGTTTTAGATATGTTATTATTTTCCTTATTTTGAAATACCTCAGATTATTAGAATGGCCCCATTATGAATTAGCCAGATGGCATTGTGTTACCTATTGAAACTTCACTCTATGAAGAAAGCATTGAATTTGAACTCACATATTGTTTCTCCCTAATTGCAGGCTTGGAAGTTTGATTATATTATAGGCCTTAAAGGGGGTGTTAGACTTTGGGTCAGTAGTATCTATTCATTTTTTTTTTGGTGTATTTCTATGTTCATTTAATAGATGAAAAAAATGTTTATAGTGGTACAGAGAGAAATAGTTACAGGTACATATGTCTGTGTGTGTGGAGGCAGGGGTAGGTGCAAGAGTGTGTGAAATACCCCACAGAAATTATATTCAACTTTGTGGCCTCACTTCCTTGGTATGAATGAAGTGTCTATTCTGAGGATATATAAACTTCTTTGTTACTTTAACCTTAATATTTAGAGTCCTGGTAACAATAGGCTGTTCAGCTCTTATACGGAAAGCACTTCCTTCTTTGTAACTGCTAACTGATGATTATCTAATGCCTATAGTTCCTATTACTTTGTATTTTTATTTAGTGTTCCATTTTCTTTTCATCTATTGAATTAAAGTATGAAAACTTAAAGCTCACAGATGATATCGTATAATTCTTGTATCCTCTGAAATTCCTAAGAGAGCACGCTGCACATATGAGGCTGTATGGTACAGCTGACAAAGCACGTGGTTTCAAGTTCAGAAGACTGGGCTCAAATTCTGGTTTTACATGTTAACTGAATGCATTTGGGAAAAATCTCACTCTTGTTGACTCCAGTTACCTCTTCTATAATATTAGGCTGTGGGGATAAGATTTCTCGATATTAAGTGAGAACATTTCTACGAAACAGTTTTATAAATTATGCATAGTTTTAATGTATGTTGTAGAATTCTTTGTTAGATAAAATTTCCATATTAAATGAAGAATATAATTTAAAATATATAGAGAGTTATTAATGATTGCAAAAAGCTGCTGTCTCAATAAAGCTTACTCTGGATTTATTTTATCATATCAGAACACAGGAAAACTAAATATGTTACAACTCATTTAGTTGTTCCAACTTAAAAACCAAATAGAAAAACAAACAAAACCCTATGATTCTAATGTCATCAGTTAAATAAATCATAGAGGCCCTTTTAATTCTATCAAAATCACTAACTCTTTTGTGTTGCATATACTATGGTGCTTTCTCCCTGGATGTTATAATAATATTACCTTTCTTCATTCCTGAACTCTGCTTAGATGCTTCTCCTCCGTGATCCCATAACAACATAGCTACTTCCCATCATAGTGTGTATTATATTCACGGTGTTCTATACTTGACTGTTTAGTCCACATGACCAAAAGCTCTGTGAGAGAAGGAATCATGTCTGTCTTGTTCACTAACGAATCCAAATGATTGTCTCAATGTTTAGCACAGACTTAGTAAATATTTTTCGAATACGTGAATGCAGATTTATAGCCTAATTTAATACAAACAGGCTTATTTTTAAATGGCTGTATTTCAGAGGAATAAAAATCTTTACAATCCAAATTTAAATAGTCTTTTGAACTTATTCTTTGGAGACGTGCCTATTGACATTTACTAGACAAATTTGCTAAGATTCCTCTTTCTGAAGAAAAGGAAAAAAAAAGAACACCTCTTTCATTGACTTTTAACTGATAAGAAAACGGTCTACATGGCTTCAATGATGTGATGATCATGGCTCTGAATCCCTCTGCTGGCTTTCGCTCCATGTGTTGGCTCAGGTTCTCAGGTAGACTCTCTTCACACAACTTTTCTTAGGACCAAACGTTACTTCTTTCCACTCATACTCTCATTGGAAGCTTGGCCCACTCTCCCATGGTACATATATAGATACGTATGGAAGGATTTAACTGCCTGTTTGATTCTAGTGCCTATCCTTTGGCCAATTACTACAACAAAGGTATGGCTAGGGTAATGTTATTAGACATCCTCATCACATTCTACTAGGACGGTAGACAGTCTCAAAGGACTAATACACTGGGGAAGGAGGGAAGACATGCAAGACAGGTAAAAAAGCATTTCCCCACTCCATCGTCTTTCGTCAGTTTTGCCTTTACATAGCAAAGGAATAGAAGTACTTCCACTGAAGTTTTCATCTAAACCATCTACCCTTGTTAAACAATATGTAGGATCTTGCCAGCAGAACATGGAATTGGGAACATTTTCATTTAAGAAATCTGCCTAAAAATAATGAAAATGTTAAGCAGAACATTAAGAGAGTCTGAAAAAAGTTCAGCATTGCCATTTTACATTTATCTCACTTTTGAAACCTTGTTTTGATTATCCAAATAAAAATTCTAACAAAGAGTAATTTGATTTTGTTTATGTTATAATATTTGGTAGAAACATATAACAGAATGAGTCAAAATAATGGTGCTTAATATTGAAAACCTGCTATCCCACAGGATAAAACGCCTTTTATGTCTAAAGGTTAAAAGTACAGAAGACAAATGCCACAGTTAAAACTTTTTTTTAGATATGTACTAATTCAACCACAACAGCTCTGTTATTAGCTGCCTTGAAAACAAGAGAAATTATTTTCTCAGGGCAGCATTTAGAATTTAGATAACCTCAAATTTCTCGGTTATGTTCTATCATATATTCTTTATATTTTAATATTATAAAAATGTGTTTTATGCCTTAACTGATGCTCTTAAATTCTGATGATTAATTATTCAATTTTATCTATCTATGCCAAAATATTTTTAGTTACTTAGAGAATTCATCGCAGGACACATGTATTAAACATCTTATCCATAATGTGATTCTACAGTTATACGTTCTTAAGATATACCTAACCTCATCCACTAGTTATAATTTTTAATATAATAGAATTTAGTTCATAGTGAAGTTTCAGAAGTATAGAATGCCTTGGTTGGAATTTGCCAGGTGTCAGATGAAATTAACACCTATAGTGCTTTTTAAGGAAAGCAAAGAAAATATTGTCACCTCAAGCAGTCATTTTAACAGCTAAGTTTTTTATATTGAAAATAAACTGGAAGTCAGGAACATTTGATATTTGAAAATAATGGTAGACACTTGAAATATTTGTACATTAATAGTTAAATCAACTCAGGTGAGACTGAATGCATTTATAAAATTATTCTAAGTACTAGGGGGGAATTCAAGATTAACTTTATGATGTATTTTAAATATTTTAAATTAATTAGTCTTAGGAAGTTTGTGGTTTTAGTTTGGGCTTGTCAGACATAATTGAACTAATTTCACCAAGGAATAAAATAAGCATAAACATATGTTGGCTTTAAAAATGAGAACATGATTGTGAAATCAAGTCCTTTCTTGATTCTGATCTTAATTAGTAGTTTAAAATATTATAAAGTGAGAGGCCATTATACTACAGCGTTTAGTATTAATGTACATTTTTTGTGCACCTCAACCAGACCTCGGTGTTTTCTCTTTGAATTGAAACATTAATTTTACAAAAATTAAGGAATAATAAGGAACCCGATATTATTACTTCTTCAGACTATTGGGCAGTGCACTGACTGACTCTTGGGGCTCCATTACCAGGGGTTCTGATTCAGTATGTGGAGGTCTGAGTATTCGCATTTCTGATGTACTCTCAGGTGATGCTGATGCTAGTAGTCTGTAGAGCACCCTTTGAATAGCACTTAGTTAGACCCAAATTGGAAAACAAAAATTATTTCCCATTTTTAAAATCAAGTTACAAGAATTAAAAGAAAGCAAGTTAATATATGCACACTAAAAGTAAAATCAAATTTAGAAATTAAAATTTAAGAAGTTAAAAGTAAATTAAAATATATTTGTAAGTTTATATTAATTATACATAGTAGGGAATAGTTTTTCTTTATTCAATTGAGAAAGTTATTAAATGATTTTCAGTGTTATTCATATCTAATTTTCATTATGGTGAATTAAATGTAGATGCTAAATATACTGATTTAAAGTATAAGCAAGCAACAACTGTGATATAATTTTTAAAAATTTAGTGTTTAAACTTATCTCTATATTCACAATATGTTTCTATAAAACACATTCTGATCATGAGTCTACTTGATTTTTCCTAGGAGAAATTAAAGTGTCAGTTCAATAAACTAGCTTAGGTATCGAGTTTACTGCTTCCTAGTGACAGTCAGGTACAATCAATATGAAGAAATGAGAGAAGGACTCAGTGCTCCTGTTATTGATAAGTGAAAGAACATATCCGTATAAAAAATAGTTGCTAAACCAGGTGTTTTTCATTACAAATAAAGAGAGACTTGAAAGCATAAATAATTTTTATGTCATATTAGATAATGGAAGTCTGTCATAACATCATTTTAAGGAAAGTAACTATTTCAAAGAGACCATGATTTTAACAAATGTGAAAGATATTGAAGTAAGAGAATTTGTGATAAATGATAGACTGAAATATTGAAAAATGGACCTCAGCTATTATCAAAAAAAATAAAAGGCAATGGAAAGGATAAATAATTTTCTACAGGGCATTTTTTAAAAATAGAGGTATAGTTGATTTACAATGTTGTGTTAATTTCTGCTGTACAGCAGAGTGATTCAGTTATACATATATACACATTGTTTTAAAAATTCTTTTCCATTATGGTTTATCATAGGATTTTGAATATAGTTCCCTGTGCTATACAGTAGGACTTTGTTGTTTATCCATTCTTTATATAATGGTTTGCATTTGCTAACCCCAAGCTCTTAATCCATCCCTCCCCCACCCCTCCCCCCTTGGCCACTATAAGTCTGTTTTCTATGTCTGTGAGTCTGTTTCTGTTTTGTAGATAGGTTCACTTGTGCCATATTGTAGATTTCACATATAAGTGATACATTATGGTATTTGTCTTTCTCTTTCTGACTTACTTCAGTCAGTATGATAACCTCTAGGTCCATCCATGTTTCTGCAAATGGCATGATTTCATTCTTTTTTATGGCTGAGTAATATTCCATTGCATATATATATACCACATCTTCTTTACCCATTCATCTGTTGGTGGACATTTAGATAGTTTCCATGTCTTAGCTATTGTGAATAGTGCTGCTATGAACATAGAGGTGTCTGCATCTTTTCGAATTATCATTTTATCCGGATATATGCCCAGGATTATATGGCAACTCTATTTTTAGTTTCTTGAGGAACCTCCATACTGTTTTCCATAGTGGCTGCACTAACTTAAATTCCCACCAACATTGTAGGAGGTTCCCTTTTCTCTATACCCTCTCTAGCATTTGTTATTTGTAGACCTTTTAATGATGGAATAAACAACCAGCACCTAAAAGAATAAGAAAAAGAACAAACAAAACCTAAAGTCAGCAGAAGGAAGGAAATAAAGATCAGAGAGAAAATAAATAAAATAGAGATTCAAAAAAACAATAGAAAAAAAAAGTCAATAAACCCAAGAGCTGCTTCTTTGAAAGTGTAAACAAAACTGATAAACATCTGGGCAGGCTCACCAAGAAGAAAAGAGAGAGGACCCAAATAAACAAAATAAGAAATGAAAAAGGAGCAATAACACCACAGAAATACAAAAAAAATTTTTTTTTAATTAAAAAACCCATAAGAAAATACTGTGAACAATTATATGCCAACAAATTCCACAACCTAGAAGAAATGGACAAGTTTCTAGAAACATACAGCCCACCAAAATTAAATCAAGAAGAAACATATAATTTGAGCAGACCAATCACTAGAAGTGAGATAGAATCTGTAATAAACAAAACAAAACAAACAAACAACAAAAGAAAAACTTCTACAAACAAAAGTCCAGGACCAAATGGCTTCACAGGTGAATTCTACCAAACGTACAAAAAACTTGTACCGATCCGTCTCAAACTCTTCTAAAAGACTGAAGAGGAGGGAATACTCCCAAAGACATTCTACAGGGAATTTAACAACTTATAGTTAAAAATTTTTCAGTGTTTTTATGACTTATTTTCAGTAATTCTTATTCACGTGACTACTTGGTACTGATGTGAAAGTTCAGTCTCTTAAGTTACCAATTTCAAACACAGGAGGTTTACAAAATGCAATGTCTGTTTCTGTAAAAATGTAAATTCTATCTTCTGATTGGTTTGCTTAAGGAAAAAACCCATGGATTTTTGTAAAGTTGAAATCAAGATTCACAGCCCTTTAAATAAGCTGTAAAAATAAAGTAACCTGCAGTAGGAAAATCAAAGATGAACTGAAAAAATCAAATGCTTTTCTGTTCTGTTTGATTCATGCTTCATTGATCATTCTAAACTTAATTGAATGGTATTATGACTTCTCAACTGAACTTGTGTTATACTATAATTACATTCACTATGTATTTTGTCTTACTGGTAGCTATATGTTAGTTTTTATTTATGCAGCTTTATTAAGTTATAACTAGCATATAATAAACTGCATGTATTTAAAATATCCAGTTTGTTAAGTTTTGAAACAGGTACATACCCATGAAACTATTACCATGATCAAGATAATGAATGTAACCATCACCCCTCAGAATTTTCTTTGCCCCTTTGTAATACCTCCTTCCAGCTCATTCTCCTGCAGTCCCAGGGAACAATTAATATGCCTTCTATTATACATTTTATACATTAGTTTGTGTTTCCTAGAATTTTGTATAGACAGAAACATAGTATGTACTTTTTGTTGTCTGGCTTCTTTGACTCAACATAATTATTTTGACATTCATCTGTGCTATAATGTATGTCAATAGTCCATTCGTTTTAATTGTTGAGTAGTATTCCATTGTTTAGATAAATACTAAGGCTGGAATCATATAGTAAGGTCGGGTTTAGATATTTAAGAAACTGTCAAACAGTTGACAAATGGTAGTTGCACCATTTTACATTTCCACCAGCAGTATATGTTTTCCTAGCTAACATTTGATATAATCAGTTTTTAATTTTAGCGTCACTAATCAGTGTGTATTTCTTTGTGGTTTTAATTTTGCATTTTCCCTCTGTTGAACATCTTTTTCTGAGCTTATTTGTCATTTGTATATCTTCTTCAGTGGAGTGTTTATTTAAATATTTTTCCCATTTTCAAATTAAATTTTTATTGAGATGTTAGAGTTTTTTATGTATTCTATATACATGTCATTTATCAGATATATGCTTTGCAAATGTTTTCTAAAGGATGGTGGATTAGCTTTTCATCCTCTGGACAGTGTCTTTTGAAGGGAACTTTTTAATTTTTATAAAGTCCAATTAATCAGTGTTTTTTTTGGATTGAGATAGAGATTTTGTTGTAGCATCTAAGAAATATTTCCCTAGCCCAATGCCACCAAGGCTTTCTCTTTGAAGTTTTATAGTTTTAAGCCTTACAGTTACATCTGTGAATACTTTTTAGATTAATTTTTGTATCCATCATGAGCTGTGGTATGAATTCCATTTTTATTGTATATGGATATCTGATTGTTCCACAGCCATCTGTTTAAAAGACTTTTATTCAATGAACTACCTTTGTCAAAATTTAGTTGTTTTTATATTTGTGGATCTATTTATGGACTCAGGCAAATAAATCTATGGAACAGAATACTAACTTTATGCCAGTAACACAGTATCATGATTACTGTAACTTAATAATAAATCTTGAAAAGAAGTAGCATTTGTCTTTCAAATATGTGACTTCTTTTCAATGTCATTTTAACTACTTGATAGTCTTTAAATTGCTTTTGAATTTTAGAATCAGTTGGCCAATATCTACCAAAAACCCAGCTGGGATTTTGATTGAGATTAAATTTAATTATAGATGAATTTGGTAAGAATTGTTATTTTTGCAATATCAAGTCTTCTATCTATGAACATAGTTTATTTAGGTCTTCTCTATCTAAGCAATGTTTTGTAGTTTTCAGTGTGCAGGTCTTGCATATTTTTGTCAGATTTATCCCTGTTTCTTATTTTTGATGCTATTGTAAATGGCATTATTTTATTTCATGCTCTGGTTGTATATAGAACATTATCAATTTTTATACATTGATTTTATATTCTGCAACCTTGCTAAACTGACTCATTAATTCTAGTAATTTCAGATTTTCTAACCCACAATTATGCTGTGTGTAAATAAAGGACAATTTTACTTCTTCGTTTCCAATCAGCCTCTATGCCTTTTATGTTTTATTCTTGCCTTGTTGCATAACCTAGAAATATCAGTATAATAATGAACAGTAGTGTTAAAAGCAGACACCTCTGTTTGTTCCTAATATTTGGGGAAAAGCATTCAGTCTTTCACCATTAAGTATGATGTTAGCTGTATAGTTTTTCTAGATACCCTTTATCAGGTTGTGAAGTTCTTATATACTCTTGGTTTGCTGCAAGTTTTTGTCAGGAATGGTTGTTGGAATATGACATGCATTTTCCGCCTGCCTTTCTCTGTCTTTCTGTCTCTGCCTTTCTCTATCTCTCTGTCTGTCTTCCAACTCTCCCACCCGTGGCTAAAGGTTTATCAATTTTATTAATCCTCTCAAAGAACCAACTTTTGGTTGCATTTGCTTTCTCTACTTGTTGTCTTCTACCTATTAACATTTATTTGTATTCTCATCTACACTGTTTCTTTTCTTTTACTTACATAGGGCTTCATTTGCTCTTCTTTTTCCTGTACTACAAGGTGTAAGCTGGATGTGTTTGGGAACTTTTTCTTTTTTTTTCTCTTAAATTTAAGTGTTCAGTGCTCTAAATTTCTGCTGAAGTATTACTTTTACAATGTCCAACAAATTTTTATATGTTGTACTTTTATTTTCATTTGGTTAAAAATACATTCTAATTTCTTTTTTGATTTCTTATTAGGCTCATGGGTTATTGTAAATTGTGTTATTTATTTTCTCAACATTTCAGGACTTTCTGTTATCAATTTCTGTTTGAATTCATTTTGGTCAGAGAACATACTTTGTATGACTTGAATTCCTTTACATTTACTAATTTTTGTTTTATATGAATACGGTCTCTCTTGGTAAATGTTTTATGTGAACTTGTGATTTGTGCTGTTATTGGATGAAGCAGCCTATGAATTTCACGTGGGTCAAGTTGGTTGATTGTATTGTTCCGGTCTTCTACATTCTTATTGAATTTATGTCTACTTTTCCTATTAGTACTGAGACATGGGTATTGAAATCTCTGATGAAAATTATGGATTTTCCTTCTGTCAGTTTTTGCTTTGTGTATTTTAAAGTTCTGTCATTAGGTGCAGAAACGTTTAGGATTTTTCTATCCTCTTGAACTAATGACTCTGTTAGAAAACAAAATTCAACTGAGTAAATTTTAAAGACCTTATTGGCTTTATTCAACAATTCATGAATTGAGCAGCATCCCATCTAGCAGACAGAAAGGAACTCCAAGGACCTACACAAAATGAAAGACTTCTAGGCAGAAGGTAGCAGAAACAAGGAAGCTGTATTAACAAAAAGTCCATTGGTTGTGGTGAGCTCACTTTCCTTCAGGGGATGGCAGGGATCCGTCAGGCAGATTACTTCACCAGTTGATGACCAGGTGATTCCTGATTGACTGGTTTAAAACTCCATTTCTGGGGCTTCCCTGGTGGTGCAGTAGTTAGGAGTCCACCTGCCAATGCAGGGGACATGGGTTTGAGCCCTAGTCCGGGAAGATCCCACATGCCGTGGAGCAACTAAGCCCATGCACCACAACTACTGAACCTGCGCTCTAGAGCCCACGAGCCACAACTACTGAGCCTGTGTGCCGCAACTACTGATCCCGCGCACCTAGAGCCTATGCTCCACAACAAGAGAAGCCACTGCAGTGAGAAGCATGCGCACCGCAATGAAGAGTAGCCCCCACTCGCTGCAACTAGAGAAAGCCCACGCACAGCAACAAAGACCCAACACAGCCAAAAATAGATAAATAAATACATTTTAAAGATAAATAAATAAATAAAATTCCATTTCTGGGAGAAGCCAAATCTATAATTAAGATAATCTATAATCTATAATTAAGTTAAGCCAAATCTATAATCTGTAAGTCAAGGTTTGGTGATGTGGAGTTTAGCATAAGTGACTCCATTTGGACCTGTTGTCTTTAACACACCTTATCAACAGGAATAACCTTTTTTATACATGGCAGTAGTATTTGCCCTGAAATGTTTTTGGCTAGTATTAATACAATCTCTTCTTCTTTCTTTTGACTAGTGGTTGCATGGTATATATTCTTCCATCATTTTATTTTTAATCTATTTATGCCTTTATATTTGAAGTTGGTTTTTTGTAGGCACTATATGGTTTGGTCTTGCAGCTTGATCCGTTTTGACAATATTTGTCTTTTAATTGGGCTATCTCAGCTGCCCAATTTCCATCTTAGTGTATCAATCTTATTAATTTCAATCATGCATTGTATTCCATTACGTTCACAAGATGCCAAGGAGTTTCAAAGCAGCGCGCAACTGCTGGGGCATCTTGCCATATTTCATGAATTTGGTCGATAAGGAAGCAGTGAGACCAAGTGAATTTAGACAGTTCACTGCTCGTGGCACTGCAAACAGCACGAAATTCGTACTTGCACTGGTTCCTCTGTGCCTGTCTGCTTTCCCCCCACTCCACCCCACCCCCTCACCAAGTTCCATGGAGGCAATAAGGAAAGAATCCAAGTAAATACTATGTACATAGAGTTTTTTGTCACAGAGGGGAATATGTCTAATCTCACAAGGGAACTGCTAACAAGCTTTCCCCACAGGAAAAATATCATCTTTATTACCCTGGTCAAGAATCAAATGTGCCCTTTCTCCTGGAGGAAGGTACTTGCTTTGTCGCTCTGGAATGCCTCTGGGGAGGAAGAGAGACTCTAGTTTTATTACCCTGGAATGTAAGCAAATCTGTTCCCTGCCCTGGAGCAGCTTTGCAAACACTCTTTCATGAAGCTGTCAGTGCCCTTTGTTCAGAGGTTATGCAGAAAGGCAGACTCAGTGGGAATTATCTCCCAAAGTACCAGTCAGAGTTCTGCAGAAAAAATAGAAGCCACTTTAAGTATTTTGAACAAGAAGTGATTTAATACAAAAAATTAGAGGCTTATATAATGCTTGGAAGGGCGGGACAGCAAAAGATAGAGAGGCGCCAAACTCACTATCAAGATATCTGGAAGTGCAGACCGAGCAGGTGAGCTGAGGGCTCAGATCTGTGCTACCTATGGTATAAAAGTGTTTAATTCTCAGGAGGATGCCTGAAGGCTGTTGGCAAAACTCCACGTCTTCAGCCTGCTCTCTGCCAATGCCCTTGTGCCTGTCCTCAGCAGCACCAGAGAATAATGGCTTATCTTACTCTTTCACATCCCAAATCTCATTCAAGTGATTTTTATTGGCACAATCTGCCGACACTCTGGGAATTTGGGAATGATCGCTACTGGTCTCTTCCCTGTATTTTAGGAAAGAGTGTAGACAAAGGAGGATGATGCTGAATCGATAGCAAATCATTCGTCAAAGTCTTGATTAATGTAAATTATAATAGTTTTTTTCTTTACAAACAATACTTTAGTGAATAACTTGGTACATCTCCCTTTTGGCACATGTGAAAGAATTTCCAGTGGATTGATTCCTAGAAATAGAATGGCTCACAGTGTGTGCCTATCTTGCACTTTGATAGATGGTACCAATTTATTTTCCTAAAGCACTCACTTTCCAGGGAGTAACCACAGGAGAATGTAGAGAGGGAAAGCCTATTTGCACATGATTTAAGAACAGAAATTGGTACTCAGGTCTCTCCTTCCTGGACACTTAGTGCCTTTGGGTGATGAGTCTGTGAGGCAGTGGGAGAGAAGAAGAGAGTGTGGTGGCTCTTTGATACTTTAAGACCTAATATCTGACATCAATCCCTTCACTATTCAGTAGGAAAGGAGAAATAAAGGATTGAGTGTCTTCTCTGATAGGCATCATACCAGCAGGTTTCACATGGATTTTCCAATTTAATTGTCAGTATCATTCTATGAACTGGTATATTATCCTCACCATCCTCCCTGATGAGCTCTTGAGTCTTAGCTGCCAAGTAACTTGTTGAAGATCGTACATTTAATAAATGGTAGGGATGATTCAAAAATGGCTGTGAAAGATTATAGAACCTACGTTCTTTTTTGTGTATGTCACAGACACCTTCCTTCCTGATAAATATCCTTGAGCCTCCTATTATTCTTTTAGGACTGTTTTACGCTCTTCAAGGCTGCCCGTGTATATTGGAAAGAGCTCAGACTCCGGAGGTACAAATATTTGAATTTAAGTTAAAGTTTGACTCCCCATCTCCACCAATGACTACCTGTGTGATTTTTGAGCAATTCAATTAAGCTCTCTGAATTTTAGTTCCAACATCTCTAAAACATATAAAAATATATACCTGGCAAGGTCGTTGTGAGAAATTGAGATGATAGATACAACTTTCTTAGCACATTGTTACTACATTAATTGTGTGTACCTGTGATCATGGAGCAAGAAGGTAAAACACTTAGAGGTCAGGACTAGCACGTATTGGACTGTGAAACTGGATGCAAAAGTTTGTGGGCTTCCCTGGTGGCGCGGTGGTTGAGAGTCTGCCTGCCGATGCAGGGGACACGGGTTCGTGCCCCGGTCCGGGAAGATCCCACATGCCGCGGAGCGGCTGGGCCCGTGAGCCATGGCCGCTGAGCGTCCGGAGCCTGTGCTCCGCAACGGGAGAGGCCACAGCGGTGGGAGGCCAGCATACCGCAAAAAAAAAAAAAAAAAGTTTGCATGCTGCTGTCAATTGTGTACGATGGCATATATGTGGACTACTAAAGTTGATATTTCTGAGTCTTCAAAGTCATATATTAAATCTGATGCATCTGTGTCTTCACAAATCAAAACAAGCTGATACGAGAAAGGGAAAAATGTTTGCAAATCGAAAATATAGACTAGAGTAGGATGTGTAGACAAGACTACAAATCCAGTCTAAAATATAATTAACTTACTTCTATTATTCCTCCTTAAGGAAAATTGGCTGGTAGCACTCTATCAGTATGCCTTTTTTCTGTCTTGCCCTAATGCAGATGAGATGGGAAACCAGGAACAGCCTGAACATCTTGGTGTTGTGCTAGTGGTATTTTTATTAGAATCAAATGTATATCCTTGAGTGCTTGCTGAAAATGTAAATGCACTTGAAAATTTTTCTAGACTTATTACTGCCAGTGTGTTTAAACTGACCAAAAATTTTGATGCAAAATTTGTGTATTCTTTTTAAAACTATCAAGAGGGTAAAAATATTTAATTTGGTCACCACAATATATCTTCGCAGTATATTTCTAGTTTTGTAGCACGTAAACTTATTTGAATGTAACTATAGTTAACATATGCTAAATTTAATAGTTGAATTGCATTGATACCTTTTTCTTTTGATAATTTTCTTGATCCTGAGGAGTCTTATAAACGGATACTATGTTTTTTATTTTATAATGTGTGGACACCCATTTGCTCATCATTTCTTTTTCCTCAAAAATTTGTCTCTGAAGCAAAGTTAGTGTAATTTTTGGGTGAATATGCAATGCTTTTAAGATTTTTAAATATAGAAATGATAAATGTATACACTTGGAGTCTGTTATCAATAAGTTATGCCTTTATCTCTTCTTTGCCAGAGGTAATTTTTCAACCAGTTGTTATTATACTTGCATTGAATAGAGTTTGTATCACTTTTTCACTGTGTGATTATGAACACACTATTTTTCTAATATGTCTATAAATATTTTAGTTACTTTTATTCTTAAAGTACTATGCATCATTTCATAGAAAATTAACGGCATGGATATGTACCAAAAAGTAGATTTAAAAAATCCTAATTTGGGGCTTCCCTGGTGACGCAGTGGTTGAGAGTCCGCCCCCGGTCCGGGAGGATCCCACATGCCGCAGAGCGGCTACGCCCGTGAGCCGTGGCCACTGAGCCTGCGCGTCCGGAGCCTGTGCTCCGCAACGGGAGAGGCCACAGAGGTGGGAGGCCCGCGTACTGGAAAAAAAAAAAAAATTCCTAATTTAATGGTTCATTTCCCAAAATTATTATGTCTCTCAGAGGTAATAATGTTCACTGGTGTATGTACTGTATTGCTGTGAAATAACACTGGGGCACCTCAAGCCGTGAGGGTTAATGTGACAGACAGATAAACTGGGTCATAATGCATAAATATTAGTGCTTGCATGCACACTTATACTACATTCAGACTGAGCTTTTGCATTTACACACCAAATAGTCATCTTTCCAAAAAATATTGTTATAGATCAATTTTGGCCTGAAGATACTTTCATGGCTTTTCTATTTATATGTTTTCGCTGAAATGAAGGATTCCAGTAAGTCATAATAATTATTGCTAATGGAGGGGAACAGGGTAGGATTAATTCCAATCTTGCAGGGAGGGAAGATTTTATATATGCTTGAAGTTATGCGTTTAGTTATGGCTGCCTCTGATGTTCTGAAATGTATTGCATTTTAACCAAAAGTTTAGAGTATCTAATATTAGTTATTGACTAAAAAGCAATGAAAATAATTGGCTGTTTTGGATATTCATGAATATTTTGATTTGTAC
This sequence comes from Monodon monoceros, assembly GCF_005190385.1. Lineage (NCBI taxonomy): Eukaryota > Metazoa > Chordata > Mammalia > Artiodactyla > Monodontidae > Monodon > Monodon monoceros. The sequence continues at coordinate 9,713,688 of NW_021703777.1, forward strand.
CTCAGTATTTAATGGAATAAATTTTATCTGGATGATAAGATTTGGTTGCCCTTTAACTTGACAAACAGAACAAGTTCTAAGGAAGGAGGGTGTATTAGTTTGTTAGGGCTGCTGTAACAAACTTCTACAAAGTGGGTCACTTAAACAACAACAATTTATTGTCTTGCACTTCTGGAGGCTAGAAGTCTGAGATCAGGGTGACGACAGGCGACTGGGAGGAAGATTCTGTGCCTTGCCTCTCCTCTAGATTCTGATGAGTTGCTGGCAATCCTTGGCCTTCCTTGGCTTGTAGAAGCATCACCTTGATCTCTACCTACATCTTCACGTGGCATTTGTGTGATATTTGTGTCCAAATTTACCCTTTTCATAATAATGACAATTATATTAGAGTAGGGGCTCACCCTACTCCATTATGACTTCATCTTAACATCTGCAGCCAATTGCCAAATAAGGGCATATTCTGAAGTACTGGGGATTATTGCTTCAGTATAAACTTTGGGGAGACATGACTCAGCCCATAATGGAGAGTATTAAACACATATAATCCCCTTCTTAAACATGGATCTTGAAATTCAACCTACCCTCTCCCTCTCTCTGAACTAAATTTCAGTTCAAAACATTACAGAATTTGAAGGAAAGACTGTGCTTAAGATCTTTAAATTTCATTTCTGAAAATAACATTTAAGTATACTGAAGCCAAAGTGAATGTTAAAGCTCACTCCAAAGCTATTTTAGTAATTTTGACTCCCCACTTTTCTTAAGAGTTTTTAAAGCTTTTAAAGATGTTTATTTTCAACATTGCTTTCAGCAAATTGACATGTTAGGAATTTTGGTAAACAAACAAAAAAATAAGGACAAGATTAGATAAATGCAGAAAAAGGCCCTAATCAGAGGCAGTAGAGTTTCATGTGCATGAACCAGTGACAACTAGTATTTGAGAAATAAACACAAAACTAACCACAGTTAGGTGGTTGTTTGATTTGTTGATGGGCATTTAGGTTGCTTCCATTACCTGGCTATTGTAAAGAGTGCTGCAATGAACATTGGGGTGCATGTGTCTTTTTGAATTATGTTTTTTTCTGGGTATAGGACCAGTAGTGAGATTGCTGGTCATATGATAATTCTATTTCTAGTTTTTTAAGGAACCTCCATACTGTTCTCCATAGTGGCTGTATCAATTTACATTCCCACCACCGGTGCAAGAGGGTTCCCTTTTCTCCACACCTTCTCCAGCATTTGTTGTTTGTAGATTTTCTGATGAGGCCCATTCTAACTGGTGTGAGGTGATACCTCATTGTAGTTTTGATTTGCATTTCTCTAATAATTAGTGATGTTGAGCAGATTTTCATGTGCCTCTTGGCCATCTGTATGTATTCTTTGGAGAAATGTCTATTTAGGTCTTCTGCCCATTTTTGGATTGGGTTGTTTGTTTTTTTAATATTGAGCTGCATGAGCTGTTTATATATTTTGGAGATTAATCCTTTGTCTGTTGATACGTTTGCAAATACTTTCTCCCATTCTGAGGGTTGTATTTTCGTCTTCTTTATGGTTTCCTTTGCTATGCAAAAGCTTTGAAGTTTCATTAGGTCCCATTTGTTTATTTTTGTTTTTATTTCCGTTACTCTAGGAGGTGGATCAAAAAAGATCTTTCTGTGATTTATGTCAAAGAGTGTTCTTCCTATGTTTTCCTCTAAGAGTTTTATAGTGCCTGGTCTTACATTTATTAGATCTCTAATCCTTTTTGAGTTTATTTTTGTGTATGGTGTTAAGGAGTGTTCTAATTTCATTCTTTTACATGTAGCTGTCCAGTTTTCCCAGCATCACTTATTGAAGAGGCTGTCTTTTCTCCATTGTATATCCGTGCCTCCTTTGTCATAGATTAGTTGACCATAGGTGCATGTGTTTATCTCTGGGCTTTCTATCCTGTTCCATTGATCTATATTTGTGTTTTTGTGCCAGTACCATATTGTCTTGATTACTGTAGATTTGTAGTATAGTCTGAAGTCAAGGAATCTGATTCCTCCAGCTGCTTTTTTTCCCTCAAGACTGCTTTGGCTATTCGGGGTCTTCTGTGTCTCCATACAAATTTTAAGATTTTTTGTTCTAATTCTGTAAAACAATGCCACTGGTGATTTGATGGGGATTGCATTGAATCTGTAGATTGCTTTGGGTAGTATAGTCATTTTCACAATATTGATTCTTCCAATTCAAGAACATAGTATATCTCTCCATCTGTTGGTATCATCTTTAATTTCTTTCATCAGTGTCTTATAGTTTTCTGCATACAGGTCTTTTGTTCCTAGGTAGGTTTTTTCCTAGGTATTTTGTTCTTTTTGTTGCAATGGTAAATGGAAGTGTTTCCTTAATTTCTCTTTCAGATTTTTCATCATTAATGTGTAGGAATGCAAGAGATTTCTGTGCATTAATTTTGTATCCTGCAACTTTACCAGATTCATTGATTAGTTCTAGTAGTTTTCTGGTGGCATCTTTAGGATTCTCTATGTATAGTAACATGTCATCTGCAAACAGTGACCGTTTTATTCTTCTTTTCCAATTTGTATTCCTTTTATTTCTTTTTCTTCTTTGATTGCTGTGGCTAGGACTTCCAAAACTATGTTGAATAATAGTGGTGAGAGTGGACATTCTTGTCTTCTTCCTAATCTTAGAGGAAATGCTTTCAGTTTTTCACCATTGAGATTGATGTTTGCTGTGGGTTTGTCGTACATGGCCTTTATTATGTTGCAGTAGGTTCCCTCTATGCCCACTTTCTGGAGAGTTTTTATCATAAATGTGTGTTGAATATTGTCAAAAGCTTTTTCTGCATTTATTGAGATGATCATACGGTTTTTATTCTTCAATTTGTTAATTTGGTGTATCACATTGATTGATTTGCATATATTGAAGAATCCTTGCATCTCTGGGATAAATCCCACTTGATCATTGTGTATGATCCTTTTAATGTGTTGTTGGATTCTGTTTGCTAGTATTTTGTTGAGGATTTTTGCATCTATATTCATCAGTGATATTGGTCTGTAATTTTCTTTTTTTGTAGTATCTTTGTCTTGTTTTGGTATCAGGGTGATGGTGGCCTCATAGAATGAGTTTGGGAGTGTTCCTTCCTCTGCAATTTTTTGGAAGAGTTTGAGAAAGATGGGTGTTAGTTCTTCTCTAAATGTTTATTAGAATTCACCTGGGCTGCCATCTGGTCCTGGACTTTTATTTGTTGGGAGAGTTTCAATCACAGTTTCAATTTCATTACTTGTGATTGTTCTGTTCATATTTTCTGTTTCTTCCTGGTTCAGTCTTGGAAGGTTATCCCTTTCTAAGAATTTGTCCGTTTCTTCCAGGTTGTCCATTTTATTGGCATAGAGTTGCTTGTAGTAGTCTCTTTGGATGCTTGGTATTTCTGCCATGTCTGTTGTAACTTCTTTTTCCTTTCTAATTTTATTGATTTGAGTCTTCTCCTTTTTTTTCTTGATGAGTCTGGGTAATGGTTTATCAATTTTCTTTATCTTCTCAAAGAACCAGCTTTTAGTTTTATTGATCTTTGCTATTGTTTTCTTTGTTTCTATTTCATTTATTTCTGCTCTGATCTTTATGATTTCTTTCCTTCTACTAACTTTGGGTTTTGTTTGTTCTTCTTTCTCTAATTTCTTTAGGTGTAAGGTTAGATTGTTTATTTGAGATTTGTCTTGTTTCTTGAGGCAGGCTTGTATAGCTATAAACTTCCCTCTTAGAACTGCTTTTGCTGCATCCCATAGGTTTTGGATTGTCGTGTTTTCATTGTCATTTGTCTCTAGGTATTTTTTGATTTCCTCTTTGATTTCATTAGTGATCTCTTGGTTATTTAGTAATGTATTGTTTAGCCTCCATTTGTTCGTGTTTTATACTTTTTTTTCTCTGTAATGCATTTCTAATCTCATATTGTTGTTGTCAGAAAAGATGCTTGATATGATTTCAGTTTCCTTAAATTTACTGAGACTTGATTTGTGACCCAAGATGTGCTCTATCCTGAAGAGTGTTCTGTGTGCACTTTCCAAGAAAGTGTAATCTGCAGTTTTTGGATGGAATGTCCTATAAATATCAATTAAATCTATCTGGTCTATTGTGTCATTTAAAGCTTCTGTTTCCTTATTAATTTTTTGTTTGGATAATCTGTCCATTGGTGTAAGTGAGGTGTTAAAGTCCCCCACTACTATTGTGTTACTGTCAATTTCATCTTTTAGAGCTGTTAGCAGTTGCCTTATATATTGAGGTGCTCCTATGTTGGGTGCATATATATTTATAATTGTTATATCTTCTTCTTGGATTGATCCCTTGATCATTACGCAGTGTCCTTCCTTGTCTCTTGTAACATTCTTTATTTTAAAGCCTATTTTATCTGATATGAGTATTGCTACTGCAGCTTTCTTTTGATTTCCATTTGCATGGAATATCTTTTTCCATCCCCTCACTTTCAATCTGTATGTGTCCCTAGGTCTGAAGTGGGTCTCTTGTAGACAGCATATATGTGGGTCTTGTTTTTGTATACATTCAGCTAGCCTGTGTCTTTTGGTTGGAGCATTTAATCCATTCACGTTTAAGGTAATTATCGAAATGTATGTTCCTATGACCATTTTCTTAATTGTTTTGAGTTTGTTTTTGAGGTTCTTTTCTTCTTTGGTGTTTCCCACTTAGAGAAGTTCCTTTAGCATTTGTTGTAGAGCTGGTTTGGCGGTACTGAATTCTCTTAGCTTTTGCTTGTCTGTAAATCTTTTGATTTCTCCATTGAATCTGAATGAGATCCTTGCCAGGTAGAGTAATCTTGGTTGTAGGTTCTCCTCTTTCATCACGTTAAGTATGTCATGCCACTGCCTTCTGGCTGGTGGAGTTTCTGCTGAGAAATCAGCTGTTAACCTTATGGGAGTTCCTTTGTATGTTATTTGTCATTTTTCCTTTGCTGCTTTCAGTAATTTTTCTTTGTGTTTAATTTTTGCAAATTTGAATACTATGTGTCTCAGCATGTTTCTCCTTGGGTTTATCCTGTATGGGTCTCTCTGTGCTTCCTGGAGTTGGGTGGCTGTTTCCTTTCCCACGTTAGGGAAGTTTTCGACTATAATCTCTTCAAATATTTTCTCAGGCCCTTTCTTTTTCTCTTCTTCTTCTGGAACCCCTATAATTCGAATGTTGGTGCGTTTAATATTGTCCCAGAGGTCTCTTGGGCTGTCTTCATTTCTTTTCATTCGTTTTTCTTTATTCTGTTCTGCAGCAGTGAATTCCACCATTCTGTCTTCCAGGTTACTTATCTGTTCTTCTGCCTCAGTTATTCTGCTATTGATTCCTTCTAGTGTAGTTTTCATTTCAGTTATTGTATTGTTCATCTGTTTGTTCTTTAATTCTTCTAGGTCTTTGTTAAACATTTCTTGCATCTTCTCGCTCTTTGCCTCCATTCTTTTTCCGAGGTCCTGGATCTTCTTCACTATTATTATTCTGAATTCTTTTTCTGGAAGGTTGCCTATCTCCACTTCATTTAGTTGTTTTTCTGGGGTTTTATCTCCTTCATCTGGTACATAGCCCTCTGCCTTTTCATCTTGTCTGTCTGTGAATGTGGTTGTTGTTCCACAGGCTGCAGGACTGTAGTTCTTCTTGCTTCTGCTGTCTGCCCTCTGGTGGATGAGTCTGTCTAAGAGGCTTGTGCAAGTTTCCTGATGGGAGGGACTGGCGGTGGGTAGAGCTCACTGTTGCTCTGGTGGGCAGAGCTCAGTAGAACTTTAATCTGCTTGTCTGCTGTTGGGTGGCGCTAGGTTCCCTCCCTGTTGGTTGTTTGGCCTGAGGCAACCCAACACTGGAGCCTACCTGGGCTCTTTGGTGGGGCTAATGGAGGACTCTTGGAGGGCTCACGCCAAGGAGTACTTCCCAGAACTTCTTCTGCCAGTGTCTTTGTCCCTTGGTGAGCCACAGCTGCCCCCCGCCTCTGCAGGAGACCCTCCAACACTAGCAGGTAGGCCTGGTTCAGTCTCCTATGGGGTCACTGCTCCTTCCTCTGGGTCCCAATGCGCACACTACTTTTTGTGTGCCCTCCAAGAGTGGAGTCCCTGTTTCCCCCAGTCCTTCTAAAGTCCTGCAATCAAACCCCACTAGCCTTCAAAGTCTGATTCTCTAGGAATTCCTCCTCCTGTTGCCAGACCCCCACGTTGGGAAGCCTGACATGTGGCTCAGAACTTTCACTCCAATGGGTGGACTTCTGTGGTATAAGTGTTCTCCAGTTTGTGAGTCACCCACCCAGCAGTTATGGGATTTGATTTTATTGTGGTAGCATCCCTCGTACCATCTCATTGTGGCTTCTCCTTTGTCTTTGCATGTGAGGTATTTTTTTTGGTGAGTTCCAGTGTCTTCCTATTGATGATGGTTCAGCAGTTAGTTGTGATTCTGGTGTTCTCGAAAGAGGGAGCGAGAGCGTCCTTCTACTCCGCCATCTTGAACCAATCTCCTCAACCTTTCTGACTCTGTGCTTTTTCTCTTCCAGTCATCTCCTCCCTCTGCCCTCCTCCAACCTTGAGCTCATAGGGTGTGATTTATTTGACCCTGTCAACTTTTTTTTAATGGGTGGTTATTATTTTTAATATGGTAGGTGTTATTCTAGGCAATTGAATTCTAGGCAATTGATCAATGAAAGGAAAAGACAAATGACCCTCCAATCATGGAGCTTATGTTTAGAGAAACGATGAAAGCCATAAACACTGAATGTAATAAGTAATCTCAATTTTACCTTGCATAAAATGTAAGTTATAATTGAACCTAGCTGGTAGGTTTGTTGTAGGATTGAATAAGATAACATATGTAATCCTCTTGGCAAAGTGTATGTCACATAAAAAACACTCTTATAATGTTATAAATGATGAAAATGTCAATGATGATAAATGCTGGACGTAATCCGTAAATCTTACCACTTCTCCGTTTGAGAAATAATGTGAGGGACCTCATTGTCATAGAATGAATGCCACCCCGGGACATCAACTGTGATAGGTACTAAAATGAGAGCAAGAAAAGCAAGATGTGATGGGCATTCAAAACAATAAATGGTTTTTACATACATACATGTGTGCATATCTGTACACACACATCAGTCAACCTAAATATTTTTGTCAGATTCAAAAACATTTGTTATAAATAAAATACATTTCTCTTTACCACTGGAATTTCTTGCCAGTCTGAATAGCTATTGATATTTATTCAACACTTGAAACATTTGTTAGGTTAGTAGAAAAGCTAAATATCTTTTGATATTTAGCATCTATATCTCATTCTTTGAAATTATCTGATGAAAGTCATCAATGACCCTTTCTCCTGACCTTTTTTAATGACCCATTAATCCCCCCTGCAAATTTGAATATTATAAATGTGAAGAAATAAGCCTTGTAGTTCTTATTTTTAATTACTTAGTAAGTGCCACTTTTCCTTTCTCGCATTTCCCTTCAAATGTCTGAAGGATGAAGTGGAACGTGTCCTAATTTCCCCTTTGCTGCCATTCAAGTTCAGTGATGAATATGATGGATTCAACTTGATTGCATATTCAAATATAGAATGATTAAGACATCACGTACATATCTATCTTTTAATTTTAAACATATTACTCACTTGCTCTGTAAATTTAAAGTCGTAACGCTTGACCAGATCTGAAGGTTTACTTTTTTTTTTCTGTAAAAGCACTCTGATTCTGAATGTTTCAGCATTACTCCATCATTGTTTTTGGATACTTATTTTTTTATCTTTAATCATTTGTAGTAGCATCATATTCCTTACAACTGAAACTGAAAATGTTGCTTTGCTTTTCATAACTTTTCCTTTTGACACATGATTTCGATTAACTAATACATATAATGTGAAAAAAATATAAAGACTTCTGTATTCCCTTTCAAGAAGAGAAGACAATCTGTATCTCTCTTTTTCTCATTTGTACTTCTTAAGTCTCAGACACATTTAATGTCAAAGGAAAAGCAAGTGTTTCAGTGTTTTATATTCATTTCATAAACTAAAAATTTTGGAGATTGAATTTATACTTTTACTGTAGATTCTATAATTGTGCCAGTAAGGAAATGGGTAAAATATTTTGTAAAAAGTAGCTTACAATTTTATTTTTCTTCATTTTAAAAGAGCAAATAAATCTGAGTGAGACATAGTTTGGTTAAACAAAACTGAGATTATTTATACAGTTAAGCTCTAAATTGCTCTTTTGGGTCTTACGTGTTTTGAATGTTGAAGTCATGTAACTTACTGAAATGTTCCAGGTCAAAGCTTTTAGTTTTTGTTACTCACTTTCTTGTGAGATAGCTATTTATTTGTAAATATAAGGATTCCAAGGGTGTTAAACTCTTCCACAGGTATGTAGAAGTACATATAGATTATTAAATGAGGTATTTATTATAAATCACATAGTACAGGGTCTGGCACACAGTAGGAATTAAAGAAATATTAGTTGTTACATTATTTTATTTATAAAGAAAAGTTCTTGATGTTTTAATAAGTAATACAGACATGTTATTTCCCAAAAGTATATACCTCAAAAATAAATTATATACTTGCATATGTAATTTATATACAAATATATATGTATAGTCTATATGTATAATATATATACTATATATAAATATATATGAAATTGAAATTGATTTTAAAAGCTTTTAAAAACATTTTCCTTATAAATGGACAACACTCCTGATTTCAGACCTTTCACTTTCTCATTCATCCTTTCACTTCAGTTATCCATTGGTAGGTTTTTATTTCAATTAAATCATTTTTCAATTGGAAATTTTTGAGAAAAACATTAAATTTACCTAAAGACTGTGTAGTTTATTATATAGACCTAAGATTTTGTTGGGAATGGAGTAAATTTGTGCTTTGGGCTCCTTTTAGTAATCAGCCAAATGAGCCATAGCCTGATAAAGTTAAAACATTAGAAATAAAATGTGTTTGTAGCTCCCTGATAGTCAGTTAAACTGCAGTAATGACCCCAATGTATTTTATGAAATTAAACGCATGGATACACTGTAAAATATATTCTCAGAATAATTGGGTATTTACTTAACTTGCATCCTGATGTAATATTGTTTTAGAAACTCTTGAAGAACAGTTTACATATATTATCTGGAACAGTGCTGTCCAGTAGAACTTTCTGTGCTATGGGAAATGTTCTCTGTGTTTCAAATAGCCACATGTGGCTGAGTAACTAAATTTTTAATTTTATTTAATTTTCATTAATTTAAATTTAAATAGTCACATGGGTTTTGAGGCTATGTTATTGAACAACACAGATTTAAAGTAGTAATCTTTTCTTCTATATATTTCCACCAATATTGTAATCATTGAATTATGTGCACCATCACTGTATTATCTATGTCATGTACTTATTCACAAAAATACATTTTTAAGAATATTTATAGTACTAGAAAAAAAGCAATAGTCATATCATGATTGTTGAACTTAACATTTGGAATCAGTTATTTCTCAAAACATTAGATCACAACTTGAGCCAAATTGTAATTTTTTATATTATATGTCAATTTTCATTAAGCAAAATAGCATTTTTTATATATGTCTGTCACACATTACAGACTGGATATTTACTCTGAGATCTAGATATATTTGTTGAAATGATTTTCAGATATTAAGAGTAAAGTCGAGGGCAGTTACTACAAATAGGACACAGGCACTCAACAAATAATTGGTAAATGAATGAATAGGCCCAGATAGAAAAAAACATTAAAAATGTTTTATTGGCTATATTAACCTTTTTCTTAAGGCATTAGAGAACATGCAATGAAACCTCAATTTTCAACCCAGGCAAGTGGTATTATAGCACTGTGGTATGTTACACAAATACTTATATCTTATTAAACTCATTATGGCCCTTTGCTCACAGGTGTGTTATGACTTTTTTTATTTATTGGCAGAAAGACACATCTTTACTTTGGAAAAAATATATATAATTTCTTTCATTTTATGTGGAAGATAGAAAAACATCATTTAGTAGTTACTGTTACTAGTATAAAGAATCAGATTAGAATGATAATTTGCTGTCACATATCTGTGTATAGAAAGTACCCATCTATGGAGATAGTAATACTTATAATTGTCTACAAAAAGCCCTTCTATCTACGCAAATACGTACATTTATAACTTGTTTTATGATTCTAGATGTATTGTCTCCCATAAATACTCATATATTTTTGCTATAAATATACAAAATGAAGAATTAGAAAATAATGTAATGGAAATAAAATAGAGTAGCCCTTTCTGTAATTTTTGAAAAAAGGAATGCTGTTTCATTTCTAAAACAGAAGGTGCTATTAAGAAAATTCGTATCACTAGAATGTCAATGACATAACTATGTTTCAAATATGGTATTTTTTGTCTAAAGTATTTAGATCAACAGTCACAGTGTCCGTGGGTAAGATGTTTGGACAAGTCTCACAAGGCTACAGTCATGATGTTGACCAGCTTGGGTCTCAATGTGAGGCTCATCTTCCAAGCTCAGCTGGTTGTTGGCAGAATCGAGTTCCTTGGATCAGTAGAATTCACGGTGGCTTTGACTTCAAGGCCAGTAGGAACACACTTCTAAGATGCTTTATCTTCTTTTAAAGGCTCCTATGATTAGGTCAGGACAATCGGGATAGGCTTCTTTTTATCAACCTAATCACATGCCAATCCCATCATATTTACAGATTCCACCCACACTCAGGGAGGAGGAGTATATATAGAACATGAACATCAGTGGGTGGAATCTTAGAGGCCACCTTAGAGTTCTACCTAGTATCATAACAGATGAATATGTTATCAATAAAATATACATTATTAATAGACACTGGTAATAAAAATGAGATACATATGTAATTAAAAACTACACAAATGTATTTTCATTAAACTCCTAATATATATAGTATTATTATCTAGAAAATAATGTTTCCACTATATAACCTTTCTAATTTCCTTTTCTCTTTATTTCACTTGATTCCTGTTTTTCCTGCTTCTATAGAAGGGTTTTTAACAATGGCCTTCTATGTAGTCTGTTCCTCAGAAATTTCTATCTGTTTTATAATAAAGAATTTGCTTACCTTTCATGACTTTTTCAAAGTTATATTTACATTTACAAATGAACAAAAGGAAAAAAATAATTATAGCCTATGAAATAATTCTCACATGCCGATCAAGCAAATAAGAAAATTATTTTTCTGTGTCACTGTTAATCTCATTAATCATTAAGTAATTGAAGACATAGAATTTTAACAAAATTAAATTTTAACAGTGTGAGGTTCAGTTACTCAGACAGTACTTCTAAGCCTTTTACAGTTTTGATAACAACCATATGTAAGACTGGAGAAAGTAAAAGAAACTGAGTATATACTGATTGACAGTCAGTTTCTTAGGGATTTTATAAAAGCGAGACATTTGAGGAATACTTTTTAAATAACACAAATAATTAATTTTAACTCTCATAACTTTTTATCTTGAGAAAAAGACTTACAGAAAAATTGCAAAAAAGAGTACTTGTGATCACATATGTCACCCAGATTTCCTTAATGTTAACATTTTATATACCATAGTAAAATGATCAAAATTAATACATTAATATTCATTCAATATATTAATTATACTGTAGACTCTATTTGGATTTCCTCTGCTTTTTTCACTAATGTCCTTTTTCTGTTATAAGGTCTAAGCCACGGTCCCACACACATGGAGCTGCGTTATCCTCCTGTCTCCTCCATTCTGTGCCAGTTCCAGAGTTTTTCCCTGACTTCACGGAGGGAGGACTGGTCATGTATTTTGTAGATCATTCCTTAATTTGAAGTTGTCTGGTATGTTTTTTATCATTAGATTTAGGTTATTAATTTTCGGCAGGAGTACCACACAAGCAACATAATCTAATTTCAACCATGATGCTGATATGTCTCTTACAGATGATGTTAACATTTATCACTTGGCTAAGATGTTGCCCATCTGGTTTCTCCACGGTCAAGTTACTGTTGTGCCCTTTTTAAATATTATATATCCTGGGGGAGATATTTTTAAGACTGTGCAAATATCCTGTTTCTCCTCAAACTTTTACCCATGGATGGATCTTGCCTCCAACAATTATTATTGTTTGATTGGTGAGTTTCTATTTCCTCACTGGAAATTGGGAATATTGGAATTATGTTTTAAGGGAGAGCTGTCCCTCTTCCCCCATTTATACATTTACACAATTATTTTTATTATTATGACCTCATGGTTATTTATTTTTTTTGGATATAATCCAATACTGCTGTTATTTATTTTGTTCCTCAAATTATTCCATCTTTGGCTATTGGGAGTTGTTTTAGGGAAGCTTCTGTATCTTTTTGACATAATATCATCCTTTTTTGAGCACTTCTTTTTTTCTCTAGCACCACAAGATGCTACAGGCTCATCTTGTATTTTTCACTCCCTAGCCTAGAATCAACCACTTCTACAAGGAGCCCATTTCTTTAATATGAAAATGGTTTTCAAAACCAAGATCTAGGTGCTAGGTGTACTTATTACTTTTTGTTTATCATTGCTTCTAGGTGCCTCTTTGGACAGAGCTAGAACATATATGATTATATTAACCCATGTAAGCTCCTCATTCAGAGATAAATAACAGTTTAGTCCCTTGTTACCCAGAGTGTCTGTGGTCTGTGGATCAACAGCATTGATATCACCTGAGAGTTTGTTAGAAACCCAGAATGCCCACCACACAACCTAATGCATCAGAATCTCCATTTAACAAGGTTGAAAAGCCCTGATTTAGACAAGAAGGTTTCTCTTATTCTCCTCACTTAAAAATCATTTGAAGAGCTTGTTAAAACTTTTACCAAGCCCCTTCCCAGGAAATTCTTTTTCAATGGGTTTTGATATTCATGTGTTTAACTAATACTTAAGGTGATTTTTATTGTCAAGTAAGTTTAGAAATCACTGATCTACAGGTTTATCCCTGGTAGATGCAAAAATGGGAACGTCTTTAATACTTGAAATGGTGCTATCCTCAACATCAGCCAGGTTATTTATTTCCCTACTGATTCTCAAATTTACATTTGTAAAGCACTTCATATATTTCAAAGTGCTTTTGTATCAGTTCGTTTGAAAACTTATCTTTCCCAAATAACCATCATCACTCTAAGCCTTCCTTCACATCACCTCCAAAGTTATATTCCTAAAAGAAAGACGAGACCATCTGACTTCTCTCTCCAGAAACTTCAGAAGTGTTTCATTAGGTCTGAAACCAATTGTCTGGTATATACGGCCTTCCGTGATTTCACTCCAGTATTAACTTTCTAGCCATATCTCTCTATACGTATGCACTCACCCTGTGATTTTATTCATTTTGTTCTCTCTGAATGGTATTCCTTCCCCATTTCACCCCATTTGTTCTTAGAGCATTCCATTAAGGTCCAATACCTGCCTCAAATGCTATTGCTTCCAAGATAGAATCCTGAATTCCTGTAGTTATCTGTAATAACTGCATCTAGGTATGTGCACTGCACTTAGCCATAGTAGAGGTGTGTGTGATCAATTTTCTTTATTTTGCCTTATATTTATACATACGTATGTGTTCTGACTCCACCCCGTGCTAGATAAGGAGAACACTGAGGATAGAAAAGAGGTCATAATGGGATCATGGTTCCTTCTCTAGGCGTTAATAAAGGTTAAATTGTTTCACTCTTCTCTTTACTATAGTTGATAGTGATTGGTAAATATATACGTGTTATAAGTGAGCTGGGATAACTATGACATGTTGTCAAAAACAATCATATGCCAATTATCTTTAAATAGTGATGTGAGATTTTCTAGTCTGTCAGGTGATGACTATTCTAGCACTGCTATGTCCAAATAAATAAATATTAAATAACTGAATAAATAAATAATAAAATTAAAAAGAAAGAAAAGGGGAAAAAAACAGTTTATATAGTTTTCCTTATGACGGAACGAGGAGAACTCTGGAAGAAGAAATAAAACATTCTATTTAAAGACATCATCCCAAACCTCAAATTGCAATGAGAGCAGTTGACACAGCTATTTTAGAAGGAAAACTGTAGAGCATTTTTTTCAGTATATGATATCCGATGCCTTACAACATTTTTATATTACACTTTAGGATACTTATTAGATATCAGATGTCTCTATCTTTACTTACCTAGCTAACTAATTAACTAGCTGTCTTAGAGAGGTTTTGTATAAGTGAACACTCAGAAAACATTTATAAATAAGAGTAGATGAGACTCCTGCATCTAGGTAAATGCAAACTAATAGGATGTGTGCTTTAGTAACCACTGGCATACTAGAGACATTGGTCTTAAAATATTCAACTCATGTTTTAAAATATTTTATTTCTCACTTGAATCACATAGCATTCATATTGACTATTGTGATTTTGATTGGAAGACATATTACCTAGAGAAGAAAAAGTCATACTTACTCGTAAAGAATAACAATTGAAATATGTGATTTCAAGAAACAGTAATCACAAAAGATCCCAAGGAACTAACTATTCTTTCTGAGTCAAAAATTCTGGTGTTTTTCTGATGTCATGCCTAATTTTCTCATCTTAAACATTTGCAAAGAACATTTGCGAAAAACCGTAAAGAACTAGTTTATAGCCATTGCTTACACATATCATACATGTATGGATAAATTAATAAATTTAATGTGATATAAATATTTTAAATGTTTTGTTTTCTAGGACGGACAGTGTCCTATTCTCAGTGAGGCTATTGATCTACTTCAGTTTCTAGAACAGAAGTTTTATGCTAGTTATTTTACCACTTAAATAATTTGCTTCTAAAAATGTGAAAATACCTAAAAGTCAAACCAATAGTTACTCCAAACAATACAAAAATAAATTTTATCTGTCCGTATTATTGTGAGCATGATGATTGTTGACCAAAAAAACAAAGGTTCCCACTTACAATACGCAGGCAAATCATATCAGTTGAACAAGTAAAGCTAGGACGTATGGGACAGATGGCAGACTGAATCGTATTTGAGTGAATTATGGTATAATAAAAAAAATCAAATATCAAAACAATGTCATCATTAATTTTTACTAAACAACAAAAAGTCAGTTAATAATGACAAAATTATAGGAAAAATGAAGTTACGTCACCTTTGTTTAATGATTGGACTCTTTTGGTGACTAATGTCATTAAGTCTCTCTCTTGTGATATGAGGGAGCTAAGATGTAAATTCAGGAGACCTTTTTTAGTACATGAACCAGAGGTGGAAGGCACAGAGCTTTATCCCCCTGATGCCTTAACATCCCTATAAGATCAGTGGGATTTAATCAAATCTCGGTTATGCAGAGAGAACAAAATAATCCCAGGAGTAGAAGATATTCATTCACCAATGCCTAGTCTGCCTAAAATGTAAGTTCAGTTGGCATATTTCATTTGTGTGTGTGTCCATTTCTAAACAAAGCCTCACAGGGATTTTTTTTTTTTTTTTTTTTTTTGCGGTACGCGGGCCTCTCACTGTTGTGGCCTCTCCTGTTGCGGAGCACAGGCTCCGTACGCGCAGGCCCAGCGGCCACGGCTCACGGGTCTAGCCGCTCCGCGGCGTGTGGGATCCTCCCGGACCGGGGCACGAACCCGTGTCCCCTGCATCGGTAGGCGGACTCTCAACCACTGCGCCACCAGGGAACCCCGGGATATTTTTATAGTACCATTTCATATGATGACAACTATTATTTCTTAACGTAATTCCTTTTTTTCTTTTCTCTTAGGTGATAATTAATACATAGGCCAATAATAATCTATTCGATAAAAGTGCAACTTTAAATTACTGAGGTCATTTATAAATAAAAGCATTAAATCTTAAAACAACATTAAAACAGAAAATGAAATATCTTGACCCACATGAAATTTTTGCTTCTCTCAAGGTAAAATTTTAGTCTCAAGGTAAAATTTTAGTTTATAGAGAAATTTTTAGAGGGGATATAGAAAAAAAGTGGAATATCAAATAGAATATTTTTTAAAAAGGATAGAAAGCATATCCTAAATTTCCCATTGATAATTTAGTAGGGCTAGGTAATCACAGAAAGTAGCCATCTATTTTTACCTTTTTTTTTTTTTTTTTTTTTTTTTTTTTTTTTTTTTTGCGGTACGCGGGCCTCTCACTGTTGTGGCCCCTCCCGTTGCGGAGCACAGGCTCCGGACGCGCAGGCTCAGCGGCCATGGCTCACGGGCCCAGACGCTCCGCGGCATGTGGGATCTTCCCGGACCAGGGCACGAACCCGTGTCCCCTGCATCGGCAGGTGGACTCTCAACCACTGCGCCACCAGGGAAGCCCCTATTTTTACCTTTTTGATGTACAAAGTGAGAAGCTGAAATAAAGTCAATTTATTGGAGTTACCAGTGAAAAGAAACTTAGGGCATTATAACCTAAAACGTACAAGATTTAGAATGCATGCAACGCCATTTTAAAGCAGGGTAATTCCACATTAAAACAAAGGTCATATAATTTTCCAATGCTGACCTCCAGCCACTTTATTTGGTCAGAAAACACGAGTCTTAGAATAACTTTATTTTTCATTCTAAATGCAGGAGAAATTGGTAGACAAAATATATGGCTCCCTATTTAGTATGATTTGAGAAACCAAAAGCCACAAAACATCTGTTTTGAGCAGAAAACATGCCCTAAATTTTTGTGTCAGAAGTCATTCCTTCTGGATAAGAAGTAATCTATTAAAATAAAAATGTTGTACCAGTCCCTTATCAACTTCCAGCAGACTAGCTGAATTAATTTCCTAAAAGGGGTCAGGGCGGTGAGGGCCAGGGCACAGCATCAGTGTGTTTTGACAGGGAAGTTACAAAAAGTGATGGCCTCTGGCTTAGAAAGTGCACAATGAAATACAACGTCCCAATAATGAATTCTGAATATCCAGGGAGCAATAATACTCTAAAACAAACCTGGAGAAGATCATAGAAATAGACATGACAGGAATATACCAAAGGGTGTGAGAGCATTGGAAAAAAACTATGTTACATTTTACACTTCAGTCTTGGGCCTGTCAAATGTAAAACATAATGTGCTTTGATACAAGCCCCAGAAACCGAATTTTGCTCACTTCATTAAAAAAAAAAAAAAATTATTTTAAGGATATGCACCAGCTTACAGAAACAAAGGGAAAGCCAAACACCAAATAGGCCTCAAGAAGAGCAGACACATGGTAATATCAGGGAACTAAGAGAGCGGGATCAGTTAACACAATTTGCAAGGCCCAGTGAAAAATAAAAAGTACAAGGCTGCTTGTTTAAAAATTGAGACTTTCCAGTTAGTAATAGCAGAACATTAAACCAAATGTAGGACCTTCTAAGAACCAGATCCTGTGTGACTCTAGAAGGTGCAAGCCTGTGCATTTGGCCCTGGGTTTCAGGAATGAATGGGTAATCTCTTCAAGTCTCCACCATTAGAATAAGTTGGCTACTGTGGTTTTCTCTCCCTGTGCTGTGTTGCTCAAGATTCATATTTCTGGAAACCACCAGAGTTTGTTTGTAGAGGCCAAATTATGTGGCCACACAAAAGAAGAGATGAGGGGACCTTGTTTAGCAATCCCATCAAGATTGCATGCAATCATGGGGGAGAGGAGGGACTTTCTCAAAGGAAAATGAAGGCATTTTTAGCAAAGAAAGGGGAAGAATTTATTTATTGTGCAAGAAAAAAAACAACATACGTTCGCATAAGAAGAAAAAAGAGTCCATTCTAACACTACTATGACCAACTTCTAAGAAGTTGCCTCTAAGAATATTAATAGTTTATTTTATAACAGTGCTCCAGTAACGCCTCCTTTGGATCATAGGCACTCGACTTTAAATATCCCCAAATTGTTCACTTCAGTGATTCTAGGAAACTTTTTTAAAAAACAAAATTGTTTTCAGGTAAATTTCCCAATATAAATTATTATAGTATAATATCCTACTCTTCTATGAAACTATTGAAGAATAAGATAAAAAATGTTTTAGATGAAAAAGAGATAGAAAGATCATAGAAAGTACTCTGAAGTAATATTAGCTTACATTTTCCAATCAATACGTATTTATGACCTTAGAGTCTGGCTTAGTGAGCTCATTGACTTTT
Organism: Monodon monoceros; assembly: GCF_005190385.1. Lineage (NCBI taxonomy): Eukaryota > Metazoa > Chordata > Mammalia > Artiodactyla > Monodontidae > Monodon > Monodon monoceros. The sequence goes on from NW_021703777.1 coordinate 9,731,793, forward strand.
TGCCAAGCAGCTGTCTCTGGAGGGAGCAAACGGATTAGGACACAGACTCTGGAGCCAAAATTGTTGAATTTAAAGCCCAGTTTTGCTATTTGCATCCTGTTCAGTCTCTGCATCTTAGATTCCTCCTCTGTAGATTAGTAATACCATAATTGACTATTAAAATATCTTAAAAGGTGACAATTTAGAACACAATTAAGACTGCTTATTAAAGAAAACATTTTTTTTTTTCAGGCATTGCAAAGTAGGTATAGGGGCTTCCCTGGCAGTCCAGTGTTTATGACTGCGCTCCCAAAGTAGGGGGCACGGGTTCCATCCCTGGTCTGGGAAGTAAGATCCTGCATGCCCCACGGCGTGGCCAAAAAAAAAGAAGAAAAAAAAAAGTAGATATAAAGCAACTTAATACAGTCATTTTGGGAAGACTTGTTTTAGGAATGGAACTTCATTTCTTTCTGAGGAATTTTTTTCCTGTTATACTTCCTTAAATGGGTAGTTGTCTCTGGAGAGGAAAGAGCAAAATGGAGGTTTTCTTTTAAAAGCTCTTCTTTGGTTGTGTAAAAAAAAAGGGCTGGGTATTTTCTTTTTCATCCTCGTCTCTGTTTCAAAGACAATTGAACATTGATACCCATCTGTGTTTCTGCTGCTTGTGTGAAAGAGAAACCATCCTATGCCACCAGCACCCACCGTTATCTGGATTTAAATGTGGAGTACACTTAAGCATAGGAAGAAAGAAACTGAGATAACATTCAAAGAGGAATATATTGGAGACAGAGTCCAACAATCTAAGTGTGTCTTCCAGACAGGAGTTAGGAAACGATTCATCAACAGAAACCTAAAACATTTTGCAGCTTCTGACTTATCTAACCTTCTGATTTATAGCCACATATCATGTTTATATTAATGTTTGTCTATGTTCGTGCTATACTGATGAATAATGGAAAGGTAATTCAGCTACTTGAAACTGAAGCATTTAAATCAGTTCAGCTGTGACACTCTGTCTTTATGTCAGTCCTTTCAAGGTCTAGCCTCAGATTCTCTTACTGGCCTCAAGGATTTTTTGTTTGTTCCTTGCAACAGATATTTATACCTTGACAGTTCTATGATGTATAATTATGTATAAATGGTGCTATGTGCTTTTCATTTACACAAATAATCTGGCCTGCTATTTATACCAAGTACAGGGGTTCTCCATTTCAGAGAGAAAAAAAGATTGACACCTTTTGTCTTTCTTGTCCATTCATGGTTAAGTTTGCTATTGTTTACAAAAAAACTACATTTTTAGAATCAGCACCATTTGATGGTTCTACATGTTGATAGTGTGCTTTTACTATCATAATATTTATTATTATAATATTTAACATAGAAATTTGAATTAAATTCAGCACCTTTTTTGAGACGGTTTTTTAATAAGCCATCTAAACATCTTCCAAGAAAACTATTTACTATAAGATTTCACAAATCTTATTTCTTAGGACATTAATAGGTATTACGGGTGCTCAATAGATAATTATTGAAAGAATGGACAAATGAATGAATGTTTAAGGAATACAGTTGTAAAGTTAGCAGGATTCTTTACTAGGATTATTCAGCTATTATTATGCTGAATATAATTTTTTAAAACATATTTGATCATTAATATTTTGCTAAAAATAAAAAGCAGTTATACTTTTTAGCCCCCAAATCTATACCTGTGTTTTATGTCACATGCGGGCAATCTCTAATAGGACTGCGTTTGCAGGACAGCTGTGTTCTAGTTACTGTGCACTGCAGCTGCAATTCAAACTGACCATCAAGAGGTTGGACTGTGACCTTGTATTCCACTAATCCAAACTGTATATAATATCATAATTGACTGTTCAGTATATTAAAAGGTGATATAATTTAGGATATAATTATAACTGGTAATTGGAGAAAACAATACTTACTTATTGATATCCAGTTAATCTTCAGGTACTTTCTAATTTTTCTTAATCTTACTTTAGGCACAAAGTTGTAACTCTTCAGTACTCATGATTCCAAAAGCCACTTAATTTCTAGAATTAGGACTTTGGGACAGCTTATTGGCTGGAACCTAATTATGTACTTTTCATTTAGTAAGAATAATCTTCAAAATAAGTGGGATACTACACATTGTCTTCTATATTATTAAAAATGAGGTTTTCTCTTTCAAACAATTGTACCTCCACTATAACTTTATATTACATAAAATAGTTCTCCCCAAGAACAAGAATCTTCCTTCTTAGGAGGACCTAAGTTTAAACGCAGAAGCTATGAAAATTCAGTTACACTTTCTTCTCGTGCAACTACAGTTGACCCTTGAACAACACGGGTCTGAACCATGCTAGTCCGTTATACATGGATTTTTTTTTTTCCAGTAAGTATATAGTTGGCCCTGCATATCCGTGGGTTTCATCTATGCAGATTCAATCAACCCAGGATCCCAAATAATACATGATCCAGTGTTGATTGAATCCTGGGATATGGAGGTCATGGAGTTGGAGGGCCAACTGTGGAATCTGAGCATACATGGATTTTGATATACGTCCTTTGTCCTGGAACCAATCTCCTGCAGATACTGAGGGGCAGTGGTACTTGATATCTATATTCATACTCCAAATGAGTTTCTATCATTTTATCATTGTTATTTCTGTCATTGTTGTTGTTTTAATTCTACTCGTTTTAGTTCTACTTCTTTCTGTATCTACCCATAACGTACTGACTACCATAAATAGTTTTGCCTAGGTAAAGCTTGAAAGATAAATCTGGAAAGTGATCCATGGGAAATTGCAATATGTAAACCCATTATTTAGGATTCATAAGGTAGAATTCTTAGCACACATGTTTAGTGTATGTGAAATTGCCATATATTAACTTATTCAACAGCGACTTGGACATATAAGGCTCACGGAAGGAGAGTATCACCTTATTCGGTGTTACTGGACCAAAAGGAAGAGACAGCTAGTGCAGCCTGAGGTAGCCGGAAGGGTTGGAGAGGATTTCCTGGGAGAGAGGGTGCACTAACCCAGGCTTAAAGGATAAGTATAAATGAGCCACATTATGTCAAAACTCACATATATCCTGAGGAAAATCATATCCAGTGAGTGTGATAAGATACGTCTAACCTGTTCTGCTATTACACTACGTGTTTTGTTTGTCTTACTAAGGCTAGTGGCACAGTGGGCTGGAGATACACCCCTGGAATTCATGTATTTAAAAGTAAGCCCAGGTGCTTTTTGTGTATGTAGGAGTGAGTTTGACAAGATATTTAGAAATTCTTGATTTTGGGTAATACGGAACATTTTACTTTTCTAGTTGAAATTGAATGTAGACCATCACAGTGCCTTTTGTTACCTCAAGAATGGAATCTGGGAAATTTGGTTGATAAGTGTGATGGAGGTTTTACTAATCTTTCTCAAACTGATAAAGTTTTGTGGTTCTAAAGATTTACTCAAAGTCAAAATCTCCAATTCTTTTAGCTTTGAAAAGCATTGGAGTTTTACAGTTTCCTTGCCGCTACGTATTATGCCAGTAATTTTAGGTATTGCCTTTATGTCAAGTTACAGCACAAGAATTGATTTTCTGTTTGGAAACACTGCTTCCTATATTATACTTTCATGGCTAATACTTATTACACTTAGTTTGCCAGATCTTGAATATTTTAAAAAGGTGAAGGGCATAGAAAAGTCTTTTAAAACTATGTAATTGACTGTAGGTTGTATAACTTTTAGCATATCTTCAGTGGTATGTATTGTATCAGAATTTTTATTGTAATAGACCCTAGCTGCAATATTTGTAAAAAATTGCATTTTGTAAAGGTTACTTAGATGCCTAGAGGCAAATTGAAGACATTCTATAGTTTTGTTGTGTTTTTTAAGAATGTTCTGATGTAATACAAATTATTGTAAGCAAATATCAGTTACATATTTTTTAATAAATTTTCTTATAAATTATATCTAAAAACCCATTGTGTGCTCTCCTTAAATGGTCATAAGAGGAGACTTTTACATATAAATTCTTAAAATGATGACATTAAGTTCTAAATATATTATGCGATAATGAAATAGGATGGGTTTTATAGTGATAGTTTGGTTCTGAAAGATTAATCAAATTCCCTCCATGATATGGATGTGAAGCAAGACCTTGGTACTTTTGTGACTTATTCTCCTGATATTGAAGGGAAAAGGGCAGGCAATAAGTAGTATTGGGAAAAAATTATTTTCAAAAATATAATTTACATCTCTAAAAATGATGATTCTCATTTTACTGATTCTATTACCCTACAAATATGAAACTCTTATAGTTGAAAAAATTCGTTTAAAAAAAAGAAAGAAGTTTCATAGTAAGGCAAGTCATATTAGAGCTTGAATTTGTGACTTTAAAAAAAAGATTATTTTTTCAGAGCAAATATAAAATAATAAATTGTGTATTTCTTTCACTAAAAAAATCTTAAATTAATTATATGTAAATTATATAAATTATAATATATAAAGTACACCAAATAGGTAACTATAAAATATGTATCTTAGATAACTATAGAAGATGCCAAGTGTCTAAAATATATTTATAGAATTCCGTCACCAATCAAGACATTAACTATAAAATAATATAGTAAAACTCTTTCCCATTTTTAGATGATTTTCATGTTTATAAATGCATTTGAAAGTAAATTTAATAACAGTTTACTACAGTGGAATTGAACTATTTTAAAAAGCTCTTTGGTATCATAGTGAGATAATTATTTCTCAGAGATCAGATTTTGTTTGACTTTAATTTGTTTTCCTTGTATAGTTCAAAATTTTCCAAATGAAATCACTTCCATGGAGTGGTGGATGAGAGGGTGGGAAAATTTTCCTGACCCCCAGAATAGAGAAGTGTAAAATAAGGAAAATGTTGAAGATAGGAGTCTGCAAACATATCAGAGAATTGATGTTGTTTACATGATGAATTGCCTGGAAGACTAGAGAGAAGGAACTTAAGTTTTTAAAAAAATATTTGATTGATTATCTGTTAGACACAGGAAGACCAGCCAGTTTATGAGGTTTTCTAAATTGAGAATCACTTCTATAATATCAGGGGACAATAAATTAAAATTTGATCTCCATCTATATAAAATATTTTTGATAATTCTGTGCCCTCAACTTTCTGACAGCTTGAGTGCTCTAGCAAAGAAAAATGATTACACTATTAATTAAATCATAGCATAATTAAAACTTACAATATCTACAATTAAATGAGTAATTGCAAAGTGAAAAATGTATACATGTGCACAGATTTTGTTGTATATCTTTATATGTGTGAACATGGGAGTTTTTAAACAATAATTTGAGTCGCTCTTTGCTGAACTTTATTGTACTACGTTCATCTCTATATTTATCAATTCTAATTCTTTTTCTTACAGAAATGATCTTTAAACTGGATCTTAAATGACATGTGAAAACAAAAGTAGAGAATGGCAGGGAGAAACATGGATGACATTAATGGCATGGAGAAAAGTTGCTAAACAAAGGCAATCAACTCAGTCATTTCTTTTTATGATTAAACAACTACTTTCAAAGTTTGTATGAGCAGATTTACATTCATAGAATATCTACATTCTTGAAAATTTTGGAGAAAGAAATTCTAACTGTTGTAGGGGATAGGAGTCCTTACTATTTAATCTTATTCCCTAAGATCGTAACCTAATATTTTACTACTGTAGCTTCAGTGAAAATAGCATAAATAAATACAAGTATATTTAAAATTTTAACCCTATTAAGAGATGATGCAGTATGAAGATAAGAGCACTGGACTAGAAGTCAGGAGACTGGAATTCTACACCTTCTAGCTGTGTGACACTTAGAAAATTAATTTAGGTTTGAGCTCCTTATATATTAAATAGGAATGTTAAACTAGATCTATAATGCTTTCTGTAGCACTAAATTTGATTATTCTTTTGATATGAGATGCAAAGGAGATTTCCTTGAAGAAGTGATGTATTTTAAGGCAAGATCTGGAAGGTGGGTAAGCAACACTTTTTCATGCAGATAGAAGAACATATGTAAAGTTCCTGAGGCACGTTGGAGCTTGGCACGTTTCAGGGCCTGAATGAAGAGCAGTGTGATAGGAACTTAAAAAACAAGGAGGTAGTTGTTAGACAATGAAGCGTGGTGAGGCAGACAGTTGCTAGATTATGGAGAACCTTGTTGGTTATGTTAAGGTATTTGGATTTTATCTTACCTTTCCCCATATCTTGCCTTTCTTATACCCATCACTTAAGCTACTAGTGAAATCCTCCTCATATGTAAATGTAAAATATCAACACGTTCTTATAACCACTCCCCTCCTGTGGAAGGATGGATGCTGGTTTCATCCCTTCCAGAAATACAGCTAAATATCCAATTATAATACAATTTGAGATACAAGTATTTTCCTAAGGTGACACTTTCAGTTAAACAATATATTTTGAAAGAAAACATAAGAAAAATACATAGTTTATTCATCAACCAAGACTTCTTGTAGTTAGTTCCCTAAACATTTTTTTATTAGGTTCTGGGATGCCAGTTCATGAATATAGATTTATACCTTCATGCCTGTCTTAGAATTATTCAAAGCTAAGATTTAATTTACCATAAATAACCTGGGCCTTTTTGAAATGAGGTTTAAATAACAATGTTTCCCAAAGTATGGTTTTTAAAAACACAATATTATTTTCTTCAAATCTACTTAATGAAGCTTTGGAAGGCAGTTATATACATATGCTTATTTATTATGCTGTATAAATGGAGATTACTTTTACTTTTCATTCCTTGGAAATGTAGTTCAGAAATCATAGGCACATTATAAAGTGTAAATCATTGCGATCCCTAATGACCACAGATATTTGCTATCATGAAAGGTGTCAGTACACGAAATAAGGAGTAGCTCCTATGACAGGTAAGAGCATCAATCTTTTGCAACTGACGTTTTCTTGTATTTTGTTAGTAATTTGGCCCATTATGTTGGGAAGTTTTCAAATGATTGAAGAATACATATGGGTGGGAAGAAAATATCTCAGTATCCAAATGATAGTTCTAGTTATAACCAAATGATTAAAAAATAAGGAAAATACTTTTATTTTCTCTTCCTGGTAAGGAAAAATTCTTTAATCACTGTATAGTTTATGTCAAGATATATATTTTCCCATTAAACTTATCTGTCATACTAAAAATAGAATTGCAGCAGAACTTTTGAACTAGGTTGGTAGAAAATTTCTTTCACACAAAGGATCCCAGTGACAAAAGTACAGAGCCAATTCACCATAGTAGTTTGAGTCAAACGTTTTAAATACCAGTTGAAACCCTCCAGTTTCTCAAGTTGAAACTTTCAAGAATATATTTAATGTAACATTTATGAATTTTGCTGTTAATTTTACTCAAAAGCTTTATTATCTAAAACGTACAGACTAAGAAAGGCCCATAAGTCTCAATTTGACTCTCTAAATGTTACTAAATTTTCAGTTATAAAGACTTGGTTGGCATTTATAATCAACAAGGCAAGTGAAAATATTACTGAGCAATTCTAGCAAAGATTCATGGAGATGATACAGAGAGGGTGAAGTGTATATGGATGTGCTCAGTGGAGATTACATTGTCTTTGTTTTTTGTTTGCAGTAGTTATGGTGATTAATGAGCCACTGTATCGGGCTTCAGTATCTTACCCTTTGTGTGTGTGTGTGAAGTGAACGGACTATCTGTTTTGATATAAAGCACATTTCTTCAGTTTTCTGGACAATAATAATTCAGAGCGCTGGTAGACAGAGAGCTATATATCCTGAAGTACATGAATTGCATCATCTCGTGAGCCCTGCTAATACAGGAACAGGAGAGCACCTGAACCTTGCTCTACCCTCCCGGCCTTATTATGGGTTGTCTGTGCCAGGGGAAACTATGACTTCATATTAGAGACTTTTCTCCTTTTCTTGTCAATTACAGGGATGGATTTTTTTAGGTGTATTTGCCCAGAGACACATGGGTATTTTTGGCCCAGTCATAGTCTATTGTTAAACACATTAGTATTCAAAATATTTAATAATTGTAATTCCCCAGGCACCAATCAATCAGAAATACAATGACCATAAATATAGACTAGGATACCTGTGCCGGCCTGTGCAGCTGAGTAGCAGACCTGATTAACAGCCCATTTTACTAACTGACTCAACCTAATGAAGAATGGTTTTGATTATTGTGGTGTTGCAGCCCACTCTTTTTCATGTAGAAATAAATGGATTTGTTTTCCATATGGGAAAGAATATTAGCTGTTATTTTTTGGTATCAATTATTAAGCCGTTAATGTTCATGGTGAGCCTCTCGAGGTCAGTGACAGAGTCCTATTAATCTCTGCAACACCAGCCGCTGTTGCTCTGCTGGACACAATGTGGATGTTTTCCATAACTATGACATAATGCCATCATTCTCTTTCTTGTTGGAATTAAGGATAGATCCAAACTTGTGAAGTGTAAAGCAAATGGCTAATTTTATCTTCTAAGTACATTTCTGCATATAGTCCATTCGTAACTATCTGAAACAGCAGTGATCCTTAGATGTGTAAATGCTAAACTGTAATCCTTAGAATCTCAGTAATTTCCTGAAATTAGTTGCAGAACTTCACACGAGTGTGGTTTCTGAAAGCTTTTTCAGTCTTTATTGATGTTTAGATACATAATTGGACAAATAGGTTCAAAGAAACAGCAATCTAATTAAAAGGAATTATAAAATTGTTAGTTTATTTTATTGTAAGAGTGCTGGGAAATTTGGAACCGTGGGTGGCAGCCCTGCATTACATAAAAATTCACCTTCCAGAAGAATGTCTGTGTACAAATGAGAGTCGTATGCATAGATTATTACAAAGAATTGTTCATTCACTCATTATTGTATTCATTTGTTCAACTTCAATTATACAGTTATTTACTGAGTCAGCTAAATATGCGCCAGACACCAGGCAAGTTCACAACTTAAACCTGATAAATCTTGGAAAATTCTATTATAACTAAAATACTGTTACTTGTGCTGTGAATTTTAATTTTTATATTTTATTTTATTCTTATTGGTCTTAGACACTAAAATAAAATAAAAACCTTTAAGAATGATTGTATAGCTCACTACAAGTTGTATATAATTAAAATGAATCAGTCATATCTAATAAAATATACTTTATTTATTTTTTAAATTTTTTATTTTATATTGGAGTATAGGTGATTTACAATGTTGTGATAGTTTCAGGTGTACAGCAAAGTGATTCAGTTATACATATACATGCGTCTATTCTATTTCAAATTCTTTTCCCATTTAGGTTGCAACATAATATTGAGCAGAGTTCCCTGTGCTGTACAGCAGGTTGTTGTTGGTTGTCTATTTTAAATATAGCAGTGTGTACATGTCAGTCCCAAACTCCCTAACTATCCCTTCCCCCGTGGTAACCACAGGTTCTCTAAGTCTGTGAATCTGTTTCTGTTTTGTAAATAAGTTCATTTGTATCATTTCTTTTTAGATTTTGCATATAAGCGGTATCATACAATATTTGTCTTTCTCTGTCTGACTTCACTCAGTATGACAATCTCTAGGTCCATCTATGTTGCTGCAAATGGCATTATTCCATTCTTTCTAATGGCTGGGTAATATTCCATTGTATATATGTACCACACCTTCTTTATCCATTCCTCTGTTGATGGACATTTAGGTTGCTTCCATGTCTTGGCTATAGTAAACAGTAATGCAGTGAACATTGGGGTGCATGTTTTTTTACGGATATATGCCCAGGCGTGGGATTGCAGGATCATATGGTAGCTCTATTTTTAGTTTTTTAAAGGAACCTCCGTACTGTTCTCCATAGTGGCTGTATCAATTTACATTCCCACCAACAGTGCAAGAGGATTCCCTTCTCTCCACACCCTCTCCAGAATTTATTGTTTGTGGATTTTTTGATGACAGCCATTTGACTGGTGTGAGGTGATACCTCATTGTAGTTTTGATTTGCATTTCTCTAATAAGTAGCAATGTTCAACATCTTTTCATGTGCCTCTTGGCCATCTGTATGTCTTCTTTGGAGAAACGTCTATTTAGATCTTCTGCCCATTTTTTGACTGGGTTGTTTGTTTTGATGATATTAAGCCACAAGAAAATATATTTTAAAAATGAAAATATAAATGATGCTTTGTGTAATTATAGGTATGTTTTATTTTTTTCAATTTTTGTTTTTCTTCATTTGCTTGCTTGTTTATGAGATGCAGAATCTTGTGACTAAGAGCTCGAGTGCACTGGCTGCGTTCAAATCTCTGCTCTGTTGCTTCTTTGCTGAATTGCCATCAGCATGTACCTTAACCTCTTTGAGATTCAAATCCCTCAACTGTGAAATGGGGATTTTAATACCTCAAAGAGTTGTATGAGTATTAAGTGGTTTAGCATATATGAAGTCCTTACAGGACTACCTGAGATACATTAATTATTATTGTATATATATGCATGTTAAATGGCTAGTAGGAAAAAAAAATCTTATCCTGCTTATGTACTTAGGTTGGTTCATCTCAGGTCAACTTCTTAATAGCTGTTTTAATTTGAGAAAAACTACTTATCTGGGCCTATTTTCTCATATGTAAAATGAAGATACTCATTATAGCTACCCCTTGGTTTTGTTCAAGGTTTGGATAAATTAACACACATGAAGTGGTTAGCACAGTACTTGGCCCACAGTCAATCCTCAAAAAATGTTAGCTATGACTATTTATTTATTATTTCATTGTAAATGTAAAGTGGGGATAGTAATTAATATGATCACTTCAAATAACAATTGTGATCTTGAATATACCCATGAAGACAAGTCAACAATTGTGTGATCCAAAAATGTGTTTCTTTGCTAATTATCCAATACTTTATAAATTGTTATACTATTTGTGAATAATCAGATTTGGATAAAATTAACCAAGGACGTATTTTTTTATTTGCGTCTTTGCCTGACCTTGGTGGCAGGCTCCAAGGCAACTCTGTTTCTTCTCAATTTAGGTTGCCAAGTGACCTTGTCATATACTTCAGTAAATAATATACATAAAAGCTATTGAAATTGAGCATAAGTTTCATAAATATCCTGAGCTATGTTATAGTATTGCCATTATTGTATAGGCCCATTAGTTTTGTTTATTTTTTGCGGTACGCGGGCCTCTCACTGCTGTGGCCTCTCCCGTTGTGGAGCACAGGCTCCGGACGCGCAGGCTCAGCGGCCATGGCTCACGGGCCCAGCTGCTCCGCGGCGTGTGGGATCCTCCCGGACCAGGGCACGAACCCGTGTCCCCTGCATCGGCTGGCGGACTCTCAACCACTGTGCCACCAGGGAATCCCCTTTATTTTTTTTTATTTTTAATGTATTTATTTATTTTAGGCCCATTAGTTTTAATGAATGGAAACAAATTTAGAAAAACTCATTAAAAATGACTATTTTCATAGGCTGCTCTTTTCATACTATTTTTATATCTGCCTCATAGGCATATTTGGAAAATTGTTAATCTTAATATCTTTTCTTTATATATACCTTCAATATAAGCGTGTTATTTTCAAAATGCAGTATTTAAAAATAATTGTTTATATCAAGTAATCAATAAAATATTTTCCACACATTACTATGCTAAAAATTTAATGATTATTTGATAAGCATGCTAATTACATATGAAGTTATGCATCTCGCAGTTATTTCACTATTTTCACATAAAATCCTATGCATACTAGTCTTTCTTAATCCACAAAATGGTTGAATCCACAATTGATTAATTTAGTAATTTAATAATTACCAAAATTTTTTATCCCAAGTTTTGGTTTCTTAATCTTTTCTTTCCAGTTAATTTTTAAGCATATTTTCAGAAAATCTCTATATGAAATTTCTCTTTCAGTGATTACTTTTGAATTTCAACATTTTTAAAAGAGTTAAATAAGTGTAAACCCATTGTTATCATGTATAAATTAAATTCCAGTTGGGGAAAAAAATCACATTCTAAAATAGTGATTGTCATTGAACCTTATTACCACTATATATAAAATTGACAAATAACTTCATAATTTTGACAGAAAGTTTCAGAATTTCCAAAGACTAATGTGAAGAAATAATGAGCGTCACAAGGAAGTTTTTTCTAGCTCACTACTGACATTGATCAACAGCTTGGAAAATACTGCTCTGAATATGCTACCTAGTAATTTTTGTTCATTTTTTTCTTGTTAGGAACCTTTCCCTGAAATTAACAAAAGAGATTGATCAGGAAGCCAGGTGTCCCCATATCAGGGGAACGCCCAGCAGTCCATCTGCAGATTGGCCCCTGCCAGGTGTGGAAGAAAATGGAGGCATCGATTCTCTGCCATTCAGACTGATGCTACAGGACTGCACAGCCGTCAAGACATTATTATTAAAGATGAAAAGAGTTCTACAAGAGGTAATGGTTTGTTCTAAGATTAATGTTTTCAGTGCTGGTAGATAGTGAAGTCTGTAGACCTGGTTAATCCCTTCTTCTATCAATAGTTAACTGCATAACACTGGGCAGGGGTCAGGTATCCTCGTGGAACTTAGCCTTTCTCATATGTCAAATAAACGGTTTGTAGTTCTGTTTATAAGGCACTCTTCCCCCAAATTCTAAGATTCTGTGAAGGAATTAAAAAAGAATAAATTGATACCAAGTCTGGGAAAAGTCAGATAAAGAGAAATGGGCATCAGCTGTTATGTTTTTAAAAAGCTATTGAGAGACCTATTAACTGGACTTCATTTTAATGATATTGAGACTTTATATGATACCGTAAAAGTAGTTTATTTAGTCATTTTTGTTCCAATAACAATTAATCTAGTAAAATTTCATCTGAATGTTTGATTGATTTTGCCCATTGACTCCAGGTGCCCTCTTTCAGTCTATGCTCAGTTAGATGATGAGCTAGTCAGGAAAATACGCAGTGGAGTCTTTCATCTTTATGTCCAAGAATCAGCCATCCTTTAGGATTCAAGTATATTATGGTGTTATTTTTATAATTGCAACAGTTATTTTCTTTGGAGGATTTCTGTAAAAAGTGTAAACAATATTATTTCAAAGATGTAAAGTGAGGGGACCAAAATTTTAAATGACTTTCCCCTAGTGGGTGTGAATTCGGAACAACAGGCTGAGATTTCTGACTCTCAATTCAGTGACATTTTATCATGTCCTATTATCGTTTAACTGATTTCTCATTATTGATAAGGGATGTTCATAAATAGTGTGAGAACAGAAAAATACAACTATTTAATATGAGCAGTATTATGACTCACTTACAATGATGACCACTGATGTTTCCTTTTCTAACACTGATAAAAATAATAATAACACTAGTGGCTACCACTAGAGGCCAGAAATGAATCAGGGAGAGAGAAGGGAATTTAAGAGAAGTGATTGTCATAGCCTATTAGGGGCATCCAGTCATGTATTCCTGTCAGCTATTAAAGTAATAACTGGAAGAGATCTCTGCATCCCAAACCAGTTTATATCTCTGGGGTGGTCTTTGTGTCTATGCAGTGGTGTGTAGGAGTGGTGTGCTTATACTTGATCATTGTTAGAATTTCAGGAATTTTATGAGCTGACAGTTAAGCACATGCATTAAAAAAATTAAATTATATACACTTATAATGAAACAAATCATATTTTTAAAAGGGTAATCAGTACTGAAATCTCTACATTTCCTACTGACTTTACTATATTTTACTATTAGTTACACTTGTGAGCTTATTTACATCTATTGGATCTATATGTAGAAATACTATATAATAGCTAATGTGCATATTTCCCAATTGTGCATTCATTTATGTCACTTTGTTAGCTTGAAATCAGCCACATGGGAATATTATGCCACAGAAATTGGCAAACAATGCAAGGTAGGGCTTTTAAATTTTGGAGAGCTGTTGTTAAATATTTACCAGTACACCGCTATATGTATGACTATATGGTTTCTATATTGACAACACAAGTGTATCTTTCTGCACCAGTCCAGGCTTCCTGACCTTTTGCTTGACATGTAGTCTGAATCTCTCTGAACAACGCAAACTTAATAATAGCTGTTATATTAAAAGATATTAATCTCAAAGTCTGTAACCGTCAAGTATTCAGTTTTCTACCTCTCTCTTTGGTCTGGATTTTAATTTAAAAAAAATCAAAAAAGTAAAAGGAAGTAGGAAAAACTGGCAGGAAGAGTCAAGGGGCTTTCTTATGGTACTTAATTTTATAATTTAAAAATATGCAGTGATATTCATTATAAAGTCAATATTCAGAATATACTGAGATTGTTTTTATATTTCTATCTGTTTTTCTTCATTAAAGAGTATTTGAAGAAACTGAAGAGAATTGACTTTTAAAGCTAATGTAAAATGAACAATAATTACATCTGTTTGTTAAGCCCATTCAGAGATCAGGGGGTCTTACTCTTTATGGTCAGCAAGAAAAGCAATATTATTATATGATTAGCATTAACATCTGTTCTAGAAAAAAGATATTCATAATAGGTGCCTTTAAAGAAAACTGAAATATTCTCTAAGCCATGAGTTTTTAAATGGCAATTCAGATTTCATTGCTGAATTTAATTCCAGCTATTCATTTTAGATTAATAATACCTTTTTTAACATAGACAAATAGAGTTTATTTCTATTAACTTATTTTTATGATGCTTAGTAGTCCACCTGTGTATCCAGATACTTTTTTTAATAAATCTTTATTGGAGTATAATTGCTTCACAATACTGTGTTAGTTTCTGTTGTACACCAAAGCGAATCAGCCACATGCATACACGTGTCCCCATATCCCCTCCCTCTTGAACCTCCCTCCCACTCTTCCTATCCCACCCCTCTAGGTCATCGCAAAGCACCGAGCTGATCTCCCTGTGCTATGCTGCTTCTTCCCACTACAAATAATTTTTAACTGCAGAATATCCCAATTACTTTATTTTTAAGATGAAAAAAGTCATTAATGAGTTTAGTGTATCACACTGGAAACCACTCCTATTTGAGATTTTTCCTAATGCTACTCTGTTGCCATCTTAGATTTTAATTCTGAGATAGGTCGAGTGTGAATAATCTGAATGGAAGCTCACGCTGCCAATTATATCCCCCTTCTTTGGAGATCATTTGCTATTACAACCCCAAATATCAATTCCTTTATTTAAAAAAAAAAAAAAGGCTGGCTTTGGGCCCTAAGAAATTCTGTTGTCACTTTATCTTTTCATATTAGTGATTTTTTTAAAAAAGTGACTACAACAAGGGAGAGCTATATAAATTTTTCTTCCTTTTTTGTTAGCTTTTTCACATAACTCCATTACTTGTAAAAGAAGAAAATACTTAATACAATATCTACAGAAATAGTTTTTGTTTTGATGTTTCCTTTCAGTTTGCGCTGTTCTCTCTTTGTTATTCTCTTATTATAGAATTTGTACTGTTCGGTAACTGACCAAGAAGACTACTGGGAAGGGATTTTAGATGCAGTGCATAGTTTCTAGTAAGATAACAGCTAATAAGAATGTTTATCCAAGATTGTTTGCAATGCCCCTCCACCCAACATGCTTGCCTTTTTTTTTTTTTTTTTTTTTTTTTTTGTGGCACGCGGGCCTCTCACTGCTGTGGCCTCTCCCGCTGCGGAGCACAGGCTCCGGACGCGCAGGCTCAGCGGCCATGGCCCACGGGCCCAGCCGCTCCACGGCACGTGGGATCCTCCCGGACCAGGGCATGAACCCGCGTCCCCTGCATCGGCAGGCAGACTCCCAACCACTGCGCCACCAAGGAAGCCCATGCTTGCCTTTTTAATTTATGTTTAACAAATGTTCCTAGCAAATTTCCTAAATCATATAAGACATTTTTTTTAAAATTAGATAAATGTTAAACAAATTTTAAAAATGATGATATGATCAGGGGAGTCTAACAATAAAATTACATTAGTGAAAATCAGAGAACTATTTGTTCGAGAATCAATATAATTTACAAGCTTAGGTAGTTGACATAAACATTTGGGTTTGCCATTGAATAAAGAGCTCTTACCCATTTTTATTTTTTTCTCAACAATCTAGCAGTTCAAACTAATTTTATTATCTCTAAAAAATAATAATGGGAAACTTTCAAGGATAATTTTAAACATAAACTTATTTCTTTTATTTTTAAATATAATACATATATATATGACAAAATTTGGAGTGTTTTGAACTTCACCATAAATCATTGCATGGTGGGTATTTCTTAAAGATTTTTTTCTTTTAGCACATTTTGGTGAAATGATTCCAAAATCTATAACAACGTTCTTATAAACTAACATTTTCCTATCAGCAAATCTCAAAAGCAAATGAAAAGCCTGTAGAATAGGAACTCCGACAATGGATAATTACAGAAGGAAAAAGCAACAGTGGAGAGTCATGAAGTAAGGAAATTCACCAAAAACAAGCAATTACCCATGTAAATCTAGATAACAATATAATAATTAGACTGCTCTTTATATCTATCTTTTGAAAATAATAAAATTCCAAGTTTCTGCTACCTACTTTGTTTATTTGCTTGTTTTTGCTTGCATAAAAATTTGTTTAAGATAAAAATTGGAAAAAGATACACCACAAAAACTGCAAATGCAAGAAAACTAGAGTCGCTCTACCCATGTCAGGTAGATATAAAGATAAGATATATCACCAGAATCAAAGAGCTACATTTCATAATGATAATACAACATTATAAAGCATTTATACTCCAATAAAGATGTGAAAAAAAATGTACACACACACACACACACAAAAGAGTCAGTTCATCAGGAAGACATAACAGTCATACATGTGGATGACCTATGTATGTAACTTGTAAATATATGTTGCAAAATCTGACAGAACTAAATGAAGAGGTAGGTACTTCACAATCATAGTTGAAGATTTTAACTCTCTTCTCTCAATAACTGATAAAACAACTAAAAATCAGGAAAGCTTCAGAAAATTTGGAAACCATGTTTAACTTCTTTAGTAATGACTGACTTACATAACAGAATTATACCAGCTTTTCAGTGTGTGTGGAACATCACCAAGACAGAGTATATGCTGGGTAAGAGAAATATTTTCAAATAAATTTCAAATGTAGACATCTATGTAATACATTTTTTGAGAACAGTGGAATTATATTAAAAATCATGAATAATCAAGTAACTAGAAAAACATCAAATATTTTGAAATTAAACAGCAAACTTCAGTATACCCCATGGATCAATTTAGAAACCTCAGGGAAATTTTAAAGTGTTTCAAATGAGATGGTAATAATAATAGAATAAATCAAAATTCATGGGATATAGTTGAAACCATGCTTGGAGGGAAATTTATAACTTTAAAAGTTTATATTTAAAGTAATTTAATAACTTTATATTTAAAGTAATAAAGTACCATAATTAATAACTAATTTTCTCCTTAAGAAGCTAGAAAATAATGGTAAATTAAACCCCAAGGAAGTAATAGAAATAAATATAAAAAACAAAATTAATAAAATTGAAAACAGACAAATAATAGAAAATTTACGAAGTGCTCAAATTGGTTCTTTGAGAAGTTAAAAAAAAAATGACTGTAGAAGAAAAAAAGAAAAAGAAGAAATACAAATTACTAATATCAGCAATGAATTGCTGGGAGAAATAATCACTACAAATCTTACGGGAATTAAAAGGATAATAAGGAAATGTTATAAACAATAGTATGGCAATAAATATGACAATTTGGATGAAAATCACAAATCCCTTGTAAAATACAACTTTCCATAATGACACAAGAAGAAATTAAATATCAGAATAGTCCAATTCCTATTAAAGGGATATATTTTATTATTAAAAAAGAGAAAATGATCCCCATAAAGAAAATCTAAGTCCAGGAGGTTTCACTGGTGCATTCTGACAAATATTTAAGAAAGACTTAAAACTAATATTATGCAAAAAAGTTTAGGAAATAGAGAAGCAAGATATGCTTCTCAACTCTTTGGCGTGGCAGACATAGGACTATTATAATCTGGCAAAATCTTTATAAGTAAAATGAAATCACAGGAAAATTTCTCGTGTGTGTGTATATATATATATATATATATATATATATATATATGGAGAGAGAGAGAAAGAGGGATGCAAAAGTCTTTTAAATTACTAAATAAAATTGGCATTATAAAAATATATAATGAGGGCTTCCCTGGTGGCGCAGTGGTTGAGAGTCCGCCTGCCGATGCAGGGGACACGGGTTCGTGCCCCGGTCCGGGAAGATCCCACATGCCGCAGAGCGGCTGGGCCCGTGAGCCATGGCCGCTTAGCCTGCGCGTCCGGAGCCTGTGTGCTCCGCAATGGGAGAGGCCACGGCAGTGAGAGGCCCACGTACGGCAAAAAAAAAAAAAAAAAAAAATTATATATATATATATATATATATATATATATATATATATATATGTAATGACCTATTTGGTTCTACTGCAAGAGTGCAAGGTTTGTTTAGCATTCAAAAACCAGTCAGTGCAATTCACTATAGTAATAAACTAAAAAAAGGAAAAAGTACATGAGCATATTAATAGGTGAAGAAAACATTTGAAAAACTCAAACATCAATTTATGGTTAAAAGAGAGAAAAACTGAACACAGTGGTAGTAGAGGGGAACTCCTATCCCTACAGCTAATATCCATACTTAATGAGGTAAAACGGAAGCTTCTAATACTATTAGCAAAGCAAGAATGTCCACTCTCCCCACTTTTAATGAACATTGTGCTGGAGGTTCTAGCTAAAAATAGGCAAGAAAAAGCATTAAAAGCATAAATATGGGAAAGAAAAGATAAAACTACCTGTATCTGAAGATGCAAGATGTTTATATAGATATCCCTAAGGAATCAACAAGAAAGTTAATGATAAGCCTAGTAGGAATAATAAGTGAATTTAGCAAGGTCGAAGGATACAAAGATAGAATTTTATAATTAAATTATGTATTGTTCCATAGCAAATTATCTAGTGGACTAAAACAGACATTTGCTGTCTCATAGTTTTTGTGGTCAGGAATTTGAGAGCAGTTTACATACTGCTTCTGGCTGAAGGCCTTTCAGTGAGGTTGCACTCGAGATGTCAGCCATAACTGCAGTCATGTGAAAGTTTGACTGGGCTTGAGGATTAATGTAATGTGGCAGGAAGGTTCAGTATTTTACTACAGGTGGTCAGAGCCTCAGAGCCTCACCATGTGGACCTCTTCATTTGGTGACATGGTAGCTGGCTTTCCCCCAGAGTATGCAATCCAAGAGAAAGAAAATAAGATGAAATAAATGATATCTTTTATAACCTAATCTTGGAAGTAACATACCATCACTTTTGTAAACTGTATTGGTCACAAAGACCAATCTTGATTCAGTGTGAGAGGGCACTATACAAAGGCCTGGACGCCATGAAGTGAAGAACATTGTGGCCCTTCTTATCCAAGCTACCATAGTCCACCTTTTGGCCCCCAGAGATCCATCTCTCACAGTCCAAAATATACTTACCCCCTCCCAAGGCCACCCAAAAGTATCATTCTATTACAGCATCAGCTCAAAGTACAGAATCTCATTAGGTAAAACATGTGCAGTAGATAAACCTTAAGTACAGCAACCAAAGTACAGTTCTCCATTTGAAGACCTGTGAACTAATGCACAGGTTAGTAGTCCTTGATTAGGACTCAAAGCATGAGAATACTTCTCCTTGGCTTTTAGTTCCACCCTTTGTACTCTTGGTTCTACCGTTCAAGTCATCCTTTCTTTTATTGTAAAGTTAGCACATGTTTGCAGCTGAATAGTTTTCTCATCCTCATTTGTGTTTGCCTACATTGGTATCCAAAAGCCTCTTTTAATTTTGTACTGTGTCTGTCCCTTTAATACGAAACTGTAAAGTGTTTCTGTGAATATAACTCTTAAATTCTTTTTACATCCCTGTGAACTTTATTAGGGATTCACTCCATTAGACAAAAGCCACACCCATTAATCTCTTCAAGATAAGCTCTTCTTTAACTTGAAATAGCTGATGGACAGCCCCTTTATTAAGCCTTTAAAATTTTAATTGTTTGGTTGAGAGCATCTGTGAGACATACCCTAAAGGTATACCAAAAGGTACCTTTTGTCTGATTGAACTAGGTTCTCTGCAGCACTGTTTTTCACCTTTCAGAATAGCTCTGCATCTAGTAAATAAACTTATAAGGTAATAAAAAATGTTTACACCTGGATTGGTGTAGTTTGCTGCATGAATTTACATTTTTATCAAAGCTTACCAAATTGTACACTTAATATGACAACACATGGAATGTTATCACATAACTGATAGCACCACTGTCAGCGCTTCCATTTTGTGGAATTTCTCTTCTTCCCTTGGAAGACCTGTAAGTGAACCGTTTATCATATAGACTAAGTTAGGGCACTATTGTTAGTTCTTACCAGTTGTTATTGGAGCTTAATTTTCTTCTCAATTTTGGAATAACATAAGTAAAAAAAAAAATATATATATATATACACACACACACATATATATATATATATATATATATATATAAAACCCTTTTTTCCTATAAAGCAATAAATCACCTGTATACTCCCTGAAGAAACCTCGTTTAGATAATGGCATAACTTACATTCATTGAGAATAGATAGGTTGCCAAGTAAGAATACTCTACCTACCTGAGGCTTGGCTTTTTATGAGGCTATAAGCTTGACCTGGAAAATAGATAAGAAGGGGAAGGAAGTATATTTCCATGACTCTTTTGCTATGTAAGCAACCTTAACTTTCAACAGTCCTCTGAGAGAGATTAGAGAAGGTAGAGAAAAATTCTTCCTTAATCCTTAATCCCATTTCACCCACAAAGTCCCACTAGAGGAGGTATATTAGAGTGGTAAAAATTACAGGTGTTTAAAACCGTTGAGATATAGATGTGATTCTCACTTCTGCTGCGTAATAGCTGCTACAAGTTGATTAAGGTTTTTGAGTCTCTATTTTATCCTATGCAACATTTACCAGCTATTTCATAGAGCCAATTAAACAGTAAAATATATATAACAAGTTATCACAGTGAGAGTGTGGGTTTAAGTACCCTTGAACAGGAGCTGCTGCAATGATCTCATTCATTTGTGTGATTAATACTGACCGTTTCAAGCAAGGTAGAATATTTGAGATTTCTTAAACTTGTAAATATACCAGTAAATGTTTTTAATAGGACAATATGTTGTGTTTATTGAATAATAACTCAATATTAATAATTGTTAATAAAGGCTATTACTAGCTGAAACTGAAAGTGGAAGTATTGTTGTCATCTATGTTTTTCTGGGCATTCAGTTGTGCTAGCACATTTGACCTGATATTCCTTGGCTAAAGAACTACTACATGTCAATTGAATTTCCTGTTTACAGTAAATATGTAAGAAAGTTTTTTTCCAAGTGAGAAATAATGATGATAGACCATGGTAGTAACAGTTGAGACAGAGAGAAGGCAAGAGATGTGTGACTTGTTTTGGAAGTAATGTCAGCAGCCATTGCTATGAATTGGAATTGGGTAGTGATAGCAAGAGAAAAAGCAAGGGCAACTGAGAGTTGTTCTTTGAGTACAGGGCAGATATTATTGCCATTTTCTGAGACTGGGAAGACTAGAAGAGGGCTAACCTGTGTGCGACAGGAAGGAAACAAGAGTTTTCTTTTGGCCAGGTTGAGGTTGAGGTGCTTATCTAGACATGCAAGTGTACTTGTCAAATAGAAATTTGAATTAATGTGTCTGCAAACCCAGAAAGATCAGGGCTAAAACTATAGATTGAGTATTCATGATTATATAGATTCTGTTTAAAGCTATGGAAGAAAGAACTTGTACCTAAAACCAGGGTGGGAAGCGCCAACGTTAAATGATCAGAAAGTTAAAAAAAAAAAAAAAAAGAGTGTCCAATGAGATGGGAAGAATACCAAGAGTAATATCAAGAAGCAAGGGAAAACATTGCTTTAAGAAAGCCAACTTGGGCTTCCCTGGTGGTGCAGTGGTTGAGAGTCCGCCTGCTGATGCAGGGGACACGGGTTCGTGCCCCGGTCTGGGAGGATCCCACATGCCGCGGAGCGGCTGGGCCCGTGAGCCATGGCCGCTGAGCCTGCGCGTCCGGAGCCTGTGCTCCGCAACGGGAGAGGCCACAACAGTGAGAGGCCCGTGTACCGCCAAAAAAGAGAAAAAAAGAAAGCCAACTTGAGGAATGATGCTGAGAAGTAAATATGATAAGAAAAGATAAACAGTCAGTGGATTTGTGAATCTACTGATTAATTCCAAAAGCATATTTTCCAGGCTTTAGAAATTTCAATATGTAAAACAGTCTATACAAAGTATTAATTTATAAAGCTAAAGCCTAAAATAGAAATAGTAAGTATTTCCAGCTTGTTCTCAGTTATTAAATTATTGGTTTATTTCTTTGTAAGTCATTGGTCTATGAATTTGAAGGATGTGAAAATGAATAATGCATGCCCTGAACGAATTTTTAAAATATGTTTTAAGGTAAAACACATCTTAGTTTTGGAAGGATATTATAAATTTTATTAGGTTAATTAATAATGATGACCAGACGTTCATCTTACCTGAGTACCCTCCATACTGAGGTATTATTTTTTTCTTTAAAGAGTATTACTTATATTACCTAAAGTTGTTATTTATACTGCAGAGGCAATCTGATATAGTGATCACAATATACTAGTCTGTACTAGGACAGACTGCTCAAATTTGAGTATCAAATCTCAGTAGGTACATATGACTTTGAGCAAAGTGTTAATCTCTCCATGAGAATCTGGTCTCTCTCAGAAGCAGAATTACTACGTAAGTGCATGTTCAAAACTACTAGATAATATCAAAGTTTTTCCAAAGTGCTTGTACCAAATTACTCTCCCTCCGGGTATATTCATGTAATAGAATGCTTTATATTCATGTATCATCATGTCCCACAAAGAGTGTTTTCAACACAAAAACCAAGTCACAGATAAATTCGTACAGAATATAGAGTTTAAAAATATGCAAAGCTAAATAATTATTAAATATTATTAAAGAATATACATTTTGAAAAGTATGGGGATGTTAAACGTGGTAGTCATGTGTAGAGGCAGTGGTTGGGGAGGGTGGACGTGTGCAATTAAGGCAGATATTTATTTTATATTCGTGGTATATTATGTGTTTCTGTCAAAATCATTGCATATACATAATATTTTCTTATATATGTTTAACGTTGCCTTAAAAAACTCAGTCTTCCCAAATTGTGTGTTCTCTGAGTGGCTCCCTCTACACCAACTCCATCCTCTACAATGCTAGTTTCCTCTGTATTTCTCTTCCCTTTGCCATCAGTGTATCATTTGGTATTTATTTAATGTCAAACTAAAAACGGAGTGGGATCAGTGAGAGAAAGGGTATAACAATCAGGCAGAGAATTCTTTCCCGGCATGAGTACTTACATAATCTGCCAGTCATGTGTATTATTTTATTACTTATTAAAAACAAACTACAGCCCTGTATTAACAATAACCGCCACCCTCATTGTACCTGAATGATGTGGTTATTTGTGTTATAATCATATTCAATAATTAATCAAATAACCACTAATGTGGTTCTGCTATGCATGTTTAACTTTTAATTTTCTTCTTGCATCCAGCATTAATGTCTCAGTTGTAATACAACTCACATACTATTGTGTGATTTGATGGGCTAAATCTCACATCAAGAATTTCAGGCTGCAACGTAGCAGATATACAGCAGATGGCACTCTGTAGGATCTCTAGGGGATGCTTAGTGGGTTCAGTGCTTCTGGTGGGGGAGGGAAGGAGAGAGCAGAGAGCCATTTAAGCAAATGATGCTGTGGAAAGCCTGCAATTGTGTTCCTCTGAGACACACTTTTACAGAAATTGTGTTTTATTCAGGTTTGAAAATCAGAAACAAAGTCATATTCAACTACAGTGAAAATGCCTATTTTTAATCACCGAGTATATAAAAGATGGTGTTACAAATTCAGACAACATAATGCAGTTGCTTAGGAGTAATATAAACTGTAAAGTGTTCACACGTTTACAGATTAGCAAAAGCGTTTTAACATCTAGTGACTCATTTAGATGCAGGACAGTTATTCCTTAACTATTTCATTTTAACCTTGATGAAAATGAAAACTTGAGAAAGCTAGTATTGACTTTTAATATAAATTTACTAATAGGAATACAGATGTTTAATATTTCAAGTATTGTAGTTTAAATAGATTATTTTCTATTATTGTTTTTTAAAGTGAAATAAGCTCTGTATAGTGGGCTAGCTATTAATAAAATCAAAATAACTCATATTTATGACAAATACATGTGATGACAAATAGATACATCTGTCTTGTTCTCTTGGTTAGATGAGCTTCTGTAAGTAAGAGGAGATGAGGAGTTTAAAAAGAATAATGAATTATTATGAAAACTTTTATTCACTTATCTCAAAAATAGACAAGTATTGTTTTGTTATCCATGGCCTTCATTAGGGGTCAGCAAAGTCTTTCTGTAAAGTCCTGGCCATATAGACTGTATTGCAACAACTCAATTAAGTAGTAGTAAGAAAGCAGATATATGATGTAAACAAATGAGCATAGCTAGAGTCCCATAAAACTTTATTTACAAAAACAGGCAGTGGACCAGATTTGGTTCTTGTTCTGGGCCTGTCATCCCATGCTACTTAAGAGGGAGGTATCATGATACTACTTCAAGTATCATGAGGAGGCACTGTGTAGTTAAGAGCATTAGTTTAAGGAGCCAGAATATACAGTCTATATTCCATCTCTTTACTTACTAGCTCAGTGATCCTAGGCAAGTTAAACCCTGCAGATAATAATATTAACATACCACTTAAGTTTGTTGAGAATATTAAATATGTTAATATGTTTTAAATGCATGGAACAGTGTTGGACACATATCAAACGCTCAACTTGTATTAGTTATTATTTTATTATCACAAAGTCTGAGGACCACTAGTGAAATAAAATGATCATGGATCTAACATTAGGCAAAACCTGAATTCAAATCTTACTTAGATCTACAATTCAGCAATGTTATTTTATTCTATTTTATTCAGTTTCTTTGATAAGCATTAGGTTTCCACATATAGAATAAGAGGATAAAAATTCTTATAAATTTTGTTGTGAAAATTAGATTTAAATTGTATCTGGCAGGTCTAAAGGTCTAAATAAATATTAGTTCTCTTCTCTTACCCCACTTTTAAAAAATGTATTCTAACATTACTTCTCAACTTGTTGCCCAGATTGAGATTTGATTCCAACTTCATAGCACTTCCATGATTCTTACTTCCTTTAGAACTGGCCTTTGATTTTGGTGTTCCTATCTCTTGCATGTTCCAGAGCTATAGTCTGGCCCTTAAGCCCCAGGTTTGTGGCAGAGATTATTTCACTGGTTCATAGAATTTCTAAATACTGCTAAACCTCTGATCAAACTGCATAGTGTAGTAAATTTTGGATAGATATCAGTGAATAAATAATATATCCAGATATAGTACCTATCTTTAGATTTTAAAATCTTTCCAAAATTTTATTTTTAAGAAATATTCATAAGTGTTTGCTGAAATAAAGTCTGTGTTAAAATCATTTTCTTGCAAGGGAGTCTATTTTACAGAAGTGATTTTCTTAGCTTCTGTTTGCAGCTAAGATATGATTTTTAATTTTTTTAAAAAATTTATTTATTTATTTATTATTTATGGCTGTATTGGGTCTTCACTTCTGTGAGAGGGCTTTCTCTAGTTGCAGCAAGCGGGGGCCATCTTCATCGCGGTGCGCGGGCCTCTCACTATCGCGACCTCTCTTGTTGCGGAGCACAGGCTCCAGATGTGCAGGCTCAGTAGTTGTGGCTCACGGGCCTAGTTGCTCCACGGCATGTGGGATCTTCCCAGACCAGGGCTCGAACCCGTGTCCCCTGCATTGGCGGGCAGATTCTCAACCACTGCGCCACCAGGGAAGCCCTAAGATATGATTTTAATTCATCTCTATCTTCCCCCAAACAATTCCGCTTTCACTTAAGGCGGCACTTTGTCTAGATTTAAACTTATGATTTAAAATATTATTTTAATAATGTAATCTAGGATGAAATTTAATATAATTCACAGTTACCTTAGTTATATTATGCTATTTATGTCTTATTTAGGGCTTTGCAAAAAGCTCGTAGTCAGCATATTGCTTTGTTTCATGTAACTCTTGGAACATCTACCATGGTTTGGACACATAGTTAAATTTAAAGTGTGGTCTAATTCAGTATCTGCTGAAAGTTCTGTGTCCCAATATGCCTCTATTGCTTATGAAACCTAACGCTATTCTGAATATTAAGGCCCACTTTCTGATATTACTATGCTTCCTCATTTACTACACATTCTTGAAAAAAATTATTTTATTTAAGGACTTGGCAGATGCTATGTCAAATTTAACTGCCACTGGAGAGATAATTGCAACCTATAAATATTCTTGAATTGTTTCTTCCAGACATTTCTCTTTACTTAGTTGACATCCAAGACTATCTATCCTACTGGCAAATTGTTTAGTACCTACCAAAGCTGCATTTTTTTCTCTCAAGAAACCTTCAGAAAAGGGAACCATTTTTTTGGTAATGAATAGTGGGCAGAAAAGCACTTAATATTGTGGATACATGTAACTCTGTGGACCACAGACCAAGAAACTGCTGGCATTGATCTGGGGAGCAAAAATCCTGCAGATACCATGTACATCTCTGTCCATACAGCAAATATAAGAATTCATTGTTGAAAGATAGTCACAGGATGTACTAATTCAAGTGTGGATTTGAGAATATTGCAATATTAGAGAACGGAAAAGGTACCAGGATGCCAGCTATGTGTGTGCCCACACATGTGTGTGCATGTGCACAGGTGTGTAGGTGTGTTGGGGGTTGTTGAGTATAATGTATTTGTATGTGTTGTGGTTGAGAGGCAGGGCTGGAAAGTGTCCTAAAAATATGTCCAAAAAGCAAATGCCCTAACTGTGTAGTTGTCATCTATTTGCTTCTTCCCTGGCAAATTAGATTTGGCCCTATTGGAAGATCCTGAAAACCTTGCAAAAAATAACAGGATGCTCATAAAAGACACATGAGGGCATATGTCTGCATTCACAGTCTTACTTCTGAGTAATTTCTTGGTATCCTATTATCATCTCTTACTGGTTTTCTTCACTAGAATCACTTGAATAGATTACCTTTTAACGACTCACCTCTCCCTGTCTTTTATATTAGCCTTCAGACGTTTCATATATTTTTACTACCTTCAGGGAATTCTTGGTTTGTTTGACCAAACAGAGTGGGAGTGACCTGAGCTCCACTTTAAATCTCATGAAGTATCTCCTCACACAGGACTTAACGATTTCCCAGTCCTTTCCTCCTCCCTACCCCGCCACACACATCCTTTTCATTGTAAATCACAGCTCAAGAGAAATGGTGTTTTTCCATCAGTGCTTCAGATATTCACAGTCTCTCAGCTCATCATGCAGCCCCCCATCAAATTGAAATCCTGGTCATGGGATAATGAGCATTTAGCTTTAAAGAAGATGTGGCACATATATACAATGGAATATTACATCAGCCATAAAAAGAAACAAAATTGAGTTATTTGTAGTGAGGTGGATGGACCTAGGGTCTGTCATACAGAGTGAAATAAGTCAGAGAGAGAAAAACAAATACCGTATGCTAACACATATATATGGAATCTAAAAAAAAAAAAAAGAAAGGTCATGGAGAACATAGGGGCAAGACGGGAATAAAGATTCAGACCTACTAGAGAATGGACTTGAGGATATGGGGAGGGGGAAGGGTAAGCTGGGACGAAGTGAGAGAGTGGTATGGACATATATACACTACCAAACGTAAAATAGATAGCTAGTGGGAAGCAGCTGCATAGCACAGGGAGATCAGCTCGGTTCTTTGTGACCACCTAGAGGGGTGGGATAGGGAGGGTGAGAGGGAGACACAAGAGGGAGGAGATATGGGGACATATGTGTATGTATAGCTGATTCACTTTGTTATACAGCA
The DNA here is from genome assembly GCF_005190385.1 of Monodon monoceros. Lineage (NCBI taxonomy): Eukaryota > Metazoa > Chordata > Mammalia > Artiodactyla > Monodontidae > Monodon > Monodon monoceros. Next base: position 9,759,831 of record NW_021703777.1, read on the forward strand.
GCAACTAACACACGACTGTAAAGCAATTATACTCCAGTAAAGATGTTAAAAAAAAACAAAACGAAATCCTCAATTATCTTATTGTAATGAGAATTCTTTTCCTTAACACCATCATTCCTGTAGCTGTTCTTGGTAGTTTAACAACTATTCTCCTGATTATAAACTTATGTGAGGCTTTTACACTATGCAGAACGTGAATCAAGTTGACTGCCTGCCACAGCTCCACAGAACATTTTTCTGTAAGATTACTGAGGGTGAGACCTGGACAGGAGCCGGAACTCTACTCCTGTTTGTGTTTGAGGAGTAACTCTACTAATTCTGTAGTTTTTTTCTTTTTTTCTCAGATAGTTACATGCGACTGTATTTATTATCTTTAACAGGATTTTGTAGACATCAGTGATATTGATCAGTTTAGCAAGTGTTACCATGTTGAACTTCTTAGAAATGCTCTTTATACTCTGCCCTGAATATTAAAACAAACCATCGGAACACAAACTATCATGGCTTTTTTTCCAAAAGTGTGCTGTGTATTTGTAAAGTAAATAATGTGAATGAAATGCAGTGAATACTCAGTAATGATAAATCATTATGAAAAATGGGATCCATTTGTGACAATTTTAAAAATAGTATTGATATTCCCAAATGTATACAAAATATTTCTTTAAAGTAGCACTGATTGTAGGATGGGGCATAGGAAAATAAAAAGGAAAATTCAGATATAGTTTATTTTACACTTCATTAGGACAAGTTCAAATGGACCTTGTCATTTCTCCTAAGAGTTTAGGAAGTGAAGGAAGTTCAAGATAGTAAGAAATCTAGATGAATAAAGAAACTTATCAATCAGTGAATAATAACCACTGTTATTTGGCTTGTGATAGGTGATACTTTATTTTATTTTTTTTTATTTGTTTTTTTTTGGCTGCACCACGCAGCATGTGTGACCTTAGTTCCCAGACCAGGGATCGAACCCGCACTCCTTGCATTAGAAGTGCAGAGTCTTAACCACTGGACTGCCAGGGAAGCACTAATAGGTGATATTTTAGTAAAAATGAAATAATCATGCCTGCATTTAAAATTTAAATGGGAAAACACTTTTAAAATAAGGTGTTTTTTATGATAATTTAATTGCACCTCCATTTCTTAAGGGGATTTATTTTTTAATGACTCACTGCTTTTTTAAGTTCAATATTAGATTATTATGTGGCATTTTATTTTATAGGCCCTTTAATTCAATTTATACATAGACTCACAGTCTTCTGTTCAGTTTTTTCCACAAATATTCACTGAATAACAGTCTCTGAAGCTGCAAAAAGAAATAATGAAAGGAAGAAGAAAGGAAGGAAAGAGGGAAGACAGGACTTGCCCTCAAGAGAGAGGTATGCAAGGTTCTTATGTTTACAAAATAAAATCAAACTTAGACCCTGGAGTTTCTATGGGTGTCACGCACAGTTCAAGAGACAGATCCCCAGAATTTATATGTTGAAGCTGTAACCCTCAGTGTGACTCTATTTGGAGATAAGGGCTTTAAAGTAGTAATTACAATTATATGAGGTCAAAAGGATGGGGCCCTAGTCCAATATGACTGGTGTCCTTATAGTAAAAAAAAAAAAAAAAAAACAGGTACCAGGAATGCACCCATGCAGAGGGAATTTGGCCTTAGACAGGCACAGAGAGAAGACCATGGGAACAAACAAAGATGGTCACTTGTAAGCCATGTAGAGAGGCCTCAGGAGAAACCTGATTTCCCAACACCTTAATGTTGGACTTCTGGCCTCTAGAACTTTGAGAAAATTAATTTCTGTTATTTAAACCACCCAGTCTGTGGTATTTTGTTATGGCAGCTCTGGAAAACTAATATACCAGCCAAGCTCCCAAATAGAACAAACCAAGCCAAAAGTAGATTTTTGCACAGGGAACCTGGGACTTTGTTGTACTATTCCAGAGGACCACCAAGAGAGTGACATAGTCTTACAGTATTAATGAAAAACAGAAACTAGCTGCTTGTTCTTACACATTCATCTGTGCATGTGGCAGAAAGGCTCAACAGCTTTGTACTCATATTAAGAAAGGGGCAATGCTCCCTGAATGGCTTCACTCTTAAATGGCCAAGAGTCTAAGTTAATTTTATGCTAATTTCTTTGTGCAGAAGTGTGTCTGAAAGTAGCAGTCCTAACTAGAAACTAATTTGTTGTCAATATGCAGGATTTACTAGAGGAAAGGTTATTGAGGGGGATGAAGATCAGTTTAGACTGATCCGGGTTTGAGGTAATGAGTGTGGAGTGGAACAGCATCAATAGGTATCTAGGAAAAGAGAGGAAACTGAAAGCTGTAGGTGAAGTGAAGAGATTAATGACTGATTTTTGTATAGGGATAGAGGAGAAAACATATGAAAGATTGTTTTGATATTATAAACCTGGGGAGTGGAAAGAATGGCACTGCTCAACTTGAAAGAGGAAATTCAAACTTCTAGTTCTGGAGACAAAATCATGAGCTTGATCTGATTTATGCTGGATTTGAAGTAGTGGTGTCTTATCCAAATCGCTCATTCACCTGACTTCTGAATAAGTCATCAATACAGAAGAGGCTAGGATAAAAGGCCATGCCTAAAGTTACACATTTGTTAATTTATTTGCTTAGATGTGCTTAAGTGTTGATGTGATTCATTATCCTTCTGTGATTTTTGAAGTGAGCAAGGTTAGGGAAAGTTAAGAGAGAAGAGGAGAAACAAGTGGGTCTGAAGAGAACAGAGGTAAGGTATGCAAAGAAGCAGAGTTATAAAATAATTAGCATATATATACTGCTTACAGGGTACCAGGCATTATTGTTAAGCCATTTACAAATATTATCCCATTTTACCTTCCTAACAGCCCTATGATAACGGTGTTCTTATTATCATCTCTGTTTCATAGGTAAGGACGTTGAGATTCACAGTGGTTAGGCATTTTAAGTCAGGATTTTAAATAGCCAAGGCACTGTGAGCTTCAGAGCACATACTCTTAACCACTTTGTTATGCAGCCTCTCCAAAATAATGTATAGATTTGGTGAAAATAGAGCGTAAAAAGAGTGGGGGGAAGAGGGAGAATATTCTTAAACAAAAAAGGCAAGATTGTCGTAGTCGAATCTTCTGTAGAAGTAAAGAGAATAAAGTTTGTTGGATTAAATTAAAAATGAAGTCCTTGATTTAAAAAAAGGACATGTTAAGATAATGACAGGATAGGCGGGATTCCAGACTTCTAAATATTTTGGATGAAAATTAGGATGAGAAAGGAAGATTATGAATGGAAATAGTCATTCTTTAAAAAACAGTTTTTTTAAATGAAGAAAGGGGAGATCATTGGTGAGTGGAAGAAAGCACCACTCTCTGGTGCACTCCCTTCAGTTGCTCATATCTCTCTTAAATATAGTCGTTGCTCTGCATCTGCGGGTTCAGCATATAAGGATTCAACCAAAGACAACTGAAAATATTCGGGGAAAATTTCCTGAAAGTTCCAAAAAGCAAAACTTGAATCTCCCATGTGCTGGCAGTGATTTACATATATTTACATTGCATTAGGTATTGTAAGTAATCTAGAGATTATTTAAAGTATACAGGATGATGTGCATAAGTTTTGTGCAAATACTACATCATTTTATATTTGAGAATTGAGCATTCAAGGACTTTGGTGCCTGCAGTGGATCCTTCACACTCAACATGTACGGAAATAGCGCTTCTTAGTATTAATGTTCCCTTTCCCCAAATATCTACATGTTGTTTTCAGCACCATTTCCCTAAATGCCAAAGCTTAAAACTGGGCTCCCACTTTGACACAGCTTTCTTCTCAGCCAGTGTGTCACTAAATCTCTAAAATCATTCTTTTCTCCCTCATCATTTACTCTCTGTATTTGTTACTTTCTGTAATCAATTCTTCAGTCAAAAATTTCATTGCCTTAAGTGTACAAAATAGTACAGTAGTCTCATAACCAAGAAACAGCATTGAGAAGTGTCTAAGAGCAGAAGCTATTAAGTTGCACAGACTTTGGGTAGAATCTCATCTCTCATATTTGCATACTGGTGCCTTTGGGGAAGTTATTTAATGTCTCCAAATTTGTTTCCTCTTGTGTAGAATGAAGAATTAAATAATAATAAGTGAGAATACTAATACTTGTTGCATAGTAAAAAAACACATGAACAAATGAGAGAGAATAACTATTATGTTTCACCTTTCTCTTCCCTAATCCTTTCTTATGTTTCATCATGCTATTTTTCTTCAAAACATTCCAGCAACCCCTGATTTTATAAAGTCCAACGCCTCACCCTTTATTCAGAGATCTTCATAATTTGGTTATCTAGCTTTATCTCCCAGTTAACGTCTCTGCTCTGCTCTGGTCAGTGTGCCCTTTTTATTCTTCTCTAGATATGCCATGTTGCTTTCTTACTGCAAACTTCTGCACATTTTATTCCCTAAGGCTTGGCATGCCCTTCTCCACCAACCGTGCCTGTGCAAATTCTTAACCTTAAATTTCACCTCTTTAACAAGCCTTCCTTGATGTTCTTATTGGCTCTTACATGCATTTAATCATCCACATCCTTGCACTATAAGTTAGTTATGAAGATCAGTGTAGGTGTTTCCAGCTAAAGACCACATCTTTGTCTCCTTTGTATTTCCCAGAGCACCTAGCACAACAGTGGGTAGGTGGGGCTGACTAAATATTCTTCAGTGTAAGAAGAGAGCATATAGATATTACCAAGAGAAAGAAGATAATTTTATTTTCTGAATAAATGTCTTAAATTTATTTTTTTAAATTTTAACTGAAGTAATGCCACAGGTGCATATTGAATACTTGTTGAGTCTTATAAACTTGATTCTTGATTTCTGGATTTTACAAAATAAAGGATGCCAGATTCATTCTTTCTGAATTTGTCATTAATATTTGTATTGATACATAAATGCACAGATAAAATATTAAATTTGTATAATTATTTTAAATATTATTAAACCAGCAGCAAAACCAACACTCATATAAACAGTTTGCTACTTGACCTAAATGTGTTGTCCTTAATGACAAGCCCACGTTAATTCAGCTTGGAAGACAGACATAGTGTTTGCTTCTGGGGCAGAGGACAAATTCACTTTTTGGCAAAAGCAGAAGAGATACTGTCTTCCTCTAGGCCAAAGTTTGGGCAGCTTTGCTAGCAGCACCTTTAAAAGATTGTAATTTCCTAAGCTTGGGCTCCTTCAGTTGTGATGCAGTATGTGTGCCATATCCACCTGGGATGCTCTGCATAGCCTCAGTGGGATTTGGGGGGACAGGGTACTCAAGGGGAGCGATGAAAACATTAAACTCATGCTGCCTGATGTATCCTGAGTAGTAAAGTCCCTGTGTCTCTGACCCAGAAGTCTCAAGTTTTCTGCTAGTATCCATGAAACTGTGGCATGCTAATTTATAGTTATTGAGTACAATCTCAGAACTTTCATGGTCTTTTCAAAGTTCATGTGCAAAATATTCTTCCTTTAGAAATAATTTATAGTGAATTTAAAAATCATAAATGTATAGGTAAAATTACTTCCTAAATAAAATAAATCTAATGCATTAAATTCAAAATATTTTGAAGTATAATTTTCGTATTTCAGAATGACAAAGTGTGCAGTAAAATAATGCAAAAAAATAAATATAAAATAAAATAATGCAGCCACATGTTCATACTAGAATCAAGACTTCCTGGTTTTGTGGTATCCTTTATAAGAATGTTTTCATGTGATTGTAGAACTAGTACTGAAGAGCACACCTATCAAACTCATTAATATTTTTTCACTGAAAATATGGGGTGTTACTTTTGAGGTAGAGAAATAGGAATACGTTTGCATGCATCACAAGTCTTTCAACTGCCATATATTTCTTACCAGGCAAACTACTTCTCTTTATAAAATAGATCTCTTTGGAAATAAAAGTTCATATTTCTAAAACAATTAACCTTGCTTTGAATTTTCAATTATCAGAACTCGGCAGGTGTTTTGCAGCTTGTTTTTATTTTTAATGATAATAGATTATTCACTTTTAAAAGCAAGTTGCATGGTCATGAATAGAGAATAAAATTTTTATAAAAAGTGTTTTTATATGTTTGTATATATTTTTATATGTTTTGTATGTTTAAAAAAGCCTGGGCGTATGAGGAAGGCTGCACATCAAGCTGTTATCACAGTTTACCTAAGGAACAGGGAGGTAGAAGAAAATAGTTGACTTTTCCTTTGCATATCTGTACATTGATGTTGTTTTCTCCTGCAATGTGAATTTATTGTTTTTTATCCTGGAAAGGCAAACTAATAAAGTATTTTTAATAAAATAAACATAAGTATTAAAGAAACAAAAAATGAATTAAATTAAAATAGGCAGCCCTGTCAGAGTAAATTATTTATAGCAGTATTTTAGCACAACAGGATATCAATTTATAAACCTGAATAAAAATTTGAAATACTTAATTTTTTTACCTATGTTTTAGGATTTCCTACTAAATTTAGTCACCATAGTACCTATTTTGTATTTCATATAACTTAGGGCATCTTGATGCTCTACTTTGCACAAATAAATTTTTCCTTATTTTAAAACATATAGAGTGGCAAGTTTTACAGTTACTTGAAAATATGTAATTCATCAAAAATATATTAGTCAATTTGAACCATGAAAGATTATGGGATCCCTTAACTTTTGTTTTTGTTATGGGATAAAATTAAAATCAGATTATGTTAATTCATTGGGATAGTTCATTTAACAGTATTTAATTATTCTCCAAGGGGTAATATTGAGTAGTTTATCTAATGGAATATAGTGGAATATGATGGAATAGCTAACATATGCTTTATAATTTTCCCTAAGCTCTATTATAAAAAGGGAATCCTTATTATTCATTTACTTGAAATATTTGAATTCTTATATTATTTTTATATTTTATATCTCATTTTGTATGTTATATTTTAACTTTATTTTTTGGTTATATTAGAATGTTCTTATATACGAAAGATATTTTTAAATATTTAGGAATTAGGTATATGTTTTTAATGAGCACATTTGTACTTTTCCATTCTGACTATGCATTGCTTGTTTCTAGCTACCGGCATACCTCGTTTTATTGCACTTTGCTTTATTGCACTTCACAGATAGTGTGTTTTTTACAAATTGAAGATTTGTGGCAGCCCGGCATCAAGCAAGTCTATCTGCACCATTTTTCCAACAGCGTTTGCTCACTGGCTTTCTCATTGTCACATCTTGGTAATTCTCACAGTATTTCAAACTTTTTCATTATTATTATATTTGTTATGGTGATCTGTGATCAATGATCTTTGATGTTACTACTACGACTCACTGAAGGCTCAGGTGACGGTTAGCATTTTTTAGCAATAAAGTTTGTTTGGTCTTTTTTGCGGTACGCGGGCCTCTCACTGTTGTGTCCTCTCCCGTTGCGGAGCACAGGCTCCAGACGCGCCGGCTCAGTAGCCATGACTCACGGGCCCAGCCGCTCCACGGCATGTGGGATCTTCCCGGACCCAGGCACGAACCCGTGTCCCCTGCATTGGCAGGCGGACTCTCAAACACTGCGCCACCAGGGAAGCCCTGCAATAAAGTATTTTTAAATTAAGCTATGTACATTGGTGTTTTTTAGACATAATGTAGTTGCACACTCAATTAACTACAGTATAGTGTAAACATAACTTTTATATGTACCCGTGCTGAGAAACCAAAAAATTTGTGTCACTCACTTTATTGCGTTATTTGTCTTATTGAGCTGGTCTGGAACCAGACCCACAATATCTCTGAGGTATGCCTGTATGCGTTGCTGCATTTCTAAAAATGCATTTATATGCAATTGCATAACATTATAAATTTTTAAAAATCTGTGCACGTATCTTTTCTTTAATAGAAGACAAAGTTTTTTCCATCATTTATTCATTCATTCAAATGCCATTTATTTAGCCTTACTACATGCCTAATCCTGTCTCAGTTCTTCGAGATATATTAGTCACATCATTTGTAAGTGAAGGAGTCACATCCAACATAAACGTCTTTGGGAATCTATTGCCACACAAAACTAGGAAGTATAAGATTGAGTATGGTGCCCTTGCCAGAAAAAGAGATTTAGACGGGATGCTGGACTGGCCAGATCATAGATTTTCACTGGATAGGTAGGAGTGGAGAGGAAGAAGATAAATAAAATTGAGATTGATTCTTATCTTCAGAAATTTCAATTAATTTCAGTAGATAGAGAAAGCAGCACAGTCGTTTATAAAAAATCTTATCAAGTGATAAGTTTATATATTTAAATTTGGATTATTCTAACAACTGTTTATATTTTAAAAGGAGTTAGATTTCATATATTCTATTCTGTGCCTATAGATGACAATATCACTATAGAAAAAAAGTGTGTTTGAACTCTTACCTGGTGATATGTGACAGTGTAACTACATGAATTTTAGTTTTGTGTTTCTCATGTCAGATATAGCAGGTTCAATAAAAGTACAATGAGTCTCTGTTTATATTAGTTATGGATAGTTAATCATAATAAAGTTTTATAATAGGGTCCTTATATCTGCTGCTCTTTAACTAAAGAATCCTGGTTTGATGAGGTGAAAGATGCATTTTATGAACAAAGTTCTATAGCACATTTTGTGCGGTGCTTTATGGCATGACATTAGCAGTGTAGTGTTTTCATGGCTTTTGATAGCTATTTGATGTTGAAAGAGAGCTTTGGAAAATTTTCATTGTCTTTTCTTTCACATTAAAATAAAAACATTCTATTCTTTAACCTTTGCTTTTCTTGTCCATCCTATAAGGACAAAACAGTTCTTTTTCTAATATTTGGAGTGCATTTGTGAAACTCTGAGGATGAGTATGATCAGATCTAGAAAATTTTAATCTGAACTGGTCTGGCTTAGACGTCTCTGAGAAAACCCACTGTGTTCTCAGATTGGTCCTAATGACGTAGGCTGTTTCTTTATAGTTTTCAATTTCACGGATCCTGGTTTGGGCAGTATTAAGAATATCTTTAAAACTTTGAGAGTTGCCAAAATATAGTTTGAATAAACATGTAGGTAGGCATTTATTCGGAATTTAAATGACAAATAGAAAGATAGGTCCAGACAGAGGCATTCTTAATTTTATATTATCTGACAACCTTAACCACCTTTTTAAACGCTATCCCTTAAATCCATGAAAATCAAGGGCATGAAAATCACTATACACATGACGAAATATTTTAAGAGATTATGTGAAGTTATTCTCAGCCATTTTCTTTTACTAACATCTTGCCTGCTCAAGTCTAGAAGAACCTGCCTGAATTTCTTCTATTTTCCATTACCCTCAAATTGTTTTGACCACCTTTTTACTTCATCTGTTGCCGTCGATAGAGAAAAAGATATTCAGTTGTTTGACATGTTGATACTCAAAATCTTTATTTTTAAGGGTTTTGTAAATTGTTATTGTTCAACAAAATAGATTTTTAAAAATCTCCTTAGAATGGTAAATGCCCCCAATAAAAGATCTTTGTGTCTCCGATGACTTATTTCCTCTGCTTATCCTATAACTTTCTAAGAGAAGTGTGTTTAAACCTTCAACTATGAATTGTTTTATTTCTCCTTTTTGTTCTATTAGTTTTTGTTTTATATGTTTTAAAACAATGTGATTGGATGGATCAACTCTTTTATAATTATTATAATATATTAATTTTATCTCAAACTGTGTTGTCTACTTAGTCTAATATTAATATTGCTGTACTAGTTTCTGTTGGTTACTATTTGCCTTGTGTGTATCTTCAATCTTTTATTTTTAATATTTCTCTATTCTTATGTTTTACATGTTGTTCTAATAGATATAATATAGTTGGCTTTTTCCCCTTAAATGACAGATTTTAAAATCCTTATCTTTTAACTGTAGACTGTATTTTGTTTGCCTTTATTGTAGCTACTGAAATATTTAAATTGAAATGTATGTTCTTAATATTTGTTTTTCTGTTTGTCCCACTTGTTCTGTGTTCCCTTTTGTATCCCTTTGGGTTAATTATTTTTAAAATTATTCCATTTCCTCTTTTATTATTTTGTTAGTTATACAATATTTAAAATCTTTCTTCTTTGTAGTTATGCTAGAGATTACAACATATGTCTTTGACCTCAAAAAACATAATTTAAATAAATATGTAATTTTCTGTGTAATGTTAGGACCTTAAAACACTTATACTTTAATTACTTGTATTTCTCAGTCAAATCTTTAGATTATTTTAATTCTACAGATACATACCAATAATATATTATCATGCCTTCAATATTTGATAAGATTTACCCAAATATTTACTCCTTTCTTTGAACTTTATACATTCCTACATCTCAGTGTTTCTATCTGAGATTATTGTTCTAATGCCTGAAGAACTTTCTTCTTACTATTTGTTTAGTATGAGTATACTGTTGATGAATTTCTTCTGTCTCTCATTCTTTTTTTCCCTAAAATATCCATTTCAATTTTATTTTAAGCATATTTTAATAGATATAGAATTCTATGATTATAGTTATTTTTATTTTTAGCACTTTTATTTTCTGGCTTCCATTCTACTGGCATTTTTATTATTGCTTTTTGGAAGCTAATGTGTCTTTCTCTGGCTGGTTTTAACTTTTCTTTGGCTTTTGGTAGTTTGATGTACCTTTGTATAGAATTTTCTTTTTCTGTTTTTCCTTCTTGTGGTTCATATCTGTGGTTAGATTTGAAACCATCTGATCCAATATCTCTTCAAAATTGCTTCTGCCCATCTTCTCTCTTATTTACTTCTAAGATTCCAATTACTTATATGCTGATGTTTCACCATATACCATACGTTTTATCCTTATTGCCTGTTTTTCCATTGTTTATCTTCTTCATGTTTCATTATGAATATTTTCATCTCACCCATATTTCACTTCACTAATCACCTCTTTAGCTGTATTGAATCCACTGTTAGCGCATCTAATACTAAATTTCAATGACTATCTTTCAGTCTATTTGATTTTGTATCATAATTTTTAATTCTCTGCTGAAATTTTCCATCTTGCCATGTAATTTCTTAAACATATTAGTTACAATCAGGTTAAAGTCCATGTGTTTTAATTCTATATCTGGACCTCCTTTGGTTTTGTTTGTATATCTGGCTCTTTCCTTGTTATTTATTTGATTCTCTCTCCTGGTAGACCTGTTAATGGTTAATTAAATAGAGTAATTTGAGGCTGTAGATTTTATTAACTTCCTGCAGAAAGGGTTTACTTTTTTAGGTAGTTAAAATCTAGGCATTTCATCTCAATACAATCATGGATTAGAGTGATTCCAAGAGGAATGTCAGTCATTGGGAATCTAGTGGGATTACCAATGGAAGGAAAGACAGAAGTTTCTCAAAGGCCCCTTTTCCATGAAATATTTGAATTCCAATATTGCCCTCTTAACCCAGTGTCACTGCTGATAGCTCTTCATAAGATCTCTCATTCTCAGCCACTGCTTTCTGCTCATCTTCTCAGGTTTTGCTTTCAAATTTGCAAATGACTTTTAAAGGGCAAACTCTATTTTTCCCTGTACTCTCCACTACCACCACACTCAATACTTCTGACATCAGATGTCTAGGCATCTTCCCAGATGAAACAATTCTCCAATTCTCTACAGACACCAACTGAGTGTTCTACAATTCAATTCAATTCTGACACTATCTACCAGGAGTTAGCATCAGATTTCACAGGTTAAGGGCTCAGTTCCACAAGACTGCCCCCATTTCAGACACCAGTATCAAGTCCAGGTTGTCACCTATGCTTCTGACCAACCAGCTATAAATTGTAGGTTCCCAGAGCCCCCTCTTTTTGTTTGATAATTTGCTAGAACAGCTCACAGAACTCAGGGAAACAGTTTGCTTACTATATTACAGCTTTATTGTAAAAGAGTACAACTCAGGAACAGCCAGATGAAAGAAATACGTAGGGCAAGGTGTTAGGGGAGGAGCATGGAACTTACACGCCATTTCTCCAGGTATACACCAACCCAGAAGCTCTCCAAATGCCTTTGGCTAGAATTTTTTTTTTTTTTTTTCTGGCGGTACACGAAAAACGCCTCTCACTGTTGTGGCCTCTACCGTTGCAGAGCACAGGCTCCAGACACGCAGGCTCAGAAGCCATGGCTCACGGGCCCAGCCGCTCTGCGGCATGTGGGATCTTCCCGGACCGGGGCACCAACCCGTGTCCCCTGCATCAGCAGGCTGACTCTCAACCATTGCGCCACCAGGGAAGCCCCTGGCTAGGATTTTTATAGAGGATTGATTAAATTGTTGGGCATTGGTGATTAATTTCCAGCCCCTCTCCCTCCCTGGAGTTTGGGGAATGGGGCTGAAGCTTTCCATCTTCTAATCACATGGTTGGATCCACTGGCAACAAGCCCTCTTCCTGAGGTTACCCAGGAACCTCCACCCCCCCAGTCGTCTCTTTAACATACAAAGACACTTATTAATTGGGAGATACGTAGGGTTTTAAGAGCTGTGTGCCAGAAAACCAGAGCTGAAACAAAATGTATATAAAAATGTCACAGACTCAAAGGATAAATGTAACACCAAATATCACATTTATTTCTCTGGCTTCTGTTTTTTCTGGAATCTTGACTTTTCAGATCTTTGACCAATCAGGGCCTTGTGAGGTCTTTAAACAGATTTGTTTGGGGGTCAGAGTTTTCTAGTTTTTCTTAGTCTAATTTCATTGGTCTAATCCAGGAGTTAGAGAACTATGGTCTGTGTGCCAAATATATCTTGCCACCTGTATTTATAAATAAAATTTTATTGGAACCAGCCAAAACTATTTGGTTACATTAACTAATGTTTTATTTAAATTTATAGAATTTATGATAAAATAAATTAATGTTTGGTCTATCTAACCTCTTTCTAAAATAGATTTTAAATACATTTTAAGTTAGAGTCGCAAAGTTTGAGCCCAAGTGGAAATGGTGGATGCACTGTACAAATGGACCTCCATCCAATCCCACCTCATATATGATGTAGACTTTTAACAGAATTTGCAATCTCAGAGATGCCTCCAATCTTTCATATGCAAAATAGTATAGTAATAATTGTTTTAAGGTGAGTAAATGATATGAATGTGTATAAGACACTTGACAGTTGGTGCTCAAAAAAGGTACTGGGTATTATTGTTGCTACTTTCTTGGAATAAATAAATATAGTGCTTCTCATGGTGATTAAAATAAAGGAAGCAATATTCATTTTATTTCTAAATTCTGACATACTGTATCTCTTAAAATCATTCGTATTATTTAAATAGACTGATAAGCACTTTCATTACTGTGTAACTGCCTTCCCCTAACTCCAAACTATAACTTACCTAGAGAATCCCATATAATGAAGTTTGTTCATTTGTCTTTTTTCTTGTTCCTTTTAAATTATTATGTGGTTTTTAAAGCTGCTTTAGCACATAGACTAGGTAGCAGTCATAAAGGTAGTCGGTTATACCTTTTTTCTGTTAATTACAAGAATCCCACTTTAAACACAGTTTTGCAGAAGATCTTCATTTTTTTTTCCCCCTTCTGTGTTTCAAGAGTGTGTAGCTGCTTTTCTGCAACACCCAGGGGAGAATTAGCAAGTGTATTTGTGTGTAATTACTGGTAGAAGGTAGTGGAAGAATAGAAGACAGCAATGGAAGTCTCAATGGAAGCTCAACCAGAAGAAAAGAAGGTTGAAGCACAATATGCAATGAAAAGGACTTAACTGTAGCAGGAGAAGATATGTGTTAGCCCTAAAGGAGAACCTCCCAGTGCTGAGTGATAGTTATTGGACTCTGGCACAGGTTAGAGAGGTTATGGGATGACTCCAAAATTCCTAAAATGTCAGAGTCTCTTACGTGGGATCGTTTGTGATTAGTCTCACCGAAAATCATGAAAGTGCAGAGATTTTATACACATGGCTTTTGTACTTTTAAAAAACGTACAGGATCTACTCTCTCAGAAACCAAGGATCCAAGGCTGCCTCTTAAATCATATTTTCTTTCTTTAACAGTTATTATTATTTAGAAATACTCAGGCACCAAAATTATGTTGTAGTATCTTAAAGGATAGAATATTTATTTCAGAAATTGAGATTTCTAACTGGCAGTAGCTTATGATGCTTTTGTTCTCACGAGACAGGAATTAGGAACCATTTTGGTTAGGTTTTCTGATTTTGGGCAGGAAGATAAAATAGATATCCTGTGCCTTTTCACCTGCAATACTTTGTTAGTACATTAGTATATTACCATCTGAAACCCAGAGGAAAGAAATAATAATAATTTGTCTTGGTGTGCAGTTGGCAATTTTCTATACATTTATTTCATGAATTTCCTAATGAAGGAGGTAACATTAACTTCACTTCATAGATGAGAAAACTGAGGTCGAATCAGGTTCACTACTTTAGTCGAGTACTCAGTGAATAAGTAGTGAAACCTGGATTAGAACACGTGCCCGCTCAGTGCCACAGCCAAAATATTTCCACTCTACCATGTATTCTGGCTACACATAAAAACCACGGGCAGAACTTTCAAAATATCGATGATTGGAATGTTCAGAACCAGTGAGAATCACTAAAATATACTATTCTTCAAAATTTTTGAAATATTTATTTAAAAATATTTCAAACATGCATAAGTCAAATCTAAAACATAAGATTGTCAATTATGTTTTCTCTGTAACAACACTTTGTTGATGGCAGATGTTTGGTTATTATATCTGTGTGACCAAGACAAAATAATAATGTGCTATTATTATTACTTAATATATCCAGTTGTCAAGGATGACTGTTTTCGATTGTAGACACAAAATTTTAAATATTTTTTCTAGTTGTTTGAAAGCAAAACTAATGCCTAAGAACATAAGTTACCTGTGTACTACTACCGTTTTAAAGATAGGAATTGATTTTCAATTCAGGGATAATTATTTTAAAAAAAGAAAAAAAAAACTCTGCTTAGTTTTCAAGGGATTCTATGCACATAACTACTGTGAGACATTCATTTTTGAGATTAGTTTTTAAGAATCAAAGGATTAACTTAAAAATAACAGTGTTATGAATACAATGAAAATATAAAATGAATACAGTGTTCTCTATGTACTTCATTATTTACTAATGAAATAACATCATAATTTCTCATTTCATTACAAATTTCTAGGTAGATGGCCAGCAATTCAAAATGGGACTCAATGTAATGATATAATTTTGTGATTAGTGTGTCTCCTTTAAACTTGCAATCATAAATTTTATTTTAATTTGGGAATGTATTCACACAGCATAAATTCAGACTATATACACATGGGAAGTTTTTATTTTTTTGCTAAAAGCATTAAAGCAATTATGTTAAGTTAATACAATTTATTAGCACCATATTTTTTATACCTTTATATACTACTGTGTGGTTTACATTAATAAGTGTAATAACAATAAAATAACTCTGAATTTATACACTTGGGTGATGGATGTGTGTCTATTTACAAAGCTGCCTAAAAAACTGAAATATTAATTACATTTTTGGCATAAAGTAATATGCTTTTACTGAATTTTAGTGTCATGGTAAAGGGGATGTTGCCAAGAGTATTACATTAAAAATGAGTCTTGACAAATTCATGTCCATGTTCAGTGAATTTATTTTTCCATTTCTCTTGTCTTTTTATTAAATTATTACCCAATTCAGTTTTATTGAATGCCTACTAAGTTCAAGTACTCTGTTAGGTGGTAGGATATAGTATGGTTACAATCAGTAGTATGGCTACTGCCAGGATAGTAAGGAAGAGAAACATTAAACAAATACTTATGTGTCATGTATGTGGTGTGTTTTTTGGGCTTTGGGATACATAACAGTAATCCAGGGGGCGCGAGGGGTTCTGAGGACAAACATGCTGAGACATGAGGGGTGAGAGCAGAGTATTTCTGACTGAGGAAAATACCATTCTAAAGGCTCTGAGGCAAGGTGTTTAGAAGGCAGTGGTATATCGGCTTCCTGTTGCTGCTGTAACAAATTACCACAAACTCAGCAGCTTAAAATAACGCAAATTTATTATCTCACAGTCTTGCAGCTCAGAAATCTGGGGTGGAGATTTTGTCTGGTTTCTCTGATCTAGGCCTCACAAGGCAAAAATCAAGGTGTCAACAGCCTGGGCTCTTATCTGTAGGTTCTGAGGCTAAGGAGGATGGATGGAGGGAATTGGTTTCCGAGCTCATTCAGGTTGGTGGCAGAATTCACTTCTTTATGGTTGTAGGGCTGAAGTTTCCACTCCCTCGTTGGTTGTCACCTGAGAACTTCTCTCAGCAACTTAATGCCTCCTGCCTTCCTTGCCATGTTGCTCGCTGCAGTAGAGCATGGAGCTTTTTACAGTCGCATCTGACTCCCCTTTCTGCAGTGTGTCCTCTGAGTCTCCTTTTCTACCTTCATCTGGGGGAAAGCTCTGCTCTTCAGAGCCCACGTTGGTTACCTTGGGCCTACGCGGGTAGTTCAGGATAATCTCTATATCTTAAAGTCAACTGATTATAGGCATGCCTCATTTTATTGTGCTTTGCTTTATTGTACTTCACAATATTGTTTTTTACAAATTGCATGTTTGTGGCAACCCTGCATCCAGCAAGTCTATCAGCGTCATTTTTCCAACAGCATTTGCACATTTCATGTCTCTGTGTCACATTTCGGTAGTTCTCAAAATGTTTCAGACTTTTTCATTACTATTATATTTGTTATCGTGATCTGTGATCAGTGATCTTTGATGTTACTACTACAGCTCACTGAAGGCTCAGATTGTGGTTAGCATTTTTAGCAATAAAGGTTTTTTTTGTTAAAGTATGTATGTTGTTTTTTTGGACATAATGCTATTGCACACTTACTAGACTATAGTATAGTGTAAACATAACTTTTATATGCGCTGGGAAACCAAAAAAAATTGTGTGACTTGGTTTTTTGCAATATTTGCTTTATTGAGGTGGTGTGGAACCACTCTCACAATATTTCTGAGGTATGGCTGTAATAATTTTAATTACATTGGCCAAGTCTCTTTTGCCAGGTGTTGTAACATATTCAGGCTTGACACCGTGGGCATAGATCACGAGGCCAACATTCTGCCTACCACAGTATGGGAATTTCATCGCAGTTGAAGAAGTCAAGGAGCGTAGAGGCTAAGTCGTTGTTTGGATCATATATTTAGACAAAGAAGTCGGCCAAATAATGACAGGGTTATAGTGGAGAGAAAAAGTGATGTCAAACGCAAACACCTCCAGTAAATGAAGGGCAGTTACCTGGAGGTTGGCAGTTAACAGATACAGGGCTGGGTAGAGGGTGGCCTGAGCCTCACAGACAGGAAGAAGTATTGCAGACTCCGGAGAGGTGATCTTCGGGAAGCCTCATTGGAGTGCCCCATCAAGTGCTGAAGAAAGAGGTACCTCCAACTGAGAGAACTCAGGGGAATCCAAGTACATGAGAGAGGGCCAGGTTTCAGACAGGTCAGACATTAAACTGAAGGTTCTCACAAACAGTTTATGATGTTGAGGAGTTTGTTTACAATGGAATAGGCTTTCCAGGGCTAAAGCAGAAAACTGGGGACAGACGGGAGCAATCAGGGGAATGGATCAAGGGAGAATACAAATTGCATCACGGCGATGGGAACACTGGCGAAAGATGACAGAAAGTAAGGTCGAAGGCAAAGTAAATGAGTTGACTACAGATTTTCCAAGAAAATTAAAAACATATAATAATCCCTAGGAAGCAGATACTTTCTTTTAGTAGATATCAAGTGACCTGCAGAGGAAGTCCAGGAGCTGAGACCTGCATGGTCTTCAGTGGTGGGTGGTAGAGTTGATACCAAGCACTTTAGGGGCTTGGAGGTCTAGAGTGTGTGTGGTCCAAGTCAGCCATGTGTTTCCCTCATTATTTGTTATGTCTTATGAGAGGCAGTACATCCTAATGGTTAGGAACACAAACTGTGGCACCGGGGTGTGTGAGGTCCAGTCTTGGCCTTGTAACCGTGAACAAATTACTTCATCTCTGTGCCTCAGGTTCTTCAGCTGCAAAGTGGAAATGATGACAGTAGTGACCATTTCATTGGGTAGTTGCGCAGATTAAATAAGTACATGGCTATGATAAGTATTTGTAACTTTTAGCTGTTATTATTTTACAATTTTACAATTATTCTACAATTTTTACCTGCTTATATAAAATCTAAATATTATAGAACATGCAAGAAAAGTAAACCATTTTTCAGACTGAAAAATCTATGCTAAACAATAATTTTGTGTATGTCATATTGATTCAATTGTGCTGCCCAAGAAATACAGCATTAACCTCAGAGAGGTATATATATTATTGCTTATGTGTTCTGGCAGAGCTGCATCAACACAGTTGATGGGAAAATAGGTTACAGTTTAAGTGATTTTGGTAGATCTAAAGATGTCAATGTGAGTAAAGTAAACTTGCCTGATGGATTATTTTTTCTTTAATAAAAAGAGACGTGATCTTCTAGAAGTAATACTCTTGAGAAATATATTTGTCATTAAAAACAAAGGGAGTCAAATGATTTTCTAGGTATAGTAGTCACAATAAATATTTACTTGTCACCTACAGGGAGGCAGAAGAAATATACTGTCACTTCTGTTATTGGAAAACTGTCCATCTTTTTTCTAGCTCTCGCATCGAAGCACCCTCCCATGGGGAATTACCCTTGTACAACTCAATTTACTGCAGAGTAAAAAGTTTTTAAGATAAGGAACCATCTCCTAAAATGCTAGCCTGTTGCCATTTACGATTGCCATATAGTTCAAACTATACAATTGACAATTTGAAGCCTTCTAAATGCTCATTTGTATGCTGTGTGAGTTGAACATGTTCATTCTAATTTATTATTTTACAAAGAGAATATTCTAAATGCATTAGAGTATTAGATGCTGAATCTGATAAAAGGAAAAAATGATTTCAGAAGGATATTAAAAAATATCATTTACAGGGGATGTGAGATGAAATGTGCTTTCAAATATATCTTGATTAAAATAGTTAATTTCAGTAGATTGAAAAGCTTTCAAAGAATATTGATATCAGATATTAATCAATTGTTCGGTAATTGTGACTTTGGCGATTGTTTTTTAGATCAAC
Source organism: Monodon monoceros (assembly GCF_005190385.1). Classification (NCBI taxonomy): domain Eukaryota; kingdom Metazoa; phylum Chordata; class Mammalia; order Artiodactyla; family Monodontidae; genus Monodon; species Monodon monoceros. Next base: position 9,778,950 of record NW_021703777.1, read on the forward strand.
TTTTTTTATTCATAACTATAAAATTATACTATCACTTCAGCATATTTTGTTTGGACTGCTGGTTATTTTTCTTAAAACTTATATGTACAACGCACTTGGTTAAGCATTTTATAAGATGTAAAATTTATTCAATTTAGTTCCTGCCTTAGGGTACTAATGCAACTAAGGAAGTGAATCATGTACACACATAACTATTGTGTAAGATACAGTATAAGGACCACAGGGAAATGCAAAGCAGAAGAGATTATAAGAAGGGAGAGATTACCAGAAGTTTAACAATCAAAACTTTATTTTGCAGATAGACAATGGAAATATTAAGTGGAAAAACCAGGTACAGGATATACAATATAATCACAATATAGTAAATTCTAATAAGGCATATTTTTATGAATACACATATACAAATAGAAAATATTGGAGGGAAATGTCTTAAAACATAGTGAGTTATGCTATTAGGCATTCCCTTCTAATACTTTGTTGACAATGTGCTCTCAAGTTAAGCAGATGAGGGAAGTGAGAGAGGGCAGGGAAGTCAGTAAGTAAGAATGTGATGTCCTCTGGAGTCTAGATTCAGCCTGATCTCGTGGCAACTGGAGGAGACTTTGTTCTTTTGTTCTATGACTTTTACCATAGTTGGTCCCATCTTGAGGCAAAGGGACTGGCCTTTTCCAGTACCTGCATGTATTAGTTATTGACTTTGAAGAAGAGGACTGGTAATCTCCTAGGTGAAGCAGCTGCCTGTAGGCAAAGGGAAATTCTCCAAAGAAACCAGCTGTGAACCTTTAGCAGGCAACACTCATAGCAACTGGACCTAATAAGAGAGGTACAGACAGGCGCCAAAAGTGTTCTGTATACTTTATTGAGCTATCAAGAGTATAGCCATATTTAATTTCACACACACATACACACACACACACACACACACACTGATCAATCATTAAATAGTCATTGAGTATTTATTAACCACTCAAAATGAACAGTGAACTATTAGAGCTAAACACACACACAGACACACACACACACACACACACACACACACACATACATATAATCTTCTTTATCCAAGAAGATGTAAATATCTCTGGGGGCAGCAGTCAAGTGTATCAATATTTATGTGTAATGGGTTATATGCTAAAATAACATTCTACATTCAACTGTTATAGGACAGAGAAGGCTCAACTATTGATAGCTGCTGCATATATATTTTTGAAGTGCATGCAGCACAAAAAAAATAGATATGATTTTTTAAATTAAATTTTTAAGCCTCACTCCTCTGAAAAATTAAACTATGTGGAATATCTTACATCTATGGGATGCTGTATAAACTGTGTATGCCCATATACCTTCGCCTGTGATATGACATGTGTGGTAACATCTTATTTATCCAGTTGCCACTTATCTCCAAACTTTAACTAAAATATGCTATGGATCATTAGTGTTTGAAAGCAACATCCCTAGAGTCACAATAAAGGGAACAAAATGTTGTGCTGGCTGAGGCAATACACCCTACTATTGGGAAGATACAATTAAAAACAAAATCTCTTCCAACCCCAGAAATCCTCAAAGGTAGCAGAGAAAGAAACTACTTTTATGATTGAATAAGTGTTAAACCAGAGTGTGATGGGCATCACGGGCAACCATTACATGACTGCAAAGACAGAAAACTCACCCTTTTACATAGCCAAGCAGATACAACCCCTTACATACATGTTCTCAACATAAACAATAACTAGTCCTCAAGTAAAGAGAACTTGACAGCACCATTTGTCACACACAGTTCATCCCAAATTTACCTGGTAATTGGGGTGACCATCTGTGTTAATTGATTAGCTTTATCGGGGGAGAAACAGCCTTCTCATATCTTTTGAGAGTAGAGTTTTGCAGCTTGATGCAAGGTGCCCAAAATGTTGAGCAACCTCCCTCCCATAGGAACTAGGAAATAGGGGCTCTAGCTCCCTTGATGATGTCCCTGGGTCTAAAAGCTAACAAAAGGCCCATCTGGCTTTCAAAAGGATGCATACATTTCAAAGAGAGGAAAAGTACCTCCAAGTTTTCTAAAGTAAATGCTCTAAGAAAATGGAGGGGAAGGAAATATCTTCTATTATTTTTGACAGGGAGAATTAAACCTCTTATTTTAATTTTTATTTAATTTTACAGCACTCATGTTGGAACTCCTTAGGCCCCAGGGGAATCATTTACTCCTACTTCTGACATAGTTACAAAGTTCCAAATCCCACAGCAGCTTATCTTTTATCTAGGATGCAGGTTTCTTGTTAGAGGCAAACGTGCCGACTACAGCATGATGAAGGGACAGCGGTCAAATCTGACAGTGAATGAAGAGAGAATACTTATAAAAGGTGGGGAAGGATGAAAAGGAAGAAAGGAGCAAGGGTGGAGTAGGAAGAAGGAAGCAGTCAGGAGACTTTTCTAGTAGGAAACACAGTCTTGCTACCATGGGAACCCCTGAGGGCATCGTTTTATTACCACACAAAATTATAAATGACCTTTTAGAATATATCTTTATGATCACTAAATTGTTTAACACTTTCAATCCACAGTCAGTCTCCAGGCTGCTTTGAAGTCACATTCCTGATATCATGAAAGATGCCACTTCATCACGTCTCCTTCAGATTTCTCTCCTTTTCTCACAGCCTATAAGGAAGTATGCACATTTTCTGTAAGCAAGTGGTTGTTTTTTTTATAAGTATATTGGGGTTGTGTACAAATTATTGTGCATGTGGGTAAATCACCCCCAGGAAGCTTCAGGGAACCCTGACCCAGGATGAAAGCAAAGAGCAATTGCTTTAATGCAAGTATAAACAAAATGTTTTTTTCTTTTTTTTACATCTTTATTGGAGTATAATTGCTTTACAATGGTGTGTTAGTTTCTGCTTTATAACAAAGTGAATCAGTTATACATATACATACACTTCCCTCTTGAGTCTCCCTCCCTCCCACCCTCCCTATCCCACCCCTCTAGGTGGTCACAAAGCACCGAGCTGACCTCCCTGTGCTATGCGGCTGCTTCCCACTAGCTATCTATTTTACGTTTGGTAGTGTATATATGTACATGCCACTCTCTCACTTTGTCACAGCTTACCCTTCCCCCTCCCCATATCCTCAAGTCCATTCTTTAGTAGGTCCGTGTCTTTATACCCGTCTTGCCCCTAGGTTCCTCATGACCATTTTTTTTTTTTTTTTTTTAGATTCTGTATATATGTGTTACCATACGGTATTTGTCTTTCTCTTTCTCACTTACTTCACTCTGTATGACAGAATCCAAGTCCATCCACCTCATTACAAATAGCTCAATTTCATTTCTTTTTATGGCTGAGTAATATTCCATTGTATATATGTGCCACATCTTCTTTATCCATTCATCCAATGATGGACACTTAGGTTGTTTCCATCTCTGGGCTATTGTAAATAGAGCTGCAGTGAACATTTTGGTACATGACTCTTTTTGAATTATGGTTTTCTCAGGATATATGCCCAGTAGTGGGATTGCTGGGTCATATGGTAGTTCTATTTGTAGTTTTTTAAGGACCCTCCATACTGTTCTCCACAGTGGCTGTAACAATTCACATTCCCACCAGCAGTGCAAGAGTGTTCCCTTTTCTCCACACCCTCTCTAGCATTTATTGTTTCTAGATTTTTTAATGATGGCCATTCTGACTGGTGTGAGATGATATCTCATTGTAGTTTTGATTTGCATTTCTCTAATGATTAATGATGTTGAGCATTCTTTCATGTGTTTGTTGGCAGTCTGTATATCTTCTTTGGAGAAATGTCTATTTAGGTCTTCTGCCCATTTTTGGATTGGGTGGTTTGTTTTTTTGATATTGAGCTGCATGAGCTGCTTGTAAATTTTGGAGATTAATACTTTGTCAGTTGCTTTGTTTGCAAATATTTTCTCCCATTCTGAGGGATGTCTTTTTGTCTTCTTTATGGTTTCCTTTGCTGTGCAAAAGCTTTTAAGTTTCATTAGGTCCCATTATTTTATTTTTGTTTTTATTTCCATTTCTCTAGGAGGTGGGTCAAAAAGGATCTTGCTGTGATTTATGTCACACAGTGTTCTGCCTATGTTTTCCTCTAAGAGTTTGATAGTGTCTGGCCTTACATTTAGGTCTTTAATCCATTTTGAGCTTATTTTTGTGTATGGAGTTAGGGAGTGTTCTAATTTCATTCTTTTACATGTACCTGTCCAGTTTTCCCAACACCACTTATTGAAGAGGCTGTCCTTTCTCCACTGTACATTGCCACCTCCTTTATCAAAGATAAGGTGACCATATGTGCGTGGGTTTATCTCTGGGCTTTCTATCCTGTTCCATTGATCTATATTTCTGTTTTTGTACCAGTACCATACTGTCTTGATTACTGTACCTTTGTAGTATAGTCTGAAGTCAGGGAGCCTGATTCCTCCAGCTCCATTTTTCGTTCTCAACATTGCTTTGGCTATTCGGGGTCTTTTGTGTTTCCATACAAATTGTGAAATTTTTTGTTCTAGTTCTGTGAAAAATGCCAGTGGTAGTTTGATAAGGATTGCATTGAATCTGTAGATTGCTTTGGGTAGTATAGTCATTTTCACAATGTTGATTCTTCCCATCCAAGAACATGGTATATCTCTCCATCTGTTTGTATCATCTTTTTTTTTTGTGTGTGTGTGTGTGTGTGTGTGTGTGTTATGCGGGCTTCTCACTGTTGCAGCCTCTCCCGTTGCAGACCACAGTCTCCGGACACACAGGCCCAGTGGCCATGGCTCACGGGCCCAGCCGCTCCGTGGCACGTGGGATCCTCCCAGACCAGGTCACGGACCCGTGTCCCCTGCATCGGCAGACGGACTCTCAACCACTGTGCCACCAGGGTAGCCCCTATTTGTATCATCTTTAATTTCTTTCATCAGTGTCTTATAATTTTCTGCATACAGGTCTATTGTCTCCTTAGGTAGGTTTATTCCTAGATATTTTATTCTTTTTGTTGCAATGGTAAATGGGAGTGTTTTCTTGATTTCACTTTCAGATTATTCATCATTAGTGTATAGGAATGCCAGAGATTTCTGTGCATGAATTTTGTATCCTGCTACTTTACCAAATTCATTGATTAGCTCTAGTAGTTTTCTGGGAGCATCTTTAGGGTTCTCTATGTATATAGTATCATGTCATCTGCAAACAGTGACAGCTTTATGTCTTCTTTTCCGACTTGGATTCCTTTTATTTCCTTTTCTTCTCTGATTGCTGTGGCTAGAACTTCCAAAACTATGTTGAATAAGAGTGGTGAGAGTGGACAACCTTGTCTTTTTCTGATCTTAGTGGAAATGCTTTCAGTTTTTCACCATTGAGGACAATGTTGGCTGTGGGTTTGTCATATATGGCCTTTATTATGTTGAGGAAAGTTCCCTCTATGCTTACTTTCTGGGGGTTTTTTATCCTAAATGGGTGTTGAATTTTGTCAAAAGCTTTCTCTGCATCTATTGAGCTGACCATATGGTTTTTCTCCTTCAATTTGTTAATATGGTGTATCACATTGATTGATTTGCCTATACTGAAGAATCCTTGCATTCCTGGAATAAACTCCACTTGATCATGGTGTATGATCCTTTTAATGTGCTGTTGGATTCTGTTTGCTAGTATTTTGTTGAGGATTTTTGCATTATGTTCATCACTGATATTGGCCTGTAGTTTTCTTTCTTTGTGACATCCTTGTCTGGTTTTGGTATCAGGGTGATGGTGGCCTCGTAGAATGGGTTTGGGAGTGCTCCTCCCTCTGTTATATTTTGGAAGAGTTTGAGAAGGATAGGTGTTAGCTCTTCTCTAAATGTTTGAAAGAATTCACCTATGAAGCCTTCTGGTCATGGGCTTTTGTTCCTTGGAAGATTTTTAATCGCAGTTTCAATTTCAGTGCTTGTGATTGGTCTGTTCATATTTTCTATTTCTTCCTGATTCAGTCTTGGCACTTGTGCATTTCTAAGAATTTGTCCATTTCTTCCAGGTTGTCCATTTTATTGGCATAGAGTTGCTTGTAGTAACCTCTCATAATCTTTTGTATTTCTGCAGTGTCATTTGTTACTTCTCCTTTTTCATTTCTAATTCTATTGATTTGAGTCTTCTCCCGTTTTTTTTTTGATGAGTCTGGCTAATAGTTTATCAATTTTGTTTATCTTCTCAAAGAACCAGCTTTTAGTTTTATTGATCTTTGCTATCATTTCCTTCATTTCTTTTTCATTTATTTCTGATCTGATTTTTATGATTTCTTTCCTTCTGCTAACTTTGGGTTTTTTTTTCTTCTTTCTCTAATTGCTTTAGGTGCGTGGTTAGGTTGTTTATTAGAGATGTGTCCTGTTTCTTAAGGTAGGATTGTATTGCTATAAACTTCTCTCTTAGAACTATTTTTGCTGCATCCCATAGGTTTTGGGTCGTCGTGTCTCCATTGTCATTTGTTTCTAGGTATTTTTTTATTTCCTCTTTGATTTCTTCAGTGATCACTTCGTTATTAAGTAGTGTTTTTTACAGATCTTTTACTGTAATTGATATCTAGTCTCATAGCGTTGTGGTCGGAAAAGATACTTATACAATTTCAATTTTCTTAAATTTACCAAGGCTTGATTTGTGACCCAAGATATGATCTATCCTGGAGAATGTTCCATGAGCACTTGAGAAAAATATGTATTCTGTTGTTTTTGGATGGAATGTCCTATAAATATCACTTAAGTCCATCTTGTTTAATGTATCATTTAAAGCTTGTGTTTCCTTATTTATTTTCATTTTGGATGATCTGTCCATTGGTGAAAGTGGGGTGTTAAAGTCCCCTACTAAGAATGTGTTACTGTCGATTTCCCCTTTTATGGCTGTTAGTATTTGCCTTATGTATTGAGGTGCTCCTATGTTGGGTGCATAAATATTTACAATTGTTATATCTTCTTCTTGGATCAATCCCTTGATCATTATGTAGTGTCCTTCTTTGTCTCTTCTAAGAGTCTATTTTAAAGTCTATTTTGTCTGATATGAGAATTGCTACTCCAGCTTTCTTTTGGTTTCCCTTTGCATGGAATATCTTTTTCCTCCCCTCACTTTCAGTTTGTATGTGTCTCTAGGTCTGAAGTGGGTCTCTTGTAGACAGCATATATATGGGTCTTATTTTTGTATCCGTTCAGCCAGTCTGTGTCTTTTGGTGGGAGCATTTAATCCATTTACATTTAAGGTAATTATTGATATGTATGTTCCTATTCCCATTTTCTTAATTGTTTTGGGTTTGTTATTGTAGGTCTTTTCCTTCTTCTGTATTTCTTGCCTAAAGAAGATCCTTTAGCATTTGTTGTAAAGCTGGTTTGGTGGTGCTGAACTCTCTCAGCTTTTGCTTGTCTGTAAAGGTTTTAATTTCTCCATCAAATCTGAGTGAGATCCTTGCTGGGTAGGGCAATCTTGGTTGCAGGTTCTTCTCCTTCATCACTTTAAATATGTCCTACCAGTCCCTTCTGGCTTGCAGAGTTTCTGCTGAAAGATCAGCTGTTAACCTTATGGGGATTCCCTTGTGTGTTATTTGTTGTTTTTCCCTTGCTGCTTTTAATATGTTTTCTTTGTATTTAATATTTGACAGTTTGATTAATATGTGTCTTGGGGGCTTCCCTGGTGGCGCAGTGGTTGAGAGTCCGCCTGCCGATTCAGGGGACACGGGTTCATGCCCCGGTCCAGGAAGATCCCACATGCCGCGGAGCGGCTGGGCCCGTGAGCCATGGCCGCTGAGCCTGCGCGTCCAGAGCCTGTGCTCTGCAACGTGAGAGGCCTGCATACTGCAAAAAAAAAAAAAAAAAAAAAATGTGTCTTGGCATGTTTCTCCTTGGATTTATCCTGTATGGGACTCTCTGTGCTTCCTGGACTTGATTAACTATTTCCTTTCTTATATTAGGGAAGTTTTCAGCTATAATCTCTTCAAATATTTTCTCAGTCCCTTTCTTTTTCTCTTCTTCTTCTGGAACCCCTATAATTCGAATGTTGGTGCCTTTAATGTTGTCCCAGAGGTCTCTGAGAGTCTCCTCAGTTCTTTTCCTTCTTTTTTCTTTATTCTGCTCTGCAGTAGTTATTTCTGCTACTTTATCTTCCAGGTCACTTATCCGTTCTTCTGCCTCAGTTATTCTGCTATTGATCCCTTCTAGAGTATTTTTAATTTCATTTATTTTGTTGTTCATCACTGCTTGTTTCACCTTTAGTTCTTCTAGGTCCTTGTTAAATGTTTCTTGCATTTTCTCTATTCTATTTCCAAGATTTTGGATCATCTTTACTATCATTATTCTGAATTCTTTTTCAGGTAGACTGCTTATTTCCTCTTCATTGTTTACGTCTGGTAGGTTTTTATCTTGCTCCTTCATCTGCTGTGTGTTTTTATGTCTTCTCATTTTGCTTAACTTACTGTGTTTGGGGCCTCCTTTTTGCAGGCTGCAGTTTCGTAGTTCCCGTTGTTTTTGGTGTCTGCGCCCAGTGGCTAAGGTTGGTTCAGTGGGTTGTGTAGGCTTCCTGGTGGAGGGGACTAGTGCCTGTGTTCTGGTGGATGGGGCTGGATCTTGTCTTTCTGGTGGGCAGGTCCACGTCTGGTGGTGTGTTTTGTGGTGTCTGTGGACTTATTATGATTTTAGGCAGCCTCTCTGCTAACGGGTGGGGTTGTGTTCCTGTCTTGCTAGTTGTTTGGCATAGGGTGTCCAGCACTGTAGCCTGCTGGTCGTTGAGTGAAGCTGGTTGTTGGTGTTGAGATGGAGATCTCTGGGAGATTTTCGCCGTTTGATATTACGTGGAGCTGGGAGGTCTCTTGTGGACCAGTGTCCTGAAGTTGGCTCTCCCATCTCAGAGGCACAGCACTGACTCCTGGCTGCAGCACCAAGAGCCTTTCATCCGCACGGCTCGGAATAAAAGGGAGAAAAAGTAGAAAGAAAGAAAGAGGATAAAAGAAAAGAAAATTAAGGTAAAATAAAATAAAATTATTAAAATAAAAAAATAATTATTAAAAAAATATTTTTTAAGTAAAAAAACAAAACAAAACAGACGGATAGAACCCTAGGACAAATGGTGTAAGCAAAGCTATACAGACAAAATCTCACACAGAAGTATACACATACACACTCACAAAAAGAGGAAAAGAGGAAAAAATAATAAATCTTGCTCTCAAAGTCCACCTCCTCAATTTGGGATGATTCGCTGTCTATTCATGTATTCCACAGATGCAGGGTACATCAGGTTGATTGTGGAGCTGCTCCTGAGGCTGCTGGGATAGATTTCCATTCTCTTCTTTGTTCACAAATCTCCCGGTGTTCAGCTGTGGATTTGGCCACGCCTCTGCGTGTAGGTCGCCGGAGGGCGTCTGTTCACAGGACGGGGTTAAAGAAGCAGCTGATTCGGGGGCTCTGGCTCACTCGGGCCGGAGGGAGGGAGGGGCACAGAGTGCGGGGTGAGCCTGCAGCGGCAGAGGCCGGCGTCACATTGCACCAGCCTGAGGCGTGCCGTGCGTTCTCCCGGGTAAGTTGTCCCTGGATCCCAGGACCCTGGCTGTGGCGGGCTGCACAGGCTCCCCGGAAGGGAGGTGTGGATAGTGACCTGTGCTCGCACACAGGCTTCTTGGTGGCGGCAGCAGCAGCCTTAGCATCTCATGCCTGTCTCTGGGTTCTGCGCTTTTAGCCACGGCTCGCGCCCGTCTCTGGAGCTCCTTTAAGCGGCGCTCTTAATCCCCTCTCCTCACGCACCAGGAAACAAAAGAGGCAAGAAAAAGTCTCTTGCCTCTTCGGCAGGTCCAGACTTTTCCCCGGACTCCCTCCCGCCTAGCCGTGGTGCACTAACCCCCTGCAGGCTGTGTTCACGCCGCCAACCCCAGTCCTCTCCCTGCGCTCCTACCGAAGCCCGAGCCTCAGCTCCCAGCCCCGCCCGCCCCGGCGGGTGAGCAGACAAGCCTCTCGGGCTGGTGAGTGCTGGTCGGCACCCATCCTCTGTGCGGGAATCTCTCCACTTTGCCCTCTGCACCCCTGTTGCTGTGCTCTCCTCCGTGGTTCCGAAGCTTCTCCCTCCGCCACCCGCCGTCTCCGCCCACGAAGGGGCTTCTAGTGTGTGTAGACCTTTCCTCCTTCACGGGTCACTCCCACTGGTGCGGGTCCCATCCCTATTCTTTTGTCTCTGTTGTTTCTTTTTTCTTTTGCCCTACCCAGGTACGTGGGGGGTTTCTTGCCTTTTGGGAGGTCTGAGGTCTTCTGCCAGCGTTCAGTAGGTGTTCTGTGGGAGTTGTTCCACGTGTAGATGTATTTCTGGTGTATCTGTGGGGAGGAAGGTGATCTCCGCGTCTTACTCTTTCGCCATCTTCCCCATCTCCCCTCAACAAAATGTTTTTGTCTTACATTATTATGGCTATTTTTTAGTGAACAGTTTAGTAAGTGTAGCATATGCTTAACAAATATCGATTCACAGTCTCTGAAATCAGACTCCCTGGGTTCAAATCCAAGCTCTCCCATGTGTGTAACCTTGTGCAAATTATTTCAACCTCTCCTATCACAGTTTTCTCATTTTAAAATGTGAATATTCATAGTGTTTACCTCATAGGATTGTGGTGAGGATTCAGTGAGTTTTCAGAGCGAGAGAAGGATTGTCAAAACAAATCAACCAATATAAACTAGTATATATAAACTATTACTTATATACAAGTCTTACGACAACCTGGAGACAACCTGTGCTTTTATTTAAGGAAGAAAAGAGAGAGAGGTGATACTTCTTAGAAGAATTTCTAACCAAAATGCATGTTTTTTTATCGTATGTGGAGAGTGTGCTCTCTAAAGATGCGAGAAAAATAATGTATGTTATCATATATTCGGTAAATGCTTATTGTATAGCTAATTGTAGCTGAGTTTATTTTTTGATTCACAAAACATTAGTTTGAAATCATATTGGTATTTATTTAGTTTAATTATGTTGGACTCAGTTTTATGATTTCAAGTGTTTCAAGTATATATCAATTTTTTTGGCCTTTGCTGACATATATTTTGATGTTAATGATGTATTTAAAGACTTTTGTGTTAATACGCATAATCGATTCAAGTAGGATATTTATATCCTACTTGGTAGCACACGTTTATTTGTGGACTAAATTAAGAAGTGAGAGTTGCACAAACTTCACAGAACTCAGGAAAATAGTAAATTTTTAGAAGTATTTTTGTTGTTGCACTCTTGGGAAATAAAGGAAAGGGAAGAAATGTCAAAATGTTCACAGTTTTCAAGTTTTGCCTTAAGAAAGCAAAAGTAATCCTCTACTTGTCCACTACTGCTGACGCTAGACTGAATGAAAATAAATTATTAATTTCTTACATTTTTAAATTTCACTGAACTACCAGTGCTAAAAACTGTTGAGCAAGTGTGAAGCAGGCTTTCCCCTATCTCTTTGATATCCCAACATAGGTGTCAGTTATCCCGTAAGAATTACATCCTTACTCTGACTTGGCAAACTTGGGGTAGGTAAATCCTCTTAGAGATTACATGTATGTATATGCATATGTATAATCATTAATATTCTTCCATATTATATATACACACACACACAAACACACACACACGTAGAAATGCTTCCCAGAATGGGTTTGGAAACAAATCTACTTTACACTTTAAATTCTAATAATTCTATTTATATTGGTTTCACCATAACTTGTGCCTATGCTAAAAAAGACAGACATTAGACTTAAAAATGTATCATCAGCTTAATAAGATCCTTTCAGATCTTGAAAAAAATACTTTTTCTGTGTAGAATAACAGGTGCTTTTGACCAGATACAGTATATACATGAATTGGTGAATGACTTTTTCTTTCTCCTATTTTTTTTTTCTTCCTTCTATTTTTTTTTCTTCTTAATATTATAGAGAATTATTTCTCCAGGGGATCCGTATTAGTCAGGATAGGCTAGGGGACGTGACAGTAACAGATTATCACAGAATTTCGGTGGTTTAAAGTAACAAAAGTTTACTTCTTGCTTTTGCCACATGTCAGTTTTGTAGCCAGAGCTTTGTTCCATAAAGTCATTCAGGGTCCCAGACTATTGAAGGCACCATGTATCCTCCAGCTGCATCTTCTTGATCACCAGAGCAATGAAAGGAAATACATGGTGGAGTCATGCCTGTTGTGAGCTTTACCCCAGAAGAGGCACACTTTATTTCAGGTTATCTCCAGCCAGAACTAGTCCCAGTGCCCCATCTAACAGAAATGGCTAGTGGCAGAAAAAGTGGTTATTGGTGAGCATAGTAATGTCTACCGACAGCTAAGGGCTCATTTTGCCTTGGATATATGTAACAGTTTATATAAATTCTCAGAACTTGGTGACTACATAGATGTTACTGTACACATCCTGTTTTATTCATTACTGAATAGCTTTAAATTTGGAATTAATTTTCATTATTAAAATTTGTAAATAATTTCTTTTTAATAATATGGCACTAAGTTATAATCTTTCTCAGGTTATTTTTGAACATCTAATTACAGCAAGTGACTGCATTGCCTAATGGCAATCATATTACTTTTAGTTAATCCATATTTTCCACACTTTTCTATACATCATAGTCTAGTTGATACATAGCAAAAACATGGTTTGGCTTTCAGTAATCTGAGTCACTTACAGTTGAAATTTTAAAAATCTGACCAGTTGCTAAATAATCTCATTGTGAAAACACTTTTGGGGGAAATTAACAATTTTTGCAATGGTAATGATTTTAAAATAGACAAACTCTAATTAAATTGCTTTGAAACCAATATTTTTTATTCACCAAATATATGAATTTAAATATGTTTTCTGCTGCAATGATTAATTATGCTTTTACATTATTAAAAAGAAAATAACGTATCCATTTGAATCAAGAGAAAAGTGACATATTCCTAAAATAGGGAATTTGGGGGTTTGCTAAAATTAATAAAAATATAATTTCTCAGGTAATAAGTTAATGACAGATTATATGTTTGATAATAGTTTGCAATTGTCTTGCGAGATGTGTTTCTTTGACTGAAAGAACGAGTGGAACAAAATAATTGCTATCTTCTTTCAGTCTTTTCTGCTAACATATTTCTAACCCTTCAGCATTTAATAGCAGTTATACAAAAGATGCTTTCCCAAATCCTCAAACCTGTCATGTTTTGTTTTGTTTATACTCTAGAGAATGCTCTGAGTTTGATTGATTCAGTGATTATGTTTTGAATGCACAGCTTCACATTATCTTCTAAAATTTAAAACAGAGTCCTATAACTGTCAAAATTAGAAAAGTAGTGATCATAGTTACAATTTTATGTAACAAAGGACTGTGTGTATGTTGTTTCACTTTATTTTGGGATGTAATCATTTTCTTCAAGAAACTGTGTTGGTCTGGGAAAGAAGGTTTGAAACATGTTTCCTCAAACTCTTTGAGCTTTCATTTCCTTGTTTCCCGAATCAGATTATTATAACTCTCTCTTTTGAGGATCAAATGGTATAACTAGAATAGTGCCTGACATGCTATACCCACTTTAAAAAATAACACATTCTGTTATTTTTGTCCTTACTGTTTAAGCTTGTGTTTGTTCAAGTTTATAAATTCTTCGAGCTAGAAGAAATTTTTAAAGTCCTGTGATTTCTTTACAGTTTATATTTTAGATTATATTTCTTCATTATTTTAGGCAGATGTGTGTTTCCTGGTTTAGAATTTTGGAGTCAAGGAAAAACAGAAAACAATAAAATGGGCTGGGCTAGAGTTATTCATTAATATTTTTACTTTTATAGGGAGTGATGGGTAGTTATGGTTGCTTTTAAAATTTGGAAACAATTCCATCCACTGATAATCTACTGTATAGTGTAGAATGTTTTGATCTGCAAGTCACGGAAGATCGCAGCTCGAACAAAATCCACAAATGGTAGTCTGTGGTAGGATCAGCTCCAGGCACAGAACAATTAGTCTTGTCATCCAGTGCCCAGATACTTTCCAGCATTCTATTGTGTCTCTGGTAACAGCATCAACTTCAGGCTAGTAAGAAGATGGCAGCAGCATTTCCAGGCCACACATCCAGACACAACCACATCCTAATGGGAAGAAATCTGTGATTCTCTGTTTCATTCTTGAGATTGAAGAAACTTTCCCCCAAAGACTCCAGTAGATTTATCAGAATTATCCCATTCTTACAAAGAATACTAGAAAGCAGAACATAATTATCACTCATTTAGGAATGTAATGGATTTTAGGGTGTCAATCAAAGATACCACTGTAGGCCACATTTTTAGCTACCCAGCATACAAACACACACATTCTTCCCATGACCATGCTTATCTGAAATATATTTATACCATCTCCAAAATGAGACAATATAAAGACTCAGAGAGTTCCTAAGGCAAATTCAAGTTCAGGGTCTCTGTTAAGTTTAGACCTTTCCATCAAGTTGGAATGTAACTATTTATAGTCCAGTGAAAGTTTTTCACTTACTGCCTGAGGCCAGGGACTTCGGATGATGGAGAATAGAAAAGACTACTACCATAAAAACTACTTCAACAAAAAGGGGAATACAAAACACAGTGGTATTCCTGGAAAATAATAATGAATAGTGGTTATTCTCAGTTTTGGTAGTTGACTAAATTCCTTGTTTTGCCAATATGACAGCTCCTTGTTGGGGGATGCGGGGGTGGTGACTGTGTTGGTGGCACATGTCCTTGTTCATATCTACCATGGACACTTGGGGGATGGGCACACGGAAGAATGCCTTACCCTGGGACTGCACAGTTTTAACAACTCCCTTCCTGTTGAGTGGGTTTGGTGAGCTGAAAATTGGTCTAATTATAGGAATGCACTCTTGGTGAGGCTTAGAGTCACTTTGGTAATGCAATTTCCTTAATAATGTTGGATTCTAACTCATTTTCATTCAGTTGCATAGCCTGGTAACCTAGCCAGAGAGCTGGCGCAGTAAGTTATTTTCCCTGGGAAATCCAGTCCCAGCCGTATACATTAGTCTCATCCATCCTCTCCCTCAAACCCCAAATCATCATTCTTTAATGGCCTCTGTCATGAGGAAAATTAGAATAGCCTGTTGTGGGAATGCACACATATAACTTGTCCTATCCATCTACATTTTAAAGATGAGATTGTCCCCTAACTGCTGTACGATTCTAACTGCTCCACTGAGCTTATCCACATCAAAGTTTCCTTCTTCGTGGTCCATAAGACTGTATCTCACCTGACTAGACTGACTTAAATCAGGATCATAGGCCTCTAACCACGTGATTATGGTTCCTTCTGGAAGGTCCTCTCGAACTTCCACACGGTAATTGGGGGGAATAAACTTGGGTGGGTTGTCATTAACATCCTCTAATGATACCTTCAGAAGCACCATGGAAAGCAGCTGGGGTTCTTCTCTGGCTTGATCCCTGGCTTCAGTCTTTACGTAATGCACCTGCTGTTCTTCACGATCCAAGGGGTTCACGATTTTAACCACTCCAGTCGTGCTGTCAATTGAAAATTTATCTGTGTCCGTAAGAATAGAGTACGTCACATGTCCATTTGGCCCCAGATCTTTAACTGGAGGTGTTTGCTGGAAGTCTGGAACTATAGGATTTCCTTTTGCTTGGATCAAATCTGCTCAGTCTCCATTCTCACTGTCTCTGTGTGCATTACCTACAGCTTGGAGTAGAAAGTGTGGCTTTTCCAACCGCCCGAAGTTCCACATTATTAACTCTAAATCAATTAACATTATAGCCCACAGACATGAACAGCCTCTTTAAGCAGAATTGTATTTTATTCCTTCTGTGCTTTCTAATACATCAACTTTAGCCCAAGCATAACTCTTTCTTGAAGGACTTAACTGAGAGAATTAGCGAGAATTAGCCAAAACATCAGTGTTCTGAAAATTTCCTTCCAGTTTGCAAAATGCATAACCATTTAGCCAAATGCTTCCAAACCACACAAGAAGGGTCAGGAACCATGAAGCTTTGAAGAAAGGAGTGGATCGTCCTCTCCCTTGTTTTATATCCTCTTTTCCAACAGGTCAACATTTTAGTGTCTGTTACTTGTGACAACTCACTTCTGGTGACAGATTTGGTATCAGGATGCCTCTGGCAGCAAGGAACTGAAAGCATCAGTTAAAGAAAAGAAATTATGCACACAACTGGAGTGAGGTTCCTATGTGCCTTGTAACAGGGTTTGACTCTACTGTAATTTTCTTGGCCATTGTGTCTCCGGGGCTGGTAGTGAAATAGCTTCAGCTCTTCCAGACAAGATACTGACAAGACTAGAAGAGAAAGCAATAATTTCTTCCCAGGTCTTAGACCCGAGTAGATTTTTCACAGAAGCGCTTCAAAATTCTTCTCCTAATGTCTAATGTAAAATTCTTGAGAACATGTATTTCATAATCTACAGGTCGCCACCAATGAGAAGCGATTACTTCATGCTGCAAGGAAATATCTTTCTGGGTATCTGGAAAGCAAGGGACAGAAATATTTTTTAGGGACTCCTGGGCTCTCACTCTGATCTAGTTCCCAGACCATCCCCAGCCTCACTCATCTTGAAGATGGCCTTGTTGATGCTGAGTTTTGTTCAGAAACCAAAAAAGCTTGAGCATCATAAACATTTCTTTACACATAAGAGCATAGATCGTTAGTGTACATTTTTCTGAGATGGTACTGTAACCCCAAATATAAAAGGGCAGAGGTATAGTAAACATTAGTCTGTGTTCTCAACTCTGTCCAGAGACTACTTGCAGGCCATGTGTTAAGGATATGTGTCCTCTTTAGGGAATCAGAGGCCAGAGACCATCACTCAGGACATACACATCTGCTCCCGCTCTCAGTAGCCTTTCATAGCCTGTATCTTCTGTAGCCTTTGCTAAATAATTCTCGTTCTTGTTTTTTAACATCTTTATTGGAGTATAATGGCTTTCAATGGTGTGTTAGTTTCTGCTTTATAACAAAGTGAATCAGTTATACATATACATATATCCCCATATCTCCTCCCTCTTGCATCTCCCTCCCACCTTCCCCATCCCACCCCTCTAGGTGGTCACAAAGCACCGAGCTGATCTCCCTGTGCTATGCGTCTGCTTCCCACTAGCTATCTATTTTACGTTTGGTAGAGTAAGTGTGTGTGTGTGTGCATGCATGCATGTGTGTATGGTCTCTTACAAATCCACAAACCACAAAAAACACTGTACACTAAACGTCTGTGAAACAATTTAATAATATATACTATCTAACGTTACAAATAGCCTTTAAAAAAGTTTTCTACCTAGAAAACTTAGATTGTCACAGTATTATACACTTGTCATACCATTAAAAAGAAGTACCCTAATAAACATATACTAAATTAAAAATTTTAAATAAGTTTTAGCCTCTCAGAAGAGGTTACTGCCTACTAAATTTTCCAGGTAAATAACCTTGTGAATCTCCATTCTACTTAATGTTTAATGGTGGCATTTATATGTCTCCTGTGAGCCTGTTCAACATTTGAATTATCATACACTGAGACAAAGAAATCATATGACAAACCTATTTAACTGATGCATCTATGGAACTTTTAAACACATTGAATGAATTATCTGCTTTGGGCATTCAAATATTTATAAAATTACCATTTGATAGATCAGTTTTGCTTTCAGATTCTGAGGAACCTCAAGACAAATAAATATGCAATGTTATTTGTTTACTCAAATATGTGTCTGAAAATATTTTCATATTGCCATGCAAGAGAGCTACTAAAATTATTTTAGAAGATAGCTAGCTTACATGTATCTGGGCTAAGAAAAATAAAGAAAACCTGAGTAGTAGTGTTTGAGTTAAAACAATCTTAGTCACACCACGTGTACTCTGGTAAGTTCACACATTTGCCTAACCATTTAGAGATGGCAGGTCTTCGTAAAGTGTGCTTACTTCTCTTTTCAAGGTTGTGTGATATTTTGATCTTTGGAAATGTTGAAGATATAGGAGTTCAAACTTGAAGACATTTTCTCTCTTAATCTCTTAGTATTCAGATTAATGCAGGGAACACTGAATTCGATCGGGAGAAGGGGAAGCAAGATCCATGCCCTCTGGAGATGACTGAACAAATTACTTGGCAATCTGGATGGGCACGGGCATTCAATAAGTCAGAGTTTAAGTCCTGAAAGTAAACAATGATAGGTCAAACTGCTGGAAGCTCTCCATATGTAAAAAAACAATCTTTTACTTTACCCAACATATTTGGCTATGATGTATTATTTGGTAGTTAAAAAAGAGAAGATTAGTTTTTAAATCATTTATTAACATTAACTGGCTTTGGTGCTGGGACCTCGAAAATAATTAGTCATGCTACCCAGATTCAAGGAGTGCCATAGGTCGGACACTCCAATAAGTAGACCCTGAGCTTAAGGTTCAGGTATTAGTGATTAATATCAAGGAAGTGCTCCCAGGAGAAAGCAGTCAGGGAGTGGAGAAAAGAGGAACCAGAGTCAAAAAATCCAGGAAATGGAGAAATTTCAGTTGACTTTCAAGACTCAGACTGATCCTGTGGGAAGCTCTGGATGTTAAATTACACCTCAGAGTTTGTCCTGCCTGCAGACAAAGGAATAGGGCTCTTATACTCCTGTTGGCCAGGACAGGAGGCAGTGGGGTTATGAGCATGTGGTAGTGCTGAAAGCTCCCAGGTACATCCAGCAGGTCCTATAGGAGAGGAGCCTCCAGTGCTCTGAGCAGTCCTCTGAAGGAAGCAGACATAAACCTTTAAAAGCATAGCATGCTTGGCAGGCAGGCGCAGAACTGGCCCGAGTGATGGAAAACAATATGTGTGGGACACTAGCAGTGATTACTGCCAGAAGCTCATGTTCTCAGAGAGGTTCTAAGCCTTAAAAATATTAGTGTGATAAATCTAATAATATATTGACATTCAAAGCAAGCACATACTCGGGAAAAAGATGAACTCTCTGGGTGGTACAGATGGGGGTTAAGGAATGCTTGAGTAGAAAGGTGAAGAGAACAGCTAAATGCTCATCTTCTTGCCACTATAAGCTAAGTGTTAAAAGTGTGAGCCTGGTTTGATTGTCAATGCTTCTTTATGGGAAAATTAATAATATTTCACTCACCCCTTAGAGGAAGATGTCTTTAATCAGTTTATTGTGTGTCCTCTTCTCAAATCCCAGTTGTCCCACTGAATGAACTAATTATGTTCCTTTAAAACCTATTAAAAATTCCCTCTTAGAGAAACCTGTTGTCCTTTATGTCAAATGTCCCTAGAGTTCTGTAAGTTCAGTTTGTTTTTTCTGCTTCTGGGCTAATTTCCTCTTCTTTTTTCCAAATACCTTTTTCCTACCCTGTCAGTGAGACCATATTCTTTCCTCATGCATGAGCTGCACTCCCTTGAACATTTCATCCTCCTCCTGCATCCAGAAACCAACTCATTGCCTCCTTAGCTTTCTTCTGACTCTCTCTAAGCTAAAAAAGAAAAGCAGTTTAATTCCTTGCAATCATCATTTAGGGTTGGAATTCCAACTTCCTGACAAAATGATAACACATAGACAGTGATCTCAGAATACAAAGTTACATGCTTTCATCTGGAGCTTCCTGTTTTCTATTTCAAGGAGTCTTGAGTCAAACTCTGAAGTCAGACATAAAATCCCAGTTCTGTTGGTTACTTGAGTAACTTTTAACAATATACTTAACCTCTCAAAGTCTCAATTACTACATCTAGAAAATAGAAGTAATAATCTTCCATATCTCATATGATTGCCTTGAGTGTTAATTATATGCTCAGTGCAGTGCCTGAAGTACAGTAGATCCTTAGTAGATGATAGCAGCTTTTAATGATATACCATAGAAGCCTTACTTCTAGACTATCAGTTCTCTTAATAAATTTACTGTTAAATCTTTATTGTATAATTTATATATGCCTACATTAAACTCCTAAGTTTTGCTCCAAGATATGACTCTCAGTCTTTTATAGGTACATATGCCTCCTCCAGTGTAAACAATCTTGGTTATCTTATTTCTAAATCCATCACAGGTTAGACCAGTATTTCACAGATCATGTTCCAAAGAACTCTTATATTAAGTGAGATGTTAACTGGTGTTCTGGGAGAATACAGCGCAAAATAACTTAATAAAAGCATTTTTTTAAATTTAGTGATTATCCTTTTACAATTTATTTTCAAATATATATGAAAAATACCAAACACATTTATAGAGCTCTTGTGATCACAAAAAATCTCATTTAAGAAAATATTTTTCATTTGCAAGTTCCATCATGAAGTTGAAAGCTAAATTACATGGAACATTAAACAATTATGATTCGTTTTTTCTTTGATTCATAGCTTTGCTAACCACCTGTCCAATAGCTTGTCTGATGTTATGTGCCTTAACTTATAATTTTATATGTCTTTGTTATGTTACTAAATGTTTTTTTAAAATATGATAATCGAATGCTGATCATCTGTAGCCTCAAGTACATTTTGAGCACCTGCTGTAATCCTAGTGCACATCTTATTTCATGACTTCCTCATTGTGTTCTATTTATGCATTACAGTATGAAAATGTTACATGGTCAAATAAGTTTTGAAAACCCTCGATTAAAAGTAACAAATTAGGAGGGGGATTTGCTAGAGGCATAATGATGGCAGTAACGTGAAGGGACACTGACAGAATGGCAGTAATTCAAGCTGCAGTCCCAGGATAACAAAGCATAGGAGAGTAATCGATGCTTATAATGATATTCCTAATCATAAATTAGAATGAACTGTGGTTCAGTGTACTCAAATTAATAAGGCAGGGGGGCTTTCCTGGTGGCGCAGTGGTTGGGAGTCCGCCTGCCGATGCAGGGGATGCGGGTTCGTGCCCCGGTCCGGGAGGATCCTACGTGCCGCGGAGCGGCTGGGCCCGTGGGCCGTGGCCGCTGGGCCTGCGCGTCCGGAGCCTGTGCTCCGTAGCGGGAGAGGCCACAGCGGTGAGAGGCCCGCGTACCACACACACAAAAAAATTAATGAGGCAGGGGTATATGTAATATATTTTACAGTAATGTCTATTTAACATACAATTTTTTAAAGAAATTTTGAAATTGAAATGAGAACTTCAGTTATACTGAAAAATGTAAAATACCTCATTCCATAATGATGTTGGTTAAATAACTTGTTAATTTTGAAATATGAATTCTACTTTATGAATGACCATTACTCATTAACTATTTCAGTTAGCTAGCATAATAAGGGTAGTGCAGTGCCTTGAACACATTACATTAGCTAAGCTAGGCTCTGCAATAGGTATGTCCAGTCTTTAACACTGTTAATCATAATTACCAAATTAGTTTATTTTAGCCCTTTATCACCCAACAACATACAGCAGTATCATATACAACATTATCAAATTAAGCTTAAAATTAAATGATGTGTTTGATTTTGTTCATTTCTCATTCAAATGTCATAGATGACCTATTGCCTCTCAAAGTTATTTCTACTTTTCTTATTTTAAATGCATACTCTGTATTCTTTCTAAATATGTCTCTTTATTTGTGGAAGGAAATTAAAGAAACTTAATACTATCCTAGAAAGGTGGGCACAGTTTTATAATGTCAGACTCAGGGTTAAAGGTCAGTAGAGTGGGACTTCTAGGGATGAGGTTAATGATGAGGTTGCGTTCATTGAATATTATTCTACTTCACAGTGGCCTGAGTCTTCAAATTCTCTCATAAAAGAGAGCTAACATTTGTTAGTAACTAAATGCCAGGTACTGATCTAAGCTTAGAGCTTTATGTGTATAAACATATTTAATCTTCACAAAAATCTCATGAGATAAAAACTATAAGAACAAATATTAAGATACTATCTCGATTTTAGAGATGTGAAAAATGTTTTACAGTTATGGTTTAAAATAATTTCTTACCCCAAATTCATATGTTCCCATTTACTCTTTCCCTGCTACAAATTAAAGTTGGATTTTCTAGATTATGAAGAAAGGGAAGTAATTGTAAACTCAATGTATATTTCATTCAGGGAAAGAAATTTGCTCACAGGATGGGATCTGTCAAGAGAAAATTTAATTGATGTGATAAGAAGTTTGTGAACTAATGATAAAATCAGGGATGGGGGTGGATACACTTGATGACTTGGAAGGGTATCTTATTGATGGTTAACTGTTCAGTTGACTATCAGGTGTAAGACTTGGTTCTTGTCATATTTTGCAACTAACGTTTGTGTAACCTCTGGAAAACTCTCCAGGTTTCAGTTTCTTATAAAATAAGGTATGAGTCTAAATTATTTCTAAGTTGTCTAATTTTTGTGATACTCCAAAAGTATGCTACCAGAGATTCACCAAAGCCAATTCATTCCCTAAGTGTCTAATACATGTCTTGTACAATAGTAACTAATATGAGAGGGAAGGAAGGAAGGAAGGGAGGGAGGGAGGGAGGAAAAAAGGAAGAAAGGTGGGAGGGGAGGGGAGGGGAGGGGAGGGAGGAAGGGAAATTCTTTCAGTTCATAATTTAGTTGTCAGAAAAAAGGCACACACATGTTAAAAATTCTGTAAACAATCCTTTTATGACAATGAAAGTGTCATAGCAATTTAGAAATTAATGTTTGCGCTAATAGTCTTAACCAGGACACATGAACTGAAGGAGAGTGATGACTATTGTGGTAGGTAAAGAACACTGGACTAGGAGTCAGAAAATTTCATACAAATCCCAATTTTTGCAAAATCGTTCTTATTGAGTGGAAATCATAATAATTATTGAGCATCTATCATGAATTAGGTATTTCAATAACTACTTCATATATGTTAATAATCCTCAGTTTTATTGAACCAAAGTTGGAGCCTTCAAAATTTAGTGATTAAAAGCACAACATTTCTTTTTCTGGTAGAAGAACTTCTGTTTGTGTGTTACGAGCTTTTTCATGAGTCCTTATATTCAGGAAGTTGCAGAAATTGAGTGAGCAGTCATTTAATTTGGCTGGGCAGCTAATTTACTTAGTCTGCAGTATGATAGTAACTTTCCCTGCTTAATTGAGAGAAAAGGTTAATAGAGAGTAGGAAAGAAAATTTCAGTATAGTTCTTAAGTGTTCATCATACCAGCTTTTAGTGCCAGTGGAAGGTTTTGTGCCATAGACAAACCTAATGGTTCAAAATGTTCTGTTCTTTGGGGGCATGGAAAATGGCTTTATGTTTGCTTGGTTTGTTTTCTGAAGAAAATTTCCAGAGCTGGGATTAACTCAAAATCTTTTTTGAATCTTACAAAGAGTAAGGGCGCTTATTAAATGTGGCAACCTCTGCCAAATATTCCCTTCAGTATAAAAAGCTCCATTAAGCCAGGATATTGGGCACTTTCTCACTGCATGATATATACGTGTGTGTATGTGTGTGTGTTTCTGTGTGAGTTTAATTTATGAAACCAATTTCAACACTGCATTCTTTAAAAGCTGCAATCCTAAATTTTATAGAGAAGAAAAGATGTTTGGAAATCATTTACTACACTACCAAATCTGAATGCCAATGAGCTACAATTTACCAATATACTGTATTCTTTACTAATGTTGCCTTCTTTTGTCTTCAGAGGGCATGTAAGGAGAAGGCCAGAACGGGCAAGAATGTTTTATTGCCTTTTTTTTTTTTTTTTTTTGCTAATCCAGAATTTTTTGATCTCTGTATATTTTGCAACCAATAGGGAACTGAAAGATGTATAATTGAAAAATAAATTAAAATGTTAAATTTGAGGACACAGTGCTTTGAATAAAAGCCTCATATAATGTGAACTTGATAAGTTCATCTATTATAAATAAAGGTGTAGCATAAATGAGAAATTTCATGTCTTATGAGGCTGAAGAAGTTTTAAAATGAATCTAATGCAATGAAATATTATAAGGAATTAATTTATAAACCAAATCATTGATCTGTAGAAATTTAGTGATAACATCCCACTTCTTTTGCACATTTTCAAAGATAATATATCGTGTGAGAGCCCTAGAACTCAAAGCTGAAATGGATCTTAAAATGCTCTTTATTATTTTACTCTTTGGGTAGATATTATTTCTTGAAGTATCATAGAATGTTAGATCCAGAAAGGAGAAAGGGATGGAACTAAACATTTACATAAGAGGGAAGTGTAAAGGCAAAGCAGTTGTGATTGTCTAGGTTCATGTGAGATTTGTCTGTACTCACATGACATTAAGTAGCTCATTTAGGTGAATCTCAACAGTTTATGAACTTGCAGAGGAAAAATAAATACTCTTCACATTAGTACATTTTGTTTTACTTACTAATATTATTAAACCAAATATTTATATCTTGATACACAGGTGGTGACATAATTTTTTAAGAAATTTTCTTTATATTACTGTATAAAATTTTCATATTACTTTATTGAGTGCAAGCCCTGTTGGTGTTAAATCAGTGTAGTCAGATTAAAATTACTTAGAACAGTAATTGGACAAAAGATATAGGTAGGGACTTCCCTGGTGGTATAGTGGTTAAGAATCCGCCTGCCAGTGCAGGGGACATGGGTTTGAGGCCTGGTCCGGGAAGATCCCACATACCACGGAGCAACGAAGCCCGTGCACCACAACTACTGAGCCTGCACTCTAGAGTCTGCGAGCCACAACTACTGAGCCCGTGTGCCACAACTACTGAATCCCACACGCCTAGAGCCCATGCTCCACAACAAGAGAAGCCACTGCAATGAGAAGCCTGCGCACCACAAGGAAGACTAGTCCCCGCTCACCACAACTAGGAAAAGCCCGCACCCAGCAACAAAAACCCAATGCAGCCAGAAAATAAAGAAAGAAATTTATAAAAAAAAAAAAGAGTGAAAGAAAGCAGAATATTAAAAAAAAAAAAACTCTTTGATTCCTTTCCCCAAATATAAAACTTATATCCAACTATCAATTTTAATTTATAGGCAGTGACCATTAGAGTTGGATTAGCATCATGCTGATTTTTTAAATTTTGTTTTAATTGAAAATAAAGTATGCATCTAATCAGGGTGAATAATGTCCACAGAAATGTGCACCTGTGCTTTGTGGCTGAATTTATTTACACTTACATTAACTGATTAGCTCCTGCCAACCAGTTCCACATTCAACAATTATTCATGAAAATGCCTCATTGTTTTTGTTGTATATTTATCCCATTGGATAAGATGGACATTCTAATATCCTGGGTATTTAACTATAGTTAAAGTTAATTGAGAAACTGCTAATTTTTTTAAATCTATAAACAGAAAGCTACTTAAGTCTTAAGCAGAACTTACAAAACAAGAGCTTTCAAAAGTAGTTTACATACCTGGTTTTGTTTTTAACCTAATTATCTACATTTATAGAGATAAACCATGTAATAAACTATATAATAAATCCTAATTGAATAATTCTGGTAGTTTCTGTGATATAAGGATGAAGATCACATGAGCCTGTCCTGAAGTTGGCTCACAGTTTTAGCAGACAGGCACATAAACTGTTTCAATATAGCATGATAATAGCTAAAGCCTAACAC
Source organism: Monodon monoceros (assembly GCF_005190385.1). Classification (NCBI taxonomy): domain Eukaryota; kingdom Metazoa; phylum Chordata; class Mammalia; order Artiodactyla; family Monodontidae; genus Monodon; species Monodon monoceros. The sequence continues at coordinate 9,804,391 of NW_021703777.1, forward strand.
TTATTTAGCACTTTATGTGTGCCTGCTCTGTTTTTAGTAGTTTTATCTCATTTACTCTTCCCAACAGCCCTTCAGAGTGGGTTCTATTACCATCTTCATTTTACAAAAGAGAAAAATGCTGCCCAGAAAGCATGAGTAACTTGGGTGAGGTAACACGGTTAATAACTTCCTGTGCTGAAGTTGAAACCAAGCAGCCTCAGTCTCACTCAAGAAGCAAAGGTGTACATCGGCTATTGTTGCAGAGATGATGCTGAATTACAGCTCAGGAAATGAGTTCAAATGTGCTAGGTGAGAGCTGCACAGTGGTGGAAAAGGAAATTTTTAGGGTGGAGAGTCAGGGACTGGAACAGTTAAAGAGCTTTCTGGGAGAACAGAAGAGATTTAGTGAGGGCAAGGAGCTATGAGACCAGTGGATGTATGCGGGAACTATAGCAGGTTCTTAACTACCACAGCAGAGTCTTCAGAACATCTGAGAAAGAACCCTTGGATACATGTTCAATATACAGTTTCCCAGACCATGTCCTAGAATCTCGCAGTGAGGCCAAAATGAGCATCTTAATAGAGCACGTCAGGTGATTAACTGCTCTGTATCAGAATTTTCAAGATTCTCTGCCAAACTGTAAAGTTGAAGATGAGAAGTGTCTGGAGATGAAGCCAGTGAGGCAGATAAAGACCAGATCATAGACCTTTTAAATTGTCCACTTTCTGATTAGATTATTTCACAAAAATAATAAACAATATTTCAAAATAAGTTTAACATAGGTTAAAAACACAGGTTAAAAGCGGTTCAACAAACAAAAATGAAACAAAATTTGTTCTTTCATATCCTTACTTCACTTATCCTCTAAAGCACTCCATAATAAAGTACTGAATCTTACCTATTCTTTTATCGAGACACTACATTCCATACCCCTACCCCCAAGGAGCCCATTTATTTGCTTCTTGAACAGATATTTAGGAAACCTTTCAAAAGATATGACCAAGTTCAGTATTCATTGATCTCTTCATTCATTTAATCTAATGATTCTCAATATTGGTGGCAAACAAGGATGACCTGAGCAGCTTTTTATAAATGTATAAAAGGAGAAAATTGATATATATATATATTTTTAATTAATTTATTTTTTCTGGTATCTGCTATGTGAAAACCTTTTTCCCCTGTACTCTGAGGAATACATGTGTAAGATAAGTATACTACCCACAGGGACCTTGAAATCTAGACAGGAAATAAGATATATACCCCCCAAAATATAATGTTAGAATATTATAAGAGCCCCAAAGAGGTGCAGAGAGTGTGCTATAAGAGTTCAGAGGGGGCTTCCCTGGTGGCGCAGTGGTTGAGAGTCCGCCTGCCGATGCTGGGGACACGGGTTCGTGCCGCAGTCCGGGAAGATCCCACGTGCCGCGGAGCGGCTGGGCCCGTGAGCCATGGCCACTGAGCCTGCGCGTCCGGAGCCTGTGCTCCGCAACGGGAGAGGCCACAACAGTGAGAGGCCCGCGTACCGCAAAAAAAAAAAAAAAGTTCGGAGAATTGCAGTATTGCTTACTGTTGAAGGCATTAGAGAAGGTTTCTTGGAGGAGTGGGCATTTAAGCTTAGCTGTAAATGAGAACGAGATTTTGATAATAGGGTTACTGGAGAAGGGCATTTCCAAATGTTTAGGTGGAGAGATCATAATGACTGAAAGCAAGTTAAGTGTCAGGATGGGTGAGAATTAGGGTTAAAAAGGATTGTTGGAAAAAGTTGTCTTGGGAGTTGGACTCAGGTAAGTAAAGGTGAGGGAATTAAAACGGAAGGTTGTTCTCATTTTGAGGGGTGCCTGAATCGCAGTCTAAAGAGTGTGGAATTCATTCATGGCCTAAGTGAAATGTTGAAATCTTTCAGCAAAGAAGGGGCATGAAGAGCCGTTTCAGAAAGATCAATCTGATGTTAGGGTGTGGGAAGAATTGGCTAGGGGAGAGACTGAGTTAGGGGGATCTCTTAAAATACAATAGTACAGACAAGGATTATAATATTTTAAATCAGGTTTTCATTCCAATATAGAGATGAAAACATGGAAAATGATAGTTTGCAAAACAAGCCCTATTCAGAAGTTGGCCTTCCCCATGTATGTTGTGATTGTTTACTTCTAGAAAGTGAAGAAATTAAAAAAAAAAAAAATTAAAGCTTCATCTGGTCCCCGTCAATGTCTTGTATAACGAATTGTATTGCAGTATATGTCTGCATGTTGAAAGCGTCCAGTTCTGTGCAGGTCAGTGGTTAACAATCAACTCTCCAAAGAAAAATGCCTTAATTTGTAACATTTGCCAATTTCTGTGGTGTAAAATAATCCTTCCCTGTGGCCAATTTCAAATTATCAATGTGAATGAACTGTCATGTGAATGAACATGAATTTGGGAAGTGTTGGGAGGAAAAGTTCTCCTCTACCAATTTAGGACTGACTGATTTGGGCCCCTCTAATTAACTGATAATGGACAGATTAACAGGAGGAGTTTGTTATGCAGATGGAGCTACTCAGTAGTGAGTCCCTGAATAGCCAGACAGACGTAAAGGCTTCTATACCAACACAACACAAAAGGGGGCCGGTTTAGGGCTTCAGTGGGAAAGTAGGGAAGGTTCTATGGGGCTTTTTGATGCTAATGGACAGCTGGATTCACTTTTCTGGTGCTGAGGGTCAGTCTTTTCCTAAATAGGAAACTCCCTAGGAGAAGGATCAATGGAAGCTGTATTTTCCGGAGGCTCCGCTTAGGTTAGGGTAATGTTTCTTTCTGTGACTACCTATTGTTCCGAAGTTTTCAGTTTAAAATATTTTTATACCACGTTGGTGGGCTGTTAATACTTTTAGGAAGAGATGAAAATAATTCTAGGGAGCCCTGGTGAGGTGACTCTTGCACACCGTCACATGTATCCCACCTCAAAATTGTCTTTTTCATGTGGTGAATTAAATTATTTAAAAAGAAACAAAGGAACAAAAATGAAAACCCAAAGTTTCCCTTAACAGTTGTGATCTGTGCATAGTAGTGGAGCTGACACCTTCAGTGATCAGGATTTAGCTATTAGGAACGGACAGATTTGGGTGAACACTACAAGGTTTCTTGATAATTTGAGGGAGTTTAGAAAATGAGGTGTGGAAAAAGAGGTAAACTGCATGTGACCCTCATAAAGATTACAGTATGTAATACAGCAGAAATTTGCTAAACAAAGTCTTTTCGTAGAAAATCCTTTGGTCATGGAAATTATCCATCTCTGAGTTATGTCTTAAAGGGTCAGATGTCCTTATGTCTATGAGCTCATGTAATTTACTTGTTCAGAAGGTGTTTATTGAGCATCTATTATGTGCCAGATGACAAGAATCTTAATGTTCATTAAATAATACCTGTGGAACTGGCCAGTTGGCTGCCACTGTGGTGTGAGAAAAAAAAAAAAAAGAAAGAAATTTGCTAAACAAAATTGACAATGGGTATAAAGTTCAAGTAAATATTTTATGTTTATTCTGCTCACTCCCTTTTTTTCGTTTTCCTTTGTTATAAATTGGTTAAGTTGGGTCTATGTGTATTGGCTACAGGAAGATGCTAAACTTCTTGTCTTCTTTGAGACAATGTATGGTGAAAGAATAATTTAGGTGAAGTCATTTTGGTTTCCAGGTAGCATAAGCTGTGTGATGGTGATTTTCATGATCACACCCTAACGTTAAGGGGTGGAGAGAAGAAGTAGGTGTCCTTGTTCCTCCTCAGTTTCCTGACCAGCATCTTTCCTGCCTCCCTAATAACTCTTGGTTCAAAGCTTGAAGTTCATCAGACTATTCTACTTGTTACCCCTCTTTATTGTAGTCTTTGTTTGACCCCCATCATATTCTTCTCCCTATTCTTTAAAAAGAATGTGGATCCTTATTCATTTTTATGATTCCCAATATTGCTCTTGAAATAGTTCTTATTTATCCAAATTGTTGCCTCACCTTAGCATCTCAGCTTCTTGTGATTTCAGATGGCCTTGGTCTGCAGTGGCTTGAAGCAAGATTTCGGTTCCCAGCCAGAGATTTGAGGTCGGGCAGTGGCAGTGAGAGCGCTGAATCCTAGCCAACAGACCACCAGGGACCAGTGGACAGTGACAAGGCCCTGGCCCATCAGCTGTGTAGAAATGAATTTTCACATAGAGACAGAAAGTAGTGAAGCAAGTAAAGTGTTTATTAGGAGGAAAAAAGAGTACAGTACGTGTGTGGATAGACACACAGGCGGGCTCAGAGGGAGAGTCGCGCCCTCGTGGTAGTTTCAATCACTTTTATGGGGCATTTCTTCCGGGTTTCCTTTGGCCAATCATCTTGCTTTGCCTGGTTCTGAGTCTGTATTTGGTATATCTCAGGGTCCTCCCATGTGTGCGTGTGCATCTCTTAGCCAAGATGGATTCTAGCGAAGAGGCCCATGGGAGGTTGACATCACTTACTATGGGGGGGCTCCCCCTCACTCTTTGAACCTCCAAGGAGCCTTTCTGCACATGTGTAGTCGGGGAGGTCTCCTTGAGTTTGAGAATGTGTAATATGAGGTCTTTTATCTCTTATCTGGGCAGGGACCAGCCTCCATTATCCTGCTTTTATGGAGTTTCTGTCGACAGGGGAGAAACTGTTCAGCCTGGGGCCCATCTATCTCCTGCCTCACTTGAACTCCTGATTTTTTCATAACCTTGTTCTTCATCCTATCTCAGGCAGTGTATCCAAGTGCTTACCTGACATCTCCACTCCCATGTCCAACTGGAATTTCAAACTTAACTTGAACAAACTGAACTATGGAATTTTTTTTTTTCCACTTCAAATGTGTTACTTCTGCAGTCATTCCTCTCCCAGTAAATTCCTACTTAATCCTTCTGTTTGTTTAGGCACAACCTTAGAAGTCATCCCTGTCTCCTCTGTTTCTCTCCTAGCCCATATCCAAACCATCAGGAAATTCTGTCCTTCTACCATCAAAATATATATACTCTTCAACCAGTTTTCACCACCTGTACTGATGAAACCTTGTCCAAACCACCATCAGCTCTCAACATATTACAATTACCTTCTAAGTGGTCTTTCTGCTTCCATGCTTGCCTTTCTGAATTTCTTTTAACCTGGCATTGCCACATTTTATTCACCACAGGTGAGTTGCCAAATCCAGCACACACTCGAGGGGAGAGAATGACACAACAGTGCAAATTTAAGAAAGCAGGGATCTTTGGAGGCCATTCTAGAAGCCAGCTACATTAGCCAATATATCAAGTTTTAAGTGCTAGCCCTGGCAGGCAGAATTTAAAGCTAGAAGCTTACTAGCACTCTATAGCAGACACAGAATTCAGCTGTCTTTCAGTTTAAAAGCTGCCAACATTCTCCTACCTACGGAACACTTAAAAAGTCCAAGAATGGAAAGGCAATCTTTTCTTCCAGTTCAATACTATACCAGCCAAATCTGCTCATGAAAAGCTGCTCTGTGTAGTTCAAAGTCAGCCAGCAGCAACTTGCAACCCCTAAGGCCCTGGCATCTGTGTTTTGACCGAGACGACTCATGGCCATTGTCTTTCTGATGTTCTTGGGACCCAGAGGCTTTGCTGAGGTCTGTTCATCCCACACACCATCACTTAATACTCACAACAATGTAAAAGGGCTCCTTGCCCTTGGGAAGAGTCTCCATAAGCTGCAGACAAACTTCCAGGTTAAAATTCTTAGGATTTGAGGCTTAAAGCTCTTACTTGGACCTTAGCAGTAAAAAGCCTACCGCAGAGCTGTTGAACGGAACACATGTTCTCTGCATGTGATCCAGCTAGCAAAAAAAAAGGAATGAGCCGAGCCAATCACACCGAGTTCATCCATCCCAAATTTACCAGCAAGAAAATTTACCGATTCTTTGCTAGGCAGAGAAGCTGAGAGTGTAACACTAGTAAAGCTCCTTCTACATGAAAGGAAACACCAGGAATGAGGAATAAGTGTTCCCTGCAAACTTAAGTTCCAAATATTTCATTTGCTTTATAACTTCATTTCCTTTAAATGTAGAAAATTAAACATGGTCACAGATCTTTGACTTTATGATTTATTTATGTTTATGTTTAGAAAAGCCCTGCCCATTCTATAATTGATAGATAATACCTATATTTTCTTCAAGTTCTTTTGCATTTTCTTTATATTTAGCACTTTAATACATTTAAAGTTTATTTGAATGAAATTTAAGGATGTATTTTTCCCCCTAACACTTAACCAATTAGTAAATCACAGCCTATTAAATAACCTGGTATATTTCTCTATGCCTATTGAAGTTACAATAAATTTAGAACTCAAACTTCTCAAGTAGGAGTAAAAATCAGTACATTAGCCTTGGGGGAAAATTTGATAATATATGTGAAATTAGCCAATTATGTGCATATTAACTGAGACTTTATAATTCTATAAATTTATTGAAAGAAATAGTCACAGATCTGTTTTATGATTCTCATCACAGCATTAATTGTAAAGAAAAAAATGAAAATGCAAAAATTATGACAAATGAATAAAGTTATATGATGGTATTTTCACTCATCATAAAGTACATTGAAGAAAAATGTTTGATGCGAGAAAAATCCTGAGAATATAGTTTGGGGCAAAATTTAGAATAGATAATATACATTAATTCCAGTTAATTACATATCACAGAAAAAGACTGAAAAAATGTGTGTACGTATTTAATCAGTGATTATCTTAGGTAGTTGGATTTTTATTTGTTTGTTTGCTTCCCTATCTACTTACTTATGAATCCTTTTTCTAGTTTGTACTTTTCACACTTGCTTATCTCCTCTAACGAATTTAAGATAATTGGAGGCAAGGACTTTTTATTAAACATACATCGCAAATCTAGTTTGTGATAGATTCTCAATACTGCTTGTTAAATGTTGTAAATGAAATAAGACCATAATTTCAGTTTGTGGCAGCAGCAGAACATACCAAGAATGTTCAAGAAAATAAGCAGATAGAGGAATAATGGAGATTCAAGTCATAAAGAGGTCTAGCAACAGTTGGTTTGGATTCAGCCTTAGAGATTAGGGATCAGGGACAGAATCTCTTTCCTTTGGAGAAATAGTAGGTAAAAACAGGAACTCAGCCTTACGATATCTGTACAATAACTTGGGGAAATTATATAGGAACTTTGAGGTTCAAATATGCACTTCCAGAACTGGGATATATGAGTTGAAACTGCAATTTCCTAAAATTGAAGCAAACCAAAGCAAAATAAAATTAATAAGCTAGTCATTGTTGAGGTAACTAATGCCACCATCAACAAAAATGGGCTGGTTTAAAAAATCATACTGTTAATCAGATTAGCTATTTCTATCTTAAATTATGTTGCAGTGTGTCTGGCATGAAGTCATTGTGCTTTCGGTAGTTGATTTTTCAATTATTTTAAATGAATAAGAGGATATGAATTTTGTCACTATGGTGAAGCTCTAGCACTTCTCAAAGGGTAAAGTGCTTGGATTGTAAATGATTTGTGTTTCTTTGTACATATACCATAGCTTGATATAAAGCATACTCTGAGAGAATCTAATTACTACTTTTTTCTAACTTTATACTAAACAACGAATCTTCCACTCCGTAATGTGGTTTCTGAATGGTTCTCTTCACCAAAAGGAAAGAACTCAAATAGGTTGCCACCCTGAGTTCTTACGTCAAGTTTAGTTTTCATTATTAGTTAATATGTTGGCCAATATCTGATTAAGTACAGTCTCTTATCCATTTAGTTATTCTGAATCATCCCCACAAAACCTGCCTGCCCCTATTTGAGTTGATATAATTTAATTTCTGAAATTTCCAAACTAAGTACCAAGTCCTAATTTCTCCTGTGGGAATGAGCTAGTTTATATCTCTGCTATAGCCTAGTAATTTAGGTTACTTTGGGTTTTGGTCACAACCTTGATTTAGCTTTGGTTTAGTGACAAAACAATGAGGTAATGAGATTAGTAATTAGGATTGATCACATCAGAGTAGGACTAAGAGCAAAGCTAACTCCACACTGAGCCAGGCATTTATTGGGATATTGTTTCTCTCAGCTGTCTTTGATTATTGATATCAGACAGGAAGAGATTTTGAAAATTAAGAAGGTTAACTTCAACCAGAGCTTTTGTTTACCTTATGCATCTGTACTAAAGGCCTTTTTTTTTTTTTTGCGGTACGCGGGCCTCTCACTGTTGCGGCCTCTCCCGTTGCGGAGCACAGGCGCCGGACGCGCAGGCTCAGCGGCCATGGCTCACGGGCCCAGCCGCTCCGGGGCATGTGGGATCTTCCCGGACCGGGGCACGAACTCGTGTCCCCTGCATCGGCAGGCGGACTCTCAACCACTGCGCCACCAGGGAAGCCCCCTGATTTTTTTTTTTTTTTTTTTTTAATAAGCTTAACTTTGTTTATTTGTTTTTTCTCAGCAATAACTTCTAGTAATTCTGACATCAATGTTGATAAAGTACTAGGTTGGTAGTCAGAGTTGGTACCAGGATACTTGAGACTGAGGATTTCACTGAGGTCATTTATCTGCTATTTCCAGCCTCTTGATAAGTTGCCCCTAATTATTCATAGATTTTTTATGAGCCATCTCACTGGAGCCAAGAAAAGGTCTATTCAGCTCCCTGCCATTGTTTTCCTCGTCTGGTGTCATTTTCATTTAAATTTGTTAATACTTATTCTTCACCAACATTGTGTGGCAGCTTTTTTTTTTTTTTTTTTTTTTTGCGGTACGCGGACCTCTCACTGTTGTGGCCTCTCCCGTTGCGGAGCACAGGCTCCGGACGCACAGGCTCAGCGGCCATGGCTCACGGGCCCAGCTGCTCCGCGGCATGTGGGATCTTCCCAGACCGGGGCACAAACCCGCGCCCCCTGCATCGGCAGGCGGACTCTCAAGCACTGCGCCACCAGGGAAGCCCCGTGTGGCAGCTCTTAGTATGCCAAAGTGGCATGGTGTTGGCAAAACCTCTCTATGTGCTTAAATTTCTATTCCATTGAGAAATTTAAGAAAGAGGGGAATATTCCTATCTTGTTTCTTAGAATTTTATTTTAAAAAGCTCGTTTTATTTCCACTTGTGCCCTCATTTTCCTCAGAGTCGAAGATGAGTCAACAGTAGGAGATGATAGATACACTGCTCTTCTTGGCATTACTATTCTTCTTCGCACTTAAAGCTTATATCTCTCCTTCTGCCATCCATCTGTCCAGGAAGTTCCATAATCACCCACTCTGAGAAGAGTCTTGTATATTAATTTTAAATTGTCAATACTTTAGCAAAGACTTTCTCCCCTTCCACAACACACCCACAAGCAGTTAATATTTCAGTGTTTAGGTGTGTTGTAATTAAAGTATCATTAAGGCACTAGTAACTGTTAGATTCCCATCTAAGGTATGAGATTGGCTAAAATGTCTGAGGTTACTTGATAAAATACAAACTAATCTCTGTGAAAATCTTTGTACTAGAATGTGTACAGTACAAATATTAAGGTTACTTAATGCTCATTAAACACCAAGTAATTGCAAAAATATTTTCAAAGAATAGAATCTAACTCTGTTGTGTTTTTGGCCATCATATGTTGATCTGAAAGGATGGTAGAAGAAAACATACATGAAAATCTTTGTGAACTTGAAGTAGGACAAGATTTCTTAGGAAAAACACCAGAAAAGTATAAACTATAAAAAACAAACAAACAAAACGGCAAATAAGATGGAAAGCATTGGTCCTTTTGTAGACACTGTTAAGAAAATGAAGAGGCAAGCCCACACTGGGTGAAAATATTTATAATAAATATATAATAATAAATATATATGACAAAGGATTTGTATTCAAACAACCCAGCGAAAGAGAAGAATAGGCAAAATATTTGAACAGACATTTCACAAAACAAGATATACTTACTAATGGCACATGAAAAGATGCTTGGCATCATTTGTCATCCCTGGAAATGAAAGTGAAAGCCGCAGTGAGCTACCACTACAGACCCATTGGATGGCTAAAATTAAAAAAAAACCAACAACAACTAAATACCAGTGTTTATGAGATACAATGCAAATGAAAGTACAAACTATTGCATTTTGGAAAACATTTGTCAGTTTCTTATAAAGCTAACATAATACCAGATATAAATTTACCATAGGAAGCAGGTAATTTCACCAGTAGGTATTTATCCAAGAGAAATGAAAACATACATCCACATAAAGATATATACAAAAGCACTCAGTATGGCTGTATTCCCAATACCCCCAAACTGGAAACAATGCAAATTCTAGCAACAGGTGATTGGATAAATGAATTGTGGCCTCTGCTAAATACTACACAACATTTAAAAGGATGGACTACTGAAACATGCAACAATATGATATGATGAATTTCAGAATAATTTTGCTGAGTGAAAGGAGCTGGGCCTAGAGAAATTCATATTGATATATTTCCCTTCCTATGAAATTCTAGGGAAGGAAAAACTAACCCATAGCATATAGCTTATCAGTGTTGCCTGGGACCATGGATTGGGTGGGTGGGAGGTGCTTGCATGCAAAGGAACGTGCGGGAACATTTGAGGTAATGAGAATGTTCTATATTTTGATTTCGGTGGTAGTTATACATGTGAGTACATTTGTCAAATCTCATCTGGCTATATATTTTGAAAAGTTGCATTTTAGTATAGGTATGTTGATTTAAAGAAATAAAGTTGATTTAAAGAAAAAGAGGTTGGAGATGAGGGAAGAGTTTGCAAATTTAGGGAAATTATATTCTAAAAACAACAGCAAAGTGAGTAGTATCTTCAAAACTAATGAGTAGAAAGAATTCTGAAGAGCAGTATGCATGAGAGGAGGGTGATATTCACGAGAATATCTCTGATATGCTCAAAGGAAATACTTGGCTAGATTTTATTATTGAACTTAAAGATCTTACTTAATGTTAAGCTCAATTTGGAAGAAAATAAAAGAGAACTTAGCATACTTGGGATAGAAATAGAAAGGGGGAAAGTCTACTAATTTGTATAAAATAACATTTTATGTGAAGGAATAATGCTAGGTTCATGTTTATTTAATCACCTAATGTTGGAATGAAGCACACATTTATTGGACTTATTGGACTTAGAACCAGAAAACCAAGTTTTAGGACCCTCAGACAATAAGAATTAGGATCTTTTTTTTTTTTTTTTTTTTTTTTTTTTTTGGTTTGTGGGGCTCTCACTGTTGTGGCCTCTCCCGTTGCGGAGCACAGGCTCCGGACGCACAGGCTCAGCGGCCATGGCTCACGGGCCCAGCCGCTCCGCAGCATGTGGGATCTTCCCGGACCGGGGCACGAACCCATGTCCCCTGCATCGGCAGGCGGACTCTCAACCTCTGCGCCACCAGGAAAGCCCAGGATCTTTTTTTTTTAATAGCCTGTCAAGAATGTCTCGTGCAGTCTCCAAAGGGTCAGAAAACCCAAATGTGTCATATGAGCATTAAGGAGATTCCTTCCGTTGGGATGATTTGCTTCTTTTGAAGAACAGCTTTTCCATATTCCCATGGGATTTGCTTTCACGTTATTGTGAAAGGACCATTTCCAAAGTCTCTAAAATATATTAAAAGCAAATGAAGTCATAATTATAAAAAAATAATTTATGAAGAAAGTTATGAAAGAACACACACTGTTGGTTTTTATAAACTTCAAGTGTAACTTGACAGTACTTTGTTAATTTGTATTTAGATATACACTTGCATTGGTATTGCTGCCACTGAATGAAAGGGTAAATGATTTAAAATATGAAGTATGGATAAGACTTATCTGAAGGATTTACTATAGTATTTTATCTAAAGGGTGAATAAATTGGAATGACACCTAAATTACAGATCACTGAAACACAAATGGGATAAAAAGCTGAAACTGAAGATTTTTTATCCTATTTTTTGCCATGTATTTCTCAACTTGATAATTAAATGCAGTTTATCAGATGTTGTCATATAAGACTGATTTGCTTTTTTAAAACACTTTTCTCAAGATTTCCTAAGAGCAATAGAATTAAAATGTCACACTATTTGAAAGTTAAAGTGAGAACAAAGTTTTCTCTAAGAATGATATTCAAATAATCAAGGTTACATGATGCAAATTTTAGAGTCTGCTTTCCATAGTGCTTAGAATGACACATTTATTTCTGGGAAGTTGTGGGAGACCTTAACCCTTAAAGAAGTTAACCATGAAGCTTTATTTTGAGCTCATCTTCTTATGGAAGTTAAAAAAACCTTCATCTGATCCAGGCTTTCAAATTTTTGTAACTGAATGTCATCTCTGTCTCTTGAATATGATTTTTAAGGACATAGTACTTTAATATGCTATGCAGGATATCAGTACTTTAGGAAAATATCAGATAATTCAACTACATATGAACTGTGCTCTATCACTTGCTTAATTTCTCATGAAAAAGCCTAATGATGAGAGGAACAGCTCAAGGGTCTTGTTTTTCTATTTCTCCAAAAATGTTTTACTCATTTCTTATGTTAAAATCCTGCAGTAAATTGATTCCTAAGAAAACCTCTGTTTCCCCATTACATCATGTAATCAGATAGTGAAAGTCAGAATATTTCCTGATTTCGATCTAATAAATGGCCAAGAAGCTCTGAATATATTTAGAAATTAGTCAGTAAGTAACTCACCTCAGTTATCTGGTGCCTGTATTTTCCTGTTTCCTTTAGTAGATTATTGTTCAGTTTTTATCTAATTTCCTCCTTTAGACATTTTAACTCAATGTTCAGGCTTATGTCAATTTCTAAAGAAGGTACATGTTGTACAAAATATTATACTGAGTATCTTGGGTCCTATGTTTATAGTTCATATCCATTGTTTCTGGAATAGACAGTCAGAAATAATCCTACTTTAATGGATATTTAGAATGTGTCCAGGTTATTGTACACCTGAATCAAGTGAATAAAAGTAATCTTTGAGTAGAAAGAGACACTAAGAATTTGTAGCAACTGCAGCATGTATTCTTTGAATGTATTCTTTTGTTAGAATTTGTCAGCCAAACTTGTCTACTTGTTCCCTTATCTCAATCAAGGTTAATTCATGTTTTTGCTTTAATCTTTACTGAAAGTTTTTCTGTATTTGTGTCCATGTACATTTGGAAATGGAAGTGAAAAAATGTAGGTGTGTATTTTTTTTCAATGTTTTGTTTGCTTATCTACTTAAATGGAAGAATTCCTCTGAGAGAACGAGTTGAGAACATAGTAAAATAACTTCTGTTGCTGCCTATTATCAATATCGTTTTCTTGCTTTTAGAAAAAAATAATGACAAGCTTCTAACACGCATCTCTTTATATAGGCTAATCTCCCACTTAAGAAATTTTAATTGATTACATTTTTAAAGGACTAGAAGAACAGCATTAGCAACATTCTGATAATTCTCTTATATTTGTGTAAATCTTTTGTCCTTAAATTTTTATTTAGCTGAATATAATAAGAAAGTTTGTCAAGAGCTATGAATATGGGAATTTTTAGAATTTAATATTTCTTCATTTTGCAATTGTAAATTAATGGCAGATATGCTTTTCATGATGAATTAAAAACTGGGTACAATGACTCAAATCTCCATAAAAGGAAAATATGAATAACACATATTTGAAAATCAGCCTGAAAGACATTGAAATAGCACCATAGTGAACCATTATAGGTATAGTTTAATTATCAAAAAAAGGTAAAAATATGTTAAGCAAATATAATACTAGATACCATCCTAACGTAAAAGATGGTTATTATATTTAATAAAATACACTTGAAATGCAAATTGAGAAGTGATAATTTGATTAATTTCTTAATTATTTCTAAATAAGGAATGATTCATTATACAATAATAATTTGAATTTTTCTACATCCATTTTCACTTACATATTTTTTATTTTAACAAGAAGAGTTAGGTTCTAAATTAGGAATAATAAAAAATGACTACAAAAAAGTATGTCTTTAATTCAATTTTGTTTTTCTTGTAGAGTACAGATATGAGCCCAGCAAGTAGCACCACTTCACTTCCTGTTAGTCCTCTTACTGAAGAGCCATTGCCTTTCAAGGTAAAAAATAAATTGAAAACATTTTTAATAATTTTTTACAATACTTTTAGGATCTTTAAAAGATATTTATTTTACTATAGTAAAATAGGTAGTTCAGGCATAGATGGTGAGGTTAACTGCTTTAGTTCATAAGGATCTTGTTTCAGATGTTAAAGTTTTGTTGTTGTTATGTCTGTTGTCATTCTACTTGCTAAATAAAGGTAGAGTTTGAATAGAAATTGATACTTTGTATAACACATTGTTTGCCTTGCATGTAAGAGACAGTAATTTCATTGTAATAGTTTGATGTCACATGAATTATAGGTTTCAAATCTTGTATTTATATTAATTTAAGCAATAAGTTTGGAATGAATTATTCAGCACTCATTCAGTAGTTAAACTTTCATTAGCTGATTGAATTTTCATTGATAACTCTAGGTCATAATTAATTAGTTGTGTATTCTTTACAAACTAATGGTAAAAATAAAAAATTAACATATGGAATCATTCCTCCAAACACTACATTTTTAAAATATTTGAGTAAATACTCTAAGTATGATTAGCAGAATTCTTCAGTTTGGGAGTCTGTATACATTACAAATATGAAGTCATCTTCTTGTTTTGCTATTTAAGATTAGATGTTTCTCTTTAAGCCAAACCTTGTAAATCAGCTATTTTATATGTGCACCAGAGATTTTTGGATTTCTTTAGGATTATTGTAAATAAAGGGACTCCTTAAGATCATGGGAAAGAAAAAAAAAAAACTTGGAAAGTTGGGATGATACACTTACGTGCAATGGTTTCAGTTTAGTTTAAAGACAGGTAAACATATTTTGGGGGGTTATGATGATTTGTATTTTACCATAACTTTGTCATTGTTTTTCATATGAAGACAAAATCTTATTCAACTTCATATTGCTTACATCTAGTACAGTGACTGACGTGGATTTCTGTATACTCAATATTTGCTCTATTGTTAAAATGAAAATAATGGTTATAAATTCCATCGTGGGTCTTTAGTTTTCTAATTATAGGTGCTTTGTGTCTTAATGATAGACAATAATAACTGTTAAAGGCTCATTTTATGTCAGAGAATTGTTAAATACTAAATAGAATTCTGATTATATCATTTATTGAGAAATATTTTATCATTCTACAACAAAAGGAGAAAATAATACTAATGTTTCAAAGTTTAGTATTCCTTAATATTCCATCTTATGGTAGATGGGACAAAATTTAAAGAAAAATCATATTTTTAAAAAGTTTTTAATTGATTTCTCACAGCATCACTAGAAACCATTTTCTCTTTTTAATATGCTGATAATGACTACCCTCCTTGAAAATTAATGTATTTTTTAACAGAGGTAAAAGGAAACGTCAGATATATTCCAGAATATGCTGACATAAAGCTAATACAAATATAATTATTTTAGTTAGTTTCTCTGACTGGTTCTAAGAGATCAATATTTTTCCCGTGTTAATGTGTAAATATGCAGTTAAAACTTGCAAGTGCTTATAATATATAATATTGGCTTTTGCTAACCAATATAGTTATAGCAGCTCTTAATTTACTTCTTCTGTGATAGGAATATTATTTATATTTTTTCAAAACAATTTTATCAGATATAGAAACATCCACTAGTATTTAAAAGTATCTAAAATTAAGGTTTCAAATTATACAACTCCTGCATTTGCTTCTTTTATTTTTAGTTTATAAACTGTTGTCATATAAATGATTAATAGAATTCTTATTTATCCTTATATAAACACAAAATATACAGAAACTATTTTGAGATGTACCTTAGCAATATAGTACATTTTAATTGCAAAAAAATTTGTTGAAAACAAAAAAACACGGAAGACATTGAAGTTGTCCGATAACGATACCCTGAAAAATCTTGCAGTTTTAATTCATTTATGTCCGAAACTTTATTTAAATTTTTGATATTTGACCAACATGGTTAACTAGAAAAAAAATTGATTATCTTTTTTTTTTTTATTCCCCAAGAATAAAATAAGATTAATCACCTCTGATACTTTAGTTGTATTTTCTAAGACAGTGATTTCAGCACCCAACTCCGTAACCATCTGCCCTAATATTAGACAAGGAAGGCTTTTGAAAGATAAGCTTTGGTGGCCGGTTGAGAGACTTAATTATACTTTTTCTTCTGGGAAATAATTAGGTTAATAAAAGAAAGTATTCCATCCCTTTTCTTGGTCTATTTTGGAAGCACTCATATGACAGTTGGAGGACGATATCCTGTTTTGGCTCAAGTGTTTATCCAAGTAAATGCTTTCCTTTAAATATTATATTCAGAATGACATTCAGATTAAATTTATTTTAACCATACCATTTGACATAATGACAAATGGTATGTGATATATTTTTAAAATCCCTAATAATTACCTTCCCACTAATATCTCTACCTATATTATTGACTTGAATGTTAGATGAGAAATTGGCTATCAATAGGAATGTACCACAGTGGGATCTATTAAATTTAAGGTAGTAGAAAACTGGTAGTATCCTGGAGACTTACCCAAGGAGTCAAGAGAGGTATGTTAAGCTTTGGAGATACAAGAATCAAAGATGACAATTAAATTTTGTTTGGGACCAGATGCTTCTTTTCCATAATAAGACTATTTTTTGGCACTACTAGTACTGGAGTACATACTTCAATTTAATTTTTAAACAAAACCAGATCTGCTCTTAAAAATAGCCCAAGCCCTGTATACTTACTCACGACTCTATTCCCTTACAGAACAGTTCACCTTGTGCTAAATTTCTTACCCTTACCATTTAAAACCCATTGCCATAGTGTTTTGTTTGGTTTAGTCTTTCAAAAATGAGGACAGTTCTCACAAAAATCCATCTAGTCTTCTCTTAATAAATTGCAAGATCTAGGAAACTGCCTTTCTTTCAGATAGAACTGATTGATCAGAGATAAGTAGGGTTTCTCCGTCTGGACAGGGTACATGGATACCAGTTCACCACAGTCACCATTCCCTATTCACACCTGGCACTGGAAGCATTTGAGTGAACCCCTTCATATAAAAAGATGTATAATTCACAATCCTCCACCTATACCACAGGTAATAAACTCACAGATTTCCCAGTTGGACTCTTGTTGCTGAGAAGTTTCTAGGAGTCCAGGTTTTTATAATTATGCAGACTATTGTTATGGACATATATTTGAAAACAAAGGGCAAATGCATAACTTCAATTTTTTTAATAGAGTTTTCAGCATTCCATAAAATATATACATATATGGTCTGACACATATGCCACTACGTTATTATGGAAAGGCCAAGGGATAACTAATTTCACGTGGGTGGAAACACTATTTTATTAAACAGCCATAATAGAATCATAATAGTGCAAGTTAATTGATCTAAGTGAGACTTTGATATAAGGAAAAAGGGAGTAGACTGCTTAACTGTTAATTAAAAGTTTTATGTTTTTCTGTAGAATAACCAAGTTGACATTGTTAATTTTGATGCCCATTCTACCTGTTCCCTCTGCCATTCTCCCTGATTATCTTAATCTGCCTTGTCTCTTCCTTTGTGGCCTCAGTCAGATGTACCACACCAAAAATGCTTTGGGGCCATCAAATATTACTGTTCTTTAGTAGGATGACCCTTTTAATTTATTTGTATATACACAGGTATTACAGCCTCCATCCATTCCTGGAACTAACATTCTTGAAGCTAAAGCTGGCTCATTGTTCCTGACCCCTCCGTTAATAGTACACTTGATTATGGGCCATGTTCTTTTTGCCAGCCACATTCATCACATATTTTAAAATTTATTTGTTCTTCAGTGAAGCCTGATGGCTAGATCTTAATCCCTTTTCCTCCAGAAAGCATCTTTTTTGATTACATAAGTTAGACACAGGTATTATCCTGGCTTATTCTTTATCCTTATCCTGTGATAAAGCCAACAGGAAAGAAACAAATTCAATTTGCCTTTCCTTTAGACATTGTTTCAAAAGTGCACCAAGACTATCCTCCATTCACCAATCTCCAGTCAAAGTCTGAAAATAAAAATTACCCATTGCCTTCATGACCCCATTGACTGCTGCTTCTCTCTGTTAGTGGGTTCCTGGCATGTATAAGGTGCTTGGCTATCCAGTACCTAGAATGCAAGGTGGGGCCACCCTCCCTGAAGTCCAGCCATCTTCCCCAGGAGCTGACACAGAGTGGTGCTGGGCTCTTTCCTGGGTCTCCTGTCCTATGGAATTCCAAGGTTCTCTGACTACTTTTCTTCATCTCCCTTATTTAAGCAAGGGACACAGAGGAAGAAATAGAGAAATACATGAAGGTCTCAAAAATTTTATCCTGCTAGCCAATGCGGGGATGTTATGATCCACTTGACCATAGAGTCTAAACTCAGGACTTAGTAACATGTAGTAACACACATAGTTTGCTCTCAATTATATAAAATAAATATTGAGTAGAAAAAAACCCCCAGGAAATATACAGTTATCAACAATCAACTATTTAGATCGACTATACTTAAGTTTTTTCCTATAGTTTCTATAATGACCACTTATTTCTATTTTAAGAACAATACATTTTTTTAAGAAAGCAGAAAAGAGAGTTGGGAACATTAGAGGCAGTGTAGCCTAGTTAAGAGACTTCCTAGGATCAAATCCCAGTTCTGCCACTTTATATTTTTATAACTGTGAGCCAGTTACTTTGTGTCTCAATTTCTCCATCTGTAAAATGGGAACAATAGCAACTGCTTCTTCATTGTGTTCTTATAAGGTTAAACAAGTTATTAAATAGGAAGTGCTTAGAATAGCACATAGCAAACAGTATATGTTTTAACCGATCTTTTTTTTTACAGAGATATCCGTTAGTTTAAAGCAAGAAAGTTCTATATATTAGAAATAACATGAAACAGAAATATTTCCACTCAACTCCTTGTACTTCATTTCTAAATGTGAGAATAGAAATATAAAGTCTTTACTTTGATGAAGAATAATGTTTAATATTCATTCCTAGAAGGCATGCTACTTATTTTATACCCTCGAGTATTCAGATGAGCTCATATATCAGTTTCCTCTCATGAAAAATAATTAATCGAAATGTTTATCAATTATGAGGGAGAAGAAGTTAATATAATGAGTTTGTCTTAAGGGGAAACTGGTAAATATACATAAAACATTACTTGGAAAAAAGGAATACATAATAGTTTGTGTAACCATAGGATGTATGGTATCTTTTTATCAGGAACACACCACAGTATATTTTTCTTTAATTCCCCAAACCTCCCCCTGTGCATTAACCTGGTAACTTTCTAAATACAATCTCCACTGAAGGAACATTATTTAATCACATTAGATTCTGGGAAAAACCTCATTGTGAACAAAGCACTATTGATATTTTACTCTTTATATAACATCAATATACCAAAGTGTCCGTTTATTTGGTCTAAAAACACCATAGTGGAAAAGAACACATTTGGAGGCTCTGAGGGAGTGGAGTCGGGTAGTGGTGTGACCTCATAACATCATCTGTTGCATATCCTGCATTGGTTGAGATTTTTTTGTGTGTTTATTGTTGTTTTTCATTTACTGAATTTAATGGTCTCTTTTTATTATTGGAATTCACTTTTTGGTTGTCCCAGAAAGAGCCCAAAATGGTATATTCTGCATTTTTGGTTAGTTTTTGACTAGGCCATCTATTCATTCATTCATCTGT
Source organism: Monodon monoceros (assembly GCF_005190385.1). Lineage (NCBI taxonomy): Eukaryota > Metazoa > Chordata > Mammalia > Artiodactyla > Monodontidae > Monodon > Monodon monoceros. The sequence goes on from NW_021703777.1 coordinate 9,824,105, forward strand.
TGATGAATCAATTTATAAAATACTACCACGTGCTTGATAATGTTCTAGACACTGGTGCTTCAATGTAAACAACACAGACTGAATTCCTGCTTTCATGGTATTTGGGTTCTAGTGAGGAGTGATACACAGCAAAAGAATAAATATATAGCATGTCAGGTAGGGATGATAAATGCTATAATGAAAAATAAAGCAGGATTTGGAAGATAGGAAGTGACTTTAAAGTATGTTGCTGTTTCAAAAAGGATGGTCAAAGAAGGTTACTCTGATTAGGAGATGGTTTAGCAGAGACTAAAATGAAAAACGAGAGAAAGCCACTCATCTCTCTATGGGAAGAGGCTTGAGGACAAGTGCGAAAGCCGTGAGGCAGGGGAACATTTGACCTTTTTAGGATCGGCAAGAGTGACATTGTGGCTGGAGCAGAGTGAATGAGTGTGCAGGTAATAAAAGATCAAGTCAGAGAGAAACCAGATCATGAAGGGCCTTGTAGGCCGTGGTAAAGACTTGGAATCTTACATTGCATGAGATGGGAAACCACTGGAGTGTTTTGGGAAAAAAGAATGACATAATCAGACTTTATTTCAAAACTGTTACTCTGATTTCCGTGTAGACGTAGGCAGCAAAAGGACATGGTAGAAGAAGGAAGGCAAAGCTCCTATAGGTAAGAGATGGCGTGGTAAATGTTGACAGGCTAATAAACACTGGTGGGATTTTAGATACATTTTGAGTGTGAGTCATCAGGATTTGTTAATAGATTGTATGTGGGATATCAACAAAGAGCAATATCAAAGATTATCCCTGATTCTAAGGTTCTCTATATTTTCCTATTTTTACCTCTTTTGCTATCTTTCTGATGTTGCAGATAAATAGGTATCATGATGTAGCGATTAACAGTCTTCTCTGTGCATGCACATCCCTGGGGTCTCTTCCTCTTTTCATAAGGACGCCAGTCATAGTGGATTAGAGCCCTCACCCCCCATCCCACCACCACCGTGGCCTCATTTTAACCTCTCTTTAAAGACCTTGTATCCAAATACAGTTATGTTCTGAGGTCCTGGGAGTTGAAACTCCAACCTGAAAATTTTGAGGGGACAAAATTCAGCCCATAACAGACAGACTCAAGACTGCTATGTTAATTCTTTCCTGAACACAAGGCCAACCTTGACTCAAGGAAAGGAAAAATAAATTGCACCTCTTGATGGGGAATGACAAGGATTTGGAGCAATTTTTAATCTACCATATAAATATGTGATATTCCTTTATTGATCCAGTTTTCAGTGCTGTTAAATTCTCAGTGATGTGTGAGGGAGTTTGGATTTGAGGGAATGAAATAGGAAATGAGAGATTTCCTTAAATGTTTACACATATTCATCTGTGCACTTATTTGAGTATATTTTCCAATGCTATTTTAATTTCCATTAAATTTGGAAACTTCAGTTAAATGTCACCATATTTGAATTAACTTATAGTCCTTAAAACCTTGTGGTTGAGAATATCAAAGAATCATGGCTATAAAAATATTTTACTAAAGTCTTGATTATAAACACTGAGAGGAAAATTGAAATAACAACTACCAAACAATACTTTCTATATTATGTCTATATAGTATTATTTTATGTTAACATTTTTCCTTCTGGTTTTGTCAAGATAAATTTTGAATAAACACTGTATCTATTATTTAACTTTTGCAGACAGCATCACTGATGTATTATGAATATTCACTGGAAAGAAATATAATAATTGTATATCCTGATAAATCAAGTAAAATTATTTTAAAATAAATGAAAATTACTTTTACATAAATTAAAGCCAAAACAAATTTTAATTTTTCTTAAAAAGTATGCAGTATCTCTCAGACATAGCAGACCTCAAGGGGAAAAAAAAATAATGGAAATAATAAGCAAATACTTTCATGTCGCTTGCTAGCTTTATATTGCTGTCAAATCCTTCTCACACACTATCCAAATGGTTTCAGTAAGGCATGTCCAAGATATAGAACTTGTCAACATTAATACATGCTAAAAATAATGGCATACACCGTCTGACCCCATCCACAGGTCACACATTCATTTTCTTCCTTAAATGTAAATCTCATTGAATTTCTTCATCTTTGCATAGGTTGCTGCCTTAGATTTCTCCTAACTTTTTTGAGTTCTCCATGTGGTAATGAGAGAAAACGTTCATGGTATAAAGCTTTATTTTAGCATACTTTCAGAGCATTGGGCCATACTCTGCTTACTGTGGTCACAAAGTCCCTTTGACATATTTAGTGGACAAGATTTACTCAGCATCTGTTAGAGATGACCTTGGAAAACCGAATTCAGGGATCCACTGTTTATATCATTGAGTTAAAAAGAGCTCCAGGGCTTCCCTGGTGGCGCAGTGGTTGAGAGTCCGCCTGCCGATGCAGGGGACACGGGTTCATGTCCCGGTCCGGGAAGATCCCACATGCCGCGGAGAGGCTGGACCCGTGAGCCATGGCCGCTGAGCCTGCGCGTGTGGAGCCTGTGCTCCGCAACGGGAGAGGCCACAACAGTGAGAGGCCCGCGTATGGCAAAAAAAAAAAAAAAAAAAGAGCTCCAGAAAACTACAAGATACATAGATTTGGATGGTATTTCATAATTGGCAAAAGTGAGGATTTTCTAGGAAAAGCTTGAATTTAGAATACAGGTACAGAACATTGGAGGAAAGAATTTGGGTACACAATGTGAAAAGGTCTGGATTAGTTTGTACATAAAAGACAGGATATTGAATTACTGCTAGCAGAATTCTAAAGCCAATAAAAGCCTTGAAATTTGGGGAAATAAAAACAACTTTGTGTGTTTCTTGAAAGAAAATGAATTTTAAGAAACTGAGTCATTATGACCTCAACTTTGGTTTGGGGACCCACTTAAGAGTGGATTGGCGTCACTGAAATACATGTTCTGTCTGCCGACAAGATGCCAGGACAGTTTTATTTGGAAACAGTTGATGTCAGCAGTGTGCTCTGTTCCTCAATACCTGTTGCTCCCGAGTGTCTAGAAAACCTTGATGTGAGGTAATAGCGGATGTGGCAGTCATTGCTCTGCACACCAATATTAACAAGATTTCTTTTAACATTTAATGAAGACGTCAGATATTGGAATTGGCTTGGGATTAACACTATATTTAAGATAATATCATTATTAATGATAATTTAAGCAGTTGATCTCATGTTTAGTACATCCAGTGTTTATTTTTTATCTTAACATTACCATTTCATACACATTCTGGATCATATACACTTATTCTTTGTTGTTTTAAAATACCTCTTGCATTACTTCAGGATTTACCTTGTAAGTGTGACGTATACCATAACACATTTTTTTTTAAATAAGAAATTAATAAGGTAAAATTCCAAGGCTGTGATTCATTATTAACATGACCATTTGAGATGGACCATGAATATGAGAAGCTGTCAGGGGTGGACTCAGCGTGAGTTTAGTTTATCTGGCAATGACTTCCGTCTGTTCTATCTTGGAATCATTTACTTAAATAACAAATGAATTTTGGAAGCTGAATCATATCAGCGGTAAAATAAAATGTGCGAGGAATTAAGTACAGTTAACTCTGCCATACATCAGATAATTTAGAAATGATTGTATTTACTTTGCTAACTACACAGGGTTAAAGAATATTAGACCTAAAGTTTTTTATTAAGACATTGGACATCCTTTGTTTTAATTATACTATATGGGGGTATTAAATGGCCATGCTGACAGATGCAATACAGTGAGTAAAACAAGCAAGTATTCTGTTCTGAGGTTTTTTGTATCACAGATTTAACATTTCTTCAGTGCAGTTTTCAAAGCACACATAAATAATTTGTCAGAGATTCTAATACCTGTAGTAACTCTGCTGGGCAAAATTGGTGTATGGATGACGCAAATTAAAAGTTGGATAGTCATTATGAATAATCAGAAAATTCTATTTACCCTTGTCTACAGTAAAAGATATTCTTAATAGTTTAGGGAAGAGTATGAACATCACTTTATTTATTTTTGTTGTTGTTATTCGCTTATTTTATTTTATTTTTAATTTATTTTTTTATTAGAGTGTAGTTTGTTTACAATGTTGTGTTAGTTTCTGCTGTACAACAAAGTGAACCAGTTATACATATATTGAATACACATATCCCCTCTTTTTTAGATTTCCTTCCCATTTAGGTCACCACAGAGCATTGAGTAGAGTTCCCTGTGCTACACAGTAGGTTCTCATTAGTTATCTATTTTATACATAGTAGTTATATTTGTCAATCCCAATGTCCCAATTCATCCCACCTTCCCTTTCCCCCTTGGTAACCATACATCTGTTCTCTATGTCTGTGACTCTATTTCTGCTTTGCAAACAAGTTCATCTGTATCATATTTCTAGATTCCACATATAAGCAATACTTTACGGTATTTGTTTTTCTCTTTCTGACTCACTTCACTCTGTATGACAGTCTCTAGGTCCATCCACATCTCTGCAAATTGCACAGTTTGTCCCTTTTATGGCTGAGTAATATTCCATTGTATATATGTGCCACATCTTCTTTATCCATTCATCTGTCGATGGGCATTTAGGTTGCTTCCATGTCCTGGCTATTGTAAATAGAGCTGCAATGAGCATTGGGTTGCATGCATCCTTTCGAATTATGGTTTTCTCCAGATGTATGCCCAGGAGTAGGATTGCTGGGTCGTATGGTAGTTCTATTTTTAGTTTTTTAAGGAATTTCTATACTGTTCTCCATAGTGGCTGTATCAATTTACATTCCCACCAACAGTGCAAGAGGGTTCCCTTTTCTACACATCCTCTCCAGCATTTATTGTTTGTAGATTTTTTGATGATGGCTATTCTGACCGGTGTGAGGTGATACCTCATTGTAGTTTTGATTTGCATTTCTCCAATCATTAGTGATGTTGAGCATCTTTTCTTGTGTTTTACTTTAAAATGAATTCCAAAAGAGATCAGGAAGGGTACAATGTGCTTTTGCAAATACTTAACTTTCTTCCTCTTGGATAGTGACTTATTTCTAGTGCAAGAAATTAGAAGGTAAACAATTGCCAGATGGATATTAGCCTCTATTCAGCAGCCTAATAGCAATAATTTTGAAGATAGATGTAATTTGAATATTCTGAGTAATTATTGATGTCAGATTTTCAGCTAAGGAAATTCTCTGTTTTCTTTTAAGCTTTTGCATTATATTATCAGCAGTCAGCTTCTGTCTGTACTGGGACTTGCCCTTTTTCTCAGGTAATCTCTTTTACTCTAGCAAATCTGATAAGAAACTCTTATCTCAGGAGATGTGACAAGCACTGAAAATGTTGGCTAAACCTGTTATATTAGAATCTTATTCATGTATTTCTTATTAAGAATAAAAATTCAAGTTCTTTTCTTCTTTCCCACATAACATCTGTGAAACAATTTATGTTCTTCCTCACCAAGGGAAAAGAAAATCCCTTCTTATATATAAATATATACAGGAATCTGTTTCAACAACCTTTATTCCTTACAGACTCCACACAGGCAAACTTCTTTTTCCATGTCTCCAAGCTTTTTCCTTCCTTCTGTCTCCTTGGAGACCAAAGTTGACCTAGTACAGAGAACCAGACCTATCACCTTCTGACTCACCCTCTCCCCAAAGATACTGAAAAGCCTTGAGGAAATTTATACACCCTGTTAAAACTCTCAATGGAAAACGAAAATGTGATTCATTATAACCAAGTCAGAAAATAGACTTGTCCTCCATTCTCTATGTAATGCCAAACACCTGTGCTATCTTAAACTAGTCACTAGACTTAATGATGTGTGTGTTCATCCAAGTTGCTTATTTTGACCATAAAAAACAAGAATAATAAAAATTCATTTAAAGTAGTTAGGCCCTGCTTAACAAGAAAGTCTTTGGCAGCAGTATTTGAGCTGAAAGTTTTGAAAAAGCTGGGCAGAATTGTCAAAGCATAATTAAGGGTAGAAGAATTAAGCTCACTTTTCTCCCTTAAGTGTCTTTGCCAGACAATAGAAGCTGGCAAGAGAGCCAAGTAGGAAAATGGAGCCATGCCAGCTGCTACACCATGTTAAAGAGAGATGGGTCATAATTTCTGGTAATAATGCCTACATGAATAAAACCGACAGTGGTCTGTCGTCTTGTTAACATTAGCTGTTTCTCTCCTTCTCTTTCTTGTTCTTTCCTGTGGGCCTTACTCACTTAGTGATAATAGTTCTACTATTATCATTTCTCACCATTTCTGTTATTTTCTTGAATGTAGTGAGACATTCAGAACAATCAACAAACATTTATTGAGTTCCTACTATGTGTAAGACCTTATGTAAAGGTACTGGGGCAGAAATATTTTCTTCAGACTGTATAAAGCTACAGAATATCATAATGCTGGCAGTAGTTCAGCATGGCCTGGAAAAATGTCAAGTATTTCAAAAGTTCAGAGATGCAGTTGAGGAAAGGGAAGTGTCGTGAGGCAAAGGAGAAGTAAGCGCCAAGGTCTCAAGCTAGACCACGAAGGTCTAGACATTATAAATGTTCAGTTGCGTGTTGCCCACGTGGCAAGGAAGAATTTGTTTGTTGTGAAGGACTTCACATGCTTTATAGAGAACTTCGACTGCCTTCTACAAGCAGTGAGGTACAGGGAGCAAGCAAGAGTTGTGTCTTAGTCTGTTCAGGCTGATCTAAGAAAATATCATAAACTAGGAAGCATATAAACAACAGAAATGTATTGATTTCTCACAGTTCGGGAGGCTAGGAGTCCAAGATCAAAGCACGGGCAGATTCAGTGTCTGGTGAGGGCCCACTTCCTAGACACCTTCTTTTTGTCTTTTCGTTGTAGCCCTCACATGCCAAAAGTAGCAAGGGAGCTTTCTGAGGCCTTTTTTATAAGGGCACTCATCCCATTCCTGAGGGTTCTGACCTCATGGTTTAATCCCCTCCCAAAGGCCCTATGTCCTAATATTATCACCTCGGCATGTTAAGGTTCCAACATATAAAGGTTGGGGGACACACATATTCATACCATAGCAAGTTGAGCAAATTTTAAGATGCAAAATGAAGAAAATTTTATAATTCTTCTTGAGCTCGATTTCCACAGAATGGGTTCTGAACTTCATTCGAAATTTGTCAATTCCTAGAAAATCAAATGGTACTAATAAAATACAAATGATAAGAAATAGGAAGGATTTTCATGTTATCCACTGTTGTTGATTGCCTTCGTCTGTACCTGCAGATGCAGATCTGTTCATCAAATAGGATGAAGATTGTCTATATCTATATTAAAATAATAGTTTACAGGTAGTCTAGGCTTTCATAAATATACACTAAAATATCCATCTATTTATATTTACCTAATTGTTATATCTTTAAAAGTTGTCATTAGTGTATTAGTTTTATTTTGTTCCTGTAACAATTTACCACAAACTTGATGTCTTTAAACAATTCTCATTTTAGTTTCATATAGTTCTGAAAGTCAGAGGTCAGAATTAGGTCTCCCTAGACTGGAATCAAAGTGTTGGCAGAGCTGAGTTTTTTCTGGAGGCTCTGGGAGATAATCCATTTACTTACTTTTTTGAGCTACAAGAGTTTGCCTGCATTTCCTTGCCTCTTTCCATCTTTAAAACAATGGCCTATTAAGCCTTTCTTATGATGCATCACTCTGATTCTGACTCTCTGTTTCTCCCTATGATATTTAAGGACCTTCATGATTTCACTAGGTCTACCAGATAACCCAGGAAAATCTCCCTATTTTAAAGTCAGGTGATTAGCTACCTTAATTTCATCTTCAGTCTTAATTCTCCTTTGCCATGGACATCACTGGAGGAAGAAAAGGGGCATTATTCTTCCTATCACAGTTAGTAATGACACATATGTAAGATGTGGGTCTTATTCCTGACACAGGAATCTTTGTTCATAATCACAGAGCTGATTATTTAAATAATTAGAATGCACATTACCCTTCTTTTTCTGTCAATTGTTAATTGGTTATTATACTAATACAGAGTAAGGAATATCCACTGTGCTGAATTATAAAAGCTATTTCCTTTATCTTCAGTTTTCTGTCTGGCAAACTCCTCACTTAATGTCCAATTAAATGCCACCCCCTCTGTGAAACTTCTTCCCCAAAGTCTCCACAATACTTTAATTTCACTTCTAATATAGAACTATAAAATTATATTATTAATATATTTACAGTCTTCCCCAATAGATGCCGATTTTCATAAATACAGAAATATTTTATATTCTTCATATTCCCTATTTCAGTGTCTAGTATAGAACTAGTATATAATATACTAATAGTAGATGAAAGAATGAATTGTATGAATGAATGGTGAAAAAAGCTCACTTAAGGCCTCGTTTCTTTTCTAGTGTTTTATCATATTAAAATTGAAATACTCATTTTATTACATTAGCCATTGATAAGCTGATATATGTAACAGAGCCTATCAAGCTATACAAGTAGCCTGCCAAATTTTCTGTAGCTTATCCCTCTTTTTCCCTACAACTCTATAAACATAGCTGGACCAATCCTGGATACAAATTATCTGTATGAGACTAACTTGGCGCTAGGGAATTCAGTATTTAATTGCCCTTGTTATTTGTCAGTATCTCATCTTGTGGTCTGAAAATCTGGCTTCTGCTTTAGCAGGTATTTATGTGATAACCATTGCCTAAGAGATAACTGCATTCCTGCCAACAGCTGTTTGGATTTACAAATATTACCTTTCCTAAGATTATTCTATAGCCACATGCTATATACACTTCAAGTTTCTCTAAATTGGAAATCCTGAAAGCTATCTACTTCTTTTGAGTATTAATCCTCAGTACACACGATTATTGTCTCATTTTACAGATAAGGAAATTGAAGCTTAGAGCAGTTAAGAACCTGACTAGAGGTCACAGTGCTGGTAAATAACTCAGCTGGAATTCCAACTCAGGTTTCTAAAATTCTAAAGACTGTAGCTTGAACTACTATACTACAGAAAGTCTACAGTGTTTTTATTTAAATCATGATTCTGACTGATCATTGGTTTTATATAACTGAAGGGGATAAAGACAAATAAAGGCAGAGACAGAAGAAGAGAAAATAAGAGAAGTGAAGAGAGGAAAAGAAAAGAAAGGGGAATGAAAGAAAAGAAAAGGAAAAAAAAGGAAAAAAAAAGAAATAATAAACATCCCTCCATTCCTCAGGCTTGACATTTATTGAGATCATCATTCTACTAAGATTATGTATTTCTTTTACTAACAGACCTAATAAATTTAAGCCATCTTTGCAATCCTGGAATAAAAGCCACCTGGAATATTGGTCAGTTTTCATAGATCCAAAGAATATAATTTGCTTTAGCTAGTTGAAATGGAAGTGATTTTATTATAGGATATTTGACAGTTTAAAGAATTTCTTGGAAGGTCATCAAACTGGGCTTGGATATGTAGGGACAAAATGCCAGGAGAGATTCCTGCCTGGAAGGGATAATCTATGCTGTCAGGTTGAGAGCAATAAAGGGAAAAAGGATGAGGATATGGGGTTTTCAGCATTTTTTTTTTAACATCTTTATTGGAGTATAATTGCTTTACATTGTTGTGTTAGTTTCTGCTGTATAACAAAGTGAATCAGCTATACGTACACATATACCCCATATCCCACATATACCCCATATCCCCTCCCTCTTGCGTCTCCCTCCCACCCTCCCTATCCCACCCTTCTAGGTGGTCACAAAGCACCAAGCTGATCTCCCTGTGCTATGTGGCTGCTTCCCACTAGCTAGCTGTTTTACATTTGGTAGTGTATATATGTCAATGTCACTCTCTCACTTTGTCCCAGCTTACCCTTCCCCCTCCCCGTGTCCTCAAGTCCAGTCTCTACATCTGTGCTTTTATTCCTCTCCTGCCCTTAGGTTCTTCAGAACCTTTTTTTTTTTTTTTTTTTTTTTTAGATTCCATATATATGTGGTAGCATACGGTATTTGTTTTTCTCTTTCTGACTTACTTCACTCTGTATGACAGATTCTGGGTCCATCCACCTCACCACAAATAAATCAATTTTGTTTCTTTTTATGGCTGAGTAATATTCCATTGTATATATGTGCCACATCTTCTTTATCCATTCATCTGTTGATGGACACTTACGTTGCTTCCATGTCCTGGCTATTGTAAATAGAGCTGCAGTGAACATTTTGGTACATGACTCTTTTTGAATTCTGGTTTTCTCAGGATATATGCCCAGTAGTGGGATTGCTGGCTTGCATGGTAGTTCTATTTTTAGTTTTTTAAGGAACCTCCATACTGTTCTCCATAGTGGCTGTATCAATTTACATTCCCACCAACAGTGCAAGAGGGTTCCCTTTTCTACACACCCTCTCAGGCATTTACTGTTTGTAGATTTTTTGATGATGGCCATTCTGACCAGTGTGAGATGATATCTCATTGTACTTTTGATTTGCATTTCTCTAATGATTAGTGATGTTGAGCATCCTTTCATGTGTTTGTTGTCAATCTGTATATCTTCTTAAGAGAAATGTCTATTTAGGTCTTCTGCCCATTTTTGGATTGGGTTGTTTGCTTTTTTGATATTGAACAGCAAGGGCTGCTTGTATATTTTGGAGATAAATCCTTTGTCAGTTACTTTGTTTGCAAATATTTTCTCCCATTCTGAGGGTTGTCTTTTCACCTTGTTTATAGTTTCCTTTGCTGTGCAAAAGCTTTTAAGTTTCACTAGGTCCATATTTGTTTATTTTTGTTTTTATTTCCATTTCTCTAGGTGGTGGGTCAAAAGGATCTTGCTGTGAGTTATGTCAGAGTGTTCTGCCTATGTTTTCCTCTAAGAGTTTGATAGTGTCTGGCCTTACATTTAGGTCTTTAATCCATTTTGAGTTTATTTTTGTGTATGGTGTTAGGGAGTGTTCTAATTTCATTCTTTTACATGTAGCTATCCAGTTTTTCCAGCACCACTTATTGAAGAAGCTGTCTTTTCTCCATTGTATATTCTTGCCTCCTTTATCAAAGATAAGGTGACCATATGTGCATGGGTTTATCTCTAGGCTTTCTATCCTGTTCCACTGATCTACATTTCTGTTTTTGTGCCAGTACCATACTGTCTTGATTACTGTAGCTTTGTAGTATAGTCTGAAGTAAGGCGGCCTGATTCTTCCAGCTCCGTTTTTCTTTCTCAAGATTGCTTTGGCCATTCAGGGGTCTTTTGTTTTTCCATACAAATTGTGAAATTTTTTGTTCTAGTTCTGTGAAAAATGCCAGTGGTAGTTTGATAGGGATTGCATTGCATCTGTAGATTGCTTTGGGTAGTAGTCATTTTCACAATGTTGATTCTTCCGATCCAAGAACATGGTATATCTCTCCATCTGTTTCTATCATCTTTAATTTTTTTCATCAGTGTCTTATAGTTTTCTGTGTACAGGTCTTTTGTCTCCTTAGGTAGGTTTATTCCTAGGTATTTTATTCTTTTTGTTGTAATGGTAAATGGGTGTGCTTCCTTAATTTCCCTTTCAGATTTTTCTTCATTAGTGTATAGAAATGCAAGAGATTTCTGTGCATCAATTTTGTATCCCGCTACTTTACCAACTTCATTTATTAGCTCTAGTAGTTTTCTGGTAACATCTTTAGGATTTTCTATATATAGTATCATGTCATCTACAAACAGTGATAGTTCTACTTCTTCTTTTCCAATTTGCATTCCTTTTATTTCTTTTTCTTCTCTGATTGCCATGGCTAAAACTTCCAAAACTATGTTGAATAATAGTGCTGAGAGTGGGCAACCTTGTCTTATTCCTGATCTTAGAGGAAATGGTTTCAGTTTTTCACTTTTGAAAACGATATTGGCTGTGGGTTTGTCATATATGGCCTTTATTTTGTTGAGGTAAGTTCCCTCTGGGCCTACTTTTTGGAGAGTTTTTGTTATAAATGGGTTTTGAATTTTGTCAAAAGCTTTTTCTGCATTTATTAAGATGATCATATAGTTTTTAATCCTTCAGTTTGTTAATATAGTGTATCACATTGATTGATTTGCGTATATTGAAGAATCCTTGCATTCCTGGGAAGAGCCCCACTTGATCATGGTGTATGATCCTCTTAGTGTGCTGATGGATTCTTTTTGCTAATATTTTGTTGAGGATTTTTTTAATCTATATTCATCAGTGATATTCGCCTGTAGTTTTCTTTTTTTGTAACATCTTTGTCTGGTTTTGGTATCATGGTGATGGTGGCCTCATAGAATGAGTTTGGGAGTGTTCCTCCCTCTGCTGTATTTTGGAAGAGTTTGAGAAGGATAGGTGTTAGCTCTTCTCTAAATGTTTGATAGAATTCGCCTGTGAAGCCATATGGTCCTGGGCTTTTGTTTGTTGGAAGATTTTTAATTTCCTTTTCCATTATGGTGCTTGTGATTGGTCTGTTTATATTTTCTATTTCTTCCTGGTTCACTCGTGGAAGGTTGTGCTTTTCTAAGAAATTGTCCATTTCTTCCAGGTTGTCCATTTTATTGGCATATAGTTGCTTGTAGTAATCTCTCATGATCCTTTGTATTTCTGCAGTGTCAGTTGTTACTTCTCCTTTTTCATTTCTAATTCTGTTGATTTGAGTCTTCTTCATTTTTTTCTTGATGAGTCTGGCTAATGGTTTATCAATTTTGTTTATCTTCTCAAAGAACCAGCTTTTAGTTTTATTGATCTTTGCTATCATTTCCTTCATTTCTTTTTCATTTATTTCTGATCTGATATTTATGATTTCTTTCCTTTTGCTAACTTTGGGGTATTTTTGTTCTTCTTTCTCTAATTGCTTTAGGTGTAATGTTAGGTTGTTTGTTTGAGATTTTTCTTGTTTCTTGAAGTAGGCTTGTATAGCTATAAACTTCCCTCTTAGAACTGCTTTTGCTGCATAGGTTTTGGGTCATCATGATTTCATTGTCATTTGTTTCTAGGTACTTTTTATTTCGTCTTTGATTTCTTCAGTGATCTCTTGATTGTTTAATAGTGTATTGTTTAGCCTCCCTGTGTTTGTATTTTTCACAGATTTTTTTCCTGTCATTGATATCTAGTGTCATAGTGTTGTGGTTTGAAAGGATACCTGATACGATTTCAGTTTTCTTAAATTAACCATGGCTTGATTTGTGACACAAGATATGATTTATCCTGGAGAATGTTCCATGAGCACTTGAGAGGAAAATGTATTCTGTTGTTTTTGGATGGAATGTCCTATAAATATCAATTAGGTCCATTTTCTTTAATGTATCACTTAAAGCTTGTATTTCCTTATTTATTTTCATTTTGGATGATCTATCCATTGGTGAAAGTCGGGTGTTAAAGTCCCCTACTATGATTTTGTTACTGTTGATTTCCCCTTTTATGGCTGTTAGCATTTGCCTTATGTATTGAGGTGTTCCTATGTTGGGTGCATAAATATTTACAATTGTTATATCTTCTTCTTGGATTGATCCCTTGATCATTACGTAATGTCCTTCTTTGTCTCTTGTAATAGTCTTTATTTTAAAGTCTATTTTGTCTGATATGAGAATTGCTCCTCCAGCTTTCTTTTGATTTCCATTTGCATGGAATATCTTTTCCATCCCCTCACTTTCAGTCTGTATGTGTCTCTAGGTCTGAAGTGGGTCTCTTGTAGACGGCATATATACAGGCATTGTTTTTGTATCCATTCAGCCAGTCTATGTGTTTTGGTTCGAGTATTTAATCCATTTACATTTAAGGTGCTTATTGATATGTATGTTCCTATTACCATTTTCTTAATTGTTTTGGGTTTGTTTATGTAGGTCTTTTCCTTCTCTTGTGTTTCCTGCCTAGAGAAGTTCCTTTAGCATTTGTTGTAGAGCTGGTTTGGTGGTGCTGAATTTCCTTAGCTTTTGCTTGTCTGTAAAGTTTTTAATTTCTGCCACAAATCTGAATAAGATCCTTGCTGGCTAGAGTAATCTTGGTTGTAGGTTTTTCCTTTTCAGCACTTTAATTATGTCCTGGCACTCCCTTCTGGCTTGCAGAGTTTCTGCTAAAGGATCAGCGGTTATGGGGATTCCCTTGTATGTTATTTGTTGCTTTTCCCTTTCTGCTTTTAATATTTTTTCTTTGCATTTAATTTTTGATAGTTTGATTAATATGTGTCTTGGCATGTTTCTCCTTGGATTTATCCTGTATGGGACTCTCTGTGCGTCCTGGATTTGAATGACTATTTCCTTTCCCATATTAGGGAAGTTTTCAACTATAATCTCTTCAAATGTTTTCTCAGTTCCTTTCTTTTTCTCCTCTTCTTCTGGAACCCCTATAATTTAAATGTTGATATGTTTAATGTTGTCCCAGAGGTCTCTGAGACTGTCCTCAGTTCTCTTCATTCTTTTTTCTTTATTCTGCTCTGCAGTAGTTATTTCCACTATTTTATCTTCCAGGTCACCTAGCCGTTCTTCTGCCTCAGTTATTCAGCTATTGATCCCTTCTAGAGAATTTTTAATTTCATTTATTGTGTTGTTCATCATTGTTTGCTCTTTAGTTCTTCTAGTTCCTTGTTAACCATTTCTTGTATATTCTCTAGTCTATTTCTAAGATTTTGGATCATCTTTACTATCATCACTCTGAATTATTTTTCAGGTAGACTGCCTATTTCTTCTTCATTTGTTTGTTCTGGTGGGTTTTTACCTTGCTCCTTCATCTGCAGTGTGTTTCTTTGTCTTCTCATTTTGCTTAACTTATTACATTTGGAGTCTCCTTTTCACAGGCTGCAGGTTCGTAGTTCCCATTGTTTTTTGTGTCTGCCCTCATTGGGTAAGGTTGGTTCAGTGGGTTGTGTAGGCTTCCTGGTGGAGGGGACTGGTGCCTGTATTCTGGTGGATGAGGCTGGATCTTGTCTTTCTGGTGGGCAGGTCCACGTCTGGTGGTGTGTTTTGGGGTGTCTGTGACCTTATTATGATTTTAGGTAGCCTCTCTGCTAATGGGTGGTGTTGTGTTCTGTCTTGCTAGTTGTTTGGCATGGGGCGTCCAGCACTGGAGCTTGCTGATCATTGAGTGGAGCTGGGTCTTAACCTTGAGACGGGGATCTCTGGGAGAGCTCTCGTCAATTGATATTACGTGGGGCTGGGAGGTCTCTGGTGTTCCAGTGTCCTGAACTCGGCTCTCCCACCTCAGAGGCTCAGGCCTGACACCTCTGCAGAACACCAAGACTCTGTCAGCTACATGGCTGGAATGCCTTCAGAGTTGGAGAAGGTGGCCTGCAGTGGCTGTCCTTCGGTACTGCACATTAGAATCACCTGCTTCTTCCTTGTTTTGCCCCAAAAGCTGTGTTCCACAGAGAAAAACAGTAGCCTTGAAAATAGTCACAGCTCTGAGATGGCTGTTTTTTTCCTTTGTGTTTAGTCGGGTTCCACTTGCTTACAGGGAGCTATGTGCAGAGGCCTCGCACCCAGCTCTTCCGACCATATTTCGTAGTGCAGAATGGCTACTGCCAGCCCCTCAGCTCAGCCAGGCATGTGCAGAAGTGGGGCCAAGGACACTGGGTTTTCAGGATTTAATATGTAGATTTTTTTTTTTTTTGAAAGAATGAGAATTTGGGAATTGGTGGTCGGTGGTTGGTTTCAGGTATTTGTGGTTAGAGGGTATAAGGTTGTCTGAGAAGAGTAAGACAAGGTGATAAAAATAATATTTATCTAGTCATCGTAAATTTTTCTTTTCATTTTGAAATTCAATACATTATTTTATTTTTTTAAATCCTATTATTTTTACCTCCTGACCCCCTTCACCCATTTCTGCTACCCCTGGCCTCTGGCAACCATCAATCTGTTCTTTCATTGTTATGGTTTGCTTTTTTTTTTTGATTCCACATACAAGAGAGATCTTATGGTATTTGTCTCTCTCTGTCTGGCTTATTTCATTTAGCATAATGCCCTGGAGTTTCATCGATGTTGTCACAAATGGCAAGATTTCATTCTTTTCTATGGCTGAATAATATTGCTGTGTGTGTGTGTGTGTGTGTGTGTGTGTGTGTGTGCATGCATGTGTATATAAGTATAAAACACATTTTTTTATCCATATCCATCAATGGACACATTGTTTGGTCCATATATTGGCTATTATAAATAGTGTTGCAATGAACATGGAGGTACATATATCTTTTTGAGTTAGTGTTTTCTTTTTTTTCTCTTTTTTTGATAAATACCCAAAAGTGGAATTGTTGGATCATATGGTAGGTCTATTTTTAATTTTTTGAGGATTATTCATACTGTTTTCCATAGTGGCTGCACCAACTTACTTTCCCACCAACAGTGCATGAGGGCTCCCTTTTCTTCACATCCTCACCAACACTTGTTATTTCTTGCCTTTTTGATAATAGCCATTCTAACAGATGTGAAGTGATATCCCATTATTGTTTTGATTTGCATTTCCCTGATGATTAATGATGTTGAGCATCTTTTTATGTACCTGTTGACCATCTGTATACCTTCTTTGGAAAAAATCCCTATTCATTTTAACTTAATCTACATCTTTTCAATAAGTACTCCCTTCCCCACTTTTGCCTGATGTTTCTTTAATTTATATATATATAAATATATAATATATACAGTAATATATATATATATATATATATATATATATATATATATATATATACTTTTTTTTTTCCTGAAGAGAATGAACTTCTATCTTCTGCTAGGGAAGGGAGGAGAAGTTGCCTGGCTGCATGGAATATTGTCAACCAATCCTCTGGTTGTCAGCTCCATTTTTATTCCCATCTTCATAGGTACATAGCTTTGCTATGATCCCACAGTAAAAGTAGGGTTGTTTGGGGATTGGGGGTACACTACTGGCTCAGGTTTCAGGTATCATGTGTCTGTCTGCTTTCCAGTTTTCTTTTCCATCTGGTGTCTACTCTCAAAGTGCTTAGATTTTACAATGGACTCTTTATCTTTAAATGTACCTTTTTTTTTTCCTAATTTCTGTTTTTTAAAAAAGTATATATATACATTTATATAATGTAGAGTTTTAATATTTATTTTTAAAGAACTTTGAGGAATAAATCTATTGTCTAATAGATTGTCTAATTCTGTGTCAACCTGGTTAAAACCAGGCTGAATAGACATGGTTATAAAATATAATAAACAATACACATTCAATTTTATATGCATATCAGTAAAGAGTAAGAGCCAATATCTACTTATTTGACAGGACCAAATATGGCAGTTAGCATTATGAATTTTGTCTTAACTTTTTTCTTTCCTTGTCACACAGACTATATTTATTAAGTGTTTAAGAATAAAGCCAGTTAAAGAATTTGGAATTGTCTCTTCTTTGAAATATGTCTTACTAAAGCAATTGTCTATTAGGAAAGCATCGAACTTCATGAATAATCATTTCTATATTATGGGAAATACGCTGGAAGTAACTTGTTTTAAGTCTACTTAATTTAGTGCATGGAAAGATTTGATAAAGCTTCAGTGAAGTTCTGCAAAAACTGGTGCATAAACTCAGACGTATGTATAGCAAGATTCATATGT
Organism: Monodon monoceros; assembly: GCF_005190385.1. Taxonomy (NCBI): domain Eukaryota; kingdom Metazoa; phylum Chordata; class Mammalia; order Artiodactyla; family Monodontidae; genus Monodon; species Monodon monoceros. The sequence goes on from NW_021703777.1 coordinate 9,841,594, forward strand.
TGTTCAAAATTGTCTCTAAGAAGTGAGTATAAAGTTCACAATAAAAAATGAGACAAATTTCCGTAAGTCACATGGTGTAATGTCACTATTTGCAGTCTTATAAGTTAGTTTTAAAGCTTTAGTCACAAATACAGAATGAGATTTATTAAAGTACACAAAATTCTGTTCTTCAGTGTATTCATGTTGTATAATTAGGTTATTAGCTACATAACTTAATACATTTTTGTGTGGTAAAAACAGTTTAACTGTTAGCAGCTGCCTCTAAAATAGCTTTACACTTATTCAGATTTAAACTATCTAGTGACTTGAGTAAGTAATTATAATTTTGTTGTAACACTATGTAACATATGGTGTTTACATTCTTCTCAAGAGCTCCTTGAGGGGAGGAAAAAAATACAGAAGCATCAATATAAATAGTGATTTAGGGAGCCAATATATACAAAGATTAATGGTAGCTAATAGGATATTAAATAGTTGTTAAAGTATTTGAATTTGTCTTATTGGATTATTGAGTTATGAGATTGTATTTTCAGTTGTTTGCTAGGTGCTAGCATCTTTACATAACATATTCATTTTGAGTAATCTGCTTTCTAAATTGAGGTTTATGGGTTTTTTGTTTGTCTGTTTTTTGTTTTTGCGGTACGCGGGCCTCTCACTGTTGTGGCCTCTCCCGTTGCGGAGCACAGGCTCCGGACACGCAGGCTCAGCGGCCATGGCTCACGGGCCCAGCCGCTCCGCGGCACGTGGGATCTTCCCGGACTGGGGCACGAACCCGTGTCCCCTGCATTGGCAGGCGGACTCTCAACCACTGCGCCACCAGGGAAGCCCGAGGTTTAGGGTTTTTTAACTTTATCACAGAATTCATTTCAAGCAGTGTATCCCTCTTTCTGAATAACAAAGCATTATTTTATGCTGTTTATATTTTAGACTTCAACATGTAAGGGGCAGATAACCCAGTATTTTTGCAATTAAAAAGGATAGACATAACATTTCTTTTAAGATAATGTTAAAAGTTATAAACACAGTCAAAATTCTAGTATATTCAGGTTTGGTTTTAAAATAGACCGTATTCCAAATATTTGCTCAAACGTTACCTGTTTTAAGTGTTGCTCCTGCTAAACCATAAAGACTCTTTAAAGTTATGGCTTATCTAAAAAATAACTATAGTACAAGCTTTAATTTCTTGAGCACTTCCAATGGGTTAAACAGGCTTTAAGGTGTTTTACCTGTATTTTTCTCAGGAAAAACTCCATAAATTAGACTAGGCATCTTTAACCTTATTTTCTATATGAAGAAACTGAAACTAGAGTCTTTTTTAATATCCCCAGTATATCTCTAGTAAATGGCAGAGCCAGAATGATTTTAAAACCCATTGTTTAAAGTACTATGCTGTGCTATAAATTGTACTAGACACAATTGCCTAATTCTGTGTCATCTGTATTAATTGAATGAACACAGGGACTAGATCAGAGCACCTTTTATGACCACTCAAAGGATGTTTTGACTAGATAGATAATTCAGTATCACAGAGGAGCATATTATCATGATTGCTATTAACAAAACAATGATAATAAATACTTTAAAATAAATCTTATAGCATATAGTTCTTTTTCATCTGCAGTTAACTCCTCTGTTTCTGCGGAATAATTCATCAGACAGTTTACCTTGGGATTTAAGAAACATACCGTCTTCTGAACTCACAGGAGAGGAGACTCTTTCCTCTCCAACCTTATCTAGATTCCTTCTAGGGGGTTAGATAAATGTGGGCCTAAAGTATCGTGTTAATCTACGTTTGGATCAGCATAGGTAATGTTTACATTTTTAAAAAATATGATACTCTAATTTGTAGTGATTCTTTTTTTTAAATATTAGGGGCAGTTTTTATCCTGGGAAGTGAAAGTTCTGAAACCTAATCGCAAGTGATATTAGCCAATTTGTAAATATTGTATAGTCCTGGATCCCAGTCCCCTCCCTGCAGTCTTTTCTCTTCTCTGGCTGTACTCATTCCCTGGTTGATTTCATGCCATCTACGGCCTGATGCCTCACAACTATTTTAACTCCATCCCAGACTTACCTGAGTTTCAGACTCATATATATAAATGCCTACTCAGTAGCTCCACTAGTATATCTATTAGGAATCTCCAAATTGTTAAAACCATTCAAAAATTTTGATTCTTATGCCATTATACCCACCTCACCGTCCTCAATCTATTTCTCTCTGGGTCTACATATCTCCTTCACAATTTCAATAAATGATTTTGTTAACTCCTTCATTGTTCTGGCCAAAGGAAAATAAAAGAAAAAAATTTCATCTTTGACTCTATTCTTTCATTTCTTCTTACACCCATTCCATCCATCAGCAAGTGAGCTCTGCCTTGAATATATATGAGTATATTCCAAGTCTCTCCATTTCTTCCACTTATGCTACCATCATCCTCATCATCTCTCACCCAGGGTGTGGCGTGGTTTCTTACTCCTGTTTCTACACTTGTCTCCTCTATAATCCATTTTTCACAAGGAGCCGGAGTTTTCTTTATAAAAGACAAGTTGTATTGTGTCATTCCCCTGCTTAAAACACTTGAAGCATCCCATCAAACACAAGGTTAAAGTGAAATTAGTTGCCAAGGGCTGTAGTGCTGTATCTTCTAGCCCATGGCAGCTTTTCCACTCTCATCTCTGATTTCTCTTGTATGTCTTTTCTCGCTTTGGCCATGCTGACCTCATGTTGTTTCTTACACATAGCAAATTCTCTCATTCCTCAGGACAGTTGTACTAACTTTTCTTTTGTCTCCATTCTTCATTCTCCAGATTATCATATGACTCATTCCATCATTCCATTTAAGGATCTGTGCTGTGTCACAGCTCATCAGAAAAGCCTACTCCAACTACCCTGCCTAAAATAACTGCCGTATTCCAGCTCCTTTTCCTGATTTATTTTACTTCATGACATTTATTATTTTTCACAGTACAAAAACCCTTGTCACCTGACATGAAATTATATGTATGTACTTAAAACTAGTTTTGCTCAGTAGAGTAGAAAGTCAGCATGGGCACAGACTTATTCACCATTGTGTTCCCAGCTCATACAACAGTGGCTGGCACAGAATACCTTTTTTCTTTTTTTCATGGTACGCGGGCCTCTCACTGTTGTGGCCTCTCCGGAGCACAGGCTCTGGAGGCGCAGATTCAGCGGCCATGGCTCACGGGCCCAGCTGCTCCACGGCATGTGGGATCTTCCCAGACTGGGGCACGAACCCGTGTCCCCTGCATTGGAAGGCGGACTCTCAACCACTGTGCCACCAGGGAAGCCCCCAGAATACCTATTTAATAAATATTTGTTAAATGAAAAAGCTATTATGTCATGTTGTGCTTTAACATGTTTCTATGTATATGCAGTACTCGTATACCTAAGTGTATATATGTGTGTGTGCATCTGATATGCAGAGAGGTAAGAATTTATTATCATTGCTTATGTTAATAGAAATCATGATAATGTGCTCTCTTCTGATACTGAATTATCTAATCAAAGCATGTTTTGAATTATCATAAATTTAATCTGGTACCTGTTTTCATCCAGTTAATACAGGTGATGTAGAATTAGCCAGACAATTGTGTATAGTTGAGGTAAAACCTGTATTCCCCCCAAATAGAAAGAATTGGGTGTTTTAATTTGAAGTAACCCAATATGGTGAAGTTATTTAATACTCTGTCTTGTATATCCTTTTTTCCCTTAACTGCATCTAATCTTTTCCTGACTTGATAATCTTGGTAACATTTTTGGTACCTCATTTTAGTTAGAAATTGTGTTCAGCTGCAAATCAAAACAAAAACATAAAATAACAGTGACTGAAACCCTATTGTATTTATTCTTACACACAAAAAGGTCTGGAGGTAGCAGCCCAGAGGGGGTAGATAGGGCTGTTCTTGGAGGTTGTCTGGGACCCTGACTCCTGTTATTGTTCTGTCTTGCTTTGCGCATGTCCAACTTCTGTAATAAAGACCACTTTAGTCTAGTGGAGTTCTTGTTATTGTTTTTTTTGTTGTTGTTTTTTTGGAGTTCTTGTTTTTTTTTTTTTTTTTTGGAGTTCTTGTTTTAAAGCAACATTCCAAGTAGTAGTAGGGAGGAAATAAGGAAGGTGAAAAGTGACATACTTGTTAGTTGAACCGCTTCATGTGAGGAAACACTCTGGAAATCCCACACAGTACTTCTGCTTATGTGTCATTGGCCAGACCTCACAGCAAAAAAGGCTGGAGAAATGTAGTCTTTTAATCGGATACATTACTATCCCCAAAACACCAGGGATGTGTTACTAGGAAGAAGGGGGAGTGATTACTGATGGACAAATAACAGAATATTTTAAATACATCTCTGAGTTTCTTATGAAGTTTTTCTACTATTGTTACAGTTATTGGCATATGTTTATTTTTCCATATCTTCCTATACATTCCACCCCCATATATCACATTATTGTGCTGTCTCTGTAATTAGCCACACTATTTAGGAGTGTATTTTACACAATAGTTAGTCAGTAAATACTTGTTACATTTGTATTCAAATGACAACCCATTAGCTTGATTTCATTAGCACCTTATTCTGGCAGATGCTAAAAAGCAGGAGAAGCCTTGTCTTCTTGTGTTGTCAGCACTTCTACAGATATTTTAAAAACAAGAAAAATGAACACAATCTGTTTTTACTGTATTCTCACAAAAATGGCCAAATTGCCTACTTAAATTTGAAAGAAAACCCAACTGAGGTATCAACACACTTTGAAAGAGAGCTATTAGCAATGCAAACACTGTTAACTGAGATTTGTATTCAATAAAATAAACAAAAACTTGAACCTCCTAAAGTAAATTGTGAATAAAATGGCTATCAGTTATGATAATGAAGTTAAACACAGGGGGAAAAAAATTCCAACCATACCTGCTCCCTTGGCTAAATTACATGCAGTGTGGAACTTACATTTCTAAAATATGTTTCCCATTTTACTCAGAATATGTTTTGATTTTACTTAAAAACCAAGCTTTTAAAATACATAAGAAAATATTTAATATGAAAATATTTAATAATTTAATTTCAAGTGCCAAATATCATCTTCATGTTTTATATAACTTGTAATGATTTCATTAATGTAACATTTGTCTCTATATCCAACTCTTCTACACAGAAATACAAGCAAGTTTTCAACATTTTAAGGCATGATTCTTGAAGAATAACCTGCATCAAAATAATCAAGTTAAGTTTTTTAATTGAAGTTAGCTAGTAAGGTCTTTTTTAGTGTCTAAGTTTCTGAGCAGTCTATAGATTTGTTTTACGACATTACATTATGTAATATGTTCAGTAATTCTTGATAGCTTTATGTCATGTGCTAAATAGCCTCTATTTTAAAGTTTGAGGTACTTATGATACACACACATGGATTTCCTTACAATTTTTTCTAAAAAATTGAAAAGTTTTGAAAATTAATTATGTTCCCAGTTCTCATATCAAAGTTTAAACTGCTAGAGTACAAGAACCATATATATATATATATATATATATATATATATATGTGTGTGTGTGTGTGTGTGTGTGTGTATGTGTGTTACCAAACTCATGTTCCGCTGATCGCTGCTTGAAAGCCAGTACTTGAAAAACAGTTGTTGGTTGGAAAGGAAAGGTTGCTTTATTCAGGAGGCCAGCAACCTGGGGAGAAGAGAGAGGCATGTCCAAAAACCAATTCCCAAGATTCTGCTCGACCATGAAAGTTTTTAAAAGGAGAATCATTTGGACAGGCTGTCAGAGTCTTCTTGTTTTCCATTGTGTGCAGACTTTCTTCTCATTGGTTGGTGGTGAAGGAACAGGGACATATTCCAAGAATCTTGTGCTCAGCTTGAAGTCAACATCCTCCACCTGGGTGGGGGCCTTAGTTCCCCCGCAGAAGAACTCAAAGGTATTGTTATGTATATTCCTTGAGGAGGAACCAGGACCCTGCTTTATCTTTGCACTATTGTTTCTAGACTGCTTCTCCTTTGTTTCTACGTTCCCTCCCTTCCCTGATTAGCAACTGTTTGAATCTGCTCTTTGGAACTCAGGAAGCTGAATAAGCCCTGTTTCCTACAAACAAGAAACAAGAAACAGGACATAGAAAGGCTTTGTACCAAACAGGGTCCTGCTTGGTTTCATATATATATGTTTATGTCCTCTTTTAGATTTTCATTAAGTACTTATTGAATAAAAGTACTTCTTAAGTTTCATTAGGTACTTTCTGAAGCTATAGTAAAACTAGGTTAAAATGATAAAACGAGGAACACAGAGGACCCTGTATACATATGTTTTCCCACTGATATGAATATATTATTTAAACTCAAAATAAATTTATGAAGACTCATCAGATTTAAACGCAGATTAAATTAAAGTAATTTGAGGGTAACCCTTTTTCCCTTCTCATCGTAAAAAAAATATTTTCCCTTTATAAAAATATTTATCATGTTTTGCTAGTATTTTGTCCCACTTTTAAAGTGGGATTGGGTAAAAAGAAATAAAGCCCTCGTTCTAGGTAGTGCTCCAGGGTCTTGGTCACTTGATCCGTGGAACCAAGGGAGCAGAAAAGTGCCAGATTAAAAGTGCACAAAGAATTTGTTGCAGGAAAAAAAGTGGGGCACGAGAGGATGGTCATGTCCTAGGTCTCAGACGAGTCCCTGGGACAGCTGCCAAGTGTGGGCTCTTGGCTTTGCACACGAAAGCATTCAAGAAGGAGCCATAGTAAAGCGAAAGAAGGTTTATTCAGGGAGATACACATTCCATAGACAAGAGTGCAGGCCGTCTCAGAAGGCAAGGGTTGCCAGGGTACAGAGTTGTCAGTTTTTATAGGGGTGGGTAAGTTCATAGGCTAATGAGTGGGATGATCATTCCAACTATTTTGGGGAAGGGGTGTGGATTTCTAGGAATTGGGCCGCGGCCCACTTCTTGACCTTTTATGGTCAGCCTTGGAACTGTCATAGTCCCTGTGGGGTGTGTCATTTAGTGTGCTGATGTGTGACAGTGAGCGTATAATGAGGCTCAAGGTCTAGGGGAAGTCAACTTGTCCGCCATCTTGGACCTAGTTGGTTCTAACCAGTTCATGTTGTATCCTCAATGGCTATGTCATTCTTTTAAAGGTTGTGCCCTGCCCCCTTTCTGTCTCAAATTCACCTCAAAGGAACTAATTGCAAGGGGACTCCAGCTACTCTAGGTACACAGGAAAGGGATTAGCTGTTGCACTTGTCTTTCAGTTTTAACAGTGGTAAGCTAAGCCAGGGAGAGCATTAAGGAGGCCATGGAGTTTTCTCTTTGAAATTTTGATACTTCCTTCTATATTTAAATGTGGCATAAAACATAAAATAGTCAAAGCTCAAAGTGGGAAGCAGGACTACTAAGCTATGATGGTCCCTGTTTCTTGTATCAAGAATCAGCCCCTTTTTCTCCCATCAAGAAAAAAAGAACTGAAGTATATTTTTATAGTAAAAAAAATAGAGATGTAAAGTGAAAAAAATAGTGCTTCTTATCTTTGATATGCTAATGGGAAAAATTGCTTAGTAATTTAAAACATATTAGTAACAGAATAAAAAAATGTAAAACATTTATATTAGGGAAAAAATAAAATGGCTATCATCTAATACACAAATATTTAAATGCACGGAGAAATGATAAGTGATAATTTCTCAAAAAAGCATCCAAATAGATTGAGTTGCATACATACAATTTAGATAGCAGTTATAAAATCTACCATGCACCTCATACTTAATTTTACTATTTCTACAATAAAGTATTTATTGATGATACTGTGGGGGACAGCAACCTTCCCTTTCCTTTATCTGTCTAAGCTCTTGACTAGAATCCCTGTAACAGACAGATTAAAGAGTGAAAAGCATACAAATATATTTAATCTAAGTTGTTCATGACACAGGAGCCTTCATGAGGAAGTGAAGACACAAGGCAACAGTTAAAACGGAGTGCTTTTATGCTAGGTCTGATGAAGAGTGGACAGTTGTGGAAAGATATGATAGGACAAAGCGTATGAGGTGAGTGTAGTAAAATGGTGGAACTGTAGCAAGGCTTGTTTGTTCAGATTCCTCTCTGTGTCTCTTGTCTTCAGAGATAAAGAGGATACTCTTTTCCCCCAGGTAAAGGAAGGGCACCTCTCACAGGAGGGTTTTATGACCTGCTTCAAGGGAAGGTCAGAAAGTCCTTCCTGCACATGCCGCTTCTCAGATTCTTCAACTTGAAATATTTAACGTGCCATTGTGCCATCTTTGGGGAGTAGTGTGTCCTGAACCCCTTCAATGCCAGACCAAACATGATTTTTAAGTATGTTTTCCAACATGCTCTCAATGATTTTGCATCATTTGTTCAGGTCAACAGATATGCATTCAGCCTTCCTAACCAGAGTGTTGTGCCAGACCCTGTAAAGCAGCGGTCCCCAGCCTTTTTGGCACCTGGGACCGGGGGTGGGGGGAGGGGGGATGGTTTGGGGATGATTCAAGCGCATTACATTTACTGCGCACTTTATTTCTATTATTATTACATTGTAATATATAATGAAATAATTCTACAACTCACCATAATGCAGAATCAGTGGGAGCCCTGAGCTTGTTTTCCTGTAACTAGATGGTCCCATCTGGGGGTGACGGGAGACAGTGACACCCGACGTGTGTTGCTTATGTCCAGTCTACTCCGTAATCTCGTTTCGGTTGCCGTCACTGCAGAAAACCCTGCTTCACAAAGATAGGATGTTGAAAATGGAAGCAAGCTTTTTAGTGCTTTTGTGGCAATCTCAGGATATTCTGTCTTGACTTTAATCCAGAACGTATGGAGATTTGAAATTGTCTCAGACGTACTTTTAAGGCCACCGTCATTTGCGATCTCAAGCAGTTGATCGTCTTCCAGCACGGACAAAGTCGATTCACCTGGCTTATTCACAAATGGGTCGTGGATCCATTCCTTCCCGGTTCGGGGGTCTTTTGTGGTTGGGAAGTAATGCTCAAACTCTTCTGAAAGCTGAGTTAGGTGATCATGCACCAGCTGGGAGAAAGAAGGCTCTGGCTCAGTCTCTTTCAAAATCTCTGCTAATGTCTGAAATATGTCAAAATTCCCAATGTTCACTCGTCACCCCCATAATTCCGGTTTGGCTTTGAATGTAGCCACTTTATCTATCGACTTGAATACAGTTGACGTTCTTCCCGGAAGTGAAAAATTGAGTTCGTTGAGCAGGTTGAATATGTCACACAAGTAAGCAAGTTTTGCGACCCATTCTGTCACTGAAATGTGCTGCCAGTGGTGACTGTTTTCTAAAAGAAATCTCTGGAGCAGCTCTTGTAACTCAGAAACTCTGGCCAGTGATTCCCCTTTAGAAAGCCACCTCACTTCTGTGTGTAAGAGAAGACGTGCGTGCTCTGGGTCCATCTCCTCACAGAGCTGTGCAGACGTGAGTTAAGGGCATGTACTTTAATGTGGTTGATAATCTTAATCACATCCTGCAAAACGTTGTTAAGTTCAGGTGACATTTTTCGGCTAGCCAGTGTTTCTCTATGGATGGCACAGTGCACAGACTCACATTCAGAAGCGACCTCTTTGACCTGAGTAGTGAAACCAGAAAGCCATCCAGTCATGGCAGCCGCTGCGTCTGTGCATATACCGACACAAAATGACCAATTCGGTTTTCCTGATATGAAATCATTCAAAGACTCGAATAGTTCTGCAGCTGTGGTGTTGGCTGGCAACAAAAATGCACGTAACATATCCTCATGCATATCCTCCTGAAAAACATATCGCACAAAAACAAGCATTGTTGCGTTGTTGTCAACATTGGTAGACTCGTCAACCTGGATTAATTCTCTCTAACAGTTATGCCTCAGTATTCTCTGCTATTTCATCAATTTGTCTAGTTACGGTGCTAGCCGAACGAGGAACACGTGCCACCTTTTGAACTGCAGCCTCTCCTAAAAGTTCATGACAATTGTCCTTAGCAGCAGGCAGGATCAACTCTTCACCAATAGTAAAGGGCTTCTTAGCTTCAGCAATGTGATTAGCCACTAAGAATAATGCTCTCAGTGCAGAAACATTTGATGAAGTGGTGGCCTTCAATACTTGCTTCTGTTCTTCATGTTCACATTTTTTTCTTTTGAAAAACTCCAAAGGATTGTCTTTTAATGCAGGGTGCTTGGTCTCCGTGTGGTGATGAAGCAGTTTTGAAGGTTTCACGGCTTTGTTGGATAGCCGGTCACCACACATTAAACAAAGCGGGCTTGGAGAATGTGAATCACTTGTTGCAATGAACCCGTAATTTAAGTAGGACTCTTGGTATTTTGTTTTAAATGCAGCTTTCTTTTTGTTGTCAGTCTTAGAGTCTTCTGCTGTCTCATCCTTGGGTCTTTCTCCCTTTCCAAAGAAGCTCGCCAGTGACATTTGTGTTTTACTCATTTTGGCTAGGGTTAGCTTGTGGACTTACCAAAACTGTGACTGAGACAAGTGCACAGTGTGGGAAAGGAAGTGGTAAATAGAATAATGGGTGGGCCACGTTAAAGCCTGCCACCAGATGCAGCTGTTGCAATTGAAGTACGTCAACTCACTTGCCGCTGTAAAGCCTGCCACCAGATGCAGCTTGTCACTTGCCACTCACTGATAGGGTTTTGATATGAGTCTGCAAGCAATTGATTTATTATGGTCTCTGTGCAGTCAAACCTCTCTGCTAATGGCAATCTGTATTTGCAGCCACTCCCCAGCGCTAGCATCACTGCCTCAGCTCCATCTCAGATCATCAGGCATTAGATTCTCATAAGAAGCGTGCAACCTAGATCCCTCGCGTGTGCAGTTCACAGTAGGGTTCACACTCCTATGAGAATCTAATGCCACCACTGATCTGACAGGAGGTGGAGCTCAGGTGGTAACGTGAGAGATGGGGAGTGGCTGGAAATACAGTCGAAGCTTCGCTCACTGGCCCGCCACTCACCTCCTGCTCTGCGGCCCGGTTCCTAACAGGCCACCAACCGGTAGCGCTCCACGGCCCGGGAGTTGGGGACCCCTGCTGTAAGGGATGCTAAAGTGAGGAAGATGCAGTGTGTTGAATAAGAAAATAATACAACAGTACTATAATAAGATGACTAAGATAGTGAACTGAGAGAAGTTCTCATGTCTCATGGTGATGGTTAGGCAGGATAAACTGGAGGGAGAAGCAACTTACTGACATTTGTGACTATGATATCTGAATTTTCCCCCTTTCACCATGATTTTTTAGCACCATTCTACTGGCTCCCTCCAGCCCCTTTTCTCTTAAATCCTTTTTTGTCTCCTCTATTAGAACAACTTGTGCCTCCTTAAAAGCTATCTGTATAACCAAAGCTTAGTCATCATTAAGTCAAAGATCCACTATTAAATTTTTTGAGTGATATTTTCAGACACCAACACTTCCTCCCAAGTAGTAGACTTTATCTTTCTTTTGTGCTTTTCCTCCGTACCTCTCAAAACAAGCTCAATTATAGTACCTATGCCAGTGCATTGGAGTAATTCCCTGTGTTTCTTCATTAGACTATTATTGATCTGATGATTGGTATGATGCCTTATTTATCTCAGAATTGGTTGTGCATAATGCATTGTCTACAGTGCCTAACTAATAATAGACTTTCAATAAATCTCACTGAATAGGAAGGATAACTAGAAAATGGCATTCAGGTTTTTCACGATGTTGGAGAAATAGAAAAAAAAAAAAAAGAACAAAAACAAAAAACCTCAAGCTACTCCAGTAAAAGTGAGTTTATTTTATAAATAAAACAGGGAATTAAGGAGGAAAATAATAGCCTCAGGGGCAAAATAAGCAGAACCAGTGGTGTGCTGGTAAATGGTTAATAATCAGCTCTTTAAGGAGAAGCAGATTTGTAGCATTTGCCAGTTTCTATGGTGCCCTTGCTCCACCATGGCAAATGTCAAGCTACCAGGTCAAGTCACTGAAGTTGGAGCTGGGAAAAGATGAGCACAGTCAGCTCTTGCAAACTCGTGTAAGGTGACTCCAGCAAAGAACTCATGGCAAACTGGAAAATCATCCTCCTCTAGTAGTCACTGTGTTTCTCACGGTCTGATATGCGACAGTCACCCCATTAGTCGACCAAACTCTTTACTCCTTTTCTGTGCTGCTTTTCTTTCTCTGCTTTTTCTCCTCCACTGTTGCCTAATTTCTCTCAATTTTCCTTTGTTTCTAGCTGGTAACTTCTGTTTAGGGTTGGCTTCTGTTGTCACATAATTGCCGTCATGTCATGACTTCTGTTCACTGACGTTTCTATGCTGCTTTGATACCTAATATCCATTTGTCATACATACATTTGGGATGGCTGATATTCAGACAGCTGAGAGAAACTTTTATTGATTTGGCAAGTGACTGTCTAGTATAAAATGCCAAAGTTAGTGCCCTCATTAATATTCTCTCCTATGTTTCTGCCAAGGTCAGCTTGAGGGCCAAGCTGCACCTACCCCTGGCATCACAGAATCACCTGATATGATAAAACGAAAGTTTTTAAATGAAGGACTTCTCAGAAAAAGCTATAGGAATGGCAAGTTCTCTGATGTTTTACTCTGTACGGATAGCCTTTCTGTGAGGGGGGAACATAGGGTAGACTGTATATTTTTCAAGGACAGAGAAGAGCAGGTGCCAGAATTTGTAAATTTCTGTGATTCTAGTGTTTTCATATGTACAAAAAACTGGTGATATAATATGATTGCACAGAATCATTAGAATTTTCCTGTAAGCTTGATCTCATGATCACAAATTGTGACTGCTTTTTCCTAAACGTCCAGATACTACCTTTAAATTTAAGGCAAGCAGAAAACCTGAATTCACAGATTTCTGAAACATCTTGGAGAAGTGAAACTATGAGCCATACATAAGCATTTTTAAAAATTAATTAAACTTTTTATTTTATATTCTAATATAGTTGATTTACGATGTTGTGTTAGTTTCAGGTGTGTACAGCAAAGTGATTCAGTTATACATATACATGCATCTATTCTTTTTCAAATTCTTTTCCATTGAGGTTGTTACATAATATTGAGCAGCGTTCCCTGTGCTATACAATAAGTCCTTGTTGGCTATCCATTTTAAATATAGCAGTGTGTACATGTCAGCATTTCTGAACATCTATATATCTTATATAAATATGTGTATATTCTAATTGTGTATGCATATATATACACAAATAATTAAATGTGTATATACATATAAATGAATTAAATGTGTATATATGTATGTATATATCTATTCAGAAATAGAAAACCTATATCTTTATACACAAAACAGATTTCTTTTCAACATTCTCCTCACCACCACCACACATATACCACAAGTGTATATTAGTAAAAAAGCGATGATGAATAGGTGAAGAACAACTTTATAGATTTCACAAAATTTACAAAATATAAGAAGTTTGAGTTAAATAAAGATACACTTAAATGGTTAAAATAGCTGTATTAAGTAGTTTTAATGGTTAAAACTACTTAATTGTCATAAAATGAATTTTTTAAGTTATGTTTTAATATTATAAAAGATCACAAAGTATAAATATTTTACTAAGAAACTTTATAAATATGCATTTGTTTAGTTTTATGTACCAAGTTAAAGTAGTCCTTTGCATGGAAGCAACCTAAATGTCCATCAGTAGAAGAATGGGGGCTTCCCTGGTGGCGCAGTGGTTGAGAGTCCACCTGCCAATGCAGGGGACACGGGTTCGTGCCCCGGTCCGGGAAGATCCCACATGCCGTGGAGCGGCTGGGCCCGTGCTCCGGAGCCTGTGCTCCGCAACGGGAGAGGCCACAGCAGTGAGAGGCCCACGTACCACAAAAAAAAAAAAAAAATAGAAGAATGGATAAAGAAGATGTGGTACATATATACAATGGAATATTACTAAGCCATAATAAGGAACCAAACTGTGCCATTTGCAGAGATGTGGATGGACCTAGAGACTGTCCTACGGAGTGAAGTAAGTCAGAAAGAGAAAAATATTGTATAATATTGGTTGTATGTGGAATCTAGAAAAATGGTACATATAAACTTATTTGCAAAGCAGAAATAGAGACACCGTTGTAGGAAACAAAAGCATGGATACCAAAGGGGGAAGGGAGGGGTGGGATGAATTGGGAGATTGGGATTGACATATTTACACTACTATGTATAAAATAGATAACTAATGAGAACCTACTGTATAGCACAGGGAACTCTACTCAATGCTCTGTAGTGACCTAAATGGGAAGGAAGTCCAAAAAAAGAGAGGGGATATGTGTATATGTATAGCTGATTCACTTTGCTGTACAGCAGAAACTAACACAACATTGTAAAGCAACTATACTCCAATAAAAATTAATAATAAAAAAAAGAATAGCACATGAAGTTCAAAATCAGAAAAAATTGAATAAAATTTAAAGTAGTCCTTTAAGTAATAATTATTGGCTATTTAGAATAAGACACACAAGATATATAATGTATAAATGAGTAAATGAAGTAATACATGCCATTTTGGGTTGACAGTGTCTATAATTTTAACCAGTAAATTATTTTAAAAATACACTCAAGTTAAGATGTTACATTCACTTACAATATGAATGCTGACTGTATATAATTTCACTCTTTTTTACACATTTGAATTAATGCTACTATTAATAAGATTTTACCGTTAACATCTAGTAGGGGCAGATATGAGATCATTTATATTTTCCTATCATATAAAATGTGCACTCTTCTTCAGTAATTTGAATTTTTATCTTGTCATTTTGGGTCTTTTACAACATTTATTATCATAGTTAATAAAAGTAATAGATTGTCTATTAATATTTGAAAAATGGCAAAAAGTAAACAATAATACTATTTCTAATTCATTTAATACAATGAACAAATATTTTGTCTGATTTATTGTTAACAAATTATTGATAATAGCCAACTAGTGAAAAACTAGAATATAAATAGAGCTAATCTAGGAAGCAGTTCAGCTGCCTTTGAGAAGCTTAAAGACCACCACTTGGTCTTTAAGTATAGACAGCATCACTGATAAAGCTGCATGTATGGAACACACCAAAAATACTGTTTATTTTTTTCTTAGGTATCTTATGCCTACAGAGATATCACTTGTCACCTAATGATGGCAGTGCATGAGGTGTGGGCTACATGGAGTGTCATGACAGGCCTCATTTAAACAGAAAGCAAAGCAGAGTATCAAGGCCATAATATTTTCTCTGTAAGAAGTGAAGTATTTATTAAAATAAAAGTGTAAAATTTTTAAAGTATTAATTATAATAATAACTTATAAAACTTAACCAATTAAGCTGTTTAAAAGAACAATGAAGAAAATTAATTTATGCCACATTTGGAAACTATTTTTCTCAACAAGGAAATTAGTTGAAAATCCCTAGCCCATGATTTCCTAAAAAGTCACTTATAACTTGGATATTAGTAGCAATTCAGGCTCTCTTTTCTGCTGGCCTATGTCACTTGCAAATACTTTAATGATGACATTGTATTGTTAACCAATATGAATTTGTCACTGCCTACCAAACTGACCATTTTGTAAATACAAAATAATTTTCTTTATTCTATGAAGTATCTCATTGTTCTCATTCTCCATTGGTGGCCTATACTTCTTTCATTTCTCAAATGAAATTTAGAGGAAAAAATCATGGCAACCCATTGTGTCTGCAACAATCTCTGTAAAATACTTCTGTCCAAGGTTCTTTCCAATCAGGAACACAATTCTTAGCAAACAGGTCACTAACTCACTTAATTAACTCTCTCCTATGTTCTCAGAGGTGTTTCTACATCAAGCTTGAATTGGCTTATTATTTAACAAACTGTACAAGGCCTTTGGGAAACCTGTTTTTAACAAAAATGGGCTCTTAAATAGCCTTTGGTCTCCTTAAAGGATTCTGAATAACTGCATAAAATCCTAATACACTTATTAGCAGTGCATCCGTATGCAGATATTAAACAGAGTGAGAGATAACTTTCTTTTCTGACTCCCGAAGGGGCATCCGAATATTGTGTTTCTTTAAACATTGCTTGACCTATGAACACCTAATATACAGATATTTTACCTAAGGATCACTCCAGAACTTTGACAATTAAGAAATATACCTGGGAAGAGATATGGGAACATATGTATATGTATAACTGATTCACTTTGTTATAAAGCAGAAACTAACACACCATTGTAAAGCAATTATACCCCAATAAAGATGTTAACAATAAAATAAAATAATAAAAAAAAAGAAATACCCCTGAAGACTTGTTTAGGATTCTCTGTACTCTTCTTTGTTAAAATCTGGGATGCAGAGGTTTAAAGGAGAGCCTTCCCCTCTTTCCATTTTTCTTACTCAGACAACTTTTAAAAATATATTTATTCTTTTCCAGTTACTCCACTGTAGTAAGGATTGCAAAGTCAATTGAGCCATGGTTTCTTTCCTCTAAGAAATTGCAGTCTAGTGAGGAGTGGGGCAAGAAACAAACAAACTACAATTACAGGCAAGATTGTTAAAGGTTAAAATAGATTTTTAAGTAAACACATCTAATTTTGACCAAGAGATTCCATATTTCCCAGAAAGCTAATATTTGAGCTGAATTTTTAATATTAAGTCAGATTGTGCTAGAATAGGGAAAGGCCATTCTGAGCAGAGGGAAAGATGGTGGAAGCATGGAGGTGAGTACAGACTGTGTGAAGTCATACAAGTAGTTCATGTGACTGTTCGCTGTATGGGTTCCTATAATGGGAGGCAGTTGAAGCCAAAAGAGTAGGCAGGATCACTGAAAACATTGGAGGAAGAAAAGGGAATGCATATATTAAATTTTCATAAACTTACCTAGACAGAAACTTTTAGAACATAAATTGTTTGAAATTTGGAGACTTGCAATATGCCAAAAATCTAAACAAGAAACGCATCAATCTTAAACAGCCTACCCATGTGTGAACATAGCAGGTAAGTCTTTCTAATGCAGATGGATACTCTCTTTATGAAAATATAGTTGACTCTTGAACAACTCGGGGGTTAATCCAAGTATAATTTATAGTCGGCCCTCCACATCTGTGGAGTCAACCAACCTTGCGGATTGTGTAGTACTGTATTATTACTATTGAAAAATATCACCTTATAAGTAGACCTGTACAGTTCAAAATCATGTTGTTCAAGGGGCAGTTGAACACACAGTTTCTCCAATTCATGTAAAATGTTCTTTATGCAAAAGTTTTATTTATAAATCAGATTTTCAGGATTGTGTATATTAACCAACACCAGGTACAACTAAGTAGAGAGAAGTAAAATATCTTAACACTTAAACAGAAATTAATTGATTTTATTCGTATATATTACCTCTTTGTAATAAATTGTATACAAAGAATTTGAAGTAAATCATAATCAAAAGGACCTTGTCCTTATGTGACAAATGCCATCTGGTATTAAAATTAAATTTTATAAACATACGCACACATTAATGGAGTTTAATTTTTTTTTCTGGAGTCTTTCTCTGTGTTCACAAATTCTGACAGTAACTCATATTTATTTTCTCTCCATTGATACAGAATTAGAGACAGTTAAAGATATTAAACATTTATGAGATCTAAGGACTGTTAAGTTTTGTGCACTAGAGCTCATATGAGATGTGTTCTATACTCTGTGGTTTAGGAGATCCAGAGCAATTCATCACTACTTTAACACTCAGTTCAACTTAAGATGAATTACCTGTTGAATGTGATTGTACTACAGAGCGAGTTGAACGCCATTTATCTGACTAGAGAATGGTACCCAGCTACCTCACAGATGCTCTGTGCATCATTCAAATGTCAAATTATGTGTATGATAGTCATTATCTTAACATTCACAATATTTGCCTGGCAGAGCCTCCTGGAGTGATTCCATAAGAGGACATTTAAAGAAATGTGCAGTGTAACAGATTCATTGTTCTGCTTTTCTGTGTTCCTATAGTTTTTGTTGTTGTTGTTTTAAGGTACAGTAAACTAATCTGAAAATAATTTAGCAATAGTGCAACGTTTCACAATTCTAAAAGAGGCAAAATGCAAAATATAGAACATTTTTTTGTAAAGTGAAGGCATCATAACGTGATTGTATATGAACTTTGGATTTGCCATTTCTTTGATGATTGAAATATTATAGGTTTAAACAGTTCTTCTGCTTTGAAAATTATCTGTGATCTTTTTTTCTCTCTAGAAATCAGTTGAGTTCCAGTTTGCTGATGCTAAACTAAACCAAATGGTTGTCCTAACAGTGAACTCAAAAGGCTACTTTTTTGTGAATATCTTTGTGTGTGTTATTAAGTAGACTGCTGAGAAAAATATAACTTTTCCAAAGTTATATATTAGATGATTCATATCATCTAAGGCTGTCTTTCTTGGTCATTCTAACTTACTCTCTCTTGCTTGGACCACTTGCCCTCGGGAAGATCCCGTGTTATGAGGCAGCCCTATAGACACACACTCACGTTAGTGAGCTTGGAAGAGGGTGCTTTAGCTCCAGTTCATCTGTATTCAAGAAGACTGCAGCCCTGGCTTATATCTTGATTACAATCTCGAGAGACCTTCAGCCCGACACCCAGCTAAACCACACCCAGATTCCTAACTCACAGAAACTGAATGAGATAATAAATATTTGTTCTATTTAATTTTTTACACACGTACAGATGATTAACACCACACTCAATGTATGTTTGGTACTACACATGTGAATGGAAGGTCAAACACTTGCAATCACAAAAGGAAAAATTAGGGCATATAAGGATTACCATTTTTAGACTGGGTCATATGTCATTTAGATTAATATTTCAGTAACATATATATCAAAGAATGAGTTATTAAACAAGATTTGCAATATCTTAATGTTATCCTCAAATCTTAGGAAAAAAGCCCAAAGCAAATTATCTTCCTTGTATTATCTATAATTTTTTGTTATCCTTTGGTGTATACAGAGGTTACCGTCTGCTGTACCAATCACCATCTTCCTTTTTCTTCCTCTCATTTTCTCTTCTTCCACTGACCCCCTTATCCAAATCTCTCCCTGGCACTTCCTGTCTTACTGTTACTCAGTTGCTTCATTCTTGCCTTCTTTCTCATGAGCTGCTTTTTCTCTTTCACACATGTGTACACTCACAAAAGCACAACCACATGCAAATGACGAAGAAACTGAGTTACCGACGAAGTCAAACTTTAGGAGTCAAATAAAATTTCTTGCTCAATAGTTTACTAAAAGTCTGAATGGAACAAGTCATTTGAACAATAATGCAAATGAAATCTATCACTTAAGTTAGGAAAACAGTAGTTTTGATGTTTTTCATTTGTTTCAAAGGAAAAACAGTACTAGAGGCAAGAGATATTTTAAAAACTTACTTAGAACCTAATGACTATCCTGCACGTACAGACTATTGTTCTTTTGTGGGACTGCTTTTGCCATCATAAATATAGCTGTGGACTTTTTAATGCATTATTTGTTATTTAGCCTTTTATATAGCTATAATCTTAAAGTGCTTATTACATGCTGCTAATATTTACATAAATTTTCCTAATTATCACCTGCTGGTTTTTGTCTTAATCAACTCAGGCTGCTGTAACTAAATACCATAGACTGGGTGGCTTAAACAACAGATACTTATTCTCACAGTTCTGAAGGCTCGGAAGGCCAAGATCAAGGTGCCAGCAAATTTGATTCCTTCAAAGAGCCCCTTCCTGGCATGCAGGTAGCCTCCTTCTTATTCTGTCCTCATATGACAGACAGAGAAAGAGAGAGAAAACTCTAGTCTCTTTGCCTCTTTTTAGGAGGACACTAATTCCATTATGAGGCCCCACCCTCACGACCTCATCTAACTTACTTTGGCGGTTAGACTTAAGCATATGAATTGGGGGGAGTCATTCAGTCCATAATAGTCTTATCTTTAGAATAAAATCTCTTTATTAGAAAAAATTTTTTCATATTTTATTTCTAATGGTATTTTTGTTTATTTATAAAGCATGTTATTCTAAAGCTATTAGTTTAATTTATTAAATTTATCACCCAAATATTCAAAGAAATAAAAATATATTTTAACATTATTTGTTATATATAATAAATGTTTTTTTTTACTAGTGATTTGTTAATCATCTGTTTTTCTTTAAATAACATTATTGAATAACCAAATTCTTATGAAGAAATGGATGTCTTAAAGGAAAATATATTTTCATTGACCCATTTATACCATCTTACAATTTTATACTTGAATTGGTAGAAATCAAAATCTATTCTTTGTACATCCTACCCTTTCTTTTCCTCCCAACTAGAGAGATAAAGTGCTAAAGCCCAGATAAAGTGATTGCATTTAGAAAGTGTGAGGCGCTAAGAAGCAAAGAAGTGGAACAAAAGTGACATTTTTGTAAAAAATGAGGTAGTATTTTGAATGTAAACAACTTCCAAATCTGTTGTGTTGGGCCATAGCTCATGAGGTGGTTTGGTTAATTTAAGGGTTTTCAATTTTGTGCCAATTTCATAGGTTCCAGTACTGGAATGGGAATTTGGATTTCACTTGGAACCCCAGCAGATAATACTTGCTTTTCTTTCTACACACAGCTTTGTGTGATGTATCCTCTGGTTTCCTATTACTATTTCTACATTGCTGTGACTTAAATTGGTGTCATGGAGTGATTCTTAGGCATCATTACTGCTGGCAATTGGAAGGAGCTAAAACATATAGTCAGTATAAATTTTGACAAGATAGTGCCCTGAGTTTTCAACTTTGTTTAAATCCCAGGTACTGTAAGACTAAGGCAAGAAATTACACAATTCTACTCATAAATTTTAGTTCTACAGTGATCTTTCACTCTGAGAACATTTAGCTTCAAAGCAAAAATGCTACTAATGGGGTGTAATTAAAAAAAAAAAGAATTTATGTAACAGTTTTGAATTCTAAACACATTCCATTATTTCTTAAAGATTTTCTTAGCATTGTTATTCAAAATATTATTTTAGGGGAGCAGTGAAGATTATCATTAGAGTTTTGTTTTCAAATCAGTATATTAGTTAATTAAGTTTCAGTGGTTTCATAAAAATGTTGAGAGATAACATGGCAAACTTTATATATCAATTACTTTTCACTATCAAAATTAAGACCAGTTTTTGATAGGTGATGGGTGAAAGACTTATGAAATATATGTTTATTTATTAATGACTGCTTTATATATGCTAATAGGCAAAAATTTCTTGCAGAAAATGTCAGGTATAACTCACACTCACTACTGGAACAAAATACAGATATTTCAGTGTCATGTGAAAAACTGACTAGGAATTACAACTCTTTAATGGCAGATTAATCAATCACCAGACTGTTTTCATACTTGAAAATATTTTCATGCTTATGCTTAAGTTATTGTAGTTTTCCAACATTTTGAGTTGTGGTGTAGCAGATAAAATGAAGCCTCAAATCATTCTCTAATCTCAAGAACATCCTGGCAGAATTACTGTGACTTGTCTATTAAATTGATTTCCTCTTAAAGAAAAGTAGGCTTTTGTTATTGTGTTAAAAAATGATTTTATCTAGTGTCTTGCCTTGTGAAGACCTTTCTTTTTATGACACAAAAGGAAAAATGTTATTTTTCCTCCCAAGTTTTTATATCTTCTTTTACTCACTAATCAATAATCTGTATTGCAAACAAAATGAAGTATAACCCCAAAAGAGTAATTTTTTGAAATGAATACAAAATAGGCAAACATTTTAATACTACCGATTGCCTTTATTTTAATTTTAAGCATATGCATAGCTGAATTTTATGATGCTTTCTGCCTTTAATAAAAGTAATTGATGGTTGACTTGTATGCTGAATCACTGTGTTGTAAGATAGGAAATCAGAATATTTACAATGTAATTTTGAAAGCTACTAATAAACCTTAGGCAAGCAACTTGCCTTAGGACACTAAAAATACTTGTGGGGTTTGGAACTGGGGTACTTTGTTGTGTCTCTTACTGTTAGTGATGATGGTTAGGTTTGTTTGTTGTTGTTTTAATAAGATTACTCAGGAACAGGACATGGTTAAATGCTTTTCCACCTTATTCCTAATATTTTTAAAGTTAGATTTTATTCAACCTAGGTGATATCTATATTGAATGGAAAAATAGTTGCTGGTATTTTCTGCATTTGTTATGTAATGATAGCTTATTGAACTGTTATGCTTTGTAATTAGAACATTTCCAGTGAAAACAAAATACATTAGAGGAGAAGCCAGAAATTGCAGTTCTCCACCTGAAATTACACTAGCATTATTTCTGTAACAGCAGAAGAGAAATTAGAACATCTTGAGTGTATAGCTCACGTAATTAAAGGAATAATTCTAAATATTGAGAGAATGTACTCTTAAAGGTAAATGTTAGGGACTTCCCTGGTGGTCCAGTGGTTAAGACTCCATGCTTCCAATGCAGGGGGCCCGGGTTCAATCCCTGGTCAAGGAACTAGATCCCGCATGCCGCAACTAAGAGCCCGCATGCTGCAACTAAAGATGCTGCATGCCGCAACTAAGACCTGGCACAGCCAGATAAATAATTTTTTTTTTTTCAAAAGGTAAACATTAGATTGGGTGGTCAGAAACTTCAACATGCTATCGATATATGTAAAAACTTAATAACATTCATCTCTTGATCAGTGACATGAGGACTATGCTTCTTAAGCACTACTTAACAAGATATGGTAAAATAAAATTTGGTAAATTATGAATGATATGACTGTCTTCAGAGTGAGAGAGTATAGGAGTACATAGTTTCTTCTTTATTTTCTAGTTAGTTCATGAGGTTTAACTTCTAATATTTATATGAGGCCAAAATCTTAAATATTAAATGATTCTAAGGTTAATTTTGACCTCAGGTTAAAGAAAGTATTAAGAACATTTAAAAAGAAATATTTTTATTACTCAGAACTAACCAAAAGAGGCCAGTCAGTTCCAATGGAGTACATTCATAATTTTTCATTTACCTCTAATCTGAAATAATGTTTTATATTTGGATTTGTTCCTTCACATTGTGACTTGAGTTTTCTATCTGATCAAAGTTATAGGTGTATTATTCCTTGGGGTGGTAATGGTTAAAAAACATCATTTGAAGTATTACTTTGTTTAGAAGATCTGGTTACTAACATTTTCATGATAATGTATGAGTCATAGAAAAATTGCATTGAGATTTATTAGATGAACCTGAGATACTTAAATGTTTTGCCATAATTATGAATCTAATACCCTGTATGCCACAACAGTATTTTGAAGTACTATACTTTGCACTTTGCTTCACAAAAATAGCTGATCTGATATACTCCTTTTTGCTAAATGCTGTCATGTCCATCTTTTTAATACATTAACATTATAAGTGCTGTTAGCCATACTGCCTAATAATGAAAGGTACCTCATATCAAGTCTGATTACTGCTCTAATGTTTTCCAGGCATGCTTGGTGATGAACTTGGCATATGAAACAATTTTCTACAGTAATAAAACTAATTAAAGTAGGCAATCATCCACATATCACTTTCTAATGAATTATAACAAGCTCATTAATCTCACCCACTCCTATCCAAAAAGTTCATTGATCGGCTTGTATGTAAGAATAAAATTCTGAGCCTAATGGATAACTAGGCTTTGTGGATTTAAGCTAAAAAAATCACAAATCACTGATCAATGTTTTAAATGAAATGTATAGCTTCTAAACTCTGCCTAGATTACTTATTGACAAGATCATTTTCCATTTGAGTTCTCCTATAAAGGATTTAACAGGGAAAAATGAGTCATTGTATGATAATGACTCTTCAGCACCTTGAAAAATAAAACTGAATGAACCCACTCCACATATCCTCCTGGAGATCATATAAGAATGATGAATTGAGTACTTGAGATCAAGTGATAAAAACACAGCCTGTTTTAACTCCAGAGAGTGCTAAAGTATCCTGCTCAATATGTCAAAACATAATAATAATTATTTTTTGTTAACTCTTTTCCAAAGATGCCTGATGAAACATCATAAGAATTATTATTCCATTCAGTTACAAATAGTTTGGCAATGTAGAACTATAGTTTTAGAGATAATTTTACTGTCAAAGAGATAAGGTTGTTAAATGTAGCACATGGTGAGACAATTTCTGAACTACAAATGTTAATAGTAAGAAAAGATATTTGGTGGGGTTTATTCTATCTTCATTATAATTTAATGTTTTAAAAATGTAGCTCTTTCCATTCTTAAAACTCATTACTGCCATGACACACATATGGATTTCTCCCTTAAGAATTTAAACTAGAAATACGTAGATTTCAAAATTAATACACAAGGATTGTAACAGGTTAACTGAAAATAGGCACATTTTAATGTATGGTATTAACACATTCAAAATTGTTATTTACATTCATGAATTTTTAGCTAATATTTCATAGTTCTTTAGAAAATAAGAGGTTAGATATTCTGTGCAGAGTATTTTCATTTGCAAAACAGAATTTAAAAGTCTGACAGCTTTGGTAGGTAGAAGGTTAGTAAACCTGAGTAAAATGTCTCTCAATCTGGGATCAGCTATAACTCTGGTGGCCAGTTGCTGTTTTATGTGAGGATGACTTGGTTCTGTGCTGTGAACAGCAGTTAGGGGACAGGCGTTTGGTACAGATTGCTTTATTATCTAGCTGTATGGTCTTGAGAAAGTAATTTACCCAGCATGTAATTCAATATTTTAATGAGTAAAATGTGGGAGTTAGGCAAGAGCAGTGTACTCCAAACTGTCGAAAGAGCCACTGATAGTAAGTTTGGTGTTTTAAGTAAATTTTTACTGTGACAATCAAAAATATGGTATGAAGTAGAACGATTTCCCTTTTTTCTGTTTTTTTGTTTTTAAGGCGTTTTATTCTAACAACACAGTTTTGATTTTGACTGATACACAATACAGGTTTAATAGAGGTGAGGCTAGGGTCAGTGTGGTAAATACTTCATATTTTACTTACAAGAAGGGTTTAGGTTTTTTTTAATGTTTATTTATTTATTTTCTTATTAGTCATCAGTTTTATACATATCTGTGTATACATGTCAATCCCAATCTCCCAATTTATCCCACCACCACCACCACCCCCCAGCTGCTTTCCCCCCTTGGTGTCCATACGTTTGTTCTCTACTTCTGTGTCTATTTCTGCCCTACAAACTGGTTCATCTGTACCATTTTCTAGGTTCCACATATATGCATTTATATTATACAATATTTGTTCTTCTCTTTCTGACTTACTTCACTTTGTATGACAGTCTCTGGATGCATCCACGTCTCTACAAATGACCCAATTTCATTCCTTTTCATGGCTGAGTAATATTCTGTTTTATATATGTACCACATCTTCTTTATCCATTCATCTGTTGATGGGCATTTAGGTTGCTTCCATGTCCCGGCTATTGTAAATAGTGCTGCAGTGAACATTGGGGTGCATGTGTCTCTTTGAATTATGGTTTTCTCTGGGTATGTGCCCAGTAGTGGGATTGCTGGGTCGTATGGTAGTTCTATTTTTAGTTTTTTGAGGAACCTCCATACTGTTCTCCTTGGTGGCTGTATCAATTTACATTCCCACCAACAGTGCAGGAGGGTTCCCTTTTCTCCACACCCTCTCCAACATTTGTTGTTTGTAGATTTTCTGATGATGTCCATTCTAACTGGTGTGAGGTAATACCTCATTTTAGTTTTGATTTGCATTTCTCTAATAATTAGTGATGTTGAGCAGGTTTTCATGTGCTTCTTGGCCATCTGTATGTCTTCTTTGGAGAAACGTCTATTTAAGTCTTCTGCCCACTTTTGGATTGGGTTGTTTGTTTTTTTAATATAGAGCTGCTTATATATTTTATTTATTTATTTATTTTTTGCGGTACACAGGCCTCTCACTGTTGTGGCCTCTCCCGTTGCGGAAGACAGGCTCTGGATGTGCAGGCTTAGCGGCCATGGCTCACAGGCCTAGCCGCTCTGCGGCATGTGGGATCTTCCTGGACTGGGGCACGAACCCGTGTCCCCTGCATTGGCAGGTGGACTCTCAACCACTGCGCCACCAGGGAAGCCCTATATTTTAGAGATTAATCTGTTGTCTGATGATTCATTTGCAAATATTTCTCCCATTCTGAGGGTTGTCTTTTTGTCTTGTTTATGGTTTCCTTTGCTGTGCAAAAGCTTTGAAATTTCGTTAGGTCCCATTTGTTTATTTTTGTTTTTATTTCCATTACTCTAGGAGGTGGATCAAAAAATATCTTGCTGTGATTTATGTCAAAGAGTGTTCTTCCTATGTTTTCCTCTAAGAGTTTTATAGTGCCTGGTCTTACATTTAGGTCTCTAATCCATTTTGAGTTTATTTTTGTGTATGGTGTTAGGGAGTGTTCTAATTTCATTCTTTTATATGTAGCTGTCCAGTTTTCCCAGCACCACTTATTGAAGAGACTGTCTTTTCTCCACTGTATATCCTTGCCTCCTTTGTCATAGATTAGTTGACCATATGTGCGTGGGTTTATCTTTGGGCTTTCTATCCTGTTCATTGATCTATATTTGTGTTTTTGTGCCAGTACCATATTGTCTTGATTACTGTAGCTTTGTAGTATAGTCTGAAGTCACGGAGTCTGATTCCTCCAGCTCCATTTTTTTCCCTCAAGACTGCTTTTGCTATTCAGGATCTTTTGTGTCTCCATACAACTTTTAAGATTTTTTGTCCTAGTTCTGTAAAAAATGCCATTTATAATTTGATAGGGATTTCATTGAATCTGTAGATTGCTTTGGGTAGTATGGTCATTTTGACAATATTGATTCTTCCAATCGAAGAACATAGTATATCTCTCCATCTGTTGGTATCATCTTTAATTTCTTTCAACAGTGTCTTATAGTTTCCTGCATACAGGTCTTTTGTCTCCCTAGGTAGGTATTCCTAGGTATTTTATTCTTTTTGTTGCAATGGTAAATGGGTGTGGTTCCTTAATTTCCCTTTCAGATTTTTCATCATTAATGTATAGGAATGCAAGAGACTTGTGTGCATTAATTTTGTATCCTGCAACTTTACCAAATTCATTGATTAGCTCTAGTAGTTTTCTGGTGGCATCTTTAGGATTCTCTATGTATAGTATCATGTTATCTGCAAACAGTGACAGCTCTACTTCTTCTTTTCCAATTTGTATTCCTTTTATTTCTTTTTCTTCTCTGATTGCCGTGGCTAGTACTTCCAAAACTATGTTGAATAATAGTGGTGAGAGTGGACATCCTTGTCTAGTTCCTGATCTTAGAGGAAATGCTTTCAGTTTTTCACCATTGAGAATGATGTTTGATGTTTGCTGTTATATATGGCCTTTATTATGTTGAAGTAGGTTCCCTCTATGCCCACTTTCTGGAGAGGTTTTATCATAAGTGGGTGTTGAATTTTGTCAAAATCTTTTTCTGCATCTATTGACATGATCGTATGGTTTTTCTTCTTCAGTTTGTTAATATGGTGTATCACATTGATTGATTTGCATATATTGAAGAATCCTTGCATCTCTGGGATTAATCCCACTTGATCATGGTGTATGAACCTTTTAATGTGTTGTTGGATTCTGTTTGCTAGTATTTTGTTGAGGAGTTTTGCATCTATATTCATCAGTGCTATTGGTCTGTAATTTTCTTTTTTTGTACTATCTTTGTCTGGTTTTGGTATCAGGGTGATGGTGGCCTCATAGAATGAGTTTGGGAGTGTTCCTTCCTCTGCAATTTTTTGGATGAGTTTGAGAAGGATGGGTGTTAACTATTCTCTGAATGTTTGATACAATTCGCTGGTGAGGCCATCTGATCCTGGACTTTTTTTTGTTGGAAGATTTTAATCACAGTTTCAATTTCATTACTTGTGATTGGTCTGTTCATATTTTCTATTTCTTCCTGGAGCTCTCTTGGAAGGTTATACCTTTCTAAGAATTTGTCCATTTCTTCCATGTTGTCCATTTTATTGGCATAGAGTTGCTTGTAGTAGTCTCTTAGGATGCTTGGTATTTCTGCCGTGTCTGTTGTAACTTCTCCTTTTTCCTTTCTCATTTTATTGATTTGAGTCCTCTCCCTCTTTTTCTTGATGAGTCTGGCTAATGGTTTATCAATTTTGTTTATCTTCTCAAAGAACCAGCTTTAAGTTTTATTGATCATTGCTATTGTTTTCTTTGTTTCTATTTCATTTATTTCTGCTCTGATCTTTATGATTGCTTTCCTTCTGCTAACTTTGAGTTTTGTTTGTTCTTCTTTCTCTAGTTCCTTTAGGTGTAACATTAGATTGTTTATTTGAGATTTTTCTTGTTTCTTGAGGTAGACTTGTATAGCTATAAACTTCCCTCTTAGAACTGCTTTTGCTGCATCCCATATGTTTGGATCATCGTGTTTTCATTGTCATTTGTCTGTAGGTATTTTTTGATTTCCTCTTTGATTTCTTCAGTGATCTCTTGCTTATTTAGTAATGTATTGTTTAGCCTCCATGTGTTTGTAATTTATGTATTTTTTCCCTATAATTCATTTCTAATCTCATAGCATTGTGGTCAGAAAAGTTGCATGATATGATTTCAATTTTCTTAAATTTACTGAGGCTTGATTTGTGACCCAAGATGTGATCTATCCTGGAGAATGTTCTGGGCACTCTTGAGAAGAAAGTGTAATCTGCTGTTTTTGGATGGAATGTCCTATAAATATCAATTAAATCTATCTGGTCTATTGTGTCATTTAAAGCTTCTGTTTCCTTATTAATTTTCTGTTTGGATGATCTGTCCATCGGTGTAAGTGAGGTGTTAAAGTCCCCCACTGTTATTGCATTACTGTCGATTTCCTCTTTTATAGCTGTTAGCAGTTGCCTTATGTATTGAGGTGCTCCTATGTTGGGTGCATATATATTTATAATTGTTATATCTTCTTGGATTGATCCCTTGATCATTCTGTGGTGTCCTTCCTTGTCTCTTGTAACATTCTTTATTTTAAAGCCTATTTTATCTGATATGAGTATTGCTACTCCAGCTTTCTTTTGATTTCCATTTGCATGGAATATCTTTTTCCATCCCCTCCCTTTCAGTCTGTATGTGTCCCTAGGTCTGAAGTGGGTCTCTTGTTAACAGCATATATATGGGTCTTGTTTTTGTATCCATTCAGCAAGCCTATGTCTTTTGGTTGGAGCATTTAATCCATTCACGTTTAAGGTAATTATTGATATGTATGTTCCTATGACCATTTTCTTAATTATTTTGTGTTTGTTTTTGTAGGTCCTTTTCTTCTTTGGTGTTTCCCACTTAGAGAAGTTCCTGTAGCATTTGTTGTAGAGCTGCTTTGGTGGTGCTGAATTCTCTTAGCTTTTGCTTGTCTGTAAAGCTTTTGATTTCTCCATCAAATCTGAATGAGATCCTTGCTGGGTAGAGTAATCATGGTTGTAGGTTCTTCCCTTTCATCACTTTAAATATATCTTATCACTCCCTTCTGGCTTATACAGTTTCTGCTGAGAAATCAGCTGTTAACCTTATGGGAGTTCCCTTGTATGTTATTCGTCGTTTTTCCCATGCTGCTTTCAATAATTTTTCTTTGTCTTTAATTTTTGCCAATTTGATTATTATGTGTCTCGGTGTATTTCTCCTTGGGTTTATCCTGTATGGGACTCGGTGCACTTCCTGGACTTGGATGGCTATTTCCTTTCCCATGTTAGGGAAGTTTTTGACTGGAATCTCTTCAAATATTTTCTCAGGTCCTTTCCGTCTCTTTTCCCCTGGGACCCCTATAACGTGAATGTTGTTGTGTTTAATGTTGTCCCAGAGTTCTCTTAGGCTGTCTTCATTTCTTTTCATTCGTTTTCTTTAGTTTGTTCCACTGCAGTGAATTCCACTATTCTGTCTTCCAGATCACTTATCCGTTCTTCTGCCTCAGTTATTCTGCTATTGATTCCTTATAGTGTAATTTTCATTTCAGTTATTGTACTGTTTATCTCTGTTTCTTTTTTAATTCTTCTAGATGTTTCTTAAACATTTCTTTCATCTTCTCGATCTTTTCCTCCATTCTTTTTCTGAGGTCCTGTATCATCTTCACAATAATTATTCTGAATTCTTTTTCTGGAAGATTGCCTATCTCCATTTCATTTAGTTGTTTTTCTGGGGTTTTATCTTGTTCCTTCATCTGGTACATAGCCCTCTGCCTCTTCATCTTGTCTGTCTTTCTGTGAATGTGGTTTTTGTTCCACAGGCTGCAGGATTGTAGTTCTTTTTGCTTCTGTTCTCTGCTCTCTGGTAGATCAACAATTTCCCTTTTTAATTCCAGTTCAGTTCTTCTGAAATCAAGGTGGTACATTTTATAGCATCAAGGTGTTATAAGCCCTTAATATTTCTCTGACATTTTATTGGCATAGCCGAGGATCTCCGTGTAGTTTTTGAGAGACAGAGAAACATGCTGCTGAATAGAAGAATGTTGCATGTAAGTCTCACTAAGAGAAGTAAATTTTTGGAACGTTATCTCAAAGATAATAGAAAATTAAATAAGAGCTTTAGGAAAATTTTCAGAGCTACAGCTGACCTTGTTGTGAACAGAAATCCCTGTTTGAAAAAGTCTTGGTCCAATTAGTAGGTCTAATTAATGTTATATATTAAGAGTTAACTATATATTGAATAAACTTTGGCGATGTGCTTTAATATTAATAGGAAACATGATATCGTCATAACATCCAACATTTATGTAATGGTAAATAACTAATATTTATTGAGTGCTTGCAAGGCAGGTACCCCTTCTAAGTGATTTACATATATTGACACAAATTAGTCTTAGTCACTCATTTTAATGCCTACAGCAACCACATAAATTAAGCACTAATATTTCCCTCATATTTCATATGAGGAAACTGAAGTGCCAAGATACTAAGGAATTTGAGAAAGGTCAGATAGCTAGTAAATGACAAAAATTTTTAATTCTGTAACTCTCTAATACATTTCTATTCCTTACTATTTCTATACATTTCTATTCCTTACTATTCTCCATCCTGCCACCCCTAGTAAGCCTTAGTTAACTGAGTTTTCTCATTTCTCAACTGGAAGCTTATTTCTTTCAACATTATGTACCCAGTGTCTGGCACAGGGTAGGCACTCAAAAAGTAATTTTTGGAAAAAAAAGAAAAGAATATATTAATTAATCAACAAATCTCTGTTATGAAAGACAATTTAAAAAATGCCTTTACACATAACCTGCTGGACTCTAAGACTTCACACCCAGCACTTTCTATTACCCCTCCCTCGCTTAGTTTTCTCCTGATAATTTGTCACCATTTCTGTTATTTATCTTGGATAATTTGAAACCAAAACAGTGTACTTTGGTATCAAAATGTACAGGTTCAAATGAAAACTCCATTACTTATCTCTGTCCACTACTTAACTTGTGACATTAGAAGATTTATTTAAACGTCTCTGAGTTTCAGGGATTTTTAAATCTGTACAATATAGATACTAATATCTACCATATCTGTCCAGCAGAATTATTGTACTAACTAAATTAAATGTGCTTAAAACAACTAGGAATGCTTGGCATATTATAAATGTTTTATGAAAGAGACAATATATCATCATACTGAAATATCTAGACATTGGAGCCAAAGAGACCTAATACTGTTACAGGGTAGTTCTGGTAGATTGAGTGCATTATTAACACATTTAAAACATTGGTTTCTCAACGCTTGATCACAAAACGTAAGTTCCTAATTCAGGGTTATTGTAAGGGTTAAATGAGATAATTTATCCAGAGTTACTGACGTACAATTAAAACAAAATAAATGTTAGCTGCTTCTTTTAGTAATAGCTCTTCTTTCCTCTAAATATTCCATACTCTTCTGGTTTAATATATTGGGGGGAAAAAGAAGACAATTCACTGCCTCATGATTGAATACATTCTTTAGACTTTTTTCATGTAGTTCTCTTTAAAATATAAACACTATTTTTGCCTGATAATGGTATAACTCAAATTATACTGTCTTGAACACTATGCTGCTTAAAGTTACTACTGTAGGAAGTAGAAAATTCAGGTCTAACAAAAGTTAATATGTTAAATCTGTATTTTACAGACACTGGCAATTGGAAGACTATGATAGGGAGAAGATTTATACTGTTATCTATGTATTCATAAGTCCCTAAATAGAAACACAATTCGAGATTTTGATAAATATATTGAGAAGATTAATTTGGAAGTAGGATGTGCATGAGTGCATGGATAGATGTATCTCTCATTGGATGATTGCAAGTAAACCTTGCTATAAGAGTATCCAAGAAGCAAAATTTATTGTATTCAAGTTCTCCATTAAATGCCAATACATTATTGGAAATGCATTCTTGTAGAAAACTAAACCAAACAAACACACAAACAAATTAGAAAACCAAATCTATCCTTCCCAAAACCAGCACCCCAGAAATTACATATTTTTCCTATATTCTGTCTCATGTTCGGGGAGGGAACAATCTGCAATGAAGTCAGTGAACTTCATGTGGGATACCGTGTTTAACCAGAGGGAACCTTGCATTCCTCAAGATTCCTGATCCCTTAGACACAGGCTTAAAGGTTCTTAATTGACTTTTGAAAACTCTTTATTAAACCACACTGAATTGATTTGCAATTATGCATTTTAAAATTGTGTGCATTAATACCTTGATAAAAATTATTTCAGACAGTAGTTGAGCATTTTTCCAGAGGGCTTGGGACAAAATCTGTAATTCAGTTCCACTACTAGCAATTTAGGTAAAATACTGTTACCTATTTTCTCTAATATGATAATAACCTCCTAATTGGTATCCTCACTTCCTCTCTTACTACTCTATCTCCTCCCCTTATTTCCCCAATCATTCTTCCAACTTTATGTAAATATTATGTCATATCCATACAAAACAAAAAAACCTTGTCTTTAAACACCTTCATTCCCTTTGTCCTTAAGATAAAGTCTAAGAAGCCCAAGTGATAGGACTTATTGTACAGCATTGTCAAGTGCCATTCTGTCCCTTTGTGTTTTATACTTTGTCTGTACTAGATATCTTTTAATTCCTTGAATTTTCTGTGTTCTCTTTTACCTTAGTCCAGGCGTGTTTTGTTTTTCTTTTTTCCACAGCAAAATTATACTCATCCTTCAGATCAGAGCTTGAGCATTACTTCATCAAAAAAGACTAAATTGTCTTTCTCTAGAATCTAGTAATTCTCTTCCATAACATCATTGTACTTTAAAAATCTGTCCCTTGTGCTAAAGAGTATAACCATCCTTTTTCCAACTTGTTTGCTGCTGTATTCTCAGACCTTTGTCCAATGGCTCACATTTAGCATTCACTTGTTTCTATATACCTTACTCAGTGAAAGATTTTTAAATTAATAAGAGTTATGAGTGCAAGGTCACATGAGACTTTCCCTAAGGGTTTTGCATGCATTCTTACAATGTCAGATCCTACCTCATTGACCCCGTCCCCACACAGACATTCTTCCTTGATGTAGAGCCCACCAGCTGAAAAACGTCTGATACTCCCGTGAAGCTAGGGTTTGGTTGTGTGACCCAATCCTGGCCAATGAACCATAGGGAAAAAAAATTGCATTGGATGAAAAAGATACCAGCGAGGAGAAACTGTCTTCCCTAATATTAAATCAAGTTGATTGAGAACATGCATTTTGGATCTGTGTTTGCCTTCCTACAACTATGAAGGGTCAAGGCTGAGAACTAATGCCAACCCTTTGAGGATGAGTGAGAATAAAATAGAAAGTATCTGGGTCTTTGATGACGTTAGCATGCCACTGAATTAACTAAACCTGGAATCACCTATTTCTGGTCATCTTGTTGTATGAGGTAATACATATCTTTTTTGTTTAAGCCATTTATAAGTGGTAAATTTTTACTTACTGTCAAAAGCACCCTAAGATACAGATGCCCTCAGGACTTGGTCTTCCCTGAGTCCCTGTTATGTAGTTAGTGTAGAGTCACTATCATCTGTGGTCTAGGTTGTTAACCTATCAGTGAGGACAAGTTTCTTCTCTAACCTTTCTGTTCTCCTTTTCCAAAAGGGAGATAGGTTAGAATCCCCCAAAGTTAAGCCCAAACATTGGTGTCCTTTTGTTTCCCTTCTAATTGATCTGTAAGAATATATCAGGTTCATGAATAATCCTCAAAATAATTCACGCAAAATGCTGAGATAAGAAAAAGTACAAATACAGTCACTTATCTGTCCTAGGGAAGTCTGAAAATTTTCCCAGACCAATGTCAAATGGAGACCAAGGGTTAAGGAGGCTCAGATTATCCATCATGACTTTATTCAAAAGTTGAAGATGAGAGGCAAATAGATGAAGGACCTTTTCCATCAGTTAACTATATGTGAAAGGAAAAGGGGTAGGCAAAGGACATTAGGTTTTTACATATTGTTGACATTCATTCAAACGATTCTCTCAAAATAATGATGAACTATGGAGGCCCCGTGAGCATGAGACATGGTTAGGAAGACCCTTGCCCAGGAATATTTCCTCTTTACTTTATTAACATACTTTGTAAAAGTAGCCTCAATTTGCTGGTGTCAACTTTTCTACATATGTGTGATATTCAAAAGATCGTGAACTCATGGAATCCAGAACAGAAAGAATATTCCTCATGATACTTTATTCTCTATAGAACCAGACACTGAGCTCAACTCAGAAATTTCTCATTCATCAAACATGCAATGTGTAAAACTCCTTTCTAACATAAATATAACTGTGGGATCTTAGCTACCAGGGCTTCTCTGAGGCACTCTGCTCTCCTGTAAAATCTCAGTAATAACATAACTCATAGGGTTTCTGTAAAATCAAATCTAATGAAATGATGGACATAAAGCCTATGGAACTGAGTGGGAAGTCTTCCCTTATTTCTCTAGAAGTTAAATTTAGAAGATTTTGTTTCTGATAAAATAGGCAATACAAAAATTAGTTAATGTTTTTCCTTTTCTTTTGTGACTAAGATTACTAGGGTGTTTTGTACACTTTTTTTCTGCATTCTTTTAAAAATACCTTTATATGTAATATGCAATCTTGGCTTTAAATATTAGGGAAAATTAAAATTTCTGCATTTTTCTCAGTATTCTAATAGCTCTTGTCAATACATATGAAATCATGTTTTTTGTTATTGCAATATGACAGTCCTTTATTATATTTTACACCTGTTGATAACTTTTGTGTTTTCCTTGATCAAGTCACTTATTTTTTCTATTTCTATTTTTTATTTCAATTTACTTATGAAAGACAGGAATAATGATTGTGATGTAGCTTACAAAGAAGGTAAAATTATCTTGAAAAGAGTGGTGAAAACCCAAACACTGTGTTAGATGCCTGATATGAGAGAGAGAGAGAGAGAGAGAGAAAGAAAGAAAGAGAGAAAGAAAAGAACATCTCTATTATAAAGTATTCTTCTATATGGTTTTGATACTGTGAAAGGCAGTAAAATTATTTCCTGTTTCTGATAGTTCTTGAGTATTTGGGGATTCAGGATTGTCTGTTGATTTTACATATCTATATCTATCTATATCTATCTAAGATTTGTATACCCAGAGTCTTAATTATACAGCACATTCCCTGGCCTGCCCTCATTGAATTGTTACTTAGAATACCACCAGGAGGTAGCTACTAGCATCATTAATGGAATATATTATGGGCAAAATATATTCACCCAAGGAGTTTCTGGACTAATCTAAGGAAATAAAAATCAACTTTAACTTCAGATTTCAGCCTAATGTTTCTACTAAAGCACTAAAGTCACATAGAATAGTAGATGACTAACCCCTCCATTCATTGAATTGGTATTTACTG
This sequence comes from Monodon monoceros, assembly GCF_005190385.1. Taxonomy (NCBI): domain Eukaryota; kingdom Metazoa; phylum Chordata; class Mammalia; order Artiodactyla; family Monodontidae; genus Monodon; species Monodon monoceros. Next base: position 9,877,392 of record NW_021703777.1, read on the forward strand.
AACTCCTCCTCTGTGAAAGTTACTGGACTACATTGTTTGTGGTGTATAAAAATAAATATGGTTCCTATCCTCGAAGATCTTACATTTAACAGGTAAGTTAAGCAATACAAATAACCTTATTAAGGTTTCCTTCCTTAGTGTTGAAACACAATCAGGGAGAACAATTCCAAGACTAGTGAATTCTAACCAGATACAAAGGCCTGAGTTAAGTCAACGGCAGTGGGAATTGAAGAAAGGGAATGAATTAAAGGAATTTTGGAGGCAAAAAGAGGATTGTTTGTCCCTTGGTGATAGAATGTGAGAAAAGATGAGAAGTCAAGGCTGGGGACTTCCATTTAAGTTCCAACAGTTAAAGAGCTTGGACGTTGTCACTTGTGTTTTTACAACAAGAAAAATTTTGAACAAACTGAAAATGGACAGCTATTCTTGGGCCTATCAGAGATATAAAGCCACTGAGCAAACCACCACCCGAGGCAAATATAGAGAATCACAGCTGAAATCAGTTTACTTGGAACAGAGCCACTGATACCATAACTTGGTAAGAACACTTAACTGGTAATTTTGGTGAATTGCTAAAAGCTGTGAGCAGACTAACTTAATAATAGGAAACTCCTGGAGGGCCATATTCTTCGGGGAGAACCCACACTTAACATGAGTTTTACCTCTAGGAATCCTACCAGGTTCTCACGGTGAAGTACCAAAGGGGGCAAAAAAATGAAAACAAACAAACAAACAAACTAAAAAAACTCTGTGTCTTTGGCAGAAAGATGGAAAAGTAACCATTTGAAGTATGCCCAGAGCATTCTTCCTAACAAAGGGAGAGAAAAGACTTTACCAGACAGAGCCTTATCTCTCCTAGGAGGAAGGGCACTTAACCAATTCCAGCCCTCTCTACCCTTCCTGCATCACCTTAGGGGGAGAAATAAAGCCAAGATAGACTTGTTAAAGTCACAACCAACCCAGACACGGGTCCACTAAAAGACTGATATTTAATCATAAGGTTATAGAATGCTTTTCCTCCTCAACTTCTTATCACTGCCTCAGCGGGTTTCCAGTATAAATAATAGTGAGTCACAGCTGAAAGAGCTGCAAGACACAGACTCTATCTAAACTGCATTCTTCGAGTAAGCTGAGACAGCAGAGGAGACAAAAATAAGGACACTTGAGGAATTTTAAGCCTTTGGGAACTACAGCTACAGCAAATATTAAACACAGCCCAACTTCTAGCAAGATTAACATAAAAACTCCCACTATTTACCTGTTATTATTACCCAGTATATTACCTTCAACTTTCAAAAAAAAAAAAATTACAGTGCATGCTAAAATGCAGGAAAAAACAGTCTGAAGAAACAAAGCAAGCAGCAGAACCAGACTCATGTATGTCACAGATTTTAAAGTTAGGCAGGGAATTTTAAATAGATATAATTAATAAGTTAAGGGCTCTATTTGAAAACAAACAACATGCAAGAACAGATGGGCAACATAAGCAGAGAGATGGAAACCCTTAAGAAATAATCAAAAGGAAATGCTAGAAATAAAAAGCATTGCAACATATATGAAGAATGCCTTTGATGGGCTCATCAGTAGATGAGGAAAGAGTCAGTGAGCTTTAAAATGTCAACTGAAACACAAAGAGAAAAAATATGAAAACAATAACAATATCCAAGAACTCAGTTTCAAGAGTATAGCATGTGCATAACTGCAGTACCACAAGAAGAAAGAGAAAATGGAGAAGAAATGTTTAAACTAATAATGGCCAAGACCTTTTCAAAATTAATGATAGATGCCAAACTACAGATCCAGGAAGCTCAGAGAATTCCAAACAAAAAATATATACATATAAAAAAAAATTACACCAAACATACCATGTCGAAACTGCAGAAAACCAAAGACAGAGAAAATCTTGAAAGGATACAGAGAAAAAAAAATACCTTACCTATAGAGGAAAAAGAATACAAGTTACAATGGGCTGCACTTCAGAAACCATGCCAGCAAGGTAATGGAGTGAAATAGGTAAACTGCTGAAAGAAGTCAAGGATGAGTTGGGTTTCTTGATTAAGTTATAGAAGAGATGGTGTTATTAACTGAGATCAGAAGTATAGAAGAAATAACATGTTGCTCTCCAGGGTTGAGATTTTAGATTTGAAAGTTTGAGTCTGACATGCCTGGAAATATAACAAATGCATTTCTCCAGGATGCAGTTTGAGATCTGGTACAAGATTTCAGAAGATAGGAAGGTGAGTATTGATAATAAATACAGAAGTGTTAGTTATAGGTTGTTGCTAATACAATAAGTTGTTGAGGTGAAACATTTGAGATAGGAAATGGCTTCAGATAGAAACCCAGGAAAAATGAACTTTTAAAGAAAAAATTGAGAAGAAATAAAAGTATTAAAAAGTTTAAAACATATCCAAACTATATATAACAAGAGTAAATAACACTGTAGAAGTCCAGGAGGAAGAGAGATTTTAAAGAAGGGATTTTGTATTATCAAGTCTAAAGCATAGATCAGGCTGAGGACTAAAAAAGATGTTTCTACTTAACACTGATGAGGGCAATTTTAATTAAGTAATAGAGTGAAAACCAGCTTTCAGAGGCAGGAAGATTGAACAGTTATTAGTTATTTATTCATGGTAGCTCAATTGCAAATGAGGAGTGGATTCTATAAGTGTAGTTCTTCTTTCAAGAATCTCATTAATAAAAGGAGAGTCAGGAGTAGAAGTCAGGAATCAAAATGTTGTTGTTTGTTGTTCTGTTTGTTTTAGGAAAGGTAGAAACGTAATCAAGTTTAAAGACTGAGAGAACTAGTAGGGAAGGCTCAGCTGTTACTCTAATTTAGAGAGTTTTCCTCTTATACCAGTATTTTAAATATTAGTGAACAAGTGTTTAACCTTGCCCCTACTGTTCATGACTTTATATACAACTAACTGAAAAATTCATGGAAAACCTATCTTTCCCCCATCATCCTGGATAATGAAAAGCATTTGCCATATGAGGACACTTTATGGCACATTGTGATTACAGTAGCAAAATTATACCAGTTATCACAAATGCATATGCTTGTTTTATATATTCTGGTAATCATTCCTTTATTCAATTGATTTTCAATAACAGTGTATTCTAAAGAGTGAGGTTAGAAAGATGAAAAATGATGGGTCCAAACTCACATCTCCGATTGGATCTCATAAAACTGAAGGGATAAAATGGGGAGCAGAAGACTGTAAATCTTTGAAATGTTTCCTAGATGATCTGGGTAAATTCTTCATTCCCCCCCGGTGGAAAACTACCTATCTAGTTTGTACCTATGTGCTTCAGTATTGGCTTCCTCCAATATATAGTTTCCTTTTCTTTTTATTATGTTATAATCCTGTGACTTGACTGGCTCTCTTCTTACGATGTTAGATGTTGCACAGCTGGACAAAAATTAAGTAGCAATAGAGGAGCAGAAATCATTTAAATTCATAGTCAAAGTGAACAGAAAGGTCTATTACTTTCAAAATTGTATAATATCATTAAAGTGCAAATCTCTCAATGTGACAAGTTTAGAATAAAGATCTCATGAATTACAATTACAATTTCTGTTAAAGCAAAGTAACTTGACAATTATTGACAGAACTAAGGTACCATTCACCTCTACAATATATTGCTTTCTCAGTAAACCCAAGTCCGATGCCATTTAAAACTGTATGTTAAAATTGTACACTTCCATAAATTGCCATTTATTTTCTTTATAATCTTAACATTTTAGTAGATTTATAATACCTTATTTTTGAACAGTTTTGTATACTTTCTTAAGCTTAATTATCAAAATGCTGTTGCTCTCCTCTGTGTAAAGAGTACGTAGTATCAAAAGATGCGAGTCTTTCCCTGCAGGTGTTTGTAATTTAGCCTATTTACTCTGCATTTTTTGGTGTCTAGTAAATAGTTACACAGTTTTAATTGTGTGGAGTGTAGGTATTTATGTAAAAATGTTGCTGAAAGTTACCATTTGCCTATTCACTAAAAAATAAATTGGTTTTGACTACTTAAGTTCTTTTCCTCCTTACCCTCTGATAGGGGAGTTCTTCTTTATCAGATACATTCTCAAGAGTTTTTCTGATGCCTAATCAGAAGGGAAGCTGGGCAGGTCCCATGGCTCCTCAACAAGGGCCTTAGGACATTTGCAGGAGCAGCTGAAGTGTATCAGAGAAACTGACAGAGGAGAAAAGAGTAGTAATAGTAAAAATTATTGTTGCAAACTATGTGTTCCACAGGTCAAGACATACAAAGATCTCTAGTTGTTGCAGGGTTTTTTTTTTTGGGTGGGGAGGGAGCCTGGAATATTTTCTTTTGAACACAATATTATTCTGAGACTATGCCTTGTGTGCCACAGATTCAGTAGTTACATGATTGCTAAGTATGTGTGAATAAGTATTTTGGTTTTCATATATATTTTTTAGGATATAGCACCTTTAATATTGCAAGCACATTAATGAAAATTTAGAAATTAAAACATTTAAAATCACACAAAACCCCACAACTCTTAACAAAATGACTGTCATATTTTGAATATTTTCAGATCTGTGATAAGTATATATTTCATATAGGATTCCATTTACAAAAATAGTGTATTTTTCATGTTACCACATAGACTTTGTAACCATCCTTTTTTTCTTTTTTTTTTTTTTTTTTTTGAGGTACGCGGGCCTCTCACTGTTGTGGCCTCTCCCGTTGCGGAGCACAGGCTCCAGACACGCAGGCTCAGTAGCCATGGCTCACGGGCCCAGCCGCTCCGCGGCATGTGGGATCTTCCCGGACCGGGGCATGAACCCACGTCCCCTGCATCGGCAGGCGGACCCTCAAACACTGCGCCACCAGGGAAGCCCGCTTGCCAGTTTTTTATCCAGGAAAAATGTATTTATTCGAGATCAGCAAAGAATTACCACTCAGGGTCTGCAATAGTGGCAAGCCAAGTGCAAGTATCCCCCAGCAAGGAGAGAACTCTTTTAGAGAGGGAGAGGAGGAAGCTGGCGGGGGGGGCTGTATTAAGCAGAGTCCATTTTTAATTGAAAAAATACTGGGTTATCTGCCTCTTACATGTTGAAGTCTAAAATATAAACACAGACATAAAATAATGCTTTGTTATTCAGAAAGAGGGATACACTGCTTGAAATGAATTCTGTGATAAAGTTAAAAAACCATAAACCTCGGGCTTCCCTGGTGCGCAGTGGTTGAGGGTCCGCCTGCCGATGCAGGGGACACGGGTTCTGTGCCCCGGTCCGGGAGGATCCCACATGCCGCGGAGCCGCTGGGCCCGTGAGCCATGGCCGCTGAGCCTGCGCGTCCGGAGCCTGTGCTCTGCAACGGGAGAGGCCACAACAGTGAGAGGCCCGCGTACCGCAAAAAACAAACAAACAAAAAAACCAAACACCTTCCTGGTAAAAATGTTGTGAGTATCCACTGACAATGTATGCAAAGAATTTGGTATTATTTCCGAATTTCAACAAATTATAGTTTTCTTATTAGTAATTGATTTATTCAGGATCACACAGCTAAGTTGTGCCACAGCAAAGACTCAGATGTAAGTCTTCTCTGCCTCAACTGAGTGACCTCAAGAGGTAACATGAAAAACAATGATAGATTTGTAAGTTTTGTTCTATATTAGATTATAGTTTTTAAAATAGTGTAGTGTTGCTTAATGATAATCTAAAACTTCGCAGTACTCTTTAATTTACAGAATCTTTGAGACAAAAATTTTGTTTTGTAATGGAAGTTAAATTATATAGTTGGTCTCAGTACACAGGCATTCAGTGCATAAGCAACCATTCAAAAGTATATCTGGTCCATAAGTTTAAAAAAGCTGCTTTTCCCAAATTCATGTCTTAAAGACTCCCGTTTAACAATGTATTGTACATATACTGAGTTTTTGAAGATAGCACTGTATATGCTGTTACTATCCATTAGAGCTCTAAAAAGGAACAAAGCATGACCTTTCCTACTTTCCTTAGTACCTGATACTGGTTTATCTTCTGGAGCTGTGATCCGTAGCTTCAGCTAATGTTTGTTGCTTTTTCGCAGCTTAGTTTTCTGACCTCCCAGACTGCCTGAAACTACTGCTTAAATTGAATCACATTATCTGCGATTCCTGTACAGTACAACATACAGGCTCTCTGCTTTTTTTCTTCTCCCCAGAATTCTACAATTATGCCAGAATTCTTGAAAAAGCATCCCTACACCATTACTTATTTCTGTATTCTTTATCATTGTCACAATTCACCCCATAAGATGGGATATTACCATTTTTGAGATCTGCTAATATTAGGGTTGTCTCTCGAGTTTTACTGTCTTGAATAACATATACAACTATAAAAGCTTTCCTCTCCCTTCATTATGCAAAAAATGTATATGTATTGCCAAACAGTACCCAATATTATTCACACTGTCCTTCCCCTCTGTCTGAAGGTGGCATAAATGTCCAGGGCCCAAGAGCTGTCTCAGCAGGATGGCAAAAGTGTGCCCACTACCTACAGCCAGCTCCTGCCAGCACTATGTTTTATAAGATTTAAAGATTCTTTTGATGGTGGGACCTGACACACTAATGCTCAGATGAAAGACAGAACTCTTTGTTACTTACACCTCCAAATGAGAGAAGGCTGCCAGTCAGGGTCATGGAGGATATTGCCCCCTGGGGACCAAGCCACAGCAAATTGGGCAGTTTATAAATGACAAGCAGGATGGGATTAGCTAGGTTTCCAGCACTCCCTGAGGATTGGCCAATGTGAATAATTTCAAGAGCTCTGGGGTGCAGAGACTGTCTCTAGTTTCCTGGGACCTGGCCCGATGGGGTTGGTACCTAATGGCCCTGCAGTGTGAAGACCCAATAAAGGAAGTGTTTGGAGTATGGACTTAATCAGCTGTTGAAGAGAACTAACTGGCCTCTCACTAGCCAAGGCCTTAAAACTAAGTCAATATAGCATTTAGAAACAAACAAACAAACAAAACAACTGTATTATGCACTGATGAATGGAATGTTTATAAATGGAATGGAATATTTCCTACCATATCAATAAACAAAGGATGCCACAGTCACCAATGATTGCAGCCCTCCAATGTGAGCTGGTGAGCCCTGAGGAAACTCAGGGCTGAAAAGAATACCTGCCATCTAGCAGCCATCAGACTGTAGTCACTCCCTGTGGTGAGCCTTGAGGAAACTCAGGATGTGAAAATACAGGCTCCAGAGAGCTGAGGTGCATATCAAAGGAATGATTTCAGTGAGCCCAACTCTTGCATCTTCCTATACATAAAAAAGAGCTTAATTCCTTAACTTGAGATATCTGGTTTTCTTTATTTCACAGTAATCTTTTCTTTTTTTTTTAACAGTAATCTTTTGATGTTCCCAATTACCTGCACTTTGTTGCAGAACTCCTATATAGGGTCTTCCCTGGTAGCACAGTGGTTAAGAATCTGCCTGCCAATGCAGGGGACGTGGGTTTGCGCCCTGGTCCAGGAAGATCCCACATGCCGCCAAGCAACTAAGCCCGTGCACCACAACTACTGAGCCTGTGTTCTAGAGCCCATGCTCCGCAACAAGAGAAGCCACCGCAATGAGAAGCCCACACACTGCAACAAAGAGTAGCCCCTGATCGCCGCAACTAGAGAAAGCCTGCGTGCAGCTACGAAGACGCAATGCAGCCACAAATAAATAAAATAAAATATTTTTTAAAAAACCAAAAAAACAACTCCCGTGTATCCTGGCTCCTCCCCTCGCCTCCTAGGAGCAGTTTCTCAGAGTTATCTGAAACGCTGTCTCCCGGGCTGCAGTCCTCATTTTGCCCCAAATAAAGCTAACTCACAACTCTCACGTTGTGCATATATATATATATATATTTTTTTTTTAAGTCAACGGTACTTATAGGTGAGGAATGGAGTGTGTTTGATGTCTGATTACTTTTGTTTCTAGCAACTAAAGTTCATAGCTTTGTTCACATATAATTCTCTGAGTTTATTCAGGGTATTGAGAGATAAGATATCCCCTACTCCTCACATAAAACATGAAAAGCAAGTAAGCATGCCTTCATAACAGAAAGGAACTTTTAACAGGCTGTTTTTAGCCTTTTCATTTTTTTTTTCTTGTATATTCTACATTGTGGGAAGGGTCACTTAAAACAATTGCTTACCTTATTTAAGAAATACAAGTACAGGGCTTCCCTGGTGGCGCAGTGGTTGAGAGTCTGCCTGCCAATGCAGGGGACACGGGTTCGTGCCCCGGCCTGGGAAGATTCCACATGCCGCAGAGCGGCTGGGCCCATGAGCCATGGCCGCTGAGCCTGCGCGTCAGGAGCCTGTGCTCCGCAACGCGACAGGCCACAGCAGTGAGAGGCCCGCGTACCGCAAAAAAAAAAAAAAAAAAAGACAAGTACAATGTGATAAGCTTGTCTGTCTTCCATGAGGAAAAGAAAATGCTGGCAATTTTTTGATAATCCCAAGACCTCTTAAAGATACTTATTTCCCCAAGACTTTTTTTTTCCCCCAAGACTTTTGTATCAAGCAAGTAAATGGGAAAATTAGTATTACTTTATCGCTTGTTGACTTTCTCTGTTGAGAAGCTTATTGTTGGTGAGTTTGTAAAGACATTTACGTCTTAAGTATAATTCGTAATTGATGTTGGTGAAACCCATGTGGTTAGGAGATCAGAAGACTAATTTGTCATACCTACTAACTCATTAAGACACTGAGAAATATTTCATCCTTCTACCTGCAAAATACTATCATTTGAAGAAGGCTTTAGAAAATGAAATACAAATGTTTCTTTTTAATTTTCACCAAGAATGCTTTATGAAACAAAGAACAGAACAGTGAAAACTTTGAGTAAATATTTTTTGTCAGGATTATGACTTAACACGCTCTGTCTACTTACTGTATAGAAAAAAGTATGTAAGATGTAGAACATTATATTAGAAGATTTATGCAACCCAAGTTTTTCTTATTAATACAAGAAAGTGAATCTAAGCAGACTCTAACAACTTGGAAAAGACAAAGCCATAGTCTCATGCAACCGTTTTAACATCTTAGCAAATTTCTCAATGGAGGCTACTGTTTTTAACTATTCCAAAAATTGTCAGAATACAATGAATTTTGTAGAGAGGCTAATGAACATAACTTAAGGGTCTTGGTATTATTATTAATGGTTTCCTTTAATTTGACCTTTGCTACAGTTGTCTTCTCTGCTTCATTTCTATGAATAAACTCCTATTTATCCTAGAAATGTACCATTTTGTTCAATAATTGGTCAAAAAAGATTCTGACAGCAAAAAAATTCTGTGCATAGAAGTGTTATATAAATTATAAAGTCCCTATAAAAATATAAGTATTGTTATCATTATCTTGAGTGATGGGGATCAGTAAGAAGTTTTAGGATTTCCTAAGAGGAACTACTTGCAAAGGAAAAGTTTATGTTGATATCCATTCTCTTCTTTAATTGCTTGAAAATCGTAGCCAGTATACCTCTGTGTCAAGGGATAATGCTGTTTACTGATTGATTTACATGCTAAAAATACATTTCTAAGATACTCACTTTGAACACCTATTATGCCTTTAAAAATTTTTATATTTCTATGAAAACAATTTTTTTAAAAAACACACTTATTGTAAATCAGTGGAATGTTAGTTCATCTCTTAAGTCAGTGACTTTATAAAGTCAAATCTAAAATCTTTTTTACTTGAATGTTTGTAAAAAATTTTGTAGCATCATGTAGCAGTTATTGATACTGAACTGATTTATAAAATATTTTAAACTAAATAATAGAGAATTAGAGTGGTGTTTTTATTAACTTTGTTTTCAGTGTTTGAAAGGCAGGTTCTCTTATGGCCCTGTATATATGATTATATGCCTGCACTATTTCACTAGCTATCCAGGTGTTGCAGATAACATGCTACTTTAAAGTTAACATAATAATTACATGAGGTCAGTTATTTAGGTAGAGCTGCAAAATACATTGTCAATTATTATATATTTTGTGTTTTCCAATCTCTGCCCTGCTGTCCACTCCTACCATATTCCTATTTATTTTTTCTCTTTTTTCACTTTTCAAAACAGTCTGTCCTTGTTTACTCTGATAGAATTGTCTGTTTCCTTTATTTTTTAATCTTTTGACGTTTCCATTTACAAGAATGAGGAAACAGCTTATAAGTCATAAAGTAAAGCCCTCCAGAGAGGACCAGAAGTCTATAAATAGAAAGAGAGTCATAATGACTCAGTACCAATTCCGATATGTTTTTGTAACTAGTAGCCAAGAACGATGCTCATAATTTTACCTGAAGAATTATGTGGAGGTTTGTGAGTTAGAAATTATTATTTGATTTTTTTTTTTTTTTTTTTTTTTTTTTTTGCGGTACGCGGGCCTCTCACTGTTGTGGCCTCTCCCATTGCGGAGCACAGGCTCCGGACACGCAGGCTCAGCGGCCATGGCTCACGGGCCCAGCCGCTCCGCGGCATGTGGAATCTTCCCAGACCGGGGCACGAACCCGTGTCCCCTGCATCAGCAGGCGGACTCTCAACCACTGCGCCACCAGGGAAGCCCTATTATTTGATTTTTTAATCTGCATTTCTGATTTCAGCATAAGATCATTTTCAAGGTGATTTAACAGTCTCCACTTGCCTTTAATTTCTTGGCATTTGATTTCTGTTCATACAAGTCTTAAAGAAGGAGGTGATTCTAACTCAGGCAAAAATAAATTATAGAATATATGGGACTGGAGTCAGCTAACTGAATTTGAGACAAATTAACCAAATATTCATGTATCTAGATCTAACTTTCCAAATTTAGAAAATAAAAGTAAAATAATTTTTAAGGAAATTTTTTATTTGTATTTCTGATTCTCCAATAGGTTATATAATGAAAATATAAATATTCCTTTTACACATTGAAATGAGCTATTTTAAAAATTAGCATATATATTTTTATACAACTATAATGAGTCACAATTTACACTAATTCTAACAATTTGCAGTTTGTCCATATATCCTGGTGATCTCTATAACAAATCGTCTCAAAACATAATGGTTTAAAACTATACTTTTATTGTGTTCACAATTTTTTAAGTCAGGAATTTGTGATTGATTCAACTCAGGCAGTTATGGTGGGATACTGGTTGGGGCTTTGGTCACCTGAAGACTCCACTGGGCTCGATATTCAAGATGCTCACTCTCATGGCTGGCAGTTGATCATGTGTTTCCTTAAGAGGCTGTCAAAGGAAGTGAAATGTAGCTTGTGCTTCTCAGCATGACCGCCCTGTTCTTTCTGCAAGGGAGGAACCTGAGAGGAGCATTCTAAGAGACCAGTCCTGGAAACTGAAATCTGATCTAGCACTGAGAATCACTCAATTACTTCCATTGTATTCCCTTGGTCAAGCAAGGCCATAAGACCAACCCAGATTCAAGGAGAGAGCATTAGATTCCATCTTTCCTTAGGAATAGTAGCAAAGGATTTGTAGCCACCTTTAATCTACCATACTACGAGTTCCATATTTCTGAGTAATTATCAAATTAGGAAATATAGGGCTTCCCTGGTGGCGCAGTGGTTGAGAGTCTGCCTGCCGATGCAGGGGACACGGGTTCGTGCCCCGGTCCAGGAAGATCCCACATGCTGCGGAGCAGCTGGGTCCGTGAGCCATGGCCGCTGGGCCTGCGCGTCCGGAGCCTGTGCTCCGCAACAGGAGAGGTCACAGCAGTGAGAGGCCCGCGTGCCGCAAAAAAAAAAAAAAAAAAAAAATTAGGAAATATAGAATTGAATTTTAGTCCTAGAATTAATTATACTTGACTGAGAAACAGGATGCCATAATTATTCAATTATATATTTTCATAAGTAATATGCATTTAAATAAGCACAAGGTTAAATTGCTTATATTAGCCTAAGGGTTAATGGAATAACCTTATTTTAAAAACCAAGATACTAAAATCCTGTTAATTCTACACATCAATAGGATTTCTAACTCAATAGATCATCCTATCAAATATGTCTGAGAATTTTGCAAATATATTGAGCGAATATCGATTCATCTGAGAGTAGCCTTCATTTTAGTAAGTATTGTTTAAGGGTTTTCATCTTGTGTGTTAGACAGATACTTGTATGAATTTTGCCACATGTACATATAACAACTAAAAACAAAACTCTAGGTAACTATGATTCATTTGCAAAGTCATTCATAGAGAAGGATTTTATAAATTTGCTTCTGATGACATACAATGAATACTTAATATGTTATTCCATAAATAAGTGCAAATGATATATTAGCACCTACCTGGTTTAAAGCTGTGAGATTAAAAACTTCTTGAAAAAAAATCAGAGAATTTAGTAAGGTGAGCATGATTTTGGAAAGCCAAGTTTCTTTACAATTCCTATTAGCCACAATATAGGTAAATCTTCACTTTAAATGAATTCATTGACAAAATATTAATTAATATACAAAAGTATTGCTGCTAATTATTCAATAACAAACAGTTGGAGTAGATTCTGGCTGAGGCTCAGATCCCCTTTCAATAAAGGACTCACTGCCCAGCTGAAAGTCCTATGGTTAGCTGACTGTCTCCAGCTGAAGTCAAGCTCATCGCTTGTTAGTGTGAGACAATGAATAACATGACAGCAGCTGAGATCTAGTTCTTGAGTCAGCTCCCAGCCAATGACTGAACAGGGAGTGGTACAAGAGCCTACCCACTTTCCCTCCGCACGGGATTCATCTCCTAGGCAGTCTTGGCGCTGGAGCTCCTCGTTTCGCTGGTAGAGGATTTGTCAGGTATGAATCATGGTCCATGTTCCTCTGCCCAATTCTGATTCTTCTTTTCTTTTCACATGGATTTATTCTTTTATAAACCTTTTGTACTCTTAACTGTACCTCAGTATTTGTTTCCTAGAGAAAATGTGACAATATTTTATTTTATGAAGGGAGTTAGTTTTTCTTAAGTGGGATATTAGGCAAGACTGGGAATATAAGCAGTAATACAGTAGAGTTTTTGTCATCAGATAGTTTATAGTCTGGTGTTATCAACCTCCATGATAATGTCCATGGGCCTCAAAGAAGTTAATTAGCACAAAGGCACAGAGAGAGTTCATGGTAGTACCAAGGATTTGACCTTAGGTGTCTCTGATTCTAAGGGACATGATGATTTTCTTACCTACCTTTTTTTTTTTTTGCGGTACGCGGGCCTCTCACTGTTGTGGCCTCTCCCGTTGCGGAGCACAGGCTCCGGACACCCAGGCTCAGCGGCCATGGCTCACGGGCCCAGCCGCTCCGCGGCATGTGGGATCCTCCCAGACTGGGGCACGAACCCGTGTCCCCTGCATCGGCAGGCGGACTCTCAACCACTGTGCCACCAGGGAAGCTCTTACCTACCTTTTAAGCCTGCAAACTTTTTCTTTGCATTATGGAGCAAGCTAAGCTTTTTTACCATTAACATTGTAACATGTAATATTTAGAATCTATGAAAATAAATATTAAAATGTTGGGTATAAACTCTACTCATGAAAGCCCATGATTTAGGGAAGAAACAGGAGTACTATGAAATAAAAGGAACAGATAATTAGTATATCCCAATCAGCTGGCTGTCAGCAAATGAAAGGAGATATTAGTAAATTTGAATCATGTGTTCTATATTGCTTAAAATAGAAACAAATTAACACCATGAGAACCAGAATAAAGAAATACTCTGTTTATTCTAATCCATTAGCTGTTTTCTCCCTTGCCAGCTCAGGTAAGGTTAACAGATTCAGAAAAAGTGGGAATTCTCTTACTTATACTGTTTATCTGCTAAGTTATGGGAAGCAAACGTGGGTTTAAACATCTTCTGTGTGTCAGTTACAATGCTTGGTGCTGGTAATATGCTAATGAAATAGTCTATCTGCTCAAGTGGGTTAGGGAAACTAGTCTAATGAGGGAAGGAAACAAGCAAACAGCACTTGAAGTATTAGTACCATATGAAATGATGTATGATTTAGACGCTATGGAGCACGGCGTCACACTCAAGGGAAACATAACTCAGCCAACAAGGGAAGGCTCCCTGCTGGAATAAGGAATAATGCTTGAAATGCCTCCTAGATCATGAGAAATTGTGGGAGATAGAGAGATGCAGTGTAACCCAGAAATGTGCATGTGTAAAACAAGGAGACATGAAACAGCATTCTGCAGCTCGATTCTGTAGGAATGAGCCCTGGTTGTCAGAAAGTTGGAAATGAAAAACTGCCACTCCAGAAATACGCAAGTAGTCGAGAATGAAAGGCACCATATGCTATGCTAAAGAGTTTTGACTTTTTTTTCCTCTAAAGTGATTAGCTGTTACATTAAGAAATGATGTAATTAATTCCCAGTTAGGAAAATATCTCTGGCAGATAGGGAAGGTGATAGACATAGAACCAGTTCAGAGACTTAACTGCAGTAAGTCAGATAAGAAGCAATGGATACCTAGAGTAAGTCCATGAGGAGTAGAAAGGAGTGAGTTCAAGAAATACCAAGGAAACAGATCAAAGAATTGGGTACCAGATTGGGTTCAGAGTGAGTGTGAGCTGAGAGCATGGGATGCTTTTCTAGCTATTTTAGGAAATAAGAAGATAATGAGAGAAATAACTGGAAATGATTTTTGAAGTAGGAAAAGATGTTGAGATGAAGTTTGAGTTGGAATGTCCATGGGAAAATGCTGAGTGTATGCTCAGGAAGTAGTTCTTTTTGTGGGTTGAAGCTTGGAAGATAAGTCTAGATTAAGCATTGGTTAGGTGAGAATTTCCAGCGTAGAGTAATAGAGGTCGTGGATGTGGATGTATTGTGTACATGGGGACTGTAGCTGAATGTTCATGCAGAGTGACAAGGTTAAATACCCAAAGACAGAGCTCTAGTGAAAGGGACAAATGTTACAGAGATATCATTAAAAATAAAGACTATAACATGGCCATTCATTTGAGAATTAATATTTAATTATAACAGGAATAAATGGTAGGTAAACTATCTCTTTTGAAGTATAATTTTTTTATTCCACTGATTATGTATGCACAGGAATGGGAGGACAGAATTTAGGATGAATCCCTGATTTCTGTCTTAGACAACTAAATGAACAAAGAGAAAAGAAAAGGCTATCAGAAAAAATGTATGTGTATATATCATATATAGTGTAGTATCTTTGGATACATTAGTTTGTTTTGCAACATAGAGTATATTATGAAAAATATCAGACTGTAGAGGAAATTTCAGTTTTATTAGTCATATGCAATTATCTCCCACTGCATGAAGCTAACTTATCAAGAGCAAAGTGAAAGGTCTGAGTGTATTATGCCATCTCTTTGATGTTTTTATAGGATATAATGAAAGATGAATGCTCAATGCTAAAGCTGCAGCTGAAAGAGAAGGACGAACTCATTTCCCAACTTCAGGAAGAACTGGTAAGTGTGAACAATATTTGGCCCACGGGTGTATTTTCCTTGCAAAGTTATTTGCTATAAACCCTACAACTTATTTTATTAACACTAAAATTATTAGTGATTTATAAACTGTTAGTGATTCAATCTGATTATCAATTTTATAATCCTACAGTAATGAAGATTTGACAGTCTGAAAAAGATAATGTTTTATAATATATATTGAACTTTATGTAATTCCAGAAACAGATTACTGACCCAGGATTAGGCATTTCAGTTCTACCTATCAAAAATCGTGAAGGCTAAGGCCACACTTTATTTTGTAAAGTGCAAGATTTAACGCCATACTGCCATACCTAG
Source organism: Monodon monoceros (assembly GCF_005190385.1). Taxonomy (NCBI): domain Eukaryota; kingdom Metazoa; phylum Chordata; class Mammalia; order Artiodactyla; family Monodontidae; genus Monodon; species Monodon monoceros. The sequence goes on from NW_021703777.1 coordinate 9,893,129, forward strand.
AGACACAATCATGTAATATGAAGCAAAGTACTCAATAACTTTGCTAACAAAAGCAAATTTTACTTTTACATAAAGATACCAAAAATGCATTAACCTAATGAGATGTTTTGTTAATATAGATACTATATAAATCCCAAATTATCTAAAAATTATACAAAAATATGAAATGTATAGTTCATGTTCTCAGGGTGTTTTTTAGATGTGACATCGTAAATGTATTAAATCGTACTTTCATAACATGAAAACACATTTGGTAGGTAACAAGAATAGCAGTGGGCATTACTTTTTAAAGTATGTGTTCTCAACATATATATACATATATATGAATAGTATTTTGCAATATAACGCACTTGATCTGGACAGAAATAAAATACGAGTTCTCCAAAACAAAAATGAGGAAGTAATGAGAAATTTTAAAAAATTAATCATTCTTAAGAATATCAATAAAATAAAGACATACTATACAATAAGAGGCCCTGACTCATTATCAAGATCAAAAAACAAACCCTAGTCAATAATGTTCTCTATGATGATTTCATATTTGACTACATTAACAATGTATTATGTAATTATTAAATAAATTAAATGACAAAACAGATTTTATAGACCATCAAGCTTTTGAGAACTTTTCTGAAAACATTAGTGAGATAGCATATAAATTTAGAGTCTATTTTATTGACTCTTGACTACTGACAACAGTTTTACTGAAACTCGACCTTTAGACTGTGTTTCATGACTGGGTTTGATGCTGATTATTGGTCCCATGAGCATATTATTGTCACTTTAGACACCCATTGACCCATATCTATTACTTAAGATAGTAATAGAATTACAGACAAAAGGAACATGTCTTACATTACTGGGAGTAACCTTTTATAAATAATTTATTTATAATATGAAATTTATTACATAAAACATTACTACATATAACTGTATAGGTATGTATTATGTAATCAAGCTTTATCTTTGAGTTGACTAAAATCCTGTAGATATTTATGAATGGATGCCTAGAATTATTAGTTTTAACACAGCAGAAAATGTGTTCACTTTGCCAGAAAATGCATATTTTGTATAATTAACTCAGAAAGAAGTGTTCATTTTTTTCCCCCAACATTAGTTATGATCAGATTTAAAACTTAGCCTATACAAGAAATCAGACCTTCATTTGTTGAATGAAATGAGAAAGAAAATGATTACTCCCAGAGCCAATGTTACATAGCTATAATTAAGATAATTTAGTGCCCCTGCATCCAAAAAAGTCCTCTGTTGGTTGATCTAGTAAAATGAGATGCAAGTGTTTTCTTTTGCTTGGTTTTTGTTTTTGTTTTAAACTTGAATTGCCCAAATTGACTTATTAGCTTCTAAAATTTCCAGGTAACAATCAAGGTAGCATTTTAATTTTGTGCTATGTAGTTTGCATAGTCATCTTAAACAGTTCAACAAAGGAGAGTGTTAACTTTTGAAAATAGCTTGTTTCATTGAAGAAAACTGTACCTAAAGAAAAAAGTGTATAGGTGATTTAGGAAGTTAAGGAAGAAGAAACGTTGTTAAAAGAAAAAGTCATCATTAAAACCGGACTTGGAGCATGGACAAGGAGGCAATCGCATAAAAGTAATATAAACCACTTAGACCCATTGAAAATTAGGTCCTAGTATTTCTGATTCTGATAATAAGTGACTTGTGACATTCTGACAAAGTAGACATTAAATTTCACATTTTCAAATTTAGATAGGTAAAGTTTAAATTTCAAAACATTTTAGGAACCAGTTTCCTGTACCCTGCTATAATCACAGTCTGTAAGAATTTAGTTGTTTTATTATGGGTTTCTCATTTCTTAACCACTGCTATTATCATAAGCAGTTTACCTACATATACACTATAAATCAAATTTAGATGTAATTATACCAGTAAAGAATTTATGTCCAACTTAGTAAAGTTATTTTAATATAATTTATTTAGCCTCACTTTGATATTTTCAGTTTAAAAAAGTTAGTGCAGTGTGGGGTTGGCGGCAAAAGAAGTTTTTATACCACTTAAAAACTTTTATTGAGGTAACATTGGTGTATAACATTTTATGTTTCACGTGGACAACGTTACATTTCTGCTTCTGTACAGACTACAGCGTCCTCGCCACCAAAAATTTAGTTTCCCTCTGTCACCATACAGTTGATCCCCTTATTCATTTTGCCCTTTCCCAGTGCTTCTTCCTCTCTGGTAACCAATACTCTGTACTCTGTATCTATGTATGTTTTTGTTTGGTTTGTTTGTGTGTGTGTGTTTCTTAGTTTTTTGATATTCCACATATGAGTGAAATCATATGGTATTTGTATTCTCCATCTGACTTTTTTTTTTTTTTTTTTTTTTTTTTGCGGTACGTGGGCCTCTCACTGCTGTGGCCTCTCCCGTTGCGGAGCACAGGCTCCGGACGCACAGGCTCAGCGGCCATGGCTCACAGGCCCACACGCCCCGCGGCATGTGGGATCCTCCCGGACCGGGGCACAAACCTGTGTCCCCTGCATTGGCAGGCGGACTCTCAACCACTGCGCCACCAGGAAAGCCCTCCATCTGACTTTTTTTACTTAGCATAATACACTCTAAAGGTCCATCCATATTATCATAAATGGCAAGATTTCATCTTTTTTTATGGCTGAGTGGTATTCCATTGTGTATAGATACCATATCGTCTCTACTCATTCGTTCATTGATGGACACTTAGTTTGTTTCCATATTTTGGCTATTGTGAATAATGCAGTGAACAGAGGGGTAAATTTATCTTTTCTAATTAGCGTTTTCATATTCTTTGGATAAATACCCAGAAGTGGTGTTACCAAACCCAGGTCTGGCTGCTTGCCGCTCAAAAGCTGATAATCCAAGGGGCAAGGGGCAATAGAAAGGAAAGGTGCGTTAATCAGGAAAGCCTGCAATCTGGGGAGAAGGCGGACTACTTGTCCTGAGACCAACTCTAAATATTCTGCTCAGTCATGACAGTTTTTAAAGGGGAAAAAGGGGGAAGAATCTCGGTGAATCGTTGAGGCAGAAGGTTGGATTCTGCATCATTCTCCCTTGTGTGCAGTCTGACAGTCTTCAGATGTGTGATCTGCCTGCAGGATTGTGGCAGGTAGAGAGCTACTCATTTTTTAACTGCTTAATTTTTCATTGTTTTTATCCACAAAAAGAATCAACAGGCATAGTGTGCATGTAAGAGAGCATAAGTCAGGAGTTAGGTTAAATTGCCTACTGATCTCATTCCTATACTAAGGTTCTCTCAAAGTGAGAGGGGAACAGAAATGGGCAAACAGGAAACGGGCAGAAGAGCTGCTTTCAATGGGATAATTGGAGCATACGGTAGTTCTGTTAACTTTTTGTTGACTCTCCATGCTGTTTTCCATAGTGGCTGCACCCACTTTCATTTCCACCAAGAGGTATGAGAATTCCCTTTTCTCCACATCCGGCCAACAATGTTGTTTCTTGCCTTTTTGATAATAACCATTCTAACAGGTGTGAGGTAATAACTCATTGTGGTTTTGATTTGCATTTCCCTAGTATTTGGTGATATTGAACATCTTTTTATGTGCTTATTTGGACATCTGTATATCTTCTTGGGAGAAATGTCTATTCAGCTTCTCTGCCCATTTTTAAATTGGGCTGTTTTATAATATTGAGTTGTATGCATTCTTTATATATTTTGGATATTAACCACTTATTGGATATATGATTTGTAAATATCTTCCACCATTCAGTAGCTTGTGTTTCATTTTGATGATTTTCCTTTATTGTGCAGGAGATTTTTAGTTTGATGTAGTCCAATTTGCTTATTTATCCTCTTGTTTCTAGATATGTCTCCTCAGGCAAGGGAAAGATATTGCTATGACTAATGTCAGTGTTTTGCTTATGTTTTCTCTTAGGATTTTTATGGTTTCAGGTCTTACATTCAAGTCTTGAATCCACTATGAGTTGATTTTTGTGTGTGGTGTGAGACAGTGGTCTAGTTTCTTTTTTTGTACATGGCTATTCACTTTTCCTAGTACAATTTGAAGAGACTATCTTTTCTCCATTGTATATTCTCTGCTCATCATAAATTGTGCCCATATACAGGTGGATTTATTTCTGGGCTCTCAGTTCTGTTCCATTGATCTATGTATCTGTTTTTCTGCCAGCACCATGCTGTTTTGATTACTATGGTGCTGCAGTAGTTTGAAATCAGGAAGTGTGATAACTTAAGCTTTGTTCTTTATTCTCAGGGTTGCTATGGCTATTCGGGGTCTTCTTTGGTTCCATGTTAATTTTAGAATTTTTGTTTGATTTCTGTGAAATGTCTTGGGATTTTGATAGGGATCACATTGAATCTGTAGATTGCTTCAGATTATAGGGACATTTTAACAATGTTAACTTTTCCAATTCATGAACACAGAATATGTTTACCTTTGTGTCTTCAATTTTTCTTTTAACCTCTTTGGTTAAATTTATTCCTAGGTATATTCTTTTGTTATCTTCCATGGGATTGTTAATTTCTTTCTGCTAGCTCATTGTTAGCACACACAAGTACAGCAGATTTTTATGTTTTTGTACCCTACAATCTTATTGTATTTGTTTATTCCTAACTTTTTTTGCGGAGTCTTTAGGGTTTTCTGTATATAAAAATCATGTCACACACAAATAGTGACAGTTTCACTTCTTCCTTTCTAGTTTGGATGTGTTTTATTTGTCTTGCCTAATCACTCTGGCTAGATTCAGTAATATGTTGAATAAGAGTTAAAATAGGCATCCTTGGCTTATTCTTGATTTTAGAAGGATAGCTTTCAGTTTTTCACCATTGACTGCAATGTTAGCCATGGGTTTGTCATGTATGGCCTTGATTATGTTGAAGTATCTCTTTCTTCTATAACCACTTTATTGAAAGTTTTTATCATAAATGTGTATTGAATTTTGTCAAATGCTTTTTCTGCATGTATTGAGATGATATGGCTTTTATCCTTTTGTTAATGTACTGTATCATATTAGGTTTTTTGGGGTTTTTTGGTTGTCTTTAGTGGACGTTAAACTACATTTCTGGAATAAATCCCACTTGATCATTGTAATCGTTTTAATGTATTATTGTATTTGGTTTGCTAATATTTTGTTGAGGATTTTTACATCTATGTTCATTGGAGATATTGGCCTGTAACTTTCTTTTTATGTGTCTGATTTTGATATCATTTGGTAAGATGAGTTAGCATGCATTCCTTTCTCTTCAGTGTTTTGGAAGAGTTTGGGAAGGATGAGTATTAAATCTAAATCTTTGGTAGAATTCAGGTGTGAAGCTGTATAGCCCTGGGCTTTTGTTTTCTGGGAGGTTTCTGATTAGTTTCAACTTGTGCACTGGTTGTATGATTTGAAGAATGTGTCCTTTTATTCTCGGTCATCCTCTGTATTTCTGTGGTATCTGTTATCATTTCTTCTTTTCTGATTGTATTTATCAGGGCCTTGCTTTTTTCTCAGTGGATCTAGATTTGTAAATTTTGTTTTTCAAAGAACCAGCTCTTAGTCTGAATCTTTTGTATTGTCTTTTTAGTCTCTATTTCATTTATTTTCACTCTATTTCCTTCCTTCCTTCCTTCCACTGATTTGGGGCTTCATTTGTTCTTTTTCTAGTTCCTTTAAGTATAAGATTAGATTGTTTATTTGAGTTTTTTCCTGTTTCTTGAGGAAAGCCTGTCTTGCTATAAACTTCCCTCTTAGTACCACTTTTGCTGCATCTCATAGGTTTTGGCATGTTGTTTTCATTTTCATTTGCCTTCAGGTATTTTTTTTTTTAATTTATCCTTTGATTTCTTCATTGACCCAATAGTTGTAGCATGTTGTTCAGTCTTCACTTATTTGTGACTTTTCCAGATTTCTTGTAATTGATTTTTAGTTTCATAGCATTATGATTGGAAAAGATGCTTGATATGATTTTAGTATTCTAAATTTATTGACCTGTGTCTGAACATACGGTCTTTCCTTGAAGGTTCCACGTATAGTTGAAGAATGTGTATTCTGCATTTGGATGGAACATTCTGTACAAATCTATCAAATCCAATTAGTCTAACATTTCATTTAAGGCTGTTGTTTCCTTGTTGACTGGATGATCTATCCATTCATGTGAGTGGGGTGTTTAAAGTCCCCTACTATTATTGTATTGCTGTAAATTTCTCTCTTTAGGTCTGTTTAGAATTGTTTTATATATTTTGATGCTCACATGTTAAGTACATATATATTAATAACTTACATCTTCTTGATGAATTATGTACTTTATGATTATGTACTGTCCATCTTTCTCATTACCCTTTTTGTCTTGAAGTCTGTTTTGTCTGAGTGTGGCTATACTTTCTTTTGGCTGCCATTTGCTTGGAGTATCATCTTTGATCCTTTCAGTTTTAGCCTATGTTTGTCTTTAGAGCTGAGATGTTGCCTGGAGGCAGCATATACTTGGATCTTGTTTTTTAATCTATCCACTCCCTTTTGATGAGTTCAGTTTATTTACATTTAGGGTGATTATTGATGAGGACTTAGTACTGCCATTTATCTTTTGTTTTCTGGTTGCTGTATATCTCCATTGTTTCCCTTGTGTTTCTGTAGGACATTTTAGTTTGATGGTTTTCTATGATGTTTTTCTCCATTTTCTTTTGTTTCATGTCTCTGCTCTAGATTTATGTTTTGTAGTTACCAAGAGGTCTGTATAAAATGTCTCATAGATAGAACAGTCCTTTTTTCTGCTAATAGCATCTTCATTTGCCTATGCAGGTTCCATTCTTTTCCTCTTCCCCTTTTCTGCTTTTGTTGTCTCAAATTATCCTTTTTTATGTTGTGAGTTTGTTACCAAATTAAAGTAGCTATGTTTTTTCCGCCCTTTTAACATTTATACTATAATAAAGTATTAAAAACCTATTCTGATAGAGTTGCAGTTCTCTGATTCTATCACCTTACTCAAAGTTGTGTGTGTTTTGTCATCTTGTTTGTGGTAGAAGAGCTCCTTTTGACAGTTATTATAAGACAGGTTTAGTGGTGAACTCCCTCAGCTTTTGTCTGGGAAGGTCTTTTAATTCTCTTTTGTATGTGAATGAATGATAAATTTTCTAGATAGAATGTTCTTGGCTGACAGTTATTATCTTTCAGTATTGAGTATGTCATTCCACTCCCTCCTAGCCTGTGGAGTTTCTGCTGAGAAGTCTGCTGATAACCTAATGTGGGTACCTTTGTAAGGAACCTTTTTCCCTTTATTCCCTGACTGCCTTTAAAATTCTTTGTCATTGACTTCTGACAGTTTTAATATAATGTCTTGGAAAAGGTCTTTTTTGCACTGAGGTAATTAGGTGACCTCTTAGCTTCATGGGCTTGTACATTCAGTTCCTTCACCACGTTTGGAAAGTCCTTAGCTATTACTTCTTTAAACTCTGATCTCTTCTTCTCCTTCTGGGATACCCATTATCCTAATATTTTCCCTTCCTAATAGAGTCAGCACTTATAGAATTTGCTCATTTAAAAATAACTTAATTCTTTCCTCTTCTACTTGTATCATTTCTAGATATCTATCTTCAAGCTTGTGAATACTCTCCTCCAGATGGCCTGTTCTATTTCCAGTACTTTCTAATGCATTCTTCATCTCAGTTATTGAATTCTTCTGCTCCAGAATTCATGTGGTTATTTCTGAGTTTCAGTCTCTTTAGTAAAGTATTCCTTCTCTTCATTAATTTTCTTCCTGAGCTCATTGAACTGCCTTTCTGAGTATTTTTTCTTGTGGCTCATTGAGTTTCTTCCTGAAAGCTATTCTGAATTCAATCAATTAGATTACAGTATTCCATGCCTTTAAGTTTGGTTTCTGTAGAATTGTCACTTTGATTTTTGTTATACAGTGTTACTGTGGTTCTTCAAGGAGCTTGAGTTCTTACCATGCCAGCACTTCTGTAGTAGCAGACACCTTTCTTTAGGTAAAGCTGGTTTTTGTTTTTTTTAAAAATTGATTCTAATGATTCAACACGTTAGAAATTAGAGGCCTTTCCTATTTTTCAGTAAGCGGCACTAGAGCACAAGCTGCTTTGGTTTCTGTTACCCGAGCTGCCTCTGGTTATCTATGAGAATGGGTACTTACACCCTCCACCATGTTTGTCAGAAGTGTCACCCAGTGACCTCAGTATTACTTGCGTCTCTGCGGGCATTGCTACCTTGCTGTTGCGGTGCTACTGGTGCCAATATCTGGGGCACTGGGGTGGTGGGCTCTTCTGTTGAGTCTGAATCAAAGGCTCTGATGCCTCATGGGGAGGAGGTGAGTTGGGGGAAGATCCCAGATCACATGGGTGCCTCTGTCATGTCTGGTATCGTCAGGCTCGGGGCTCTGCTGCTGTGGGCAGGGGGTTGGGAGGCCAGAGTCATGGGCACTTCTCTGGCTAAAGGGATGGGGTGCCAGCCTTGCTGCTACTGCCCAGTTACCTGTGGTGACTGGCGCCACTGGGGCCAGGCAGATGGAGTCTTGTCCCCTGTCTCCCCTACTGCTACCAGCTTCTCTGGGGCTGTGGGCTCAGGCACCATCTCCACTGTTCCCCGGGTACCGCCACCTCTGTGTTCCAGACCACCCACCTTTAGGTGTACAGATGTGTGTAATTATCTGGCCTCCTGTTTTTGTTGGGCAGAGGTACGTTTTGAGTTATGGGTGTTTTACTGACTGTAGATTAAAGGGAAGAGACCAAAAAAAACTTGCTTCATCACAATGATGACGTTATTCCAAAAGAGATGTTTTTAAAGGCAAGATCTTTGGTTACTTTTTTGTCTTATAGAGCAGGGTTCCCCAACACCACTGTAGACATTTGGGTCAGATTGTGCTTTATAACTGGTCCTGTGCAATGTCAGATACTTAGCAGCATGCCTGACCTCTCCCCTCTAGATGTCAGTAGTACCCTCCAGGCAATGCCAAATGTCCCTGGAGGCAGATTTGCCCCAGTTGAAAACCATTGCTTTAGGCATATATTATACTACAGTCCCCAGTTAGATGTTGATGCAATATCATACAATTTATCTGTTGGTACTCAGTAAAAAGCTCTGCAGAAGGGCTGGATCTCTCTTTTACTATCACATAAATAGCTATTTGAATGCTCTTTTAGGCCACTAGTGCTGCCAAAACAAAATACCATAGACTGGGTAGCTTAAACAGAAATTTATTTTCTCACAGTCCTGGAAGCTAGAAGTCCAAGATCAGAGTGCCAGCATGGTTGGGTGCTGGTGAAAGCTCTTTTTGGCTTACGGATGGCTTCTAGCTGTGTGCTCTTGTGGTTTCTGCTGAGTGCATGTGCATGGAGATGGAGAGGGGGGAAAGGGGATGTAAGTTTTGTTTCTTCTTATAAGGGCACTAATCCCATCATGAGGACCCAGCCCTCAGGACCTCGTCTAAGCTCGCACATCTCCCAAAGACCCCTATCTCCAAATACCATCGCATTGGGTGTTAGGGCTTCACCATATAAACTTGGGAGAGATGCCATTTAGTCCATAGCACATACTGTTCATGTTCATTTCTGTTTAATATTAGCAAGTAAAAATGTGGACAAAAGTCTATTATTTTTCAAGCATTAAATGTGCATTTCAAACCATCATTTTTTCTCTACTGTATGACCTGAGAATTATTACCTTGGTTCTTTTTTTCTTGCTGGGTAGGTGGACTTTACAAAGCACAAATATACTTAGAAACTCAATTTTTATTTTAGATTATATATTGATATTTGAGCAAATTATCTACATTACTAACTGAATTTATAACATGAGTGTATTTGGTAGTCATACTTCCAGTTTATCCCTCTCTATTCTTTTTAAAAATAAAACATAGTGGTTTGCATCTTGGATGTTTGAAATTATTATACCTGAAATTTGTGTGTATCACATCAGTGAGATTTACTGAGTTTTTTTTAAACAGATAATCATTTGTACATTTTAGGATGTCTAAAGGGATATAAATATTAGAATATCAGAGTGTTCTAGGGTTGTATATTTGGTGGGGCAAGTAATTGGAGAAAACGAGGGATATAGTCTTTAGGCAAGAGTTTTTGGCATGATAAACAGGAAGGAACCAGTTCTTAAATAGGACATTTACTCTCAACTGCTTTGTAATAGAACAAAATCTCCTGCACTGCTATGAGGTAATGTGAAGGGCACTTGCTAGCCATATCTATGTGACATGGGCTATATAAATAGTATTTTTTATTTTGTTAATTATACCTTGTATTGGTTTTACAAAATGTGTCCAAAGAAATTTGGAATAACTCAAACAACATTTGAAATTATCTCCTCAACTTTAAGACCTCTTTCCCATTAAATGAGATCTTTAAAATGATTTTACTTCTCTTCCCTCCCTTAGAAACTTATATGAATTTTACTGAGCTTGTTGAGGACTTAATGATTTTAGTACTTTTAGCTGGTTTTCCCTTGAAACATTTTTTTCCTTTCAAAAGAATTATTTGTGACTTATATTTGTAAATACATAGTGACAATATTTTCTATTAGATTTAAATTATGTATAGTATAAGATTTATTATTACAGATCACTGTTTCCACCCCTCTTGATCTTTCTCCATTTTATGGACTCTTTTGATTCTTTTATGGCTTGGTTAGAATCCTTTCCCAAGTATTAAGATGGGGTATTAAAGATGTAGTCTCTAAATCTTTGAATATCTCTTTACCTTGAAAGATGAAGGATACTGCTGCTATAGATTGAATTGTGTCCCCCCAAATTCACATGTTGAAGTGCTACTCTCCAATGTGACTGTGTTTGGAGTATGCTTTTAGGAGGTCATTAGGTTAAATGAAGTCATAAGGGTAAAGTCCTAATTCAGTAGCTTTAGTGGCCTTGTGAGAAGAAAAGAGAGAAATCTCTTTCCATGCATGGGTGCTGAGGAGAGTCCATATGAGCATACAGCAAGAAGGCAGTCATCTACAAGCCAGGAAGAACTCTTGCTAAAACCTGACCATGCTGACACCTTGGTTTTTTGTTGTTCACGTGTCATTGTGTCATATAACATTTCTATTGCACATGAAGTGACCTGTCCTTCATGTTTTGCTTCCTAAGGTCTTTGTTCCTCTTAAGATCCACTGTTATTTTCTTTTGCTTATTTCTCAGTACTAGGATAAAAGTTATGAAAAATGTAACCCTCAAATAGTTAGAGGCCCACTAGAACCTGCTTCTGCTGGCTGGTGACAACAAACAAATTTGAAGGATATTGGACATAGTTTTTCTTCTGTAACACTCTCAGGTTTCCTCAGTTACAAATGGTAGAACACTGTTGGCCAGTCTGGGTGGCTGCTCTGCAGTTTTCCCAGCCAAGAATATTCTGTAGATGCTCCTAGAATAAGAAATCAGTAAAGTATCACCCTTCTGGCAAGGTTGGATATTTTCCATCAGTACTGTTCTCTCCAGAACCTTTTGATTTCTCATTCTTGCCCAGGCATATTAACTACTAGTCTCATTGGCTCCAGTTAAGCCCAGAAGATAACAAAGTCTTGAGCCTGCTCTCTTCTCCCAACACTCATCAGAACATGAATTCTTCCACATGTGCCTCAGCGAGCTTTACTTTCCTGCCCCAGTCACTGCTTCACCTCGGGAGAAGTTAGTGTCAACTTGGGAGAAGATGGTGTCAGAAAACTGTGTTCAGGATACCATCTTCTCTTGAGACTTTCTTCATACATCCTCTAAACAAACCCAAAATGGTAACTGTATTATGCAGTCTCCCCCTCCACACTTTACTTCTTAGCAAAAGTTCAGTGACAGCCACATTACATGAAGCCCCAAGGCATGTACCAGGTTTGCTCAACTTTATTTTGGGTTAGAAAATTAAAAAAAAATAGAGAAAAGGAGGAATTTCTTCAATTCCTCTGTCTGTAACCTTAACTTTCTTTAACTTGAAGAGGAAAGTGAGCCAATACAGTGATATTAAATATCAGGATACAAGTATCCAGCCTCAGTGACTATGTAACTGGATGTAGCTATTCTTTTCTTCTTCTGGCCTCAACTTTTCAGTTGTCAACTAATACCATAATATTAAAAATAGAAACTGACTATTCACCAAAGGTGAATTTGGTAAATAATGTATTTATATAGCTTCAGTATATATTATAATGTATATTTACATGGCTATATATTTATAAAATTAAGTGGTGGGAACTGTGTATGGTATGAATATGATATAAAAATATAGGTGCAAAGAAAGTGTATAATTTCTTTAGGTAATGTGAGTCTTCAGTTTCTATTATGAAATTTGATAGAGCTTCATTTTAATAACAAATATATATTTTACAACCAGAAAAAATCAGACATATCTGTTTGGAAAAGAAGAATTTGAATAGAGTTTAGTGGTTTTCAACCTGTGGTTTTTGTGGGTTGGAATGTCTTAGTCTGTTCAGGATATCATAAACTAAGTGGCTTAAACAACAGACACTTATTACAGTCCCAGTAGCTGGAAGTCCAAGGTCAAGGTGCTGTAGACTCAGTGGTGAGGGTTTCCTTCCTGTTTATGTCTTCACAAGCCTTTCCTTGGTGCATGCACAGAGAGCAAGAGAGGGTATGGGTTGGGGAGGGCAGAGAGACCTTGTGACTCTTCCTCTTTTTGTAAAAAGCACTAATCCCATCATGAGGGACTCAAGTTTATGACCTAACCTAAGGCTAATAACTTCGCAAAGCCTCCACCTTCAAGTACCATCACTTGAGGGTTAGGACTTCAGCATATGAATTTGCGGGGACATATATGTTTAGTTTGTAAGAGGGAAACATGAGTATCAGTGAGGTCTTATGGAATTCAGCTCTCCATCAGCCACTTAATGACAGCAATTATAAATGTACTGTGTTTTTAATATCATAATTCTCTATCAGATTCTAGTTAACAAAATGTCACATTTGAGAATAAAGATCAACCAAACCCAGTAACCCAGACAAGATGACTGCTAAGGGCTACAGTGAATTATTACATCAGAGTAGGAAATGAAATGAAATGGTGTGACATACACTTCACTGAGAATTTTTCAACACATTGACTGGGCAGGATATTAATTGAAAGCATGGAAAAGAACCAACATTCAGAGTCAGAAATGAGTTTTTCTTTTAAATATAATTAAATATTTGGATATGTATTTAAATATGTTTATTATGTAGAATATATTGACCTTTTTAATATTAGAAGTACCTCTCCCACTAAGCTCAAAGATCTGGGGATTTCATAAATTGACATTTTAAGATATTTGATGTATAGGTATAGGTTTAGACCAAAAATCTAAACATATGGCTAAAGTAGGAATACTTAATCAGAATCAATTATAATAGCAGTTTAAAATAATTGAGTATTAACCTTAAGTTTAACTTCAAGTATATTATTTAATGATGCAGAGCAGAGAAATATTTTTCTCACTGAAGAGTAAGTTTGATTTTTTAAGCTGTTTAGTGAAGGTCACGTTGAAGAATACATTGTAATTTTATTGTTAGTATGAAACTGAGGAACACTGTAAATATTACCTTCATGTGCCTAAAATAAATCAGAGAGATCATAAACATTGATGGTGAAGTGTACCCTTGTGTCTTGTGGGAACAGATTTTCTTAAATTATTAATCTTGTAAATGGTTTGAGAAACCTTATAGATGGTTTTTACACTATGGCTGAAAAGTGTGCCCCATATATCAGAAATTGAAGAAAGTCTATTTGGTATTTATGGATTGATTGAAAATACTTTTAAATGAGTTGAACCTACGAATAAAAAAGTTGGCCCTAAGACTGAAGAGTGAATTTTAATTGTCCTAATTAGAATCAGTATACCATGCTACAGATTTCCCGTTTTGTTTTGCAAGTAATTTGGATGCCTATTACTCCATCAGATATTAAATGAAGTCATATGTAATTAGAGAAGTAAATTACCTGTAATTCATGATTCTAAATTTTTATAACCTACCATTCCATACTCTTCTCTCTCAAAACTTTTATTCATTTTCTAACTGATTCAGAATAGAAAGCTGATTCAAAATAGAAGCATCCGATGTAACTTTTATACAGTATGTTTCTTTAAGACCATATATTTCTATTAAAAAGGCCAATTTAAATGGGTCATCCAAAAGCAAAAAGTTTTCTGGGCAGAAAGGTTTCAGCCTTGTCTAAGAATATACTTTAATACTGTCCTCATTAAAACAACAAAAAGTAAAGTAAAGCAAAACAAAAATACTTCCCACGTTTGCTTTCATAATCTTCCTCTGTTTACCAACTTAGCTTTCATTGTCTTCTGATAAGTATTGACTGTTGTCAGTTGCCTTAACTACATCATGTTTCTAGGCCAGTCAGTAAGGGAGTGCATTGAGTGTGGAATACTTAAAACAATAATAAAACTAAGTCATCTGTATTTACTATGACCATAGGCCAACAATTCTAAAAGTGTCGGTAATAAGACTACTGTCTGAAAAGATATTATAGATCTGAATTCTAGTTTAGTAGCTCCAAGTTATGATTGAGTTTTACATTTTACACACACGCAGTTTAAAATTTTTCAGTTATTACATTTCTATTACTCATCCTTTGATAAACATTGTATTTTTAAAAGAAAGTTAATTGGGAGAATTTTTAGTTATAGCGTTGAAACACATACCAAGATTAACAGTTCAGAATCACCCAAGCTTTAAGCTCAGTGTTTCTAACCCCTCTGGTACTACATATTCATGTACTCAACAATAAATTCAAAACAAGCAATGAGAGCATAGTTACTGTAAAGATGAAAGAATGGACCTTGAGTTACTTCAATTCTGACATTTGATGTAACCATTTGGTAGTTTTATTTAAGACTTAAATAGAATGAGAACTGTGAGGTATATATTTTGGGGGGAAATACTTGTGAATTTTAGTTCATACATTAAATATTTTACTGAATTTTAATATCTGAACTTTTTAATTCTAAACTTTATTTTTTTAATTGCACGTGTCATTTTAATGTTTTTAAAACTAATGCTAATAAGGTACAGCAGGGCATAATTTAGTAGTTACCTAAATTGTATCTTTGCAGACTCTTATTAAACAATATTATGTTTCTTAAAACTTAAACATCATGTTTCCAATTCAACAGTTTTAACTAGCTGCATTTTTTTATGGTCATTACTAATACTCATTTTATATCATGATCATTACATAAAGTTAAGTTTTACTTAGTGAAGAGGCTTTTAAAAATGTGTTCCAGGTATCCAGTATAGTAGTGCTGACCTAAAACAAATAGATTGCCAGTTTTTTATCCAGGAAAAATGTGTTTATTCGAGATCAGCAAAGAATTACCACTCAGGGTCTGCAATAGTGGCGAGCCAAGTGCAAGTATCCCCCAGCAAGGAGAGAACTTTTAGAGAGGGAGAGGAGGAAGCTGGGGGGGCTGTATTAAGCACTGAGAGTTCATAGGCTGAATTGGTAGTCTCTCTCTGGCTGAGCCCTTCCCAGGAAAGAAGAGGAAGTCTTTCTGTTGGGTTCTGCTGTGGTTGTAGAGCCCCTCCTTCTTGCCTCCCAATTCTATTTCAGTTGAGGTTTCTGTTAATTATTTTTTTTAGTAGGTACACTCCTGTGTTTAACACTTCTTCCTCCTGCAAGGTAAAGACTAACTCAAAAGCCAGATCACTTAAAAAGTTTTAAAAAGTGAGATCCCTTTTTATTACACCTTCTTTGTTCTAGTGGAAAGCAGATATTGAAAATTATGTTTTTACTTAGTGTAAGTAAACATAAACAGTCATTTATCTCCAGTCTTTTAAAACTCCATTAACTTTATTTAAATGTAAGCCAAGCTCTCAGCTCATTCGTTAACATTTAAATACCAAAGTATGGGGCTTCATAAAGGCCCTTGTAGAAATGATGAATTTTGAAAAATGGAAGGCAATTGAAGAACTGAAAGTGTAGCATTATATATAATCAGTTTACTATGCCTAATGAAAAGGGGGACTAAAAATAAAAGACTAGGGCTTCCCTGGTAGTTAAGCGGTTAAGATCTGCCTGCCAATGCAGGGGACACAGGTTTGATCCCTGGTCTAGGAAGATCCCACATGCCGCTGAGCAACTAAGCCCTGTCACAACTGTCACAGCTGTCACAACTACTGAACCTGCGCTCTAGAGCCTGTGAACCACAACTACTGAGCCCGTGTGCCACAACTACTGAAGCCCATGAACCTAGAGCCCATGCTCCACAACAAGAGAAGCCACTGCAATGATAAGCCTGCGCACCGCAACGAAGAGTAGCCCCTGCTCGCCGCAACTAGGGAAAGCCCGTGCGCAGCAACGAAGACCCAATGAGGCCAAAAATAAATAATAAAATAAATTTATTTTTAAATTTTTTAAAAATTAAATAAAAGACCAAGAAATACATATAGCTAAATAGCACTTCATCAAGAATCTGCAGAGAAGAGTAATTCTGATGAGGTTTAAAAACATATTTCAGAGCTCAAATTGAATAAAATTTTATGCTCTTAAACTTTAATAACAGAGTAATTCCTACTTGATAAGAGAAACACTCTTTTTGCATGAAAATCTTATCCTGAATTCGTCTTAAAAGTAATTCCCCACTTGCTCTACATTCTATTGTAATCTATGGTATTATTTCATGCCAGTAATTTTAAGATAGAATTTTATAGGCCCATGGATGATTTCCATAAGAACAGACAGCTGTAAGGACTTTTAAATCCTCTTTCTTGCTCATATTTAGGAAACATTAGGAGCAGAAAAGAAATAGATTAGGTATACTTAAACATTATTAAAATGTCAGGCTACTTTCCCTTTTTCAGGCGAATTAATTGCATATATTCCAGAAAAGGCTTATCTCAGCAGTAATTACTCTCCTCGTCAGGTCTGTGAGACAGATGTACAGTGTGAATATGACAATATCCTGTGATACATAATGGGGATTATCCTCGAGTTCCTTACACACTGCAGTACCCTGATGAAGACCTGCCAAAAAAGAGTCTTTAATATTCTACTGCACTTGCCTTGGCAATCTTACATATTTGTTTAAGTCTTTATCATGAAATGTTGTCATATTATAGTTTGGTATGGATATGGGGAAATAATTGTGGTATAATTTAAATGCCAATATGAAGGTATTTTACCTTAAAGACATATGTAAATTTTAAAAGAAACATGAAGCCATGTTATGGCCAAATTAGGCATGTAGCTGAAATTTATATATAAAGTTGTTAGATATTTTTAGACTTTTATAATTTATTCTATAAGGGATGTCATACAACTCAGTCTTCTCTTCATTCTTTTATTCTTTTATTATACCAATTGCTTAAAGTAATTTACCATGTAAAATATGTAAGTAGTCAATGGGATATAAAGATAGCCAAAGACTTAGGGGGGAAAATATATAAATCATGCTCCCAAATTCCTGAAGGAGTTAATACTAGGCAAAATAATAGTGTGTCTGCATGTATGTTGTATTTGTGTGTAAATACGTGTATATAAATGTAAATAAATTACATATGTAAAACGTTTATGTAACATATGTAATATTCTACTTCATGATAGTGTCTGTAAACATTTGAAAGCCAGTCTGAGCGAGGGTCTTTGCAGCAGGTGTTAAACAGATAAAGAAGTTGAGTGGTCTCTCTCGAGGAGCCAAGGTTCAAATAAGGGAGACAGGCATAAACAAATCATTTCAGTTAAAATAGCCGTAATTTACTGAGGTCCTACTCTTTGACACACGCTCTGAATGCTTTAGGTTAATTATTGACTTGAGTTTTTAATAATAAAATTGAGAAGTACTGATCTCAGGTGGCCTCAGCCTGCAGTGGCTTGAAGCAGGATTTCAGTTCCCAGCCTGAGATTGAGTTCGGGCTGCTGCAGTGAGAGCGCTGAATCCTGGCCACCAGGCCAGTAGGGACCAGGGACCAGTGGCCAGTGACAAGGCTGTGGCCTGTCACCTGTGTAGCAGTGAATTTTCACATAGAGACGGAAAGTAGTGAAACAAGTGAAGTGTCTATTAGAAGGAAATAGAGTATGTGTGGATAGACACACAGGTGGGCTCAGAGAGTTGCACCCTCATGGTCATCTGAATCACATTTATCGGGCATGTCTTCTGGGTTTCCTTTGGCCAATCATCTTGCTTTGCCTGGTTCTAAGTCCGTCATTGGTATATCTCAGGGTCCTCCACTGTGTGCGTGTGCATCTCTTAGTCAAGATGGAATCTAGTGAAGAGGCCTATGGGTAGTTGACATCACTTACTATGTGGCGGTGCCCCCTCCTTTTTTGACCTTCAAGGAGCCTTTCTGCACAAGTATCATCAGAAAGGTCTCCTTGACCTCAAGAATGAGAAATATGTGGTCTCCATCTTTTATCTGGGCAGGGCTTAGCTTCTTTTCTCACTCTTCATCTTGGAGTATCTCTCCACTGGGAACAAACTCCAGCTGCTCAGCCTGGGGCGCATCTATTTCCTGCCTCAGTACCTGTTGTCACGTGGAGGTCATCTAGATTAAAACTGAACTTCAGAGGGATTAAGTCATTTGTTTAAGTCTGCATAATAAGTGATAGGATTTGAAGCAAATTCAGACTCCATAACCACTTTTTCCCCACTACATGTAATAGGTTTATGAATTACAAAACAGTGAGGTTAGTGCTATACAACAGGATACCACAGTTTTCCTTTGCTGCTTATCCATACCGTAATAAAAACAATAGCTCCAGTTCATTGGTTACTTAGTCTGGTAATAGCAGTCAGACTTCCGTCAGGGCACCAAGGCAGACTTAGAGCAGTTACCTATGGTACTTCTCACAGCCTTGGAGCATGTGAGAAGTATGGTGGCTTTCCTCAGAAAGGACAAGGGACATCACGGGCACATCATTTCTGTTACCATGTTCTTTTTCATGGATACTTCTTGCATCTGAGTAAGGACACTTAATGAAATCCATTTTTAAAATGTTCTTGTGAAACAGAATATAAATGCAAACTAGGTACCACAGTAAACAGTGATGATAAAACATAAGAAGAAAACAGAACTTATAAAATCATGTCAAGACTAAGAATCAAGAGAAACTATAGGGCTTCCCTGGTGGCGCAGTGGTTGAGAGTCCGCCTGCCGATGCAGGGGACATGGGTTCTTGCCCCGGTCCGGGAAGATCCCACATGGCGCGGAGCGGCTGGGCCCGTGAGCCATGGCCGCTGAGCCTGCGCGTCCGGGGCCTGTGCTCCGCAACGGGAGAGGCCACAACAGTGAGAGGCCTGCATACCGAAAAAAAAAAAAAAAAAAAAATGATAGAAGCAAAAAGGAAAGGCCAAAGTCAAAATTGATTCTTATCTAAAATATTCTAGAAATCAAAGAAACAGGGAAAAGCATTCAACGAAACAATGAAGCAATGTTCAAAAATTTAGGTAGTGCTAATGTAATCTGCTTCTCATTTTCAAAAGAAAACCATTTGAAATAATAGTTTGGCAGTTGTCAAACTAATTTTTTTTGCAATAAATGGTCTATAATGTGACCATTCAAACATATAACCTACATTTGTAAAAATACAAAAAAACTGAGGTATATGAAGTAATTAAGTGCCCATACCATGTGTCACTATTACACTAGGCAATTTGCTTATGTATCTCACCCTCAGTCATACTTTTTCTTCATACTCGAGGAAGTTGAGGCTTAAACATGTTAAATTGCTCAAAGTTATAGAACTACACGATGTCATTTAAAGAATATGTGTGTATGTAATTTAATTTGACTATGTGTGCTATGGAGAAGGTAAAGGTATTTCACTGTATGTTCCTTAGATCATTTCTCACTGTTCGCAGCACGCACAGATTGAAGTATCAGGTTGAAAGGAATAGAAAATAGAAACCAGGTAAAGTCAGAGGTTACGGGGATTCCTGAACCACTGAAGTTCATGGAATTTGGTTGCTTTGGAATGAGAGCCCCTTAAAGTTCTTATAATTTCCCAGACACAATTGCCAATTTTCCTTTAATAAAACTCTCAACTCCTAGTACATTTTCACAGCCCTTGGTTTATTCCACAGCCAGTGCAGATTAACTTGACTGAGTGTTTAAAGGCTCCTAGGGTTTGAAGCTGCTGTACCTACCATTTTTTTTCCTTTCAATTACATAACTTTTGTCAATTGTCCTTTCTCTGTGAGGAAACTAGTTTGGTAGCAACATTAAATTACTATTCTTTTTTTTTAAATTTATTTATTTTTGGCTGAGTTGGGTCTTTGTGGCTGCGCGGGCTTTCTCGAGTTGCGGTGAGTGGGGGCTACTTTTCATTGTGGTGTGCGGGCTTCTCATTGCAGTGGCTTCTCATTGCGGAGCACGGGCTCTAGGCGTGCGGGCTTCAGTAGTTGTGGCTCGCAGGCTCAGTAGTTGTGGTGCATGGGCTCAGTAGTTGTGGCTCGCGGTCTCTAGAGCGCAGGCTCAGTACTTGTGGTGCACTGGCTTAGTTGCTCTGCGGCACATGGGATCTTCCTAGACTAAGGCTTGAACCCGTGTCCCCAGCATTGGCATGCAGATTTTTAACCACCGCGCCACCAGGGAATCCCCAAATTACTATTCTAAAAAGCGACTGAACTTTAATTAGAAAAAGCTGAGAAGTAAAACACATCTAACACCAATATAGTAGATGTCCCATCCATGTAAGCTTCTCTTCCCGTTGGCCTTTGTTTTAGTTTTATCCATTTACTCATCTTGTATTCCGTTTACTTTTCCCAACTACTCAGAATTGTCAGTTTTATCATTCTCGCTGACTTGCAAACAGGGAAACTAAAGTTCAGCACAACTAATGAACCTTCCCATTAGCTAATGAGCCGCAGATGAGAGCCTGAAGGGTGCTTTAGGGCAGTGCAACCCTGCCTTTGCTTAAGACGGACTTCCTGCTGGATAAGCAAAGAGATGCCACATTTTGGAAGAGAGGGTGTTAGGATAGCATCAATTAAAAAGACATTTGTTTATTGACTTGCTTCCTAGCTATCTGAATTTTTAACTAAAAATAGGTACTATCCCTACTTTTCTCTCATTCTGTATTGAGATCTTGGACTAAATAGCTATCTTGTTTTTCATCTAAGAAATATATAACATCTGTATATTTTTCATAGAGGAAAGTATATTTTTTTCCTCTTCTGAACTCTGTCAAAATAGGCATATTTGTTTTAGCAAGAATAGTCAAGCTGCTAGACAGATGACACTATGCCTATTACAGTACTCAAGATTGGCTACATAATTTGAGTTATCTCCAATATGTTGCAAAAGGCAGGCACCTGGCAAGTTTAATGTCATCCATCTGATGTAATTGAACTTAAGGTTGGATGAGTAACAGTTTATTTCATCCTTAAAACATGATGGACACAGATGTCATTATATCAACAACAAATGCTGCTGTTTAAGTCTCACTATTTGCATATTGTAATGGAGGGTATTTTTGCATAAAGTAGTCTTAACTATTAAGTAAAACTTCACTCTATTTTTGATTATTGATGAAAGTTATCTAAGTGGCAGAAGAGAAGAAATATGCTATCTATTATTCCACTACCACAACACGATTCTTCCGGATATATTCGGGTCTTTTGCCTCCCTTTTTTATATAGTGGAAACATTAATAACTAAATATTTTGTACTGATTTTTAAAAAAATTATATATCAAATACATTCTGTGTCTATTTTCTTAAAATTCTCAAAAGTAACATTACTGGAGTAAAGGACAAGACATTCTTTTTCACAAGCTTTAGGTATTACTACTTAAATAGTTAACTTTTAAAAAATTTAGTGGTATAAGTCCATATTTATTAATAATTTTGGCCAATTTTATATTAAAATAAACATAAATGGGTCCTTTTCTGAAACAAAATGAAATTTCAATGACTGTTTTATTTCCCATTGGAAATGTATGCAAATGAATAGAAAATTGATTTTAGTTGCATATATTCAGTTAGACCAGAGATAGATACATATAAACATTTGATAATATAACCAAAACTATGAATTTTTTCTGAGCTGTAGCAAATGGGCAAACTATATAAAAAAATGAAGCTTCACTGTTTAATGTATTAAAGTGTCTAATTTTTAGAAAACTACGTAACTTAAGCATGTTAACTGTTTTGAGTTGACTGTTTTCCCCCTTTGAGTCTTCTCTTACTAAGTAGGCAGAAGTATGGTTACCAAAGTACATTATCTTAGAGATCCGTAAATAATGTACTGCTTTCAGGAAACCTATTATGTCTGTTATTAGGCAAGTGAACACTATTCCTTTTGTCAGTTCCAAAATATGTAAACACTTTCCGTATTCGTATTTTACTCAGAAGTGTTTAACTACTAAAAATTCACACCAAAGGATACTGACAAGACCAATCTTCCCCAGAACTTTACAGATTTATCTTTTGAGAACTAAAGAGTGTGTATTTGGAAAAAAAAAAAAAATTATTGAACAATCAAATTTGCAACTTACAATAGTCTTCTGTAGATAATATGCTAAACTTTTTGAAAAGAATACATTTCTTGTGTTTAAATGCCAAACCTACTGATAAACTAAGTGCACTTTATCCTATTCCTACTCCATCTTTGAGGAGACAGGAAGATACGCACTTATTATAGCTTTAAAGACAACCAGTCTTCCATTATTGAGTGCTTTTTCAATAACCTAAGGGGCTGACTTTTCTCTCACAAGGACAGTGTAAAGTAAGTAGACTCTGAAGTTATGGAGACAGCTACGGGGCTTTTTTCTTAGCAATAAGAAAGACTTATGATAAGGGATTTGTGTCTCTATAAAGACATTTCATTTGCTCACTGCCACCCAGTCCCCAGTATTAAGAACCAGTGCATGACCCATAAGCACTCAAATATTTATTTAATGAATAAATTAATGTTATTCTAAATAGGCAAAATATATTCCTAATTCCCTAAATGAAATAAGCTCTTCTGTGTGTTATATATACAACTCTAAATGAATTTTCCCGTATTTTCAGTTTAAAGGAAGCTCTTATAAGATTGCTGTCAGTTGACCCTCACAGAAGTCACAAACCTATTTCCCTTCCTAGTATTCACAAGGTGATTAACTCTAAAGTGAATAATTTATTTCTTGGTAACAATCAACTTTAAAGCATTAGGATTTCATGCATCATTCTCAAAGGGTAAGTTGAATATTAGTACCTCAGTAAGCTGAATGAATTATTGATACTAGACACCACAATGATGTTAGATGCTACTTGAATTTAATAGTTTCAATACAACCTTTCTTTTACCATTAAGTTTCCTTGACTAATTACAGTACAGAAGAAAAAAGTTAACTCTATTCTAGGAGTATTAAAGGATAGTTTTGAGGTGTTTGTTACTAATGCAAATTAAGAACTATATCTCTATCAAACATGTCATTTTCAACTGATTCTAATATTTAAAAATACCTTTTTCATTTGTGCCTACTAACATTTTTTCTTAGAATTTTAATTTTACCTTTTCACAAACTAGTGCAACCAATTACAGCTTCAGATTTAGATTTCTAAATGCAATGACATTAGACATATTTTGCCACTGCATATTTAAGGCCACTTTTATGGTGTGAAATATTTATTACCTGGGAGCCATGAGATCACCCTGCAGGGCTATAATCCCAATTCAGTGATATGGTTAGAATCACTGTGTTGATAGATAGGACTCACCCCTGAGCATATTTTATTTAAATTGAGTTGAAAAATTTTATATTCCTTCTCGATACATCCTTGATAACATCTAATGCTCTGTCAGCAGTGCCTGGAACTCTCATCAGAGATGACAGCTTAGGAAAACTGGATTTTCCCAGAGAGAGATATCCAATGAGAATATAGTTTTAATTTTGTCAACTTGAAATAGATTATACCAAATTGTTCTAATTGTATGCAAGACATCTGGGAGAATTTTGCTGCAGTCTAGAGAATCATATGCCATTGTGAAATGTTTGCCTTATTACAGGCAACACAAGGTCTGGGGCATAGTGGTGTTATGTTTTCTAATTTTCTAGTGACTTCACTCTACTGAATTAAGCCTAGAATGCAACGATGGAGACTCTGCCGATATAAGCATTAATATCACGTATACTTCCTTAAGCTTATAACACCAAAAAACATCAGTTCATCAAACATGTATATGAACATACATTTAAATAGAGCAAGTTTAAATAAAGTGTGAGTGTACTTTTTATACAGCTTCCAACTACGGGTTCTGAAACAGCTGAAATCTAAACATGAGATGAGGCAAGGACCTGTGTCCTCTATATGTCTCTGATCTGGTTTGGGCTGCTAGAACACAATACCATAGACTGGGTGGCTTAAACAATAAGCATGTATTTCTTACAGTTCTGAAGGCTGGAAGTATGAGACCAGGGTGCCAGCATGGTTGGGTTCTGGTAAGGGCTTTCTTCCACGTTGCAACTATCAGTTTCTAGACGTATCCTCATGTGGCAGGAAGAGAACAAGCTAGCTCTCTGGTCCCTTACTATAAGGGTATTAATCCCATTCCTGAGAGCTCCATCCTCAAGACCTAATCACCTTGCAAAGACCCCACCTCCCAATACCATCACTGGGGATTCAACTTCATATATGAGTTTTGAGAGAATAGAAGCATTTCAATCTATAACAGATCTGTAGAATTATTACATGCTTACCAAACTTGCTGCAAGCTCATTGCTGCATCACATCTATGGTCCCAAAAGTGGGACTACAAAGAGACATGATTTATTTCTAGAAGGCAGTTCCTAAGCCCTGGTCCACGTATGTTTACATGGAAGGAGGAACAAGAGGAGAATCCCACATCAACAGATCAAATTATCTCAAAAGAGACCCTGGGAAAGGCTGAGCTTCCTGTATTCCATTCTTTCACCCAATCTCACCAGTTAGATAGGACAGTTGTCTTCTGTTGTTGAAGCATAGGTTAGGAATAGAACAAAGACTGGAAATCCTTCTCCCATTCTTCATAAAGGGTAGAAGTTCATACTTAAAAACTAATAGGGGGCTTCCCTGGTGGCACAGTGATTGAGAGTCCGCCTGCCGATGCAGGGGACACGGGTTCGTGCCCTGGTCCAGGAAGATCCCACATGCCGCGGAGCGGCTGGGCCCGTGAGCCATGGCCGCTGAGCCTGCGCGTCCGGAGCCTGTGCTCCGCAACGGGAGAGGCCACAACAGTGAGAGGCCTGTGTACTGCAAAAAAAAAAAAAAAAAAAAATAGGAACACTGAAGGAAAAGAAAATGTTTTTCTCCAAAGGGAAGTGTAAATAAAAGACTGATCCATAAATTGTCCGTTTATTCTTCTGTAGTCATTAGCTAATACTCTGGTCTTTGAAATAGTGGCTTGGATTGAAATTATAATAATATAATTATCTAATACAACATAATTGTAAAAATGTAATACAACATACATATGAAATGTTCTATAAAGTATCCTTTTGATCTCTGCTGTTTTAGTAACTTGAGATTTATTATTTTATTATAATAAGTCTGCCATTAAAATGAGCATCATTTACTTAATAGAAGAGAGGATGCTTTATTTTACTAGAGATTAAAAAAAAATCTCAATCAGTTCCACCAAATTCTAATATTAAATGTGTGTGGGTGGAGAAGAATGAGGAAAAAGGATGTATGTTAATTCAGAAATAGAAAGGAGACAAAATAACCATTTTCTATTAAAAAGAGGTTGACTCTCTGGCATTCATTTCACCATAGGAAATCTGTAATCTTCGTTTTAGAGAAATTAATTGGTAGTAGTACTATTTATGAAGTGCTGTGTGCTCAGATCCTTGAACTTTTCTACATTGTGATTAGCCTCAGATGTCTAGCCTGGAGTGTTTCACACACTTTTTTAGCTTTGTGATTCCATCCTCCCACTAGGTATCTGATGAACTGAAGTAGATAGCTCTGAATTTCAGCAAACTCAGGAGTAAGGTTTTATGAGTAGTATTAAAAAATAATTTAAAATGTCAATATTCAAAATGTCTCATACTTCATATACGTTATGTCTTCACTGACTACAGTGGCTGTGTATAAGGCTTAAAGGAGATGAGCAAAGGGACAATATATAACAAAAAGAAGCATCCTCATCCCTGAAAGCTATAACACCTCTCAATTTTGTTTTGTTTTTGTCTTTCAGTGGTCATAACCTTGTCTGCCAGTCACTTAGTTTCCATGGCAATTCTGGCACTTCTCATCAGAGAGTAAATTCTTTTTTCATTTGGCAGAATAGCATCTGATTAAGAGGTTGAAAAAAAAATGTTTTCTTAAAAAAAACTTTAAAAAATGACAGTGAGTACCATGCTACCATGTAATCATTAGGTAAGTTAGGCAGATTACCTGATTCCTTACAGCTCTAAAATACTTTGCCTATGACATGTCCCTATTGAGAGTTTTACCTGTATCTTAGATATACTGAGTCAGCACCTAGAGTCAGCTCTCACTAAATGTTTTTACTCCATTTTGGAAAATAAGATCAGTGTCTAAAAAACCTCTGTAGTAATGTAGAAACAAGAATGGCACATGCCTCTTCAAAAGTAGCCTTTATTATCAAAATACTAGTTTGGGTCTTAGATGACTCATTCCTAAGATAAGAAATCAGGAATGTGTTTGGGGACAAGGATTGGAATAAACAAAAAAATCAATGCTTGGGCTTCCCTGGTGGTGCAGTGGTTGAGAGTCCGCCTGCCGATGCAGGGGACACGGGTTCGTGCCCCAGTCCGGGAAGATCCCACATGCCGCGGAGCGGCTGGGCCTGTGAGCCATGGCCGCTGAGCCTGCGCGTCCGGAGCCTGTGCTCCGCAACGGGAGAGGCCACAACAGTGAGAGGCCTGCGTACCGCAAAACAAAACGAAACAAAAAACAAAAACCACTGATGTAGTGGAATAGGTTGTTTAGTACTTAATTTTAATGAATTAGTATCTTTTGTTTGACGTCAGAGAAGATACAAAAAATTAACCATTTAATTAATCAAGTGCCAGTAAGAAACATACAATGAAACATTTTTACAGTTATCACAATTGGATTAACTTCCAATTTACAATAATAATCATTTTACTTTGAATATTTTAAATTTCTAATGCACCTCGTGAAATACCATGTCTCATTTGACCCTCACAAAATATGTGAGATAGGGCACATAGCTATCATTCCTCAATTTTTACCAATGAGGAAAGAGTGAGATTGTAATAAGTCATCTAATTATGCAATCTTAGATTTAAAGCCACGGTGAAAACCACAGTTACAGTAGTGTTGATTGAGCAGTGGTGTTGGTGGGATGCGAGAAGGGTGGGATGATGGGGGACTAATAGTCAAGAATAATGACCCGATTAAAAAATAGACGGGGAGCAGGTAGTTCAGAATCAGGGAAAAAAATTTAAATATAAATGACCTACTTAACAATTATTAGACGCATTTCTGAGCACATTGGCTTATTTCTGTGAAGTACAATTTAGCTTTTAAGAGAGACTAAAGAGGTTCTCGGTGTAAAAATATATACTATCAATTAGACTGTTAACCATATGTACTTAAAAAGTGTCTGGGCTGCTGCTATGTCCCCAAGACTAATTATGTAAGTTAGAAACGACATACCATATGGTCCCTCTTCTCAAAAGAAAGTCAGTTACTCTCTAATGAAGCATTTCAGTCAAGCATGTTGGCTGTTGCCCCAATAAATCAGAACTCATTTCTTCTTGGGAATGACAACTGATCTAATGGTAGCCCTGATTTTTGATGCTCCCTCTCATACCTTACGTGATTCTAAATCTAATTCTACACTTTTAAGACAACAGAATATCCCAGTACAGTGCTGTTAGCTCGTTCTACCAAGCGTGAAACATCCCTTACTGTCTCAGGATCATGTGATAGCACTTATACCTTACTGCAAGCATCGAGGCATTCCCCAATCTGATCCTATCTTCAAAGTGGAAATCAGACAACATTCCATGAGGACATAAAAGCTGTTCTTCCACAACTAATGTCGCAGGATAGAGATGAGCCTCAATTCTGTGTTACGCAGCTGGGCTCCAAGAAGGTACAATTAGTATTCATCATATCTATGTTCTCAATAAGCGGGTCTGGTTTGGAATGGAGGCCACTGTTTGCCACATCAGTATCTCCTCTTTCCTTTTTATTATTAAACTGTAGATTTAGCGGACAGAAACCTGACATCTTATTTCCCAACCCTTATTACTGGAGTACAATATTTTTGCTTTTTAGGGATTACCTGGAAGTAAAACTTGCCCTTATTTAATTTACCCTAGAAATTATTTTATTAACTTATTTTTTCTTGTGAGGTGCAGTTAGTGAGTTCCTGAAATGTTTAAGCATATATTATTCACAGAAATCATTGTCTTCTCATGCCTCACTGGTTCAATAGCTATTTTCTTTTTCAATCAAATTATACTTCGACATATCACATCTCATTAACTATTTATAAGAATAAATGTGATCATGTATATTCCTCTTTTACATCCTTTTTCCTTCCCTTATCCCTCATTTATCTTTGCATTTCTTGTTTTTCAACCAAGTTCTTTAGTCATTTTTAACAATTTAGTGTAATTGTAATTTTTGTTAAATATTAGCTACTGTAACTACCATAAATAATGCTATACATTTGAGGGTTGTAACATACCCAATCAGAAAAAAAGAATGAGTGAAAAAGAAAGGAAGGGAGGAAGGGGATAAAAACTACTATATAAACTTTCATTTCCTGAAACTTGATATATATATTTCGCTTACTCTGAGTAGCAGGATTGTAGCTCCATGTAACAATCCTTTGTAATTAAAGCACCAGTGAATGCCCTTTTGCACTTAGGTGACCAAGAGAATCTCATCTGGACCAGGCTGCTTCTTGTCTTGTTCACCTCTGTTTATCTCTGTCTAGTGAAATCTTCTCTTCCGCAGTGATCTATGTGGGGATATCACTTTCTTGTATCAGGGATCTTAGTCTTCTTTTTCTACTTGTAAACTTGCTTCTAGTTCACCCCACTAGTTTTCACAGGCTTGCTTCCTCCCATTTTTCCCACAGACTTGTTTGCTTACCGTGTTTCCTCCTTTGCCTTGATTTCAGTGTGTTTGCTTAATGCCGCCCTTCTGTTTGCTAACTGGAGTGTCCTGTACTTGTGTACTATATGCTCCTGTGATAAACAGATTCTTTTATTCTGTAATTTTTGTCAGAAAAAGAAAAATTTGATTTGGGTTCCAAGTGAAAACCGATCTATAGATGCAGTAACACTGAAAATCTGTGAGAGCGGTGGTATTTTTTTCCTGATCATTGCTGTTCCCACAAGGCACAGTATCTGTCCCAGTAAATGCTTGGGTCTAATCTGTGACAGGTCAGATGGGATACCTGTTCATGGCATGTCCAACACTCTTGTAGGCTACAAATATCACTGATATCATCACATAGACCATATTACAAAAAACTTGTAATTGATGACACATTTCTATGACCTAGGCTAGGTATTGTCAAAAAGATTTGTCTGTTAAATACTAAGAGATACGTTTTTCCGTATGCCACAAAACACTTTGAAGTTTTAAGACCCTAGGTTTTATTGTTTTATTTTTAATCTAAGCAACACTTTCTCATTTCGATGATTCCAATATATTCTTTTCTTTGTGAAGTCCTGTAAAATAGATGTTATTTTGTTGACATGGTAATCATAATACAGACAAGTCAGTTGCCCAAGTTCATAGAAGTATACCAGCAGGAATAGGCTAGACTGTCTTGCTACTCACTGAAAAACCAAATGCCTTTGCTATAGTTATGATTAAAGACACAGAATAAGGAAGATAGTATCAAAAATTCTCTTTAGAATTTCCTTTAAGGTTATTTCATTTCAATTTGACATAGTTTTATTTGGTCGGAGCTGACGTTTGGAGTGGTGGAAAGATAATTTCACCTCCAATCGAACATTGATTTATACTAATTACAGGTTAGGAAGTCATGTGACTGCAACAGCTGGACAAACATCATGCATCTAAGGAGATTTTAAAATGTGTACCTTCGTACTCCGATGTGTCTGATATCTTTACCGGCAGTTCGCTGTCAGTGTCTGTCTAGTTAGCTAGTAGACATGGTACATCAATAGTAGAGTGATTCAACTTCTCTCTCTAGCTTCATACCCACCTCTTTTTATTGTTTTTTTGCCTCTCTACACAGCTCTCATTTGAGTATGAAAGACACTGCAAGCCATACATTTAATGAAACTTCTAGAGGACAATTAAAAAAACATTAATGCAACTTTATCTTACCTTTCTTTATGTCCTCATCTTCCCTCCACACACACACTACCTTCTTCTTTCCCCATTGTTAGCCCCTCCCTTGCCTTTGCTTCTTGCCAATGGCTAGTGATGCTACCCTTACGAAACTGCGGGTAATTGGGAATCATTTGCTAATGTGATTAATTAGCTTGGAGAAAATATTTGAGCATGTTATAAATGAGTTGGTAGTTGAAGCAAGGAAGCAAATTACAAAGGTAAAGAGGCATTAATCTTATTTTACAAAAGGTCTTTATGCTCCCTTTCCAGAATAGGGTGTCTGCATATGAAAGAAAATTAACATAAAAGAGCAGTGAGGTTGTTTGTACAGGTAATAGCCAAAATCTGCACCCACAATTTGGAATCAAATCATTGATCCCCTCCCACCTTTTCAAATACCTTTTGTTTTTCTTCAGACAACCATCAAATGTATACTTGTTGCCTAGAAAGTTGAATCTGCTACATAAGAAATTACCTAATAGGTGGAAAAGCTATAGACGTGCAGTTTCTTAAGATGCCATGTAGCTAATCAGAGTTTACATAGGATGAATACCATTCTCACTTCCTCGTTTTTTTCTCACCTGGTACACTCAGTTAGCTGGGGTTCTTCCATTTACACACGATTCCACTTCCACTGAATTCTATTCAGTATAGTTTATCCCATCTACAATACTTTTGATGGCTTACTATTGCCCATATGTGAGAGACTTAACAGGCAATTCATAACCAAACCTCTGAATACCTCAGTAGTATTATACCCCTAGCGTAACAAGCCCACAATAAGGAACAAAGAAACTGAATTAAGTGTACAGCTAATCATCTTTGAAATGTTTATAAATACTTCTTTTAATAAATTTATTAACTATGGATTTTATTACTGTAACCTTTAGGAATGTAAAAAGTTTGTATTCCAAATACCCAATCAAAATTAATTTTCTTAATTTTTGAAAACTAAAGTTTCTAAGTTTATATTCATATTTTGTATGTCACTTTTAATTGACCCATTTTTAAAATTTTTATATTTAAATAGACCTAATTTTCAGATATCTTTATTAACTTGATTTTTAAATATTGGGTTATAGTTGCTTTACAATGTTGTTTCTGTTGTACAACAAAGTGAATCAGCTATATGTATACATATATCACCTCCCTCTTGGACCTCCTTCTCAGCCACCCCCACATCCCACCCATCTAGGTCACCACAGAGCACCAAGCTGAGCTCTCTGCACTATACAGCAGGTTCCCACTAAGCTACCTGTTTTACACATGGCAGTGCACACATGTCAATCCCAGTCTCACAGTTCATCCCACCCAACCCCCCCGTGTTCACATGTCCATTCCCTATGTCTGAGTCTCTATTCCTGCCCTGAAAATAGGTTCATCTGTACCATTTTTCTAGATTCCACATATATGTTAATATATGGCATGTTTTTCTCTTTCTGACTGACTTCCCTCTGTATGACAGACTTTAGGTCCATCCATGTCTCTATAAATGACCCAATTTCATTCCTTTTTATGGCTGAGTAATATTCCATTGTATTTATTATTTTTATTCCACAGCCTCTTGTAACTCAAGGAGGCATTTTTGGCTGGATTAACACCAGCCTCCCAGATAGTGATGAAATAATTATTGGTCTTTATTGGAAGGTAAAGTGTGTGTGTTTGAGTTTTAATGAGTAAGTATAGACATGAAACTTCATATGGTAAATTAATAGCAAAGAATAGAAAGTTAGACTTAAGCAAATTTGTACGTTGAGATTTTCGTGTCAGTGTAAGAGAGATGGTGGGTGAAGGTGCTTAACTGAGCATGTCACTTCATTTGGAAATGGCTGAAATTTTAACAATGTATATATATATGTGTGTGTGTGTGTGTGTGTATATATATATACTTCCAAACAGACTCAGGAATACTGAGAATTTTCTTCAAGAAAAAGAATCAAGTTACTATTTTATATATCAATTTCTGTGATTTCATGTTGTATTAATGGATTAAAAAGTTTGATCAGTATGATCCAGTTTCTATAAAACCTTAAGTGATTATTGCAGCCTTCATTGGTCTTTCTCTCCTATAATTTAGCAACTAATTTTATGGCTGTATAGTATACTATCATTATTGTATCATATGTTAATTTTTACCTCTTTAAATGGCACATCTCTGAAGTATATATTCTTTTGTCTTTCCCACAGGGCTTAAATAAATCCTCTGCACATAATACTCATTCAATAATTTCTTCTTAATTCAAACTGTAAACAACAGCCCTTGATTATAAACTTCTTTGTAACTAGATCCTTACTGTAGCTCTTTTGTGTAATATAGTTAGTCTAAAATTTTGACAAAAACTGAAACGAAGTATCTATTAACTATTTGTTGTGATTTCCAAATTCTCTAGTACTCAGATTTTCTTAAAAGCTTTCAATTGGTGTTTCTGATTTTCATTTTTAGTGTTTAAATTCTTGTTAATACCAAATCAAAACCTTTAAAATGATATTTACCTTTAATATCCCATGCAGATCTCTAATGGCAAAAAACTAATATTCTGATGCTCAGATCATTTTTTAATAGACCTTGCATGATTTATTATTCCCTTTGATCAATAATGTTGAACATGCACAGGCAATATTAGGTACTAAGGCTATCTAAATAAAATGAACACTACATGCCAAAGTGTAGACATGTGAATACATTTTTTGGAAAAGAAAAATATGGCAATGGAACTGTTAGAGCAAACGTTTGCCATCAACTAACAAATGTTAAGCTAAAAATTGGAGCACCTTGACCTTCTTATACTGGATCTATTATTCTTTCAGCCCGTAATAGTGATAGATGTCATTCAGAGTTTCAGTGGGCTATTGCCATATCTCAGATTTATCAAGATGTATTATTTAATAATTGGCTTTATTTCAATTCTATTTTCAAAAATGTAAGAAAACAATTACAGTGCTATGCTACTAAGTACGTTAATAACTGAGTTTTCAAACTTCTTTAATTTGTTTTAAAGGTGAAAGTGAATGCTGGTATAGTGAAAAGTGAATGATTCCTTCACACTTGACTTTCCTTCTATCTTCAACTTAAAAGTTAACTATGTACCTAGTCAGAGGTATTGAATAATGTGTTTCCTTCTCCCTTAAGTTGCTGTTGAAGCATTTTTTCCTCCTATACTTCCACTTATCTCTAGACACAGCTTCAGGTAGTATATTTAAAGTTACAAAAACATTTTCTTACAATATGATTACATAAATTCTTTATCTAGAAATACAGCTCATTCAAGGGTTTGTATTTGAAGTTTTTAAAATAAGCATATAAAGCCTAGTGGCTGTGTAGCAAACCTATAAAATTATTTTAAATGTTCCCTTTTTTCTTTATATTTATAAAAATATTTTGTGTCTCAAACTAGAAGAAGATTTTCTTTCTATAAAGAAATCTCACCATGGTATTTTGATTCTAGTCTTGTAGATTGAGGCATTTGGCCAGGTCATCAAATGAACTAGGTCTTACCATCTGCTACCACCCTCAGAGAACTTGAGAAAGTCACTTCTTTAAGTACCTATTAATATCGTTATCTAAAAATGCCATAAAAATCAACAAATGCTTATAGCTGACTTTAGTTTCATCTGTTGATATTCTTTAAAGAAAATACCTTATCGTTTTTTTCCTTTGCTCATCATATTTAGGCACTTCGAATACCCAGTGCCCCCCTCCCCACCAAAAGCTATATGTGTGTTTGTGTGTGTGTGTGTGTGTGTGTGTGCACGTGCATGTGTCTATATATAGTGTTTTTCAAGATCTTGAGTTCTCTAATGATCTATGGCATGGAGCAGCCTATATCAGCTGAGCCACTTGAGCAATTGTGCTGTAAGGCTGTCAAACAAAAGGGGACTTGATAAATGATTATCCTTTTGTCTTGGTGGTTATTAAATGCCTTCACTTTCATACAATGAGAAACTTGATAAACAGAATTGAGCCTCATGGTTAATGACATTTCCAAATTCTAGGATGTCTGTAAATAATGGAGGAACTTCATTATAAACAATGGTGGATAAAACAAAGAACCTCTCTTCTGACACATGAGAATAGATTACTTCACATCTCGTCTGTTTAGAGAATGATGCAGAAGTCTATTCATTTATCCTCTAATATACATTTTTGGATAAAGGTGTTCTTTTTAAATCTGAAGTCCACATGGCTTAATACGGTAAAATATGTGACATTTTGTAGGCATTTTGTAGTACGTCTTACATGTCACTGTCGTGCAGTTACATACAATATCAATTATTCCCTAAGGTATTCTGTAGTTGTAGATCGTAAACTTTTTGCTTAAATTAAACATCACAGCTGGTTGCTTTAATTTGATGCATTATACCACAAATGTTTCAACAGCTTGATTAAAATGAGCCATACTGCAGATTCAGAAGAAGAGCGAAGGTCAATGCACATGAAGCCTAGTCATTTGCAAATTTTCTTTGGGCATATTAAAAAGCATCCTGTAGAATATAGTTTAATGGAATGTAACCAAACAAAATAAAACGGAGTAGACTATTGCAATAGTGTTTCACTTATGAAAAGCAATACTATAAATTCTTAATCTCATGACAGTGTTTACAATAGCACATTTAAAAACTCATGAATATTGTGCTTTGAGAGTGTTGTTTACTTCTTCTATTATGATAGCCTTGCCGGTTTCTTTTCAAACTTAAAGCATCATTAAATCTACAAAGGGAAGGCAATTAGTAGAAAAGAAAGACCAAAATCGTCGCCCTTATTCTCACCTTCTACCCAGGAAGCTTTCCCCCTCTCCCCCGCCACCCCCCCACTCAATTAAAAGACCAGAAAAACTGTCTCTTCACTCATTCTATTTGTACTCCAAAAGTCTTTAGCTAAGAGAATTGATATAATACTAATAAGATTATCATTCATTACAACAGAAACCCAATTGTAAAACTGTTGTAACTGCAAAGGTGTTCTTCTAGCTCACAGCAATTAGCCCTAAATATTCTTGTCAAAACAAGCAATTAATAAACTAAAATAATTCCATCACTTATGATCAGAAAATAAAGTCTCTCAAATTTTGTGTTGGCAACAAAATACACATAAAATTAGTGCAATAGGTTAATACTATGATATTTCAAGATTTTAAAAAATGTACGGACTTACCTGTTGATGCAGTAGTTAAGAATCTGCCTGCCAATGCAGGGGACACAGGTTCAATCCCTGGCCTGGGAAGATCCCACATGCCGTGGAGCAACTAAGCCTGCGAGCCACAGCTACTGAGCCAGTACACCACAACTATGGAAGCCCGCGTGCTCTAGGGCCTGCATGCCACAACTACTGAGCCCGCATGCTGCAACTACTGAAGCCCGTGTGCCTAGAGCCCATGCTCCGCGACAAGAGAAGCCACTGCAATGAGAAGCCCGCGCACTGCAATGAAGAGTAGCCCCCGCTCACCACAACTAGAGAAAGCCGACACACAGCAATGAAGACCCAACAGGACAAGAATTTAAAAAAAAAAAAAAAATTTTTTAACTGTTACTTCCTTATTGATCATAAAATCGTAGAATTTTCAAGCTGAATGAGAACCAAAAGGTATCTAAGAGAATTTGTTCTCAGCATCATCTATCTAATCGTCATCTCTAGGTTCAGAAATATTAGTTGTCCCTAGTGTGTAACTCCCTTAGTATGACATTTGGAGCCCAGTCCAATCTCATCCATGTGTCACTAAACTATACTCCATTACACACTCTGATCTAGCCTGTGTGTGTGTGTGTATGTATGTATGTGTATGTGTCTTAGACGATATTTTGAATACTCTTCTTCCTTTGAACACAGTTCCATTACTATCTCTTCCTAGAATTATCCTAAATTCTTTCTATCAAAATGAACTCTTTATTGGTATATCCACAGATGCCTCATAACATATAGATGAAGACCTTTCTCTGCTTAAAGTTACTGATTTAATCAGAGTTTAGAACTACAAGTTAGAAGTTGCTCAGTGCAGCCTTTATTGTCTCAAGGAGGTCAGGACATGTTCTCTGCTCCTAATCTCTGGTCTTTTCCCAACTCTCCTCTGGACCAGTATTTCTGGTGTTGATTTCAGCAGTAGCAGTAAATCTGCCTTACTTCACCTCATGTCACCTTGCCTGATACCTGGAAGAAAGTGTAATCAATTGAAAACAATATGACGTTTATAGTAGAGAAACCCAAGTCTTGTCATGCCTCCTGAGTTTGCATTTACATTTTATTTTGGGGTTCCTCTTAGCCCCATGCCCTTAAATACATATTAAGAGCTCTTTCAAGATATTACTCTTTCCTCTGTGGAGATGCGTATGTACTCTGGACGTGGGTATTATGGGTTTGAATCTCAGCTATGTCACTTAGTTCTGTGAACTTGAATAAGATAGTAAAGTCATCTGTACCTCAAATTTCTAATGTGAGAATTAGAATAATGCATAATAGTTGTGGGAATTAAGTAAATTAGTAATTGTGAAGCATTTAGAGTACCATATAGGTTTCACGAGCATTGGCATTTTCTTAGACCTGAAAGCCATTTCATTTCCTTTCAGACATAACCCAAAATGATGCTTTCAAAAAAAGTATTCTTCTTCCGTATATCCTCAATGGCATTACCTCCACAGGTTTTGCTTTCTGTATAACACTTTTTTGTCATGGTCATTCAGTGTGTTTGAGAATGTATCCTGTCACATAGTCACAGCCTAAAATCCTTCATTGGCATAGCAGGGCAAATTCCTAGGTGTGAAGGCATCCCAGTTAGAGAATTAAAATATTTTCTCATATTTTCATTTTAATGGACTCTTCATTGTCCAAATTAAATGACTAGCGTGGGAACTTCAGGCCTCGAAAAGGTGATCGTCAAAGGAGTTCTAGCAGTGGGCAGCGGACTTCCAGGTGACAGTATGTTGCCCAACATTGAGATAAGGTCTGGTCTTAGGTATGCAACAAAAGACACTAATAACACAGCTGAAGCCTCTGTGAGCTGTTAGCCAAGAAGGCTCTTGGCAAGGGCTGCTGGTAAGAGACCTTGATTTTAACAGCCATGATTTGCTTCTGGTTACCATCTTCTTTAAAGGGTTCCAAGTTTATTCCATTTTGTGTGGATTCAAATGTGTCTTTGGGAATAAATCGTACAAACATTTTAAAAGAAGTAATGGCATATTTCCAGAGGACACAGAGGATGTCTTAATGGTTTTGTTTTTATTTAAAATTAGACATTTTATAATCTTATACTTTATTGTGACTCAGTATATTGTTTCTGCAATGATATAAATCTGTGAGGGAACAATTGTTTAATTTACTAAATTTCACTGTTTAATTTTTCAGTTAGAACTCTTGGTTCAAGCTAAGCTGGTTTTTGACACCATTTACTGGCGATTTCTAATTCCAAGAATGAATAAAGGGTTTAACATTATTTTTGCAATCAAAAAGTAAAGCTTCTGTGAGAAATTCAAATAAGTAATTAAACCATTAATTACAAAAAATTGAAACTATGAATTTACCTAATTAGAGTTACTATTACATATATAATTTCTATCAATGTCTGCTCTAAAATCTTTATTCCAGAAACTATTATTTAATGGTCTTTATTAGAGTCTTTACAAGACTTTTTTAAAATTGAAGTATAGTTGATTTACAATATTGTTAGTTTTAGATGTACAGCATAGT
Organism: Monodon monoceros; assembly: GCF_005190385.1. Taxonomy (NCBI): domain Eukaryota; kingdom Metazoa; phylum Chordata; class Mammalia; order Artiodactyla; family Monodontidae; genus Monodon; species Monodon monoceros. The sequence continues at coordinate 9,930,993 of NW_021703777.1, forward strand.
GATTCAGTATTTTTTTCAGATTATATTCCATTATAGGTTATTACAAGATAATTAGAAGATAATGGTATAATGCTCTGTGCTTTACGGAAGTCCTTGTTGCTTATCTATTATATATATAGTAGTTTGTAACTGTTAATCCCATACCCCTAATTTGTGCCTCCCCCTTTCCCTCTTCCCTTTGGTAATCACAAGTTTGTTTTCTATATCTGTGAGTCTGTTTGTATATACATGCATTTTTATTTATTTTTTAGATTCCACATGTAAGTGATGTCATAGCTCATGGCAGTTTTTCATTAATTTTTATGGCTGAGTAATATTCCATTGTGTATATGTATACCACACCTTCTTAATTCATTCATCTGTTGATGGACACTTGGGTTGCTTCCATGTCTTGGCTATTGTAAATAGTGCTCTGAGCACCGGGGTGTATGTATCTTTTCAAATTAGTGTTTTCATTTTTTCAGATATATACCTAGAAGTGGAATTGCTGGATCACATGGTAGTTCTATTTTTAGATTTTTTAAGGAACCTCCATACTGCTTTCCATAGCGACTGCACCAATTTTACATTTCCACCAAGAGTGTACGAGGGTTCCCTTTCTCCACAACATTTGTCATTTGTAGACTTTTTGATGACGGCCATTCTGACAGGTGTGAGGTGATACCTCATTGTGGGTTTGATTTGCATTTCTCTAATAGTTATTAGTGTTGAGCATTTTTTCATGTGCCTGTTAGCCATCTGTATGTCTTCTTTGGAAAAACGTCTTTGTTTTAAAGTTATTTTTTTTTTATGAGTATTTCTATTCCCCACTTTCTCATTATTTGTTTGCATCTGTTTCCATACCCTCACTTCCAGTCTGTGTGTGTCTTTCACCCTGAAGTGAGTCTCTTGTAGACAGCATATTGAAGGGTCTTTTTTTTCTTTTAAATCCAATCAGCCATTCTTTCCATCAGAGCATGTAGTTCATTAACATTTAGTGTAATAAAAGTTAGCTATGTACTTATTGCCATGTTATTCCACACTTTTCAGTCGTTTTTGTAGTTAGTTTTTGTTCATGTCTCTTTTTTTCCCCATTGTAGTTTGATTTTCTTTTCTAGCATGCTTGGGTTCCTTTCTTTTGGGTTTTTGTGTATCTATTGTAGATTTTTGACTTGTGCTTACCATGGGGTTCATATATGTTGACCCATAACTATATCTACTTTAAACTGATAGTCATTTAAGTTTACGTTCTAAAAGATCTACATTTTTTACTCCACTCCCCCACATTTTGTGTTTTTGATGTCATATTTTACATCAACATGCTTATTGCTTTCCTGTTTGTTGTAATTATAGTTCCTCTTACCATTTTTTTTAATCTAAATACATACTGGCTTATTTAAGTGATCTTCAATTCTTATTATACATGTGCCTTTCCTATTTGGATTTTCCCTTTTGTATAGATTCCTGCTTCTTTTCCATTTAGAGGAGACCCTCAACATTTCTTTTAGGGTAAGTTTAGTATTGCTGAATTTTTTTCAGTTTTGCTTATCTGAGAAATTCTTATCTCTCCTTCTACTCTAAATAATAATCTTTCTGGGTAGAGTACCCTAGGTTGCAGGTGTTTTTCCCTTTAGGACTTTGAATATATCATGTTACTCTCTTCTGGCCTACAAAATTTCTGCAGAGAAATCAACTGATAGCCTTATAGGAGTTCCCTTGTATATGACTTTTTTCTTCTCTTGCTGCTTTTGAAATTAGTTTTACCTTTAATTTTTGTCATTTTACTTATGGTATGTCTTAGTGTGGGTCTGTTTTGGTTCATCTTGTTTGGGACCCTCTGTGCTTCCTGTACTTTAGATATCTATTTCCTACTTTAGGTTTGGGAAGTTTTCAGTCATCATTTCTTCAAATACATTTTTGACCCATTTCTCTCTCTCTTCTTCTGGAACCCCTATAATGTGGATGTTGGCATATTTTATATCATCCCATAGATCTCCTATGTTACTTTCCTTTCTTTTTTTTTTATTTGTCTTTCTGTCTACTGTTCTGATTGGATGATTTCCATTATTCTATCTTCAAGATCACTTATACATTCTTCTCTGTCACTTAGTCAGCTTTTCATTGCTTCTGTGGTGTTTTTGATCTCAGAAATTATCTATTTTGATTAGGTGTTCTTTATAGTTTCTAATTCCTTTTTACCACGATCTATGTTTAGATCAATTCTCTTTAATTCAGGCAGCATTTTTCTTACCAACTTTTTGAATTTGGTGTCTGGTAAACTGATTATCTCTGTTTCATTTATTAATTTTTTCAGGAGTTTTCTCTTGCTCTTTCAACTGGGAGTAGTTCCTCTGCCTTTTCATATTATTTAACTTTCTCTGTCTCTGTGAATTAAGGTGAAACAGTTATCCATTGCAGGCTTGAAGGGGTGCTTTTCTGTGGGAGTGTCCCTTTATAGACTGCATGTGTCCATTGTCTTTGGTGGGAGGGCTGGATTTGACATGGACATTAGCTGTGACTTTCCTCACTAGCCACTATCACCTTGATAGTGGGTGTGGCTGGTGTTGGAGGAACTAGAGACTGCACATGGTGTGAGATGGGACTTCCTCTCTGCTCAGTGGTAGTGGCCACTCTGTCACGGGTTGGGTCTTCTCCCAAGTTGTTGAAGTGGAAGCCCTGAGGGTTGGGCTTGAGCTGGCTCTGTTTCCTTTAAGGGTGTGATTTTGCTTTTTGCCATATTCTGGGCCCTTGCCCTAAAGGAGGGGAGTGCTGAAATAAGTGAGGCTCATGTTCTTACAGAGGTCTGATGCACTACCTATGTAAGCATCTGTGGTTCTGCTCAGACACACCCCAATATCGTGTCTTTTTCCCTGTTGTGGTCCTCCCAGATCTAGTGCAAGATTTGTCATGGAGTGGGTGACTTGGAGCATTTACTCATCTGGGACTGGGAGTCAGGGCTCAGGGTGTTCTGGTTGTGGGGACTGAAACATACACGCTGCCGTCAGAGGTCTGGGCTGCTTCTGTGGTGCGATTTGAGTAAGTGCCAGAAGTGGCCACCACTGCCCCACCTGGACCACACCCTAGGCCCCCGGGCCATCTGTGTCCATAGACGGAGGCTTTTCCCAGTACCTGTCTGCCCTAGATCCAGTGCCAAGCTGTGGTGTGGAGTGAGAGGGGCCAGGGTGTTTGCCCAGCTCAGACTGGGGTGTGTGGTGAGACACAGTCTAGGCTTCTCCAGCCTTTCTGTCTGTCCCAGTGGTTCTTCAAGCAGCCAAGGGTGCTTGTCTCCTTCACATAAGGCCTCAGGACAGGGACACCCAGTCTGTGGCTCGACCTGCTTACTCCCCAGGGCAAGTGTCTGCCTGTGTGGTCTTCCTTTCTTCTTGGTCCCGCCCAGAGTCACAGGTCCCCACCAGATGCTTTTTTTCCCCTTTCTACCCGATTACATGGGAATTCTTTGCATTTATCTAATAATTAGCAATAATTATCTTTTCATGTGCCTCTTAGCCATCTATATCGCTTCTTTAAAGAAATATCTATTTAGATCTTCTGCCCACTTTTTGATTGGGTTGTTTGTTTTTTTAATATGGAACTGTGTGAGCTGTTTGCATATTTTGGAAATTAAGTCCTTGTTGGTTGCATTATATGCAAGTATTTTCTCCCATTTCATAGGTTCTCTTTTCATTTTGTTTACGGTTTCCTGCACTGTGCTTATTTTTGCTTTTATTTCCATTACTCTAGGAGACGGATCCAAAAAAATATTTCTGTGATGTATGTCAAAGAGTGCTCTGCCTGTTTCCCTCTAGGAGTTTTATAGTATCTGGTCTTACATGTTGACCTTTAATCCATTTTGAGTTTATTTTTGTATATGGTGTTAGAGAATGTTCGAATTTCATTTTTTTACATGTAGCTGTCCAGTTTTCCCACCACCACTTACTGAAGAGACTGTCTTTTCCCCATTATATATTCTTGCCTCTTTTGTCATAGTCTGTTGACCATAAGTGCCTGGGTTTATTTCTGGGCTTTCTATCCTGCTCCATTGATCTATATGTCTGTTTTTATTCCAGCACCATAGTCTTTTGATTACTGTAGCTTTGTAGTATAGTCTGAGGCCAGGGAGCATGATTTCTTCAGCTCCATTCTTTCTCAAGATTGTTTTGGCTATTTGGGGTCTTTTGTGTTTCCATACAGATTTTTAAAATTTTTGTTCCAGTTCTGTGAAAAATGTTACTGGTGATTTGATAGGGATTGCATTGAATCTGTAGATTGCCTTGGGCAGTATGGTCATTTTAACAATATTATTCCAATCCAAGTACATGGCATATCTTTTCCTCTGTGTCGTATTCAGTTTCTTTCATCAGTATCTTATACTTTTCGGAGTACAGGTCTTTTGGCTCCTCAGGTAGGTTTACTCCTAGGCATTTGGTGCTATGGTAAGTGGGATTGTTTCCTTAATTTCTCTTAGTTCATTGTTAGGGTATAGAAATGCAACAGATTTCTGTTAATTGACATTTTGTTCTGCAGTTTTACCGAATTCATTGTTGAGTTCCAGTAGTTTTCTAGAGTGGCGTCTTTAGGATTTTCTGTGTATAGGATCATGTCATCTGCAAACAGTGACAGTTTTACATCTTCCTTTCCAATCTGGATTCCTTTTGTTTTTCTTCCCTGATTGCTGTGGCTAGGGCTTCCAAAAATATGTTGAATAAAAGTGGCAAGAATGGACATCTTTGTCTTGTTCCGGATCTCAGAGGGAATGCTTTCAGCTTTTCACATTTGAGTATGATTTGGCCGTGGGTTTGTCATATATGTCCTTTATTATGTTGAGGTATGTTCCCTTTATTCCCATTTTCTGGAGAGTTTTTATCATAAATCAGTGTGAATTTTATCAGAAGCTTTTTCTGCATCTATTGAGATGAGCATATCTTTTTATTCTTCAGTTTGTTAGTGTGGCATAACACATTGATTTGTGAATATTGAAAAATCCTTGCATCCCTGGGTAAATCCCACTTGGTCATGGTTTATGATCCTTTTAATGTATTGTTAAAGTAACTTTACTATTAAAGTGAGTTTGCAGTAGTAAATCTTTAAACATTTAAATATTTTTTTTGCCCAAGTATGATTTCTTAATCTCTTAATTTCTTAAACAGAGGAAGCCCTTTAAAATTCTTGAAAATAAGAAAACATTGTGTTTCTCAATTTCTAAGGTTTAAATTTAAAACCTTAAAATGTATAATTTCAATACAAAATCTTACTCATTTAAATATCAATCCCAATCTTATTTCTATAATGCAGTGTTTATCATCTTAAAATACTTTCAAAGTATGAATACACATACTTGGGTTAGGAGGAGAAAGAGAGAATGAGAATGAACTTAAAACTGGACTAAAAAGAAGTAACTTGTTTTTAATTTGGGAGAAAAAAAGAAAAACAATTTTGACATGACACCAAAACCTTTTATCCTTATCATTATCCTCAATTTAAAAAAAAAATGACACCTAGAGTGGCCTTCACCTATATTTCCTTACCCTTCTTTCTATGCCACCCTCAAAATGCAACTCAACTGCTTGGGGAAAAGTAATCTAAATGTATCTTATTGTGGTATTTTTGCAATGGAAAATTCCCAAATTCTATGCAATTGCTCTTGGCATAAAAAATAAGTACTACATTAAACTTCTTGAAATATATTAATTTCAAATATATTAATATATTAATTGGCTAAATCAGAAATTTAGCCAATAGTGCTATAATATAATTGGACAATTTTAATATTTAATGGTTTTCTTTCAAATATGAAGGTTGCATTTATTACATAATATTGCCTAGTTACATTATTGTCTTTCACAGTCATTTTTTTTTTTTCTGTAACAGCCAAGCAAAATGTCTGAGTATGTCATATATAATCCCTTGTCATGATAAGGAGTTAATGTCATGGACACAAATCTACCAAAGGATGTGGACATATATGTCTTCTTGTGTAATGTGCTCATATCTGCCTGTGTAACGTGCTCACACGTGAACACACATATAGTGCCATTCAGAAACCATAGACAAAGCATAAAATTGTGAATATAAAGATTGATATTTAGGAGAATATGGAAATTCTAGATACATTTAAATTGTTTCCTATATGTTTTATATTGGGCATTTTTATGTATTTAAAGAAAAATTATTTATAATAGTAATATAATGACTGACCTTCCTATGTCACAGAACTTCTTTGAGAATTAAATGAGCTAATATCTGAAATTCTTTACAAACTAGAAATTTAGAAGAAATTGAAAAGGTTTATTTAAAGAATTAATGTTGAAAGAGCCAATCAATGCTTTTGTAACTTGATCTCTAATCATTAAAGAATGAATGCTTCTTATTTTACTCATTTATGCTATGCCATAGAAAGCACTGAATTACTTTTTCTAATTCATTCTAAAATTCAAGCCTAATGTTAATAATGAAAATAACAAAGACAGTCCTCCCCTAGAAAATGAATAGAACACTTTGACTTAGGAATAGGATATGTGATTTCTCAGTGAAGTATTAGGAAATAAAGTCTAGCCATGAGTTAAAAAAGAGTAACACAAATAGTATACAGTGTTTATCAAGTGCTTACATAATCTCAGTTCTTATTTATAAAAACTCTGTATAGCAGTATCTTAGTTCCTATTATCATCCCAACTTAACTGATGAGAAAACTCAGGCCTTGAAAGAGAAAGTAATTTTCTCATCACACAAATGTATTAAGTACTGAAGTTAGAATCGTAAACCCTGAAATCTGACTCCTGAACTCATGGTCCTAGCATCATACTATCCTGTTTTTCTGACCATGTAAAGATAGTTCAATTTTTAATAAATTTATCAGTATAATTCTTGACAACAGTAAGTTATTGGAGATGAATATAAATTGTTTCTGTATGTCAGTAGAGATATTATCAATGACAATGAACTTTTTATTAGAAAACTCCATAAAACTTTATTTCCAAAATAAGCGTGGTCACTGAAGACAGTACATTTAAATCAGTTCAGTTCTCACTAATGTGGATTTGGACACCTACAGTATACCAGGAATAGTGTACTTGGGTTGCATAAAGAGTTATAAGACAGGGGAAAACAGGAATTCTGCCTACACTAAGAACAAAGGCTCCCTGAAGGATAAATAAAAGACAAGTGAAAGTCTGAGGGTTTTTTCAGACAGAGTGAATTGCAAATCTGCGTTGTTCTAAAATAGCCAGCTATACATGGGGAACTAAAAATAAGTCAGTGTTAATGGAAAGAAGTGTGAGGTGGAGAGTGGCAGAGATGAAGTTGGGAAAGAGGCAGGTGCCAGTTAGCAGAAAGCCTTCTGTCATCCTGTCATGCTGAAGTGTTTTAACTTCATGCTATGGAAACTATTTGAAGCCATTTCCTCTTTCAGGTGGGTTATATCTGAAGGCTATAGGGTGAAATTAAACACATAAAGAGATAGAAATAATGCAGAAAGTTGGCAAGAGCCTTAACAGGACAGTTGGAGAGTAGGAGATGCATTTAAGAATTGTTGAAGAGTTAAAATCATCAGAGATTGGTGACTACTTGGAGAGGGATATAAGGTGACCTCTAATATCTAAAGTGTCTGGGTGACACATGAAGCCATTTCTGATACTCAGAAATGAAGAGGCAGAGCCAGTAAGAGACTGGAGGAGGCTGATGTGTTCATCATGTTTATTTTTAAGTGTCTAGGAGACCTCTGGGTAGCTATATCCAAATGCAGACAGACAGATGACTGCAGCCCAGGGGAGAGGTCAGCACGATGGTCTTGGAAGTTGTACACCCACAGGTGGTACTGAAACAATGCAAAGAACATTAAAAAGGATTTTGCATGGCAAAGTGTTTGGCATATAGTAAGTTCTCCAAAATTATTTATTGACAAATTAGGTAGAGAGGGAAGCCAGTTGGACAGCCGTACAGAGGACTTCAACAGTACCTCTATTTCTATTAAAAGCAAAAACAAAAAACTAAAGAAACAGGGAAACACTAAAATCTGACAAAGCTGCTTAGTGAGTTCATAAGTATATTCTAAATTTATGCTTGAAGTAGTTTCTGATCACTTTTACTAAAGAACAACTGGAAAATGTGAGCAGAGTAAGTGTGAACTACACTTTGTAAAAATTGAGCTTGAAAGATGAAGAGGGAGTGAGGGTGGACTCAAGACCAGGAGAATTTAAAAAAAATAAAATAAAAGAGATTTCAGCATTTTATATATTGAAGACAAGGGCAGATAAAGAAGGACAGGTTTTGAAGCATAGTTTGAGATGTAGAGGATGTCTGAACAATGTAGTTGTGAAATCAAAAATGAAAGAATTTATATCATCCTCTATACATCATCCTGTATGTTTGTCCTTCAGATTCCATTACAATAGAGCTAGAACTTTTATATTTTTCATATGTGCCTTAGTGTACTAAAAGCATAAACTCATTTTGTCTAGTTCTGCATTATAATCAAGAACTAAGGGGATTAATATACTTCTTAGATGACATCATTCGAGAAATTACAGTGAGACAGTCACATCTTTTTCTCAGAAGAAATTAGTGACCATGAGACTTTCACAAATTGCAATGTATTTGTACTTTACTGCAACCATGTGATGACGCGTTAATCTCACTAGTATAGTATCACCACCAAAACAAACAGGAAGAGAGCACCTGCTGAAAGAAATGAGAAGGAAGATGTGTTAGCCAGCATATAATTTTATATTTCTGAACATTGAGGGCTGTTGAAAATATAATTGAAGTTAAAGAAATGTCACAGGATGGTAAGAGTTAACTTATTTATAATTATTAATAAGATTGCCTTTGACCTGCCCTGTATAAAGCATCTATTGTGATTCTGTGAGTCAGAAATTCTTTTAGGATTTTGGACAGTTTAGTTGCCAAGTACGTTGTATTTTTGCCAAATTCATCTCACATTTGGTGGTGTTTTTCATTTCTTAGAGAGTATTAAATATTTTCCTGAGAAGCATTTTTAGCTCCAAGGGCACTGTTTAGTGTGTTGGAACAATAATGGAGTTGATGAAAAGATGACAGTGATAGGAGACTTGAGAAAAAATATGATCAGTGGCAAAAGATGGCATTACAGCCACCTCCTGAGTGACAAAATGTTTCTTAGTGAAATGCCACATTTATTGAATGCCTAAATCACATTATCAAGTGTCAGGGCAAATCGGCCAAATGAGAGAGAATTCAGCTGCCATTAATACTAATCCCATTACCACAAATCCCTGTTCCTTACCCTTTTCATCTTTAGTGTCTCTCCCTGATCCTTCTACTAATTTTCTTTTTCCGCAGTCCTATCACTGATACCTCTGTATCTTGGTATTAGTTCATCATCTTGGGCAAGCTGCCTTGAACTCCCTGACCCCCAACGGCTGCTCTCCATTGCTATTTTCCAATGACCTCTGCCCCTCTGTGTTAGCTGGGGTCTCGTGTGAGCTGGACAGTCTTCCTAGTCAGACAGTCAGTCTTGAAAGTGCTGGCTGCACTGGGATTCAAATTTCAAGTGTATGTGTTCTCTTCACCTTTTGAGAATATAAACTGGAGCTGTCCTTGGGAGAATTATGAGCTAGGCAGAAATAACCATGGTACCTCCCAGCTTGCAGATGTGGGCTCCTTTTTAATCCTCTTATCTCTTCCTGCATTGTCTCTTTTAATTCCATCTTTCAAGCATATGTTTTCTGATTCAACTTCAGTCTGACTTGCCCTGGAAGAAATTCATCTCATGTTCTCAAATACAGTAATGACTAGTCTAAGGAAGCTACCTCTCTCCCAGATGCCTGTCAGTTTTAGTGAAGAATTTTAAACATAATGGGGGAACACTTTTTATTTGGCAGATTTTTATATATTTCTGAAATGATAAAGACAATTGTGTATTGATGTAATTTGTAAGATCTTAATCTCTAAATTATCTTTGAGATTGGTGATAATAATAATATTTAATATTACTATTATTTTTTTAGATGTTGGGGGTAGGAGTTTAGTAATTTATTTATTTTTGCTGTCTTGGGTCTTCATTTCTGTGCGAGGGCTTTCTCTAGCTGTGGCAAGCGGGGGCCTCTCACTATCGCGGCCTCTCTTGTTGCAGAGCACGGGCTCCAGACGCGCAGACTCAGTATTTGAGACTCATGGGCCTAGTTGCTCCATGGCATGTGGGATCCTCCCAGACCAGGGCTCGAACCCATGTCCCCTGCATTAGCAGGCATATTCTCAACCACTGCGCCACCAGGGAAGCCCAGTAATAATTATTAATTATTGGTAAGAATGGTAATAATAACATTGGAAGTTGATCATGTACCAGGTTTTCTTATTTAATCTTCAGAACAATTCTATAATGCAACGTATGATTGTCCTCATTTTACTGATCAAAAAGTTGAGATGAAAACAGGTTTAGGGCTTCCCTGGTGGTGCAGTGGTTGAGAGTCCGCCTGCCGATGCAGGGGACGTGGGCTTGTGCCCCGGTCTGGGAAGATCCCACATGCCGTGGAGCGGCTGGGCCCGTGAGGCATGGCCGCTGAGCCTGTGCGTCCGGAGCCTGTGCTCCGCAACGGGAGAGGCCACAACAGTGAGAGGCCCGCGTACGGCAAAAAAAAAAAAAAAAAAAAAAAGCAGGTTTATAAATTTCCCCAAAGTCACCTGACAAAGAATAGTGCTTCAGAGCTCTTGTTCTTATTTATAATGACTCTACCATTATAAACAGTAGTCCTTAAAACTACTATGTCTACTGAGTTGAAAAAAATCAGGGCTGTACTGAACTCATTGTAATGCCATGGGGTCAGAAACTTCTAAGCATTCTCTAGCTAAATTATTGCTTCTGCTTTTAGATATCCAACAAGTATCACCCACATTGAAAGTACTCAGAAGAAATGAGACTAATACACCTACCAAATGAAAACATTTAAATAAGGAGGTTAGAAAGAGGAGTTATATACATACAGATATAAATATCCCTGAATGATGAAGGATATAAATCTTACAGAAGTGGTAACACAGTGTAGGATATAAAACTTAACAGAAGTGGTTACACAGTGCAGGACACAACACAGATGCTCCCAGATGGAGTTAGGACTTCCTAGATGCAGGCCACCAAGTGGTTGAGGATACTACCATCATTGAATGATGATTCTACAAAGAGTAGAAACTTGCCTTTGTCATTCTTAAGAAGTGAAATAAGTCAGAAAGAGAAAAACAAATACCGTATGCTAACACATAGATATGGAATCTAAAAAAAAAAAAAAATGGTTCTGAAGAACCCAGCAGCAGGACAGGAATAAAGATGCAGACGTAGAGAACGGACTTGAGGACACGGGGAGGGGGAAGGGTAAGCTGGGACGAAGTGAGAGAGTGGCATGGACATATATACACTACCAAATGTAAAATAGCTAGTAGGAAGCAGCTGCATAGCACAGGGAGATTAGCTTGGTGCTTTGTGACTACCTTAGAGGGGTGGGTTAGGGAGGGTGGGAAGGAGACACAAGAGGGAGGATATATGGGGATATATGTATAGCTGATTCACTTTGTTATAAAGCAGAAACTAACACACCATTGTAAAACAATTATACTCCAATAAAGATGTTAAAATATATATATAAAAAAGCAAAAGTAATAAATACTCAAAATTCAAAATAAATAAGAGCATGGAGAAAGAGACAGACAGAGATAGAGACTGATAGACACACACAGAAGCAGACACAGACACAGAGACAAGCATAAAGAGAGAGACAGGGAGGGGGAGAGAGAGAGACGGGGAGGGGGACACACAGACAGAAGGAGAGACACACAGAGAGACACAGAGACAGACACACACACACACAGAAGCAGACAGGCAAAGAGACAGAGACAGACAGATGGAGAGAGAGACAGACAGATGGAGAGAGAAACAGACACACAGAGAGACAAAGACACACAGAGACATGACAGGGTGGGGAGGGAGTGTGAGAGGGAGGGAGGGAGATTGTGCAAGAAGCTGTGCAAAATGACTCCACTGCCTTCTTGTAACTGCGTGAATTGAAGGTTAACTTCGTGGGCCTTCTTTGCAGAGATTAAGCCAGTTTAAAGTTGGTTCTCACACCACTTCTCTCTATTCTGAAAAATTATAAATTTACACATTCAGGAACCTCTTAGAATATTCCAGATTTTTAGAGTATCCAGAAGAGGTATCAAGTTTAATTTGGGAGTGGGGGGAGACACACCAACTAGGAATCAACAGTGACAGAGACTAACACAGCCCTTCAAGGGACCTTTGGATTTTACAACAATAAGAAAAGCAGAAATACAGTGTGGGCAGCGGAGAATTAGAAAGAGCCAATGTAAAAACCAAATGTGAAGGCAAATTAAGTAAGAGTAAATTGAGATCATATAGTTACAGGGCCTGGAGTATACATAATTATATTGATGATACTTAATATACAACCACCCTTATTTTTAATTTTCTTTATTGTTGTCTTGAAAAGAATTTAATCCAGCTGTGTATTAAGCAATTACTGAATTACATTTGAATTCACAAAGTTCAACTGTAATAGCAATATAAAACTACCACCTATACATTACATGTGATACATTTAAAAATTAAAGAGGAAAACAATTTTACATCCCCAATTCATCACATTATTTTATTACTGATTTATTCTACCCTTTGCACTTTTATATTAAGTGCCCTTGATTTAGATATACTTTGTAAGGGCAAGAATAGAAAGAATAATAAATAAAAAGGCAATAAAAAGAAATTCAGAGCAACAATACTATCTTTCTATTTTCTGAAAATATAATGGAGACTTAGCTCTGGCACAGAGCTTTGTTCTGTGTTTTACCATTTGATGATCTCTGTTGCTTACCACAAGAATTGGGATCTGGCACTATTTTTAAATGAGTAAAGTAAAACTTTTGATGTTTCTATTTTAACTAATTAAACTGGAAAAAATCACTTGTGAGTTTCAGGAATACTTCAACATTTCTATATTCTTTCTTTCAAAATTAAGTTCTTCAAAAATGAGCTTGAGAATCCCAAGTGGAAAAATTGCGAGTTTGAGATGAAAGTGTCCTAGAACAGATGTTCTCAATTTTCTATTCAGTACAGTACCTCTTCATTACTATAGCATTAGTAAATACTTAAAACTCCACTTTGTGCGATTGTTTAATCCTCCTTTTCAGGATCAATAGTTATCAAAATTCGGATATATTTTCATTTGACTAGTAATTTTTTTACGTGAAATATTAGAAATATTTCAAAAAATCAAATTGTGATTAGTGTTACATAGCAGTGTTGCACATTTTAATAAGTAAATATATACATGTGTATATATTTGTGCAAATATAATCTTACACTTTTCTTGAAAAACCCGGTCCCCCCAGATTAGCTTTCCCTTATTTGAAATGAATAGTTCAGGGTGTAGATAGCATAAATAAAATATGAAAGTACATTAGCTCAAAAATGGACATGTAAACAACTTAAATTTATTAATGATGAACGAGAGTACATATTGCAATATGAAGAAACCCATTATAATAGTTTCCTTTTTGCTCAATAGCAAACTTTTAATTTTCTTAGAATTAAAAAAGTCAAAATTACCTCTGAGTATTCTGTGGAGAAATACTGTTAAATAATCCACAAAAATAGGACTTCTAAAAAAAAGGTCATTAATGTAAAGCATTGTCAGTGAAAGTGACTTGATGTGAAGGAGTGGAGACCTGGATTCCATATTTTGTTTGCCACTTACTAGGTTTGTGACTCTGGGAAATGTATTTCACTTCTCTGGGCTTCAGATACCTAACATCTTACTTGAAGAATTAGACTCTAAAGTCTTTTCCAGATAAACTGTATCAGGTGCTGCCAGTGCTCTGCCCACATCCCTTTAGTTTCCTTTACTATATGTGTGTGTGCATGCACACAGGTGCCCAGGAGCTCCAGGTGAATGTTTGCTCTCAACAGCCACAACTGACTGTCTTTGTCTTTGTCATTGAGCTGTTGTTCTTAGCTTTGAGAACCTGAGGCCCACTTTGCTTGCAAAGCAAACCTCCCTTAACCAATGACTGATCTGTGTGGCAGGGACCACACCCCAGCTCCATATGACTAATTCCTTTGACCTTGGAGAGAGACAGTTTTGAGATGAGACTCCTCTTTCCAGCTCTTTCTTGTGAGATGGAGCCAGTCACCCTCTGAGATCTTGAAGCTGCTCTTTTGGATGCACTTCTTCCCTTCCCTTTCCACTTTCTCACTTGACTACTATCTTTCCTGGGAGCATTTCCTAATAAATTGGTTTCAGAGGAATTCTCGAGAGTCCATTTCTAGATATCCTGAGCAACAATAATCTTTTTTAAAAATTAAGATATGATTGACATATAACATTACAAACTATAATATTCTGATTCATTTTGTTTTGGTTTGGCATTGCTTTATGTCAGCTATAATGCCTGGCATTACATAATGCTCATCATCTCAGAAACATATTGCAAGAGCTACTGTACTACAACCTGTGCCTGAAACAAGTTAGTATAAATATTATATAAATACAAATATAGCAAGATAATATAGTTGCTTTACATAATAAACTATGATACATGCTTTTGATATTATCAATCATTATTTGGAAATTTGGGGGTGTCCTTGCCATCTGTGAACCACTAACACTCATATAAATCAGATATTTCCCAAGTGAATTTAAAAACTTACCAAAGAATGTAATTTATTTTGAGAGTGAAATGGAAAAAGCAAAAATAAAATGCAGATAAAGAATCAGGTCTTTAATCCATTTTGAGTTTATTTTTGTGTATGGTGTTAGGGAGTGTTCTAATTTCATTCTTTTACATGTAGCTGTCCAGTTTTTCCAGCACCACTTATTGAAGAGGCTGTCTTTTCTACATTGTATATTCTTGCCTCCTTTGTCATAGATTAGGTGACCATATGTGCGTGGGTTTATCTCTGGGCTTTCTATCCTGTTCCATTGATTTGTATGTCTGTTTTTGTGCCAGTACCATACTGTCTTGATTACTGTAGTATTGTAGTATGGTCTGAAAACAGGGAGCCTGATTCCTCCAGCTGCATTTTTCTTTCTCAAGATGGCTTTAGCTATTTTGCTATTTGTTTTTTCATACAGATTGTAAAATTTTCTGTTCTAGTTCTGTGAAAAATGCCATTGGTAATTTGATAGGGACTGCATTGTAGATTGCTTTGGGTAGTATAGTCATTTTCACAATATTGATTCTTCCAGTCCAAGAACATGGTATATCTCTCCATCTGTTTGTGTCGTCTTTGATTTCTTTCAACTAAAATAAGTAAAAACCAAGTGAGCTGGGCAATCTAACACATGCAATTAAAAATATAGAATTAAAATAGTATACTGAGATTTATTTTTACATAAAAATATATTAAATGATTAAACATATATGTATATAATTCCAATGGTAAGTAAACTCAAAGATTGATTCTATTCTGTGTTTTCATTTACTTTTAAAGTCAGAGTAATACTTTAAAAATACTACTTATATAGTACTGATAATAATGTATAATTTTTCAAAGTTATTTACAGAGCTTTAAAAATACTGGTGTGGAAGCACATGCATTATTTAACGACAGAAGAAATTACCTTTGATAAAGACTAATTGTGGTTTTAATCAGATAAGTTTAATATAAAGTCTTTTGCAGATTAAAAATATTTCTGAGAGAAAGGACTACTTTGCTATATGCCAATATATCAAAATATTTTTTTTCTCCTAACTGGCAAGTAAAATAAGAAAAATCAGCACAGTGGCTAAACTTGACATTTATTTTCTCTATTTCATAGTCATTTTCCTTGAATTCAACCTGAAAATGAGGCTTTAGTCTGAGAAAAAATAGTTTAATGTTAACAACACATTCACTCTTATTTTCCTTCTCAATGATTTCAAATACTGCGCTGAAGTTTCACAGTTTGGCATATATCATTTTGACTGATCCTTGTTAAATGCCGCCTGAAGATTTAATATCTCCAGGCAGCATTTAAGTACCATACTACACTGTACTACAAAATCTGTACTGCACTGCTCCACAGACTTAATTCTTTTAATGGCAAAGTATCTTCTTTACCTTCTTCATCTGATTCCAAGTAACTTGCTTTGTGAATGTGTATCACCTAGCAAACAAATGAAAAATGACTTGTTTTTATCTTATTAAATGCACTGTCTTAGATTTTAAATAAAGCCATCTGAAAAAATATTATTGTCTTCATGTAATCTGAAGATGAGAACTAATACACAGGGTAGTTTCCATTGTAATTAGGCTAAAGTAAGTGTGATTGTCCCCTTATCATTTTACTGGCAGCAGAATTTTAATTATAAATTTCTCATCTTGCATTACTTGCTAGCTACCTCCTCTTTTATTATTTCTTTTATTTTCCTTTTTCTTTTTTGTAACTTTGACGGAATCAGGGCTGTATTCAAATCACCTGTAAAGTCACATAAAGCTGCACAACAAAAGGAGGATTTTGTTTGTTTACTTGCTCTTCAGAAATTAAGATTGCTACTCCAGCTTTCTCTTGGTTTATATTTATCGGCTCTAGGTTTGCTATATGTTTGCAATCCTTTTATTTTAATCTGTCTTTTTGTTTTTACATACAACATATTGTTGAATTTTATTTTCATTCAATTTGTGGGCCTTTGTCTTTGATTATTAGTTCAATACACCTTCATTTGTTTTAAATTCTTTCTAACTAGGAGTTAATTTGGCCATCTTGTTTCATGTTTTTCATTTCCTGTACTTTATGCACTCTTTTAAATGAAATTCCATAAAATTCTGTGGTGTTTAAAAATTATATAGGCTGGTTTTATTATTTTTCTAAAGAAACATTTATGGAGTAACTTCTATTTCTTAAATGTGTCAATGACTGTATTTTCCATCTTACAAAAGAAGCACATTAATACACCCCATGTCTGTTGTTTTGTCCACTTCCCATTGTATTACTAATGCCTGGAATATTATTTTTGGTAACACAGAGGAACTTTCTGTTTCTTCTCTCCCTCCTTCTCCCTCCCTTCCTTCCTTCCTTCCATGTACTACAATATATTTATTTAAAATTATTCAGTTTTCTATATTAATACTGTACTTCAGAAAGCACTTATTTTGTCCAATTCATCGTTTATCTGTGAGGTATGGGCAACCTCAGGAGTCTAGTTTATTTGGTCTGGGATGGAATATTGACTCTTTGATCTTGGAGAAAGGCCATAGGCCAGACCATAGTCTAGGCTAGTTCAAGATGTGTAGATGTGGGGCTGGTAAGATATGGGGCATTCAGGCACCACCAACCAAAGTTAATACTTCATTTTGCAGCAACTCAACAAGAAACAAGTGTCAGGATTTCACCCCCGGTTCCTCAAGGAGTATAATATAGGGAGAAGGCAATTTTACAAGATCCTACTCCACAAACCCTGGGGGTTGGATTGGGAGCAGTAAAGGACTTAATGCCCACTTACTTTCACCTCATCCAATGATATTCTTGCCCACATAGATACCCATAGCAGTGGTTTGAGGGAAGGGGATAGGCAATGATTGTCCAAAGGTAAAGAAGTGAGGGAGGGTGGGGTGAAGAGAGATGAACAGAATTTAAATTGTCCTTCCATTGTTGCCTCTAGTTTTGTTCTGCCCTAAGCTGTAACTACAAACTCCTCACACAGAGAAGTATAAAATACTGCTGCTGCTGTTGTCAGATATTGGATTTTGTCTTTCCTTATTGTCCTCTCATCATCATGTTTAGAAGTGGTAACTAGCAACTCATGCAAGTTGTACATCTTGTTGAACACATGAATTTTTATGGGGGGGGATGGTGAATTTGTGTATGCATTCAATATGCATTGCTTATGTGAATCTTTCTATTCAGTGGTTTACAATTTTTCCTATAATTCATTTTCCTCTTTTAAATTGTTCACTTATTTTTTTATTTTGTTATTTTATGATTTTACATATATAGACTTCATAGCTAAACAATACTGTAGAGTTGCAAATCTGTTTATTTAACAATGAGAAAATCTCCATTTACAATGAGAATAGGTATTCTGAAATCTGACCTTATAAAATAGTCCTTTGAAAAGACACTTAAATGAAGTGTGAAAATGTCAAGCATTAGCTAGTAAATCTTTGAAGTGTTCCCTTTATGTGCAATTTTTAAATGCATGGATAATTCACAAATATAAAACTTAGAATAAATAACATATGGTGAGACTTCTGCAATCTCATCCAAAACTTTGTTCTTTTGTGAATACAATTGAATGCTGCTAAATATTACCTCTTTTATAGCCTAAGTAATCTCCACACGTTATTTTAGTGGATTAAACCCCTTATCATCTTTTTCAAACTAAAGCAATATACCAAAGGAAAATTGGTGTGTTCGTTTCTACGCACATTCTTGTTTACATGAAAACATCAGTATAAGTACGTGGCCTTATGTTAGAAGTGCCAAGGCAGCAAAGTCTTTAAGACAACTAATTACTTGTTTAAATTCCAGTTAATTTTATTGATTCCCTGAACCATCCCCCTCCAAGAAAGCAAGTTGCTTTGTTCTAAGAAACACTGGCTGTACTGTCCATTGGCTCCATTTCTCTCTGTGCCCCTTTTGCACCCTACCTCCCCTTTATTCTCTTCTTCCTTCTCAACCTGCTTTTCCTTTTTGTTTTTGCCATTTCTTCCACCATCTGTTTCCTTCTTTTTTCTCATACTTTTCCCTCTTTCTTTCTCTTTTGTTATCAAGTAGTAGTGGTACCATTTCTCAAACAAGTACCAATGATGGTTGTATCCAATATTCATTCATTAAATACTTTCCATGCGTTGGGATTCTACTATGTTCTGAATGTTTTTGTCCTCCCAAAATTTATATATTAAATCCTAATCCCCCAGGTGATAGTATTGGGTAGTAGGCCCTTTGGGAAGTGATAAGGTCCTGAGGGCAGAGCCCTCATAAATAGGATTAGTACCCTTATAAAAGAGACACCAGAGAGATCTCTTGCCCCTTCCATCATGTGAGGACACTGGGGGAAAGCACCATCTGGTGAGGAAGCAGGCCCTCATCAGACACTAAATCTGCTGGCACCTTCATCTTAGACTTTGCAGCCTCTGGAACTATGAGAAATAAACTGCTATTGTTTATAAGCCACCCTGTCTATGATATTTTGTTATAGCAGCTCCAACAAACTAAGACAGATTTGACAGAAATTGGCTTGCAATTCCCTTAAAATTATGCTGACAACTTTGAAATTAGATTAAAATGAATAGACTAAGGATTTTAGATTAATAAAGGTAGATTTTAAAAACTCTAGAGTTTGGGCTCCCCTGGTGGTGCAGTGGTTGGGAGTACGCCTGCCGATGCAGGGGACGTGGGTTCGTGCCCCGGTCCAGGAAGATCCCACATGCCGCGGAGCGGCTGGGCCCGTGAGCCATGGCCGGTGAGCCTGTGCGTCCGGAGCCTGTTCTCCGCAACGGGAGAAGCCACAACAGTGAGAGGCCCGCGTACCGCAAAACAAAACAAAACAAAACAAAAAAACTCTAGAGTTGTGTATATATACTTGGAATAAAGTGTATATTCTATGTATACTTTGTTCCTATGTTGATTTAGGTGTTTTACTAAAAATGGAGCAAGTATACAATAGTGCAATTTTAAGTATTTAAAAGAGAATTGAAAATTAAATAACATTAAAATTGTCCATAAACTTCTTTAATGAATTGTTACTCTTCAAATATTCTGGCTGTATTCCTTCCTTTGCATTAGAACACCAACCAAAAAATGTATGGTACTTCATAATAAACTCAGTAGATCTTGTCATATACAACAGGGACATTTAGAAGTACCTGAAAATTGTCTTTTTGGATTATTACATTCTGTATTAAATTGTTTTACAACAGATTAGTAACATTAGACTGACCTAAAGTAGGTTGATCTAAGAATAAATGGAAGTTGCAAAATTTGCTTTGCTCAGCATTTTCAAAAAGAATTAAAACATGTAAAAATTTTTGGACTATAATTTCCAGAATCAAATTGGAAATAGATTAAATTTCACTTTATAGATCCAAAAAGAAGTGAAATGTATAAAATCATTTACATTTTAAATCGCAAGAATCCTGGGCCAAGTGAAGAAAAAAGGTGAAGTGAACATACTTTTGGCTTTGGGTACAATATAATAAAAAACCAAAACACCTTAGAGAGCTTATAAGATTTCTTGAGCAGAAAGTAATTTTTTTTTTCCTGGAGTTTATAATGTCCTGGAGAATGGTAGACCAGACAAATAGCCAGAGGTCAGATTATGAAGAACCAAATGAATAATGCTAAAAAGTTTTAAAGTTATCTTCAATTTGCAAGACCCAGTGAGACATGATCTGATTTTATTTTTAAAAGATCAGTTTGGCTGCAATATGGAGCATATATTAAGTGAAGCAAAACTGGAGGAGAGTGTACTATTAAAAGGTTATTGCAAGATTCTGGAGGAAAAAAAAATGAGGGCCCGGAGTAAATACTGGCAGTTAATGGAGAAGAATAGACACATTTGAAGGTTATTTAGGAAGAGAATTTCTTGGGCTTGTGATGGAAGAACTTGGGAAGCGAAGCATTCAGGATGACTCCTAGGGTTTTTATTGGGAGACTTTTTAGATAATTATACCTTTTTCTGGTTTAGGGAATCCAAAGAGAAAGAAAAATTTTAGAAGATGATAAGTTTTGCTTAGAATATGGTGAGATTGTGATGCATGCGTCTATTTAAGTAGACGTGCCTAGTAGGTGATTTGACGTATGGGATAGACGTTGTTCAAAGAAGTTGCATAATTTTTTACTAATGAAAGGAATGAAAAGGTTAGATGTGATATTACCTTTCATAATTTTGATTTGCTGTATCATAGCTTTTATTAATATTCAATTCCACTTCAGTTACGTGTATCTAATATGTATATATGTCTCGTTAATAAGCAAATATTAACTTGAGATAACAATGTTCACTAATCTAGGCAGTATTTTTTTTAAATATAAATTCAATTCTGTGAACATTGCTAAAAAACTATCATACATATTAATTTCTAGTGTCATTTTTCTGGTTATACCCTTTGGAATACAATTTAGCAATATGTAGCATGATCCATAAAGATATCCATACTATTTGATTAATTCTATTTCTACAATTTATCCTAAAAAATAATGCAAGATAAAGAGATAGGTACAAAAATGTTCTGCATGCTTCTAAAATTAGTCTAAATATCCTCCAGTTTTAACAAATAATGAAATGTAAGCAAAATGTAATAATATGCCCATTAAAAATTTACATGAAAGAATGAAGAATGAAATTAAAAGAAGTTCCATTACACCTTGAATCTTAGATTTTTCTTTTTACTCAGAAAATTGTTCACCAACTGGATTTCATTTCCTTTTTCATGGGACTAATTATACAACTTGATTTAAACCCCCCCAAAATATTTACATATCAAAATCATAAACTTATTTATTTTTCCAATATTGATAGTAAACTTGTAGAAAAGAATGGATGACTTACTGTAATTGTGGAATAATGTAACTGTATCCAACAATGTAAATATTAATAATAAACAAAACTTGAAAATGGAATGAGAAGGAGAGGCAAAGGAAGGATAGGCATACTAATGCATTCCTGATACCTTTCATGATATAGAACTACTAGATACTATCTAAATTTGACATGTCAAGAGATAGAGGTTTAGATGTACACTTAAAATATTAGTGAGTATTAGAAGAATTAATTAAAAACAATGTTAATCATATAGCCAATGAAAATTGAAAGGTTAAAGAGAAAATAGAGGATAATGAAAGTATGTTAATTTCTCATAATTTTCATTGAGGGGTCAGTGGTGTCTATGTGTGATGAATCAAGAAATAGAGGAAATTACATTTTAAATTATTGTTGGAACCTCGAGAATAAATTTAAAAAAGAGTTAAGATTGTTCAAATCTGTCAGCTGGACCAGGGTGAGAGAAGAATATTTTCCCTTTTAATTTTATACACTTTTATATGCTTTGGGTGGGGACATTTGAAAACAGTACATTTATAATATATTGTCTAATGTTTTAAATAGTTGCTCTTAACATTATTTGACATTGAAATATTTGTTGTATATAAGAAAACATGAGTACAAAATAATACATAGTCACTATGATTGAAAATAGATATGCATAGCAGCCAACATGCAAGTAATACATATACACAGAAAGTAATTATATATCTTTTATTATTAAGATTTCATTTGATTTCTTAATTCTTAATATTTAAATGAAAACTTTAAATATACATTTTTAAAATAGTAAACAAAACTGGACTTGAAGACTGCTACTTATGATCTTAACACTATTTATTGAGTTTTTGGAAATAATTTCTTTGGGATTAGTTTTCTCTTTTCCTTGCCTTTTGATTTTGGCTTTCTCTTTTCCTTGACTAGGTCTCTTTTGAGTATAAATGTCAGAAAGACAATTTACAATTTACAATTACCGTAAACTAAAATGGGAATTTATTAAAGGACTACCAGGGTGGCTCATGAAACCAAAGTGAAGAATGAGGCTGGGCCCCAGGAGCAATTATAATTACATTTCAGATGATAGTATCTTTCATTCTCTACACTCATCTTTGCTGTTCTTTGATTTTCTTCTTTTGTCTTCTTTTTTTTTTTTCCACAGAACAACTTTTGTTATTTCTCCTGTCTGCACCACAATAAACTTGACCACTGCTAGCTCTCAAACCTTACTACTTTTGATCTAAGCAACACATGAAAGATTAACTCATTTTTCTTACTTCTTGTATCAAAATTGCTAGAGAAGGCAAATTGCCTTGCAAATCAGTGAACAATAACAGTGATCATATTGTGCTACTTGGTAGTTCTGGCAGTATCCATGTGAGGAGAGCAACAAGAAGTACTGGTTAGAAAAGATGGGTGTCTGCTACCATGTGCAAATTGAATGCATTCATGTAAAGATTCTTTGTGTCCTTTGCAGTTCCTAGTGCTATTTATAGCATTCAACAACCTAACCCTCTCTTACAACTCATATCACCCCACATACATGCTTGGATGTCTCAGTTGCCTCACTTTTTAGTGTGTTTAATGTGTCTGATTCACTCTTTCTCAATTTATCCTGCTTTGATCTCCCATTCAGTCCTTTTTCCAGTGGAACCCACTTCTTCTGCAGTGTTCCCCATATTGGAAATGCCACCACCATTCAGCCTCCCAGTGTGCTCAGAACAGAAACTTGGGAGTCATTCTTGACTTTTCTTTCCTTAACCTACCTATACAATAAATTGCTAGCTTTCAAATCTAGCTCTTATTTTGAGCCTGGAAAATATATAGGACACTATCCCTCTTGCCAAAACATTTCTTCTAGACTCTTATATTCCAAATTCTCTTCTTCTCATATCTTCCCTACCATCCCCTTCCATTTTCTTCATATAGCAGCCAGACTAAGGTTGGCTAAGTACGACTGAATCATACTTAAAACATTTCTGTGGTTTTCCACTGAACTTAACATAAAAGCCAGTGCATAGTAGAGCCTACAATCATCTGATGATGAAAAGCCTCTTGCTCATTAAGTTCTAGGCACACTGTACTTCTTTGGTTTCTCTGAAAAAAAAAAAATGCATGTACTTCTCCCCATCACACACACACTCCTTAAGCTTTTTCCAATGTCTTTCTGAAGCAGTCCCCTACTTACTGACTGGATGTGTCCTTGTCCTGCAGGTTTAACCCAAAGTGCCATTTTTTCAGTAAGGTCCGCTATATCTTCACATGTTAAGTAAAGAGCATCCTTCATGTTATTCTCTCTAACAGTTCATTGCTTCCCTTTATATCACTTAGCAAAACCTGTAATTTTATACCTACTGGTATGTTTCCTTATTGAAGCCTGTCCTCCCTGTGAACTATAAGCAGTGAAAGAGCATGGATAACAATGTTTTTTTACCACTCCCTCTGTAATGAGAAAATTGTGTTCAGTGCTCTGTACACACCACTCTTTTTCTAGCTTTCTCCTTATTTTACTTATTAAAGTAACATTGGTTTATAACATTATGTAAGTTTCACATGTACAATGATATAGTTTGACTTCTGTAAACACTATAATATGCTCACCACCAGAAGTTTGGTTTTCATCCGTCACCAGACAGTTGACCCCCTTTACCCATTTTGTCCTCCCCCACCCTTCTGATCTGGTAACCACTACTCTGTTCCCTGTGTCTACGTGTTTGTTTTTGATTGGTTTGATTTGTTGATTGGCTTACTTTTTATTGAAGTATATATATATATATATTTATATCTATTCTTTTTTTTTTTTTGGCGGTACGTGGGCCTCTCACTGTTGTGGCCTCTCCCGTTGCGGAGCACAGGCTCCGAACGCGCAGGCTCAGCGGCCGTGGCTCACGGGCCCAGCCGCTCTGTGGCATGTGGGATCTTCCCGGACCGGGGCATGAACCCGTGTCCCCTGCATCGGCAGGCGGACTCTCAACCACTGCGCCACCAGGGAAGCCCTATATCTATTCTTTTTTATTCTTTTCCATTAGAGGTTATTACAAGATATTGATTATAGTTCCCTATACTATATCGTAGGTCCTTGTTGTTTATCTATTTTACATATAGTAGTTTGTATCTGTTAATCCCAAATTCGCAATTTATCCGTCCCCCCTCTTTTCCCTTTGGTAACTTAAGTTTGTCTTCTATGTCTATGAGTCTATTTCTGTTTTGGAAATAAGTTCTTTTGTATTCATTTTTTTAGACTTCTCATAAAAGTGATATTATGTGATATTTGTCTGTCTCTTTCTGACTTCAATTAGTATGATAATCTCTAGGTCTATCCATGTTGCTGCAAATGGCATTATTTCATTCTTTTTTATGGCTGAGTAACGTTCCATTGTATTTATATGCCACATTTTCTTTATTCATCTGTTGATGGACATTTGGTTGCTTCCATGTCTTGGCTGTTGTAAATAGTGCTGCAATGAAAATTTGGGGTGCATGTATCTTTTTGAATTATGGTTTTCTCTGGATATATGCCCAGGAGTAGGATTGCTGAATCATATGGTAACCCTGTTCTTAGTTTTATGAGTAACCTCCATATTGTTCTCCATAGTGGCTGCACCTATTTACATTCCCACAAATGTAGGAGGGTTCCTTTTTCTCCACACCCTCTCCAGCACTTATTATTTGTAGATTTTTTGATGATGGTGATTCTGACTGGTATGAGATGGTATCTCTCTGTAGTTTCGATTTGCATTTCTCTAATAATTAGCAATATTGAGCATCTTTTCATGTGCCTATTGGTCATCTCTGTGTCTTCTTTGGAGAAATGTCTATTTAGGTCTTCTGCCCATTTTTTGATTGGGTTGTCTGTTTTTTTGATATGGAGCTGTATAAGCTGTATATTTTTAAATTCCTGGTTGGGCACATCAGTTGCAAGTATTTTATCCCATTCCATAGGTTGTCTTTTCATTTTGTTTGTGGTTTCCTTTGCTGTGCAAAAGCTTTAATTAGTTAGTAGAAGGAAAGATCATAAAGATCAGGGCAGAAATAAATGAAGAGTAGACCAAAAAAACAATAGAAAAGATCAATGTAACTTAAAGCTGGTTCTTTGAAAAGATAAACAAAATTGATAATGAGCCTTTAGCCAGACTCATCAAGAAAAAAAAGGGAGAGGGCCTAAATTAATAGTATCAGAAATGAAAAAGAAGTTACAGTGGACACCACAGAAATACAGAGGGTCATAAGAGACTACAAACAACTCTATGCCAATAAAATGGACAACCTAGGAGAAATGGAAAAATTCTTAAGTACAATCTCCCAAGACTAAACCAGGTAGAAACAGAAATATGAACAGACTAATTGCCAGTACTGAAATTGAATCAGTGATTTTAAAGCTCCCAACAAACAAAAGTTCAGGACCTGAATGGTTTCACAGGTGAATTCTATAAAAATATTTACGGAAGACTTAACACCTGTCCTTCTGAAAATATTCTAAAATATTGCAGAGGAAGGAACACTTCTGAACTCATTGTATGAGGCCACTATCACCCTGATACCGAAACCAAAGATATCACAAAAAAAGATTAGTTCAGTGTCACTGATGAACGTAAATGCAAAAATCCTCACCAAAATACTAGCAAACTGAATCGAACAGTACATTAAAAGGATCATACACCATGATCAAGTAGGATTTATCCCAGGGAAGCAAGGATTTTTCAGTATTCGCGAGTCAATCAGTGTGATTCACCATGTTAACAAATTGAACATTAAAAACCATGTGATCATCTCAATGATTCAGAAAAAGCTTTTGATTAAATTCATATCCATTTATGATAAAAATTCTCCATGATGTGGGCATAGAGGGAACATACCTCAATATAATAAAGGCATATATAATATATATGACAAATCCACAGCGAACATTATACTTAATGATGGAAAGCTGAAAGCATTCCCTGTGAGATCAGGAACAAGAGAAGGATGCCCACTCTTGCCACTTTTATTCAACATTGCCTTGGCTAGAACTTCCAAAACTATCAGAGAAGAAAAAGAAATAAAAGGATTCCAAATTGGAAAGGAAGAAGTAAAACTGTTTTGCCAGTGACATGATACTATACATAGCAAATCCTAAAGACACTACCAGAAAGCTACTAGACTTCATCAATGAATTCAGTAAAGTTGCAGGATACAAAATTAATATACAGAAATCTGTTGCATTTCTATATACTGACAGCAAAATATCAGAAAGAAAAATTAAGGAAACATTTCCATTTACCATCACATCAAAAAGAATAAAATATTTAGGAATACACCTACCTAAGGAGGCAAAAGACCTGTACTCTGAAAACTATAAGGTACTGATGAAATAAACTGAAGATGACACAAACAGATGGAAAGATATAACATGTTATTGGATTGGAAGAATCAATACTGCCAAAATGACTATACTACACAAGGCAATCTACAGATCTAATGCAATCCCTGTCACATTACCAACGGTATTTTTCACAGAACTACAAAAAAATTTTTTTTAATTTGTTTGGAAAGACAAAAGGTCCTGAATAGCCAAAACAACCTTCAGAAAGAATAATGGAGCTGGAGGAATTGGGCTCCCTGATGTCAGACTATACTACGAAGCTATAGTATTCAAAAGAGTATAGTACTGGCACAAAAAAGACAGAAAGATCAGTGGACCAGTATAGAAAGCCCAGAAGTAAACCCAGGCACTTACAGTTAATTAATCTATCACAAAAGAGGCAAGAATATAGAATGGAGAAAAGACAGTCTCTTCAATAAGTTGTGCTGGGAAAACTGGACCAGCTACATGTAAAAGAATGAAATTTAAATGTTCTCAAATACCATATACAAAAATCAACTCAAAATGCATTAAAGACCAGATACTGTAAAACTCTTAGAGGAGAACATAGGTGGAACACTCTTTGACATAAATTGCAGTAATATTTTCTTGGACCTGTCTCCTATTGTAATGGAAACATACTACTCTCAATAGAGCCCTCACCCCTTCCATCAGCTGTACAGCTAGCAAAGTGGTGTCTTACTCAGGAGCTGGGCTCTAAAATGGCTCATAGTGAACAATTAGCCAAAAATTTTTTAGAAATACTTTTAATTGTAAATATACAAAATGATACAATATATATTAAAATTCATTTTTTGTATCTCTAATTATAGAGAAAAAGAATGAACTCAGTTTAATTTGTATAGTTAAATATGCTATAATTACTGATGGATGAACTAATAAATTATAGATATTCATTAAATATTTGTTCAGATCAATTAAAGCCCAGCTTTAAATGTCTTTGTGTACCGTTTCTGTTGACAAGATGAATAAACAGACATCCAAAGCAACTAAGCAGTTGGTGTAGTCACACATAATCCCTTCAGATTCTGTTTTAGTTGATTTTGCTGTTCACATATACATTTGTGGGATTATATTTTATTTTTACTTTTGCTTATGCGTGTGCTGAAGGCAATTTAAAGGACAACACATTTTATGGCATTCAGAATTTCTTGAGTTTGCCAGTAAAGTTTGATCTGTGTGTATCTGGTGAAGTTTGATTCATGACGTCTATTGTTTCTTAGCTGATTGTCAACCTGTAATGCTGTGCTGACTCTGCAAGTCCTTGGTGATCATTTTCTTGTCTCCCTTATGCTTGTCCTTCTGGAATGCTGTCATCAGCATATTGCTGTTAATGAATGACTACCTTGAGGAGTTTTGTGTCATTTCTCAGTTCATTATAAGAATTCTTATATACATTAAAATTAAAGCAATACCATAAAATAAAATGCTCAAAATCCCCTTTTTGAAGAAAAGTGACTCTTCTTCAAACCAGCAATCTGATTTTTAAACCATAATGATAAAATAGGCAGGGCATTATATCCTGACCTTCCTAAATAAAAATATCAAACCAGAAAAAGCTAGAGGAATCTTTGCCATGCTTTCAAAGATGTCAATCTAAATATTGCAGCCAGTCAGGTTTCTTTTGATAGCTTTTCTTTTAATAGGAAAAAATTTCAAGGTTGTATTAAGGTTCTATGGTTGTTATATTGGTCAACACTATTAAAACTCTCCTAGAACTTCCCAGTAACTATATTAAAACTCTATTCTTACAGATTGATTCTGTGTGTGTGTGTGTGTGTGTGTGTGTGCACGCATGTGTGAGAGGGAGGCTTAAAAGGGGCAATAAACAACATCCTTCTTTTCCCTCCTAAATTCAGAATTAATTGCAAAATAGAAGATTCAGAGAGATTGAATTATCATATAATACAATCCAAACCTGGCTTGGAATGCAGCCGTGTAAGCATCCAGTACATTCTTACCTGAACTGAAGTGCCCCACTGGAGTTGCTGACCAAAATGGAAAATTGCAGACCTGTCCCACAGGGCCAGAATCTGTAAGCTTATGTCTGGACAAGCTGAGATTTAATCCGGTGGACAGGCCATGACAGTAAGAAGGAGAGCTTGTTTGTCTATCCCAAGGTCATCTACCAGTTTATGAATGCAAAGAAGTGAGTGAGAGGTAGGGAAAAGAAACCAGAAGAGTATTTCTATCCGAAGTGCCCTCATGCAGATGTGGGCTAGGGCAGTGTGGAGGGTCCCATGGCAATTAGAAAGTGGGTGTTACAGACTGGGATTGTCATTAATGAGCGAATGTTTGGGACTTGAAGTATCAAAAATATTCTTCTGGGCCTGATTTCCTATAGAATACATTTCTACATTCATTATTTTTTCCCTAATTTACCATTATTGGAGGAATCACCTCATTAATTTCTCACGCACAATATAAAATTCAGGCAAGAGTAAGGATGGAGTACATCAGGTTTTCTTGGAAAAAAAAATCCTAATCTATTCACGAAAATATTTCTTACCTGATGTTGCAGCATCAAATCCTCAGACACATGTTTGATTTGTACCTATTATTTCTTTTTTTTTTTTTTTTTTGGCTACACCACGTGGCACGCAGGATCTTAGCTCCCCAATCAGGGCTCGAACCTGCACCTCCTGCAGGGGAAGCACAGTGTCTTAACCACTGGACCACTAGGGAAGTCCTGTACCTATTCTTTAATGTCCTCAGTTTTGTCTTTCTGCTTCCTTTCCTCTTACCCCATTTTTTTCTCTTAAGAAATTTATACAGCCTAGAAATACTAGAATAACCCCTTAGTTCATCTATCATTTCCAGTCTTTCCCCACTTAAATTTATATACCATGCAAATGCCAGAATTTTTACTGGACTTGTCATGTCACTAATATTAAATTTCCTATAGCAAGTGGTTCTGCAGTATGTCAAGCTCACCAGCTGGTCTCCGATGAATCCTCTCAAACCTCATGCCTCATCTCTCATTCACCTACTCCTTCATTTATTAAAAAAAAGTATTGAACACCTAGAATGTGCCGAAAACTACATTAGACAGTGTGATGTCAATATGGCTCTAAATAGACATGATCCTTGCTATGAGGAACTTACATCCTAATGCAGAAGACAGACCCAAAACAGGCACACAGCCAAATAAAAGAAGTAATTGAAATGAAAATTTAGTATATATTAAAAAAGAAAAGAGATTAAAAGCATTACGTGGAGATGGGAGTCTACCTTAAATAGGATATCTCTAAGGCAGTAATAACACCTAGTATAAAGAACATTCCAGGTGGAGGAAATAGCATGTTAAAAATTCAAGTGTGAAAAATCTTGGTTCACTCAAGCAACTGAAAGATGAGTATGAGTCACTTTTCAAGAAAACTGGTATGAGATGAAGTTAGAATAATAACTAAGGGCCAGGAGAGGCAGAAGCTGTACATCATGGTAAAGGTTTACTCTTTGTTATGTAGACCAGAACTGCTTGATAGAAATATAAAACATGCAACAAATGGTAATCATTTATATAATTTAATATTTCAAATACAGTTTGACTACTATGCTGTTACTTGCAGATAAGATGGAGTGGAGAAAGTATGGGTGAAGACAGGAATACCAATTAGGAGGCTATATTAGTCTCCTTTGGCTGCTGTAACAAAGTACCATAAATTGCCTGACTTAAAACAAAAAAAACCCAATGAACAGAACTTTATTCTCTTTCAGTTTGTCTTAATATCAAGGTGTCAGCAAGACCATGTTTCCTCCGAAAGCTCTAGGGAAGAATACTTCCTCATCTCTTCTAGCTTCTAGTGATTGCTGGCAATCATTGTGTTTGCCTGGTTACAGATACATCATTCTGATCTCTGCGTCTGTCTTCATATGGCTTTCTCTCCTGTGTCCAAATGTCTCTCTTCTTATAAGGGCACCAGTCACATTGTATTTATTACCCATCTTAATCCAGTACAATCTCATTTTAATTTGATTACATCTTCAAAGATCCTATTTCCAAAAAAGGTCACATTCACAAGATCCAGGTAGACATGAATTTGGGGAGAACACTGTTCAACACAATACAGAGGCTAGAAGTAAAAGATAGTGGTGGCTTGTGCACACCTGGCACACATGTATGCTCTATTCCCTTGCTCACCCCCAGGTAGTGGCAGTAAATATAAAAGGAAGAAGTGACTGTGAAATAAAATTTTAATTAACAGGTATCTTGAATGTGAAGGGGCCAAGCCCAAACAACCTGGGTGGTATTTCTCAGTCACAGCTTCTCTCATGTCTTTTCTGATCCGTCACTAAATGCCTACTGTTTTAACAGAGGAAATTCATGCCCCTAGCTTCTAAAAGATCTAGCTCTAAGGCATCTCCTTCAAATCCCTTTTTATATGTCTTTTAAAATTAGCTCCACCTTACTGAGAAGAGTACGAAATCAGAAGAAATTGATTAGTCTGTTAAAAGCACCAAAGAAATGAAACATATATTTGTTTAATCTACCATTACTTAAACTATGCCGGTATTTATATATAGTATAATGTGCTTTTTGAAAAAAAAAATCTGAAAACTGGAAGAGTATTGTTAGAATTGAAACAGAAAACATCATTCAGTTCTAGTTGAGAAGAGTCTGTATGCTTTACATCTAGAATGTTGTGTGCAGTTAACTGGGTACAATATCTCCACCAATTTCAATTGCCAAAGTTGTAGAAATTCTCAGTTTACATTTTTGATCCATCTATTTTTCTTGTGACCTAAACTCTTTTTAAATCTAGGTATATGTTCAGTTTGTACAATCTTTTATGGGTAATGAGCTCAATACATTTAAAATATGCTGTGTAATGGTATGTCCTCTGATTTCTTTAAAAAAATCACCTCCATTGCAGTTTGAAGTGGTGGGTTATGGAGATGTCAAGCAATTTCCAATGAGTCTGGTATCATAAAATAGGATGAAAATAAATGTTATCCAGATGTTTGTTTTATTGCTTTACTGACATTTCCTCTGTTTGTCTTTATATTTTTGACCCATTTTTCAAATATTTAAACATGAAATAAACCCCTTAACCCTTTGCCCTTTTCTACAACTTTTTCAGACTTTTCCTGAGGTAGGGTAACCAAAAACCAGACACATCTAGTAACAAGTCAGCTGCTAACATTTGTGAGACTCAGGGCAAGAGCACAGAAGGGGAATCACAGCATGTAAATCTAAAGATTTAAGTTATAAATCAAGCTTTAAACACTGTTCAATAAAATATGTTCTAGCTTTGCGTCTTTTTTTAAAGATTTTTTTTGATGTGGATGATTTTTAAAGTCTATTGAATTTGTTACAGTATTGCTTCTGCTTTATATTTTGGTTTTTTTGGCTGCGAGGCATGTAGGATCTTAGCTTCCCGACCAGGGATCGAACCCACACCTCCTGCATTGGAAGGTGAAGTCTTAACCACTGGACTGCCAGGGAAGTCCCCCTAGCCTTGTGTCTTGATCAATATACTTTGCTAATGACTTGGAAAGCTGTGATCAAATTATAGATTTTTTTGGACTCCTTAGCATTTTGTGCAGGAACTTGGCAATGTGGAGAACCTGGCCCTTTACTACCCTAGATTGTGCCCCTTAGCGCCTCATGAACACATATGTGATGAACCCAGCTGTCCCATGGCCCTATCTCGGGTGACCCTCAGGAGGAATGACCTGGGTCATATCTTAAACCAGGCAATGAATTCCAGGGTTTTGGAGTATGGTTAGAAGGGAAAATGTGCCTTTGATTGTGGCATTTCCCTTATCCCTAGAGAATCCTCTCCTCATGGGCAGAGACATGGTGAGTGGATGGCCAGAATGGGTCCTGTAATACAAATGTCTCTTACGTAAGTTGAAGCACAATAGTGACCAGTGCAGCTGTTAAGTTATACAGCTAATGCTATCACACTTTTAATTTAAATTCTAGTGTTTGTAGTTGAAACTGGGTAATGAGGGCATAGGGATTCTTTGTGTTACTGTCCATATGATTTGTTATATGTTAGCAATTTTCCATAACAAAAAAATGAGAAAATATTAATACATTTTAATATCTTCTTGACAGTTCCAAGCAATTTTATGTTCTATGTGAGGAAGTTTGATTTGCTTGGTCACTGTCGTACTTGTTTATAATTCTACTGATGTCTTTAGTGATATGCCCTCATTAATGGTGGGTGAAAATAATCAATGTGCTCTGTAATGTTGCTTTTTCTTTCCTGAGTTCATCCTTGGATTGGCACCATTAAGAACTTCCAATAATTTTCCCTTTGTTTTTATTCTTTATATTTAAATAATCTTATATTATTGACACTGAAGTCCTTTATAAGATGATGCTCAAATTCTTTTTCATCCACCCAATATCTAGTTGAAACTTGACTCAGAACACTGAATTTTCTTGTGTTGAATTACACTGCTTTTAAATTTTTAAAGTTAACTTTTCTCCTCTTATAGAGCGTCAATCTTTCAATACTATTTCTTTCCATAAACTTAATCTTTAAATCCATGATTTAGAATCTAAATTTAGGATTATACTCTTTTAAGCAATCTTTGTATACTTTTTATATGTTTAAGGTATTCCTTTTTCTAATTCTAATCTACTCTTTGCAAGACTTTTGCAAACTTCGGATAATAACAGCCTCAGGTATGTGTTCATATAGTGGTGCTGTATTTGAAATCCCACTCTTCAGGTGGGACTTGATCCCAGCCACAGCTCAGAGTGGGACCTGAACCCAAAGTCTGCGTCTTGAACCCACCTGCACCTCAGATTGGGATTTGAACCCATGATCCCTGACTTAAGAGGGGACTTGACCCACTGTCTTTTAATTGAAACTTCTCACCTGGTGTCAGGATTTACTGAAGCTCCGGTTCTTTTGTCTCACCACAGAAAGAATTCATTGTGAGGCAAAGCGGCAGGCAAAGAGTGAGCTTCTTAGCATAGGATGTTTGTGAGAGACGGAAGTGGGCTGGCAAGGGAGCACAGCAGCCCTGAGGACAAAGGGGGCTACATTTTTACAATCAAAGGAAAAGTAGGGCGGGGGGAAGACTACTTTCTTCCTCATTCTTGGGCAGACATCAAGACTTAAACCCTTAGTTCTCCTTTGGTCTTATATGGTGTAACTGGGACTGTGGTGATGCTATTTAAATCATATGCATATTAGCAAAACGGAGGTAACATATACTAAAATATGGTAGTTAATCAGGGTTTGGTATAATGTCGCATTTCACCTAGTTTTCTTCTTTCCACTTTCACCTATATTTCTGTCTTGGCTACATGCAGAAATGCTACTCTTCAAGCACTATTAACTTTCTGACTTCATGTTACAAGATTCAGAACCCATACCTATTGTCTCGTGTTTCAACTATCAGGATTTGTGGTTTGAGTGTGTCTGGTGCTTGAATGCACCTGGTCTTCCTTCAAGGTAGTGTGGATTGTTGCTAGGTTATGGTATTCTTTTCTTGAGTGGTCATTAGCTTACAACAGTTTCCCAAACTCCCTTAAAATTCCCTTTCTGTCCTTAGTCCCCTAGTAGGATTTCTAAACTGACTAATTATCCTACTCTATCCCTATCATAATCACTATTACATACATTTCTTATATCAACCTCTGTTAATTTTATTAATAAGAGTACATTTCCATTTTTCCCTATGTTAATTTATTTTTTTCTTAAATTTAATTTTTATTTTATATTGTAGTATAGTTGATTTACAATGTTGTGTAAGTTTCAGGTGTACAGCAAAGTGATTCAGTTATACACATACATATACCCATTTTATTTCAGATTCTTTTCCCATATAGGTTATTACAGAATATTGAGTAGAGTTCCCTGTGCTGTACAGTAGGTCCTTGTTGATTATCTATTTTATGTATAGTAGTGTGTATATGTTAATCCCAACCTCCTAATTTATCCGTCCTTCCTACTTTTCCCCTTTGGTAACCGTAAATTTTTTATTGAAGTCTGTGAGTCTGTTTCTGTTTTATAAAGAAGTTCATTTGTATCATTTTTTTTAGATTCCACATATAAGTGATATCATATGATATTTGTCTTTCTCTGTCCGACTTACTTTACTTAGTATGATAATCCCTAGGTCCACCCATGTTGCTTCATTCTTTTTATGGCTGAGTAATATTACAGTGTGTGTGTGTGTGTGTACCGTGTCTTCTTTGTCTATTTCTCAGTTGATGAACATTTAGGTTGCTTCCATGTCTTTGCTATTGTAAACAGTGCTGCAGTGAACATCATAGTGCATGGATATTTTCAAATTATGGTTTTCTCTGTATATGTGTCCAGGAATCAGATTGCTGGATCATATGGTAGTTCTATTTTTAGTTTTTTTAAGGAACCCCCATACCATTCTCCATAGTGGTTGTATAAATTTACATTCCCACCAACAGTGTAGGAGGGTTCCCTTTTCTCCACACCCTCTCCAGCATTTACTGTTTGTAGACTTTTCGATGATGGCCAATCTGACCAGTGTGAAGTGATTCCTCATTGTAGTTTTAATTTGCATTTCTCTAATTATTCGAGATGATGAGCATCTCTCTATGTGCTTTTAGGCCATCTCTATATCTTCTTTGGAGAAATGCCTATTTAGATCTTCCACCCAATTTTTAATTGTATTGTTTGTTTATTTGATATTGAGGTGCATGTACTGTTTGTAAATTTTGGAGATTAATCCTTGTCAGTTGCATCATTTGCAAATATTTTCTCCCATTCTGTGGGTTGTCTTTATGTTTTGCTTATGGTTTCCTTTACTGTGCAAAAGCTTTTCAGTTTAATTAGGTCCCATTTATTTATTTTCGTTTTTATTTTCATTAGGAGGTGAATCCAAAAAGATATTGCTGGAATTTATGTCAAAGCATGTTCTGCCTATGTTTTCCTTTAGGAGTTTTATAGTATCTTGTCTTACATTTAAGTCTTTAATCCATTTTGAGTTTATTTTTTTGTATGGTGTTAGAGAATGCTCTAATTTCATCCTTTTACACATAGCTGTTCAGTTTTCCCAGCATCATTTATTGAAGAGACTGTCTTTTCTCCATTGTATATTCTTGCCTCCTTTGTCATAGATTAATTGGCCATATGTGTGTGAATTTATGGGCTTTCTATCCTGTTCCATTGAATGTATAGTTTTGTTTTTGTGCTGGTACCATACTGTTCTGATTACTGTATCTTTGTAGTATACTCTGAAGTCAGGGAGCCTGATTCCCCCAGCTCTGTTCTTCTTTCTTTCGATTGCTTTAGCTATTCAGGATTTTGTGTTTCCATGCAAATTTTAATATTTTTTTGTTCCAGTTATGTGAAAAATGTCATTGGTAATTTGATAGGGATTGCATTTAATCTGTAGATTGCCTTGCGTAGTATAGTCATTTTGACAATATTGATTTTTCCAATCTAAGGACATGTTCTATCTTTCCATCTGTTGGTGTCATCTTCAGTTTCTTTCATCAGTTCCTTATAGTTTTTGGAGTACAGGTCTTTTGCCTCCTTAGGTAGGTTTATTCCTAAGTATTTTATTCTTTTTGATGTGATGGTTAATGGGATTGTTTCCTTAATTTCTATTTCTGATCTTTCATTGTTAGTGTATAGAAATAAAACAGATTTCTGTGTATTAATTTTGTATCCTGCAACTTTACCAAATTCATTGACCAGCTCTAGTAGTTTTCTGGTGGCATATTTGGGATTTTCTATGTATAGTATCATGTCATCTGCAAACAATGACAGCTTTACTACTTATTTTCCAGTTTGGATTCCTTTCATTTCTTTTTCTTCTCTGATTGCTGTGGCTAGGACTTCCAGAATTATGTTGAATAAAAGTGGTAAGAGTGAACATCCTTCTCTTTTTCCTGATCTCAGAGGGAATGCTTTCAGCTTTTCACCAATGAGTATGATGTTAGCTGTGGGTTTGTCATATATTGCTTTTATTATGTTGAGTTATATACCCACTATGCCCACTTTCTGGAGAGCTTTTTTTTTATCATAAATGGGTGTTGAATTTTATCAAAAGCTTTCTCTGGATCTATTGAGATGATCATATGTTTTTTCTTCAGTTTGTTAATCTGATGTATCACATTGATTGGTTTGCAGATATTGAAAAATCCTTGCATCCCTGGGATAAATCCCACTTGATCATAGTGTATGATCCTTCTAATGTATTGTTGGATTTGGTTTGCTAGTATTTTGTTGATGATTTTTGCATCTGTGTTTATCAGTGATGTTGGCATGTAAAATTGTGTGTGTGTGCGCATGTGTG
Organism: Monodon monoceros; assembly: GCF_005190385.1. Lineage (NCBI taxonomy): Eukaryota > Metazoa > Chordata > Mammalia > Artiodactyla > Monodontidae > Monodon > Monodon monoceros. The sequence goes on from NW_021703777.1 coordinate 9,968,083, forward strand.
GTATCTTTATCTGGTTTTGGTATCAGAGTGATGGTGGCCTCATAGAATGAGTTTGGGAGTGTTCCTTCCTTTGCAGTCTTTTGGAATAATTTGAGAAGGATAGGTGTTAACTCTTCTCTAAATGTTTGATAGAATTTGCCTGTGAAGCCATTTGGTCCTGGACTTTTCTTTGTTGGGAGTTTTTAAATCACTGATTCAATTTCAGTACTGACAATTGGTCTGTTCATATATTCTTTTTCTTCCTGGTTCAATCTTGGGAATTTGTACCTTTCTAAGAATTTGTCCATTTTCTAGGTTGTGTATTTTATTGACATAGAATTGCTTGTAGTAATCTCTTACGTTCCTTTGTATTTCTGTGTTGTCTGTTTTACCTTCTCCTTTTTTCATTTCTAATTTTATAGATTTGAGCCCTCAACCTTTTTTTCTTGATGAGACTGGTTAAAGGTTTATCAATTTTATTTATCTTTTCAAAGAACCATCTTTTAGTTACATTGATTTTTTTCTATTGTTTTCTTCATCTCTATTTCATTTATTTCTGCTCTGGTCTTTATAATTTCTTTCCTTCTACTAACTTTGGATTTTGTTTGTTCTTCTTTCTCTAGTTGGTTTAGGTATAAGGTTAGGTTATTTGAGATTTTTCTTGTTTCCTGAGGTAAGAGTCTATTCATATAAACTTCCCTCTTAGAACTGCTTTTGCTGCATCCTGTAGGTTTTGGATCTTCATGCTTTCTTTTTCATTTGTCTCTAGGTAATTTTTGATTTCCTCCTGGATTTCTTCAGTGATCCATCCATTGGTTGTTTAGTAACATACTATTTAACCTCCACATGTTTTTGTTTTTTTACAGTTTTTTTCCTGTAATTGATTTCTAATCTCATAGCACTGTGGTCAGAAAAGATGCTTGATATGATTTCAGTTTTCTTAAATTTACCAAGTATTCTGCTTTCAGATGGAAAATTCTATAAATATCAGTTAAGTCCATGTGGTCTAATCTGTCCTTCAAGTCCTGTGTTTTTTTATTCATTTTCTATCTGGATAATCTGTCCATTGATGTAAGTAGGGTGTTAAAGTCCCCTACTATTATTGTGTTACTGTCAGTTTCTTCTTTTATCACTATTAGCATCACCTTATATATTGAGGTGCTCCTATGTTGGGTGCATACATATTTACAATTGTTATATCTTCTTCCTGGGTTGATCCCTTGATCATTATGTAGTGTCCTTCCTTGTCTCTTTTTACTGTCTTTAAAGTTTTTTTTGTCATATATGAGTAATCCTACTCCAGCTTTCTCTTGATTTCCATTTGCATGGAACACCCTTTTCCATCCCCTCACTTTCAGTCTGTATGTGTCTGTAGGTCTGAAGTGAGTCTCTTGTAGACAGCATATATACGGGTCTTTTGTATCATCCATTCAGCTGGTCTCTGTCTTTTGGTTGGAGCATTTAATCCATTTACATTTAAGTTAATTATTGATATGTATGTTCTTATTACCATTTTATTAATTGTTTTGGCTTTGTTTTTGTAGGTCTTTTTCTTCCCTTCCTCTTTTGTCCTCTTGTGATTTGATGACTATCTTTAGTGTTGTGTTCGGATTGCTTTTTCTTTTTTGTGTGTTTATCTATTGTAGATTTTTGGTTTGTGGTTCCCATGAGGTTTTGATATAGCAGTCTGTATATATACACAAAATCGTTTTAAGTTTCTGGTCTCGTAATTTCAAATGCATTTTCAGTATCCTGTATTTTTACTCTCCTCACAATTGCTGGTTTTGATATTATATTTCTTTGTGGATGAGCTCCTACCTTTATTGTATGTTTGCCTTTACTGGTGAGCTTTCCTATTTGTAATTTTCTTGTTTCTAGTTGTGGCCTTTTTTTTTTTCCATCTAGAGAATTTCCTTTAGCGATTGTTGTAAAGCTGGTTTGGTGGTGCTGATTCTCTTAGCTTTGGCTTGTCTGTAAAGTGTTTTGATTTCTCTGTCAAATCTGAAGTAGAGCCTTGCTGGGTAGAGTATTCTTGGTTGTAGGTTTTTCCTTTCATCCATTTAAATATATTGTACCACTCCCTTCTGGCCTGCCAAGTTTCTGCTGAAAAATCAGCTGATAACCTTATGGGGATTCCCTTGTATGCTAGTTTTTGCTTTTCTCTTGTTGCTTTTAATATTTTATCCTTGTGTTTAATTTTTTTCAGTTTGATTAATATGTGTCTCAGCATGTTCCTCCTTGGGTTCATCCTGTATGGGACTCTCTGAGCTTCCTAGGCCTGATTGTATGTTTCCTTTCCCATATAGGGAAGTTTTTTCCTATTAATCTCTTCAAATATTTTCCCAACCCCTTTCTCTCTTATCCTTTAGGACCCCTATAATGTGAATGTTGGTGAGTTTAATATTGTCCCAGAGGCTCATAGACTGCCTTCATTTCTTTTCATTCTTTTTTCTTTATTGTGTTCTGCAGAATAAAGCAGTGATTTCCACCAGTCTGTCTTCCAGCTCACTTATTTATTCTTCTGCCTCATTTCTACTATTGATTCCGTCTACTGTGTTCTTCATTTCAGTTATTGTATTGTTCATCTCTGTTTGTTCTTTAAATCTTCTAGCTCTTTGTTAAACATTTCATGTATCTTCTTGGACTGTGCCTCCAGTCTTTATCTGAAATCTGGGATTATCTTTACTATCATTACTCTGAATTCTTTTTCAGGAAGATTGCCTATCTCTACTTTACTTCATTGTTCTTGTGAGATTTTATCTTTTTCCTTCGTCTGGAATGTATTTTTCTGCCATCTTGTTTTGTCAAACTTTCTCTTTTTGTGGCCTCCATTCCTCAGGCTGCAGGATTGTAGCTCCTCTCACTTTTGTTGTCTGCCCCCTGGTGGGTGAGGTTGGTCCAGGGGCTTGTGCAGGCTTCCTGGTGGGAGGAACTGTTGCCTGCCCAGTGGTGGGTGGAGCTGGATCTTATCCCTCTGGTGGGTACAGCTATGTCAAGGGGTATGTTTGAGGCAGCTGTGGGATCAGGACAAATTTAGGCAGCCTGTCTGCTGAAGGGTGGAGCTGTGTTCCCACCCTGTTGGTTGTTTGGCCTCAGGCATACCAGCACTGGAGCCTGCAGACTGTTGGGTGAGGCCAGGTCTCAGTGCCAAAATGGTGACCTCCAGGAGAGTTCATGCCAATGAATATTCAGTGGGGCCTCTGCCACCAGTGTCCTTGCCCTCATGGTGAGTGGCAGTTGACCTTCACCTCCTCAGGAGACCCTTCAAGCCCTGCAGGTAGGTCTGGCCCAGGTCCTATGGAGTCACTGCTTTGCCCTGGGTCCCAGTGCACGTGAAACCTTGTGTGCACCCTCCAAGAGTGGATTTTCTGTTTCCCCCAGCCCTCTGGAGCTCCTGCACTCAAGCCCCACTGGCCTTCAAAGCCAAATGCTCTGGGGGCTCCTCCTCCCAATGCCAGACCCCCAGGCTGGAGAGCCTGATGTGGGGCTTAGAATTCTCACTCCTGTGGGAGAACCTCTGCAATATAATTATTTTCCAGTTCCTGGGTTGCCTGCCCAGGGGGTATAGGATTTGATTATATCACGAAAGCACCTCTGCCACTGTTAGATCGTGGCTTCTTCTTTGTCTTTGGATGTAGAATATCTATTTTGGTAGATTCATGTCTTTTTTGTTGATGGTTGTTCAGTAGTTAGTTGTGATTTCGGTGTTTGGGTGAGAGGAAGTGAGCTCAAGTCCCTCTACTCCACCATCTTGTCTGTACCCTCAAGGGTATGTTTCCTCTTGTCATAGATTATAAATCTAACTACTGCAAGTAGGCCTGTTCTGTTTATTAAAAAATTATCTGCTTTTTGTCTTGAATCTCACAAACTTCTTTATAGGTAATTAAAATAATTTAAAATAAACAAGTTATTTCTTAGGATTATTTAATATTTTCTTTTCAGCTTGTTTACTGCACTTCATTTGACATTCGTAGTTTTTTAAAAGCTCTAGGAGGTGATAGATGTTCATATCTAAGGTAAATGACATAGATTAATAAAACGGTAGAGTTTAAAATATTTATTTTTTGTTAATCAATATGGCATCTAATAATGCAAATAAATACAAATAAATTCTAAAATAAAAGTAAATAACTTCCAGTTCCCTTAAGCTCCTTAGTCACTTGAGGCTTTATTTTAAAAGCCAGTTTTACTGGTTTTGTGATTATTTTGTCTTTTTTAAAAAACCACATTTTCTCCTCCTCAGTCCTTCCTCAATGACATGTGCTTGCATGTGCACACATGAAAGTACAAAAATGTACATATATCATTGAAATACACAGAAATGTACATATATCAGTGAAATACACATGATTGCCAGCTTTAGATGGTTTTATAGACATGTACACTTAAATGATTAAATGATTACAACAGCATGAACTTTAATTATTTGGAAATACATTTCCACAGTTTATCAGACTCAAGAATGTAAGGGACTAGCTTTAGTTCTCTCAATCCCTTTTCTGCTCAGAAAATTTGACAATTTAAAATATACTTCCTTTTAAGTCTTAATCCTTATCAAGTGATACTTTGATGTGATATGACATTGTTATTATATTATGTTATTATATTATATCTTTGATCAGGCATTTAATAGATATGTATGTATGATTAATGGAATTTAAATTTAAGAAATTAGGAACTAGCCTTTTTATATTGACAACATATATTGTAGAGGCAGTTTCTGTGACTGAACAGCACATAAAACACACACACACACGCACCAGAAATGATTCCAACAGCTTAAGCAGAAGGTACTTTTAGATTACTCTGCTTGAACTGATCCTATTGTTAAAGGATTTCATGCCTTTCAACATTTAGTTTTTATTTCAGTTTGCTTTTTTACATCTTTCAATTTTATGTTATAACTCTATATTAACTTTATCATTTTATTCCTGACTCATGCTCCAAAATGCTTTGCCGGTTATAGTAATGGATATTTTATGGGATTGTAGTTCTTACAGGAAATAAACTGGTAAATCTTAAGTGTACTTAAATTGTTTTCACAGTAAAGCAGAATTACTTAGTAGAATTCATAAGAGAATATAGGCAGGATGAACACCAAGAGCAGTTTTATTATCATACTAGCTGTATAGTAACTATGTATTTCGTATGTGTCCTTGCATATATGAAATGGGAGCAGCAGTACCACTTGTAAGCTTTTCCAGAGTCAGAATATCTTTATAGAAAGTACACCTGGGTTTGGAGACAGATAAAGTTTTCCAACTTGCCTGTTTCACTTAATAGCCTGTGTGACCTTTAGCAACTGATTTCAACTTCCTAAGTGCCAGTTTCCTGTGCTTTTGAAAAGGGACAAAAACAGACATAGTGCATTCTTGAGAGGATTCGTATAAATTACTTGGTACAGTGCCTGGCATATAACTATATTCTGTTAATGACATCTATTATTGTTAGTAATAGTTGTAGTGGTAAAGATTACAGAGGTAGAGGGAAATGTGAATATAAGTAACTACTCTTAGTAAGTTTGTAAACTATGCATGTTTTCTTTGGTTTATATGCACTCATTTATGGTAGCAGGCTTTTATTATACAGATGTTATATTACTCTTAATGTCAGATGAAATTATTTGGAAATTTAGAGAGAAAAATCATTATATATTTTTTAATTCATATAGCAGTATTATGTAAAATTCACATCTTCCACACATTCAAAAGTCAGATTGGTCAGCAGTGTAAAAACAGCAAATATAAATAATGAAATTCCTCTTTTTCATCCCATCTTGGTTACATTTTTCCACAGAATATGCTAGTTATTTTTCTTTTTGTTAATTCTAAGCACACATGTTTTATGAATCTGAAATAAGAAAAAAGGGTGTGTTTTGTTAAGAATTACTGATATTGTCATTGCTTGGAAAGGAAAATTTAAACAATTAGATATTTTGTTTGGGGTATAGAATTATTTATAAAGTGTATCTACCAAAAGTTGAGTTGTTTTAATACTCTTCTATCTGTCTGAGAGGGATTAGAAGAAGGTATTGCAATGTTTGCTTACATAGGAAAATACTGAAAGAAAGCCACTTAAATCACATGTATGTGTAAATTTATTGATGGTCCAGAAAAATAGTTTCATGTACTTCAATTGTTCCTCTGTTCCAGGTTGCTTCCTTCTAATTTTGTCTTTTATACAAGGTGAAAAGAAGTATTTAAATAAGTTCTGTTGTAATTTAGTTAAAATATTCTTATGGCCTTTCACTGTAAAATAATATTTCAAAAATTAAGGTAACTCTAAAATCCTTTGATGTAGAAGTCTATCCTTTGTGGCATGGACTTGATTTACCACTCTGGTCTTATTTCGCACTATTGTCCCTTTCATTGTCTTTCCTTAGGCAAGTTTGAACTAGTAGCTGTTTATACATATCTTTGTCAGGGTCTCTCTGACTTTGAAATATTTGCAAATGTCATTGCCTGAGAAAGACCCCTATCCCTTCCACTCCAAGTGGCTAATAATAATTCATGTTTCTCATCTTAGTTGGGACGTCAGTAGCTTCTGCATTCTAGTTATTTAACTCTCCTATGTTTCCTCTCCAACACATACACATATCTCCAGCTTCTCTATAGTACCTTTACCTTATATATTGTACTAATTGTCTTTGATTTCTCTATCTTTCCACACTGGAAGTTTTTTTTTTTTTTTTTTTTTAATAAAAGAAGCTATTTTTTCCCCCTTCATGTCCCCTGTACCTTGAACAACACCCATATGTTCATTTAATAAAAATTATAGATGAATTAAGGTGTGCAAATACATTTGCATCAGAAAGGTGAAATGTCTGTTTCTCTATACTGAAATAAATCAATTTTAATCAAAATGTTTATTGTGTCAAATCAGTGTGGAAATGAAAATATAATGATTTGTTTCTATTCCTCTATTATATATATAAATATATATAGGCAATTAGTATATATTCATTTCTTACATAAGAAATAAAAATTATCTGCTGTTCCATCATCTAGTAATAGTTATTTTTGTTGTATATTTTCTCTTTTATTATCTATAATACTCTTGTTATTATATATTAAATTTGTCGATCCATATATTTCCATCTGTCTTTCAGAAATTCAAAAGACTCATTAAGACTTATCTCCCAACAACTATATAGTCTTTAACTCTGTTATAGAAATTGTCATAAAGTTTCATAAATGTTCTTCCTACTAAATAAAATAAACTTACACTGAATTATTTAATTCTTAATTTTGTACACCTAAGTCAATTGGAAACATTTAATTTACTCTCCACATTTGAATATGGCATACAAGTGTATACATAATAAATAATTCAAATATGGTATATTTGTTGTGGAAATGCCTGCAAAAGGGAGTAGCAGTGAATTTTTCATTAGAAATGTCTGTGCTTTTTTCTTTTAAAACCTCTGAAGATAGCTATTCTTTATTTAGGGTTTATTTGTTTTGCTTTTATTAGGCTTTTGGTTAATGAAGCTTTTCGAGTTTTTCATGGCCAATGAACCAGAGTTTACCAGTCCTTTTCAACTCCTATCTTCAGAGTGGAAGCCCTTGAAAATGAAAAATGTGGGGAAAGCATAATGGGAGTATTTGCTATCTATTCTTTCCCACTGTATGCATTAGGGTGTAGTTTCTGATTCATATACAAACATTTATATACCTACAGATTTATAACTTATTTTTCTAATACTTAGGACTCCAACCCATTTCAAAAACTTTTGTAAACAGCCATTCACTGAGAGCAAATGTTATTTGTTCCTTTACCTGCTACTACCTTTTCCTCTCTTCCCAGTTCCAAAAGAAGTCTAAATAAACACAACTTGTTATTTCTTGTTTTAAATTTATTTTGGAAAATGTGGCCACATTTTCACTTATCCTTTTCAAACAATTAAAACCTTCCCTTTTCACATTACATCTTCTTGAGTTATCTAGTCTCCATTTTCATTTTTGTCTGAATAGCAGCACTAGAAGTTTTGTAATAGGGAAGTTAGAAGGTTGGGACATTAATAGTTCATAAAATATTTCTTTTATACATTTCCAGTGTCAAATTATGTTTACCTAAATTATGTATGTACTTTGTTAAACAGCTTGGATAACTTGCATATCTCAGGAGGAATTTAAAGCAAAGAGAGTGAACGGAGAGGTGAAGGGAGGGGTGGCAGAGGGGAGGAGAGGAAACAAGTTTTGTATGTTGGTAGTGAGGTTTGTGATAACTACTGTCTCTCCCTCGAAGAAGTTAAATGATGAGTTAAATCAGTTTTTATCATTAAAATATTATACAACTATTTTATTGACCAAGTAAGGGAAACAAATTCTCCTTTAAAGCAACTTAAGGCAAAAACAGAATCTAGTGGAATCACGTGAACTTCTTGGGAAACTTAAGTTACTTAAACTTTGTAAACTGTATTATTCTCCTTCAAAATGGGTGGTAATAGTAGTAAAACTCCCAAGATGAGATGTGGTCATGTGAGTACAGCACTCCCAGCTGTGCCAGACACACAATGAACACATTACAATAATTATGCTCACGATCTCCTTTTAAGTGTTACATTTAGTAATAAGAGGACCCCAGCCAGAGGCCCAGTCACATTAGTTAATCAGAATTAGTACATTTGCATTTGAATTATGAAATCCCAGACATCCTTCATGCATTATGTTCCTTAGTTATAACAGGATTGGAGTCATGTCAGATCCCTTAAACAACAGACTTCTAAATGCGTAGATTCCAGAAGGAGACAATTAAGAAGCAAAAAAATAAAGATAAAAAAATATAAACATACTAAATGGAATACACTGGATGGTATTATTTATTGAAAATGTTTTGGATTTTAAATGTAAATGCTCTGAAAGAAGATCCGTAAAATCCTATCAATTTAATTTACCAAACCAGACAAAACACAACAGCTAACAAAAAACAGTATAATCATTTGATCTCACATTGTATAATCATTTGATCTCACATTTAAGCAAATCATGTCTCTAGCATTCAACCATGATCCTGACTCAGTGGTTCCTGTACTAAAAGAAAAGATGCCAAAGATGGAGTCATTATGACCTGAAATTTAAAGGTCTAAATGTTTAAGCTGATAAGTAAAGCACCGCCAGAATGAAGTATGCACACAAAGAATCATTAATTGTACAGTAACCAAATTTTAATTAGTGGGGAATATTAGTGTAGAAGCACATGACTCACCAACAATGTGTTTTTGGTTTTGCTTTTTTTTTTTTTTTTTTTTTTTGCAGGACAAAGTTCAGCATTTACAGAAGGCTTTTGCTTCAAGAGTAGATAAATCCACACAAACTGAACTTCTAGGCTATGATGTAAGTAGCTATATGAAACCATTTTTATCTTTTTTATTGGTATTCAGACCTCCACAGCTTATTTACTTCTGCTGCTGCTGTGCCCATGCATTGATTTAATAGGATTTAGTGGTTCCCCATTCATCTTTTGCTCTTAAATAATCCCCAAATACCTTCTGGGACTGAAAAAGATAATTACAGGCACCGACTAGCATACCAGTGTCTTATTAATTTCTTTAAACCAACAACTCTAATACAGTCTTTTGAATTAGTGAATTTGCAGACATGTGGAAGAGACATATTAGAATACTAGGACAATTTATTTTGAAGAGAGTACTAACTTATTAACTGTTTGATAAAGTTATTATGTTTGCAATCACTAAGGGCCAAGCATATCGTTTTTACATTCTGGCACATAAAAGGAAACACAGGTTTGCAGAGAAATTTACAGTACTATTTTAGCTTTTGGGCTTTGGTGCAGGTTGCAGAAAGTAATTTAACTGAAAGTTAGCATTTTGTTCTCAGTGTGAAATACTTGTTGAACTGTCAAAATAGGATTATAAAACATGTTTTAATACAAGATGGCTTCTAGTAACACTAAATGATTTTGGACAACTTTGATTCAAATACCTATCTTAAATAAAGCAATGAAATTTTCACTTTGCCTAAGTTCATGACTTTAAATTTCCTTTTGATGGAAACATAAGGGAATTATCTTCGGTATCTTGTATCTAACATTTGTGAGAAATCTCTTCTTTTTAAAAAAAATGTATTATTTTCACCACTTTATTGACAAGTATTAGTAGAAGAGAGAGAATTTTAAGTTTGATGAAGGGGTATAATGATAAAATGTATGTCTATCTGCATGTCCTTGTGTTTATAACATAAATATGTTACCATTGTGTTGCCTTTCAAAGTATATTAACATATTTAACATAAAGCTGTCTCTATGAGGATATAAACCAAAGTTTTCAATTCCAGAAAAAATTGTTTTCAGATATTTATGTACATTATTTTTTAATTTAAAAAAACATTAAAAGCTATGCTTTTCTTTTGTGTTATTCTCTTACATTCATTTAATGTTTATTCTAGATACCTAAATATTCTAGATATCAATATTCTGACTATAATACTTCTTGAATACCAGTGCTATATGTTATTTAAATGATATTAATGTTTAATATTTTTTAAAATAAATGGTTTTTATTAAGTTCAAATGGATTTTACCACAATAATTCAATAGGGGAGGTAGCTAAGTTGTAGCTACTAGCAATTTCCTATGCATTTTAATGCATATCTATGACCCATACTTCTCTTGTTTTTACAAAATTTCTTATATCAATGCTATTTAGTTCTCCAGACATGTAAATAAAAATTTAAAAAGCCATGATCATAGTTAATTCTTCATCATTCGTAGCTTCTTTTCATATCTGACAGTGAGACCTTAATGTATTTTACTGGTTAAAGAGTAATAATTTTTTGGTAGTGAGTCCTTAAAGGATCACCTTGTACAAGTTTCTGATATGATTTGGGTAGTCATTAACATAGAATGATATGTTCTAAAGATTTCATACTTTATACTTCCTGGTGATATATTGTAGGACAATCATCAGAATCAGCAAATTAATTACCAAAAATATGCATCTAGAACCCTATGCCAGTAACCAGATGTAAGTGTTGTAATAGATTTTAGGGCAATTTGTATTGAAAAAACTGGGGAGGGAAATACTTTAAATAAACAAAACAGAAATAAGTAAAGCATTTTAAATGTGATAAATTGTGTGACTATTTGGAATATTATTCATCAATGGTGTAACTTTTTCCATGACTGAAATATATTTTCTATACTTTTCAATATCTATTTATAACTCAATTTTTACATTCTTATATTCAATAAGAATCATTATCCTTTGACTTATAACATTTTGCTCACATTTTCTCAGAAAATATAATTTGACATTTTAATTTTTCACAAATATATATATACCAACTGTATACTATATTTATTTGTAATTTGCAATAGTATTTATCAGAAAAAATGAGAAATCTTGTAGAAATCATGCACATTATGGATGATTTTTTTGTCTCTTATTTTTTTTTCTAAAACTCAATATTCGCCACAAATTGTTCGTTACAGATCATTATGGATCATGTTTCAGTGATATGAATGTCAGTATATAAGGGACTACAAGTATCTATTAATATAATTTCCTTGGGAAGACAGCTGTTACTACACATTTTGCTTAAGAAAGGAAATAGAATCCCCAGAAGATACTAATTATAATGAAAACTATTAAAAGAAATTTCCAAATATCCACTACAGTGAATAAGTTCAAAGGTTTGTACAATAAACAACTTCTAGCCTGTAACAGATTTATCAGGAGACTTGAAACTTATGTTAGAGTACAGTGTGCTCTGATTTCTAATGCACATAGCAAGAATTATTTAAAAGTAAATTCAGGGCTTCCCTGGTGGCACCGTGGTTGAGAGTCCACCTGCCGATGCAGGGGACACGGGTTCGTGCCCCGGTCCGGGAAGATCCCACATGCTGCGGAGCGGCTAGGCCCGTGAGCCGTGGCTGCTGAGCCTGCGCGTCCGGAGCCTGTGCTCCGCAACGGGAGAGGCCACAACAGTGAGAGGCCCGCGTACCGCAAAAAAAAAAAAAAAAAAAAAAAAGTAAATTCAGAGTATCTCAGCAAGGGCCTGTAAACACAATAGTTCTTGTGATGAGGGAGATTGTTAAATAAATGATGAATGTGTCTTAAATAATCAATGCCAGTTTAACCTCTTTGACCCTCCTCTGTCTTCACAGGCTTAGTTTATTGAAAGATCAAAGAATAATTTCTTAGGTGTCACTTGAGTTATTAAAACTGGAGAGAATATGAATAGATTTTGTCAGGTAGCAATGTTGCCAATTACAAGATTACATTAAGAGGTAGGCAAGATTCTTCTCATTACATCAGTTGTATAAGTAGATGCTTCAACAAAGCACATATGCTGCCTATAAACACTTTATAGTTTGAACTACTGCAAATAACATTTTGGTTAGAGTAATTGAGCATGAACAACCAAAATGCTATATTCTGGCAGTGAGAAAATTCAGATCGTTTTGCTAATTTGACACCTTTATGAACAGTTTTTTAACTTCCTTTTGATGGTCTACAGAAGATTGTCATTTTAAATGTGGCTGATTGACTTTGGTGTAAATTTTCCTTTCAGTTAGTGCCTGAACTTGACTCAGAACTGTCACAGGATCTCTAGATTACTCTTAGAGGCAGAAGCACTAAAGTTTTAAGAAGATCTTCCTTTCATTAATATATGTTTTACACTTATATTTAAAAAGAAGTGTTTAGTTGAACTAGGAATGCTTTGTTCATATTTTCTTTAAGAGTTTTAAAGTTACCAGGTATTTCATCAAATACTAGTAATCACTGTTAGTCTAAATATCATTAATGGTTTTCATTTGACTATTTAAAATCAACCGAATTGTGACATCACACATTTTGTCTGTCATGTATGAGTGAAGCATAAATCAGTTTAGAAATGTACGCTCACAGCACTGTGTGTTCTCCAAATATTTTAACGCATTTTCCAAATGGTGGGATTTACTTTGTAAATGCAGCTTTCTACTTAAGTAGTTGCATTATGAATACACACTTTGAAAAACTCAAAACAATCACCTATGTATTCTCAATTTATGCTATTTTTCTTAGATTTAATTTTGGATCCCTCCCGGCACAGTTAGTAGTGTGCAGGGAGTTCTAACAAATATGAAATAGTTCATCATGCAAGGAATAAAAGTAATTAGTTTTTACTGTAATTGTTTTATTAGCTGTTAGAGCAGGAGAATATTTTGTGTTATGCTAACACATTATGTCAGCTTATGGGTTAAGCCCAATGCTAAGAATTGAATAACTATCAGTTAGGCTCCCTCATCCAGCTGCTAATAAACTGTAGTTTCTTAAACCTATTTTGGATCCATTCGTTGCTATCATCTTTCTTAAATTCAGTGCTTATCCTGATCAAACTATCAGTGTGCCCCAGTGTTTAGTAGATGAGTACCTTTCCCCAATAGGCTTCATTCTTTAATATTTACTTATCTTAGGTATTTCTGTTAATTTTTACAAATTAAAAAAATCAGATTTCAAAACTGAATGATATATTCTAGATTTCCTTTTGAACTACAGTTTTTCATATTACATTAAGGGTAACTTTCATATAGGAACATTGATGAAAAACACTGGAAACATCGACTGCCACAGGTGCTTGTTAATATTTAATGGAGGAATCAGCTTATCTTTTGGTGAAATTCTAAGGGCATCACTTTTGAAGATTCATACATGCATCGTTCAACAAATATTACTAAGTGCTTACTGGAAGCCAGGCCTTGTTCTAGGTACTTGAGATACATCCTTTAACCAAACAACAAATAATCCCGCAGGGAGCTTGCACTTTATTATACTTAAAGTAAAAAATAAATAAGTAAAGTGTATGGTATGTTAGAAGCTACTAATGCAATGTGAAAGAGAAAAATAACACAGGGAAAAGATAATTGTGAATGTAGGGATGTGGTCAGGGCTACGATCCAAAAATTTTCAATAGAGTGACCTGGGCAGGTCTGAGGATGAAGTGTGAGATGTGAGACTTGAAGGAGGTGAGGTGAAAAATCACCTTTAGCCAGAAATCCTTTTGTGATGTGCTCCTTGCAACTCCTCAAAGACCCTCAGTCAGAACAAATTGCTGTTATCTTGGCTGCAGGCCTAGAATAAGAATAGTTTGCTTCATTTAGAGGCCCTGCAATATGAAAAAAAAAAAAATGCATTCTGGACAATTAAACCCTAGAATCAGACCCAGTGCATCAGGAAACTCACATTAGGGGAGCCCAGACCACCTGAGGGAACAGCCTGCTCAGCCTCTTCGATCATATTCACTTAGGGGCACTGAGAAGAAAACTGTCGAATCGACTATACTATGTCAATTACATTTGCTTTTCTTCTTTCTTTTTTTGCATGCATTCTCTCCATCCTCTTCTCTGTGTACCACTCTCCTTCCAGCCCAGGCAGAGCTGAATCTATAAACTTTAAATGTATAGTTACACTTCATTGTATATCGGCACATCCCATTTATTAGAGGTGTGCTACTAACAGTGAACAAATAAAGAAAGCACTCAGTAATTACTTGGTGAAAATTAAATGAATAGATTAAGACTCTAATGATAATTTTTTTAAATAATTTTATAATCCTAAAATCAGTAACAAATCAGTATGCGTTGTTTTACTTTATTCACAAAAATACAGAAGTACTTATTGCTATCCTACATTTTTATTCTATACTTCTTTGTTATATCTAACAAATATTTTGCAGTGACTACTTTGTGCCTTTTAGAAGACGTATTAAATGCAATCAGAATAAAGAACCAGTGATTTTAAAACATGGGTGACAACGTGCAGTTGTCCTTAATAGTATTGCATTGAATGGTTCCTTTTAAAATTCTGAATCTTTATGTAGGAGCTAGATCATTCCTGGAATGTCTCCAGGTCTTTAATTCATTTCTGGCTACATAGAATTGGTGTTAGTTAACTGATAATTCTTTCCTTAAGTGAATTTGTGGTTGAAATTCTCATGGGGAAAATAGCACGCTTAGTGTTAACTATGAAAATTCTCATAATTGTAAAAATATTCATTAAAACAAAGCAAAAGAGCACACCCACAAATATTTTATATAGCTTAAATTATGTAGGGGAGGAAAAATAACTTTTCCTCTAACCTTCTTGGCTGAGGTCTGCCCGCCATGGTAATAGAGACAGAATAACTGTAGAAAACAAACAGAAGTTTAGTAGCGTGTATACTTCCTGTATAAGTGGGACATACCCAGGAAAAGAGTAATTCCCCGATATGGCCCAGACCACCACCTTAAATACCACCTCCAGCTGAAGGCAAAGAAAATGGGGGTAGGGAGGGCAGTAATGGGAGGTTACCAGTAAAAACATAGTAAACAAGGGTATGGTTGTTGTGCAGATTTAAGTTGGTGCCCTCTTCATTGATAGAATTTTCTAGAGATTGGGTCATTCTCTTCCTGGTACTGAGAGAGAGACGCCCTTACAATTGGAGGTTTGTCTTAAAAATGAATTCTTCTTACAAAGGGTAACTTCTCAATTTTTTAGAGCTTCTCCTGCTGTTTCTTAAAAATAACCAGCTCAAGATAATCCATTTGCCAAAGAGGCATGTTTTGTGCTAGTATATTTTGCTCCCTTTCACCTACTAATAGTGATGATCATATTTGCTTAAAATTATGTTGACTCTGTGATAGCATTGACAGGAGAGAAGAAAAGTAGATATTTGTTGAAAAGAAAATTTCTCCCAACCCACTTCTACTTCCATCTCATAGATTGCCATTTCTATAGGAAATCTAACTTCAGAATTTCAAATATTTGCCTTAGAAAACTTTAGAAGTTATTTTAGTATTTTCCAGTGTGCTAAGTGGCATTGCATAATAGGGGGTCCCTTCTGAAGGAAGAAAACACAATGTATACGCTAAGGGCATCTCTCAATATCTGTTTATGATGTACTATGCAGTTGTAGCTAATCATAATTTGTATTAATTTAAGCTCTAAGACTTACTTCAAGTACTTGTTCAATGTAAATCTTTGGAGATTTATATTATTCCTAGGGAAAGCAATGGTTTCCTTTAATGTGGTCTACAATCAGGAAAATCTGTAAAAGGAAATTTATTCTTTAAACATATATATACACATGTATCTTTGCAATATAAATACAAAATAATTATATAGATAAATATATATATATACACCAAAACACATAGTCTCTCAATACACACAGAGAAACACCTGCATGATATAGGTATAAAAAGTAATCTACTTTTATTTACTTATTATAGAAGGTAGGATTCGATGCAAATTTTTTTAAACTTTTGTATGTATATACTAAGAATTAACAAATTATACACTAATATGTTTTAAATGGCTATTTGAATTTTAGTATGATTAAACTGGATTCATACAAATATTGGCTGAGTATATTTGTGATCCAATTATATTATACTTTGTATAAATTAATATTTAAATGTTTTTAAAGGTAATAGTCACAATGACTCCCTAAAAACATTACTTTTTCAATATGCAGAAATCATAAAACCGTATATTCTAAATTGAAATGATAATGATGACAATTTTTTTCCTTAGCATAACGATGTGACAGTACTTTATTTTTTTCATTATACCAACTGATGGCTTTTCTATTTTGTCATGGTTGAGGCTTTGTTTAATCAGGCTATCAGATTTAATTAATTAAATTACTTCATTTTTCCCCCTTCAGTTTTCTTATGATATCTGCTGTTCTCTGACAATCTCCTACTTGTAACTTGATTTCAGCAGCACAAAATAGGATAATATCTGTCAAGATCATTAGCACTCATAATGGTCTTTCTCTATCAAGAAGTTTCTCAACTACTTAACTCATACTTTAGAACTTGAGAATACTTGTATAGAGGAAGAAAAATTATTTTCCCTCTACCCTTCTAGGTTCTTGGCTGAGACACCCTTATAATACAGAGTAACAAGACAAAAACATGTTTAGTAACATGTGTACATATGGTATAGATGGGAGATACACAGGAGAACTAGGTTAACACCCGAAATGTCCCAAGCTACCTTCTTAAATACTATCTCCAGCTAAAGACAAAAGAAAGATGTTGGGCAGCAGGGAGGCAAATTACAGAGGTTATCAGAAAAAGTAGAATAAACAGGGTATGGTTGTTTGGCATATTTAAGTTGGTGCCTTCTCCATTGATAAAAGTTTCTAGAGATTTAATCATTCTCTCTTCTGGGTATAGAGAGGGAGATACCCTTAAAAGTAGAGATTTCCCTTATAAATGTTAATGTCTCTTACAAAAGGGTAACTTTTATTTAGTTTTCAGAGCTTCTCCTGTGTCTGCAATTACTTAGAAATAATCAGCTTAAGATGATCCTTATGCCAAAGAGACATATTTTAGGGTGTCAAATTCTGCTCCCATTAAGTCCTGCCTTTAAAACTTCCTCAAGAAGTCCCACAGTTCAGAAGCTGAGTTGATAAGTTGATCCATTATTTCACTGAACCAGTGTCTTAGTCCTGAGAATAGGTCAGTCTAGTTAAACTGTTGTGTCTCATCTCAGAAGTGGTCTTGCAAACGGGCTTCCAAGATTAGGTCTATACTGTGCTTGCAATCAGGTACTTAGTAAGAGGCATTTCTGTAGAGAAAGAAAGATAAAGATTAATGATGAGAACAAACTATAACTCAGTTTCTGAATCCAGGCACAAGATTTCTATATGTCAGGCTCAAAGCATCTTTTTCAGTTTGATTGTCTCTGATGTTATCAGGTGTTTAGGTAAACTTGGAGTGTCCCACATATCAACAAACATGGAAGATTGTCTATACATGAGCTGTTGTGGTGATTTCTCTGAAGTTTATATCAAGTTGTTCACATTCAGTTTGCAGAACTTTAGGAAAGGGCTTTTCTTTTCACCCATTCCAAGTTAGAAGGGTGGGAGAAAATTGGAAGTGAGTTTGAAGAGTTGTAGCAAGATATCTGAGGAAACTGAAAGTTTCCATTCCAGTTTGCAGGTAAAAAAAAATAATAATAAAAAAATAATTAATAGGACTAGAATCTAATATCCACAAAGGTATGCTACTAAAACATGCCCCTCTATAATCACTCTCATTTTTACCAAAGACAATCACAGTAAGACTAAAACGTTTGCAAAATAGGTCTAGTCTCATTAAACTTGGCCTGATTATTTACATAAGTGCAGCAAGAATAGTGATTGTACAGGTTCTTTTTAAATCTGCTTTGCTAGAACTTTCATAAAGAATCACAGATTGAACCTTTAAAAGCCTCAAGGCTAGGAAGCCAAGCCAAAATGTTGCCATCAGACTTTGCCTGCAAAACCTATATATATATCTCTTCTCAAGGTATAAAAATATCTCGAGGTTCCTGTACCTGCCAGAAAGTTGAACTTCCTTATTCACCTGGGAAGGTTGCTGGGAACCCTGTAAGCAAGGTACCAGGCTATTTTTCTAAGGGACATTATTGGCTTCATAAAATCAAACTTAGTTTCTTAAAGTTACGTGGTCATCTGATTCTAGGCACATTCTCAGATATGACATTTCAGTCAAAGCCTTGGCAATATAGCCAGTGTTTCCAGTTTTGTCCTGTTATAAGAACAGAGTCTTATTGAATTTATGCAAATAAGTATAAAAATACTTACAGTTTCTGAATTATGGAGGGATCAGCTAGGGAGAAGAAGTAATTGTTCCATCTTTATTCACAAAGTCATACTTTGCCAAATTGCTTTAATTCATACTTAGGTCAAGAGAAAAGAAAAAGGTTTCCTTAAGTCTAGAAAAACAAAACATTAAAGAACCAGCAATGTTTCAAACAAAAAGTCATAAAGATTATATTCATCCTCATCACTTCATTCATTCCCATGTTATTAAATCTCACTCTTCATTAATCCAGTTCTTGGATTATTTCTGGTAATTCTTACCTAGTTGGGTTTCATGATCTTAAAGTTATCAGGAATTTGTATTCTAGAGTGCTTGTTAGAGTCCTTTTCATGAATTTCCTTGAAGATTAAGCACTTTGGCAAAAGCATGAAAGTGAAATAATAACTGTCTGTAAATGACAAATACTTAAAAATAGCTACTGTTAAAGATCGGGTGAGAGTGCATAACAATGCAGTTGACAAGGAAATTTGCTTATGTGTCTGACATACATTTTAAGATAATAAATAGAATTATTTTATACCAGTATAGATCAGATTTTTAGGAATTTCATACCTCATACATTTGCTTAGCCAAAAACACATCTTACTTTCCTTGCAGTTGTTTCCCTTACTGTTTCTACAGTTTTAATCACATTAATTAGAATTTTTAACCCTTATGAACTTTATAGTGAAAACTAAAAAGTAAGCAATTATAAACTGTATGTTACTACAGTTTTCTTTACATTGGCAAATTAATTATTAATACATTTTATAATTTAGGAACCATGTGCTCCTTTTAATAGTAAAATCTTTCGACGTGGCACAAGAAATGTTTACTAACAAACCCAAATGTAATTAGTTCCTCTATAATAGGAAGCCAAAAGTAGATAAGCTTATGTTGAATAATTGATGTTTAATATTTTATCTTACTTGGAAATAATCTAGATACTTGATAAATTTCTGTCACTTAACTCAGCAAAATTCTAAGGATTGAAGTTACCAAAAGGATTTGGGAAACTATTTAAATAGATGTACCATAATACATAATTATTGCTGAAACATTCACCTAAAAACTCTTATCCTTTTTAAATCACTTGTTCTCAACAATTATGTTTAAACTACTCATGAAAACTTTGTGAGATATTTGACAAAGTCAGCCATCATCCTAAACTATTTTTCTTGTTTACAAATTTTGTTAACAGAGGTAATATGAACTTTCTTCAACTAGTAAACCGAAGTAGAATGAGAGTTGGATGTCTGCATTATATTTAATGACACTGAGGACATGTCTATTTTAATTAAACCAACAAACTTCAACTAGCTTTAACTGGAGATCATCCAAGATTCTGTGGGGTTTTTTTAATTGGATTAGTTTCTATGTTTCTGAGAGTTTTAGGAATACTTAATTTATAAAGCACTTATTTTAAGTCAATTAAATAGAACTCTTTTACAGATTAATTTTAGCAATAACATCTGGAGGTAGAAAAATACCACACATCTACAACATACATATAGACATGTGTAAACATACAGATACAAATATATATCTTATAGCTTTCATTTTAAAATTTTAGCTATGAGTCAGGTACAATATTAGTACCTGACTAGTTTATAGTTTATAAGAGAACAGTTGGGTCCAAATTGTGTTTCTGGAAGTTTGTCCACTAAGATGGGTAAAGATTGTTTTTTCCTTTTTCCTACTAGTATTTGTGAAAGAAGAGACTTGGAATTTTTCATTTGCCCATTTTCCAAATAACTCCTTTTTTCTCTTTCTGATAAGAAACATCTCCCTAAAGTTTACATTGTAAGGATTGGTTCTTAGGTCCTAGAGAAGAATGGGCAGAAAATTTTTAAGATGGGGTAGAAAATTTACATTTCAAAAACACAGAAAGTATCCAAATTTTCTCCAAAATTGAGTTTTGGGTATATTTGCGTATTATCGGAGGCCGGGAATAATTACTATTTAAACTTTCCTTATTTTTCTTAGGTGCAGTATAGTACTGTTTCCAATGTCCTGATCCTTTTGCAAGCATTTTGAGATGAATAGGGGACCTTTGGTGGCGTGGGTAAAAAGGATAGGTGGACTTTGAATTGTTTCTAGAGCTGCAACTCTGGTTTTGCAAAGATTTGAAAAACAAAGTTGTTTCTAATTCCTCAAAGAACTTGGTTGTAGCCTAAATCATATCAAGGGACTGACCTGCCCATTCAACTACATTATTTTCAATTTGCTTTATATCAGGTAGAAGATTTCCAACTAAGCTGGAAATCAAGATTTCTATATTCTGGAGCTTTAGGGTTTAATGCAGTATGCCTTTTAAAAATCTATATAAAGCATTCAACAAAGGCTTTACAATGCTCTCCTTTTTTTTTTTTCCTGAGTGTACAATTCAACCTTAGACCAATTAACCTTAAGGGGGAAAAGCCTCTGCTATTGTTTCAATCAGCACCTGAACATCAGCCTCCAGCTGATCCATTTCCTGATCATTTGTAGGAGGGCCTGGGAGAAATTCTGGTCATCTGTTTCTTCTGTGAGGGGGTTTTCCCAAGAGGCCATCTGGTTTATCTGATAAGTACAATACAATCATGGGTGGGAAGAACACCGTTTAGCTACCAATCAGGGTTCCGGTGAATGTGACTGTGGATGTCCACTGATCTTTCTAACTGTTCTCTAAATTTGATAGTATCTTCTGAAAGTTGTGGTTAATGAGGCTTTGTAACTTCATCTTGTCAAAGGGGTCTGTAAGGCAAGCCATTTCAATTCTTAGTGTCCTCTTTTCAATCTGGTCTGTCCATAGTACCAAAAAGACAGTTGTTAGAATGAGAGCTCTCTAAAAATTTTTCGAGTATAGAGGTTTTTCCAACTCAAAGGATTCATCATCTGGCCATTGACAAGTAGGATCTTATATATCCCAATAGCAACTCAAACCAATAAGGCTTTTTATGGCTTAACCATAGAGGCAAGAGGCATCCCAAAAGAGTGTACAAAAGCTGCAGCCATCACAAGATCCTGAAAATTCACTCCCAAAGTTAGCCTAAGAAAGCAAAGACCTTCATTGTCACAAGTGGTAAGAATGGTATAGTGAAAATGGTGTCTCCGGTTTTCCGTGAGAACGTGTGATGCATTCAGTTACATACCCGCTAATCTGTGACACCAGGCAGGTGCTACTAGTGAATGGGACTTTTCCAGCATTAAAGAGACAATGAAATTTGAGATATCAAAGGCCCCTTGTGGACTGGGACCCTTAGGACAAACTCCCCTGGCAGCTGGTGTGGTGGGGGGGACAATGAGAATGCTGCTATTGGGCTGTCCACTAGATGCATGCCGACACATGCATCTTCTGACTGGTGGATCCCAGGGAGAATATTCTCACTGGTTACAAGGCCAAGCTTTTAAGGCGTAGAATAGAATAGAAGGAAAACCTCTCTAGGCTATGGTTCTCCTCCTTATAACAAATGACAGAAAAGACAGAGATAAAAGCAAACAATTACTATCTCTCTGGGAGGAAAGGGGATCAATATAAAACAAGAGTACTCATAAAAAAAAACTTTACCAAAGTTGCTATACCCAAGAAACTAATTCACGCAGGTATTTTCTCCCTTTAATCTAAATTTGAAAAGGAAGGGTCAAGAAATGCTTACCTTCCTCTTGGAACCAGGCACTATAGAGACAGATCCAGGAGATCTGCCTTTGGTAAGAATTATTACACTTAGCCAGCTTCTGCCAGTTTTCCAGAATCCCATCTGCAAACTCCAGAGCAAGTATGGTGCCTCAGCAAGCCCCATCACGGGTCTCCAAACTGTAGTGGTAGAAAAATAATTTTCCTGCTCTCTGTCTAGGTTCTTGACTGAGTCTCCACTGTAATGAAACACATTAAGAGGAGAAAAACAAAAATTTAATACCACGTATATCTCCTGCATACATTAACTCCCTGAAATGGTCAAGCCAACACTATAAATACCATCTCCAGCTAGAGACAAAAGAAAGGTGTTGGGCAGTGGGGAAGCCAGTTATGGGAGGTTACCAGGAAAAACACAGTAAACAAGGGTAAGGTTGTTAGATTTAAGTCCGTGCCTTCTATACTGACGAGTTTCTAGAGACTTAGTCATCCGCTGCCTGGTGCAGAGAGGGAGACACTCTTACAAGTGGAGAATGCCCTTACAAACGGAAATATCTCTTACAAAGGGTAACTTGAGTCACTTTTCAGAGCTTCTCCTGTGTCTGCAGTTTCTCAAAAATAATTAACTCAGTGTAATTTTTATTCCAAAGAGACATATTTGGGGGTGGCTAATTCTGTTTGCCTTCACTAGCTTATATCGTCTGCCAATAAAAGAAGTAGTAATCATTTTAGGGAAAAAACATTAAAATATTGATTATTAGTGTTTCAAAATAAAGATGTAAAGTGTTTTAATAACATAAGTAACTGTAGAGAGGTAAAGAAAAAAAACTTCCATAAATGTTTGGCTTCATACCAAATAGGCAAAGGAATTGGAATTTTCAGAATAATGTGTTACAGAAAGTTTCCTTAAAAAGAGCCACATGTAGCATTAATGTCATGCTCTATAAAGTAAGAATATCAGAAAATTACACTCTTATGTGATGCCACATTTTTAAGATGGCGGTTAGAATTTTACATGTATGTAGCTGAATTACTATAGAGAAAATTTATACCAAAAAGAATGTAATTTGCAATTCAGAGTGCTTAAAGAGTCATAGTTCTTTACATATCAGAATTACTTGAGATTTGTCATTACTTTATGAGCTTTGTGCTTATAAGTGGACTTACAGATTTGGATTTACTCCATCAAATTAGAGGAAAATTTGTCTAAGGGTTAGTCTAATACAGAGTAATTTTCAAAAAGAAAAATACTCTCAACAGGTTCAGTATTTTCTTGAATTAGAAAAGTATAACCTAAAAATTGATGAATTGTTCTTTTTTTAGCCTAAGACTAGAATTAGAAATAATAGTGTTTTTCAAATTTTAAGATTATAAGAGACACTTCATATTGCTCCAAAAATGCTACTTAAAAGTCTTCTTAATTTATGGGAAAGTTGCTACAAACTCTAATTTAGTCTGAAAGGATTAATTTTTCTTCTCTGAGGGAGCATCAGTAATGACTCACTATTGGGACTTTTGTCACTATAAGACAAAAATTACTTGGTGTGAGTGTATATATTACTTTCTACACTTTTAAAAGCTTTTCCCTCCATTTTGATTTTTATTATGTTAAAATAAACATACAAACACTGAATCTATAGTATATCTATAAATATATTACATGTATATAAACATACATGTGTTTACATATTTTGGGCATTTAACATGGATATTGTGCTGTAATATTAATAAATTTTTACTTCATAGTTTAAATGACTGAATATCATTCAATCATGTGACCTTTTAAACATTTTTTACTTTTCTCAAGAATTTTCCTTTTAAAGAATGGCATTGTCATATGCTATTACAATTTTGTATCGAGAGAAATTTTGAAAAATCTAACAAAATTGTACATGGTTTTATTCTCCATCTAGCAATACTATCTCTAGAAATTGACCCAGAACATACACATTCCTAGATACCAAATAGCATTTCTATAAGGTTTTCCTTTATGGGCATTATCTGTAATAGGTAAAGATGAAAACAACACAGAATTTCCACCAATAGGGGACTGTTTAGTACTAATGGCTCATTCACAAAATGGGGGCTGTAGAGCCCCCTCCCCCTGCAAAAAGAGGAAGCCTTAATGTTCTGGAATGGAATAATCTCTAGACTATATTAATAAGTGAAACAATGAAGGTGTAAAGCCATTACAATATCAATATCCCCAGAGTGGTTAATCATAAAAAAGTACCCTATTTTTCAAATTACTGTTGTCTCTACAGACTAGTTAAGGGGAACCATTTATTCTCATTAGTTGAGCTTTAATATTTCCTGGTAATTTCCCCTCCCCTGCTTCGTGTTATACTAGCTAAAATGAACACAGAAGTATTGGGGCTTTTCGTCCTCACTACATGACAAGTATTAGAGTATTATAAACTTTCATAGTGAGAGAAGTGTTAGGATCGTATACTTTATGACATTTGTGTCTCTGAACATATTCAATCTAATATTTTATTCCCTTCATTTTTACTGACACTTTTAAAAATATTAAAAGGTGGATCTGTATTAGAGCTTTATTAAAAACATGAATGTCAGGGGTCATAAAATACACGGGAACACAGATTCTAGATTTCTGAAATTTATTTCCTCTGTGTTTTTACATTCATTCAACTAGCATTTGGGAAACAGGTAACCAAACACTGAGTATCTATTAAATGTTTGTTAGCCTTAATGATTCTGAAGGCTTTTTTTTTTTAAAAAAGAACATGTTTGGTTGGCAAATATGTATGTGCTTCTGTGTACAACATACAAGTATAGCCCTGAGTTTCCTTTCATCTCAAGATATTTTTTCTCAAGATATTTTTTTCTCAAGATATATTTTCATTTATACAGTCATTTTTTAAATAAAAGTAAAGAAAGGTATTCCAGGCACTGAGATTGTAGCAGTGAACAAGAAATAGACAGGTTTTCTTTCTTCGTGAACCTCATATTCTAGTGGATGAGGACAGAAAATGAATTAGGAATGAAGAAATTGGTAAGAGAATTTCACACAGTGATGAGGGGTGATGTAAATAAGCAGAAAGATGAGATTAAGAGATGACGTCAGGTGAAGTAGGAATACTTGTGTCTAGAAAGGAGTCATTATGGAAGACCTGAGGATGTTGCTTTTGAGCTGTAACCTGAGTGATGGGTCAGCTGTTCACAAAACTGGAACAAGCCTCTTAACAGGAAAAATCAGATTATGAAGAAGAGTCACCTTCCAGTACTGCTTGCTGCTTTAGGACTGACTCACATTAGTTTTGGTCTTGGCTTCCTACTTAAAGTCTCTACACATTCTAATCTATATATCTAATCTATATATGCACCACAGATAAATCTAAAAGAAATAAACACAAACACACAGCTTACACTGTGTTGTATTTCTACTTTAAAACTCTCTCTTAGTGGCTCACTAAGGCTTAAAGGATAAAATCCACATTCCTCAAACCAGCGTCATAGCTGCTAAAATTACATCCTTTCCTACTTACGCAATTTTAGCTCTAACTGTTCCCAAACATAAACCTTTTATTCCACTTAAGCTGCTCCAACACAAATTGCTGTTTCTTGTCTCCGTTGTTGTTCAGTGTTTTGGTTCGTTTGTTTTGTTTTTAACTGTTTTATTTAGAATGCCCCTCCCCTATAATGTATCTCTCTTTTTAGGCCCAGCTCCACTCCCATTTGATTTGGCCACTCAAACTGGGATTGATCTCTCTTTCTATAGAACAATTTCAGCAGTTACTGGTCCTATATAACCTATCCTGTAGTTGTCAGTACTAGATATTGTTATCAGTTCTATATATTGACATATATAGCTCCTATGTATTGACATAGAACTTACTGTCTTGTAGTATGGCTTATCTTTTCTATATTCATTTCTATCTCTCCAACCGAATTCTACATGCCTTGGAGGCAGCTGCCATATTCTATACTTCTTGGATCCTATATTTCTTTTTATACACATTACCTGGACAAGGAATTCCTTTTTTTAAAGGTGAAGTATTTTGAAATGTTTTAATTTCCTATCACATAAAACTGCAATAAAGTATAGAGATTTCAAAATAATAATAATTGCAACAGATTGAAAATTCTTTTGGAGCTTTACAAAAAGGAGATTTACAAAAAGGAGAGCCAGATGGACTTACCTATTAATCATTTAGTTTTTTGGAAATGAAGAATACATTAAAAGTTGAGGAAAACTCGTTTTTTTACTCCACTTACAAAACCAGAGAAATAAAATTTTGCTAATTGGTCTTCACTCCTTCACCTTGCTTTTGGTAGTAAAGTATTTAATTGGAAGTTGGGAGCCTGGAAACATTACTAATATAAATATTTTTATTAAGTTTTAATAGCAATATTTACTTAGAAAGTCATAAGTAGAATAGACTTATGTTGGTATGTTGGTCTGTGTTTTTTAATTTGTGTTTAAACATTTTACATCTTCATATTAAGTAAAATTTCCTTTCATTTTATTAATTTGATGTCATTCATTTATTTTTGTTTTCTTCTTTTCAAGGCCCTGTGGAATCCTACATGCACTGAAGTTTTATTTAAACCAGTACATAGTTCAACCTAGGTTAAATCATTATTTGATAAGAAATGTATCACAAATCTGACATGCTAAATATGAAATCAGTTTTCCATTATTTCATGTGTTAGCTATTTCTTGGAGTATGTAATACAGAAATCTTTCCATTCCAGATATTTCACACTTTTTGCATTTGTACACAATTGCATAAAATATTAATGGATGTAGATTAAGCTAACATATTCCTACCTTATTGTATTTTTTAAAACAAAAAATAGACTTATTTTTAAATTGTCTCTATATGCAGCTATTCTGAAGTGTAATATTCCACTTGGCAGGACATATTTTTTGTTCAACCTTCTCATCCATGTCATTTGTCTCTCTGGTTATAGTCTGTTTAATTTCACCATATATTCTATGCACATTAAGTTTCAAAACAGTGCTTCTAGTTTCCCCCATCCTAGTGTGACAGGTCTTACCGAAGAACTAAGTTACCTCTGTTTTTCCCTTGCATTGAGATCAAAAGATGAAAACAGTATGTCTTCAAACGAAATAAATCATGAAGAGTCTTATTCTAACTGTAGAAAGTAAAAAAACTTACTTCTATCTCTAAATAAGTGAAGAAAGTTTTTTGGCTATTGACCTCATATTGAGGGAAGTTTGTTGAATGTGTCATTAAAAAAAACCTGTCTCCTGGACTTGGCATCACTGCCCGATTTCTGTGTGTCTTTGTTTATTACCTTTCTGTAATAGCTCACTTTAATTATCAAATGGCTGGGTAGCAACAAGGCACTCTTGAGTGTTGTAGTTTATTGCAAGGATAAGTGACAGAACCCAAAGGATGTCGCAGTGTTGTGGTGCAGGACAACAGAAGAGCCATAGAGCTAAGGAGAGGAAAGCAGGTTTTACTGAATTCCCTATATTTTTTAAACAGGAAATGAAATAATCATGGTTAATGATGGTAACATTTAGAAATATGCTATAAAATTTCTTAAATTATTTGAATTATTATGTAACACATAATATGCATGATCAAATGTTGGGTTTAAACCATGGTATTAAAACTGTAAATATATTTATTTACTTGAAAACATTGTATGTGTCCTTGTTGACTTTGCTGCTTAAAACATCCTTTTATGATTCAAGATGCGAAAACATTTTTGTTTCTCTAACAGTTTTCTAGAGTTTATTCTTTTATTCTGTTCTTATCTCTTTCTATTTATTGTCTTATTTTAACATTTGAAACCCATAAATGTAGATAATGTAAGAAATTCTATTACCTGCAATAAAGCACTCCTCTGATAAAGATTTTTATCAGCTTGAATGGTCAATATCATTTTGAAGAAGAAGAAAGAATTCAATTAAAGATATTTTGACTAGGATGCAAGGGAAAAAAGAAATGTATTAGCAAGTAGATTAAGTCAATAAAGAAAGGTACTTCTTTCCTCAAAAGCAATGTAGCAAAAATTGTCAATACAGACAAAAAAGCCACCTAACCTGAAAAGCTACCATTTTATGATTGCTCTTTAACACCAGTAAGACATTTCAGGCTGCTTCCTCAGAAACCCTTTTTTTTTTTCTTTCATGTAATTTTTCTTTTTTAATGGGATTGTGCTGAATATACATCAATGAACATGTTTCTAGGTTAATTTTACTTTCATGATGAAATATATTCAGACTCTCCAGAAATGTTTATTATGTAGTTTGTCCATTTAACTATTAAAATGTTTTACATTTCTTCGATTACATTAAACGTGAATTAAAAATAGGGATTAATGGCATGGTTAGTTTTTAGAAAAATGTGCAAGAACCATTATAATTACTGCACTGTATTCCAAGGTGTAACAAAACTGAGGTTGATGATTGTTTCTCAAAGAAGTAGCAAGAAGCATAATAGTATATCTGACAGCTGCAAATAGCGCAGCATCAGTATTTATTGGTGAAAGGAGCATTATGCTATACTATTATGCCTCCATATCTGTCTGAAATACCCTGACAATAATTAACTAAAAATTAGAGATGAACAAGCTTAATTATATTTATTTTCCAAATGAGTGAAGTGGAATTTGAAGAGGTTGAGTGACTTTCTCAAGTTCATGTAACTTTTCTAACAGACACTAAAAGTTCTAGATTGTGCTGTAGGTGTTTCAGATCAAAAGTCAGGATTTTGTTTTGTTTTCCTGATTTCAGAATACTGGTGAACTGCATGATTGCAAAATTCAATACAAATTATACATGGATTACGTATGTGAATATATACACACTTGTATATTATACAGGCATTATATATTATTAAAGGTTGAGTTTATCTTAAATCTGCATTATAGTCTAGGCTTAATGGTGATGATATAGATTTACTATGTGAATACCTGTCTAAGATGAATAATATATTAGCTAAGGAATTTATTTTATAATATTAAGAATTATTTTTTCAAACATAAAGAAGTGCTTAGAAGGAAAACCAGGAAGAGTTTTGCTAGATGTTTTAACAGTTATTAACACATATTTTATTTATATCTTGAATCATTTTGAAAATTTAATTTTTCAGTCCCTGAAATGTATGCATGTTAAATGTTCTTATTTATAATATTTTAAAATATAAATCACTTATCATTCTTGGTTAGATTTATGACATATAGCTGTGTTTTAAATGATTTTTTAATGAAGACTCTAAAGTAAGTATATGTTACTATGCACATGTGATTTTTATTATGGCACACATAAAAACTTCTTTGCTAAAGTTTTCAAAATTGCTATTTTTCATAATTACCTAAATTTGATATTGTTTTAAATATTTGTTTATTTAGAAAACAAAATGTACTTTTCCATATTTAACTTGCTGCTAGAGGCAGGAAAGTCCAAGTTTAACAACAGGATGCTTTTCATGATTTTGTGTTTTGTGCCTATATGTTCACACAGGACTCTCTAAATGCAGTTCTATCATATCTTAATTTCTTACATCTAATCACTCTTTCTAAAAGAAATCTTTGTCTTGGTGCTTTTTGGGGCAACAGTAATCGCCATTATGATATGCTGGCACGTTTAAAGAAAAAACTAATACTAATATATATTTTCAAACACATCAGTTTCATTTGATGTACGTACTTGACACAAGTCCACATGTCAATGATAGATAGACATACATATCCTCCATTGAAAAGAACTGTTACTCTTGATATTAATAAGCATTAAGAACTGTTAGAATTTCCCATGCCTTCCAAGTGATGTCTGTTGGATATCTAAATTTTCATAATACATTTATACCATTAATTACAATGGAGTAGAGTAGGATAGGCTGTAAAATGGAGAAAAAATGAGAGGTTAGCACTTTTCTTACTTTATTTTTTTACTACAAACCAAACATCTTGAGTATATTCATTGGGTGTTCTTTTAACTCTATTTTGTGAAAGCTTTTCTCTTCTCCTCTTTGAATGCTGTACATTGATATACATATAGGAGGTTGATGAACAGGAGGATCAAATGATAATAAAATATTTTCTGGTAAATGTTCCTAATACCTGAAAACTATTTGTTGCATCCTTAATTTATACACATCATGGTCAGATTGTATATACAT
The DNA here is from genome assembly GCF_005190385.1 of Monodon monoceros. Lineage (NCBI taxonomy): Eukaryota > Metazoa > Chordata > Mammalia > Artiodactyla > Monodontidae > Monodon > Monodon monoceros. Next base: position 9,998,377 of record NW_021703777.1, read on the forward strand.
ACACATATATGAAATAAGGAAACCCTTATTTTAAATTATCTTCTTACCAATTTCCTTTTTTAAAGAGGAGGAAATTTGATGAAGTAGCATATGAGTATTCCTAGGAAAGAAAGGGAAAGAGCAATGACAAATATAAATGCAAAACGGATTCTGATGAAGAAAAACAACAAAGCAAGGGTAAAATGATTGTTGCATACTTCCCCTTAAGATTTAGTTTAGATTTTCTTTTAAGCTTCCAATTTAAAAAATATATATAAAACTTAAAAGATGAAAGAAGTCTCCCCTCAGCTATAAAGTAGAAGAGCCAGTAGCTTAAACTTTGATAAATAGCCTGGAAGCCTTGTGTATTAATACATGTTGAATATAATGACCAGGGAGAGTGACTAAATGTCATGCCTTTTTACTCAGGCTCTTCATGGAAGATTTCTTCTTCATAAAGTTGGCAAGATTCTTGACCTGGAAAGAGATTTATGTGTATCTTTTTTTCCACTAAGAATACCAGAGTAAACTTGAAAGAACAAGTAACTTCGTTTGGCAGTAAATATGCTACATGGATTTTAATTTTCTCTGCATCATGGTTTATGATTTTTAAGAAGTTACTGTGTTAATGTAGATTCAGGGTTTAATTTATATTACTAGTACAATTTTTATACAACTTTATGATTTTTTGGAGATCTTTTTATACAACTTTATGATTTTTTGGAGATCTTTTTATACAACTTTATGATTTTTTGGAGATCTTTATCATCATACTGCCATTTTGGTTGTAGCCACATGAATTTGAAGAATAGGATCCTGAAAATTAATGAGTAATCTCTGAAAACCTAACTTTTCTGTTTTAGTAATGCAAATACAACATAAGTAAAAAATCATATATGCATAAACCCGTACTCTATATTGTTTTTCTAATGCTTTTTATCATAGTGTAACCTTTAGAAGCCCAAAATAACTTTAAATTAGTTTGATTTTTAAAAGTGAAAAGCATCTGGTAGTAGAATGTGATGTATACATTGGATATTTATTGCTAGTTTTTAATGAAAAAGAATATGCAATATCTGGTGGGTGAGCACAGAAGATCAGATGATCAAATAAGACTCATACAAATCATAGATCTTAGCCAATATCAAGCTTATACTAATCATTTCAAAGGTACTGGCCATCACGCTCCAGTGAAAGAGGAAAGAGGTCTGCCAGGTTGGGGACAGCTCTCCCAGTTCTTTTATCCCACTTTGGAATCCACTCTCTGATTCAAGCTAAGAGATCAGATTTCCAAGTGAGATTTTATGGAGTTACCTCACACAGCGGGAGAAATGTTTCATTGATGAAGTATCTTCATTTTATATCCCAACAATATGAATTCTTCAGGGAGCCATGTTCATAAAGATTCTAAGTTTATTTACTCAAATCAATCCTTAACCAGCAGCATACTGTTATAATTTCCATTGATAAGGACCCTCCTTCCAGCAGCTATTACTAGTTTATTTTCCTGGAGATCTAGTTTTTATGTTGGCAAGGTTAGAAGAGGTTACCTCCCTTCTTTTACTTCCCCTGGAGAAAAGCCAGTTGCTTTAACTCTCCCTTCTCACCTGCTCCATTTCCACAGTTCATTCTGAAAGTGATATTATATTGGAGTGGAATGAAGCCCAGTGTCCTGGATTTTTCATTTCTCTTTAATTGAAAGGAGAAGACCTTATAGAAAGTTTATCTGACCAAAATTGCACTTGTTTTGGGTTTCTCTTCTTTGTTTTCAATGTTTCAAAACAGTTTGAGGCAAGAGTTAGGAGATTGCTTTTCCTGAAGATTATGTTTCCCTTTATTTTTCACTTAAGGCAAGCTTTCGTGAATTGCAGTTTTTGAAAGTCAAGAAATTTGTGATTCAATTGGGGGAAAAAATTAAAATTCCTTAAAATAAAGTTTTTGTTAATTGATGTATGCTGTAATATACCACATAGGAGACGGTCAGCTTATTTAAATTTATATGTCATATTTAAAGTTATAAATACTTGTTTTATTCTTTGTTTCCATTTGCTATTTATACAAAATTACTCCTGTTGGGGCAATAATCCATTCAACTAATTGGAATAGAGTAAATTCTTCATTTTCTTCTTTCAGTTATACTATATACCTCATTATGTATTTTATTGAATATAAAATGTCTAGTTTTAAGATATTTGGGATGTGGGTTTATTTATGTAAAATCTCTGTTGTTTTGTATTTTCATCCATTTGGTATATATAAAAAGTACACTAGAGAAATTCCCATAAGAGAAAACACATATAAGAAAAACTGAATCCAATATCTGCAGCCTGATTTATCTGTTCTGTTGCTGTTCCACAAACAGACTGTTTTGTTTCTACCAAGTCTTAGTGCCTTTACTCACATCAGTCCCCTAACCTACAGAGCTGTTTCTTTTCTCTCAACTTGTTCACATGAAGAGGAAACCGAGTTCCATATTCCCAGGATTCTCCAGGCATAATTAAATTCTACTCTAACTCATTCTGCCGCTTAATTATGGCTACCATTTTTTTATTTTGCTATGTGTCAAGTGCTGTTTTAAAGGCTTTACATGTTTTAAGTATTAATTCTTCACAAAAGCCTATGAGGGAGCTACTGTTACATGACACCATTTTGCAAATATAGAGAAGTTAAGAAATTTGCACCAAATTGCATTACTAGAAAGTTAGTGGGCTGTGTTTAAGCATAGGCCCTCTGGATCTAGAGCCTGCACTTTATTATTTTTTTTTATTTTTTTAACTTTTTAATTGAAGTATAGCTGATTTACAATGTTACCTTAGTTTGAAGTGTAAACCATACCGATTCAGTGCTTTACAGAATAACTCCATTTAAAATTACTGCCAAATATTGGCTGTATTCCCTGTCCTATACAATATATCCTTGTAGCTTACAAGCTATACGTAGTAGTTTGTAGCTTTTAATCCCTTACCCTTAGCTTGCACCTTCCCCTTCCCTCTCCCCACTGGTAACCACTAGTTTGTTCTCTGTATCTGTAAGTCTGTTTCTTTTTTGTTATATTCACTTGTTTTTTTTGAAGATTCCACATGTAAGTGATATCATATGGTATTTGTCTTTCTCTGTCTGACTTACTTCAGTGACATACACCCTCCAATTTCGTCCATGTTGTTGCAAATGATAAAATTTCATTTTTATAGCTGAGTAATATTCCATTGTGTGTATATATATATATATATATGTATGTATCACATATTCTTTATTGATTCATCTGCTGATGGACACTTAGGTTGCTTCTATATCTTGGCTATTGTAAATAACGCTTCTGTGAACTTTGGGGTGTATGCATCTTTTTGAATAGTGTTTTCATTTTCTTTGGATATATACCCAGGTGTGGAATTGCTGTAAAATATGGTAGTTCTATTTTTAGTTTCTTGAGGAACCTCTGTACATCCATGTTGGCTGCACTAATTTACATTCCCACCCACAGTGTACTAGGGTTCCCTTTTCTCCACATCTCACCAACATTTGTTGTTCGTGGGTGTTTTTGATGATGCCGTTCTAGCTGGCATGAGGTGACAGCTCATTGTGGTTTTCATCTGCATTTCTCTGATGATTAGTAATGTTGAGCATTTTTCATTTTCATTGCCTATTGGTCATCTGTATGTCTTCTCTGTAAAAATGTCTATTCAGGTCTTCTGCCTATTTTTATGCAGTTTTGTTTGTTTTTTGGTATTAAGTTGTATGAGCAGCTTATGTATTTTTCATATTAATCCCTTGTTGGTCATCATTTGCAAGTATTTTCTCCCATTCAGTAGGTTGTCTTTCTATTTTGTCCATGGTTTCCTTTGCTATGCAAAACCTTTTTAATTTTAATTAGGCCCATTTGTGGGTTTTGGGGGGGTTTTTTTGGGTTTTTTTGGTACACGGGCCTCTCACTGTTGTGGCCTCTCCCATTGCGGAGCACAGGCTCCGGATGCACAGGCCCAGCAGCCATGGCTCACGGGCCCAGCCGCTCTGTGGCATGTGGGATCTTCCCGGACCGGGGCATGAACCCGTGTCCCATGCATTGGCAGGCAGACTCTCAACCACTGTGCCGCCAGGGAAGCCCCATTTGTGTATTTTTGCTTTTGTTTCCTTTACTTTAGGAGACAGATCCAAGAAGATATTGCCGTGATTTATATCAAAGAGTGTTCTGCCTATGTTTTCTTTTAGGATTTTTATGATTTCTGGTTCATAGTTAGGTCTTTAATCCATTTTCAGTTTTTTTGTATATGGTATGAGAAAATGTTCTAATTTCGTTCTTTTACATGCAGCTGCCCAGTTTTCCCAGCATCACTTATTAGCAAGACTGTCTTTTCTCCATTGTGTACTTTTGCCTTCTTTGCTGTAAATTGACTGTAGATGTGTGGGTTTATATCTGGGCTCTGTATTCTGTTCCATGGATCTGTATGTCTGTTTCTTTGCCAGTACTATACTATTTTGATTTCTGTAGCTCTGTAGTATAGTATGAAGTCCATGAGCATGATGCCTCCAGCTTTGTTCTTTTTTGTCAAGATTGCTTTTGTAGTTTGGGGTTATTTGTGATTTCATATAAATTTTAGTATTATTTGTTCTAGTCCTGTGAAAAATGTCATGAATATTTTGATAGAGATTGCACTAATTCTGTATCTTGCTTTGGGTAGTATGGCTGTTTTAATAATAATAATCCTTCTAATTCATGAACATGGGATATATTTCCATTTCTTTACATCATCTTCAGTTTCCTTCATCAGTGTTTTAAGATTTACAAAGTATAGGTCCTTCACCTCCTTGGTTAAGTTTATTCCTAGGTATTTTGTTCTTTTTGATGCAGTTTTAAGCAGGATTGTTCTCTTGCTTTTTCTTTCTGATAGTTCATTATTAGTGTATAGAAAAGCAACAGATTTCTGTATATTAATCTTATATCCTGCAACTTTACTGAATTCATTTGTTCTAATAGTTTTTCAGTGGAGACATTAGGGTTTTAGAAAACCCTAATGACATCATACAGTATGAGGCCATCTACAATTAGTGACAATTTTACTTCTTACCTTATAATTTGGTTGCCTCTTATTTATTTATTTTTTCCTTGTCCGATTGCTGTGGCTGGGACTTTCAATACTATGTAAGTGAAAGTGGGAGGAGTGGGCATTTTTGTTTCGTTCCTGATTTTAAAGGAAAAACTTTGCTTTTCCCCATTAAGTATGATGTTAGCTGTGGGTTTGTCATATATGGCTTTTTTTTATGTTGAGATATGTTCTCTCTGTACCAACTTTGATAAGAGTTTTTATCATGAATAAATGTTTAATGTTATCAATTTTTTATGCATCTATTGCAATGATCTTGTGATTTTTATACTTCCTTTTTTAATGTAGTGTGTCACATTGATTGATTTTTGGATATTGAACTATCCTTGCATTCCGAGGGTAAATCCCACTTGATCATGGTGCATGATCCTTTTTATATATTGTTGAATTCAGTTTGCTAACAATTTTTTGAGGATTTTTGCATCTGTATTCATTAGAGATATTGGCCTATAATTTTCTTTTTTTTTTTTAATGTTTGTCTGGTTTTGGTATCGGTTTGTTGTTTGGGTAATGGTCTCATGGAATGAATTTGGGAGTATTCCCTTATCTTCAGTTTTTTGGAATAATTTGAGAAGGATAGGTATTAGCTCTTGTTTATATGCTTGGTATAATTACCCTGTGAAGCCATTCAGTCCTGGACTTTTACTTGTTGGGAGTTTTTTGATTACTTATTTAATTTCACTACTAATGATTTATCTGTTCAGATTAGCTACTTCTTCCTGATTCAGTCTTGGAAGATTGTATGTTTCTAGAAATTTATCCATTTCTTCTAGATTCCATAAACAAAGATCAGTACTTTAAAATCTGATAAACTTGCTGTTTAAAGCACTTGTCTTTGTTTATTTTTTTCCAGAGCAATTATAATTATGAATAACCATACTAGTATTATAAACATAAGCAAATGAAAGGTACTGTAGTTCCTGGTGGAGAGAATAATGGCTAATGTTTATTAGGTGCTACTGTGTGCCAAGCAATATTCTAAATGCTTTATGTGTTGTCTCATGTAATCTTAAACAAAAACAAGATAGATTCTATTATTCTCATTTTACAGAGGAGGATATTAAGGCACAGCAGGGTGATGTAAAATTCCCAAAATGATATCATACGAGTGATGAGAGAGCTGCGTTATGAATCCAAGTGGTCTTGTTTCCAGAATTCACCCCCTAATCACTTCACTATGTGGTGCCCCCAATAGAATGCAATAACTGAATCCATGGTTATGCTGCAGAAACAATTCCAAATTTTAGTGACTTCAGTATCTTTTATTTGTTTCTTTATTGCTCCTGTCTATTGCTGGCCAACAGACAGCTCTCTGCCCTCACTGTAAGACTCAGGTTGGTGGAACAATCTTCATCTGTTATGTTGCAGCCTATGAGAGAAAGAGTGTCATAAATTGCACAATGGGTCTTAAACTTCCACTCAGAAATGTCATATGACACTTCTCACGTTTCATTGGTCAAAATAAATTAAGTTGTGTAGTCACAGCTAGTAAAATCCAAAGGGCAGGGAGGACAAATCAGTCATATGCCCAGAAGTGGGACAACCGTGAAAAACTGGCACACAACACCAATGACTACTATTACATCTTTCTACTTTTCTCTGAAATAAGCTGGTTTTAATTAAAATGTGAAAATTACTATTTGGTAAGTATGCTGACATAAACATCATTTGATTCCATCATAGTTTTCAGAAAAACCTAATTCAAAAATTTCTAATTCTGTAAGTGAATATCCCTCTGTAAAATATTGTGTGTATATAATGCTGTCTGAATTTTTGACATATGACATACATATATTACTTGTACCATATTCTTCAGATATATTTCAGTCATTTCACTAGATTTTGAAATATTTCTATTTTTAATAAAACATTTCTGTTTATAATCAACAATCTACTGAGTTGCCTAGCATTTGTTGATGTTACCACAGTAATATTCTAGCTTGTTTTAACTATTTTAAAATAAATGATCATACCCATATCTATAATAGAGAGTTTTTTTCTGGGCTACTTGATTCTAAGTATCGTTAGTGTACTTGTCAGAATAATTCATAGTGACAGTGCTATTCCACCAACATTTTTTAGTCATTTACCTCCTTGAACCTTATCATTAAGCACATTTTTCCTCTGGAAGTATCTCTAGAGATTTTAAGTGACAAGTATAATATTTTAAATGTGTGAACAAAAATGACTTTCTTGTTCCCAAACAATATGCTATGCTTGATTCAGAAAGAGATAATTTGCATCAACTGAAACAAATAGGTTTCCTATAATTTTTTCCCCTCTCGTTTAATGTTAAAGCCTACCAAATTATCTCCTAAGTCATGTATTATATTTTCAACTTTTATGATGCAAACAACAATCACCTTCAATTCCCACAATACACAATATACATTTTTCTTTAATGAGAAAATTATCTATTGAAACTTTAATTTGTAAACAAATCAAGCTACATTGTTCTGCATGCCTTCTTTTTACTGTTTGAGTATAAAGTGAAATCCTTAGTATTATTTCCTTCCAGTCTATAATTAATTTGTTGATTCCAATATACTAATTGAATCAAGGTATTTGTATTGTAAGTAAAGTAAGTCAACATTCATTATATCAGTATGGTAGTTTGCATTACCAAAGCTATCATTTACTTTAGCTTTAGTCTAAATATAATAAAAATATATATTTGTATATATATGAAATTAGGATTCTCACTATTTTAGACTTATCTTTTCCAAATTCATATTCAGAATATAGAAAATAATTAAGTTGAAAGAGGGCATTAATCAAAATGTTAGGAATATATATTTTGTATTCTCAATATTTTATTCACATTTATACTTGTTTATATTTGTATCATACAAGATGAAAAGAAAATTTGTAAATACTAGAAGTATGATTGTTCTATATATTCCTGTCACAGTTTTGAATTGTATCAATAGAATTTTTAAATATACAAATTATGGAAAGATATTAATCCCTTATGGAAAGATGCTAATCCCTAATGTTTGTCAGTAATTAATTTTCTAAGTTTTAAAATATAGGTTGACATTCTTAAGCAATTTTTATGCACTAGAAATATCAAAAAAGCAGAAATAGAAAAATGAAAACCACCAAATCATCGAGTATTTAGTAAGAGGTTATTGTGCATGTAAGAGCAATTTGCAAACTGGGTGCCTTCAAAATCGAAGACTAATATGAAGCTTAGGGGCATGATGTAACAGGGTGACTTAAAAGTAAAAGTGAGGACGTTGCCTACTGTTTATAATGATTGGTTATTACAATGGGTGCTTCTAGAAGGCAGGGATTGGTTAAATTGATTATCTCATACCACTTTTAGGAAGATGACTTGTTTCTTTTATGATTGTTGGAGTCATTTACAGGAAATAACCCAAGTCGTTTTGATTACATTCATGAAATCAGCTAGATTTAGTTTGCTTATGTGACTTGAATGGTTTTGTCTGCTCAGGGAATTCTCAAGTCCGGTCTCCATTTTGTATCTGATTTAATAATTCCCCACTTTTGGCCATTATTTTAGTAGGCTGAGATTATGACCAGGTAGTATGGCGTGACTCTTGGTTACCACTATTGATGGCAGAAAATCATTTATTTGTTGTTTCCACCAGTTGAGTCATCAGGAAGGAAGGTCATTAGTTGCAGTTAGCAACAATTGCATTATCATCATAGGCTTGGGTGGTAAGATCACTGAGCTCTTCAGGTTTTCTAATCCTGATGGATATCATTTGATATGGGAGTGGCTGCTGAAAGACACTTAAAATCTTTGAGAGAACACAACGCACTAGAGGTTAATATGTTGGATATAAGGAAAATAACAGACAAGGATTAAAAAATTCCCCAGAGTAGAGAGTCCCAGAAGCCAGGGTATAATCAACTAAAAAACCTAAATGAGTTATAATCAGATTCAAGTTTTACCATTTGAAGTCAATCTATTTTTATTTTTATTTTTTTTATAAATTTATTTTATTTATTTTTGGCTGCATTGGGTCTTCGTTAACTGCATGTGGACTTTCTCTAGTTGCTGCAAGTGGGGGCTACTCTTCATTGTGGTGCACGGGCTTCTCATTGCAATGGCTTCTCATTGTGGAGCATGGGCTCTAGGCACGTGGGCTTCAGTAGTTGTGGCACGTGGGCTCAGTAGTTGTGGCGCACGGGCTTAGTTGCTCCGTGGCCTGTGGGATCTTCCTGAACCAGGGATTGAACCCATGTCCCTCCTATTGGCAGGCCACTTCTTAACCACTGCGCCACCAGAGAAGTCCTACTTTTATTTATTTACTAAGGTGCTTGCTGTGTTAGCAATCACATATCCCCATTATTTAGGACAGGATGAACATGAGGAATTTTTTTTTAATTGAAGTTTAATTTACATACAACATTATATTAGTTTCAGGTGTAAAAACATAATGATTTGACATTTGTATACATTGTGAAGAGATCACCACAATACATCTAGTTACCATCTATCACCATACAAAGTTACGAATTTTTTTTCTTGTGATGAGAACTTTTAAGACTTACTTTCTTAACAGCTTTCAAATTTGCAATACAATATCATTGATTGTAGTCAACATGATGTACCTTATGTCCCAATGACTTATTTATTTTATAACTAAAATTTGTATCCCTTGATCCCTTTCACCCATTTCTCCCACCCCTAACCACCCTCCCCTCTCACAACCATCAAACTATTGCCTTTATCTATGAGTTTTGTTCCTTTGTTTTCTTTTTCAGATTCCACATATAAGTGAAATCATATGGTATCTGTCTTTAACTTATTTCACTTAGCATAATACCCTCAAGGTCCATCCATGTCATCACAAATGGCAAGATTTAATTCTTTTTTATGGCTGACTAGTATTCCATTGTATCTATATAACACATCTTTCTTACTTATCCATCAGCGAATCCTTAGGTTGTTTACATATCTTGGCTATTCTAAACAATGCTGCAGTGAACATAGGGGTCCATATATCCTTTCAAATTAATGTTTTTGTTTTCTTTGAATAAGTACCCAGAAGTGGAATTGCTGGATCATGTAGTAGTTTTATTTTTAATTTTGGGGGGAACCTCCATACTGTTTTCCATAGTGGCTGTACCAATTCTCCTTCCCACCAACAGTGCATTAGGTTTCCCTTTAATCCACATCCTCAGCAACACTTGTTATATTTTGTCCTTTTCATAATAACCATTCTGACAGGTATGAGATGATATCACATTTTGTTTTGATTTGCATTACTCTGGTGATTAATGATGTTGAACATCTTTTCATGTGTCTGTTGGCAATCTGTGTGGCATCTTTGGAAAAATGTCTGTTTGGATTCTCTGCCCATTTTGTAATCAGATTTGTTTGTTATTGAGTTGTATGAGTTCTTTTTATGTTTGGATATTAACCACTTATCAGGTACATGATTTTCAAATATCTTCTTTCATCAGGTAGGTTGCCTTTTTATTCTGTTGATGGTTTTGTTTGCTATGCAGAAGCTTTTCAGTTTGATGTAGTCCCATTTATTCATTTTTGCTTTTGTTTCCATTGTCTTTGGAGTCAGATTTTGTTTGAAATATCACCAGGAGTAGTGTCAAGAAGCTTACTGTCTATGTTTTCTCCTAGAAGTTTTATGATTTCTGGTTTTACATTCAAATCTTTAATCCATTTTGAATTACGTTTGTGTATGGTTTAAGATAGTGGTCCAGTTTTATTATTTTGCATGTGGCTAGCCAGTTTTCCCTACACTATTTATTTATTTTTAAAGATTTAATTTTATTTATTTTTGGCTGCATTGGGTCTTGGTTGCACACAAGCTTCTCTTGTTGCAGAGCACAGGCTCTAGGTGCACGGGCTTTGGTAGTTGTGGCATATGGGCTTAGATGCTCTGCAGCAAGTGGGATCTTCCCGGATCAGGAATCGAACCTGTGTCCCCTGCATTGGCTTGTGGATTCTTAACCACTACACCACCAGGGGAGTCCCAACCCCTACATCATTTATTTACAAGACTGTCCTTTCCTCATTGTATACACTTGTGTCTTTTGTTATAAATTAATTTACCATCCATGCTTACGTATACTTCTCGGCTCTCTGTTCTATGTCACTGATCTGTGTCTGTTTTTATGCCGGTACCACACTGTTTTGATTATTATAGCTTTGTAATATGGTCTGAAATCAGGAAGAATGATGCCTCCAACTTCGTTCTTCATTATTGGATTGCTTTGGCTATTTGGGAATTTTGTGGTTCGATAGAAATTTTAGGTTTGTTTGTACTGCTTCTATGAAAAATGCCATTGGAATTTTGATAGGAATTCCTTTGAGTAATATGGACATTTTTCAGTATTCTTCCAATCAATGAGCATGGAATATCTCTCCATTTATGTGTATCCTCTTCAATTTCTTTTATTAATATCTTACAGTTTTCAAAGTGTAGATTTTTCACATCATTGGTTACACTTATTCCTAAGTATGTTATTATTTTTGATGCAATTGTAAATGGGATTGTCTTCGTAATTTTTATTTCTGATAGTTTTTCGTTGGTACAGAAAAAATGCAAAGATTTTTGTATATTGATTTTTTTTCCTTGCAACTTTACAAAATTTGTTAGTTCTAACAGTTTTTTTGTGGAGTCTTTAGGGTTTTCTTTATATAAAAACATGTCTACAAACAGTGACAGTTTCACTTCTTCCTTTCCAATTCTGATGCCTATTTCTGTTTCCTTCCTAATGGGTCTGGCCATGATTTCCAATACTATGTTGAATAAAAGTGGTGGGAGTGGAATCCTCTTTCGCCTGAATTTAAGAGTTAAACATTTTTGTAGTAACCCATAAGGGAAAAGATCCTGAAAAAATAGATATATATGTATGTATAACTGAATCACTTTGCTGTACACCTGAAACTAACACATTGTAAATCAACTATACATCAATAAAAAAAAATAAGGGATAAACTGAGGTTTTTTGCCATTGAGTATGATGTTACCTGTGAGCTTGTCCTATATGGCCTTTATTACGTTGAGGTGTGTCTCCTCTATAACCACTCTGTTGAGAGTTTTTATCAAAAATGTTTGTTGAATTTTGTCAAATGCTTTTTCTGCATCTATTGAGGTAATTCCATGATTTTTATTCTTCATTTTGTTAATGGGGTGTATCACATTGATTGATTTGAGGATGTTGAACCATCCTTGCATCTCTAGAATAAATCCCACTTGATTGTGGTGTATGATCCTTTTAATGTATTGTCAAATTTGATTTGCTAATTTTGTTGAGGATTTTCACATCTTTGTTATATTAGCTATGTATTGTCCTGTAATTTTCTTTTTGTGTTATGCCCTTGTCTAGTTTTGGTATCAAGGTAATGCTGGCCCCATAAAATGAGTGTAGAAGTGTTTCTTCCTCTTCAAATATTTGAAATCATTTGAGAAGTGTGATTATTAACTCTTCTTTAAATGTTTTGTAGAATTCACCAGTGAAGCCATGTGGTCCTGGGCTTTTGTTTTGGGGGACCTTTTTGATTACTGACTCAATCTTCTTACTGGCAATCAGTCAGTTCACATTTTCTGTTCTTCGTGATTTAGTCTTGGGAGATTATAAGTTTCTAGGAATTTATCCATTTCTTCTAGGTTGTCCAATTTGTTGACACATAATTTTATGTAATAGCTTCTTATGATCTTTTCATTTCTTGGTTATCAGTGGTAATTTTTTCTCTTTAATTTCTGATTTAATTGATTTTAATGCACTCAGTGGTTCTAGCTAAAGTTTTGACAACTTTGTTTATCTTTTCAAAGAACGAGCTCTTAGTTTCATTGATCTTTTCTATTGTCATTTTAGTCTTCATTTTATTTACGTACACTTAGATCTTTATTTCTTCTAACTTTGGGCTTTGTTTTTCTTTTTATAGTTCCTTTAGATATAAATTTATATTGTTTATTTGAGATTTTTCTTGTTTCTTGAAGTAAATTTGTATCACTATAAACTTCCCTCTTAGAACTGCATTTGCTGCATTTCATAGATTTTGGTATGTTGTATTTCCACTTTCACTTGTCTCAAGGTTTTTTGTTTTTTTTTTTCTCCTTTGAGTTCTTCATCAACCCATTGGTTTTTTAATTGCATGTTGTTCAATCTCCACATATTTGTGATTTTTCTAGTTTTCTACTTGTAATTAGCTTCTAGTTTCATATCATTGTGGTCAGAAAAGATGCTTGTTATGATTTCAGTATTTTTAAATTTATTGAGACTTGTTTTGTGGCCTAGCATATTATCTATCCTGGAGAATGCTCTATGTGCACTTGAGAAAAATGTGTATTCCACTGCTTTTGGATGGAATGTTCTATATATGTCTACTAAATCCATCAGTTCTAATGTGCCATTTATGACCAGTGATGCTTTGTTTTTCTGTCTAGGCCATCTATCCGTTGTCGTAAGTGGCATACTAAAGTCCCCTCCCGTTATTGCTGTCAGTTTTTCCCTTTGAGTCTTAATATTTGCTTTACATATTTAGGTGCTCCTATGTTGGGTTCATAAATAGTTTAAAATGTTACATCTTCCTTTGGATTGACCCCTTTATCATTATGTAATGTCCACTTTTGTCTTTTACTGCAGTCTGTTTTAAAGTCTATTTTGTCTGATATAAGTATAGCTACCCCAGCTTTCTTTTGGTTTTCATTTGTGTGAAACATCTTTTTCCACTGTGTTGCTTTCAGTCTTTGTGTGTCCTTATATCTGATGTCATTCTCTTTTAGACAGCATAAAGATGGGTCTTGATATTGTATCCATTGAGCCACTCCATGTCATTTTTTTTGGAGAATTTAGTCCCTTTATATTTAAATTATTGATAGTATGTACTTACTGCCATTTTGTTAATTGTTTTCTGACTGTTTTGTCTTTTCTGTTCCTTCTGTTCTTTTCTGTTCCTTTCTTCTAGTGCTTTCTTCCCTTGTGTTTTGATAACTTTCTCTAGTGTTATGCTTAAATTCATTTCTCATTATCTTTTTTGTATTTACTACAGGTTTTAACTTTGTGGTTACCATGAGGCTTAGTCTGTTTTAAGTTAATAGCAAGTTACATTTGAATGCATTCTAAAACTCTCTGTTTTTACTTTGCCCCAACATTTTATGTTTTTAATGTCACATTTTACATCTTTTTGTGTATCCCTTAACTAATTTTTGTAATTTTAATTATTTTTACTAATTATGTCTTTTATTCTCTATAACTAGCTTTATAAATGATTAATCCACTTTCTTTACTATATATTTATTTTTCCCAGTGAGATTTTTACATTCATATGTTTTCTTACTAATTAATGCCCTTTCTTTTCAGCTTAAAGAAGTTGCTTTAACATTTCTCATAGGGCTGGTTTAGTGAGGATTAACTCTTTTAGCTTTTGCTTGTCTGGAAAACTTATCTCCCCTTCAATTCAGAATAACCTTGCTGCGTAGAGTTATTCTTGCTTCAAAGTTTGTTGTTGTTTCGTTTTGTTTTGTTTTTTCTTTGAGCACTTTGAATATATCACACCACTTCCTTTTGGCCTGGCATTGAACTCTTGAGCTGCCCACACAGCAATAGGCATGAAAGTTATCCATGTATAATCTCTGTGGCCATTTCTCTGAATTCTACTAGTTGATAACAAAGACTCAAAGCCAATTAATAAGATTAGAATCTGATAATGGATAAACTGTAGCTTTCTATCGAAACAGTATTTTCCATAGTCATCCCATGTTTATCAAAAATATTTACAGTAAAACTGATTCATTTTGTAAAATAAGTCTTATTAAATTTGGATTCATTATTTACAGAAATGTAGTAAGAATATTAATTCTATGCATATATTCAAACATAACATTTCAGTCAAAGCTTTGGTAATATCCAAGGGGCTTTATTGGCTCCATAAAGTCAACCTTAGTTCTTTAAAATTGTCTGGTAATAAGGATTCTCAGATGAGATCTTTCAAGTATCTTTAGGCTATGAAGCCAGGCTCAGGACTTGTCTAAGTTTGTACTTACAGTGAGAACAGATTATTTAACTTATGTAAATGCATACATTATCATGAAAAATAAAACTATTTAATGAGTGTGTCTTAATTCTGGAGGGATCAGGTAGGAAGAAAAAGATAAATGTTTTAACTTTTGTTTACAAAACTACAAATTGCTGTAAGTTGTAAATAGCTTAAAAGAGAGGAGAAAAATGGGTTCTTTAAATCTGGAAAAGAAATCATTAAAGACCCAACATTGTTTTAAATGAAGTCATACAAATTATAATTATCAGTTCGTTGTCTCCTGTAATTAAATTTTGTTTGGCTTCATCTTGGATGAGAAGCTTATGAATCGATCAATTTTCCATTAGAGTTTTAGAAATTCTTACCCAGTTCAGTATTATTATCTTAACATTATCAGAAACCTGTATTTTAGGGTACTTGTCTAGGTGTTTTCCATGAATCCCTTTGAAGATGTATTTTTACCTGTAGTTGATTGTAAATACCCATTATCACATCATACATCTCCACCAGGTACAGTGTTGAGTGATTATCTCTATCTGAGAGGTACAAAAAAGGCAGTGATACTTTTGTTTCATTGCAAAACAGATTGGGATAGAGGTGTGTATAAAGAATCACAGTTAGTTAATGCCAACTCTCTGACCCAGACTATATTCTAGCATCCCAGTTAAAATTATATTTTAATCAAAAGAGAAGGTAAAGTGAAAAGAAGAAAAAAAACCCCAAAAGGTAATAGGCAGTCTCGATAACATTTTGAATGTTATATTATGGATTAATGCTTTAGAGAATGAATGAATTTGAATTTCATTTTATCATATTTCCTCTGAGCTGTCACCCTGAGGTCTTATAAATTTAATTTTTTTTTCTCTGAGACTAACTAAACTTGATGGAGACTGAAATGTATTTTTATTATCAACTACATCTGCTGGTGAAAATCCAAATAAACAAAGAACAAAACTGAATTATGGTGCTGCATTCTAATATCATCACCTACTAATCAAATACAGAAACTCTTAAAAAAGGAAAACATGTTGAATTAGCACAGCCTTAGCCATCTGGTTCAGAAAGGTAGGGTGGAAGTCATCTCTGCTTTCTGTACAGGCTTTTGTAGAACTGTGGATCCAGGAGGCATATTTATAGCCCTTTAACAAGCATACATGGTAATTAAAAACAGCAAGGTTTCTGCCTGCATAGCTTGGTTATCTTGACTGTGGAGATAACCACTTTCAGCTGACCCCAGGGTACTCTTGAAAACAATGTGATTGCACTGTAGAGTCTCTATTTGTTTATCCTACATGTAATTGAAACAGAGGTGACATGCTACACCGGTGCTCCCCTGCCATACACTCTTAGTGAACCATATGTTACATTTCCAAGTTTCACAGGTATGGTTTAGCATTGTTAATCACAAACAAGTGTGAGATTTCTCATTTCATTGTTTTTCATTCAACAGTTGTTTATTGGGTGTCTCCTAGGTACTCGGGATAGGCACTTTTGTAAGCACTGTTAGAGGGAGTATATGACTCGAAATTTCACTCACGATTGATAGAGATTAACAGAATAAATTACAAATTTCATCTTACTAATAAGTTCCTGAGTTTGATTTCTCAGGAACATAGACATTATGAACTCACACTTCACATCAAAGTGTTGATGAACTAACGTCACATCTCTCAATGGTTCTGGATTTGTGTACTTAGTAAAGTATAGAAGAAAATGGCAGTGTACCCTTAACTCATAGCTGCTTTTCTTAGCACTCATGTCCAAGAAGAGGTAGTAAAACTTACTTTTGAAAAAAGTACTCAGTAACTGAATAGTTTGTCTAGGAACTCCATTCAAAAGATGAATCTTTGGGACGAAAGGGAAGAAAATGCTGTGAAGGACATAACCACCTTTTCAATAGAGAATGTTTTAAAAAGTAGAGGAAAAAATGTTCAGTTGTCTTCTTCCTTTTGGTAAAACGTTTCTTGAGAAAGAAGAGTACCGAAAGTGTGGGTAAAGCGTTCTTCTGTGCAAGTTCTCATGAAATCTATTGGCACCATATTCTGTAGAAGGTTCACAAGGTTTGTTAGAAGTCCAATATGATAAAAGAAGAAAGAAATATATTTTGTAAATAGTAATGAAGACATGCTATAGAAAGCCATATTTGATTAACTCTTGGCGTGTCCTTCAAAGAGAAATAGACTTTGATGTCTGGTTTCCTGTAGACACATTTGAAGACTTTCAGTGAGCATGGATAGTTGTGATTTTTATTCTCAGTGCTTCTAAATGCCGTATTCTGTTTTTTATTATTGCAAGTAGAAGATTTTCTAAGGAGGCAATATTGAGGTAATTATTACACATGAGCTCTAATATTTAGGCTAACATTTCCTGATCTAGGTATTTTTCTTTCAGCATCTTTGTTTTGAAAGATAAATAACTGGTTGACAGTTTTTGGTTTGACAGTTCGGTTTCACCTGGTTGAAATGCATGAATATTTCTTCCAGTTAGTGACATTATTGATGGCTTTATCAAGCTAACACATGACGATGATTTGTCCCAGGAGTTGGTTTCATATTTAGAAATACACTACATTGGAGGAGAAAGAGGCCCAGGGCCTGGAAGGTGCAGAGCTGTACCCACATTTCCCGTAGAACTTTGGAACATCTATCAACAGACATGTGACAATATACAAAAACAAACAACAGTGTAGCGGCTTTCACAATGCAATACAAAGCTCAGATACAAATATGCATCCTGGTGTTTGGAAGCTGATACCTCTCTTACTGAAGGAGGAAATTTTAGTGAAAAAGAAGAAGTGTGATGTCAAAGAGACAAATCAGCAAGCAAAAAAAAAAAAGTATAATGTGAACAAAAGACTTGGAAGACAAGTGCTCAGATGCAACCCACAAAATGAAATCAGCTGTTTGCACAGTGTTGCCATGAATCTATACACATTTTAAATGTATTCAAATATTTTGTGTTTTACAATAAAAAGTCTTTTTAATTTTGTTCATTTCTCATGTTTCATTATGTCCTTTTTAATGTACCTCTTTATTGTTCATTATTTTATCTTTTACGGTAAAATTGCCTTGCAGCCAACTAGTTACATGGCGAAAATGTTTGCAGCAAAGATGCTTGTGGCAGAGATGTCTATGAACCTGATACTTAAGATACTGAACATGAACTTTCCCAGTCATAGTAAGATAACTCTCTAGTATTCTCTGAATGTTAATTTTATATATATGCATACACAAACACACCTTTATTTTCTCATCTTACTATCATGAATAGGAACAAAACACTTGTCCATTTTTCATGGAATATTAAGAAAGAAAAACTAAACTTAAATCACATTGCAAGAAAATTTGCTGGTAAAGGAGCCTTTCATGGAGGCATAAATCAATCAGAGATGATTAAAGGCATTTTCTTTTTGTTGATTCAGTAGCAAAGTATTTATTAAAAGGTGGCAAAGCAAATGCTTGAAAAGAAAATATTAAGTCTAATTGTAAGAGAGAAGAGCCAGAGGATGAAAATCTCTAGGTAACTTATGTTAATTCCTTTTTATTACCCTTCTTAGAGCAATGAAACTCAATCAGAAGCAATTTCCCATCCACCCCCTCACCCTCCCAGGGAGCATCTGGCAGTGTCTTGAGACTTTTTTGGTTATGACAGTTGGGGAATGTTACTGGCATCTAGTGGGTAGAGGACAGGGATGCTCCTTAATATCCTACAATGCACAAGACAACTACCGACAGCAAAGAATTATCTATCCCAACATGTGAATATAGCCAAGGCAGGAAACCTGCTTTAGATGTTAGCTGTGAACAATGATGAAATCTTTATTGATAACTAAGATGTTTTATAGCACTTGTCAGGAAAATAACAAAGGGCCTTGTTTACTATCTCACAGTGTTACTTTCTGCCTGGGAAAGCATGGTAATGTCATACTCCAGACACATTGTTTCTCTAGTTTCCTTCTTACAACTGACTCAGAACTGAGTGTGTTTTAGCTCAAGGTAGACTATCATGTTCTCTAAGGTTACCTCTGAAGAGTTCTGTTTTCAGCCCATCACCTTCCCATGACAATGTTTGAGTCAAGGTATCTAGGGAAATAAATTTTAATTATAGATTGCTTTTACATGTGCTTCTACCTGCCTCCATCAAGCTCCGGAAGATCATATACATACTGTATCCTAGAAACACACTTGAGATCCACACAGACAGAAATCTAAAAATGCTTCTGAGTTTTAAACATTTTTTTCAAAACTCTAAATTTAGGGATGATAGGAAGAAATTATGTAGATCACTTCTTTCTTAAATATTTATTTACTTTTGGCTGCATTGGGTTTCTGTTGCGGCATGTGGGATCTTTCATTGCAGTGCATGGGCGCTTCCTTGCGGCATGTGGTCTTCTCTCTAGTTGTGGTGTGCGGACCCAGTAGTTGCAGTGCACAGACTTAGTTGACCGTGGCATTTGGGATCTTAGTTCCCCAAACAGGGATCAAACCTGCGTCCCCTGCATTAGAAGGTGGATTCTTAACCATTCGACCACCAGGGAAGTCCCTATGTAGATCATTTCTGCTTTAATATTTGTCTTCTTCTATCTATCCTCTAATATAGTTTTGCGTGTTATTTTTCTGTATAAATGACCTTCTTACATAATTTTTTTGAAATTGCCTATTGACATCCATATGTGTTACATTCATATATTTTATCATCTAATTAACTTTTGTTATAGTTACAAAACCAAAAATGGCTCTAGTATATTAATGATAAACTTTTTATGTAAAACAGAAAGTTTAAAATATTGGAAATTAAGTTGATCATCTTAGAAAAATCAAGGAAAATATTTTTTCTAATTTAATTTTAGGAAATCGATTCTCACTTAAAATAGTGTTTTTATTTTATTTTGTTTCTATTGATTTTTTCATTTTAAAAAATAGAGATTTATAGAAACAAAAATGTTCTATTATATACAATAAAATTTTTCTTATTAGCAATAATCATTCAATATTTATTGATTAGTTACTATTGACACGGCATTGCATAAATTATCCACCCTAGAAATATTTTAGAATATATTAGTATTTAAATAATTGAAAGTTAAATAAGGTAAGGAGAGGAATAGACTTTATTTCACCTGCATCCATTTTGACACATATATGCTTATATACATACAAATATATATACTTTCATACATATATATGTTTAATAGTTACAGATAAATATTCCTTTATTTTTTCTTTTATGGATATGTGTTTGTGTTTACACTTAAGTATGTCTGTATTTTATAGATAAATTCATATTTTTATGTAGAGAATTGTGTATTGATTCACTTATTTTTGATCCTTTACCAAATAACTGGATCCATAGTATAGGTTTTAGTGAGTTACTTTTATCTGTAAACCTTCAAATAAAAAGCAGCAGACTTTAAAAAAAAAAACTAACATCTTGTAAGTCCACATCAGTTTATTCAGTAATCTCCTGAGCAATGCACTAAAATAATGAAGCTCAGTAAAATTGTCATAACAGAAGAGGTTCTTGTATTTTTCTTCAATTGTATTCCATGTTGCTTCTCAGCAAACAATGTATACCCTCTATTATGTTAGCCAGTTTGGTAAAAGTTTGTTGATTTTTATTGACAAATACTACCATTAAATCATTATTTTTGTTAACATTTTCCTTTAGAGATATGTTTTATAGACCACATTTGAAAGCTATACTTTCTATAATAGTTTATTTATTTACTTTTTTAGTATGTGACTACATGAAACCAAATACCCTGTATTTCCAGCATGAAATATATTTTTCCTGCTTCAAAATGAGAGGATTCTAGAGAACTGATAATAATGCATCAATATTTATTCTTTCTCTCAAAGCCATATTTTATTACAATAAGGACATTTTTATAGTTAAAATTTTAATTTTTATTGAATTTCAACAATAAATTAGCTACTTTTATCATTAAATTTATTGTTTTTAATTTATACTTAAAAAAAATTTTATTGCAATATAGTTGATTTACAATGTTAGTTTCTGCCATACAACAAAATGAATCATTTATACATATACATTTATCCACTCTTTTTTAGATTTTTTCCCATATAGGTCATTACAAAGCATTGAGCAGAGTTCCCTCTGCTATATAGTAGGTTCTTATTAGTTATCTCTTTTATATATAGTAGTGTGGAAATGTCAGTCCTAATCTCCCAGTTTATCACTGCTCCTTTCTCCCTGGATAACCATAAGTTTTTCTACATCTGTGACTCTATTTCTGTTTTGTAAAAAAAAAAAAAAAAAAGTTCATTTGTACCATTTTTTTAGATTCCACATATAAGCGATATCATATGATATTTGTCTTTCTCTGACTTACTTCACTCGGTATGACAATTTCTAGGTCCATCCATGTTGCTGCAAATGCCATTATTTCATTCTTCATTTAGGGCTGAGTAATATTCCATTGTATATATGTACCACATTGTCTGTAACAATTCCTCCATCGATGGACATTTAGGTTGCTTCCGTGTACTGGCTGTTGTAAATAGTACTGCAGTGAACATTGGGGTGCATGTGTCTTTTCGAATTATGGTTTTCTCCAGATACGTGCCCAAGAGTGGGATTGCTGGATCATATGGTAGCTCTATTTTTAGTTTTTTAAGGAACCTCCATACTGTTCTCCATAGTGGCTGTACCAATTTATATTTCCACCAACAGTGTAGGAGGGTTCCCCTTTTCTCCACCCCCTCTCCAGAATTTATTGTTTGTAGATTTTTGATAATGGCTATTCTAACTAGTGTGAGATGACACCTCATTGAAGTTTGATTTGCATTTCTCTAATAATTAGTGATGTTGAGCATCTTTTCATGTGCTTTTTATCCATCTCTATGTCATCTTTGGAGAAGTGTCTCTTTAGGCCTTCTGCCCATTTTTTGATTGGGCGTTTTTTTTGGTATTGATCTGCATGAGTTGTTTGTATGTTTGGGGGATTAATCCCTTGTTGGTCACTTCGTTTGCAAATATTTTCTCCCCTTCTGTGGGCTTTTTGTTTTGTTTATGGTTTCCTTTTCTGTGCAAAAGCTTTTAAGTTTAATTAGGTCCCATTATTTATTTTTGTTTCTATTTTCACTACTCTAGGAGGTGGATCAAAAAAGAGCTTGCTGTATGTCAGAGAGTGTTCTGCCTTTGTTTTCCTCTAAGACTTTTATAGTATCCAGTCTTACATTTATGTCTTTAATCCATTTTGAGTTTATTTTTGTGTATGGTATTAGAGAAAGTTCTAATTTCATTCTTTTACATGTAGCTGTCCAGTTTTCCCAGCACCACTTATTGAAGAGACTGTCTTTTCTCCATTGTATCTTCTTGCCTCCTTTGTCATAGATTAGGTGACCATAGGTGCGTGGGTTTATCTCTGGGTTTTCTATCCTGTTCCATTGATGTATATTTCTGTTTTTGTGCCAGTACCATACTGGCTTTATTACTGTATCTTTGTAGTATAGTCTGAAGTCAGGGAGCCTGATTCCTCCAGCTGCATTTTTCTTTCTCAAGATTGCTTTGGCTATTCAGAGTTTTTTGTGTTTCCATACAAACTGTAAATTTTTTTCTTCTAATTCTGTGAAAAATGCCATTGGTAATTTGATAGGGATTGCATTGAACCTGTAGGTTACTTTGGGTAATATAGTCATTTTCACAATATTGATTCTTCCAATCCAAGAATATAGTATGTCTCTCCATCTGTTTCTGTTATCTTTGATTTCTTTCATCAATATTCTATAGTTTTCTGAGTACAGGTCTTTTGTTTCCTTAGGTAGTTTATTCCTAGGTATTTTATTCTTTTTGTTACAGTGGTAAATGGGATTGTTTCCTTAATTTCTCTTTCTGATTTTTCATTGTTAGTGTGTAGGAAGCCAAGAGAGTTCTGTGTATTAATTTTATATCCGGCAACTTTACCAGATTTATTGATAAGCTCTAGTAGTTTTCTGGTGGCTTCTTTAGGATTTTCTGTGTATAATGTCATGTCATCTGCAAACAGTCACAGTTTTACTTCTTCTTTTCCAATGTGTATTCCTTTTCTTTCTTTTTCTTCTCTGATTGCTGTGGGTAGGACTTCCAAAACTATGTTGAATAGTCGTGGTGAGAGTGGACATCCTTGTTTTCTTTCTGATCTTAGAGGAAATGCTTTCAGTTTTTCACCATTGAGAATGATGTTGGCTGTGGGTTTGTCATATATGACCTTTATTATGTTGAGGTAGTTTCCCTCTATGCCCACTTTCTGGAGAGTTTTTTTTTATCATAAATGGGTGTTGAATTTTGTCAAAAGCTTTCTCTGCATCTATTGAGATGATCATATGGTTTTTCTCCTTCAGTTTGTTAATGTGGTTGTCACATTGATTGATTTACATATATTGAAGGATCCTTGCATCCCTGGGATAAATCCCACTTGATCATGGTGTGTGATCATTTTAATGTGTTGTCAGATTCAGTTTGCTAGTATTTTGTTGAGAATTTTTACCTCTATATTCATGAATAATATTGGCCTGTAATTTTCTTTTTTTGTGATATCTTTCTCTGGTTTTGGTATCAGAGTGGTGATGGCCTTGTAGAATGAGCTTGGGGGTGTTCCTGCCTCTTCAATTTTTTGGAATAGTTTGAAAAGGATAGGTATTAAATTCTCTCTAGATGTTTGACAGAATTCACCTGTAAAGCCATCTGGCCCTGGACTTTTGTTTTTTGGAAGATTTTTAATCACAGTTTCAATTTCAGTACTTGAGATTGGTCTGTTCATATTTTCTGTTTCTTCCTGGTTCAGTCTTGGAAACTGTACCTTTCTAAGAATTGTCCATTTCTTCTAGGTTGTCCATTTTATTGGCATATAGTTTTTTGGGTTTTTTTTGCGGTACGCGGGCCTCTCCCTGCTGTGGCCTCTCCCATAGCAGAGCACAGCCTCTGGACATGCAGGCCCAGTGGCCACGGCTCATGGGCCCAGCTGCTTCGTGGCATGTGGGACCTTCCCAGACCGGGGCACGAACCAGCATCCCCTGCATTGGCAGGCAGACTCTCAGCCACTGTGGCATATAGTTTTTTGTAGTGTTCTCTTATCATCCTTTGTATTTCTGTGGTGTCTGTTGTAACTTCTCCTTTTTAATTTGTAATTTTATTGATTTGAATTCTCTCACTTTTTTATCTTGATGAGTCTGGCTAAAGGTTTATCAATTTTGTTTATCTTCTCAGAGAAACAGGTTTTACTTTCATTGATCGTTGCTATTGTTCTCTTTGTCTCTATTTCATTTGTTTCTGCTCTGATCTTTATGATTTCTTTCCTTCTACTAACTTTGGGTTTTTTGGTCTTCTTTAGTTTCTTTAGTTGTAAAGTTAGATTGTTTGTTTGGAAATTTCCTGTTTCTTGATGTACGATTGTATTGCTGTAATCTTCCCTCTTAGAACTGCTTTTGCTGTATTCCATAGGTTTGGATCATTGTGTTTTCATTGTCATTTGTCTCTAGGTATTTTTTGATTTCCTCTTGGATTTTCTCAGTGATCCATTGGTTATTTAGTAACATATTGTTTAGCCTCCATGCGTTTTTGTTTTTTTTACAGGTTTTTTCTTCCTGTAACTGATTTCTAATTTCATAGTGTTGTGGTTGGAAAAGATGCTTGATATGATTTCAGTTTTCTTAAGTTTACCGAGGCTTGATTTATGGCCCAAGATGTGATCTATCATGGAAAATGTTCCATGTGTACTTGAGGAGAAAGTGTATTCAGCTACTTTCAGATAGAATGTCCTTTAGATGTCTAATTAAGTCTATCTGGTCTAACGTGTGATTTAATGCTCGTGTTTCCTTATTAATTTTCTGTCTGGATGATCTGTCAGTTGGTGTAAGTGCGACATTAAAGACAATATTGTCTTACTGTCAATTTCCGCTTTTATGGCTGTTAGCATTTGCCTTATGTATTGAGGTGCTCCTATGTTGGGTGCATATATATTTGCAGTTGTTATATCTTCTTCTTGGTTTGATGCCTTTATCATTATGCCATATCATTTTATCTGATATGAGTATTGCTACTCCAGCTTTCTTCTGATTTCCATTTACATGGAATATCTTTTTCCAGTCCGTTAACTTTCAGTCTGTATATGTCCCTAGGTCTGAAGTGTGTCTCTTGTAGACAGTATATATATGGGTCTTGTTTTTGTATCCATTCAGCCAGTCTATGTATTTTGGTTGGAGCATTTAATTCATTTACATTTAAGGTAATTATTGATATGCATGCTCCTATTGCCATTTTCTTAATTGTTTTGGGTTTGTGTTTATAGGTCTTTTTTCTTCTCTTCCTCTTTTGTTCTCTTCTCTTCTGGTTTGATGATCATTTTTATTGTTGTGTTTGGGTTGCTTTTTCTTTTTTGTGTGTGTATCTACTGTAGTTTAGGGGTTTACTGTTCCCATGAGGTTTTGTTATAGCAGTCTGTATAGCTACAAGGTTGTTTTAAGTTGCTGGTATCTTTCCCACCTAGAGAAGTTCCTTTAGTATTTGTTGTAAAGATGGTTTGGTGGTGCTGAGTTCTCTTAGCTTTTGCCTGTCTGTAAACTTTTGATTTCTCCATCATATCTGAAAGAGAGCCTTGCTGGGTAGAGTATTCTTGGTTGTAGGTTTTTCTCTTTCATCTCTTGAAATGTATTGTTCCACTGCCTTCTGGCCATTCAGAGTTTCTGCTGAAAAATCAGCTGATAACCTTATGGGGATTCCCTTGTATGTTATTTGTGGCTTTTCCCTTGTTGCTTTTAATATTTTTTCTGTCTTTAACTTTTGTCAGTTTGATTAATATGTGTCTCAGCATGTTCCTACTTGGGTTCATCCTGTATGGTACTCTCTGTGCTTACTGGACTTGAATGAGTGCTTCCTTTCTCATGTTAGGGAAGTTTTCAGCTATAATATCTTCAAATATTTTCTCAGGCTCATTTACTCAATATTTCACTAGCCATTTATCTTATGAAAAATGATTGGATCAGTACATCACAAAAAGTTGAAAGAATTATTTTTTTATATAAAAATTTTTTAATTTATTTTTGGCTGTGATGGGTCTTCTTTGCTGTGCGTGGGCTTACTCTCATTGTAGCGAGTGGGGGCTACTCTTCGTTGTGGTGCATGGGCTTCTCGTTGCAGTGGCTTCTTTTGTTGCAGAGCACGGGCTCTAGGTGTGCAGGCTTCAGTAGTTGTGGCACGCACGCTCAGTAGTTGTGGTGCACGGGCTTAGTTACTCTGCAGCATGTGGGATCTTCCCGGACCAGGGCTCAAATGCGTGTCCCCTGCATTGCTAGGTGGATTCTTAACCACTGTGCCACCAGGGAAGTCCCAAAAGAATTCTTAATATAGTTCTAATCCTGGGTCTGTCAAAAAATTGATAATGTTAGCTTAATATTTTTCCTCTTAGTTCACACAAATAGTGCTTTCAGCTTCCACTTAGTGTGGGACTGAATGAAAATATGTACCAAGTGAAAAACAAATGTAATGCATAGGTGGTCTGCATCTCTTTGTGAATTATTCTTTGTAAATCCTAGTGAAGCAAGTTTCACCTACTGAAATGTGAAAAAATTTAAAATCTATTATCATAGCTTTGAAATTCATTCTTCTGTATAGATGGCAAGCAGTTTATTTATTAAAAAATAAAGAAGAATGACCACTAAGTGATAAAATGATTGGTTTTCATCAAAACTCCTATTCTGTAGAGTTGACCAGTGACTGAAATAGCAATACCATGCAGAATAAACACTTCTCTGAAGGCATATTTAGTATGAGTACCTAAAGTGAAGAGCTCAAAACACACAGACACACACACACACACACACACACACACACACACACACACAGATGGGAGTAGAGACAGAGAAAAGGCTGAAAAGACCAATATTTTTCTGTATCAAGGTGTTTGTTTTGAGACTATGTGATTTATCTGCCCTTTTTACTTATGGCTACTAATATTTTCCTATAACGAACACATATGTTTTATGATAAGGGAGTGAGATTTATTTTTTAAATATATGAGGGAGACCACATTTGATAACATACAAAGCTAACAGCCAGAGGGCTGATGCTCAAAATCCTCCAATGACTTCTAACCTCACTGTGGGTGCAACTTGAAGTCCTTACACAGCTTACGCCCACCCCATTCACTTCTCCAACCTCTTCAACTTCCCTCTCCACCCATAGGACTTTGCTGTTACTACACTGCCTTTGTTTCTTCTCTGCGCACGTATCTCCAGCCTCGGGGATTTTGCTCCTCTGATCCTTCTGCCTGGTATTATCTTCTGCCAGATACCATCATGCTCAGTGCCTCACCTCTTAGAGTCTTCCATGGCCTAAATAATATTGTAAATATTCAGCTCACATTCCCTGTTTCCCTTTCTTGCTTAGTTTTTCTCCTTAGCCCTTGTCACCATCTAACATGTTAATATTTTATGTATGTATTCCCTGTCTCCCTATTTGGGTACAAACTCAAGGAAGGCAGGGATTTTAGTCTTTTTTTTTCAGTACTATACCTCTGCACTTAGTAGAGCAGCTGGTCACAAGCAGACACTCAGTAAGTATCCTATGAATGAAGAATGCCAGGGTCCTGCAAAGCACAAGGCAGCTGTCACTTTTCAGGAGTGCCATGCTTATTTGGTTTTAATCCCGGATACAAGATACGGAAAATCACTCCCAAGAGACTGCAGCAGGCAAACATTAGCTCACAGAATAAGGCAAATTGACTGAAGGAAATTAAACCAACAAGCATAGATCAAAGTCCCAACAGTCCCAACAGTAAACACTCCCTCGAAGTGCTTCTCAAACTTTTCATATTGTGTTACCTATAGAAAATGATAATATTTGAATAGCATATTGGGGTAAATGGACAAAGTTGCTTGTGTCCAGAAGATACTGCCGCAAGATATTCCACTCTGACAGGTATCTCATTACCCTTATAATAATATCTAAAATCCTTAATCTGGTTTATAACCTTATGTGATCTGATTCTTGATTTTATTTTATTATTTTTGTATTTTTATTTTTATTGAAGTATAGTTGATTTACAATGATATGGTAATTTCTGCTGTATGGAAATTTCTCCAAAGAAGAAATACAAATGGCCAATAGGCACATGAAAAGATGCTCAACATTTCTAATTATTAGAGAAATGCAAATCAAAACTACAATGAGGTACCACGTCACACCAGTCAGAATGGCCATCATTAAAAACTCTACAAATAACCAGTGCTGGAGAGGGTATGGAGAAAAGGGAACCCTCCTGTACTGTTGGTGGGTACGTAAATTGGTACAGCCACTCTGATCCCCGATTTTAAACTGACAATGTCCCCGGGTGGAGAACCTTTGAGTCTCTTCAAATATTTAGGTAACATCCAGCCTAACAGATCATTGCATGTTGACATACAAAATGATCAAGAACTAGGACATCTGCTTTGGCTTCTGAAAATAATAAATTTATTTAAATTTGCATCTGCAAGGAACTTGAAAAAGTTATTTTCCCAGTTGGGAGAAATAGAGAATAATGCCTTAGAGTTTGAAGAGGCACTTTGAGCTACTGGAGAGAGCCTCTAAATTAGCTAGGGGGCATACAAATTCCAGTACCTAATTAAGAGCACCTGTTGGACACATTTGTAGAATCCTTTTGGGGCTATTTTTGAAAATGTGTTTATGGTGTACATCAAGTTTTATTTAATGTTTAAGGCTCGTGAATTTTCTCTGTATTAGAAATAATCCTTATTTTATGATCGCTCACAATCCAAATGTAAAGTACATGGGCAAAGCAACTACACATTAAGGTAACTGTCGCTCTCTGCCACACCAGCTTGTTGTGATAAGATTTGTAAGTAACCAGTCCTCTGCTAGTTTCCCTATCTCCTTTCTAAATTCTCTAGGAACTGAAAAACAGCAACAGCAACAAAAACCCAGCAGGGTAACATGGCTCAGCTCTTGTCCTCAAAGCGCTGTGGCTATTGGTTATATCCCATGTGGTTTTCCTATCTACCCCTTGGGTAAGGTCTGTCTAGGAACATTAGATGACATGTCTGTGATTGAGTTTATAGTAAACTTTTTTGTTTCCTTGCACTAGAGCTCTGGGGCAGGGCATGTGTTATAGGGGAAGGGATGCTTCACTGTAATTCAGCCAGGTGGCCGAGGCCTACTTGCCAACCTTAAAGGCAGGCCTCCATCCTTCTGTCCCTGTTTGTGTTTACATTATTAAAGTCTAAGTTTCAAAAAGTTAAAAACATACTTCATACAACTATAAAATGAGTGTCTGTCAAAGATTTTGTTCAATACAGTAATTAGGTTATCAATGAGATGTTAAAATTGTTTCAAATTGCATTTGAGTAACTAGAAATTTATAGGCAATGAAGAATGTTAGAATAAGATTGCTGGGGTTTTCTGTTCATCAGACAGAAATTATTTGCATCTCTACTGTAAATTCTATATGGTTACATCTGCTCCTACAGAATTATAAAATAGCCTCATCAATAGGAAAGTCAGTGCACCATGCACAGCGCTGCACGGAAAGAACACCCAGTAATCTCTTAACTTGTTTCCAACATCTGTACCCTATTATATCTCTGAGGTCACGTCCTCAAACAGCTCCCTAAAATTGTTTTTGAAGAATGTGGACTATTAGATTTTTAGCTCCTTGTTTGGAATTGATTGTTAACGTTTGAAAACCTCTTTGTTATTGCTGTTATTGCTTATTTCTCGATAGTATGCCTTGAGTTAGTTCTTCTTAATGCCTCACTATCTTAGGTGCTAGTCCTGACAATAACAAATACAAACCTCAGACCCAAATGGCCATCCCTGATGGCCTCAACCAGATATACAGTATGTGCTCAGAGAAATTCTGAGAAATACACTGCACCATCCATCCTTACTTGAATGTTTTATTAGTGTTTTTATTAGGCATTTTATTCATCTTCTTGCTGCAATAATAATGCATTCTAAACTTCGCCCAAACCCAATGGCAGCAAACACTCATTTCTTTGCTCATGGGACTATGGTTTGGCTATGGCTATGTTGGGTTCTACTGTGATTAACTGGGCTTGATTCCAGGCTGAGGCTCCACCTGCTTCCTCATTTTTCTAGAACTGGGGGCCATTCAGGGCATATACTACTTGTGCTAGATTGCCAAAGGGCAGAACCATATCAAGTTGCATGATTATTGCATCACGTTTCATAGGATCCCCTTAACCAAAGTGAGTTTCTGAGCAAAGCCCACGTCCATAGAGCAGGAAGTATTCTCTGTCCACAGAGGGAGCAGGCGGAAGCTTAATGTTAGATTAACAAAAATCCAAACTATCACAGACATGTATTTTAGGAATAAACCAATTCCTAGGTAATGTAGCTTAGCTAAGATAAGCACTCCCTGGGGTGAATTGCACACAAGGAATCTTTTAGAATTCTAGCTGGATATAGAGAAGTTAATAGTAATGATATTTCTATTTCTTGAACACTTACTTCTGCTAAGTGCCAGGCACTTGGTCAGATGTTAGGACCCATTTTCTCTGATACTAAAAATAAAGCACCAGGTAAATTTTTATAGATAAACAAACTGAGGCTCACAGAGGGTAAATTGTCCAGAGTTCACACCATTAGTAAGTGGCAGAGCTGACTTTTTCTATTACTTATAACTTACTCATGTCAGGCGTTGTACTAAATGTTTAGAGGTCTTGCACCATTTAATTCTGAAAATAACCATAGTAGGTACCTCCGCTTTTTAATGAGAAAACTACGCTTAATAAGATTAACTTACATGCCAAAGATAAATCAGACACTCTTACCTGGGACTTCAGTATATAATCCATGATCAGATGAAAGAATAGACCTCAAATTCTTAATGAAGTTCTGCTTCTGGGGCTTTTCTTTTTTTCTCCTCTGATAGCAATCTACCTCTCTTCCTCAGTCAATCCGTATCTTGACCTTAAATCACGGCACCTCTCTTCTTCTTGCCTGTGACCTCTGAGCTGTTTGCCTTAATTTTGCCTTTTGATGCAGACCCTTTGTACTCTGGATCTCCCATTTTAGACTAATAAGCCAGTTCAGTCTATTGATCATACTGTTTGCTTCAGCATTAGGTTTGCCTGTGCTTCTCCCTGAATTGTGCTCCAGCATTACAGCTCAGCAAAAATGCCTAAATTCCATCCCTTGAAGATAAGGAAATAGATTTTCTTTGTAATAATTGGACACAATGCTATGAGTTAGAATGGAAAGATACCTGAAATTGTATTTTTCAGGGCATGTCTATTCACATTGTTTTCATTAATCATTCATTCTTTTTTAAAAAAGATTTCATGTAATGCTTTTATATGCAAAACACTGAGAAGCACAGTTCAGGGATATAGAGATGAAAATTAGACATTACTCAGAAATGGATTCCGCCATTAAGAAAATTATACTCACTAGAGAAACTACATAGCAAAATAAAACACCCGGTTTCTAACCTTTGCATCTCTCCTTTCCCCACAGTAGCGACATTTGATCCCTCACCCACATTCTGGTATTTTGTCAGTCTTTATCCGTTGCCCCTATTCCTCTTCCACCCGGTCTGCATTGTTAGGCTCAGTGATACCTCCTACCTGAAAGCTTAATTGCAACTCGATCCTAAGCCAGTCTGGACTGAACTAGGAAACAGATTTGTCTGATCTGCACCCCTCTCAGCCTGTCCCCAGTCTAGATGAATTTAGTATTGTCTTCCTCCTTTCTATTTTTCTGTGAACTCATGCCTCACTGCCGACCAGTGGGCTCTCATTTTGTGTCAAAACTTCAATTGCTTGCACCTCAGAGTTCTTATTGGAGTAATGGAACCACTGTACCTGGAGTCCTGACTCTCGATCCTTGTTACAAGAGCTGGAACTATGTTCCTATTCTTAACTATTAGACTAGACTGGGTCGAGGAGTTTCTATGAAGTTATGAAATAACTTCAGAACCTTAATGTAGCTAGGCACTGCTCTGAGTGCTTTACAAATACTACAGGGGAGGTAGTATTGTTGTCCCCATTTTGTAGGTGAGGTAACTAAGGGATAGAGAGGTGAAGTAACCCAGGCAGACTGGCTTGGTGTTCATGCACTTAACCACCATGCAACCTGCTTCTCAAGTTACATGTTCCACTTACAGCTGTGTTTTCATTGCCAGCCCCTCCAGCTCTAACATTGTCTGAAGTGCCTATGTCCTCATAGGAAACAGAGCCAATGTTGACTTTGGACCTTCCGTGTCATCTCTGTTGGCCATGGTGCATTGACAAACTGAGTTTTCCCATTAGTACCTACCTCTAGGCTCTACTTTATCCCATTCTTTTTGTTATATTTCTCAATCTCCCACATTCAATTGTTAACCTACCACCATTTTCTTCCTAGTCAGAGTTCACCTTCCCAGTAGCTACATTCTGATCTTCCTCTATCTATCCAGCTTCTGTCAAATGATTCTACCTAATTCCAGTATAGACCTTCTAGCTTGCCCCTTTCTCCTACTCATATATACGTATTTAAACATACGCATCATGAGGTTAACAACTGTCGATCAATACAACAACCAAAAAAGATCAACTATTATGTCATTTGATCCATCTTTCAGCTTTTTACCTTATAAATGGGGGAAGTAGGTACGTCTATACCTATATTAGATGTGTTAATAAGTGTATATGTTTGAAACTTACAGAAAATGGAACCATGTGTCCAAAGCAAAAAAAAACCAAAAAACAACTGTTTCAAGTGAATATTTGAATATTAATAGAAGGTTTTATGCCTTAAGTACTGACAACTTAAGAATGGATTAGAGATCATTGACAGATTATACAAATTTGACTTCAAAACAGGATTTATTAAATTGTCCATTTATACTGTAAGTTAAAATGTTGACATTCATAAATATAAAAATCAAACGTACATGTGTTGAATTACTACTCAGCATAGTAAAAAGCATTGCAATTACAAAAGATTAGAATATACATAATAGGCTTTAGTATGGGCATAGTATCAATATGATATACAGTTATCTTAAACAGTTCATTTGATTGATCTGAAAGTTGACAATTGATGTCTGAAATTAATTAATTTAGATTGATCCTCTTCTCCATTTGCCTCATGGCACTAACAGGAAAAATAAGTAAGATCAGAAGAGTCAATACTCACAAAGATTAGGTAATCTCATTTCAGGAAATAAAACGTTGTTTAAAGTCCTTATTCACTGAGCACGTTTTCTCTGCTAATGGGAATTCTCATTCAGTTCTCACAGCGTATGAGAAAAGTGTTGTCCCCATTTGAGAAGAAGCTGCGATT
This sequence comes from Monodon monoceros, assembly GCF_005190385.1. Classification (NCBI taxonomy): domain Eukaryota; kingdom Metazoa; phylum Chordata; class Mammalia; order Artiodactyla; family Monodontidae; genus Monodon; species Monodon monoceros. Next base: position 10,031,719 of record NW_021703777.1, read on the forward strand.
TAGAGTGGTTCAATAATTTGTCCATGGTAACATGGCTGGTAAGTAGTGGAGCCAGGAATAAGCCCCAAGTTTTGTTAAATCACTGAGCATTCTGCAACATTTACATTCTCTCAGCCTCTCAATTACGATGCAATGTTTAAAAAAACGGTCTTCTCCCATGATAAAAAATAGTGAGATATGTATGAGCATGAGAAATGGAAGAGGGCAAAATTATTGATTTCTCCTTTGTTATAAAGCTGAAATGATGGCTTTTGCCAAATCACAGACAAAACCATGAATAAAAAACTCATTACTTCTGTATTTAATGTACTATTTAAACACATGAAAGAATATTATTTTGATTGCATTGGCTTAATTTTTAATAGGAATATCTTTAATCTAAATTCAATTTGACAGTAAATTAAAGGAGTAGTTGAAATTCTGAATATTTATATTCTTGTTTAATTTGTTTCCCAGAATGTACCTCAGTGGGCCACATAGCTAATATTTTTAACTGAATATAATAACCACATTACATCTGGGATAAATGTAGGGCTTGGTAACAGGCATTTGAAATGTACAATGTTTAAGCAAGCAATGTATCAGAATGTACATATAGATGACAGAACATTAAGTAACGGCGAAGACAAGATATCTTGGGGTCCTACCTTCCAATTTCTAGGTAGTATTACAGGCATGAAAGGATTGTTTTTCTACACTTAGTGTAGCCAGAGTGTGCATGTTTTTAATATAAGGCTATTTTATAATTCATTTATTCACTTTTGGATAATGAAAAATTCCACGAGTCACTGAAGGCAGTCTATTAGCATTAGTGATAATACAGCCAGAGTAGCATGAAAGGAACAAATTAGAACATGAATTTAGGTAATTACATTTTATTCTATTTTAGAGAAATAAAAATCATTTAAAAAATCTGAATGCTATTATTTTTTAGTAAAATGATAATCATACTGGATTTTAATATATTGTTAATTGATCAGATTTTTAATTTTAAATATATATATTTAATGAGTAATTATTATTGGACATTTGTAGTTTATTGAAAATCTCTTACCAATATATTTTCACATATTGGTCTGTGTGAAGGCATTTTTGAAAACTAACGTTGGCTTTAAAATTATGAAATAAACTTGATCTGAAGATCTGTTTAGTAGCATCTTGAATCTCTGAGGATGTGATCTAATGCAACCCTGGAACTAGGTTTCCTAAGTACCAGGCTTTTCAGAGTCTGTGATTATGGAAATTGGTATAGATGATAGATAAATATATATAGACATAGATATAATTTTTTAGTATCTGTTATGGAAGGTATTGTGTCCCCCCAAAATTTGTATTTTGGAGTCCTAACCCCCAGTGCCTTAGAATGTGATATTTGGAGGTTGGGCCATTAAAGAGGTAATTAAGGGCAAATAAGTCACTTGATGAGGGTGGCCCCTCATCCGATATGACCAGTATCCTTATAAGAAGAGGGAGAGATGCCAGGGGTGCTCGTGCACAGAGAAAAGACCATGAGAGGACACAGCCAGAAGGCAGCCATCTGCACACCAAGGAGAGAGGCCTCAGGGGAAACTAAACCAACTGACACCTTGATCTTGGACTTCTAGCCTCCAGCACTGTGAGAAAATAGTGTCATTTAAGCAACCCAGTAGTATTTGGTTTTGGAGACCTAGCAAACTAATACAGTATCTTACCATCTACTGAAAGATTCAAATAAAAGTATTCTGTAGAACTTGAAAAGTTAGGAGTTATTTTCACATAGTTTTTCTCCTTCTCTTGTTCTTTAGATAGAGATCTAATTCTGCCATATATTAACTATGTGACCTTAAATATCTCATTTAACTTCCCTTGTATGGGGAACTTCATTTTAAAAAGTCAGAGGTTTATCTCTGAAATTGGTTCAGTTTGCTCTCAAATTTTCCATTTTTAGTACTGCAAATAAAATAAGTGTATAAAAGGCAACTAACCTGAGGAAAATACTTGCCACTGATTATGGCACAGAGTTAATATCTTAGTTTGTATTAAAAAGCAATATTCATTATTTAAAAAGGTACTGAGAATCAAAATAATAAATTGGAAAAGGTAATGAATGTATAACATAAGAAAAACAAATTTAAATATGACTGATGAAGAAACAAAGTGAAAAAATTGCTCAGGCATCGAAATGCAAATAAAACAATGTTTCATTTTTCCTATACAAAATTTGAAGGCTTCGAAATTACACTAATTTAGTTATAGCGCATATGACATATTTACTATTTACTATTGTACGAGTAATTAGCAATAATTTGTTGTCAAGTAATTGACAGAATCAAGATTAAAAAAATATTCAGGGCTTCCCTGGTGGCGCAGTGGTTGAGCGTCCGCCTGCCGATGCAGGGGACACGGGTTCATGCCCCGGTCCGGGAAGATCCCACATGCCGCGGAGCGGCTGGGCCCGTGAGCCATGGCCGCTGAGCCTGCGCGTCCGGAGCCTGTGCTCCACAGCGGGAGAGGCCGCAACAGTGAGAGGCCCGCGTGCCGCAAAATAATAAATAAATAAATAAAAAGATAAAAAATATTCAGAGCCTTCAACCCAGTAATTCTCTTTCTGGAGATCTATCTTAAAATATAAACTAAAGTTGTACAAACACTTTAAGATTAATGATTGTAGCATTATTTATGATAGTAAAAACTAGAAAAACTCCAGGGATGCAGTGCGTGAATATTTAAATAAAGCATGTTATGGTAACTTTGAACATAAACAAAAATAAAGCAGATGCAGCAAGGAAAATATTGTTGGGGAATACAAGCTTTTATGTTATCAGCAGTTGTAGGTGATAAAAATATGGGTGATTGTTTTCTCCATAAACTTTTAAACATTTTCAAGTTTTCTATTAGTATTTCTTATTATGACATACACAGTTAATTTCCTATCCCAAGCCATTTTCCATTTCTTTCTTACTAACAAAACCGTATTTTAGATAAGCATTATGCTCAGCTAGAAATATTAAATTAGCGTCCCTTGAGGATAATGATGCCATCAGACAGTTGTGCTTCATGAAATATAAGCAGAAGAGATTGAATGAGGCATCCAAGAAATTTATTTAAAATGGGCAGCCACCTTTTGTTCTCTTTCCTTCCCCTTTTCATGCCCAGAATGAAAATACACTGCTGGAGGTGAAACAACCGACTTGTGACCACAAGACCACAAATATGAAGCTAAAACCCCATGCCAAGGAAGGCTTAGCAGAAAGACAGAAAGTATCTGTCTCTGATATCATTTTGGATACTGTTCCAGCCCTGAGCTATCTACCTCTAGACGTCTTAAGGGACAAAAATTAAATTCTTAATTTGTTTAAGCCATTGTTTACTTATGTTTTCTGATACTTGCAGCTAAAAGCAATCCCTGACACGTTTATATAGGTATTACATATATAAATATATATACTAATTGTGTATATTGTATATATTTAAACTGATGGGCTTGTAAGTTTCTATATAATTGCAAATATGCATTTGCAATTATATATGTATAGATACATATATATGTGTGTGCATATATATATACATAAATGAATAGGAATAGACTGGACAGAGAAAGAACTACACACACACACACACACACACACACACACACCTATGGACAGAGAAAGAACTACATACATGTACCTGCACATATATGTATGCGGTTCTTTCTCTGTCCAGCATATATTTATTTGTATATATACAGGTGTGCATGTGTGTGTGAGTGTGTGTGTATATAATTCTTTCTCTCTCTAGTGTACTCTTACTTGTGCTTCAAGATTTAGCTCAAAGGTATTCCCCCTGGGAAGTACCCTCATTCTGCTTTCTCATATCTTGAATGTTCCTTTCTTGTAATATGTATGAACTTATATTGTAATAATTTATTTGTATATGTATCATCCCACTTCCTTTGATTATCGTTTGAGGGGCAGATATAGTTTCTCAATCATCATTGATATACATTTTAATGGTTGATAGATAGGTAAAAAATTGTAATGATTCACTTACGTATTTTCTTTTTTTAATTTTAATTTTATTGGAGTATACTTGATTTACAGTGTGTTAGTTTCAAATGTACAGCAAAATGGTTCAATTATACATATACATATATTCATTCTTTTTTAGATTATTTTCTCATATAGCTTATCACAGAATATTGAGTGGAGTTCCCTGTTCTTTACAGTAGGTCCTTGTTGGTTATCTTATATATAGTAGTGTGTGATGTTCATCCCAAGCTCCTGATTTATCCCTACCCCCTACATTTCCCCTTTGGTAACTATAAGTTTGTTTTCGATATCTGTAAGTCTGTTTCTGTTTTGTAAATAAGTTCATTTGTATCAGTTTTTTAAAATTAGATTCCACGTATGAGTGATACCGTATGATATCTGTCTTTCTCTGTCTGACTTACTTCACTTAGTATGATCATCTCTAGGTCCATCCAGCACTTAGACATTTTCATTTTGATTGTTACCTCTTTAACTAGATAGTGTTCTGAATTCCTTCCCAGTGACCCATGTGCTATTATGTACAAAACAGTTATTCAGTGATATCATTAATTAACTGGTAATATATGCAATACAACATATCTATTAGGGCTTCTGATATCTGCAACTGGCACCTAAAACATGAAGCATTAGGCCTGATGTTCAATGTTCTAGCATCCAGATTCAAAGAATGAGAGGCTATTTTCAAATATTTACATAGGTGGCCTTATTCAAGGAATGCACCAACGACGGTGTTGCAAGTGGCCTAACACACAGGTTCTGAAACCACACTGTGTGGGTGTTGGCCTGAGCCCCACTAGTTACTAGCTCTGTAAATTCATGCAAGTCACTTAATCGTTTATATCTTAGATTCCTCATTGGTAATACAAGGATAATAATAGCATCTCCTTATATTCTTTCGGTGAGAATTTAAACACTTAAAACAATGTTAGGCATTTAGGAAGTCCTCGATAAATGCTATGTTTTATAAATAACGGTTTGCAGTCAACTTGAATAATAGATCCCAATCTGCCATTTTAAAAATACCTCTCAGGTGTTACCTTTCCAGAATATCTATTATTTTCTTTTTTCATTGCTTCATTAAATCCTCAGTTAAGTAATATATTGTATATTATAGTAATTTAGATTCAGGATATAATGCTGAATTTCCTAACATATCTTCTCAATATGAAAATAATAAATAGTTCTTTAGTATGAACAAAAATGAATCAGAATGAGGTTGAAATTATCTCCAAATTAGTTTTGTGATGAGGATCTATAGATTGTAATTCAGTCTATTTCTTTGTCTCTATTAGGTTAGAGATGTTCCCTGGGGAAACGTGAAGTTTACATATTTTGTATGCATGATTTGTAAAGATGCCATTGATGGGAGTTATGTGATAGTCTTTAGAAAGCTTGTGTGATAAATTTCAGTTCTTAAATGAATTTCCTTTCAAAACACTGTTCTCTGAATTTAGTTTCCCCTTTTATCAGAAAACTTTCACTGTCACAAAATACGTATTTAAATATTATGAATATCAAAAACAAAGTCAGTTGTCTCTATGATTACATTATGAATCCATTTTTTAAAAATTGAAGTATAGTTGATTTACAGTGTTGTGATAATTTCTGTTGTACAGCAAAGTGATTCAGTTATACATATATATACATTCTTTTTCACGTTTTTCATTATGGTTTATCACAGGATATTGAATATAGTTCCCTGTGCTAAACAGTAGGACCTTGTTTTTTATCCATTCTATATATAATAGTTTGCATCTGTGATTACATTAAACATTAAATAGAATCATAAATGTATTCTGGAAGAGAAAAAAACAAATTACTTTTAAGTATCCTAAAATAAACGTAATTTTTTCCATATTCCTAAGTTGTACTTTCCAATGTGAAATGACTAATTATAACTTGCTTTCTTAGTTATATATGTGTGTGTATTTAAACAGTTTGTGTGTATATATGTGTGTGTATGTGTAAATATTTTAAACTTCCATTTTTGAAAGCACAGCCAATTGGACACCTATACATTCACCAAAATTATGCTATTTGATTATTTATTCAATTCATTCCTTAAAGCTTTATTGAGAGCTTAACAGGTACTGAGCATTCTAGGTGCTAGGGAGGAGTAGAACAGATAAAGTCCTATTCTCATGGAGATTATTTACTATAATATTTTACATTTTAAATGTAATGTGTTTATTTATTACTAAATAGAAGTTAAGAATAATGTTTCCAGTTTTGTACATATGGTGTATGGCATATTCCAGTAGCTCATTTATTTGTTCATTCTGCAAATACTTATTGGTTATCTAATATGAGCTAAGTACTTGTGATAGTTATTAAGGCTATTTACAAAGACACTTGAGATTACAGTTTTCTGCTCTCTCCCATGTTACTTGCTTTGGAAAATAAAATGTAAATGGGAGTATGACTTCTGTTACTTTGAATAGATTTAAAGGTCAAAGTGATCCTGGACAATGTGGCAAATGGGGGCTCTGTTTAGCCTGTGTGATTGAGTGACTGTGATGAACAGAGCTCCATTCCAGATTCACATTGCCCTGTAGACTGAGGTAAAAGATACATCCACTGTGTGAAGGCGTAAAATGTTGGAATTGGTTTTGTTAATTAGGCATAACTTAACATATGCTGACTGATTTTGCACCATTCTAGGTCCTGAAGATCTGCCTATATAGAGCTTATATGTTCAAGCAGTGAAACCAAAATTTAAAAATAATAACGATAAATTGATACTTAATATTGTTACTGAGTCCAAGCTCATACTGCTCACCATACACCAGGCCAATAAATTGAGAGACGAGTTTTTGGGGCAAGGAATATAGCAACTTTATTCAGAAAGCAGAGACCAAAAAGATGGTGGACTAGTGTCCCACAGAACCGTCTTACCCAAGTTAGAATTCAGGCTTCTTTTATACTAAAAGGGGCAAGGGTGTAGTTGATTGTTGCCAACTTCTTGATGCCAGAATCCTTTATTTTTGCAGCTTTCTTCCTAGGTCTTGTCACAATGTTTCCATAAATCTCTAACAAGACAAATATTATTCTTTATTCTACAACTTTTTATCTTTATATGAATGGAAAAGTATTATACTTTTACAGGTCAGAGCCTTGAGAGTGGGCTATCCTGTGTATTTCAGGCTTTAGGCAACATTCTTTTTTTTAGTGATTAATTTATAGCAAAAGCAATAGAATACAAAGGTTAAAGTAAAGGAAACAGATCCAATATGGAGTCAGATTTGTTCTTCCCTATTACAATATGAAGACAGATTGTGAAAAGTGCTATTAAAATAATAAAGAATGGCAGTGGATGCTATTTTAGATAGAATGTCAGGAGAGTCATTTCTGCAGAAATAACACTTGTTCAGAGCCCCGACTTGAAGAAGGACAAGAGCCAGGCTTCCCCGGTGGCGCAGTGGTTGAGAGTCCGCCTGCCGATGCAGGTGACACGGGTTCGTGCCCCGGTCCGGGAAGATTCCACATGCCGCGGAGCGGCTGGGCCCGTGAGCCATGGCCGCTGAGCCTGCGCGTCCGGAGCCTGTGCTCTGCAACGGGAGAGGCCCGCTTACCTAAAAAAAAAAAAAAAAAAATAGAAGGACAAGAGCCCCCAGGGAATGCACTAGCAACCATGTTGCAAAAGGCCCAGCACACAGGTTCTAAAAGCAAACTGTGTGGGTCCAGGCCATACCCACCAGTCACTAGCTCTCATGAATATCTGGAGAAACAATAGGGAAATGTGGAGGCTCTGAGGAAAGAGAGGGCTCCATGTGCCCTAATGTGCCTGCGGGAGACTGAGCAAGAGGGAGACTTGTAGGAGGTAAGCACTTAAAGGTTGTGTGAGTACACAGATCAAGTAAGGCCTAGTAGACCTTGGTAATAAATTAGAGAAGAAAGTTTTGAACACAGGAATCGTAGGATATGACTTACGATTTTAAAAGATCACTTCGACTTCTTGGCAGAGAACCAACTAGAGGGGCAAGACTGGCAGCAAAGAGAGACCCTTAGGACAGCCTGGTAGCACCGTGTAGTTGTGGTATAGGAAATACGAAGTGTCAAAGCAAGAGCCTTTGGAGATTGAGCCAACAGGATTTGCTCTGACATTGTGGTTATGAGATGCAGGGAAGAAGAGAAGAAGAAGAGAGCAGGGGATGTACGAATAGATTAGGGAGAGAGCTCGGAAACATGTACTAGAAGGAATGTCAGGATGAGGGTCTGGGACAAAAAGAACGAGAGGTTAGCTCTTACTCTGAATTCCACAGCAGATTTGACCTTGATCTATATTAAGGGGTTAATACTCTATCACGATTATTTCTTCCTTAAAAGGAGCATTCTCTTAAGATTCGTATAGTGCATACTCTTGGTATCCTGCCCATATCTCCTTGTAAGTTACCATTTTTGTGCTTGTAGGTCCAACTCCCAGTCAGCCAGCACCTTTGCCAGAGGGCTGTGCAGGTAGATGCAAAGTCCTAGAACATTATTTCTCTCTAGGGGAAGCCCTCAAACAATTACTTACAGAAGTTGGGTAAATAACCTAGCTCCCTAACTTCTTGGGCAGAATAACTCTGAGGGGTTCATTTCACACTGGCACCTCAAGCTTCCTGGTGGGATTAAGCTCCAATTGTCCAGTTTGGTAATAGGTTTGAAAATGCACACTATATATGTTTGTTTTTTTCTTCCGTCTCACCTCTCTACTCCCTGATGGTATTTCCTAGTATTAGCTCCCCCAACAAATTATTTACAGGTCTTTCTTGACTGACAATGGGTTACATCCCTATAAACCCATTGTAAATTGAATGTATCGTAAGTCAAAAATGCATTAAATACACCAAATCTACCGAATATCATAGGTTAGCCTAGCCTGCCTTAAACGTGCTCAGAACACTTACATTAGCCGATATATTGGCAAAATTATCTAACACACAGCCTATTTTATAATAAAGTATTGAATATCTCATGTAATTTATTGAATGCTGTGCTGAAAATGAAAAACAGGATGGTTGTATGGCTACAGAACGGTTGTAAATGTATCGGTTGTTTACTTTCATGATTGTGTAGCTGACCGGGAGCCATGGCTCACTGTTGCTGCCCAGCATCACCACATATCACTAGGTCAGGAAAAGATCAAGATTCAAAAATTGAAGTATTGTTTCTACTGAATGTACATTGCTTTCCCACCATTGTAAAGTCAAAAAATCATAAATCAAACCTTTGTAAGTCAGGGACTGTCAGTACTCAAATCCTTTTCTCAGAATCCGCTTCTAGGGAAACCAAATTAAGACAGTTCGTACACAGATAAAAATTTCTTGAAGTTGAATATTTTCTAAAAACCTATGGTTTTACATAGTGAGAGTGAGTCAACATTTACTGATGGTTTATAGGTGCCGTATTGCAAAGATTATCACATTTAATTCTCAAAGCATATTTATAGAGTACATAGTAAATTTATATAGTGTATTTAGAAATAATGTACTTGGGTTGCTAGAAAAGGAAGTGACTATTTAAATATAAGATTCAAACATGATAAGCAGGGGCTCTTTTTTTCTGTTTTATTTACTGATGGATCTCAAAGGAGAGTCCTTGTCATATATATGCACTCAAAGAGTATTTGGTAGAACACTTAAACTAAAAATAGTTTACCTCAATCTGGGAAGGATGTTTTTGATGGGAAACCCAGACTTAAAAGGGTCCCTGCTTGAGCTATAAAGAAGAAAGGAGCTTTCAAGCAAGCCATAGAGATCAGCTGAAGCAATCACAGCAATCAGTGGGACAGCACATATAAGGTCCCCGTAACTTTGTGGCTGTTATAAATATGTTTTAGAGGTGCATTAACTAAGATTCAGAGAAGTAAAACAATTTATTCACAGTCCCCAAACTGATAAATTAAAGAGACTAGATTTGAACTCATATATCTGTCCCCCTTCACCTTCACTAATCTTTAGCTCCTCTTGAGAACTGGCCAAGGTTAGGCAGTTATGCTTTAGAGACTGGATATCAGTCCCTATTTTCTATTTTTATTTTCCTATTTTTTAAAACAGAGACTTTGTTTTTTTAACAAATGTATTAGTCAGCTGGTGCTGTTACAATAAAATATCATAAATTGGATGGCTAAAATAACACACACTTGTTTCTCATAGTTCTGGAGGTTAGGGAGAGCCTTCTTCCTGGTTTGCAGGCAGCAGACTTCTTACTGTATCTTTACATGATGGAGAGAGAGTTTGTCCTTTCGTAGGGGAACCAATTCCATCATGGGAAGTCCACCCTCATGACCTCATCTAAACCTAATTACTGCCCAAAGGCCACACCTCCAAATACCATTACACTGGGGAGTAGGTCTTCAACCTATGAATTTATGGGAGAACACAAATGTGTTCAGTCTATAGCAATTAGCATAAATTTACAGTATGGTTTCAATATTACTTCTCAGGTGTAATTGGGGATTTTAATAAAGGCTTAATCTGGAACCAACATGGGAAATATAGAATTCTAGAATAAATCCAATGGGGCAATGGGATGGGGAAGGCTGACACTTGCTCTTCCATATTGTAACAAGTAAACAGTAACACATAAACAAAAAGTCTTGCAAAATATGAAAAATTATAACATACTTAAATAAAAGTGCCTGAAATAAACAAACTGCCATCAGGAAAGAAGGTAAAATTCAACTAACAGGTGCTCCTGCAAAAGAGAAAAGACAGTTTTTTTCCCTTTGACCCTAAGAGGTTGAAAAGAGCAAGAAAAAAAATCTTCTCTAATAAGACTTCTAAAATAGGTTCCTGAGATTCGAGACCCTATGGCCAAAACAAAAACAAAGCAAAAAAAAAAAATGGGCAGAGTCGTTAGAAACAGACCAATGGACACACACTCACTTGCACCCTTAGGCTGAGAACACAGTTCATACTCAGAAGTGCATCTAAGTGCATCTCCTTAGGTTTTCTGTGACCTCAATCAATCGCCTTCTCTTCAGTCCCTCTCATTTACCAGCCAGCAGCATGACTTATGTTATACATATTCATTCTACTCCCGCCTCCAGCACAGGGACCCACACATTCTTTCATGAATCATTATCATAACCTTATAATAGTTGGGAGTATTTTAAAGTAAAAACAAGGAAGAAGTTGAGATTTTTAAATTCCTTTTCTGCCCTTGGGTGAAAGTTATCAGTTATTAAGTTATCAGATTTTTATAGAGGACATCTCATGTCATTTTTAAAAGATTATTTATGCAGCATTCTCTCTTTGTCTAAGAAACATGTTTCTATTACTCTCATTCCCAAAGTCTAACCTTACTTTTCTTCTCTTTACATACTAAGAAATTGTTTTTAATAACTCTACCTGTTATTTTGTGAAACTCACTGTAAATAATTTGAGTAGAGAGCTGGATATATAACCTCCAAAGTCTCTTCTATCCCTGAAATTCTCTGATCCTTTGCCTAAATCTTTTTTGAACTCTTTCCAGAAGTGTTCATTATTAGAAATACCTGAAGAGTCCTGTCTTAACACTGTTTTCTGTTAATACAGAGCCTCAGGGACTCTAGTACAGCAAGGCTTTGGTGTATTCAAGCAAGACTAACAACCCCAAAGAATTCTTAAAAGAAATAACTTAGAAATATCACAAAACAAGCACTAAAGGGAAGGGAATAGGAGTTATATATCTGGGCTGTTAGACATTCTTTTCTAACATACTTAGTTTTTACTATGTTAGTTAATACAATTTAACACCCAAGCATTTTTTCTAGAGTATACTGAATCTTACTGTGTACTATTTTTTCTTCTGTGGCTCATCTATGGTACTGATCTACCTAGGGTACCACATAGTTTGGCACCTGATCACACACTGTTTTTCTGATTATTCAAATGCTTCTTTGGGAGATTACAAGTAATTAAATTCACTAAAGTACTGGTTTCTTTCTTTTTTATCAGCCCCAGTACTGAAGTAACCATTATTATATTTCTCAGTATAACCAACAGTCCTGGGCACAATGCCTTGTTCATAATACATTCCCTATTATTGGTTGAGTTAATGAATAAATGAATAAGTACTTGCTGAGTTGAATTAAAATTAAATGCATGCTGGAGAAGAATTACTGTTAGTAGGAATCATGGAAAATGTTTTTGTTGTCTAAGCTGTTCACATGCCATGCATCCTTAGACATGAGAGAGTACTAGGTGCGCAGTACTGTTAAGTGCTTTACTTATATCATCTCACTTAATCCTCACAATAACCATAAGGAAACAATTAGTCATAAGTCCTTCATTTGCAACTGATAGAAAAATCAAATCAAATTGGATTAAACAACAAGAGGTTACAGCATAAACAGTGTGGGCTCACACGGGCAAGGGTATGTCTCCTGGCTGTATATTATCTAGGCAGGTTCCTGGTAGTGTTAGGTTCTCCCTCTTGGTCGTCAGATTGTTGTAGTTACAGAGAAAACAACCTTATACCTTCAAAATATTGGAAATGCACAAAGACTTCATTCCCAGAAGTCTCAGCAAATGTCTCTCCAGATGAGCTATGTATCTACCCATCCTGAACCAATAACTGTAACCAGTAGGGTAGAATATGCTACTGGTTTAAGCTAATCAGGATATCCAGAAATGGAGTGGTATCAAATCACTTGGTATCATGTAGACTGAGGGGGAAATAAATTGATAGGTATATCACAGAATGTTCATTAAAGAATGTAGAAATGGACACTAGAATACAAAAAGAAAACCACCATATCCATTACCTCTGTTTTAAAGATAAGGAAACAAAGATGCAAAGGGTTTATGTCACTTTCCCAAGATCACACAGCTAATATTGGCAGAAATGCAACTCAAAATCAAGTCTGTCTCTAACACCAATATATTACACAACCTCCCTTAAGTATTTATTCACTGTCCTTAGCTCTGCAGTTTGCCATCTCAAAAGTGCTTCTAAAATCTCCTGCCAATGAAAGACTATCAGTACTAGCAATGAATATACTTTCTTTTTATAATACAACTTTATCTGAACGACATCTCTTCATTTCTATTTAACTGATAAAATAGTTTCATTCACTGCCTAATTTTTCTTCCCAAAGCTAATGTCCACCCACTTATATTTTAGAAACGTGCTGACTGAAGAAAAAAATGTAAAGAAAAGAAAAAAGGGATTACTTTTCTAATCAACAGTGACAGGAAATTGATAGGAGCCATATTTATGATAGCAAAAATATTAGAGCATTAACCAAAGCATTCAGGGTAGGATTTATTTTTTATTCAATATATTTTTTTATGAGTTCACAGTGATAGTTTAAGATTCAGTTTAAGACTAAGGAAATCAGTCAGCTTCTTCTGGGTGAATATAAGTTTTGCATTCTGATACCCTATAACAGAGAAATAAACTATTCACTAGCAGTTTAGCTGAGCACATGACATGAATTGACTAGTACATGTAAAGGAAAAACCTCATAAAACTTACTCAGTTTCATTTCAGACATTTAAATGTATCTTAATATTTATAATTTGAGGAGTGTATATTCAGGCCCTTTTCTCTAATAGAAGTTATATTTATTAAATCAGAAGGTGTTTCCTTTGTCCAATACTTTCTGCTAATTCCAAAGAGACTTTTTGAATCAAGTTTTGGTAACTCTTTGGAATCCTGCTTTCTCTTTTCCTCTTACCTTTTGCTGGAGGAAGGTTGCCTCGCTGATGTTTCATAACCACGATTAAATGGGCTAGTTTTAATCTTGGTGTTTTTCTAAACTTTATAGCTAATATTTATGAATATTTCTATTTTAAAGAAGAGTAAGTTCAAACAAATTAGTCTAAAAACCTGAATGTCCTCAATTTTACAGTAGAATTTAAAACACTGATTATTCCTAAAATAAAAATGTTAAAAATAGATTGTAATTATGAACCTGTATTTAAATTTTCATCTTCCTGGATCAGTTGGAGGGAGAATCCCTAAGTCAAGGAAGCCTGCAGAGCCAAGGAGAGCCCAGAGGAGGCAGTGGAGGTCATCAGACCTAGAGAGTGGAGTCTAGTTAGTCACCAAACCACATGGACTAAAACACACCATAAAATCTGAGGAACTGAGTTAACCAACCATCAAGTTTGGGTTGGTCTTGGATCAAAACTGACTGTAGGGGGACTAGCACTCTTTGATATGGGAAGTGTTATGGACTGAATGTTATATATTACATCTATCAGACGGCAATTAACAAATACCTAAAATTATGGGAACAGCTTAGGAACTGAGTAAATGGGTGGAGCAGCTGGAGGAGTTTTGAGGTGCATGCTAGAAAGAGCCTAGATTGTTGTGAGGGGGCTGTTGATAGTGTGGAAGAAATATTAATAGTCAACCTGAGAAAGAAATAAAAAATTTTATTGTCAACCTGAGGATTATAACACTTCAGATGGTCTTTCAGAAAGCTCTGAGCACTGTTCTGCCTGTTAGAAGTCAAAGCACTGTGAAATACATTTTTGAGACAAAGAGTTATACGTCAGATGACTTACAGTTGACACCATTGTGTCAGACATCGTGTACAGACAAATCGAGTAGTGGGTCATCATGACCCTGTATAGGATTAAGAAGGGATGTTATCTCCTAAGGAAGTCTGGTTAATTCTGATGCACAGTGCACACTAAGGGGAGAGAGAAGGCCCAAATATGCAGAGGAAAAATTTATGTTTAGATAATTCTTTTCTTGCCATGAAATATGACTTATTTCATCAGTAGAAATAGGGATATTAAATGTGATTCTGGTGAAGGCTTGAAAAATAAAAAAGAGAGCTGGAGAGAAAGCTGTGTCTACGTAGAATACATAAATAATCACGAACAAAATGTCGACAGAAATATGGACATTAAAGGCCATTCTGGCGAGGCCTCGGACAGAAATGAGGAATATACTACTGGACAATGGAGAGAAGGTAATCCATGTTATAAAGTGTCAAGAAATGTCGCTGAATTGTGTTTTCATGTTTTGTGGAAGGTAAAATGGTGAAGTTGGATATTTAGCTGAAGAGATTTCTAAGCAAGATGTTGAAGGTGCTGCCTGTGTTCTCTTAACTGCGTATAGTAAAGTGTGAGAGGAGAGAGATGAATTAAAGGAGGAATAGTGAAGGAAAAAAGGAACGGGAACTAAAAGATTTGAAAAATTCTCAGCTTCTCCTTGTTGCAAAAAATGAAAAAGCATGTTCTGAGAACACCAAAGCTCTGGCCGGACTATCACTTGATACAGAGATTATGGATTATACAAGTATAAACATTGCCAGTTTGAGCTGAAGGGGCAGGAGATGGACAAAATGGAGGAAGGCTGTCAGACTTCTTCGATTTTACAGGATGGGACGGTAGAGCTCTTTGGATGTGAACATGCTTCATCCTTCAAGAGAAGGGAAGAACAACCCCAAGGCAACTCAGCTATCTGCAGAACTGCCCTTTTTACCATGGGCCCGTGGGACAGGACTAGTTTCTACCAGTTTCAAAGGGTAGGGCATCTTCTGTTTTGGGGTGCCAGTATGTCACCACCCAGTGTCTCAGGGACAAGGCCAAAGCCCAGAGCCTAGTGGGTGGGCCACCCCACTGAACTGAAGAGACTGGGCCTTCCCCCAGAGCCATAGGGGTGATGCTGCCATTCCAGTAGGCTAGAGAGCTTAGCAAAGATGACTACTTTCAAGCCTCAGGATTTAATGCAGTTTGCCTTGTTAAGTTTAAACTTACTTGAGACCATCACCCAATCTCTCCCCATTTTGAATGGGAGTGTCTATCTTATGCTTGTCCCGCTATTGTATTTTGGAAGCACATAACTTGTCTGGTTTCACAGGTTCACAGCTGGAGAGGAATTTTGCCTCAACATGCTTCACCCATGTCTGATTTAGATGGGACTTTAGACTTAGAGTTGATGCTGGAATGAGTTAAGACTTTTGGGGCTGTTGGGATAGAACAAATATGTTACATGTGAGGACATGGGTTTGGGGGAACCAGGGATAGAATGTCATGGACTGAATATATGTGTTCCTCCCAAATTCACATGTTAAAGCCCTAACCCCAAGTGTGACTATATTTGGAGTGAGAAAGTAATTAAGGTTAACTGAGGTCATAAAGGTGGGGCTCAGGTCCAATAAGATTAGCGTCCTTATAAGAGGAGATAACAGGGTACTGTGCTCTCTCTCCTGTGCCCTCTCCCTCCCTCCCTCCTCCCCTCCCTCTCCCCACCCTCTCTCCTTCTCTGTCTTTCTCTCTACCATGTGAGGACACTGCAAGCCAGGATTTATTAGACTTCCTGAGTTCTCACCAGAACCCCACCATGCTGGTACATGATCTTGGACATTCAGCCTTCAGAACTGTGAGAAAATAAATTTCTGTTGTTTAAGTCACCCAATCTGTGGTATTTGTTTATAGTAGCTTGTGCCAATTAATACAGGAAGGGTGGCTAAATTTAAATTGCAAGGGAAAAATCACAAGTCATTGGTGTAATTTTATGTACAGTTTTGATAACATTACAAGATATTTGTCAAAGCCCCAGTGCCAAGACCACAAGTCAAACCTGTGGATCACAGATCATATAAAGCTGCATGTATTAAACTTGCTGAGTAAGGGATAATACCCATCTTTACAGAGGGAAAGTTAAGGAAAAGTCAGAGAGAGTTTGTGGGGTTAGGTTTATTCATAGGGTGCTTTCAGGACAGAGGTTGGCAAATGAGGTCTGGGCAAGGATTGGTCAGGATTTGTAAACTAGGATAGTTAGTGAAACGTCTAGAGTGTTATATTTGGAACACATGAACCCATGCTCTCTATAGAGATAACAGTTAAATCAGTTTGTGGTGGTGTCCAGGGAAAAAAGAAGTATATATAGTTATACATATACGTGTGTGTGTGTGTGTGACTGAGCTGGTGTTAAAACAATTTAAGCTTTAAAGAGTTTGCCTGGCAGGACATGGTTGGTGCAGTTTACTGTCCTGCAAACAGGAGTAGCATTTTGTGGTTTCTCTTTCATCTCTCATCTAATACTCAGAATAGTGTCTTCCCGTCCCAATTTACTCTTTATCCGTAGCCCTTTCATAGCATTTAGGCTAGATCTTTTATTCTCTTGATTTAAATATTTTATAATTCACCTGAACGTCAAGCTAAGTCATTATATATTTTTCCAGTTTTATTGAGATGTAATTGACATATAACATTGTGTACCTTTAAGGTATTACAACATGTTGATTTGATAAACATATATTACAAAATGATCACTACCATAGCTTTAGCCAATGCCTTCATCATCTCACATAATTACCATTTTTTTTGTGTGGTGGGAATATATAAGATCTACTGTCTTAGCATCTTTCATGTTAAGAATACAGTATTATTAACTATAATCACCATGCTGTACATTAGATTGCCAGAACTTGTTTGTCTTGTAAGTGGAAATTTGTGCCCTTTGACCAACGTCTCCCTATTTTTTCCACACCCTCGCCCCTGGGAACCACCATTCTACTGTTTCTGAGTTTTGCTCTTGAAGGTTATACAAATAAGTGATACCATATATTATTTTCTCTTTCTCTGACTTATTTCACTTAGCATAATGCCCTTAAAGTCCATCCATGTTGTTGCAAGTGGCAGGATTTCCTTCTTTCTCATGGTTGAATAATATTCCATTGTTAGGTGTATACCATATCTGTTTTATCCATTCATCCATCAACTGTCACTTAGGTTGTTTCCATATCTTGGCTTTTGTGAGTAATGCTGCAATAAACATGGGAGTGCAGCTATCTCTTCAAGATTCTGTTTTCATTTCTTTGGATATATACCCAGAAGTGGGGTTGCGGTATCGTAAGGTAGTTCTATTTTTAATTTCTTAAGGAACCTCTGTACTGTTTTCCACAATTTATGTTCCCATCAATAGCACACAGTTTTCCTTTTCTCCACATTCTTGCAAACACTTGTTATCTTGTTTTTTGATGATAGCCATTCTAACAGGTGTGAGGTGATATCTCCTTGTGGTTTTGATTTGCATTTCCCTGATAATTAGTGATGTTGAACACCTTTTCATGTAGTTGTTGACCATCTGTATGTCTTATTTAGAAAAATGTCTGTACACCACTATATTCTTTATCACATTTGCCTAGTGACTATTTTATCTTGTTCTGTTCTTACATTTTCCTATAGTTCTTAATTCTAAGAATTCTTTTTATCTGGTTAAAAATGTACAATAATATAATTTCTGAGTAAATCCTTCTGGGATGTAACTTCCCTCAATGCGTTGAGATTTTTGAGTATTGGCCAGTTTCTTAAATATATGCTTCTTATACCAAGGTACTAGTATTCAAGACTATTAAAATTGCTAGATAGTTTGAGAGAAAAAGGCATTTAATTTTTGTCCTTTTTTATTAAAGTTATGTTTTTTATAATGTAAAATTATTACTCTTTCTTTAGCACTAGACTTAACAATATGTTTGCTTGGATTACAGCAGCATGCTTTGTCCCATAGATCTCTGGGGGTGCAAATTCATTCTCTTTTACTATTAATTGTACTTTAGAGGAAAAGTTTGATAAGTACTGCTGTGGCAGAATCATTGTTATTAGAGTCTATTTAAATAAATTTTTTAAGGCTTTACTTTCTAATGTTTGAAATATTCATAGTTTTATGATTTTCACAGGTCAAGCCAATATTTTATTAGAAATTAGTGGAAAGAGAGTATCTGGCGTAAAATTAGAACTAAACTCCACATTTTGTTCGGTTGGAATGAAGAAAAACAGACTTAAAAAAGTTCTTGTCTTGACACTTTGATTAGTTAGTATGACACGATATTGACATTTTTTCCCCTATCATAACAGTTTAACTTGCTCTGGAGATATATCTTTCTGCAATTTCAGGAGGGAATTTTGATTATGTTAAAATAAACCAATTATTATTGGTGTTATTCACCATATTTTTATCTGAAAAAAAGAAAGTAATAAAGTGACATTTCTAAAATCATGTTACTGTGTTATCTGAGGGGTACCACTGATATTTCTACTTAATGTTTGTTTTAAGAAACGTAAACTATATTTATAATATATAATAAGTTTGATGAATAATTTGTTTCATTTTCATTGTTACAACTCTCAAATATATTCATTTGACCTTAACTAAAAATGTTAAACTTTGGCAAACTTCGGAAATTAGAAGCCACTACAATAAATAAATAACAAGGATATTCTCCTGATAGATTTGGAACATGTCAATAGCTTGTTTGTTTTGTTTTTCCTGAAAGCAAACTAATCAACAGCTGTGGCTAGACACAGCCCCTCTAAGTTAGAAAATAAAATATTGAACATTGGGATAAGCTATAGAATATATATTTTATAAATGTATTAAGGCTTCCATTTAGTAATTTATGATGTCAGAACTCAAATGTTCTAAACAGTTTGCTAAGGTTTTTAAAACATTTTAGGTTGACTGTTTTGAGGCAGATCCTGAAATTCTGAGGATATGAAATCAAGACATTTTTCTATTGTGGCAAGAGAGATTTTTACACCTGGTAACAGGGAAGAATCATGGAATCTGTGTGTGTGTGCATTGTCTCCCAGTCTCCTCTTGAATATTTTAGCAAAAGTAAACATAAACCTCCTCATTATGGAAGAGCTGAATACCTTGAAAATATAATCAATATGGATATTTGTGAATCTTTGTTTCCCAATTCTGTGTCCTTCATCTAAATGATGAAACACATCTGGGGTATACTGTTTTGAAGGAAAGTAAAAAATATCTGTTCACCCCCACTCAAAATATGCTCCATCCGTCTCTGCCCAAGCATCTGAAAAGATGGGGAAACTAAGCCATCTGGAAAAGTTGGTGAGAATTGTTTCATTTTGAATGGGTGAATTATTGCGGGGATTTCTAATCTAAAGGTAAAAGAAAGACTGACTTTAATGGAGAAGTATTTTCTTACAGTAAGATGAGTGAAGTTCCTTTTGAGGTGAAGCAGGAAGAATGACTAGGAATTTCAGATGCATAAGACTAAAAATAGAGATGCTTCTTTATCTTAAATTTATGGGAATTGTTTTCAGTCTCTGTGCTGGTGCTTCAGATGTTTGCAGTGTTAAAATGTCCCCAGGTAATTCCAATTGCTAGCTCTATTGAAAACCACTAACCTGGCAAAGTTGGTCTTGTATTTTACAAGAGAGAGGAATAGAGATGAGATATGGAGATTGAGAAAGAAAAGAAAGGGATAGAGAGAGAGAGAAAGATTGGTGGGAGGGGGGTGATCTGGAAATATATAAAGCATTTATATCAGAAATCTTATGGTTCTAGCACTTAGTTTTTGATTCCTCAGGACTTTAAGTGGCCTAGGATACCCATAAAATGTCTTGTCCTAGAGTTTTAGCCCTGGATGAGGTCAACATAAATGGCCTTTAAGAGATTGTGAGATAATATGAAATCATTATCTCAAAGAGATAACTGTGTTCCCATGCTCATTATAGCATTGTTCACAGTAGCCAAGGTATGGAAACAACCTAAGTGTTCATTAATGGATGAATGGATCAAGAATTTGTAGTGTATATATACAATGGAATATTCAACATTAAGAGGGAAATCCTGACATTTATGACAACATGGATAAAACTGGAGGGCATTATGCAAAGTGAAATAAGCCAGACAGAGAAAGACAAATACTTCATGGTATCCCTTATATGTGGAATTTAAAAAAAGTCAAACTTATAGAAACAGAAAGTAGAAAAGTAGTTGTCAGGGGTGTAGGAAATAGGGAGAGGTTGATAAAAGGTACAGAGGTACAGACTTTCAGTTATAAGATGAAAAAGGTCTGAAGATCCAATGTATAACAAGGTGATTCAGAGTTGATAACACTAATACTGTACAATTGAAATTTGCTAAGAGCGTAGAATTTAAATGTTCTCACCAAAAATAAATACATACGTACATACATAAATAAATAAAAAAGATTGCGGGATATTATGAGATGGATCCTTAGTTGTCATATTTATCCCTGTTGCCAATTGAGTATGTTAATTATTACTTTTTAAAAATTAGTGGGAAAAATTGGGAGATTGGGATTGACATATATACACTAATATGTATATAATAGATAACTAATAAGAACCTGCTGTATAAAAAAAATGAAATAAATTTCAAAAATTAAAAAAAAAAATTAAGCAACTCTCCGCAATATAGTTCAATGATTGCTTGCAGGCTGAGAATAGAGAATAGTATTTCTCAAGTTTCTGGGAAACAGCTGCAGTTACCTGATAAAGGAACACCACCCTGGCAAGGACCTGAACCCTCTACCTTACAGGCCTCAATGATGTGAATTATACTCACAGTATCAAAATGTTTCACACAGTAACACATTCTTAAAATAGGTTATGCATAACCAAATACAGTATTTCAAGCTCCATTTGGCCATTGCAGGGAATAGAAACTTACCTTTCTTGACCTGGATATTGTATAGCTGCCAAAGATTTCATTAACATTTCTGGCTGCTTCAGACTATGTGATCATTTTAAGCTTGCAATGAATACTCCTTAGTCCTTGAGGAGTGTTTCTGGAAAGCATGTCCATGATGCTCCAACTTTAGAATCAGATGAAATTCTTCCTGAAGATTCAGATTCTTGGACCTAGATGTGCTAAATCAGAATCTCTGAGGGTAGATCCTAAGAATATACAAGTACAGTATATCCCTTAGGTCTTTCTAGTACACCACGTTTGAGAATGTCTTATGTTCCACTGGGAAAGTTAGAGGGACTCTTACCACCTACAAATATGTAGATTTGAGATAAATTTGGCTTTGATGGGGAGCAACAAGAAAATTCATCAAAGGCAGACCTGTAGTTGAGTCTGAGACTAGATAGTGGAAGGGTTGGGGGTTAGAAAGAACAAAAGAAGTAAAAGATTGAGAAGCTTTACGTAGAACCAGAAGAAGACTCCACTTTGGAAAACAAATATAAAGCAGTTATCATGTCATATAGAAGAGGAAAATAAGAAGTGATACTCAGAAAGCGATATTTAAAAGCAAGGAATTATTTCAAAATAGTGACTCTGCACTGCAACTGTTTTATGCTGCTATAGAAAAATCACAATTGAAGACCATTATTTTCAGTAATTCATGCAACCCAGTCTCATCTGGTTCCTAATGCTTTGCAAATTCTAATACAAATATTGGTCTCCATTCCCATAGTCTAGAGTTGCTATTTTAAATATTTTAATTCTAAATTTTCATGATTTACCTACATGCACTCTAGGTCAGTGCTTCATTTTTTTCTCCTATTTTATAATGTCACTTATTTTTTTTTACAGCAGGTTCTTATTAGTTATCTATTTTATATATATTAGTGTATATATGTCAATCTCAATCTCCCAATTCATCCCACCACCAACCCCCCCCCCACTTTCCCCCCTTGGTGTCCATACGTTTGTTCTCTACATCTGTGTCTATATTTCTGCCTGGCAAACCAGTTCATCTGTACCATTTTTCTAGATTCCACATATATGCGTTAATATAAGAGAGATTTGCTCTTTCTGTTTTGCTCTTTCTGACTTATTTCACTCTGTATGACAATCTCTAGATCTATCCATGTCTCTACAAATGACCCAATTTTGTTCCTTTCTATAGCTGAGTAATATTCCATTGTATACAGGTACCACATCTTCTTTATCCATTCGTTTGTTAATGGGCATTCAGATTGCTTCCATGACCTGGCTATTGTAAATAGTGCTGCAGTGAACATTGGGGTGCATGTGTCTTTTTGAATTGTAGTTTTCTCTCAGTATAAGCCCAGTAGTGGGATTGCTGGGTCATGTGGTAATTCTATTTTTAGTTTTTTAAGGAACCTCCATACTGTTGTCCACAGTGGCTGTATCAATTTACATTCCCACCAACAGTGCAAGAGGTTTCCCTTTTCTGCACACCCTCTCCAGCATTTCTTGTTTGTAGATTTTTCTGATGATGCCCATTCTAACCAGTGTGAGGTAATGCCTCATTGTAGTTTTGATTTGCATTTCTCTAATGTTAGTAATGTGGAGCAGCTTTTCTTGTGCCTCTTGGCCATCTGTATGTCTTCTTTGGAGAAATGTCTATTTAGGTCTTCTGCCCATTTTTTGATTGGGTTGTTTGTTTTTTTTTAATATTGAGCTGCATGCTGTTTATGTATTTTGGAGATTAATCCTTTGTCCATTGATTTGGTTGCAAATATTTTCTCCCATTCTGAGGTTGTTATTTTGTCTTGTTTATAGTTTCTTTTGCTGTGAAAAAGCTTTTAAGTATAATTAGGTCCCGTTTGTTTATTTTTGTTTTTATTTCCATTACTCTACAAGGTGGGTCAAAAAAGATTTTGCTGTGATTTCTGTCAAAGAGTCTTCTTCCTATGTTTTCCTCTAAGAGCTTTAAAGTGTCCAGTCTTACATTTAAGTCGTTAATCCATTTTGAGTTTAATTTTGTGTATGGTGTTAGGAAGTGTTCTAATTTCATTCTTTTACATGTAGCTGTCCAGTTTTCCCAGCATCACTTATTTAAGAGGCTGTCTTTTCTCCATTGTGTATCCTTGCCTCCTTTGTCATAGATTAGTTGACCATAGGTGCGTGGGTTTATCTCTGGGTTTCTCTCCTGTTCCATTGCTCTATAATTCTATTTTTGTGCCAGTACCATATTGTCTTGATTACTGTAGCTTTGTAGTATAGTCTGAGGTCAGGGAGTCTTATTCCTCCAGCTCTGTTTTTTCCCCAAAAATTGCTTTCACTATTTGGAGTCTTTTGTGTCTTCATACAGTTTTTAAGATTTTTTTGTTGTAGTTCTGTAAAAAATGCCATTGGTAATTTGATAGGGATTGCATTGAATCTGTAGATTGCTTGAGGTAGTATAGTCATTTACACAATATTGATTCTTCCAATCCAAGAACATGGTATATTTCCATCTGTTTGTGTCATCTTTGAATTCTTTCAGCAGTGTCTTATAGTTTTCTGTGTACAGGTCTTTTGCCTCCTTAGGTAGGTTTATTCCTAGGTATTTTATTCTTTTTGTTGCAATGGTGAATGGGATTGTTTCCTTAATTT
This sequence comes from Monodon monoceros, assembly GCF_005190385.1. NCBI lineage: Eukaryota > Metazoa > Chordata > Mammalia > Artiodactyla > Monodontidae > Monodon > Monodon monoceros. Next base: position 10,055,730 of record NW_021703777.1, read on the forward strand.
CTCTTTCTGATCTTTTGTTGTTAGTGTACAGGAATGGAAGAGATTCCTGTGTATTAATTTTGTATCCTGCAACTTTACCAAATGTACTGATTAGCTCTGGTAGTTTTATGGTGGCATCGTTAAGATTATCTAGGTATAGTATCATGTCATCTGCAAACAGTGACAGTTTTACTTCTTTTCCTATTTGGATTCCTTTTATTTCTTTTTCTTCTCTGATTTCCGTGGCTAGGACTTCCAAAACTATGTTGAATAATAGTGGTGAGAGTGGACATCCTTGACTTGTTCCTGATCTTAGAGGAACTGCTTTCAGTGTTTCACCATTGAGAATGATGTTTGCTGTGGGTTTGTAATATATGGCCTTTATTAAGTTGAGGTAGGTTCCCTCTGTGCCCACTTTATGAAGAGTTTATTTCATAAATTGGTTTTGAATTTTGTCAGAGGCTTTTTCTGCATCTATTGAGATGATCATAAGGTTTTTATTCTTCAATTTTTTAATATGGTGTATCACATTGATTTGCATATATTGAAGAATACTTGCATCTCTGGGATAAATCCCACTTGATCATGGTGTATGATCTTTTTAATGTGTTGTTGGATTCTGCTTGCTAGTATTTTGTTGAGGAGTTTTGCATCTATATTCATCAGGGCTATTGGTCTGTAATTTTCTTTTTTTGTACTATCTTTGTCTTGTTTTGGTATCAGGGTGATGGTGGCCTCATAGAATGAGTTTGGGAGTTTTCCTTCCTCTACAATTTTTTGGAAGAGTTTGAGAAGGATGGGTGTTAGCTCTTCTCTAAATGTTTGATACAATTCACTGGTGAAGCCAACTGATCCTGGACTTTTGTTCGTTGGAAGATTTTAATCACAGTTTCAATTTCATTACTTGTGATTGGTCTGTTCATATTTTCTGTTTCTTCCTGGATCTGTCTTGGAAGGTTATACCTTTCTAAGAATTTGTCCATTTCTTCCAGGTTGTCCATTTTATTGGCATAGAGTTGCTTGTAGTAGTCTCTTAGGATGCTTGGTATTTCTGCCATGTCTGTTGTAACTTCTTTTTCCTTTCTAATTTTATTGATTTGAGTCTTCTCCTTTTTTTTCTTGATGAGTCTGGGTAATGGTTTATCAATTTTCTTTATCTTCTCAAAGAACCAGCTTTTAGTTTTATTAATCTTTGCTAGTTTTCTTTATTTCTATTTCATTTATTTCTGCTCTGATCTTTATGATTGCTTTCCTTCTGCTAACTTTGAGTTTTGTTTGTTCTTCTTTCTCTAGTTCCTTTAGGTGTAACGTTAGATTGTTTATTTGAGATTTTTCTTGTTTCTTGAGGTAGGCTTGTATAGCTATAAACTTTCCTCTTAGAACTGCTTTTGCAGCACCCCATAGGTTTGGATCATCATGTTTTCATTGTCATTTGTCTGTAGGTATTTTTTGATTTCCTCTTTGATTTCTTCAGTGATCTCTTGCTTATTTAGTAATGTATTGTTTAGCCTCCATGTGTTTGTAATTTATGTATTTTTTCCCTATAATTCATTTCTAATCTTATAGGGTTGTGGTCAGAATAGATGCATGATATGATTTCAATTTTCTTATATTTACTGAGGCTTGATTTGTGACCCAAGATGTGATCTATCCTGGAGAATATTCTGTGCACTCTTGAGAACAAAGTGTAATCTGCTGTTTTTGGATGGAATGTCCTATGAATATCAATTAAATCTATCTGGTCTATTGTGTCATTAAAGCTTGTGTTTCCTTATTAATTTTCTGTTTGGATGATCTGTCCATTGGTGTAAGTGAGGTGTTAAAGTTCCCCACTGTTATTGCATTACTATCGATTTCCTCTTTTATGGATGTTAGCAGTTGCCTTATGTATTGAGGTGCTCCTATGTTGGGTGCATATATATTTATAATCGTTATATCTTCTTGGATTGATCCCTTGATTATTATATAGTGTCCTTCCTTGTCTCTTGTAACATTCTTTATTTTAAAGATTCTTTTATCTGATATGAATATTGCTACTCCAGCTTTCTTTTGATTTCTATTTGCATGGAATATCTTTTTCCATCCTCTCACTTTCAGTCTGTATGTATCCCTAGGTCTGAAGTGGGTCTCTTGTAGACAGCATATATATGGGTCTTCTTTTCGTATCCATTCAGCAAGCCTGTGTCTTTTGGTTGGAGCATTTAATCCATTCACGTTTAAGGTAATTATCGATATGTATGTTCCTGTGACCATTTTCTTAATTGTTTTGGGTCTGTTTTTGTAGGTCCTTTTCTTCTCTTGTGTTTGCCACTTAGAGAAGTTCCTTTAGCATTTGTTGTAGAGCTGGTTTGGTGGTGCTGAATTCTCTTAGCTTTTGCTTGTCTGTAAAGCTTTTGATTTCTCCATCGAATCTGAATGGGATCCTTGCCTGGTAGAGTAATCTTGGTTGTAGGTTCTTCCCTTTCATCACTTTAAATATATCATGCCACTCACTTCTGGCTTGTAGTTTCTGCTGAGAAATCATCCATTAACTTTATTGGAGTTTCCTTGTATGTTATTTGTCATTTTTCCCTTGTTGCTTTTAATAATTTTTCTTTGTCTTTAATGTTTGTCAATTTGATTACTATGTGTCTTGGTGTGTTTCTCCTTGGCTTTATCCTGCCTGGGACTCTCTGTGCTTCCTGAACTTGGGTGGCTCTTTCCTTTCCCATGTTAGAGAAGTTTTAGACTATAATCTCTTCAAATATTTTCTCAGGTCCTTTCTCTTTTCTCCTTCTGGCACCCCTATAATGTGAATGTTGTTGCATTTAATGTTGTCCCAGAGGTCTCTTATTAGGCTGTCTTCACTTTTTTCATTCTTTTTTCTTTATTTTGTTCCATGGCAGTGAATTCCACCACTCTGTCTTCCAGGTCATTTATCTGTTCTTCTGCCTCACTCATTCTGCTATTGAGTCCTTCTAGTGTATTTTTCATTTCAGTTATTGTATTGTTCCTCTCTGTTTGTTTTGTTCTTTAATTCTTCTGTGTGTTTGTTCTTTACTTCTTTTAGGTCTTTGTTAAACATTTCTTGCATCTTCTTGATCTTTGCCTCCATTCTTTTTCCGAGGCCTTGGATCATCTTTGCTATCATTATTCTGAATTCTTTCTCTGTAATGTTGCCTATCTCCAGTTCATTTAGTTGTTTTTCTGGGGTTTTAACTTGTTCCTTCATCTGGTACATAGTCCTCTGTCTTTTCATTTTGTCTATCTTTCTGTGAATGTGGTTTTCATTCTGCAGGATTGTAATTCTTCTTGCTTCTTCTTAGCACTTCGTATTTCAATTAAAATTTTTATTGAGGTCTAGTTGGCATACTACATTGTATTATTTTCAAGTGTACAACATACTGAGTCATTATTTGTATATATTGTGAAATGGTCACCATACTAAATCTAGTTAGCTTTCATCACCACACATATTTACAGAATTCTTTTTGTGATGAGAACTTTTAAGCTCTTTTAGAAACTTTCAATTATGCAATAATTGATAGTATTAGTAATTATAGTTGCCATGCTGTATATTACATCCCCAGGACTTATTTTATAACTGAAAGTTTGTACTTTTTGAATCCCTTTCCCCCACCCTCCAACCATGGCAACCACCAATCTGTTCCCTGTATCTATGAGCTTAGGGTTTTTGTTTGTTTAGATTCTACATATAAGTAGATCAGTGTTTCTTAAACTTTAGTGTGATTAGATAACAATAATTGAAGAATCTCAGTCTCCACACTCAGGGACTAAAGTTTTAGATGTTGTTTGGCAGGGTGGAGTGTGGGGCAGGAATTCACCTTCAGTCACTCAAGCAGTTTTGTGTGAAGTGATTTGTACGTAGAACATTCCTTTTGAGCCTTTCCTTTTTGTCTTTTCCAGGGTATTCCTCCTTTCAAGCTTTCCCCTTCTAATTGAATCTTCAACTTCTTTGCTACCTTGAATTCTTCTCCCAGTTTGAACAAATTTATGATACTTACATTATAATATTATTTCCCTTTAAGCTTGTAGTAGCTTCCTAGAGCTGCAATAACAAATTACCCACAAACTTAGTTGCTTAAAACAACAGAAATTGATTGTCGCACATTTCTGGAACCTAAAAGTCTGAAATTAAGACATCAGCAAGCCATGCTCCTTCTCAAGCCTCTAGAGAAGGATGCTTCCTTGCCTCTTCCAGCTTCTCATAGCCCCACGCATCTCTTGGATTACAGCAGCATAACTCCAGTCTCTGTGTCAGTCTTCATATGGCTGTCATCCCTCTGCATGTATATGCCTCGTCTCTCTGTGTGTATATGCCTCTGTCTTCACATGGTCTTCTTCTCCCCGTGTTTTTACTTTCCTCTTCTAAGAACACAAGTCATTTTGGACTAGGGCCAACTCTAATGTAGTATTACCTTGTTCTAACCTGATTACATCTACAAAGATTCCATTCCAAATAAAGTCACATTTACAGCTACCAGGAGTTAGGACTTGAACATGTCTTTTGGGGGACACAAGTCAATCCATGACAAAACTGTATGTTACAGTCTAGCTGATTCCCCATCTCTCTCCTTTCTTCCTCAGCTAAGATTCTGGAACAAATAGTCTACACTCAGTATTATCACTTCTTTGTCTCCTACTGAAATCTGACTTTGGACCTCACTAGCCTACTAAAGCTGTGCTCACTAGAGTAATTATTGAAATTTTAATTGAAAAATCTGAAGAGCACTTGTTGGTTCTTAACTTACTTGATATCCTTACTGTCCTCCAAAGTATTAAGCATTCTTTTCTTGAAGCTCCTCCTATTTGAATGAACCTAAGTCAACCCGGTTACATACAACTTTCAGTTTCATTTTGTTACATAAATATAGCCATGAAAGAAGTTATAATGGAAGCAAATCTTATATAAAATTATGCCACACATGCAGGTAATCTTAATTGAACTTCAGAAATAGTAGCACAGAAATAGTTCCTGAAAACTGTGCTATTAACTGGGGGAACTTACTGTTCTTTGTCCTTTCAGTGCTCCAACCATCACTTTTCATGTAAGGATTTCACAAAGCAGACACACCAAAAGGCAGAATTCTATTATTTTACATAAGTTCATGTATCATATCACATATACCTATATAATAGTATTTAAAATTTAATTATAGACACCATTATAATATAGCTGTCACCTTATATTCTTTCTACATCCAGGAATACTGTTCCTTTCCCTTCAGTGATCCTTTTTACTCATTGTATTAATTATCTACTGATGAGTAATGACATTACAACTGTCTTAGTGACATAAACAATATACATTTATTATCTCAGTTTTTATGGGTCAGGAGTTTTTGTGGGTCAGGTATACCTTAGCTGTGTCTTTTTCTTAGAGATTCACAAGGTTTTGATCTCATGTGAGGCTTGACTGGGGAAGGATCCACTTACAAACTCACTCAGATTACTGGCAGAACTCAACTCCTTTCAGTTTTATGGGTGAGGTTCTCAATTCCTTGCTGGCTCTTAGCTGGAGGCCACCCTCAGCAGCTAGACGTCATTTGTAATTCTTCAATACGTGAAGTTCCCTAATGTGACCATTTTCTTCCTCAAGGCCAGTAAGAGAGAGCGACTCCAGCAAGATGAATGTATAATCTTATGTAGTCACACAATCATATATAGACAATCACATCTATTCCATCTATTGTTAAAAGCAAGTCACAGATCCTTCTCACACTCAAGGAGTGGGGCTCCCACACAGACATGAACACCAGGTGGTGAGCATTATGGGAGCCACCTTATATGTCTTCTGTCGCCTGACATTTAGTCTTTTAACCCTAAATATTCTGCTTAAGTAATCTCCTTCATATATGACTATAGCTATACACTGTTGGTTCCAAAATCTATATCCCAGTAGAAATATCTCTCCAAAAACCTCAATCAATATAGTCAAGTCTCATGAGATATTGTTTTGTTAATGTAGACATTTTTATGTAGAAATCAACATCAACATTCTTCCTTTATCTCCAAATTGCTCCTCCCTCTTTTTGCCACCTTAGATGATGACACATTCTATGTCAAGTGCATGTGATCTCAAACCTGAGACTGTAATTTAATATTCTGGGGTAGAACCCAAACATCAGTATTTTAAAGAAGCTTTCCAAGTGATTCTAATTTGTAGCTGTGATTGATAACCTATGTATCTATAGCATTACTCTGCTTTGTCTGCTTCATAACATATCACAATCTGAAATTATTCTCCATTATTGTCTTATTCTTTTTCTGTCTCTCCCTTAGAATGTAAGATCCTTGAAAAGTTGTTCACCATTATATCACCAATATCCATATATAACAATTTTTGGCATATAGTAGGTATTCAGTAACTTACTTACTTATTGAATCATTAAATGTTAAATACCATTTATTATAAGTCAGCATTATGCTAAGTGTATTATGTATATTATTTTATTAATCCTCACAAAACTCTTATGAGTCTATTTTTAATTCTATTATTCTCCTTTTATTGATTAGGTAAGTGTGGCAAAGTATTGATAATTTACCCAAGGTCACATGTGTAAAGTAGAACTAGGATTGAAACCACATGTGCATTACTCCAGAGCTTATGGTTTTGACCAATATATTATACATATGCTTTCCAGCTATATTCATTTCTTGCTCAAATTGCTGTTCCTTTGAGTATGTTGTTTCTTTTGAAATAGCCTCTTCATCTGATGATTTATTAATCCATTGTTGTAGGATTAGAAATCAAATCATCTATATCCACCAGAATATAGTTTCTTCATTTTGTTCACCCTCCTTACATATTCCATTTTTTGATGGATGAATGCAGTTATTATCAAACAATACATGCTGCCTGTTCTTCAGCAGTTTTCTAGACACAGAGCAGGAGCATACCATCTGACATTCTCCCCATTCTTCACTTTGATCCATAACTTTGATCCACAAATTTCTCTGCATTTTACAATAACGAATTCCCAAAACATCCCTTGAGTTAAGTGAATATTTATTATCTTCATTTTACAGATGCATAAAGTTAGGCATAGAGTAATTAAATAAATTCTTCAAGGACAAACAATGAGTTGATTGGAAAATCAAGGTTAACATTGAAGATTCTGGATTCCTGCTTCTAAAAGGAATGGATGGTGTCTTAAGTTGGTTTCACTATACATAGTTGAAAATGTTTATTGTAAGCTTTCTCAATATATCCTCCATTAGTTTTTGGACATTGTCCAGAAGAATTCACAGTAAATTGATATTTAGCCCTTAGATATGTATGATGTTTTTGTCTGTTGGATTCTGTGGGAGATGCAGAAAAGAAACTGAAGAAAGAATTTAGCCCATGGTAATTATATCTTCCTATAGAGATTCTGGTAATTATGTTTGGATATATTTTTACTGTATAATTTAAAGGTTTTTATTTTGTAATGTAGTTCTAATTTACCATATAGAAGTAAGCAGGTAATTAAGCTGAGATTACTTTCTACTCCCAGCCAACACTTAGAACATAATCAGAGTTATTATTACAGAATTGTTTAAAGTTATATTACTATTTATGAATATGAACCCAAACCAGAATGCATTGCACAATAACATAATTAAGAAAGACTATATTATTTCACTGTGTTGCCATTCAAATAACCAAATTAAAACTATATATCCTCCATTTCACCAGCAGTAGGTTGTTAGACTCATAAAAGGTCCTTAGTTGATTTGCAACCTCTTATATTTGACTCTTAAACAAGATGATATATCTTTCTGGTTTTTTATTCTTACACTTTTAATGTAAAATTTATTTAACAACATATGTATATAGCGCATCACCTCTGCATAATTTTTAATTTATTCAGTTATTGAGATTTTGTTGAATCAAAATTTAATGCATGGTCAAAATTATTATGAGTAAAATGATCTTTTAGCAAGCCCAAGAAATAAGATATAAATCAGAAAAGGAAATTAATTTAAAAAATGGAATTTAAGTTTAAATAGGATTTTATTTTCATCTGCATGTGTCACTTAAATCACTAGTAAGAACAGTGTAGAGATTCCTTAAAAAACTAAAGATTTAACTACCATATGACCCAGCAGTCCCACTACTGGGCATATACCCTGAGAAAACCATAATTCAAGAAGTCACATGTACCCCAATGTTCATTGCAGCTCTATTTACAATAGCCAGGACATGGGAGCAACCTAAATGTCCATTGACAGATGAATGGATAAAGAAGATGTGGCACATATATACAATGGAATATTACTCAACCATAAAAAGGAGTGAAATAGGGTCATTTGTAGAGATGTGCATAGACCTAGAGTCTGTCATACAGAGTAAAGTAAGTTAGAGAAAAACAAATATTGTATATTAATGCGTATATGTGGAATCTAGAAAAATGGTACAGATGAACCTATTTGCAGGGCAGGAACAGAGATGCAAATGTAGAGAATGGAAGTGTGGACACAGTGGGGGAAGGGTAGAGTGGGATGAATTAGGAGATTAGGTTTGACATATATACACTACCATGTATAAAATAGATAGCTAGTGGGAACCTGCTATATAGCACAGGGAGCTCAGCTTGGTGCTCTGTGATGACCTAGATGGGTGGGATGGGTGGTGGGGAGGTCCAAGAGGGAGGAGATATATGTTATACATATAGCTGATTCACTTTATTGTACAGTAGAAACTAACACAACATTGTAAAGCAATTATACTCCAATAAAAAAAGAATATGTGCTAATTTAAGATTTCCTGGTAACATGATAAATCTGTTCTGCAGATGTGTATCTTAGAAAGTTAGGCATTAGATATAAATCTTTGTAATGCATAATGTTGTTAATCAAGGGCTTTTCAATTTTCTATCCCTCAAACTCCTTAAGAGAATTTGTTTCAACCATTCCACAGTATATTAACAAATTTACTGGGATATGCAATTTAAACATGAACTTCCTAAGATAGCTGCTTCATTAATAGTTAGGTGAACAGGTGATACTTCCATTTATTTCTTGTTTCTGAAAACTTTCCACTTATTTACATGTACCAGAGGACCTTGTCTTGAAGAATAAAATAAAAACAGATAGAATCAGTACAACTGGCAGCGTGACTATTTTGGATTCTAATTGAGTAGGCAAGGGAGAATCATGACTTTCATCAGTTAGACTAAAACTTCAATCATTCTACCAGTAGAAGTCCTCTTGCTGATTTACCAAAGTTCTCACCACCAAACTTCCCACCAACCTTCCTCCCCTCCTCTACCATCCCCAACCATTGGCAAACACTAATATGTTCTCCATTCTAAAATTTTGTCATTTCAAAATGTTATATAAATGGAACCATACACTATGTAATCTTTTGAAATATTTTTTCACTCAGAATAACCCCATGAAGAAAAATCCAAATTGTATGTGTCAATAGTCTGTTCCTTTTTATGGCAAAGTAGTATTCTATGGTATTTATTTACCACAGTTTCTTTAACCATTCACCCACTGAAGGATGTTTTGGCTGTCTCCAGTTTTTAAATATTATGAGTAAAACTTTTGTGAAATTTATGTACAGGTTTTTGTGTGAACTGATTTTATTTCTTTGGAATAAGTGTCCAAGAGTACAATCGCTAAGTTGTATTAAGTATTAGTTTCCTTTTGATACTATAACAAATTACCATAAATTTAGTGACTTAAACAATATAAAATTTGTTATTTTACAGTTATGGACGTTAGAAATCTCACTGGCCTACAATCAAAGTGACTGCAGGACTATGTTCCTTCTGGAAGCTCTGGCAAATAGTCTATTTCCCACTTTTCCAAATTCTAGAGGCCGTTTTCCTTGATCATGGCCCTTTCCTCCATCTTCAAAGCCAGCAGCATAACATCTTCAAATCTCTCTCTCCCACACCTGCTTCTCTAACTCTTACTGTTCATCTTCCCTCTTTCCCTTATAAGTACTTTATGAACATATTAGGCTCATCTGGAAAATCCAACTTAATCTTTCCATCTAAAGATCCTTAATTTAATCACCTCTGCAAAGTCCCTTTGCCAAGTAAAGTGACATATTCACAGGTTTTGTAACTTAGGATGTGGATATATTCTATTGAAGGGAGAGCAGGTTGGCCTTGTCCTGCCTACCACATATGGTAAATGTATGTTTAATTTTGTGAGAAACTGCCAAGCTTTTCCGGAGTGATGTTACCATTTGCATTCTTCATACCACCAGTATATGAATGATCCAGTTTCTCTGCATCTTCACCAGCATTGAGTATCGCCACTATTTTTTTATTTTATCTATTCTGATAAGTATATAGTGATATATCTCATTGTGGTTTTAATTTACATTTCCCTGATGGCTAATGTTGAACGTCTTATCGTGTTTATTTGCAGTTGGCATAACTTATTTGGTGAAATATCTGTTTATTTCTTTTGCCGTTTCTAGCTGGATTATTTGGGGTTTTTTACAGTTGAATTTTGAGTCTTCTTTATATATTCTGGATAGTAGTTCTTAATCAGCTATGTAGTTTTCAAATCTTTTCTTCCAGTCTGTAGCTTGTCTTATCTCTTCACATGGTCTCTCACAGAGCAAAACTTGTTTATTCTTACGAGCCATAAAGGTTCTAATTTAGTAAATTATTCTTGCTAATTCTTAACACTATTGAAATTTTTAGGAAAGCTATTAAGGAAATTACAGGATAACTGACAAATCATATTTGTGAATAGCTACATTAAAATAAACAGGATCCCACATGTTAGTTTATTCTTGGGTACTGCTAAGCTGCTAAGGGAATTTCTCCCTTGGAAACTTTACAAAGGATACACTGAAATAAAATAAGCAATAGTTTTATAGTGAACAGAGAAATGATTTTTTCACTTGGCTGTTTCTTATAATGATGCCTGATGAAAGTTGAGGAAATAATATTAAAGTATAGCTCTGAAAAGGCATTTCTGCTAATGTGGTCTTAGTATTCAGCTGAAAAGAATAGAATATGTTTAGTATAATTTCCCCAATTAAATATTTGTTTATTAAGTATTAAGAATAAAAACTTGCTTTGATTTTCTAAACACTCAGTTCTCTTTTTTTTCCAGAATCACCCTTTTTCTTGATGCATATTAAAGAGAAATGTGTTAAGATTTAAGTTGTATTGGTCTAAACATACCTGATTATTCTTATTAAGTGATTTCAAAGATCAAAATTATCTCACAATACAACTTCTACAAGTAATGTTAAAAATAAATAACATCGCTTAAAAAGAATGACATCAAGGATGAGATAAACTGGGTATAATTTTTAATAATTCCATTAAAGTAAGAAGTTATATGGATGGATTCTAATTTAGATAATTTCATTCTTGTCTTGAAATTGTTGAAGTCCTGACACTAAAATAATATGTGTTTTAGGATGTTTTCTTTGACACAGATCAAGAGGTTTTGGAAATTCTAGTATAATCCTTTTCAGTACAATAAATGCAATTTTGATTTAGTTTGCCATTTAACCCTATTGGCTCTGTTCTTATTCTGTCAATCTTGTGTATTTAGTACTGCAATCTTTTGAAGTATGAATGTGATCTCTATTATCACTCTAAAAAATTCTACAAACATGAATCCTTTCAATGGTTAGTTGTTAAAAGGATCAAATCTAAGAAAAATTCAAGATTAATTCTCAAGAGAAACCTAGTTGATTTTTCCTTAATTATAATGGTAGAGGTCAAATTCAGTTTAATCCAGAGGGGTGTGTTTGGATCCCACATTAACTTCTACCATTTAATGGACTAAAATGTATTCATTTGATACCAAGAATTCCATTTACTCAAATTGTCCCTCCATTCCAGAATCAAAATCATACACACTGAATGAAAAGAACAGAAGGTAATTTTTAAATCAACAGTTCTGTGAACTTTCATCATCTCAAAAAAGGGATTTTACACTAAATTATGTCCAATATTTACTTTAAATCATCAGTAAAAATTATAAAATTATATTTACTTTTTAACATTATATACTTTTTTAAAGGGATTCATGCTTTATTTTATACCGGTTAATCTAATTTGCAAATATATAAATGATTAGTATATAATCCATAAAAATTTATTGTTAATTACTCTGAAAATAAACTATATTTTTATAAACAATGTCATTATTATATTTTAAAGCTTAAGTCAGCATGTCATAAAGTTGCATCCATAGATATAAATTTAGTGTTGCATAATATATTCTTTCCCTTCCACTCCCCCTCCTTTTTTTTGTGGGGAGGAGACAAATTCTGTGTCTCAGCCTTAAATTCTTCAGGGAGAACGTCCTGCTCTAGAACAGTTCTTCCTGCAATATAGCACTCGATAATACCTCCGCCTCTAATAGCACCCTGCACTACCATTATCATAGGACTTAAAATATTTTATTTTACTTAGATTTTTTTAAATTAATTTTTTATTGGAGTATAGTTGAGTTACAATTTTGGGTTTCTGCTATACTGCAAATGAATCAGTTATACATATATATTTATCCATTCTTTTTTAGGTACTTTTCCCATGTAGGTCATTACAGAGTACTGAGTAGAGTTCCTTGTGCTACACAGTAGGTTCTTATTAGTTATCTATTTTATATATGTAGTGTGTATTTGTCAATCTCAATCTCCCAATTTATTCCTCCCCCCCTTTCCCCTTTGGTAACCATAAGTTTGTTTTCTGCATCTGTGACTCTATTTCTGTTTTGTAGATAGGTTCATTTGTACCACTTTTTTTAGATTCCACATATAAGTGATATCTTATGATATTTGTCTTTCTCTGTCTAATTTATTACATCACTCAGTATGACACTCTCTAGGCCCATCCATGTTGCTGCAAGTGGCATTATTTCATTCTTTTTTTAATAGCTGAGTAATATTACACTGTGTATATGTACTACGTCTTCTTTATCCATTCCTCCATCAATGGACATTTAGGTTGCTTCCATGTCCTGGCTATTGTAAATAGTGCTGCAATGAATTCTGGAGTACATATATCTTTTCAAATTATGGTTTTCTCTGGATATATGTCCAGGAGTGGGATTGCTGGATCATATGGATTCCTGGATCCTATGGTAGCTCTATATTTAGTTTTTTAAGGAACCTTCATACTGTTCTCCATAGTGGCTGTACCAGTTTACATTCTCACCAACAGTGTAGGAGGGTTCCCTTTTCTCCACATCCTCTCCAACATTTACTGTTTGCAGATTTTATGATGATGGCCATTCTGACAGGTGTGAAGTGATACCTCATTGTAGTTTTGATTTGCATTTCTCTAATAATTACTGATGTTGAGCATCTTTTCATGTGCCTCTTGGCCATCTGCATGTCTTCTTTGAAGAAATGTCTATTTAGATCTTCCACCCATTTTTTGATTGGGTTGGCTGTCTTTTTTGATATTGAGCTGCATGGACTGTTTGTGTATTTTGGAGATTAATCCCTTGTCAGTTGCTTCATTTGCAAATATTTTCTTCCATTCTGTGGGTTATCTTCTATTTTGTTGATGGTTTCCTTTGCTGTGCAAAAGCTTTTAAGTTTAATTAGGCCCGATTATTTATTTTGTTTTTATTTTCATTACTCTAGGAGGTGGATCAAAAAAGAGCTTACATCGATTTATGTCAGAGAGTGTTCTGCCTTTGTTTTCCTCCAGGAGTTTTATAGTGTCTGGTCTTACATTTAGGCCTTTAATCCATCTTGAGTTTTTTTGTGTGTGTATGGTGTTAGAGAATGTTCTAATTTCATTCTTTTATGTGTAGCTGTCCAGTTTTCCCAGCACCACTTATTGAAGAGACTGTCTTTTCTCCATTGTATCTTCTTGCTTCCTTTGTCATAGATGAGGTGATCATAGGTGCATAGATTTATTTCTGGACTTTCTATCCTGTTCCATTGATCTATATTTCTGCTTTGGTGGCAGTACCATACCATTTTGATTATTGTAGCTTTGTAGTATAGTCTGAAGTCAGGGAGCCTGATTCTTCCAGCTCCATTTTTCTTTCTTAAGACCACTTTGGCTATTCAGGGTCTTTTGTGTTTGTTTTACTTAGATTTTTAATATCTGTTTTGCATTTATGATTTGAGCTCTGTGATGGCTGAGTTGCAGTACACCATCTCCTCCTCTGTAGCTCAGGTCTTAGATCCAGAGAATGGCACATAATGGATATGCAATAAATATTTGTTGAATACATTCATGAATAAAACGGTCAGTTTTTAGTAAGAATGATTATGATAATGGCATTGGTATATGGTAGAAAAATAAAAGAAACTTTTTAAGAAGGTTCCTTCAAAAGCACATCTATAATCCATTTATTTTCTTATTCATTTTCCAGATATTTATTTTACTCCTAGATTTTCTTAAAACATTGCAGTAGCTAGTGGGCATATCAAGATGAATAAAAGCCAATCTCTAACTTAAGAGAATTAGCAGTCCATTATGGAGACAGACACCTGTCCAAATAACTATAGCACAGTCATAAATCCTGTAACAGAAACCTAAGCTTTGTGAAGAGAGCCCCACCTCACAGAGAAGGTGGTATAAAACTGAACATAGACCTGAAATACTTGACTTCTTTTACTTTTTTCTCCTCAGTCTAAGTATAGAGAGAGTGCCAAATGTTCAGCTCCTGCCCATTGTTCCTATGGGATAATGTGGGACAAAATTTTCAGATCTCTAAGGGATCTTTATTATTATTATTATTATTATTGATATCAAGTATGTTTAAACAGCAACAGTTACTATTCCTTCTCGTCTTCTTATGGCAACTCAAGTAATAACTAAAGAAAGAAAAGTGAATATTTTCTTGGGATACTGGTTTCTCAAATTTTAATCTCTTTCCTTTCAGCAACTTATACCTTTAAACATGGTCAAATACCATCCACGTTTCTCTTGGCACTGGTTACAGACACAATTATGAAGGTACTAACAAACTAGATAAATTTCTTATAATATCTTTAGAGTTACCATCAGTCATTGCATATGTTGGTACTGGTGTCCTGCACAGCCCCAGAAGATTTGCTTATACATGTGCCGTGTATAACCAATTAATGGTAGGCAGTGGTCCCTGGCACCATGGAACGATCCTAAAATCCTAAAAATAATATAACCAGAATCGTATGTACTGGTCATTTTGCTTTTGGCCTAAATTTAGCCTCAATACCTGAAATTCTTGATCTACCTTCTTTTATTTCCTATTGATTTTATTTAAAACAAATGATTCTTGTGGAATACTTACATCTGATATTACTGAATTGGCTGATAACCAATGCTACTGATTGCTATGATATAGGGAACAGAGATTATGGGTCCTGCTGAGAATTTAATTGAATAATAAATTTAGCTTGAGCCATTGAAATTTTTAAAAAACTGCTAGTATATAAGAGTTCTGAGTTTCACAATTTTTTGATCAGTTAGTTTTTATATTTATAGGACTATACTTTTAACCTCAGAAAATTATCTCAAAAATAGCACCATATTGACAATGGTTTAGTATAGGAGTGATATAGTGCAGAATAGATCTGTTGTCCCTATCAGGTGAAAAAAAAAATTTTTTTTTTTACATCTTTATTGGAGTAAAATTGCTTTACAGTGGTGTGTTAGTTTCTGCTTTATAACAAAGTGAATCAGTTATACATGTACATGTGTTCCCATATCTCTTCCCTCTTGCGTCTCCCTTCCTCCTACCCTCTCTCTATCGAACCCCTCTAGGTGGTCACAAAGCACCGAGCTGATCTCCCTGTGCTATGCGGCTGCTTCCCACTAGCTATCTATTTTACATTTGGTAGTGCATATATGTCCATGCCTCTCTCTCGCTTTGTCACAGCTTACCTTTCTCCCTCCCCATATCCTCAAGTCCATTCTCTACTAGGTCTGTGTCTTTATTCCTGTCTTACCCCTACGTTCTTCATGACATTTTTTTTCTTAAATTCCATATATATGTGTTAGCATACGGTATTGTCTTTCTCTTTCTGACTTACTTCACTCTGTATGACAGACTCCAGGTCCATCCACCTCATTGCAAATAGCTCAATTTCATTTCTTTATATGGCAGAGTAATATTCCATTGTATATATGTGCCACATCTTCTTTATCCATTCATCTGATGATGGACACTTAGGTTGTTTCCATCTCAAGGCTGTTGTAAATAGAGCAGCAATGAACATTTTGGTACATGACTCTTTTTGAATTATGGTTTTCTCAGGGTATATGCCCAGTAGTGGGATTGCTGGGTCATATGGTAGTTCTATTTGCAGTTTTTTAAGGAACTTCCATACTGTTCTCCATAGTGGCTGTACCAATTCACATTCCCACCAGCAGTGTAAGAGAATTTATTGTTTCTAGATTTTTTGATGATGGCCATTCTGACTGGTGTGACATGATATCTCATGGTAGTTTTGATTTGCATTTCTCTAATGATTAATGATGTTGAGCATTCTTTCATGTGTTTGTTAGCAGTCTGTATATCTTCTTTGGAGAAATGTCTGTATAGGTCTTCTGCCCATTTTTGGATTGGGTTGTTTGTTTTTTTGTTATTGAGCTGCATAAGCTGCTTATAAATTTTGGAGGTTAATCCTTTGTCAGTTGTTTCATTTGCAAATATTTTCTCCCATTCTGAGAGTTGTGTTTTGGTCTTGTTTATGGTTTCCTTTGCTGTGCAAAAGCTTTGAAGTTTTATTAGGTCCCATTTGTTGATTTTTGTTTTTATTTCCATTTCTCTAGGAGGTGGGTCAAAAAGAATCTTGCTGTGATTTATGTCAGAGTGTTCTGTCTATGTTTTCCTCTAAGAGTTTAGTAGTTTCTGGCCTTACATTTAGGTCTTTAATCCATTTTGAGCTTATTTTTGTGTATGGTGTTAGAGAGTGATCTAATCTCATACTTTTACATTTACCTGCCCAGTTTTCCCAGCACCACTTTTTGAAGGGGCTGTCCTTTCTCTACTGGGCATTCCTGCCTCCTTTATCAAAGATAAGGTGACCATATGTGCATGGGTTTATCTCTGGGCTTTCTATCCTGTTCCATTGATCTATCTTTCTGTTTTTGTGCCAGTACCATACTGTCTTGATTACTGTAGCTTTGTAGTATAGTCTGAAGTCAGGGACCCTGATTCCTCCAGCTCCGTTTTTCATTCTCAAGATTGCTTTGGCTATTCGGGGTCTTTTATGTTTCCATACAAATTGTGAAATTTTTTGTTCTAGTTCTGTGAAAAATGCCAGTGGTAGTTTGATAGGGATTGCATTGAATCTGTAGATTGCTTTGGGTAGTAGAATCATTTTCACAGTGTTGATTCTTCCAACCCAAGAACATGGTATATCTCTCCATCTATTTGTATCATCTTTAATTTCTTTCATCAGTGTCTTATAATTTTCTGCATACAGGTCTTCTGTCTCCTTAGGTAGGTTTATTCCTAGATATTTTATTCTTTTTGTTACAATGGTAAATGGGAGTGTTTTCTTGATTTCACTTTCAGATTATTCATCATTAGTGTATAGGAATGCCAGAGATTTCTGTGCATGAATTCTGTATCCTGCTACTTTACCAAATTCATTGATTAGCTCTAGTAGTTTTCTGGTAGCATCTTTAGGATTCTCTATGTATAGTATCATGTCATCTGCAAACAGTGGCAGCTTTACTTCTTCTTTTCCGATTTGGATACATTTTATTTCCTTTTCTTCTCTGATTGCTGTGGCTAAAACTTCCAAAACTATGTTGAATAAGAGTGGTGAGAGTGGACAACCTTGTCTTGTTCCTGATCTTAGCGGAAATGCTTTCAGTTTTTCACCATTGAGGACAATTTTGGCTGTGGGTTTGTCATATATGGCCTTTATTATGTTAAGGAAAGTTCCCTCTATGCCTACTTTCTGGAGGGTTTTTATCATAAATGGGTGTTGAATTTTGTCGAAAGCTTTCTCTGCATCTATTGAGATGATCATATGGTTTTTCTCCTTCAATTTGTTAATATGGTGTATCACGTTGATTGATTTGCCTATACTGAAGAATCCTTGCATTCCTGGAATAAACCGCACTTAATCATGGTGTATGATCCTTTTAATGTGCTGTTGGATTCTGTTTGCTAGTATTTTGTTGAGGATTTTTGCATCCATGTACATCAGTGATATTGACCTGTAGTTTTCTTTCTTTGTGACATCCTTGTCTGGTTTTTGTATCAGGGTAATGGTGGCCTCATACAATGAGTCTGGGAGTGTTCCTCCCTCTGCTCTACTTTGGAAGAGTTTGAGAAGGATAGGTGTTAGCTCTTCTCTAAATGTTTGATACAATTCGCCTGTGAAGCCATCTGGTCTTGGGCTTTTGTTTGTTGGAAGATCTTTAATCACAGCTTCAATTTCAGTGTTTGTGATTGGTCTGTACATATTTTCTATTTCTTCCTGATTCAGTCTTGGCAGTTGTGCATTTCTAAGAATTTGTCCATTTCTTCCAGGTTGTCCATTTTATTGGCATAGAGTTGCTTGTAGTAATCTCTCATGATCTTTTGTATTACTGCAGTGTCATTTGTTACTTCTCCTTTTTCATTTCTAATTCTATTGATTTGAGTCTTCTCCCTTTTTTTCTTGATGAGTCTGGCTAATGGTTTATCAATTTTGTTTATCTTCTCAAAGAACCAGCTTTTAGTTTAATTGATCTTTGCTATCATTTCCTTCATTTCTTTTTCATTTATTTCTGATCTGATTTTTATGATTTCTTTCCTTCTGCTAACTTTGGGGGTTTTTTGTTCTTCTTTCTCTAATTGCTTTAGGTTGAAGGTTAGGTTGTTTATTCGAGACGTATCCTGTTTCTTAAAGTAGGATTGTATTGCTATAAACTTCCCTCTTAGAACAGCTTTTGCTGCATCCCATAGATTTTGGGCCGTCGTGTCTCCATTGTCAGTTGTTTCTAGGTATTTTAAAATTTCCTCTTTGACTTCTTCAGTGATCATTTCGTTATTAAGTAGTGTATTGTTTAGCCTCCATGTGTTTGTATTTTTTACAGATCTTTTCCTGTAATTGATATCTAGTCTCATAGCGTTGTGGTCAGAAAAAATACTTGATACAATTTCAATTTTCTTAAATTTACCAAGGCTTGATTTGTGACCCAAGATATGATCTATCCTGGAGAATATTCCATGAGCACTTGAGAAAAATCTGTATTCTGTTGTTTTTGGATGGAATGTCCTATAAATATCAATTAAGTGCATGTTGTTTAATGTATCATTTAAAGCTGGTGTTTCCTTATTTATTTTCATTTTGGATGATCTGTCCATGGGTGAAAGTGGGGTGTTAAAGTCCCCTACTATGAATGTGTTACTGTCGATTTCCCCTTTATGGCTGTTAGTACTTGCCTTATGTATTGAGGTGCTCCTATGTTGGGTGCATAACTATTTACAATTGTTATATCTTCTTTTTGGATCGATCCCTTGATCATTATGTAGTGTCCTTCTTTGTCTCTTCTAATAGTCTTTATTTTAAAGTCTATTTTGTCTGATATGAGAATTGCTACTCCAGCTTTCTTTTGGTTTCCATTTGCATGAAATATCTCTTTCCATCCCCTTACTTTCAGTCTGTATGTGTCTCTAGGTCTGAAGTGGATCTCTTGTAGACAGCATATATATGGGTCTTGTTTTTGTATCCATTCAGCCAATCTGTGTCTTTTGGTGGGAGCATTTAGTCCATTTACATTTAAGGTAATTATCGATATGTATGTTCCTTTTCCCATTTGCTTAATTGTTTTGGGTTCGTTATTGTAGGTCTTTTCCTTCTCTTGTGTTTCTTGCCGAGAGAATTTCCTTTAGCATTTGTTGGAAAGCTGGTTTGGTGGTGCTGAACTCTCTCAGCTTTTGCTTGTCTGTAAAGGTTTTCATTTCTCCATCAAATCTGAATGAGATCCTTGCTGGGTAGAGTAATCTTCGTTGTAGGTTTTTCCCTTTCATCACTTTAAATATGTCCTGCCACTCCCTTCTGGCTTGCAGAGTTTCTGCTGAAAGATCAGCTGTTAACCTTATGGGTATTCCCTTGTGTGTTATTTGTTGTTTTTTCCTTGCTGCCTTTAATATATTTTCTTTGTATTTAATTTTTGACAGTTTGATTAATATGTGTCTTGGGGTATTTCTCCTTGGATTTATCCTATATGGGACTTTCTGTGCTTCCTGGACTTGATTAACCCTTTCCTTTCCCATATTAGGGAAGTTTTCATCTATAATCTCTTCAAATATTTTCTCAGTCCCTTTCTTTTTCTTTTCTTCTTCTGGAACAAGTATAATTCTAATGCTGGTGCATTTAATGTTTCCCAGAGGTCTCTGAGACTGTCTTCAGTTGTTTTCATTCTTTTTTCTTTATTCTGCTCTGCAGTAGTTATTTCCACTATTTTATCTTCCAGGCCACTTATCTGTTCTTCTGCCTCAGTTATTCTGCTGTTGATCCCATCTAGAGTATTTTTAGTTTAATTTATTGTGTTGTTCATCGTTGCTTGTTTCATCTTTAGTTCTTCTAGGTCCTTGTTAAATGTTTTTTGCATTTTGTCTCTTCTATTTCCAAGATTTTGGATCATCTTTACTATCATTACTCTGAATTCTTTTTCAGGTAGACTGCCTATTTCTTCTTCATTTGTTAGGTCTGGTGGGTTTTTATCTTGCTCCTTCATCTTCTGTGTGTTTTTCTGTTTCTCATTTTGCTTATCTTACTGTGTTTGGGGTCTCCTTTTGGCAGGCTGCAGGTTCGTAGTTCCCATTGTTTTTGGTGTCTGTCCCCAGTGGCTAAAGTTGGTTCAGTGGGTTGTGTAGGCTTCCTGGTGGAGGGGGCTAGTGCCTGTGTTCTGGTGGATGAGGCTGGATCTTGTCTTTCTGATGGGCAGGTCCATGTCTGGTGGTGTGTTTTGGGGTGTCTGTGGACTTATTATGATTTTAGGCAGCCTCTCTGCTAATGAGGGAGGGGGTTGTGTTCCTGTCTTGCTAGTTGTTTGGCATGGGGTGTCCAGCACTGTAGCTTGCTGGTCGTTGAGTGAAGCTGCATGCTGCTGTTGAGTTGGAGATCTCTGGGAGATTTTTGCCGTTTGATATTACGTGAAGTTGGGAGGTCTCTTGTGGACCAGTGTCCTGAAGTTGGCTCTCCCACCTCAGAGGCACAGCCCTGACTCCTGGCTGCAGCACCAAGAGCCTTTCATCCGCACGGCTCAGAATAAAAGGGAGAAAAAGTAGAAAGAAAGGAAGAAAGAAAGAAAAGAAAGAAGGGAGGGAGGGAGAAAGGAATGAAGGAAAGAAAGAAAGAAAATAAAGTAAAATAAAGTAAGGTAAAATAAAATAGTTATTAAAATAAAAAATAATTATTAAGAAAAAAAAAGTTTTTAAAGAAAAAACAGACAGATAGAACCCTAGGACAAATGGTGGAAGTAAAGCTATACAGACAAAATCTCTCACAGAAGCATACACATACACACTCACAAAAAGAGGAAAAGGGAAAAAAATAATAAATCTTGCTCTCAAGTCCACCTCCTCAATTTGGGATGATTCGTTGTCTATTCAGTTATTCCACACATGCAGAGTACATCAAGTTGATTGTGGAGGTTTAATCCGCTGCTCCTGAGGCTGCGGGGAGAGATTTCCCTTTCTCTTCTTTGTTCGCACAGCTCCCGGGGCTCAGTTTTGGATATGGCCCCACCTCTGCGTGTAGGTTGCCGGAGGGTGTCTGTTCTTTGCTCAGACAGGACGGGGTTAAAGGAGCAGCTGCTTCGGGGGCTCTGGCTCACTCAGGCCGGAGGGAGGGAGGGGCACGGATGCGGCGTGAGCCTGCGGTCGCAGAGGCCGGCGCGACGTTGCACCAGGCTGAGGTGCGCCGTGTGTTCTCCCGGGGAAGTTGTCCCTGGATCCCGGGACCCTGGCAGTGGCGGGCTGCACAGGCTCCCCAGAAGGGGGGTGTGGATAGTGACCTGTGCTCGCACACAGGCTTCTTGGTGGCGGCAGCAGCAGCCTTAGCGTCTCATGCCCGTCTCTGGGGTCCGCGCTTTTAGCCATGGCTCGCGCCCGTCTCTGGAGCTCCTTTAAGCAGCGCTCTTAATCCCCTCTCCTCAGGCACCAGGAAACAAAGAGGGAAGAAGAAGTCTCTTGCCTCTTCGGCAGGTCCAGACTTTTCCCCGGACTCCTTCCCAGCCAGCCATGGTGCACTAACCCCCTGCAGGCTGTGTTCACGCCGCCAACCCCAGTCCTCTCCCTGGGCTCCGACCGAAGCCCGAGCCTCAGCTCCCAGCCCCGCCCGCCCCGGTGGGTGAGCAGCCAAGCCTTTCCGGCTGGTGAGTGCAGGTCGGCCCTGATCCTCTGTGCGGGAATCTCTCCGCTTTGCCCCCCGCACCCCTGATGCTGTGCTCTCTTCCGTGACCCTGAAGCTTTCCCCCTCTGCCACCCACAGTCTCCGCCCACGAAGGGCTTCCTAGTGTGTGGAAACCTTTCCTCCTTCACAGCTCCCTCCCACTGGTGCAGGTCCTGTCCCTATTCTTTTGTTTCTGTTTATTCTTTTTTCTTTTGCCCTACCCAGGGACGTGGGGAGTTTCTTGCCTTTTGGGAGGTCTGAGGTCTTCTGCCAGCATTCAGTAGGTGTTCTGTAGGAGTTGTTCCACGTGTAGATGTATTTCTGATGCATTTTTGGGGAGGAAGGTGATCTGTGCGTCTTACTCTTCCGCCATCTTCCCAGGTGAAAAAATTTTAAACCAAATTTCTTTAGGATAGTAGATCAGAAATATGTAGATGATGGTATATTTGGAAGCCCATTAAAAATATATAGTGGTAATATTTTGTTACTAAAAATTCAGGAGTATGATAATAGATTATTTCCTTTTTGTAGTCCTAATGATGCAAACATCTAATGTGTAGCTGGATTATCTTTTTTGTCTGTTTAATGTACTTCCCAACTTAATGACAGTTGACATCTTTTCAGTTTCTTAAACTCCCCAGTAATAACAATGATGAACTCTATTTAATAATCCTTTCCTCTTTCTCTCCATAAAGATAGAAGGACAAGATGTTTGCATTGTATTTGCACATGTGATTCTCAGTCATATATGGCCAGGAATATTTTCTGATAGTCTGAGAAATATGAATTCTGAATATGATATTTTCAAAAATCAATCTAATTATATAATGTAATACTTATCTACATTAATCTTTGGCTTTTATAAAGCTTACATAATATTAATCTTGTGGACACAATTCTGTCATTTTGCAAAATTTCAAGTCATTTTGCAGCTTTAACATGATGATGTTGAAACTCTGACTTTAAACTACTCTTTAAAAATAGCCTTTTATCAAAAAGGTAAAAATTAATAAGCAATAATGAGATCATTTTAACTTTCAAAATGAAATCAAGTGTGTATGCACAAAATTCTTTTGGTCGGTGTAATTGCTTCCTTAAGTTCTGTGTGCCTGTCAAATTAAAAATAATGTTGTATTAGACCAAAGAACCTTTTAAAAAGAGCATCTGAATGTTATTTCTTGTTTAACATTGAGCATCCAGGGTTACAGGTTTTAGACAAATAAAATCTTAATGAAAAAACTTTAGTAGTAGCTTTCAGACACTCAGAACCCCTACTTATGAAAGCTTCTCTAATATTCCTAGGTTTAATGTTTAAGCGCTGACTGATTGCTCATGAATAAAAAGCTTTTGTCTTTGGTGTTAACATTTCATGTATTTCTGAGTAATTTATTTATCCAGTAGTTAAGTATTATTTCTAAGTCCTTTACAACTTGATTCTGGTTGATGAAACAGGTCATGGAGGCACTATTTCGGTTCTTGGCCTCCAAGACTTTGGCCTCTTGTTCTGTATTAGCACAGGTGGGAATGAATGGGGACACATTCCTGTTGTCTTTCACCTACTAGGAGAGGGACTTTAAGAGAGAAGTATAAAGTGAATAGGGAGAGCATTGTCCTGGGTACCTCTTTGTATATTCAGTCTGAACATTGTACATTCTGGGAGTGTCAGTGAGACTGCATCAACCAGGGATTTATCTAAGTGAAATCTGCCATGTATTCTGTAATCTGACATTTGCTGTTTCCTAAGGCCAGCCCTAGCTTATTAAGTTTAATCCTATATATTAAAAATAATGGATTTGAGGATATGGGGAGGGGAAAGGGTAAGCTGTGACAAAGTGAGAGAGTGGCATGGACGTATATACACTACCAAACGTAAAATAGATAGCTAGTGGGAAGCAGACGCATAGCACAGGGAGATCAGCTCAGTGCTTTGTGACCACCTAGAGGGAGGGAGACGCAGGAGGGAAGAGATATGGGAACATACGTATATGTATAACTGATTCACTTTGTTATAAAGCAGAAACTAACACACCACTGTAAAGCAATTATACTCCAATAAAGATGTTTAAAAAAATAAAATAAATAAATGAACCCAGTTTCTTTAACTGGATAATCAATAAATCCTCAATTAATAAAAAAAATAAAAAATAAATATATTCTGATCATACATATATTTATGTAGCCATGAAGAAGCAGTTATGTTCTATAGTTTCTTAAGATTCTAGGTCACTAAGAATTGAGGAATTTGATAATATTTCATAGGAACATTTTAAAGAACTGTTATTATGATGATTTGATTCTAGATTTGGATGAGAAGGAGATGAAATAACTAGTTTCATTTATAAAGTCCCCAATACATAAAATATGTATAGCCATCAAATTACTGTGTTTTTTCCTTGGGCAATCTCATTTAAAAGCATGATTTTAGTTAAAAATTAATACTTCTCACAATTCTTTCATATTTCTCCTTAGCTCAGCCCTCTATCATATACTTCAGACTTGCTTTTCTCAATGCTCAGCATATCTTAAACTATACTCAAAGTCCCCAAAACAAAAGTGTATTTTCTCTAGTATTCCCTTTCACAATAAACAGTACCAGTAAAGCCAGAAATCCATGGTCCTCTCACTTCTTCACTCACTACTTCAAATCATTTATTAAGTCCTGTTGAATTTATCTCTAAATATTTGGGTCATCTTCATCTCTCATTTTGGACTATTGGCTTCCTAAATTATCTCTGTATCTTCAATCTCGCTGCCATTCTTCAGCCTCTTTGACTGATAGTCATCTTACTAAAACATGTAGTTAATAAGATTATTTCCTAGTCTAAAATCTTTAATGACTTTCCATTACCCTTGGGGTAAATAAGAATCTCTTTCTATTACATGCTTATCAAGCCCTCCATAACCTGGCATCTGCCCACGTCTTTTGCTCCATTTCTTGACACACTTCTAGAATGTGCTAAACTCTTTCTCTCCTTCTTTCTCTCTCTCTTTCTTTCTCCATTTTTTAAAAAATTTTTTTAGTTCAGTACCACAGTGTTTCAGATATCTGTGTCTTTTCTTATACTGCCCCCTCTTCTGCCTGGTACATTACCTCCTAAGCCCTATCTTTGCCTGGCTCAATCCTTACTTACCCTACAGTTGTAAATTAAATGTTACTTCCTTCAAGAGACCTCCTTGATTTGTGAGGCAATGGTGATGCCCTGCTCTGTGTTCTTATAGCATCCTGTGTTTCCCCTATCTTATGCTCACTCTTATTATTGTGATAATACTTATTTATTTGACTGTTTACTTGATTTTTCCTCCCACACTACTCTGTGTGACAGCACAGATCAAGTCCACCTACTTCATCTCCATCAGGTAGTATACTGTCTGACACAACCTCTCAATAAATGGTTATTAGTGAATGAATAGGATGCTCTGAGTTCAAATTTAATGTGATAGTGGATATTTTTATTTTTACTATTCAAAATTTCAGTTTATCGCTTAATGTGCTGTTTAAAAAAACTCCCTTTCAATATTTATTCTCATTTTTAGGACAAGGTCTTTACTTATGCCTCTATAAATAAATCTATGTATAAATTGATTTATAAAATATGTATTTTGGACTGAAGCTCTCATTTAAAATGCTCTATATCGGCTACTGTCAAATTTCAAACTTAATTTTTATGGGTTTTATGTAAAACTATTCAGAATTTATTTTTTTAACTATTTAGTTTTCCATTACAAAAGCCATAATGATACTTTATTGAGTCTAAAAGCACAAATAATTTTAGCTTACTTTTTAAGAGAATTCCTCATTAGAGTTTGCCATAGTGACTGTGAAATTTGATTAATATCAAGAGCATAGAAAGGCAATATCATCAGCTTTGTGCTGGTTTTTGAAAGTCCACATGATGATTTAAAGAACAAGTAAGGCAAACCTATGCCTCCAGTCATGTTTAATCTTGCACACACCCAGAATTTCTTCTCTTCATAAGCACATTTGCATCTCTTGCTTACCACCAGAGAGAGAGCGATCAATAATGATGAATAATAATATTATGTAACTCACTCAGAAGAGGCATATTACATGCACTTTAGAAGTGATTTACATGAAAATCCCCCTTGAAATGCCACAGGAGTCATTGATAAACGGGATCCTTAGAGCACAGTACATGACAGACTAGCTTTGGACCGCATAATGGTTTTGCCCATAAGTAAATAAGTAAATCTTTGTCATCACATGCAGCTATTTCTTTAAGCTTCCTCTGCAATTATGGGCAACTGTGAATAGATATGGTGTGTTCACCTTATGGTCTCCGAAGAAGAAATAATTATATATAATTTCCAACTGATGATAGCTTACAAAAATAGAAATTGCTGCCAATTTTAATTGAAGAAAAGTTTATCAGAGCTACTGTTTATCAAGAATGAAAAATATAGTGTACCTGTAATCTCTTTGGGGAAAAAAAGGAATAAGAAAGTCAAGATTAAAACTTATTAGAAAAGATTTACTTTGAAAATAAATGCTTACTTAAGACAACATAGCTTTATTTGGAGTTCAAATTTAAATTTGCATGTAAAAACAAGAAGTAATACAAGCTTGATATCATGGATGTTGCTATAGACCCACAGCACTTGAAAAGGTGTATGTACTTAATTCTTGAATGATAGGTAGCTTTTTGATAACTATCCTCTAATTATTGATAAGTAACTTTAATAAACATTGTGTCACTCCTTAAAAGCATACACTTTGACAACTTTACAAGACCAGGAAAACACTAGGAAATCTGGAGTTTGTATATATAACCAAATATATTTAGTTTTAGATCATGTCTATTTCCCAATTTGCCATTATAAAGAAGTGTGAAAAGTACTTAATGTTTTCTTTGTTTCTGTTTTGTCTTATTTTTTTCCTATTTGGAAGCTAAGCCTCAGGGGCCTTGAGCCTTACGTAAATGTGATCGATTATAAACTATATCATGTGGAAAACATAAATCACTTGTGATTATAATTAACTTGAACTGCTTGCTGCATTTCTTTACATGTTTAAAAAAGTGAGGTATTTTAAAGTTAATGTCTTAAAGAAATGTTCTCACAGGGAACACCTTTCCATTAAAAGATTATGTCAGTAAGAAACACCTGACTTTTGAAATTAAATTCCTATATGAATAAGTGGAAGAATTGGCAAGATTTGCTTTTGAATTCATAAGGCAGTTTTTAAATTTCTCATCACATTTTACACAGATCTCTAGATCTGCCTTTTTTCTTTTTCTCTTTTTCTTCCTTTCTCCCTCAGTGACTTCTAAGTCATTGTTACAAGAAATTACAGCACATACTATGCCAAGAGCCTGAAAAGCTACTCTTTTCTTTTTCATTTTTAATATTTTTAATTGAAGTACAGTTGATTTACAGTGTTGTGTTAATTTCTGCTGTATAGCAAAGTGACTCACTTATAAGTATATATATATATGTATATATATATATATAGTTTAATATTCTCTTCCTTTATGGTTTATCACAGGGTATTGAATATAGTTCTCTGTGCTCTACAGTAGGACCTTGTTGTTTATCCATTCTCTATATAAAAGCTTACATCTGCTGACCGCAGCCTCCCACTCCATCCCTCCCCCAATGCCCCCCACCTTTGGCAACCACCAGTCAGTTCTCTATGTCTATTATTCTGTTTCTGTTTAATAGATAATTTCATTTGTGTCATACTTTAGATTCCACATATAAGTGATAGCATACGGTATTTGTCTTTCTCTTTCAGACTTCACTTAGATAATCTCTAGTTGGCATTATTTCATTCTTTTTATGACTGAGTAGTATTCCATTGTATATATGTACCACATCTTCTTTATCCATTCATCTGTCGATGGACATGTAGGTTGTTTCCATATCTTGGCTATTGTGAATAATGCTAATATGAACACAGGGGTGCATGTATCTTTTGGAATTATAGTTTTCTCTAGATATGTGCCCAAGAGTGAAATTGCTGGATCATATGGTAATTCTATTTTTAATTCTGAAAAGTTACTTTCCATGAGATAGTATATGTGATAAAAACCAAAAACTATTTCCACAGATTATTTTTATACAGATGATATTAGAAATAACAAACAGAAAAGTCTTAGGCTGATTATATAAATCATAAACATTTCAAACTGATCTTTAGACAATAACTGTAATGAAAATAATTTACTAATTTGCAATGATAAAGTGTACATTTGCAATCTAATTGTTCAGTGTACATATAAGCATTATTACTCTTCCTTTTTTATTCAGAAACACATTTTTGTGTCTTCTTTTGCAGTAAAAACATTTTTTCATTTCCTCTCAGCTTAATGAAGCTTAGGTTGAATGATTCAGTTACTCACACTCAGGTATTGACTATTTACTATGTTCCAGAAACTGTAAAAGACACAGGAACAAATGATTGATGTACAATAAGTCTCCTCTGAATCAGTACCCACAGATTCAACATTATGAGACTCCCCAAGTGGAGGGAGAAATGACAATATTCTGTAAGGTGAACTTCAAAGTTGACTGGGTTTTTAAAGAGCTAATGTGAGAGATTCATTTGGTTTCACTTACTATGAGTGAGCACAGACAAATACAGACAGAAATACAGCATATAGAGATAGGTATATTTCAAATGGTTAAATTTTTCTTCAGTATCTTATAATTGTGAGTACTCTCAAAACAATATATATTTGGTCATTTAAACCAGTGTTTCTTGAAGTGTGATCCACAAAAAAATTATTACTCATACAAAATAAGTACAGAAAATTATATCATAAGTATTAACAAACTTTTATAGTAATGTCTGTTGAGCCTATAGAAAAAAAGGGGCTTCCATTTTGTATACATTTTTAAAAATTCTATTTCTAGAATTGTATTTTGTTTTCCAAAACATTGGTCTGTAACAGATTGAAAAGTTAAAAAAAAAAAATTCTTCACCATAGATCATCTAAGAAGCACTGATTTATTTAAGTTGTAAATAAGAACTCTAATGAGAAATTAAAGTTTTGCCTTTTGATAATAAACTCCATAACATCTGTGAATATCAAAATCTTTTGTTTGTTAATCCCTGTCAAAATTTTCACAAATGGGGTTTCTTAATTCTTAAATATTATTCAGTGGGATGAGATAATGAACCTTAATCACCCCTAGGAAGAAAATAAAAGAGGTTATTTACATTTAGAACATAATGCAAACTTACCAACACTTGAAAATAGTATTTATGAGGAATTCTCTTTTATCTAAATTACCACACAATCATAAAAGAAAGCTCATGTTAAAAGAACAAACTTGTATTTTATTTCTCAGTGCAATATTTTACAAAGAAATCTGTCATATTTAACATATATTTAAGGGTGAACAAAAAATTTCAAGATGAAATGATACTGTCTAGCTGTTACAGCTTTATTAAAATGCCTTTGCAGAAACATGTGCATTCTAAAGATCTTATAGCCTCGATCAAATAGACACAAATATTTTTCAGAATATGTTTGCCTTATATAATTTATATTTTCTATGGCATTCAACCTGGGAATTTAAAAAAATAGAATGAATAATGGTTGAAGAAACAGTATTTTTCTAGCTGTCCCTCAGCAACTCTTATTGAACCTTCAACCTTTAAAGTTGCCTTCTTACTTCTGAGAGTCTTCAGGGAAAATCTCATATGTGCTTAGACATACATGTAGCATTTTCCATTTTTATTTCATCATGCTCAGCTTCTTCTCTGCCACTTTGAGATGATGTTAGGTGTTGAAGCTTCAGAAACCCTGGAAAGCCAGGAATTCTTGTTAAGGTGCATATCTGTTCCCTCTCTTGCCGCTGCCACTGTGACTGGTGCCAATAGGATGTCCTGTCCATACTGACTGAAGTCGTTCTGAGGCGAAGCCTGAGCCTCTCCGAAACTTCTGTCCTCTTCTGAGAACTAGCACAGTTGTACCAAGGATGGCAGGGTGTTTTGCAGACATGATCGTTACAACAGAAACAGCCAGTACTCTGAGCTTTCTGTCATACCGTTGCTGCAGTTGACCCCAGACACTATACTTTACTCCTGGCAGCTCATTGTTTGTATTAAATCAGTTCCTTCAGTTTTTAAGTTTACTCTGTGTAAGTGTGTGTTTGGTTTGGGTTTTGATTTTGATTGCTTGCCTGTTTATTTTTAATTCAGAGCTTTTGTCTTTCTAGAGCCCAGCATGGGCTTATTGCAGATAGGGCTAGGAGAAGAGATATGAAGAATCTGTATAATAAGCATAACAGGATCTTTTGCTGGAGCAATTTCAGTGCACCAAGCTTGGGGTTTGACTTTCAGTGGTCTACTGTTTACCCTCATTTGGCCCTGGAAAGCCAATATATTCTGCATCTTACATTGTTCACAGGTTAGGGTAGAGGTGGTTTGTTACATGAGCAAGCATTTCTTAGAGCATCATTTGCTAAATGGAATATGTTCACGAGCCTTAGCCTTGCTTTATACTTCACCATATGTACATATAAGATTATAGTTTATCATACTTTTTGCCATTGCTCTTTTTTTTTCTTCTATCTCCCTTTCATCTTCTTTCTATCCCACATGTCCATTGTTCAGGTTTCCTACTATGGTTTCTTCTTACTGAAGAATGATAAAGTAAGCTGAAATATTTGGCCTTAATGAATTAACAAAGGAACTAAAATTGAAAATCATGTTTTAAGTCATTTTTTAAAATTATCTTTACTGTTTGTCTAAGTGCCAGTGAATTTTCAACATTTCATGAAACTATTCTCTTGCTGTCCTGGTAATGTTCATCTCATAGCCCATCACTGTCCTAAGCTCACTTTGAAATTAGAAATGCACTTTAATCATGATATATTCCAAATCCCTGAGAACTTTTTTCTTTGTAATAAGAAAATAAAATCTTTGGTTTTACATACACAGAATAGTAGCTTGAAGTGATTTGATTATTCTTCAATTAAACTCCACTATGTACCATTTTAGTACTTCTTCTGTAAGTACTTCCTGAGTTAATAGCTCAGTGAAAGGTTAAAGAGCTGTTAGCAGATTTAAACAATCTTGTTTAAAGGAAGAAACCATGTTTTTGCACCCCATTAACTGAAAGGTATTAATGAAAGATATGGCTTATTAGGCAATACGAATAAAAACTGGAAGCTTTCACTTTGCCATGGAGTGTCTGAGGTTAGCATGAAGCTTGTGAGCAAATTAAAGTTTTAAAGTAAATTTAAAATTTTATGTTACTCTTACAATTTCTAAAACAAGATTATGAATGAGAGATTATTTTCTCTTAGTGATATTTCTAGAGGTATTTAAACAAATGCTAGTAGTAACCACACATGTAAATCTGTGGTAAGATTAGAGGGGACTGCCAGATAAAATAGAGAATGCCCGCATTAAATTTAACTTTCAGATAAACAATGAATACCTTTTTAGAATAAGTATGTCCCAAATATGCATGAGACAGTTATAAAACAAATTATTTATCTGAAACTCACATTTACTGGATGTCCTCTTTTTTTTTTTTTTTTTTTTTTGTGGTACGCGGGCCTCTCACTGTTGTGGCCTCTCCCGCTGCGGAGCACAGGCTCCGGACGCGCAGACTCAGCGGCCATGGCTCACGGGCCCAGCCGCTCCGCGGCATGTGGGATCTTCCTGGACCGGGGCACGAACCCACGTCCCCTGCATTGGCAGGCAGACTCTCAACCACTGCGCCACCAGGGAAGCCCTGTCCTCTATTTTTATTTGCTAAATCCATAACCCTAAGCTAGAAACCAAAGAAGACAATCACAAAAGTGATGACTAGTGAATCTAGTTAAATAGCTTAGTTAATTCTTAATTTTCTTCATTAAGAAAATAGGAATTATCTCCAAGATATTTTAATAGGCCATGTATACGAAGGAAAAAATGCATGTTTAACCATTTCTTGCTCTAGTTATCTGTAGGTCAGTAAAGAAAGTATATCTCTTTGAAAAGAATCATTTGTGACTAACTGATGAAATGAGATGTCTTTTCTGGGTGTAATACATGTAGTTTGAGGTACCTGTCCTACTCACAGCCACCTTCTTTACCTTGAGAGTGGAATAAACTTACTTGGAAATGTTATAGCATTTATAACTCTTCCCTTTTTACCCTCCAAACACACCATTCTCATTTTGCCACTGCTTGTTGTTCAAGGTGCACATTAAATTTCAGTGGGAGCATATTGCTCTGTGAATTTCATACTTGGTTAATGTGAGCCAGAGCAAATTTTCTTTGAGGAGCAGAGCTTAAATTATGTTGAGTCCTGACAGGAGTGGTTAGCATATATGTCAAAACAGCATATAAACCAGAATTGTGGCAAAGCAGAAACAGATGCATCATCATTGTGTCAATGAGAAATTCATTAGTTGATCTAAGAAAGAAATGGACAGTTTTCTGCGAGCCAAGTTTGAGGATTATAGCCTGGGAAGAGCATCTCAGAAAGCTTTGAGAACTGTTCTGCCGATTAGAAGTGAAGGCACAGTTATATAAGTTTTTTGTTTGTTTTACTTTTTGGCCACACCGCATGGCATGCAGGATCTTAGTTCCCCGACAAGGGATCGAACCCGTGCCCCCTGCAGTGGAGGTGCGGAGTCTTAACCACTGGACCCCCAGGGAAGTCCCAAGGTTTTTGAGACAGAGAAGTGTACATCAAATGACGCATTATTGACAGTTTACATGATCCAGATCTAAGCATTGTCATAGTAAGTCATGTGACCCATTACAAGACCAAGAAGGCACTCTATCATTTAAGGAGTTGTCTTGTTGGTGCTGGGAAAATGTTGCTCTCTGTGGTTGAGCAGGTGTTCCTGCCAATGGGGAGGTTTGGTCAATGCATAATGCAGATACACAATGCATAGTGAGGGGAGAGGGGAGGCCAAAGGGCAGAGAAGAAATTTGTATGTTTAAATTTTTCTTGTCTTACCATAAAATACGAATTTTATTTCACAGTTGTCGCTTGAATATCTTTTACATAATTCTGCTGAATATATTCTAAGTTCTACTCATTCTAGTTAGAATATGAAGGAAAAAAGAAGGGTGGGTAAAGGAGGCTATTTTAGCTAACAGTTCAGATGGAGAACACTGTTGATTTGTTGGAGTGTATCCTATAACTGTAATTATAATAACTAACAGAAACATTCAACCTCCATGTTTATATAGCTACAATTTAATAATCATCTTATATCTTTGTAATTAAATAATTATTTGGTATGTTTATCAGGATGGAGTGCTTTTCTTCTCCATTAATCAGAAATAAAGTGTACTGGCTTTAGACTTCGTAGTCCTTAAGTTGGTTACAGCATGGATTTGATAATATGGAATTGTAAGTAGTATACACAAGTGTTGCCTTTGAAATGATGGAGTTTAAGGGGGAAAATATTGTGAGATCAGTACACTTTACTACTGGTGCAAAACTAACTCAGAGGACATATCATAATACCAGCACACCAGGCATTATTTGCTAACAAAAAAATAGAGTATTTTTCTAATCTGCACACAATGATATGTAATACTTACCAAGCATGCCGATAAATAACAATGCGAACAAAAGAGAGCATGAATATTAGCAGTACAATCTTATTGGGTCACATAATCCTCCACTAATACACAAAAGTAATCTACTTGTTTCTCTGGTGCTTGTTAACAGTTTCCTGATTATTCATGCGTCCCCAAAAAATTAATGCTTGAAGCCCTAAACCTGGTGAATATAATGAGCATGGCTCCCCATGGATCTGAAAAAATTAGATTGTTGGTTTGAGACAGATGCAGCTATAACCAGAGGGAATGCTTTTGCATTCACATCACAATGTAGCAGAAACATCATTTAGAAGCTTTAATACATATTAATACTCTGTTCAAGACAATTATAAGCTCCAGCAAAGAAAAAATAAAGATCCATGAAAAGGATGAAGTTACTCAATACTAGAAGCTCCACTAAAGACAGTTACAGACATACGGTAATTCCACAATTAATTTTAGTACATGAGCTAGAATAAAGCCCTATGTAAATGCACTAGAAATACATTCAAAACAAGGTCAGAAAAAGGAGTACAGAGCAACACTCTTCACAGTGTAAAGCAAATGAAAGCACCATGAATCCACTAGTCATAGTTATCTTATTTCTTCATTAAATACATTCATATTTGTGCTCTCAGAAAGTAATTATTAGCTCAGAATTTTATTGTATCTATCCCACTAATTTTAGTAGAATATTTATCATATAGGTTTTTTTTTTTTTGCAAAAATAGATATAAAAGTGCTGAAGATATTTGTTAAGGAAATCATATACCAAAGGTAAAACTTTGCTCCAAGAGACTCATAAACATTGTTTGAAAACAAGTAAATACTAGATATAGAGATAATTTACCCAGATACTTTGAGAAGCAAGGGGAAAGGGATCTCTATTTGTTGAGTACTTATGCAAGTACATGGCACTGGTGTGTTTTTAAGACCCTTATAGCAATCATCTAAATTATCATATCCATTTTAAAAACAGGTGTGTGGCCTTAAAGGGAATACATGACTTGTCCAAAGTCACAGAACTAATAATCATAAAAGGCAGGCTTAGAAACTCCCAAATACTACTTAATAGTTGTACAACTTACTTAAGATACTTAATCTCTGTGTGCCTGTTTCCTATTCTATAAAATAAGATAATAGTTGCCTATACAATGGGTTATTGTAATGAGTAAAGCAAGTAGTGAACATGGAGAACTTAGAACTGTAATAGCACATAGTAAATTCTATTTCTGTTTAAGCGTACAGTTCTCTAGCTCCATGTTTGTTTCACTGCACCATAGAAAAACTGGACTTTGAATTTACGTGGTTATCAATGTGCAAACATTTATAGCACTAAAACAGTATTGCTTTATATAGATTTAATTCATTGCCTGCTGCAAGACTGACTGTATACCTGCATTTAATATTTCTTGGCTATTAACTTCATCAATTGAAAAATAATAAATACATGAGTCATAAGTGGTGTATTAATTATTACTATTGCTCCCTGATTTTTTGAACACTTAAATGTAGGTCAGGAAGTGTGCATGCTAGAGAATACACAGGAAATGACAAATGAGTAATTGAGGCCTTTGAATTTTAAAAAAAGCCAGAAAGCTACATTATCAATATATGAAGAGAATCCAAAGAAATGGTTTCGAAATTAGTTGAAGAATTGAGATACCCACTGTGTCTAATTGAACATTTGGCAATAATGGAAATGCTCTATACCTACTCTCTCCAGTACAGGAGCCACAAACCATATATAGCTATTGTGCACTGGAAATGTGGGTATTGTGACCGAGGGATGGTATTTTGTATCTTACTGTCTTTTAATTAATTTAAATTTAAATAACTACATGTGACTATTGGACAGCACAGCTCTAGACAGACAGCAAGGGAGAGCCGATGCCACTGCCACTTGGGGGTTGAGACAGCCATGGAAGCAGAATTCATGAGGCGGGTCCTTGGTCATTCATTTCTGTGGGAAGGAAGTGACCTGAACCTAAGAAGGAAAGGGGATTAGCAGATCGGGCAAATGAAAACCAAAGTAGGAAGAATTTGCAGAGATCTCAAACTAATAGTCCCTGGTCCACACTGGGTGTATGAAATAGTAGAAAATTTACATAAAAGCTTCAACTTACAGCTTCTCTGAAAAAAATAGAAATATATGGAACAAATTAATTAACCTCTCTGAGGCATATTTTCATTATTTGTGAAAAGTAAAAGATAGATGAAACATTATTCCATCCCGAAAGTGTACCCTATGATTATACATTATTCTGTTAGATGTTTCTGTTTTTATTCTATCTGTTTAGCGCAGTTGTCTATAGCAATTGTCTCATAACTCCAAGGTCATACCTTCTGTCCTCAGAAAGTTCAGTTAGTTTCAGACTATTGACTAGCCAGCTATCACATAAATATTTCTTTGCTTATGGAGAAAAGTGTGTTTCTGCTAAGAAGTGTTAAGTGTTTCTGCCGAGAAAAGTAAAGGTGCAGACTTCTTTCACTGTGGTTCATTATTGCAATCTTCGCACAAACACAGTAGTACGCAACGTAAATTGGACTATTACAGATGCCACTGCCTGGATGAGCTTGACTTTTTCATAAAAAGTGTAATTAATTTTTCAAATAATTGATTACAACCCTAAGCTGTACAAAAAATTCTTCATCTGACACAGTGCCCTAGAACACTCTATTTGTCCTACATAGATGAGCACTTTATCCCTAAACAGTAGTCTCTATATACTGAGTCTACTGTAGTACCAGGAAGATATGTGTTTGACAATAAATATTTAGGTAGTAGATGTATTTTATTTTCAAAGTCTTTATTCCTTCTGGTTACTGATTTATAACAAAGTCTTGCAAATGTGTATTCAGTAAGAGCTCCCTGGAATTTAGAAATAACGCCTGCAAAATGCATGATAAATGACAAACCTCTTACATTAAAAATGCCTAAGTTTCATGTTGTTCAGTTTGACTTTATTTTTCTGTGAGGTTTTAAAAATCTAGAGCTGTCAAAGTCTTTTTGACCACTTCTCTGTTTTGGATAAGTTCAGCCCTATTTTTTTTTTTTAAGATTGCTTGGTTTAGTGAGAATTAATTCTTCCTTTGAAGTTACATAAATCCTGTAAAGATTTAAAATACCACAGATTGTTTATAGCATTATTTTTAAATGATCACATTATAACACAGATACATTTTCGTAATGTATAGTATCAAGTAAAGGAAATGAATCATGGAAACATAACAAATCTATGCTCTAAAAATTTCTCTGCTACCACAAATTCATTCTTGTGTCACATAGATCTTTTTTTCCTAACATTATTTAATCTTGATAAACGTTGCATTCTAAGTAGCACTGATTATTTCTGAACCATAAATATTACAGATGCTAAGTTATTTTGTCACCTCAGTCAGTTCTGACTTCATACTCCTACATCTAGAGATTATATTTTGGAGTAGTATTTTTCATAAAGTAATTGTCTAGCAAGAGAAACAAAGAAAATGTGCGCTACCTGTACGTAACTCCTTGTCTTGTTTTAGTACTATAATTTCATTAATTCCCTAGTCTGTCTTTATATTATTTACCTGTTATAAATTTCTTCAAAGAACTTTATCTTGTGAGTGAATATTTTAACATGGATACTCAAGTACCGATATCTTTGGTAGGTCAGACAATGCTAGAATAATGTCTGACCCATCTATAATCTATAATTCCAGAATAAAGAATTTAAGGAAAATTGAGGCATCATTTTTACTCTCAGTAACGCTCTAGGGGAGGCTAGGAAAACAAAATGAAGACTAAGAACAGTAGGAAAAATAAAATTAAGCACATTATAGGCAGCACATAAGGCAGCACAAGCCATACACAAAAATACCAGAAAAAAAAAAAAGATTCATTTTGCTTTTGAAAAGGAAGAAAGGTTTTGAGGGCAAGTGCAATTCATGTCAGACTTTGAGTAGCAAATAGGATTTTGATAGATAAGAAAGGGACATAGACCAAGAGGATAGGTTAGAGTTAACTTCTAGATGTTTTAAATAACAGCTGGATTTTATTGCAGGAAATTAGGAGATACTGAAGATTTTTAATTTACAGGGATATGGATGATGTTTAATTGTTATTAAGAGCCTACTTCTTAAACTTTATTATACAGCAGAATTACTTAAAGGCATTTTGAAACACAGATTACTTGACCTCACCCCAGTGTTTCTGATTCAGTAAACTTGAGTGGGGCCTGAGAATTTGCCTTTCTAACTAGTTCCCAGGTGATGCTCACACAGCGGGCTTGGAACCACTCTTGGTGAACCACTGATCAAGAGTAAAACTTTTCCCTCAGTGGTTCCCAGCCTCCCAGGTAAGAGAGTCATAATATTGAACTATATTTTTTATTAGCAGCTAACTTACAATGCATATTGAAGCTCTCTGAGAGGTAAATCCTGGAACAAAATGCATGCAAATACACAAAATTAAAGCCTCTGTTAATTGAGCGATAGTAACTAGAGTAAGGTGCTGGAAGCTATAATACTATTCTACCTGTATGAGTTAGGTTCCTGGGAGGAAACAGAATTCATGCAGATGGTTTAAATAAAGAGGGTTTAATGAAGAGATAGTTATGGAAATATTGACACAATTGACGCAGCTGGAAGCCAGTGGCATCCCAGGTGCTAAGGGGAAAGTGGAAATAGTGTTATCAGAATCCATGGAGAGCTGGAGCCATGATGCAGAGGCTGGTCCCTAGAAAGCTTTGGAGTTTTCTTAGAGGGATGCAGCTATGGTCAGAGAAGTAGTGAAGCAGGAAAAGAGGTAGAAAGAAACACCCCAGCACCTCTCTCCCTTTGTACTCCAGTCTCCTGCTTGTGCCTTCTTTTGGCTGAAATTCAACCTGAAGCCAGTATGTGAGGTACACCCAGGGGAAATAGCCAGTGTGACCAATATCCAAGGCACAGAGAAGTTCTCAGAAGACTGAGGATTATAAGTGAGGGAACTAGTTGTACTTTCTTCCCTTGTGTTAATTTTAAGCCCTACTCCCAGTTCTATTTTATGACTTTGCATTTGGGCAGCAACAGGCTGAGCATGAAGCAGCATAGAAATGAGATAAGCAGTCTAAATGCTAACTTACTAGGGACTGACAAGTGTTTTTAGAGTTGCTTCATCAATTGGGCAAAAGTTCAAATACTCCTACTACAGCAAAACTTTAATCAGAAGCTCTCATAACTCAGAAATGCTGTTAAAAGCCTGTTGTTTGCTCTGACTATAAGAAGATAAATGAGTATCCAAGCTGTAGAGGGATGATTTGATCTTTCTTTAAGGCCCTGAGCCTGTTGTATAAATACCAAGAAGGCAGTAAGAGCTTAGTTGTCCCACCATCAAAGAGGAAGTACATTTTAGAGTTGGTTTGAAGACCTGAAGGTAGTTTGATGTGATAAATACCAGCACTATTTTATAATCCTCAGTCATAAACAAGAGAGTGGCTTTATAGTCTTAATTATTTTAGGATCCCTTCCTGTAGTCTCTCCAGAATTTCTGAAGCAAGAGCAGAAGCAGAATTCATTGCCTGGTGGTAGCAATAAGACATTACTTGACAGTCAAGACGATAGAAGGATCTCAATTGTCTTTTCAGCCTTAAGTCCTTTGACTTTTCTAAATGCATCTTATGTATAAAGCAAAGTAAGTAAATCATTTTCCACCCAAAATGCCACATGTTTAACTCATTCTACATTTTTGTTCATGCAATTTATTTTGCTAAAACCATCTTTTCTTATTCTATGTTTCCTTGTTAAAATATGTAAAGTTTCATCTCAAATATTTGTCTTTCCATGAATCCTTCTTTGATTCTTCCAGCAAGGAACTTGAATACTCAGAGCACAATATGTTACTTTTAAGCCACTTTTATCTTTCTTTATATTATAGTTAAAAATAACTAAACATTTTGTACCCTCAATTTGAAGCACACTTTACCTTTTGTTGCTGTGATTTATAGAGAAATATTTGTAGGAGGCTTTTGCGGGAAATATCTGAATAGCTATGAGTTTCTGTAAGTTATTTAATTTAAGGTCATTTTATCTCTCTACTCTCATCTGTAAAATGATTCCTATGTAATTTACCTCAAAGTGTTATAATGAGGTTCAAATGAACAAATGATGATGAAAATTAGCAAATGGAAGAGTAGACTATAAATGTAGTTCAATTACATGTTCTTTTTAGTGTCTTTTATATGGTAGGAAACCAGAAAGTTTGTATTAAATTGAACGAAATTGGAAGTTCACAGAAAACTGTACTGGAGTTACAAATCCTTAATTATCCTGGGTATGTAAAGAGAAAGAGAGGGGAAAATATCTCAACATTTTCTTCGTGATTACGAAGGCAGAGCAAAACATATACCCATATACGTGTGTGTAAATATGTATGTGAGGCTTGTTTTGAAAAAGGTTTTAAAATATTTTATGAAGATGTATGAGAAGTATCAAGGTGTACCAACAGAATAGTAAGATGAAAGAGGTGAGGTACTAATGTCAAAAGTAAAATCAGGGATGGAAAATGAGATAAAACCAGGATTCCTATTAGTATACTGCATGTACGCCATTAGCGCCTCATCACTTGCTGAATTAGGCCAGGAGATTAGTTCTAAACATTCTAAGACCTGAAATAAAGTTTTATCTTAGATGTAGGAGCCTCCAAATAGTATGATGGTCAAACTTTTATCTTAGATGTAGGAGCCTCCAAATAGTATGATGGTCAAACAGAAGGAGAAAAAAAAAGATGAACTGGTCAAGAGAAGCACAACTATTTCTGGGGCTGAGTCCAAAGAAAGAATTCATCCTTTAGCCTCTTTAAGATTATATATCGTAATGTGGTGAACAGTGACATTCTTGGAGTAAATATCCAGAGCTGTTGGATATTTCCCTGCATCAAAATGGAGGACACGGGCTTCCCTGGTGGCGTAGTGGTTGAGAGTCCGCCTGCCGATGCAGGGGACACGGGTTCGTGCCTCGGTCCGGGAAGATCCCACATGCCGCAGAGCGGCTGGGCCCGTGCGCCATGGCCGCTGAGCCTGTGCGTCCGGAGCCTGTGCTCCGCAACAGGAGAGGCCACAACAGTGAGAGGCCTGCGTACTGCCAAAAACAAACAAACAAAAAAATGGAGGGCACCATGACAAAACATAGTTCTCTGAGCCTACACCACAGAGGGTCATTAATACTGAGATATGTGGTTTCCTCAGTGTGACAGTCAAAAGACACACTTTCATATACCCAAGAAAAAGAAGCTGTGTGTTTTTCAGAAAATCCACCATAAACTTCGTTGCTCTAAACTGAGGTCTTGATTACTACTGTCAGGTGGTTAATGTGATGGCAAATACCCTTTTTCTGATCTAAGGCCGTTTGATTTAACAGTTAGTCAAGTAGGGGCTACACTTGATAGGTTCTGACAGATGCCTAAATTAAAGGCCATTAAGTGGGAAGCTTGATTTCAGTACGGGTAAAGAAGGAATTCTGTAAGTATCTGGAAAAATGAACCTCAAACTTAACAGTTTTATCTCTGTTGTGTGAGATTGTTGGAAGGAGGGGACTATTGGGTGTTTTCTTTATTTACATATTTCATACTTTTAAAGATTTCTAAAGAATAATATATTGCCTTAATATTAAAAAAATATTTCAGAACCCCACCGCAAATCAAAACTAAAAATAAAGTAGTAACTGATTCTGGGTTCTCTGCACAACCACCTTAATGTCTGATTGAGGGCTTCATGTTCTCAGCTGTAAATGAGTGGTTCCCAACCCGCTGATCACAATTCACTGGTAGAATGCCACGAAATAGGTATTCAATGATAAATACAGTTTGGAAATGCAACCTTATGTCATCCTCTTGGTAATTCACAATACACGTGACTGTATTAAAAAATACCTTTGAAGTCTTCTATTAAAGAATCATTTTGGACTTGGTTTAACCTACAGGGGCTGGAAGTGGGCAGGACACCCCTTCTAAGGGGCACCTGAAAATATGTGTGTGTGAAACGGACGGATGTTTGGTTGCCACAAGATTGGATGGACATGACTGATATTTACTTAGCTGGGGCCAGGGATGCTAAAAATGCTCTAATATATAAGCCTATTTCATAAAACAAAGATGTCAAAGTGCTTAAAATACCAAAAGTTCCCTCATTGAGAAATACTGTTTTTAACAAACTTATTTGACATGAAACAGTATTTTGTAGCATTCTTATCGCATACTGTAGAATGGTGATTATCCTGAAATTTATATTTTAGTGTAAAGCCATAGATTCCAATGTACACTTCCTTTCTTTCTTTTTGTTTTTTCTTGCGGTACGCATGCCTCTCACTGTTGTGGCCTCTCCCTCTGTGGAGCACAGGCTCCGGACGCGCAGGTTCAGCGGCCATGGCTCACGGGCCCAGCCGCTCCGCGGCATGCTGGATCTTCCCGGACCGGGACACGAACCCGTGTCCCCTGCATCGGCAGGCGGACTCTCAACCACTGCGCCACCAGGGAAGCCCTACACTTCCTTTCTTGACCTTCCACTTGGTTGTCTTCAAAATGCCTCAGAGTTAATGTGTCTAAAAAAAGAACCACATATTTCCACTCCCCACCAAAATGTCCACTTCCCCAAATCAGAATATTTGTTATCTTGGTAAACAGAACTATCAGCCATTCATTTGCTCAGGACAGAAACCACGATCCTAAATTTTTGTTTATATCCCAGAGCTTCTTTACTCCATTCTACCTGCAAAGTATATTTTGACTCCTTATTTCTAAAACCACAAAAGGTAAAAACCTGAAGTTAGGTTATAATATAAAACATAAATATTAAAACATTAAAAATAGAGATGTTTTCCTTTAAGGAGGAGGAAAAATTAGAATAGAAATGAAAAATAAGTTTGAAAAATGGAGCACCAAATTTAAAGACATAGAGAGTGAACTAAAGTTGGAGATTAAACAGTTGGCTGAAATACTTGAATAGCCAGCAAAGTCATAGTGTCTCTGCATCCTCTTTCCAACCCATTCCCCAACTCTTCCACCTCTGTCCTCAACTCCCTCCCTAACCCACCTCCCATGCATACTCCTTTGCTCAGAGCCAGGCTACTGGCTTCACCTGTGATCTGCAGATTTGGGGTTGTCCTGGTGAGCAGGAATCATCAGAGAAGTTTTTCCCTTGCTCTGTTCAGAAATTTCTAAGAAATGTCAGATGTAGCCTGAACAAGCTAAGCTCTTGGGCCTAGAGGAGAAAGCCATCTATCTACTCATAGTTATTTTATTTATTTTTAATTGTGTTCCAATTTCACTATCATTTTAACACCAGTCTTCTTAATCAGTTACTTTGTTCTGTATTCCCACTTGTCCCTCTTCCTCCTGTCTGCTTTCCAATTTTCCTCTTTTTTTTTTAAAACATATTTTAACACTTCTGTGATTCTTTGCTGTATTTCCTATGAAAATGAAAGGAAAGAGGACTCATAGAGCAAGATTTGTGTGCATAGAGCAAGATTTGTGTGCATATTTTAAAATGTGTGTATTTGTAAATACCTCGATATTTTCTTTACTATAAGTTATATTTGATGGAAATAAAAGTTACCATTTTCCCAACTTGAGATATAATTGACACATAACATTGTGCATTTTTAAGGTGTGCAATGTGTTGATTTGATATATTCATATGTTGCAAAATAATCACCATAATAGTATGAGCTAACACTTCCATCCCATCACACAAACACCATTTCTTTTTGGTAGTGATAACATAAAAGATCTACTCTCTTAGCAACTTTCCAGTTTATAATACAGTATTATTAGGTATAATCACCATGCTCTACAAATTAGCTCCTCAGAACTTGTTCATCTTACACTGGAAGTTTGTACCTTTTAACCAATATCTCTCCATTTCCTCCACCTCCCAACCCCTGGTAACCATCACTTTACTTTTTCTCTGAGTTTGCTTTTTTAGATTCTACATGTAAGTGATATCATGTAGTATTTGTTAAAAGTTACTATTTTTAATTTAATAAATAATTACTGAATATCTGTGTTTAATGGAAATTTTAGAATGTTATTTTTACAATGATTCATTTTTGTATAGTATCTATACATACATACAAACAGCCATATCTCTGGAGAATCAAAATATGAAAAAAATTGCTTTCTTAAACCCTCTGTAGACATATCACATTTACAATGAACATACATTACTTTTATAATTAGGAAAATAAGCAAATATATTTCAGTGCTTCAGTTATATATATGGGGTCCTGACAACAATATCATACGGATAATGTCAGTTGAAAGGTACTCTGCCCGTAGGAAGTTTTTCAACCAGGCTAAGAGATCCAGCTGCAAGTATTGACACACAGAGAATTTATTGCCTCTGTGTGCGCAAGCAGTACAGATTGTCCTTGTTTAAATGTCTGAAGTTTACTGCTAATATAATAAATTTTCATTACATTTCATTTACAGTAAAGAAATATATAGTAAAGAAATGAAACATTGCTCGTTTGAATCTTCTATAAATGAAAGATGGCGTACTATTTCCTGCAGTACTTGTAAAGAATGTGTAATGAAAGGAGATGGCGTTTTAAGTGAGAGGTTCAAAACAGTAGCTAATGTTCCTTAGTCAAGAATACAAGCATGCAATTAGCAGAAGGTTAAAAAGTGCAAAGCAAACAAACAAAAAAAAAGCAACTCATGTGAATAGAGTAAAATACTTAAAAATATACTTATGATTCCACATGTAGTTGAAATAATTTATTTTTCTCATTAAGCGGGATGAATAAAGAACAAAATATTATAAACAGCAATTAATTATAATGCAATAAAGGTGATCATGTATTCTTGACTTGATTTTCCAATCTAAGTATTTCTTTTAATCATGGATTAACTTTTGATTTGGCTAAAACATTGTTGGATTAGCAAACATAAGAGATTCGTCCTTGCGTATTTTCCCACTTTTTTGTTCGAGTTTGTTGTATAGATTCTATCTTATCTCTCTTTGTTAAAATAACACTGTGAAATGATAAATGTAGATGGCATGGGAGTAATGTTTCATAAGGGAGTAAAG
This sequence comes from Monodon monoceros, assembly GCF_005190385.1. NCBI lineage: Eukaryota > Metazoa > Chordata > Mammalia > Artiodactyla > Monodontidae > Monodon > Monodon monoceros. Next base: position 10,100,542 of record NW_021703777.1, read on the forward strand.
GGAAAGATGGCATGTATGTATCTTTCTGTGGTCAGGAAGAGGATAGTGAGACCAAAACCAGTGTTGGCCAAAAGGCAGCTTGAAATGTTAGGTTGATCAGTGAACTGTAAACAGACAATTTAATTTTAGGAACACCTGTAGTTTTAAAAATGATAATTTCTTAGTCTCACATCAGAATCCTTTCCATACAGTTCAAGCACAGAATGGGATCCAGTTCTACAAAAAAATTTTACTAGTATATGACATTCTGTTTTTTCTTATTATGTGTTCTGGACATCTCGCCGATATCAGCGCATTAAGCCTAGCTCATTCTTTCTAATAGCTATGTAATGGTCCATTGTGTAGAAATGGTAAAATTATATCTTATTGTTCCATTCTTTTTGGGAATTTAGGATATTTCCATCAGTTACTTTCTTAAAAAAATGGTACAAAAATGTACATTTATGTATATTTACATATGCACATACACACACATATATATCTATACATACTGTGTATATATATAAATGTGTACATATATAATGTGTATATATACACTTGATTAATTGTATCTGTAAATAAAATTCTTAAACATAGAATTATAAACGTGTATTCATATGTACGTATAGTATGTATATTACGTATATATAATATATACATATAATATATAATATGCATAATTACATAATATGCATATTATATATATAATGTATGTTTATACACACCGTTGAGAAGTATATCTATAAGGATAATTATTAAAAGTAGAATTACTATATTGCAAGGTATGCATGCTTTAAATTTTGGATATATTTACATAGTCAAATTACTTTGTATTCTTTGTTGTCATGCACACAAAAGCCTGCTTCGCTCCCAGATTAAACAAAACAAAACAAAAATTTCCAGTTTTCTTTTAGTATTTTATGGCTTCAGCTTTCATGTTTGATTTTTGATGCAGGTTGAATTTACTGTGGAGAAAGGAATGAGGGGAATACAAATGTGCAGTGACAAAATCAAAGCTTGAATAGTTAAACACTACTTGCTCATGGTCACGAGTCTACAGATATCTAGGACAATGGTAGACATAGACTGTGTGTGAGAATAAGAGCACAAAAATCATATTTAAAATATAATAGCATTAATACTTGCTATGTTTTAAGCATTTCAAATAGTCATTTATTTTAGTCCTTTAATCAAAAGAGACTTTGCAAAAAAAGAAGAGACTTTGTCTTTGGAGAGTTATTAGTTTTTGAGGGATAGCTAATACACTAATAGTCAAAAAATAATGTCCAATGAAGAGTCAAATAGAACTAATGATTTGACTCACCAGAAAGAGCACCAGTACAGCACACTCTGGATTTAATCCAAAACTATCTCTAAAATATTAGCAGAGTCTAGAATCCAGAGAAGGAAAAGTCATCCTAAGGAACCAGGAAGGTAATAAATAGTTTGAAACAAAAGAAGTGTGATACAGGCTGGGTTGGGGTTCCTTAGAGATAGTGACCTGATAGGTTAATCAAGTAGAATGAAAAAGCACACTTTTTTCACACTGAAGACAAAACATAACATTCAGGGCAAACTGATATACCATGTTGGGAGATATAGAGGATTCATAGAAAGGATTAACATTGGGAACCCAGGATGGAGCCTGATCTGTGAGAGCTTTCACTGCTACTTTTGTGCTTTCTGGTGGGGAAACTCCTAAAGGTATTTGAGTAGGTGAGAGACATACTTTAAAAAAATATTATTTAGAGGAATTTCATTTGGTGTCAGAGTATCAGATGGACTAGGGGAGAGGGATCAAGAAAACAATGGAATTTGTTATGGAACTTTATTTTTCCATGACATAATTAATCCGTGCTCTGGGTCCAAGGCTCTCATCTCTACCTTAGAAAGTTTTCATGTCTATCATTTGAATTTCATTTAAAGTGTTGCTTGATCCTTTGTGTTCTACATATTATTCATTTTGGTCAGAGACAACTCAGCAGCTTTAGAAATAGTAAATTATGTGAGAAATTCTTGTTCTATATTTCTTTATATTACTTGAAAACAAAAACTAGTATTGCCTGTGGGTTACATTGGTGAAAGAAACTCTGAAAAAGGTTTTCTTCATTTCTGATACTTAGTGCAAACTCTAGAAGAGACGTGCATCATTTGGAGATAATTTAAAAGCAAAGAATCCCCATGACTTTGTGCAACAGATCCCCAGATATGGACAACGCCATCACTTGCAGTACTTGGGTTTGACATGACAGCTGCCAGGTGTTCCAGGCTTACTTGTTTTTAAAGTAAAAGGGGAAAAAATGTAAGTTCCTTCACAAATGAAGCAGAACAGAGTCTGCCAGCACAAAATACCTGGCTTACATATCCATAAAGTAAATTCCAGCTCTTTTAACTAAGGACTAAACAACTTGTTTCAGTACACATGGATTATTATGTTCCCAAACCCCTTTAGTTCTCAAAAATCACTCACATAAGCCTCTCAAATACATAAGGTATTTGAGAAGCAGTGTAGATTCTTGCCAAGCTCCTGAGGATGAGCAGACATTTTTTGACTGATTGAAATCGTCCCGTCTAAGGTCCACTCCATAGTTGTTTGTTAGGTGGATCTAACCTGATGTTATTCTTTATTGGACGTATCTAAATTGTGAGCAGGGAGACAGAGGGCTGGTGGTCTAGTAAAATCCCTGATTTAAATATTTTTAAAATAAATTTCACAGTTTAGCTGCTAAAACAGTTATTAATGTGAGATTAATGTGTAATTGAATATTACATAATTTAGAAAATAAAATTGCTTTTTGTTTGATATAACCCCAAGTGCTTAGAAAAAATTTGACAACCGTTTGTAGATCCATACATTTTAACAACTGAGTCTCCCTTTTCAAAATAGAGATATTGCTTGCATATAAAAATTTTCAAAATCCCTTAAAAATATCACATCTATTTCATTTTTATTCATACAAAGTGTCAAATTGAAACTCCATTATTATGACAGTATTGTGCATCTCTATTGTGAAATCCTCCATAGTATCCAAAATTAGAATGAGATTTTTTTGATAGAGATATTTTCTTTAAAAAATCTGTTTCCATTATGCTCACATCTTTGGGGTATAATAAGACACTTGTGGAGGTATGACTAGTCTATCTACACTTCTTTGTTTATTTTTAACTACTCTTAGGACAAATTGTAGTCCTAAGTTAATTTTGTCACTCTTGAGTATTTAAGTACTACAGACTCTAACTAAAATATAGCCTCTTAAAGTTATAAAATTTGATGTTCTGTGTATATGTTTTTCTATTTTTACAGATTTTTTACACTTTCTACTACTTTCTGAAATTAAGCTTTTACTTTTACTAATTACCAGACAGTAGATTTAAACATTTTAAGGTTTAATTATTTAATCAGAACTTTTTTTTTCTTTTCCTTTTAATTGATATCTTTTGAAACACCATTTATTTTTTGTCTTTTCTTTTTTTACTCAGTAAGATTCCAATCTAAAAATCATGTTCCTGAGCTCATACAGGAAAAGGCTCATTCCTCATTCCCACTAAGTCCAATATGTTTGAGACAGATCTCCTCCATTTTGTAGCTATGACACTGGGACATGTAGTTTTCAAAGTTATATAGTACCAGAAGAGGCAGAGATACTATGCTTTTAAGGATAAAATTAGTTTCTATCACTTCTGTCCTAATCCTGTTGACCAGAACTCAGTCACATGGCCCCAACAAACTGCACAGGGTGCTGGGAAGTGTGGGAAAGCAGAAGCCTTAATTATCTTGGGGCCCAATCTTGAGCAGTAAAGTATGAGTTGCAGTGAACTGATTTTTCGCTTTTAGTTTAATTTTTAAGTTCCAGTTTGATATTAAACAAGTCAATATTACTTCTACCTAGTTTCTAGCTCCCCCTTTTCAACACCTATTTATTTAATGATACATGTAAAAAGAAAAAAATAATTGAATGGGAAACACTGAAAAACAACACCCAGAATAACCAAGCCATATATCTTGACTCAGTTTGTTCAGTGTGGCACACACATACAATGGAATATTACTCAGCCATAAAAAGAAATGAAATTGAGTTATTTGTAGTGAGGTGGATGGACCTAGAGTCTGTCATACAGAGTGAAGTAAGTCAGAAAGAGAAAAACAAATACCATATGGTAACGCATATGTGTGGAATCTAAAAAAAAAAAAAAAATGGTACTGATGAACCTAGTTGCAAGGCAGGAATAAAGACGTAGACAGAGAATGGACTTGAGGACATGGGGTGGGAGGGGGAAGCTGGGGCAAAGTTAGAGTAGCATCGACATATATACACTTACGAATGTAAAATAGTTAGCTAGTGGGAAGCAGCAGCATAGCAGAAGGCGATCAGCTCAGTGCTTTGCGATGACCTAGAGGGGTGGGATAGGGAGGGTGGGAGGGAGGCTCAAGAGAGAGAGGATATAGGGCCATGTGTGTGCATGTGGCTGATTCGCTTTGTTGTGCAACAGAAACTAACACAGTATTGAGAAGCAATTATACTCCAATGAAGATCTATTTTAAAAAAACCCAAAAAACAGTTACAAGCACAGTTTGTATCAAATGGCCTTTACCCTTTCCCACTCATTTCTGACTTCGTACCAATCAGAGCCCATCTCTGCTCCTAATTCTTGGCTCTGTTTTCTGCCTATGACCCCACTCCTTCTCCTCCATAATTAGTATTGACATTTAGACTTCAGATTCCCCTCTGTGAATTTGAATTTGTTTCACTACTGAGACTGTGGGTGAGACTTCAACTTTGGATAGAAAATCACGATCTAATTTTAATCCTGCAGAGGACATTTTTAGATATATGTTGGTGTCCAGTGAAAGAGGTGTTTAGGCATCTATTGTTCAGGTAGCCTAAATTTATTTAAGCCATACATTAATATTACCCAGAAAGTAAGCTCAAATCCTTAGGAATCTTAAAGTATCTTAAGGTAATGCATATCAAGTGTTCTCTTTTCATCTGAATCAAACTTTTAGCAAGCAATATTTATGTGCTAATTTCCACTAATAAATAAACACTAAGCCCTCATTTTTCCCCTTTTAGGGTAAATTTATTACTTTACAAGCTCCTGTCTCAAAATATTCCTTATAAAGAAATTCTATTATTCTACACTAATGACCTGAAGAACTAAAGTATCAGAACTGAATCACTGCAATGCAAAATGTCTATTCTGGGTACATGAAAAATAAGTTTTAATTTCATAAAATTTTATGAAATGTTTCTCTTAAAGATACAGGAAAAAGAAGCACTACTTCATTTGTAATTTAAGAACTATATTTCAATTCTATATTTATATCATAACTTGATGATTTTTAATAGTTAGAACATAGAATCAGATATCAGAAGCCTGGGGCATTGGCCTAGACTACGACTCATTTACTCTTTGACTATTCATAATAGTCACCTCTCTGAACTTAAGTATCTGTCCTCCACTCTAAAATTAGTCTTTTAATCTCTGCCGTACCTACTTCAGGGGCTTGTTTTCACAATCAGGTGGGATAATTTATACACACATACGTGTGTCTGCTTGTTATGCTTCTATGTACACATACATATATATGTATATATAATTGAAAAAAAAATACATGTACTAAACCATTTAACAACCTGCTACTGTTTCTTTATATAAATTAACTCCATTTAAAATAGTTCTGGGCTTCCCTGGTGGCACAGTGGTTGAGAGTCCGCCTGCCGATGCAGGGGACACGCGTTCGTGCCCTGGTCCGGGAAGATCCCACATGCCGTGGAGCGGCTGGGCCCGTGAGCCATGGCCGCTGAGCCTGCGCGTCCAGAGCCTGTGCTCCGCAATGGGAGAGGCCACAACAGTGAGAGGCCCGCGTACCGCAAAACAAACAAACAAAACAAACAAAATAAAAAAGTTCTTGCACTGAACTAATGCCTCTCACTGTCACAAACCCATTGATTAACAGTATAAATTTTGTACTTATGCAAATTAAGATTACAAAGACATATGCTTAACAAAGTTACTTTGCCAATCTAATTAGCTTTGCTTTCCGTAGACTAGTAGAGCAGTACATTCTTTGGAAAGAAGCCTGAAGAACTACTGTGGAAAGTTAGAATGAAAGATAAAGCAGCAGAAGCTGGACCAGATACCAGCAAAACTTGTAATTTATCTTCTAAATCTCTGTGTATCCTTCTGAATTCCAGTTGGTTTCATAGCACAGATGACTGTTAGCCTTTTTTTTTTTTTTTTTTCCCCCTCAAAATTCTATGTCTCCTTTTTGGAACAGCTATCTCCTTGAAAACAAATAAATTTGAAATACCGCCTGCACTCTTACCATTTCATTCCTTTCTTACAATATTTTCAAACAGGAGGAAAAAGCACGAGTTTTTTCTTGACATAATATTCTAGCTCTCCCCTTTTTGAAATTTAATTCCAGATAGGGGTATTTCTTTATAGGGTACATGTTGAGTGCTAGATTTATAAGAAAAAACAGAAAAATATCAAGATTTAGGGGTGTTATTTCACACATTTTTGTTTTGAGAATAGAAATGCTTGGAAAAAAAATTGAGACACAGAGGACAGACTGTAGGTTAATATTTATCATACGCAAAGAGCTCTTAACAAATGCCAAGAAGGAGACAGAGCACCCAATATAAATCATATCAAAAAACAAGTCAAAGGAAATACATTCAGTTGGAAAGTTAATATAAAAAGCTGTTCAAACTTACTAGTTGTCAGAATGTAACTTACATTTACAATGAGTTAACACTTTATATCCCTTAGACTTACAAAAAAATTGAAAGACTTGTAATAGCAACTGCTGGCTGGGATGCAGGAAAAATGCTTATATTGCTGGTGGAAAGGGGAATCCCCTGCTACCCCATCTAGTTAATGAACACATTTATCACCTCACATAGTTATCTTTTTAAAGAACATTTAACGTTTTGGTGAGAACAACCATTTTTAAAACATTCTGGTAACATCTGTTAAAATTAAAATATGTGTACTCTTTGACCCAGCAGACTGCTTCTCAAAATCCATAATGCAGATCTGAAACCACCAGTGCTTGACTGTGTATGTACAATTCTTTATTTGAAGCATTGTTGATAGTGGCAAGCTACTAAAACTGGGTTGACAGTCCATCAGTATGAGAATAGCTGGGTAAATTGTAGTGCATTCACACCATGGGATATAATGCAGCCTAGGAAGGAGGGAGGGACGGAGGGAGGGAGTGAAGAAGGAAGGAAGGAGGCAGTTTTCTGAGGAACCGACATTTTTCAATAAAAGATTATATACACTTCCAAGGTAGTATTGCTTGATTCATTCCATGTCCTAACTAAGTGAATATTTTGATTTGTGCATTATGTGATACATGTTGCTCCATTTTGTGCGAATATTAAAAGATGAGTTTTTACAAATCTAAGACAAAGTAAAACAATTGTTCATAGTAGTAATATTTTACAGAGATGCTATCTTCTAAATTAATAGTACAGTTGGATAATCACATTTAAATATCTACCTCAAGAAGGGCATCAGTTCATAGCAAAAGACCTGAAATGCTATTTTCTTCATACTTCATCTGAAACTATAAAATCAGTTTCAAAAAGCTGTTTTCTGTGAACAAATACAAGATAATTACTTGAAATAACTTTTTGATATAATTGTTATAGAAGGCTAGTTTGGGTTTTTTTGTGTGGAAAAAATAAAATTTTCTTTATATGATAGCAATTCTGAGAAATATATATATTAAATAGAACAAAAATATCTTTAATTTTAAAAATTTATATATAATCATTGTTATGAAATAAACATCTTGAAAGATTAACATGGCAGAATTGATTAAAAGAATAAATTTTTTTTACCATTCTCCACCCAAATTATTGGATTCTCTTTAGAGGCTGGGTATAAGGAATTTCAAGACAAAAATTATATACTGAAGAAAAATTACTGTCTCATAAAATGAGAGCTTAAGCTCCTCACATTTTCCTGTAAAACCATTCTGGTGATATAGAGGTATGTTTTATAGTGTAAAAAATACATAATGAATGCTAAAATAAAGGAGATAGATATAAACTAAAATCCAAAGAAGAAAAAAATTTTAGCATTTAATTTAATACTCAAAGTTGGCATTTATATTGAATGCTGCAATTAAAATTTCACACACAATTATGCCTCTTATAATTATAAACTATTTGGAAGTTATTTTCATGAAACATACTTTTCATGCTCCCAAAGCTCATTTTAAAGTCCTTTCTGTATTCTCTATGTACTTAAAATTTTTTTAATTATTTATTTTACTTTTTTATTGAGGTATAATTGCTTTACAATGTTGTGTTAGTTTCTGCTATAAAATGAAGTGAATCAGCTATATGTATACCTATATCCCCTCCCTCTTGGACCTCCCTCCCCCCCATCCCGTCCATCTAGGTCATCACAGGGCACCCAGCTGAGTTCCCTGTGCTATACAACAGGTTCCCACTAGCTATCTATTTTACACACAGTAGTGTATTTATGTCAAACCTAATCTCCCAATTCATCCCGCCCTCCCCTTCCCCATCATGTCCACAGTACATCCTCTACATCTGTGTTTCTATTCCTGCCCTGCAAATAGGTTCATCTGTACAATTTTTCTAGATTCCACATATATGCAATAATATATGATACCAGTCAGAATAGCCATCATCAAAAAATCTACAAATAATAAATACTGGAGAGGGTGTGGAGAAAAGGGAACCCTCTTGCACTGTTGGTGGGCATGTAACTTGATACAGCCACTGTGGAGAACAGTATGGAGGTTCCTTAAAAAACTAAAAATAGAACTACCGTATGCCCCAGCAATCCCAATACTGGGCATATACCCTGAGAAAACCATAATTCAAAAAGAGACATGCATCCCAATGTTCATTGCAGCACTATTTACAATAGCCAGGACATGGAAACAATCTAAACGTCCATCAACAGATGAATGGATAAAGAAGATGTGGTACATATATACAATGGAATATTACTCAGCCATAAAAGGGAATGAAATTAGGTTGTTTGTAGAGATGTAGATGGACCTAGAGTATGTACTTCAAATTTTAATCAAGCACTCAATCAAATATTAGAATTTCATTTGTAATATGTGATTTTCTATTTCTAAAAACATTGAAAATAGCTTATAATAATGTCTTTTATAATCATATATGTTAAAGCTTATAAGTTAGAAATCAAGAAAGAGTAGATTTTTTTCTACTCTGCCCAGCCCTCAGTGTCCAGGATAAGCAGACTACTTATCCGAAAGAAAGACATGTTTTCAAGTGATTTATTCCTAAATCATCTAATTATATGGATGATAAAGGTAAAAACAATGAATAAATACAGTCATACCCTTGTCATTACACCATTGACAATGCACCAGTTTCTGAAAATAATTAACAGTCTCCCATCACCACTTCCAGAACTTCCAGAACTTTAATCTTATATTTTATATCAACTTTAAAGATTAGAGATTAATCTTTAATCTTACATACTTATGTCAACTTTCATTTTAGAAAAAGGAAAAAAAAGACTAAACAAATTGGTGAAATCATTTCTGCAAGAGTATGAGACCTAGATATATAATGCTTAAATGTAGCTTGATTCAAATAGAGAAATAATAAGAGCCAAAAGAGTAAATAGAAAGCATATTCTGTGGGATATTTTCCTTCATATAGCTTCTCTCAGCCAAAGTTTTAAAATGAGCTGGAAAGCAAATGAATCAAGGTTAAGGTCTTTAGTTACAGCCTTGCATATATATTTTGTGTCAACTTGGATACTTACACAAGCAGATGTTAGAAGGTAGGTATGCTAACCACAGAGGAGGGTCGTGCGACCCACCTCTCTCTGTGCTAGGGTAATTCAAGGCTCAACTCTGAACAACAAGGTGCCATCTTTCTAATATTAGCATGTCCTAAATTTTTAAAATGTAATTATTTATCTACATGACTAATACATGTAAGTTCCTTAGCTATTTCCCCCACGCCTCCAAAACAATGAACATTTTAAGTACAGATCTGCTTTTATCATTGGATAAACCTAGAAAACGTCTTAGGCTCATGACAGTTGCTAGGAAATCCATACTTAGTCTTTAATGGTAACTTCCATAAAGCTTTATTTGATTATCTGTGTGTGACCTAGAAGTTGAAACAAGGTGGCTCCCCATGCATACTTTGTTTCTTCTTGTTGACCACTTGAGAACCAGAAGTCATTTTCCTAGACACTTTGGTAGCAAGGATGCAGAAGATTCTAGAGAGAACATTTAAAGGAAAGGAACTTTTGTGCCATTTCACATAAATATATTTCTATATCCATCTATCCATTAATCTATCTGTCTGCCTATAGATAGAGGCGGATAGATAACTAAGATGATATTGGCAAGGACAGCTCTTCATATTTTCCCCTTTCCATATAAATAAATGATAAAAAATCTTGATTTAATGTATTTATTTAAGTCAGTGTTAGAAGATATAATTTTGATTGCCAAGCCTTCAGTCCTCCTTTAAATGCATAAGAATACATCTTTACTATAATTGGTCATGATTTTTAAAAATCTGTGAAACTTAATAAGATGGAGATAGCTTGTTTACATATAAAACAAAGTATTTAAAGCTGTATTAAATTGGTGGTTGATCTCTGTAGGTGTTCTCCTCTGGCAAGGTTGCCTGGCATATATAAATCATTAAAAGAATGGAAAATAACCCAAGCTCAAGTAGAATAGGCATGACTATTTAACAAAATAGTTTTTAAAGTAGTTTGAGAATAAATTCGGGAAAAAATGCCCTTGAAGAAACCACAGTCTTTTGGAAAAAGCTTTTCTGAAATGTGCATGTGACTAAGAATTGTGAAGTCTTATAACTTATGATAGACTAAATTTCTCCACACACCCTCTGTTGCTACCAACGATAGGGCAGATTTCTCCAATTTAGCGTTGTTTGAATTAGAAACATGGAAGAGGAGTGAGAAGCAATTACAAAAGTTATCTTCCCAAACCTTGCTATCCCACTTTGAAATGAAAATTCACTGCAGCGATCATAGAATTTTGGCAAATGATGACAGGGAATGACATCACAAATCCAGATATTCCCCAAACCTAGGGATTTATGACTGGTCCTAGGATGAGGTCATGTTCATTTTTTCTTTCCTAAGACTAAGTCCTGGAGTTTTGATCCATTTACTTTTCTATTCATGGCTACCACCAACTACTTTTTAAGATGCGGTCCTGTGTTAACAGATCTTCAGAGAATACAGTATTCCTAACTTTCCTCTGCTCTTTTTAAATCAAGTGTTTTTATTGCTAGTAACATCAAGAGAACAGAAAGGCAGCTAACATAATTGGGAAGTTACAAAATTATAACAACAACAGCACTTGCAGCAATAGTTGTTTCTGGTCTTTGTGGAAAGGCAGCTGAAGTTGGAAAGGCTCAAGGCTCTTCTTTGTATTTGTCTTTATTAACGTTTGTGTTGATAACTCTTGAGTTGTACAAGCTCACTTACTCTCTGCATTGTGATCTCACAGAGTTACATCAACTTTAAGGGCAGATAGATTCAGGTTGAGAATGACTATCAGTATGAAAGTGAGTACAAAATAACCATCATTTTATTCAGTATCACCCGATCATCACCACTTATCTGTGGGAATTTATTCATTTCTAATTTTTGTTTGGCTCTTCAGGGCTACCCTAGGTGGATAATTTAGTAGGTAAGATGAATGTCATACAGCCTACGTAAGTTTATCATTATCACCCATTAAATAAATGGCCAAGGTAGCATTCATGCGAAGTCTGTCTGACTGTAATATCCCCATCCCCTTTCTGCTTCATGTCAAATACCAGCTTCCTATAGTAAAATTCTCTGTCTTCACAAACGCAGGTGCTTTGTATTGTACTACTTTCATTATACAGCTATTATGGTCTGGTGTTGACACAGGGATCTCTCATTTTCAGATGAGTTTTTAATTTTTTTAATACATAACGATACTTGTTTTAGGTCTTCCAATCATGTGCTGTCATTCTTATTTACTCAAATATTACCTCTCACTCTTTTCCTCAGAAGTCTTGTCCTTCTAATATTATTCTCTTCTCTGGCCTGTTAGCTGTAGAAAGTACATTTTTCTCTATCCTTTCAGGTAGTCTCCTTTGCTCCAGGCCTTACAAGCCCTAAGCTTAACATATTAGTTTATGAAACACAATTAAGTATGATTTTTTCTCATCTTGTAGATGAGGACACTGAAGCTTATAAAGTTTAAGAGACTTGCTCAGAGTTACATAGCTCTTAAGTGGAGGACCTGAGAATTGCACTAGGTCTGTATTTAACCAGTATGCAATGTTGCCTTCCCCCAGATGAGGAATTTAGAAGGTTGATTTATCATAATTTGTATCCTGCTCTATAATAATTCCTACAGTCATTTTTTCTCCCAATACAGGATACCAAATCTGTTCCCAATGCAAAAATAAGAAAAGCTTCCTCGTCACAGAAAGTGATATGTGGTCTTTAAAAGAAAAATATCACGGAATTTGAAAGAATATTATATATTACTTCGGTAATATTTTAAGATTGCCAAAGCACCACCCTTGGAAACACTTTTATTTTGTGTCATGTCGTGATTTGGTTTATATTCTCTCTATATTATTCATAGTTATTTCCTAAACCTCATCAGTTCTTGAATTTGCTTATACATAATGAAGAAAGATTTTTTTTTTGGAACCAAGTCACTTAGGGCAGAGTGTATGTGTGTGAATGTGTGTGTATGTGTGTGTAATGAAAGATTTGATTTGTATTCATTTATTAAGGTAATATGTAATATATATCTCTAAAATACCAATCCTAACTTTGAATACTGAATCTTTCCTACTGTGATAATGATTTAATAATAATTCTTAGTAGTTTAAATAAAAAGGTTTGAGTACAACGTGTGAATGATAAAATGGAAGTATATTCTTTATTTTTAAAAGAAAAGTAGCATAACAGGAATTCTATTAGCAAGATAGAGCAGTAAACTCAGAATTCAATAACTAAAAAACGGCAACAAAAAACCAACCAAACAATTTATAATTTCATTTGAGGCACATCAGTGATTGTTTCATTATATGTGACTATTGTAGAAAAACTAACTCCACCTAGCGTGAGTCTATACTTGACAAGTTTTTCTTTTAGACATTTATAGAAGATATGACCAGTACTATAATAAAACATGTTTGTGTGCTTTAGGACAAGCATGTTTTTTTAAAAAGCCTCTATTACAGATCTCTAAAAAGCTCCTCATTAGTCTGAGTAGTGACAGGTTCACACAGACCTATCACTGCTGAAATGCCAACAAAAATAATAATTGCTTTTTTCTCTAGGATCAGTTTTCTTGCCATAGTTAAGGCTGCTGAACTATCATTCAATCAGTCTTTTAGTTGTGGTCCTTTAGCAAACTCCTTTTTTTCCCCCATGGCTGGAATCAGTATTTGATTCAGGAGGATTTACTAACATTTTGATGGCTCTGGTAATTTTCTCCTTTTATCAAATATCTTTAAAATTGCTCATAAACTTTTATAATAGTAATAGAAAATATTCAACCAGCTATTACCATGCTGTTAAAACCAACATCCTTTCCTGCAATTTAGTTGAGGAGCATCAGGTATTACAAGTGTAGACAAGTAAAAGACAAACAAAAAGTATTTATAAGGAAACATTGAGAATTATGAGCCTTAATAAACAAAAACAATTGGCTAGTCCTTTTTCAAAGCATAATTCTGTTCTTTACCTGTGGCCAAATTGGGATAATTTAATAAGCAATATAAATAGAATGCACCTTAAAAGTAGAAGAATGTATTTTCAAAGCTACAAAGATAAAATGCAAACTTGACATTAGAATTTATGTATCCATTGGAAATTCTCTGAAGCAAGTTCTTTTAAAATGTCATTGAATGTTCTTAACCTCTCCAGATTTTTCCACTACTGAGTTGTTCTACTTCATTTATTCTTGCCTCTCATATCACATCCAAGCTTACTGTTCTTCAAGGTGGTTAGTTGTTTTCTTCTCTCAAGTTTGCTTTTCTGTACCCAATCTCAATGCTAAACTCTGTGTCCTCATCCAGATACTTAACATGTTTCCTAGTTTAACAATTTAAATGGTGTTGGTGATGGTGATGTATGCTACCAGCTGGTGCGTTTTAACAGGATAATGTTCACCTTTATTTACTGACCATGTTTTTTCATAATTTTTCATATGTTCTGCCTCAGGGACTTTGTCTTCCTCTTGTGAAGTAAATGTGAAATGTTTTGAAAGACAAAATTTTCATAAATGTCCAGTTATGTTGTTGGTAGTTGCCATAAAAAAAAGTTCTTTCCTGAATTCTTCTATGTAAAAAAAAAAAAATTTAGCATCTTTTTACCATTTTAGCTTGTATAGGCATGAGTCTTATTAAGAATAAACTTAAATCTGATTAGTATTTTTTGCTCATACTCCAAAATGATGACTTTAAAATATATTTTAGTTTATAGATTGCAAGGCACAGTGACAAACATCATCTCATTAGGTATTCATTATAAGCCTCTAATATCTTTAGGACCCATATTATTAGTGAAAAAAATATTATAAGGTTAAATGACTTGTGCAAGGCTATATCAGTTTGGATATTTTCAACCACGGATAACAAAAAATCCAATTCAAACTTACATAAATAATAAAGAATATTATTATTCACGTAATAGAGAAGGCAAGTTTCGAGGCTGATTTAACACTGTGGCTCCAGCTCTAGAGCCACTTCTCTGGGATTTTTTTCACCTTCTCCATCATGTTTTTTGTGTCCTTAGGCTGGGAATGAAATAGCTAAAGGAGATACTGGTTTCAGATTTCTCTGAGGAAACGTCCAGCAAGGAGAGAGACTTTCCGTGGCTACTTTAAGAATAAATTCAAATTTCCCTGAAGATATAGCAAGCTTCATTTTATCCTATGGCCTAAATTTGGTCTAATGCTCACTTCTGCTCTAATTCATGTTGACAGAAGTGTGTCATTCACTGATAAATCTCTTCTGTTATTTCTCCTTCATGACAATTATTACAATTAAAATAGTAAACCAATATTTATGTGTGCAATTTACTGTTTAATTTCTCTCACCTGTGGTGGAACATGAGTGCCTCAGGGTAGGGTTTGTGTCTTTATTGTTTCTTACTGTAGCACAGCATGTCCAAGAACCTTGAACATAGCAGATAATTGATAAATATTTGGTTATTAAGTTAATAAAAGATTAGGAAAGTTCTTGTAATTACTTTTGTGTGACGGTTAGTATTTTACTTAGGTGGAGTGGGGACAGGAGGCCATCAACTCTTCCTGGGATAAAATTTACTTTAGGAAATATTTAAGCTGTTATCCTTGTCATGCAGGCTCTTAGTACATTCCTTCTCTTTCTCCCTCTCTCTCTTTTTTTCTCTCTTCCCCCCCCCACTTCTCCTGCCTCTCTCTTCCTCTCCTTCTCTTTTTCTTTCTCCTCTCTCGTCTGTTTACTTTAAGTTTTTAAAAATGTATTTATTTATTTTATTTTATTTAGTTTTGGCTGTGTTGGGTCTTTCTTGCTATGCGCGGGCTCTCTCTAGTTGCGGTGAGTGGGGGCTACTCTTCGTTGTGGTGCGCAGGCTTCTCATTGTGGTGGCTTCTCTTGTTGCAGAGTACAGGCTCTAGGCAAATGGACTTCAGTAGTTGTGGCTCGTGGGCTCAGTGGTTGTGGCACATGGGCTTAGTTGCTCCACAGCATGTGGGATCTTCCCGGAGCAGGGCTCGAACCCATGTTCCCTGCATTGGCAGGCGGATTCTTAACCACTGCGCCACGAGGGAAGCCCTCGCTCTAGTCTTTTACTGTCAATATAACAGATATAAATACACCATATTTACTCATTAACAAAATCAGGCTGCAAAAATGGTCTCATATCTCTTTCTCAAATTAACTGCAGTGAGCAGAAGTTCAATAACTCTGAGTTAAACTTTGCCTTCTCTATAATTATTCAGGTCTTCCAGAGTTGATAGCCCCAGATCATGATTTGCCTTGCTGATTTGGTTCATTGTACAGGCTCACTTTGTCCCTCCAGGATGGTGATACCCAACTTCAGAGCTCATCTCGGACAAAAGCTTCTCCGACTTTGTTTTCTAATATTGCAGCTCTTGGTACTAACCCACTTCAGTGCCTACACAGCCTTCTCTCTGGACTACGTATAAGAACATCCTATCTAAGAACTTTGCCCCTCTCATGGGCTGACATATATCTAAAGGTCAAGCAGATTATTATTGTCATCTTAGTTCTCAATACAAAGAATCCATATATAGCTGTTTGGTTCTAAGTTTGTTCATACAAGAGCAAACTGGACTCACAATTTAGAGACATTCTATCTTCGATAACTTTAAGATGATTCTTTTGTCATTTCTCTCACTAACGAAGAGAAAAAGATAATCACCAAGTATAATTTCTAGTAGGATTTCCCACACTACTTGTTGGACTTTGT
Organism: Monodon monoceros; assembly: GCF_005190385.1. Classification (NCBI taxonomy): domain Eukaryota; kingdom Metazoa; phylum Chordata; class Mammalia; order Artiodactyla; family Monodontidae; genus Monodon; species Monodon monoceros. The sequence goes on from NW_021703777.1 coordinate 10,117,015, forward strand.
TTTTCTTTCTGGAAATGCACTGATTTATGTAGATTGGCCAGGGAAGCTTGAAGAGCAAAATCCCAGGAATAACCAAGGATTTCGTTAGACCCAGTTTAGTACTCTATTAGACTGTACTGAGATATCAAATAATATTCACATTTATATTATGAAAAACATGTTATTTTTGAAATGGAAAACTAGTATCTGGCTATGACATGAATAGTGACATTCAAGTAAAATAGAAAATTATGAAGTTTTCTGTACCAAACCAAAACAGAGGAATAGGAAAATGCTAAAGTATTTTTCAAGAGAAATTGTGTTACAACATGCCTCTATACCTACTCTGCCGAGTTCTCACTAGCCATGTGGACACAATGCAACACCGCAAAGTCTGCATAGCTTCATCCGCAAATCTGAGAGAATAATAATATCTAACCTCTCAGGTAGAACACAGAATTAAATAAGATAAGGAATGTGATGTATTTAGCTTAATGCCTACCTCACTATAAATACTAAAGGTTATTACTGTTATTATTCTTCCCTAATACATATATTTAGAAATGAAAATAAAGAGATCCTTACGTGGTAATTATTAAACTTTTTACTTGAATTAGATGCTTTCTGGAGGCTTCCTGGTACATTAAAAAAAAACCTAGAATTCATTTTCTTACTCTTGATCAGCTGCTATTTACCTTGATTCCTTTTCATTGCTCTGCTTCTTTCTTATTTTCCCCAAAGTGAATACACAGGCTTGCATGGAGAGATCAGAATTGAATGAACTACAACAGCTTCCTGATACTTTGCCCAGGTTTAAGCCAAAACCTAGAATTAGAGAGGAAGAAATCCTAACTAAATGTAAAAATGTTCAGCTGTATTTTACACAATTTAACTTATTTCATCTTCTCAGCATCCCTACAACAGTGGTAGGGAAGTTTTATTATCCCCTTTTACAATTCAGAATTAGTTCCTGATGAGGTTAAATGATTTCCCTAAGGTTTCATGTTTGGGAAGTAGCCAGATAGTAACTTGATTATAAAACTCAGTGCTGTTTTCTTTCTACTGCATTCTCTCTCTGTTATCTTTCAAAACACAACTTAATCTTTTAAAAATACATTTTACTTATCTTTTCTTTCACTCTTCCATCTTTTAACTTGGCAAAGCCATGTTCAAACTATGCCATTGTTGTGAGCAAATAGGAATTGCTGATAGAAGAATGAAGTATTAGGAGATATAGAGGACAATTAATTTTTCTGTGTAACAGTTGGTTATTCATCTTTTGTAACGAGAGTATCCCAACAATTGGAAGAAGTTTGCCAAGAAAAGTAACAAGACAGTATTTAAATAGTTCCTTCCTGTTTCATGAGTTCCAAGAATATCTACATGTTGGTAATTCACGAGAAGGACTCACAGAACTCAGGCACAGTTGTACTCATGGCTAAGGTTAATATTACAGTGAAAGGATTCACAACAGGATTAAGGGAAAAGATTGGACAGAGCCTGGAGGAATCCATCCAAAGAATTTGGAAAGTCTTTCCTCTCGGGGTGCCACAGGGAATGTTAAATACAGGAACGCATCTGCAGTTTCTGCCCAGGAAAGCCTGCTAGAAACTCAGTCCATGGGCTTCAGTGGGAGCTGATCATACAGGCACTCTCTGCCCCTGTGATCAGCCACAATGATAGAAATTCCACATTCCCAGAAGGAAGGCAGAGTTCACCATAGGTCAGGCTGATACAGTGAATTCAGTACCTCAGTCAATCAAAAGAGCCTTAACAGTGTAGGGAAGATCAAAAGCCAAGCTCCCCGAAATCAGCCCAGGACCAGCTCTGCAAGTAGGTTCTTCTAAAGAGTGATATTGGACTGCTGTGTTAACTCTGTCCTCTACACTTTATAGTGCCAATATGTGGGGGGACAGTAGAATACAGCAGGATTTTGAATCAAAATATATAATTATAATATGAGAAAGAACACCAAATAATGGCAGTAGTCTTCTGTTATCAGTAGAAGAATCCTAATAGTATAAGTCCATGTTTCCAATATTTTCTGCAGAATTTCATCCACTTTGTAAAGACAGCACAAATCAGGATGGTTAACTATAACTCAGGAACACACATTTTTTATGGTCTGTTTGCGTGTTCTGTACAGCACACCCTAAACAAAATAAAAACCAAGTACAGTGCTTTTGTAAACCTAAGTCCTTAGTGGTTGAGAGAGATGAACATGGATATTTAACATATAGAGTAAACCATGGTAAATGATTTAATAAGTGTTCAAAAGATTAAGAAAGTGTAAGAAAAGGAAATATGAATGTTCTTTAAAAAGATTTAAGAAAGCCCCAGGAGGTAGTGACATTTAAGCTCTATCATCCTGAAAGATGTCTATGGAAAAGAGAGTAAAATGACATTTTTGCTAGAGGGAGCAAACACAGAGCACCCTGAATGTGCAAGATACTAGGAGCATTCATACAAGATATGAGTACTTTGATGTACACTGTAGTGGGACACAATAATATACATTATTATACAGTTAACATAATAATAAAAGTTATAATCATACATTATAACACATTATTATTAATTAATGTTAATCATACATTAACATTAATTATCTTAATATTAATTATAAAGAGGTCAGACAAGTGAACAGAGCCAAAGTTGCAAGGTTTTGAATTCCATATCAAAGGGATTGGTTTCCTCAATTTCTATCAGAAAAGTAGAGCTATTGGCTATTAAAAAGCAAATTATTTTCCACAATATCAGGAAATAATGTGATAGCATTTGCATTCATCTTTATCACTTAGGAAATTACAAAGTTTTTAACAGCTGTGTGCCAGGGAGAGAACCTTCAAGATGGTGGAGGACTAAGACATGGAGATCACCTTCCTCCCCACAAATACATCAAAAATACATCTAGGGCTTCCCTGATGGTGCAGTGGTTGAGAGTCCGCCTGCCGATGCAGGGGACATGGGTTCGTGCCCCAGTCCGGGAGGATCCCACATGCTGTGGAGCGGCTGGGCCCGTGAGCCATGGCTGCTGAGCCTGCACGTCCGGAGCCTGTGCTCCGCAATGGGAGAGGCCACAACAGTGAGAGACCCACGTTCCGCAAAAAAAAAAAAAAAAAAAAAAAAAATCTACATGTGGAACAACTCCTACAGAATGCCTTACTGAACGCTGGCAGAAAACCTCAGACTTCCCCAAAGGCAAGAAACTCCCCAGTACCTGGCTGTGTGGCTGCCAGGGTCTTGGTGCTCCAGCCGGGAGTCAGGCCTGAGCCTCTGAGGTGGGAGAGCTGAGTTCAGGGCATTGGTCCACCAGAGACCTCCTGGCCCCTTGTATTATCAATCAACGAGAGATCATCCAGAGATCTCCGTCTCAATGGTAAGACCCAGCTCCACTCAACAACCAACAAACTTCAGTGCTGGACAACCCCATGCCAAACAACTAGCAAGACAGGAGCACAACAGCACCCATTAGCAGAGAGGCTGCCTAAAATCATAGTAAGTTCACAGACAACCCAAAACACACCACCAGACACAGTCCTGCCCACCAGAAAACTAGATCCAGCCTCATCCACCAGAACACAGGCACCAGTCCCCTCCACCAGGAAGCCTACACAAGCCACTGAACCAACTTTACCCACTGGGGGCAGACACCAAAAACAACAGGAACTACGAACCTGCAGCCTGTGAAAAGGAGACCCCAAACACAATAAAGTAAGCAAAATGAGAAGACAGAGAAATACACAGCAGATGAAGGATAAAGGTAAAAACCCAAACAAATGAAGAGGAAATAGGCAATCTACCAGAAAAAGAATTCAGAGTAATGATACTAAAGATGATCCAAAATCTTGGAAATAGAATGCAGAAAATACAAGAAACGTTTAACAAGGACCTAGAAGAACTAAAGACCAAACAAACAATGAACAACGCAATAAATGAAATTTAAAATTCTCTAGAAGGAATCAATAGCAGAATAACTGAGGCAAAGAATGGATAAGTGACCTGGAAGATAAGAGTGGAAATAACTACCACAAACCAGAATAAAGGAAAAAGAATGAAAAGAATTGAGGACAGTCTCTGAGACCACTGGGACAACATTAAATGCACCAGCATTAGAATTATACTTGTTCCAGAAGAAGAAGAGAAAAAGAAAGGGACTGAGAAAATATTTGAAGAGATTATAGTTGAGAACATCCCTATATGGGAGAGGAAATAATCAAATCCAGGAAGCACAGAGAGTCCCATACAGGATAAATCTAAGGAGAAATATGCCAAGACACATATTAATCAAGCTATCAAAAATTAAATACAAAGAAAAAATATTAAAAGCAGCAAGGGAAAAGCAACAAATAACATACAAGGGAATCCCCATAAGGTTAACAGCTGATCTTTCAGCAGAAGCTCTGCAAGCCAGAAGGGACTGGCAGGACATACTTAAAGTGATGAAAGGGAACAACCTACAACCAAGACTACTCTACCCAGCAAGGATCTCATTCAGATTCGATGGAGAAATTAAAACCTTTACAAACAAGCAAGGGTTAAGAGAATTCAGCACCACCAAACCAGCTTTACAACAAATGCTAAAGGAACTTCTCTAGGCAGGAAACACAAATGAAGGAAAAGACCTACAATAACAAACTCAAAACAATTAAGAAAATGGGAATAGGAACATACATATCGATAATTACCTTAAATGCAAATGGATTAAATGCTCCAACCAAAAGACATAGACTGGCTGAATGGATACATAAACAAGACCCATATATATGCTGTCTACAAGAGACCCACTTCAGACCTAGAGACACATACAGACTGAAAGTGACAGAATGGAAAAAGATATTCCATGCAAATGGAAATCAAAAGAAAGCTGGATTAGCAATTCTTATATCAGAAAAAATAGACTTTAAAATAAAGACAATTACAAGAGACAAAGAAGCATAGTACATAATGATCAAGGGATCAATACAAGAAGAAGATGTAACAATTGTAAATATTTATGCACCCAACATAGGAGCACCTCAATACATAAGACAAGTGCTAACAGCCATAAAAGGGGAAATCGACAGTAACACATTCATAGTAGGGCACTTTAACACCCCACTTTCACCCATGGACAGATCATCCAAAATGAAAATAAATAAGGAAACCCAAGCTTTAAATGATATGTTAAACAAGATAGACTTAATTGATATTTACAGGACATTCCATTCAAACAACAGAATACACTTTCTTTCCAAGTGCTCATGGAACATTCTCCAGGATAGGTCATATCTTGGGTCACAAACCAAGCCTTGGTAAATTTAAGAAAATTGAAATCGCATCAAGTATCTTTTCCGACCACAACGCTATGAGACTAGATATCAGTTACAGGAAAAAACTGTAAAATGTACAAACACATGGAGGCTAAACAATACACTACTAAATAGCCAAGAGATCACTGAAGAAATTAAAAATACTTAGAAACAAATGACAATGAAAACACAATGACCAAAAACCTATGGGATGCAGCAAAACACTTCTAAGAGGGAAGCTTATAGCAATAAAATCCTACCTCAAGAAACAAGAAAAATCTCAGCTAAACAGCCTAAACTTGCACCTAAATCAATTAGAGAAAGAAGAACAAAAAACCCCCTGAAGTTAGCAGAAGGAAAGATATCATAAGGATCAGATCAGAAATAAATGAAAAAGAAATGAAGGAAACGATAGCAAAGATCAATAAAAGTAAAAGCTGGTTCTTTGAGAATTCAACAAAATTGATAAACCATTAGCTAGACTCATCAAGAAAAAAACGGAAAAGACTCAGTAGAATTAAAAATGAAAAAGGAGAAGTAACAACTAATACTGCAGAAATACAAAGGATCATGAGATATTACTACAAGCAACTATATGCCAATAAAATGGGCAATCTGGAAGAAATGGACATTCTTAGAAAAGCACAACCTTCTGAGACTGAACCAGGAAGAAATAGAAAATATAAACAGAAAAATCACAAGCACTGAAATTGAAACTGTGATTTAAAATCTTCCAACAACAAAAGCCCAGGACCAGATGGCTTCACAGGCAAATTCTATCAAACATTTAGAGAAGAACTAACACCTGTCCTTCTCGAACTCTTCCAAAATATAGTGGAGAAACACTCCCAAACTCATTTTATGAGGCCACTATCACCCTGATACCAAAACCAGACAAAGATGTCACAAAAAAAGAAAACAACAGGCCAATAACACTGATGAACATAGATGCAAAAAACTTCAACAGAATATTAGCAGACAGAATCCATCAGCACATTAAGAGGATCATACACCATGATCAAGTGGGGTTTATCTCAGGAATGCAAGGATTCTTCAGTATACGCAAATCAATCTATGTGGTAAACCATATTAACAAATTGAAGGGGAAAAACCATATGATCATCTCAATAGATGAAGAAAAAGCTTTAAAAAAATTCAACATTCATCTATGGTAAAAACCGTCCAGAAAGTAGGCGTAGAGGGAACTTACCTCAACATAATAAAGGCCATATATGACAAACCCACAGCCAACATCATTCTCAATGGTGAAAAACTGAAACCATTTCCACTAAGATCAGGAACAAGACAAGGTTGCCCACTCTCACCGCTCTTATTCAACATACTTTTGGAAGTTTTAGCCACAGCAATCAGAGATGAAAAAGAAATGAATCCAAATTGGAAAAGAAGAGGTAAAACTGTCACTGCAGATGACATGATACTATACATAGAGAATCTTAAATATGCTACCAGAAAACTTCTAGAGCTAACCAATGAATATGGTAAAGTAGAAGGATACAAAGTTAATGCACAGAAATCTCTTGCATTCCTATACACCAATGATGAAAAATCTGGAAGAGAAATTAAGGGAACAGTCCCATTTGCCATTGCAACGAACAGAATAAAATACCTAGGAATAAACCTACCTAAGGAGACAAAATACATCTATGCAGAAAACTATAAGACACTGATGAAAGAAGTCAAAGATGATACACACAGATGGAGAGATATACCATGTTCTTGGTTTGGAAGAATAAACATTGTGAAAATGACTATACTACCCGAAGCAATTTACAGATTCAGTGCAATCCCTATCAAACTACCGATGGCATTTTTCACAGAACTAGAACAAAAAACTTCAGTTTGTATGGAAACACAAAAGACCCTGAATAGCCAAAGCAATCTTGAGAAAGAAAAATGGGGATGGAGGAATCAGGCTCCCTGACTTCAAAATGTACTACAAAGCTACAGTAATCAAGACAGTATGGTACTGGCACAAAAACAGAAATATAGATCAATGGAACAGGATAGAAAGCCCAGAGATAAACCCATGCACATATGGTCACCTTATCTTTAATAAAGGAGGCAAGAATATGCAGTGAAAAGAAGACAGCCTCTTCAGTAAGTGGTGCTGTGAAAACTGGACAGCTGCATGTAAAAGAATGAAATTAGAACATTCCCTAACACCATACACAAAAATTAACTCCAAATGGATTAAAGACCTAAATGTAGTACCAGACGCTATAAAACTCTTAGAGGGAAACATAGGCAGAACACTCTATGACATAAATCACAGCAAGATCCTTTTCACCCACCTCCTAGAGAAAGGGAAATAAAAACGATAATAAACAAATGGGTCCTAATGAAACTTAAAAGCTTTTGCACAGAAAAGGAAACCATAAATAAGACGAAAAGACAACCCTCAGAATGGGAGAAAATATTTGCAAACAAAACAGTGACAAAGGATTAATCTCCAAAATATACATGCAGCTCAATATCCAAAAAATAAACAACCCAATCAAAAAATGGGCAGAAGACCTAAATAGCCATTTCTCCATAGAAGATATACACATTGCCAATGAACACATGAAAGGATACTCAACATCACTAACCATTAGAGAAATGCAGATCAAAACTACAATGAGATATCATCTCACACCGGTCAGAATGGCCATCATCAAAAAATCTACAAACAATAAATGCTGGAGACGGTGTGGAGAAAAGGGATCCCCCTTTTGCACTGTTGGTGGGAATGTAGATTGATACAGCCACCATGGAGAACAGTAGTTCTATTTTTAGTTTTTTAGCAACTTCCATACGACCCAGCAATCCCAGTACTGGGCATATACCCTGAGAAAACTTTAATTCAAAAAAGAGTCATGTACCAAAATGTTCATTGCAGCTCTATTTACAATAGCCAGGACATGGAAGCAACCTAAGTGTCCATCAACAGATGAATGGATAAAGAAGATGTGGCACATATATACAATGGAATATTACTCAGCCATAAAAAGGAATCAAACTGAGTTATTTGTAGTGAGGTGGATGGACCTAGAGACTGTCATACAGAGTGAAGTGAGTCAGAAAGAGAAAAACAAATACCGTATGCTAGCACATATATATGGAATCTAAAAAAAAAAAAAAAAAAAGAAGGTTCTGAAAAACATAGGGGCAGGTCAGGAATAAAGATGCAGATGTAGAGAATGGACTTAAGGACACTGGGAGGGGGAAGGGTAAGCTGGGATGAAGTGAGAGAGTGGCATTGACATATATACACTACCAAATGTAAAATAGATAGCTAGTGGGAAGCAGCCGCATGGCACAGGGAGATCAGCTTGGTGCTTTGTGATCACCTAGAGGAATGGGATAGGGAGCGGGGGGAGGGAGACGCAAGAGGGAAGGGATATGGGGATATATGTATACATATACCTGATACACTTTGTTGTATAGCAGAAACTAACACACCATTGTAAAGTAACTATACTCCAACAAAGATGTTTAAAAAAAAAAGCTGTGTGCCAAAAACTGTGAAGACCAAAATATATATATTTCTTATTATTAATCACGATATCACAACTTCTTTATTTTTTGATGTCCATATAAATCTGATTTTTGACTTATTATGTATGCAATGAAGAACAATTTAAAAAGTTTAGGAAGACCTGATTGTTCTATGTTTAAGCAAATTTCTTGAGGAATTATACTACATTTAATGAAGATTTCAACTTCATTGAGCTTAGATTATTATCTGATATACAAAATGTGTAGCAATTGTAAATAATTCCTTACCCAGTTATACTGAAAGTTTTATATTCATCTTTTTAGAACTCATAGTTAAATATGGCTTCCTACATTAATATGACTGAGTTAAAATGTTAAGGTTCAAAATGTAGTGATTTATTCTAAATATTAGGTGCTAAGTTTACTTATATCTATAAAAACTAAAATATATAAAGTGTGTAATTACTGTATTAAACATTATTCATTTACTTTAAAATTATCTTTTATTTGTTTTGTAGTATTTTATATTTTCCCATCCAGTTTTTTTGTTTCTTTGTTTCCCTTCAATTGGGACAAGATGTGCTTTGAATGGTATTAGAAATAATTCAGAAATAAGATGTAAGGAGACCACATTATTGAGGACATTATTCGTGTAAACTATTTTCTAAAATATCAAAGAGCCACCAAAATGGGTCACATTCTACAAATGATAGATTTGGGTTTTGGAACAAATGTTGCATACTTCCCTCCTTAAAAGTCATGCCACTCTGAGGAAGAACTAATTATCTTAAGGCTCTGAGTCAACTGTTGCCAAATGGTCTCACAGTTAGTAACAGAAGAGAAATGAAGCACAGTGCAGTAAACCTTGGGGATTCACCTGGCCTCCTTTGCAGCCAAGATTGTTCCTATGGTGTCAGGTAACAATTAAAGAACCTGAAATTGAAGGTGACTCAGAAAAGGGCAAACTGAAAAGTATAACTTTCTCAACCAGGTCACACAGTAAAATAATAAACAGAACGTAGTGAGAGGATAAGAGGCTAGGAACATTTTAAAAAACAGAGGTCCATAGGTAATTATCTTTAGAGATATCTAGAGAGGTAGATATCTAGATACTGGCATCATATATACTATGGTCACTAACTGTGTAATCTTGGGCAGTCATATTCCCTATCTATAGGCTGGTCTCAGTTTCCTCACAAATATTAATAAAATAAGGAAAAAGGGCTAAATGATTTCTTAAGCTTTTTTTTTCCCCAGTGGCAACATTCCATAAATCTTTATATAAATTACGTATCTATAATATAGTTTAAGGTAAGCACCAAAAGAAATATACCAAATATATTGGCCTCTCTTGGCCCAATGCATAGACTAGGACCTGGCACATAGTAGGCACTCAGAACAATATTTGTTGGGTGAATAAATAAGCCAGAAAATAAAAGTGAGTGGTCAGTGGGTTAAATGGCCATCAGCAGATGGATAGCATATGTGAGGACAAACATTGCTGCACTAAGACGTTGTTTCTCCTCTCTCTTTAAGGTAAACTGCACCCTTGGTGATGGTGGGGCAGGGTGGGTAGGAAGGGAGACCCTAAGGTGTTTCAGAGTCTCTTACAGGTTTTCACATTCCTGATTGGAAAAGCTAAACACTGGTTTGAAGTCCTTAAGACTAAAAAATACCATTTCTGACCAGTTCTCTGTCATACAAATAACTCCAGACCTTCCCCTGGTCAAACTGCTATCTCATGAGGAACAGAGGCTAACACTTCCCTGGCTACACTTTCAAGCTGAATAAATGGGAGAACAGTATCATTAGAGTTAATATACAGTATTTAATTTCAGACTTCATCTTCCCAACTGGTACATCCTGGCTAATACTTGCCAAATGTAGCCATAGAATTTATTTAATTAGCTTCTTTTTACTATAATAAATCACTGGACTAGTTCGAATAGAAATCTGATGATTGCAATTTATATATTTAAAGCATCACCTGACTTTTGAAAGTTGTTATTTTATCAGATTGAGAGTATAAAAATATATCCCAAATAGTTGTAACATTGTCTTCCTAATGTTTATAGATTTCTAAGCGAGATCCAATTTCCAGAAATTCATGATGAAAATGCAGTTAAATTAGAATAGATACTATAGGGAAATGGAAATTGTCATTTTATTTTCAGGTAGGTCTTTGGGTTTGAGAAGACATTAAATTACACTATGGAATGTTGATCTGTCAGGTGAAAATTTAAGCGATGGTGATTTTCTGACTTGCTGTCTGAGACTACACATTTATTTTTCTGGTCTGTTTAGCTGTTCCTAGAAATTAATAATGACAGAAATAAGCCCATGTAATAAACTAAGATTTCCAGCAATGGATGTTGACACAATCTGATTTATTTGTTTAATACTGAGTCTTCAGTAGAGTTGTTCAGACAGTATAGAGTTGTACATTATGAATACTATGTTTAAAAGTGGAAACAAAATGGATATGCTGGAAACTATGCCAATTTACAAGGTAGTAATTATTAAAAATATAAATTAATACAGCAAAGTTTAAAAAATGCACTTATGCTGGCACTGGTTACTTGTTTAATATTTTGAAGAGCTCTTAGAACAGTTGAGGGAGATTTTTAAAGAAAAGCACTGAGACAGGCAGAGGCCACAATTATTGATAAAATTCTTGAGTTGAAACTGATTAGATAACAAAGCTCAAATATTAAAATTGAGAGATTTAAAACAATTTTCTAAAAGAACAGAAAATTTCAGTGTTTTAGAGCTAAAAAGAGATATTTAGGACTAGTCCAATTTCCTAATTTTCCTGAAAAAGAAATGTGATCTCTGAGGTTTAAGTAATATCCCAAGGTCAGTGAGAAAAAAGAACAAGTGAATTTATTCAATTAATTTTTTTCTGAATGAATTTGAATTGCAAATATTAGTGTCTATATGTTAATACCATATTTACAAAAAAAGAGTAAATGAACATTTTATTTATTTATTTATTTTTAAACATTTTTATTTTATGTTGGAGCATAGTTGATTAACAGTGTTGTGTTAGTTTCAGGTGTACAGCAAAGTGATTCAGTTATACATATATATGTATCTTTTTCAAATTATTTTCCCATTTAGGTTATTGCAGAATATTGAGCAGTGTTTCCTGTGCTATAGAATAGATCCTTGTTGGTTATTTATTTTTAAATATAGTAGTGGCAAGAAGGTAACCCTATAAATGTATGAAGATTGTGGGTGGAGATGATTACAAGAAGGTAACAGCTGGTATAAAATGTTGACAGCAGTAAAGATTCAGATTTTCAGAAAATGCTGAGAGCAAATTTCGAATTTGTGATCATAAATTTAAACACAACACTCTGTTTTTCTCCAGCAACACATAGTTAGTTATTAGGTGCAGTTATACCTTATAAAGATGATATCAGAGTTTAGCTTTGCTAGGGAAGTACAACAGAGAAAGAAAGGATCCAAAAAGTTGAAAGGTTTGTGTATCAGCCTGATGATAACCATGTTCCTTGGATGCTATGCTGAAAAAGAAGGAAATTAGAGGGAAACTGAATGAGAAAGTGGTAGGCTCAAGTGATTGAAGATCTTCATGAGTTCAAAGAATTTTTGGCTGAAAAGTTTAGATTAATAGTGAAAAGCTCCCAAAAGCATTTGAGCATTTTTGTTGGTTGTTATAAATAGCAACTCTAAATGTCATCTGCAAGACATCATTAGCAATAAAGATTCAAAGAAAGCTTTGGGAAAGATAATGAGCTATCTTTGAAAATGTATCAGTTATGTGCTTTAGATAATTCTTGTGGAAGGGTGGCACTTAAAGTGGAAAACCTGTACCCATAATATTTAATTAGGTATCTTTGGGCAGATTCTTTTAACTATATGAATTAATGGTATTCATTATAAGGATGGTGGTCCTTTTAATCCCTCAAATCCAATGTATTCAAGAGTCCTTTAAACTTCTTTTGCTAAAATGCCTGACATTACCCAGATCTCTTTGTGTGTAAGTGTGGGTGAACAAATGTGTTAGCACCAGGCTTGGGGGGAGGGGAGATGGGATAGTTCTTTTAGAAGGTTCCTTGTAAGAAATGGCATAGCTAAAGAGAGTGAAAGGGAAAGAAGAATAAGAAAAACTATTCATTAATAAGATGGCAAGTTTAGAATATATAGCATTTAAACGTAACTGTACCTGAAATCTCAAACTCTCCTGAAAGAGAGAGTTTCCTCCTGAAAGATTGAGTTGAAGAAAGCTTTTTATGAGCTGCATCAGTGGTAAAGAAATAGCCTTTGTATGACTACTAGAGAATAAAAGGATGATGGATGATTTGGTTTCAAATTATTTTAATAGCTAAAATAATTATTTTCCCTATATAATCAAAACATGCACACAAATGTTCCTGTACCTAGAAACCTTGGGAATTAGGAGTCTTAAGGTGTTTCTAGAACATTTTTTTGCTTAGCTAAAACAAACAAATAATAAAAGATACAACCTATTCCTCTTAAAATGTATGAAAGCCACAGTACTCAAATTAATAGACATATTTAAAAGGCAAGTAATTAATAAGAGAAACACTTAACTCATTTTGTTGCTTTTGAAAGACAAAAAATGCAAGTGGATATCCTACTACTAATTAACTCCTAATTGCTCGCTTGACTTTTTATTTCATTGGAGTATAGTTGATTTGCAATTTTGTGTTAGTTTCAGGTATACAGCAAATTGATTCAGTTATACAAATATATATATTCATTCTTTTCAGATTCTTTCAGATACTTTGCCCATATAGGTTATTAGACAATATTGAGTATAGTTCCCTGTGCTATACAGTAGGTCCTTGTTGGTTATCTATTTTATGTATAGTAGTGTGTGTATGTTATCCCAAGCTCCTAATTTATCCTTCCTCCCCACATTTCCCCTTTGGTAACTATAGGTTTGTTTTTGAAATCTGTGAGTCTATTTCTTTTTTGTAAATAAGTTCATTTGTATCATTTTTTAAAATTAGATTCCACATATGAGTGATATTATATAATATTTGTCTTTCTCTGACTTCACTTAGTGTAATAATCTCTAGATCCATCCATGTTGCTGCAAATGGCATTATTTCGTTCTTTTTTATGGCTGAATAATATTCCATTGTATATATGTACCACATCTTCTTTATTCCTCTGTTGATGGACATTTATTGCTCGACTTTTTTTAAAAGTGCCTCAAAATATGCCCAGGCAAAAATTTGGTAACACAAGGATCAAAGGAAGTAGTTAAAAATATCTCCATTCAGATCTTAATCTGGTACAAATAAGTTGAACTCTGTTATTACTCTCTGCACCCAAAATCTGATAGTGGAGGAAAAAACTATTTAAATATATTCTTGCCATGTAAATGGAAGCAGGAATCTAATGCACTATTTGCACTTATTCAACAAACATTTAAATACTTACTTAGCACTTACCATGCTCCAGGCACTGTTTGAACAATTGGGGTAATTTAGAAAGCATAGCAGCAAAGATCTGAACCTTGTCTTTTTAGCCCTTAAATACTAATGTGGAAAGATATATAATATACTATAATAATAAATGTATACAGTATATTAAAAGATTGTAAGTGTCCCTGGAAGTGAAGTAGGCAGTAGACTATAATATTAAATAGGAGGATAAAGTATACCTCACTGAGAAGGTAGGATGTAAGCAATAACTTGAGTAACTGTGGGATTTGGACATGCAGATATCTAGAGAGAGTTCCCGCTGGGATGAGCACCTGGTCCAAAAGTCTATGTTAGAAGAATGTTTGATGTGGACAGGGACTATCAAGAGGACCAGATTCTGTAAAAGAGTGATGGGAGGGCTTCCCTGATGGCGCAGTGGTTGAGAGTCCACCTGCCGATGCAGGGGACGCGGGTTCGTGCCCTGGCCCGGGAAGATCCCACATGCCGCGGAGCGGCTGCTCCCGTGAGCCATGGCCGCTGAGCCTGCGCGTCCGGAGCCTGTGCTCTGCAACGGGAGGGGACACAGCAGTGAAAGGCCCGCGTACCACAAAAAAAAAAAAAAAAAAAAAAAGAGTGATTGGGTGGATTTGGATTTAGAAAGAGGTGGAGCCAGAAGTTATAGGCAGATAGATTGATAGATAAACATATTCTGTCTATTAGTCCTCTCTCTTGAACTACTTTAGTACATTCTGTCTTTTTATGTTCTGTAGTAAGAATATAAAAGACAGCTTACTAGACAGATTAATGATTCAATTAGCTTAGCCTAATCAAGGGATAAATTTTCAAATATTTCACGATGCCGCATCCCACACATTAGGTGCTAATTCTGTCCATATCTGTTTAAATTCACAGTTGGCCTGATGTTTACCACCACTAGGGGATTCTAAAGCAATACACCTTTCATTGGCAATATTTGGGATTACTTATTTTCTGAAACTATGTCTTTCACTTTCTATTTAAGAATTAGAATAAAAGATGGAGGTTGTCAGAAATAATATTACCTAAAAGCATAGTAGAAATTCTATGTTGTTGATTAGTCACATATTGGAAATGAAAAGACACCTTCATCACAAATGACCACCCAGCTATGAACATCAGAAATAGTGGGAATATTCTAGTTTCAGGGCAAATTTCATTGTATATAAGCTCATAAAAAATGAGAACCCAAGTCCCTGGAGCAGAAGAAATTTAACTTATGCAGTATACCAAGATGAGAACTTCTAGAAAACTGGAGGTGTAGAGGTACTATACTTGTTTAATATTTAAGATAGCCTAGAGCAGTGATAATCACAGACAAACTCTATGAAATGTTATTTGTGCCCACATAGTTACATTAATTTTCTTTTAATCCTTGTCTGTCCCAGGAAATATTTCAGTTGAAATTTACATTTCTTTCCAAGAAATTAGGAACTCGGGAATCCAATCTCATATACTTTAACTTTTTTCTCACAGTTATTTCCAAATCCTAAATGAATTCAAAACCAAGAATTTATCTTGCATTTACTTCTTCAATATGTAAAAACAACTTGGTTTAGGTGAACTTTAATATAATTCTGGATTAGGTTTACTCAACTAATGGGTTACTCATTCATTTATTAAACACATTGATCTAATTCATATTAGATATTCATCTCATACACACAAGACATAAAGTAATAGTTACTTTTTGAAGGTACTATGTGTAGTGGTTGCAAAAGGAGCTCTGTAATCAGATACTCTGGGTTCAATAATTAACTCCACCTCCTTCTAGCTGTGTCTCTTTGGGCAAGTTAATTAACCTCTCTGCCTCAATGACCCGATGCCCAAAATAGGAATTAGTAGTGACATCTGCAACATAATTGTGAGGAATTAAAAAATAAGTCATTTAAAGTGCTCAGCATAATGCCTGTCATCTAGTAAAAATTCAACAAATGTATACCATTTTTGTAATATGTATATGTGTACATTTAAAAGTATCCTGTGATATAGTTACAACATTTATTTTACAAATATGGGATGATTTTCCATTTTTAAAATGTCAGAAGAATGGTGGAGTCCCTGAAAACAATGACATATCTTGGTTTTTAAAAAGAGAAATGAAGAGCAATTCAAAGTTTCCAGTGAATAGATTACAGATATTATGGTATAGAGTATCAAAGATGACTAGAATGACTAACTTCAAAAAGAAAAACAGAGTTTGATAAGTTTTTACATTTGGCTCTTGTTTTTGTCTTTGGATGGATTTTGGCTCAAATCCTGATGAACTGTAGAATTTTCAAACAGGCGAATACAAATCTCTCTGTGACATAATTTCAGTATAAGAAAAAAAGTTTTTCCAATATAATGGCTAAAAAAGAGATGAGACAATGAATATTTAAACTATGTTCATTAACTTTAAAGGAAGACTGGAAATTATACATAAGAGTGAATTCTTGGAGTTTTTAAGTAGATTCAGCAGCCTTGGGAAAGTTTCTGAGTATATGAGTCTATTCTGTAAACCTATAACTAGTCACACATCTCAATACTATCACTTACAAAATCAATCCTAGATACGGCTAAGGTTAGAAATCCATATATACAACTAAAGATTTTTTATCAGCAATATAACTGAAACTTGACACTGAATTTAAAGTCTGTGCAGCAAGCTGATAGATGAAAAAGTAGATATCCAAATTAAGGAAACCAGGATTTAGGAACCGAGCAAGGTTGACAATAGGTTTATCAGGCTGTTTTCAAACTCATTGGGATTTCTTAACTTCTTGAATAGTTTCATCAGCCTCACCACGAAGCCGTGCAAGATAGAAAAATGCATAGCAAGAACCTGTAAGAGAACCAGATTGCTTGTCTTAAAAATTAAAACATAGCACAGATATTAGATTTTAAAGCTCTACAGGGATCATCCAGTACAGCCCTCTATATCCTTCCGCTCCCCCATCATTTTCTTTATAGGTGGACCAAAACCCAGAGTTGAACATTGTTCTCATCTTTCAAGACTGTGCTTTTCTTCCCAAAATGATACCATTGTTTAAGAAGAAATGTAGTGGTAAGAAGCAGGAAGGCCAGAAATGTTTAACAACATTCTTGCCATTCTTTTGGGGGCCGTATACCATAGCTGCAATAACATGAATTATCATAAGGAATTAATGCAGGGAAGACACTTGGAGCAGTGCTTGACACACAGAGATCGCCCCCGAAATACTAGTTATTTTTATAACTATGGTAATAATTAGTCCTAGATTTGGGACCCAATGACCAGAGTTCAAGCCCCAAGTCTGCCACTTGTAAGTTAAGTTCCCTGCTGCGAACCCCCTCATCTGTCAAATGAAGAGATTGAACTACATGTTATTTAAACTTCCTTCTAGTTCTTTCTAGTTCTCCAAAGTTGAAGCTAAATGTAAAAGCCATACAGTTATTTGAGGTCTTTTAAAAATTAATTTTGTTTTTTTCTAGTTAAATCATAACTACCTTCTACAGTTAAGAAAATTATCACAATGAAATCTCCAGAGTGCTAGAAATGAAATATCTATTCTATCTGCTCATTCTATAGTGGTCCATATTGGGAAAATAAAGCAACCAAATCTAGGGGTACTGGATACTATATTTCTCACTTTTTGTTTATAGGGAAGCAGGGAAAATCTTTATGACATGATAGCAATTGGGGAAGAATTTGTAATCATTACAAAGGAGATCTCCCCCCTATGTATACTTTAGACAGAGATGACCTCATACCCTAGCATAGTTACTGGGGGTGTTCACACAGATGTCTGAATCCTGTTCTGCAAGAGAGATTTTGGTAGAAAATTCAATTTTATTCAGTTAATAGATTTTTCCCTTTAAGGCTTACTAAATTATCTTAATTTAGCACATTGCAGAATATTTGCTTTGGGGTAATTTTTTCTTCCTACAATTTATAACATTTTGGTTAGGTTTCATGGGCTTAATTTTGATCAACACAGAGAGTTTATACTCTCTAGTGACAATATATGTGTAATAAAGGAAATACATTTTCCTCAACTGTATTCCTTGGGTACTTTCAGATATGATTTTCTGAAGATATGATGAATAAATATTGTATTTGTGTTTAAGAGTAGTGAAGTGGGTTTTTATACCAATTAAAATTTTATAAATCTTGTATTAATTTTAAGAGTCAACCAGTGCACAGATGTATTTATATGGACGTAGTAATTTTACTGTTCCTTGTCTACTTCAAGTCTTTCTAAGAGTCAGATTGTCTCAGTGAATAGAATTAAAACATTCATTTCTTTCTGAATTATTTCAATATATGCTTTAGTGGAGGTTACACAAAATTGGAAAATTCCAAGTACTTTTTAATTTTAAAATGAGAAAATTGTGTAGTATATGTGTAAGGGGCTGAAAAGGGGCTTTGTTTCCTTGAGATTAATATTTCTTTTGAAAAATTTCTGTAGTAAATGTTATTGCTTGTTTAATTAGGATGGTAATATGATTTGATCTTTCCAAGTAATTTGACCCATTTACTATCACTAAGAGACAGCAAAACTCAAGATTGCTGTAGTTTTCCTAGCAGAAGCTGGAAGTTAAGTTGATATTTCACCCTTAACAGCTTTCCCCACTCAAGCCACCTGAACTTCCAACTTGAAGGTTTAATGTTACTCTAGGATTCGTACTAATTCCTGCCATTAGTTAGGGCTTTATACCTCAAGAATTCTTAGTGAATCTTATTATACAGTAGACCATTTGACTTCTCCATTGAAACACCTTCTTGCCTGAGGCCCTGTTAGCATATGGAAATCCTCTTAGCTCATTATCCTCTGCCCATATGGGTCCCAAATTCTTGCCGTCAGATTCTCTGACTCAGTTCTTCAACCTCAAGATTGGTGTTTCAATAATTTGGTTCCTAAATTATGACCAAGTTTATAAAGTATATCATATCTGTGCTGGCATGCTGACTGCCCAGCTCCTATTCCATCCACACAGGTGTGTTTCTTCTTAAAGTTCTCCTCTTAATCACTGTGTTGCCTTGAAGAATCATCGTGACTCAGGCATGAGTTGCATGTTATGACAAATTTGTGTTCATAAGTATGTAAGACATTAAAGATTTTGACTGGTGTGAACTTAAAGAAACTTGACCAAGGAATGAATAAATGAACTTGGTATCTAGGCTCTTAATATATTGGTTTAAATTTTGCTTTTGTACTCACTAGCTCTGGTACTCAGACCACATAATTTAAATTTTGTAAGCTTCAACTTTCTCCTTTGAAAAAATAAGCTTAAAATATTTACCTTGAGTTCTGCTTCTATTCATGAAAGAATACTAGTTATAAGACTTACCCTCCTACTGTAATATTCAATAGTTAGAAGACTAGGCAAAACATATAAAACAACTCTCACACATTAAAAAACAGACAGGGAAGCGCCATAATACCTGTGAAAAGGAAAACAGAGAGGGTCTTGCAATACCCGGATTTCTGCCTGGAGGCAGTTTTTGGACCATGGTACATGGAGGGACAGCCCAGTCAGAACTACAGGGTCTTCAAATTTTGTAGTTGAGGAGACAAAGATCTGAGTTTGGAGAGAACAAGGCAGCTTCGATTTGTAAGATTGATTACCAGAAAGGAGGGAAACATACAGAGAAGAACTCTAGAAATCTGCATAGGTGTTACTCTGAGAATTTTATTTCAATAACAGTCTTCACATATGTAGAGTGAAATTTGATAAGGCTAGGCAAAGAATAAGTGCTGGAAAAGAATAATTACAAGAGAACTTTAAGTAGAATTCCCAGAGCTTTCACAGGTCTGGGAGTCTTTTGAATTCCCATCAGCCAGAGTAGTGAACCCTCACTGAATACTTGGAATATTCAGCAGAGAGCACAAAAGGGTCAAGCTTTAGTAATAGAGATAAATAACTCTAAAGACTACTCTAGTCTCATCCTAAAAATGTTTTTAAAGCAAGCCTTGGAGGGGTTAGTCTGACCCACAAGTAACTTAACCATCTGCCAGAAACAATCCTAACCCCTTCTAAGGGAATAAACAAAATCTAGCACTACACAGAATAAAAATCACAATATCTGGCAATGAATGAAAACATTACTGGACATAAGAAAGCATAGGAAAATGTGACTCATAACCAGAAAATAATTAAGTCAATAAAAACAGACCTGGAAATGACAGATGATAGAATTAACAGACGAGAAGTTCAAAACACCATTACAAGTATAAATATGTCAAGGAGTTAAAGCAAAGCATGATAGTTTGCATCCTTCAAATGAAAGGCACAGTATCAGGATATTTGCTCAAATTTATATTTAGGTGTGCTATATAAGTATAATAATGATAATAAAAATTAGAATACGAAGAGGCGATAACAATTACTGTTTTGGGATATGCTGTGTCTGACCCTTTGCTAAGTGCTATACACATATTATCTAATTTAATCTTCATAGCAACCACATGACATAGTTACTATATTTATTATTAGTTTTCAACTAAAAAAATGATGAGGTTGAGAAATGTTATGTAATTTGTTAGAGAGAACACAAAAGAAGGTTACAAACTGAAGATTTAAGCCCACATCTGTCTAAATTCGGAAGCACATCATTACAGTTTCCCAAGTCCTAAAAGTTATGAGCAGGAATGCCACTGTAGAATTTTTTAGCCTACACTGCCAGGTTTAAGAAATGTTCTAAGATTTTGTTTTGTATCTTATTTCATGTGAAATTTAGGCTCTTCAAGATGTATCCTGTAAATGTAGATAATTTTCTAAACTCAGAAATCAGGCTGCCATTTATTTACAAGAATAACTGTTTGCCAGGTTGATTCTAGAGACTTTTCTAGAGTCAGCAGAGTAATAGTCTATTTTTTAAAGCAAAGTGGACTGAACGTATTGTTGCCAGGGGGAGACAGTGGCAGGAAGGGATAGACTGGGAGTTTGGGATCGACATGTACACCCTGCTATATTTAAAATAGACAACCAACAAGGACCTACTGTATAGCCCAGGGAACTCTGCTCAATATTCTGTAATAACCTAAATGGGAAAAGAATTTTAAAAAGAATGGATATATGCATATGAATAACTGAATCACTTTTGCTGTACACCCAAAACTAACGCAACATTGTTAATCGACTATACTCCAATATGAAATAAAAATTTAAAAAAAGATAAAGTGGACTCAGTTAATATTTTTGTTCATATGTTTCCATCTAAACAATTCAAGAAATGTTTTATATAGGAGGTAAAAATTTAAAAACCACTTGAAAACCTTTTAAGCATTAACACTCTGGTTTCTCTTCAGATCTTAATAATCTTTTGCCTTTTTAAGCATAAATGCTGTCACCAAATGAAAAAACCTTTATCTTATGAATATTTTCCTTATATTACACTCTAAATCTGCAGCTTAATGTGACAACCAAAACCAGTTACAATCTTTTCTTAAATTCCAAAATATAAAGCTAGAAACACAATAAAGTCTAGTATGTATGTCTTACAGGTCAATTTCTTACCCGATGTATTGTGATAATGTAGAATATGTTCTTAAGGTTATGTGCTATTTAGATTTTCATCAGAAATAGGAAAATACTTTAACTTAAGTCAAAATTATTCATAATAATATGAAAAATTGTTAAGGTTTCTAAAGCTCTGTCACGTAATTTAGAGGCAGATGAAAAAATTATGATAAAGATAAATCCCAATATTTATTTGTATTCTTTCCATTTTTCTTCTGATAGTGTTTCTAGGAAAAATAGAAAATAAGATGTAGGTTTAGACTAAATTATGAGAATATGTAAGTTCTCATATATGTCTGTCCTTGATATGTTATACCCCCCGCCCCGTTTTCAAAGACTGCTATCGAAGAAAGCATTTGCTTAATTTTTGCGGTACGCGGGCCTCTCACTGTTGTGGCTTCTCCCGTTGCGGAGCACAGGCTCCGGACGCGCAGGCTCAGCGGCCACGGCTCACGGGCCCAGCCGCTCCGCGGCATGTGGGATCTTCCCAGACGGGGGAACGAACCTGCGTCCCCTGCATCGGCAGGCGGACTCTCAACCACTGCGCCACCAGGGAAGCCCGAAACGCCTAGTCTTGAAAGACTTCACAGTTCGGTCAACTCTTGGGCCTTATTTCCCCACTGCTCCTTTTTGCACAACTCACAGTATATGCCAACTAAACCACTTGCCTTTCCTAGACCTCTTAGTGCAGTGCTTCTCAAACTCTAACGTGCATGTTCATCACCTGGCAATTTTGTTAAAATACATGTCCTTGCTCAGCTGGTCTTGGGTGGAGTCAGTATTAGAAGTGAGTTCCCGGCTGATGGTTTGCTACAAGTCCAGTCACCATACATCGAGTCGTCAGGTGTTCCGACTGCTGCATGTTGCTCATCTTCTGCATTTCCTCTTCAGCCTTTACCACTGTTTACATGTGATCCTCCTCTGTGGTCCTTTGTGTGTTTGCCCATTCACAGGCTGAATGAGCCTCTTTCATCTTAGGCTCAGAGAGAATTTTGTATACCTGACGTCATTCTCCTGAAGTTTTACCTTCACTTTTGTGTGTCTAGTCAATGATCTCCTAAACTTTGAGGACTATTTATGACTTATATCCCCAATATCTAGCATGGTGTCTGGCCCACAGTACATATACAATAAATATGTATTGTAAAGTAATTAAAGGACATGATAAGAGATAGAGGGAAAGAGAATAAAAGGTAACAAAAATGAAGGAAGGTAAAAAGGAAGAATTGGGTACTGTGAGATCACATTTTATTGCAATTTTCATACAGTTCCTTCCACATATAAAACTACTACAGTATGGAAAATAACAGGAATTGAAACTTTTATCATGTTTAGAGGGGGGCAAAATTTTTTTCCCATTATTTTGCTTTCTCAGTAGCAGTATTTCCAGGGAAGATAGATAGATGGACAGACAGACTCTTGTGCCACAAGCATATTTTGCAATAGGCCTGCTAAGAAAAAGATGAACTCTTCTACCATTTAATTATGCATAGTGTTTACTGGGGACTTAAGGTGAATCGCTCTCCTTTTAGTGTAGAAAGCAGTTATGATAATAGAAGATGAAGAAAGTCCTTTTCACGAGAAAAAATCCTGAATATTTCCTACGTAATCACCAGTGCTGCAGTTATTTTTACTTATGGTCCTGGGATTTAGCAAAAAGTGCATTGGTACCACCTTTGGAGACTTACTCAGATATAGCTATTGTCATATGTGTGAGATATTCATGTACATTCAGATCTTCTTTGTTAAATGAATTCTTTTTCACTTCAAAATCTTTGCACTAGTACTAATTATTAGTTACTTCTCTTTGCCATCAATAATCTATTTTGAGATATATATATATATACATATTTCCTTTTTTTTTTTTTTTTCTTTCAGGGTTTGAACCTGAAAAGACCAGAGTCAGTACAAGGAGGGAGAGAGGTAAGAAAGTCTAAGGGAGAGGGAGTGGGAAGAAGAGAAAATGGTTACAGTGTTGCGGTGATTTTGTTGATGCTGACTGATGCTGAGGATGTTAATGACAACGGGGATGTGTTGAGAGGATTTATGATAACATACATCTCATTTACTCTGGCCAAACCACATTTTATACATATTTATGTAAATGTATTATTTGTGCTGCTCCTCTGAAACTGAAGAAAGTACCAGGTCTCTGGTTAGGCAAGTGTTGTTTCTGTTAAAATAGATTTTTATAGCAGTAGGGCCCTCTAGACAGGGCAGAAAAAGCTTTTTTAAGCAAACGTTACATGCAATATTTAAAATGATTGATTGAGAAATTAGCATAATTCTAGCAACAGAAACACTTTATGTCATCTGGGATTCTTCACTCTTCTATCCAAGACAATTGGCAAATGCTACTAGGCGTGTGTGCAATTTTAGATGGTATGAAGTTGCCCTGGTAAGACTACTGATTCTAAAACTTCCTTTAATTATTATCCCAGATGTTTTATAAGGAAGGGAAACTTTTAATAGTACCAAACATAATACCATATCGTTTATGTGATGTATATTATTTTCTAATTCTAATGTACAGGCTTAACTTTACCTTGATTAAAATTCTTTCCAGGCTAAATGTGTAAATGCTCTATTTTACTCTGTGACTCAGGTTGTTGGGTGTAGGGGGATGGTGGGATATTTAATTCAGTAAATCAATATTTTCTCGTTGCCCAAAAGGTAATTTTATTTTTGGTGAGATTTATATAATTTGGGGGCAAAAGTGAAGATACTTTGTCTTATAAAATGAGAAAATAAACGTAACCCTCCTCCCTATCTGTGGCTTCGCTTTCTGTAGAAACATGTTTCTTCTGTATTTAATACATGGTGTTTGCCCCTTCTTTCCTTGCTCTTTTAATTTTCAGTTGTGTGTTTTTAGTATTTGACATTTTAGTTCCTTGTAAACCTGTCATTTAGGGTCTTTCTGCTTATTTGCTATCTTCCATCCAGAAGAATCTATTCTTTTTGAAGGATGCATGACAGTAGGCTCACACTGGCAAAAGAGCTGGAGAACGTGAAATATAGATAGATTTATCTATATTTGAGATTTTTCATGATGTAGGAGAGCAAGGTAAAAAGGACGTGGTCATCAGTAAAGGCAGAGTGGGAAAAATTATGTACTGTGTAAGGAAGACCTCAGAGCCATTTACAGGTTTTGTGAGGGTAAATACTTTCTCTCAGATGGGACTAAAATGGATCTACTTAGAGACTTAACTCATCACCTTCTAAGTGAAAGTTCACACCCAAGCAGGACTGCCACAATTTATTTCTGCTGATTCAGTGCCTTTGAGGACATTCAATTTGGGTTGTATTACTCAGCTTCTCACCCCTGTATCCTAGTCCAAGAGCAACTGTGTCTAAAGAGGGGAGACTTAAGTCCATGTACCCATGTGATGATGTTGCTAAATGGTAGCAAAAGTCATTTTTTAGATTAAGATTTTGTAGATTTTCATGTTATTTTTACAAGCCTAATGACTGACCTTTATTGAAAAGAGTTGCTGTTAAATTTTATTGCTTAGTTTTTCATTTCCTCTTATTTTATTTTTATTACAAATGCACTTGTGGGTAAGGAACATGTCAATAATGTATATTAAATTAAAAAAACTTTTCTTGAAAGTATTTTATGGTTTGTGTGAAGGTCAAATTTTTAATGGCCTACAATTTCACATATACATCTGTATAGAGGGGACAACCCTGATTTGGGCCTCCTCCCTGAGGTTAGTGGAATAATTGAGAAGGAGGTAAGATCATCCAGTTAATGATAGGCTGGTAGTGTCTTCACTTGAGACCCCCAATCCAGGAATAGAAAGTAAAAGTCAACTATTAAAATTCAAAACAACCACTTCATTTCCTGTCTGGGCAATACTGGGTTACATGGGCATATTTCTATCCAGCCTAACACTCACTTTAGTTTTCCCCATGATTGTAAAGTCTAATACATTCTGTGGTAAGAAACTTCAGAGAAGTATCAGACAATTAGGTGAACTATGTTGTGGACACTTCTGTCAAGTCTCAGTGGTAAGTGATCTGTAAACGAGAGTGTAATTCCTTCTTAAGAGCTTCCTGATCTGATCTCTCTTGCTTATGAATTGTGACAGGTATCTTTCTGATTCCTATTTGCTGTGTTCTGTTACATGCATGTGTTACAAAGATGTATAATATACTTCTGATTATGTTAAATTGAAGTGTGTGGATTTGGAAAACTCTTACTCAAAACATCCTCTTAGAATTTTTCATTCTAATGATATTGTGATTGATGAAGACTGAATGACAATGATTACTCTTAAAATGAATCAATTTGTCTTAGTTCAAATGACAGATGTTCCCAGTAGGTGTTGACGGATGTGACACTAGGGCCTCTTACCAAATATTTATAAGAAGGTTTAAGAAGCGTCAATTAAAATGTCTGTTTACCATTTGAGATCATGACAACAGTTAGAATATGCATGGAAAATCGAAGCAGGCATTAATATGCTATTTAGCTAAGTGGTAAATATTATTAAAAGGCTCATTGCTAGACAGGAAGGCCAGATTTGAACACTACATGCCATATAAAACATAAATTAAGAAGAAGTGATTAAGATATAAATTACCTTCCGGAAGGAAATAGAGATGAACAGCACCTAAACTCCTTGTATTGTTGTGAAATATTTGAAAATAGGTATTAATTGTATAAAAAACTTCAGTTACATTAAGTTTTTGGTATATTTATGGTATATTTATTTTTTATTTTTATGGTATATTTATATATTTTTGGTATATTTATTTACCATGCATGTAAATTGAGGGGGCTGATCATAATAGATAATAACAAGGTTGTTTAAAAAGGGAGATTAGTGGAATGCTGCGTGAAATGTGATTATATAACTGATATTCCTTTCTGATTGTAAGTGAACTTCCTGCCTCTAGTGGGATCTTATAACTCATAGAAAAACCTCAATGAAATTTCACTGGATACGACACATAGACAAATCATATTTCTTTTAAGGAATTTCTGTTCTCCTAAATACAGTGCTTTTACTGTTAAATGTGGATAAAATCAGGTTACTATCAGTTTTCTTAAAAGATTGTATAACTTTGTTATTTTAAATAGTATTATATTTTCCAAAGTACGGTTTTTGTTAACTTATTAAAGATTCATCTGTGTGTGCATGTGTGCCTGTGTATGTACGTATGCATGTGTTTGTACACACTAATTTTGAATGGCAAGTTGTCTTTCTTTTCACCTTAGCTCAAAAATACTCGACCATCCATATTCTGGATATTTTATATCACAAGTCTAAATGCACATGATGTGGGACTTTATATCATGGATAAAGAAAACTATTATGGTTAGATATCTAAGTCAGGATCAAGCATTTAATTTCAGAAATTACACTTAATATGGCAAGCTAAGGTGAGAGACAGTGGTTACTGGAGCTTTTGGGTTATGGGTGTCGTTGGAAGTTAACAGAGATTCCAGAACCATTGATGCAATGGAAATAAAGTGCAAGCGTGTAATGATCAGGAGTCACTTTTACATAATTGGCAGAGATCAGATCTCCTCAAAGTGATGAACAAAGTAAGTAGAGATTATGTTACCATTCTTCAGCTGGAATTCTGAAGAAAGATTAATATCGGTACACTTGAACATTTTAAATAACCAGTTTTGTATTCTTGTAAGACAGATATTGAAAATGCTCCGTAAACATCTGAGAGAAAATGAACATTTCTGATAATTTCTAGAAGCATTCTTTAGAAATGTGCCCCCAAAACGTTAGAGATGTATTCATCCCTTTACGAGAAAAATCCCCTGTTTTAGTGTGGAAATTTTTCAGTTAATTATGTTTGACTGTGCCAATGATATTTCTAAAAATTCTAATTTTACCTGGGAGATGGCAAGGATAAATAAATAGATTCTGATAGACACATAGGAAGAAGTGGACGTTTCAGACCATTAAAATAACTGATTTTTGAATGTGTAATCCTCAAGAAAATCATGGGCATTCCTTACAATCTGCCTACTTTGTAGTCGTCAGAATGCTTCACTAACTTTCTCTGTTGGACTACAGTATCCTCACTTTGCCAAAAAACATAAATGGGAAATTACAGATGATGTGAATTTCTGATACTTAAAGAAACATAATTAATCAGAGATATTTGAAAAAGGTAGATTGAAAATAAAATGTTTAGCTCAATGCTATTTCCCCAAGCTGACTTTATATTTAAATGTATGAATCATTTAAAATAATAACTGGTGACTTGCTGTTTATGTAAAGTATCACTTGAGCATATAATATTCCTAAAGAAAGTGATTATTCTATTCAGATAAATAGTGGATTTTATGCCTTTGCTAGTACAGCTGGATAGACTTTGCATTGTTTATCCCTTGACAGATTACATGTTCCTACTTGAAGTTGAAAGTCATTTTAAAATTTGAGCACCAAAAGGGAGAAAACTCAAAGAATGTGATTCAATGATATTCTGTATTTCAAAATAATTTGTCTCTACCTGGAATAGTAGCACAGGCATTATTACAAGTGGAACAAAATTAAAAATCACCATTGTTTTCTCTTTCCATTTTTAAATTAATTAGAATTATTAGGCAGATTATTTTGGATCTAAGTTATTGCTTAAGTTAAGAAAACTTGCTACTATTTCTCCCACATCCAGCAGACCACTGGAGAGAATTGTTTTCTAAAGAGAGAAAAGAAGAAAAATAAGTGAGTTTTAAGAATAGAACTAAAATCGAAGAAAGTGTGTTGTTCTTGAAAATGAGTTAGCAAAAAGTGTTGAAGTGCCATTGTTCTCTTAAAATCTAATGTTTTACATAATTTGAAATTATAGAAAATAACAATATTTCTTTTATAGCTTGGTGAAAATCTTCACCGAGAAACAAATCATGATTACCAGTTATCTTTAGTAATTTTTCTGCAAAACTTACTTCCATTTGCATGAAGTCTTTATTGTTTAGCATTCAGAATAGACTGACTGTTTCCACTTCTGTTCAAATTTAGCTATCCCATTCTTGGTTGATGTAGAGTTTTGTAGAATAAGAGATTCTTTTATAACCTCCGTGATGACACAATTTGGGGGAGAAATATATATTGGCTAATATTATATTCTTCTTTGAGATATAAAAGCTGAGGCAAAAATAACTCTTCTTTTATAACTAGAATTATTCAGTGGTTCAGTGGCTATAATTTGCCACTAAGATGTATCTGATTTACAATTGGATTCTGAGATCAAGAGACCTTTTAAGGACTCAGTAAAAAATAAAATATCCTTATTTTTTTTCCTTTCTCGGAATTGACAGGCAGTAAAGGAACTGAAAAAATCTTTGTGCTTATGACCCAATATTTAATTGAAAGAAATACAATTTACAAGACCATAATAATTATTCCTGTTTCAAAAATGTTCTTAAAGGGTAAAATGAGTTAATATGTGTAAAGCTCTTTGAACAGTGCCTGACACATAGGAAGCATGCAATAAATGACAACAATTTTTATTACTATTATTTTCCATACCATTTGCTCTTCCTTTTATCTTTCCTTCTGTCAGAGACAATTTGAGTGTCATGTTGTTGGGAGATTTTACTGTTTACATGGACTGTCCTATAATCAGTGATATCTAAAGCCTAGTCTTAGATTTTACATTCTAAATTGATTCTCAGATGACAAATTCCTGATAGGACAACAAACAAAATATACTTGGAATCTGTCATTGAATCTCAAAAATTCTTAATTCCATAGTTCATATTACAGATGAGAGAAAATTTTATTTACCTTTCACTTACAGCATTGTTTACAGAGAGCAGTGCCTAAGCACTACAGGTTTTATAAGCTGTTTTTCACATCCTGTATTTTCTGGGTGATCTTCAGATTGGATTTTGAAGATCTCTTCTATGCTTGTATACCACTGAAATTCCAAGGAACTATCCAAAAGAAACCTGTTGGTTAAGCAAAACTAAGATTATCAGCTCTACATCAGTAAGAAAGAACACATTCTTAGTAGTATTTCAAATAAGAAAATCAAAATCCGGAAGAAGTGCACACTATTCAATTTTCTAATCTTTCTTTTGGAAATGTTTGACAGATTATCTAGATTACACATTCTTAGAGTATGTACATAGTGACAGAACAATTTTTCCTAAGAGAAGCAGGACAGAAAAGAGTGAGGGAAGGGGAGAAGTGACAAGGAGCCAGCATTGGACAGACATGAAACCATCACTGTGGAAGGACAAAAGAAGCCTTAGATATAGGAAACCTATTACACACACACACACACACACACACACACACACAGAGCCACACAAAAGAGTATTTACAACAGGTTTAAACAATAATTTGAACCCTAGTGAATTCCATCAAGCATCAATCTAGCAATCATGGTCCCCAAAATGGACTCTGCAATTTCAGATTGTACTCGATGGAATTGTATCAGTTAGAGATATAGGAACATGAGTTAAAACATAAAGCAATCAGGAATTTGACCTAGAGGGCCAAATAACTTGAAAAGACCACATGAAAATTTTGCTTCAGCAACCTCCTATCTTAAGAACTTGGCCTAAGACCTGATGAGGGAATTCAACTCTCTAACTCTGAGCAGAATGAAACTAATTGGAGTCAACAAAGGTAAGACTGAGGAAAAGCCTCACAAGGTTTTGAAAGAATACTCAGGTAAAGTTTGTCTAAAGGAAATCAGTCTAACAAAACCTAACTCCAAGCAGTCCAACCTCATGGGTACCTGGAGTTAGAGCTCTTCTTACTGACTCACAATGGAAAGTCATGAAAACAGACAGTCACGTTGTAAGTTACAGATCAGGTATTTTCATCTAGAATAAGAATTTTCAAAGTTGATTAGGTTATCAAAGGATTACTAAAATCATTCTCATTCCTAGGAGGCAGAAACTCTGCATTTGGGAGGTTGACAAAAAGAACTTAAAGTTTAGACCCAGTGCAGGGTGTATCTCACTGTTGCTCTCCGAGAGACTCCTGAATGGAGACTTTAGCGGCCTCAGAGGAACATATTTCAAGTAGAGGAGCTTAAGTGAGATTGCACAGGGGTTTCGCTGGGACCTCCCTTGTATCTCCACAATTTTTGACTCTTTGACAAATGATCACAAAGAGAAAAACGTTTCATCAAGCAAAACTGAGTTTGTTAGAACTACTGCAATAAAAAAAGAACACTACGTTGACAAAATTTTAGCAGGTCTCTAAATGGAGAGTTTAGGGAAGGATATTTAGAGGGTGTTAAGTTACAGGCAAGATGATTTAAAGGCAAGTCTTGTAATGTAGGTAATAGGCAGAGATTAGGCAGGTTAGGCAGAGTTTATGACACTCTAGCTTTACATTGATGTGCACAATAAGTGAAATGAATGGAGAGTCTGACCTCAGAGTTCTGAAACGCAATATATTTTCCTCATTTATGAGTCTTTTTTCAAAAATATTTGTATATAATTAAGAATTTGTAATTTTAAAGTGGATTTTACAAAGAGATGAGGACTGAGAAGGGTTACTGTAGAAAGAGTTTGACTTTCTAATCAATAAAAATTTAGATATCCATTCTTATAAGGCACACATATTATTTTTAGAATCAGTTAAACCCTGGAGATGTTTTCAGCTGAAAAGGCAAAAACAAATTATGATTTTTATTTCTCTGCCTTATATTTTTATTTGAAAGTGTAGTGTTAAACTCATAGGAATCTTTTTTGGCATTGTTGTTTTTATTTGTGTATACAACCTATGATGCAGTTATTTTTTGCCCTTTACCTATGTCAATTAATATAAGAGGAAAATACAACTCCATATGGTTGAATTGATTCAGCCCGTTTTCATCAGAGAAGTATTTATTCATACATAAATGAGAAGATCTCTTATGATTCCTTTCTTAATTACAAATAAAAGCCAATAGCCACCTCAAAAATATACAGAAGATAAACATCTTTATTATTTTGATACTTATCCATTACTTAGCAAGAGAATTTCTTTTCTGTTTAGATTTATGTTTTCATATAGAACAAATAATCCCCATGTAAATATTCAATTACTGGCTTTGCTGACAGACATATTAAAATCCTGTAAACCTACAATGGGAACTAACTACTCTTCTCTGAAGAACTTTCCTGCTCTCCTACTCTCTGCTTAGAAATAGATCCCCAAATCTCTTTCCATTTTTCCATCATCCGTCCAGCTGAGAACAGTTATTCAACATATGTCTATCTTCTGTTTACTTCCCGTCCTCACACCCACTTTGAGACAGTTTTTGGGACATCGATGCTCAGTCAGCCCAGTGGAATAGCAACACTCCCGACTAGTTCCATTGCTGTCCTCCAGTTATATCACAGGACCCCGCAGTCCCGTGTCAGTGATCACCACACTGTTGCCTAATATGTAACGTAAAACTTCTAAATAAGATTACCGGTAGGCAGAAATATATTGTATTTATTATTATAAATATTATACTGTTGAATTATTATATAAACAATTGTTTTAATTATATTAAAAATGTTAGGATTAGAGAATTTCAGACTCACACAACAGTTATGTTCAAAATAATGGCTATAAGTAAAATTGCTGTTGCATACTATATTCGTTTGCTAAGGCTGTCATTACAAAGTGCCATAGACTGGGTAGCTTTAACAATAGAAATTTATTTTCTCACAGTTCTGGGTCTAGAAGGCAAGATCAACGTGTCCATAGGTTTGGTTTCTTCTGAAGATTTTCTCTTTGGCTGGCTTTCAAATAGCTGCCTTCTCGTTGTGTCCTCACATGGTCTATTCTTTGGGTGTTCATATCCCCAGTGTGTCTTTGTGTGCCCAGATTTCCTCTTATAAGGACACCAGTCAGTGTGGTTGGGGCCCACCCTAGTGGCCTCATTTTACCTTAATTATCTCTTTAAAGGCCCTATCTCCAAATACCATCGCATTCTGAGGTATTGGGTGTTAGGACATCAACATATGAATTTGGGGGGACACGATTCAGTCTATAAAACACTCTAAAAGTAATACAACTGTACAAATCATTTCCCTCAAAATAGAAGCTTTCTCTTTGCCCTTTACCTATTTACTCAGGAGTGTCTTGTCTCTTCAATAACATTAAAATTTAGTTGCAGGGCTTCCCTGGTGGCGCAGTGGTTGAGAGTCCGCCTGCCGATGCAGGGGACACGGGTTCGTGCCCCAGTCTGGGAAGATCCCACATGCCGCGGAGCGGCTGGGCCCATGAGCCATGGCCGCTGAGCCTACGCGTCCAGAGCCTGTGCACCGCAAAGGGAGAGGCCACAACAGTGAGAGGCCCACGTACTGCAAAAAAAAAAAAAAAAAAAAAAATTTAGTTACATTTAAATTCCCAACAACAAATATAAACAGTAAATAGAAGAATAAAATAACACATGTAAATAATTTATCTGAAATTCTAATATCCCAAATGCTCTGAAAACTGATATCCCCTCCTCAAAGGGAGGTTCAAGCTCATTTGGTGGCCCAAACCTGGCCTGAACTAATATGAACCCATTTATAGTCTTTCTTTTTCCCACTTAGCATGAACGTGTATATGTTTTACTACAGAAATATCAATGTGTTTGTACAGAGTGCTGCTCCAAACCCTGCTGGGAATATTCTAAAGATACGGCATATGCTCTGTATTACTATTTTAAAATCAGGGTAATTCCAAATTACCAGATATATTTGACCTGAAGAATTTTGGATAAGGCATTGTAGATCTGATATAGGATACATTTCACTCTAAAACCCTAAAAAAATAGCATCCTTTCTTTTCACAATATAAAAAAATTTTGAATTACCCCTGGTAAGAGCTTTGCGTGTGCTTATTAGTTCTGTAAGCACTTTACATATAGTCACTCATCATAACAAACTTTTGAAATAGCCACTATTATCATTCTCATTTCAAAGAAGAAAAAGCCAAACAAAAAGTGGCTTAAATAACTTGCCCAAGTGTTATAAGTGGGTGAAGCCAGGATTGAAACCTAGGGGATATGACTCCAGAGTAAAAATTCAACACTACACTGTGATTTATAAGAAGAGAAATTAATAGATTTACTACAACTGGATGTTCTGACTCTTGGCATTCCTCATGAGAATTATCTAAACTTGCTAAACAATCATATTCTCTGTCTCCCTCTCTCTCTCTCTCCTTGCCTACTTATTTGTTGCATATAGGTATTATCTCATCCAAGACCAAGACCACAACTACTCTTTTGTTTTCGTTAGGAACTGTTTGACTACAAAGAATAGAAACCTACTTAAAACTTACATTAAATTGGATAGCGTCGGGTACATCCATTTGCAGGGAATGTATCTTGATCTTCTGGAAAATGGATGATACTCAGCTCCTTTTCTCTGTTTCTCTGTTCTCTAATTCTACATCATTCTTCTTTCTGTGTAAATTAGGTCGCTTCTCTACCTTTTTTTTTTTTTTCCTTAACCTATACTTTGTCCCTCATGACTACCACCAAATGATGGGCTCAGCTATCTACTGTGTAGCTGGACAGTCACTTCTAATTATAGACAGTGTGGTCTAATTTCCCCTAGTTCATCCACACGGTTCAATCAAATAGATATACTTTAGCAACAGGAACTAGGATTAGAAAAATGAATTTTTTCTTTCTCTTTTTTTCTCTTTTCTTTCCTTTTATGATATTTAAATGATAAAAGCACCATTTAACTCATCTTTGGATTTTACCACTTGTACTGTGGTAGAAAAGTCTCATGATCTGAATGTTCTCTTTAAGATAATTGTGGTTAGGGAAGATATACTGGTAGTAACTCATGTGGAATGAATGTCGGGGTACCATTTTCATTTTCTTTTATTATTTTTAAATCAAGAGGGAATCAGTTAGGAAAATACAAAATTTACCTGAAACATGCAGTTTGTGCAATTTTCCCAGGCTCAGACTTCTTAACCAGGTTCTGATCACCATCTCAAAGTTAGCTTCTCAATCACCCCTGTCTAAATCTATTACATCTTGGCGGGGGGGGATTAGCTTTCACTGATTAAAAATAACATATCCTATGAAGAAAGATAAATGTTGACAATATGGTAAATTAAAACAGTTCTCTATCCGGATTTATTTATCCAATGTATATCTAATCCGTTGTATTTATTAAACCAAATCGTTGCCGGTATGTGAATCCTGAACATTAGTGTGACCTGTACTTCTCTTCTGTGTACTAAAGGGAGTGGGATCAGACAATATTCCACATGGGAAAATTCACAGTGCACTTGCTTGACCATTTCTGTATGGTTTAGGGGTAGACAATCACAAATAGGACCTAGAGGAATATCTTATAAAACAGTTGAGAGAAAATATAAGGGTTATTTGAATCTGTATTTGTAAATACTCAAAAATGTTAAATTCAAAATGGGTAAGTTAATGATATTTAGCAATTTTAACTCATCCACCTATTTATAACTGATGCCATTGTCAAACCAGATCATGAGTATTGTCCTACACTTGGATATGTTAAAGTTAATTAAAATATAGATTTACTTAATATTCTAGAAGTCTGGAATTTTAGAAATTAAACACAGTTGTTGAAACATGTGGAATCAAAAACTGGAAAAATGGTTCTTTGTACCTTTCTTGCTTCCAATTATAGCCTATCAAAGATGTGATGTTGCTTTCTCCTCTAACAAGTTACATTTGATAATATATTAGCTCTGGTTTACTTTCTGGAAGTAAAGGTCACAAAGAATATTGAGAGTAAGTAGTACCTAGTACAAAAATGTCAAAAGTGTACAGAGGTCAGAAGCACCAGGGGAAACAAATGATCTTCCAATTTTGCCTTGAAAAAGTTTTACTCATCTTAGTGAGTAACTTTGGATGGATAAAAGAGGTGAAAGCCATCAGTTCCAGAATTGGCAACAGGAAAGTGAACATGAAAAGCGTATTTAAGAAGCTAGCAAGTGAAAGTAATTCAAAAGAACAATGAGGTGCTGCCTGGAGAACCTAGTAACTTCAGTATTAATTTCTTGAGAATGGAGTAATTCATAGATGTTTTTGTGTAGCACTCAGACAATTTGAGGTCAAAGAAAACGGCAAATGATTTAGGTATTACTGGAGCCATTGACTTCAATGGGATCATAGAAAAATTTGTAAGAATTTTATATATGTTTTGCAGACGGAGACATCTGTGGTACAAAAATTGATTAAATTTTCCCTAAATAGGAAATGACTGCATAATAAGAGGCAGTGCGGCATAGTGGGATTTGTAGAGGGCGTATATTTTGGAGCTTTTATTACCAGTTCTGCTCTTTGCTCAGCAACGTGATGTTGAGCAAGTTGCATAACCTATGTCACTGAGGTACATAATCTGTACCTCAATTTCTTCATTTAAAAGTTTAAATCCATAGTTGTACCTTACCCCATAGGATTGTTATGAATAGAGAAAATGAGATCGTATATCAAAAATAGTGATCTCAATGTAAGGTACCAATAAAAATACCCCATATGGAAGTTTTAAATGCTGTTACTGTTTATTGTTACTGTTACCTTGAATTAATAAAAGACAGTAGACATCCTAGTGTCTAGACAGTAGACAGTAGACATCTGAGTGTAAAGCCACTTACTCAGCACCACATCTCAGATTGAATATTGCCTATTGAAGGAAAAATTCCCCAGGGATTCCTACTTGCAAAAATAGTACTTGATGCTTGGTTCTACTGTGTTATTATGTTTGTCATATTGTATTGTGAGTCTTTTTGTTTGTCTCCACCATTCTATCACTTAGACTGAGTTCCTGGAGAACAGAGTCTTACTCTGTTTCCATCCATAAAACTTGGCATAGTTCCTAATATAAAGTAAGCACCCAACAAATGTTTGTTGTGTTAAATCTTGTTCCTTTTTAGAATCAGCAAGAGTTGGGTTTAGAACACCTATGCTAGTCTAGATCATTTGTTCCTTTTGCCTTTCACATATTTAATTAATTAATATATTTTGGCTTCACTTATAATTAAATATTAAAGTTAATAAGCATATTTAATTTTTTCTCTTTAGCCTACTTAAAGAGATAGATGCTGGTCATGGTTGTTCACATTTTAGGTGAATTTGAGATATACAACTTTAAAATGGTGAGGAAAATATTTATAAATCTCCAATTGTGGGGAAATTTTTAATATAGTTGAATTTTTAAAAATTTGTCAAGTTTCATAATTTCAAATCTGATGATCCAAGTGAATTTTTAACCTGTATGATGGGGCTAATTCAACTGTTTGAATTACCCATTATTCTTTGTCAGGATTAAATTATGCAAGGTTTTCAGGCACTCATCATGTTCATCTCATAAAACCACCCTGAACTGTGATTCCCTTTTGGACAGATAAGGCTGAATCAGGTGCAGAGGGGATCAGCTGATTGCCCAAAGTTAATCAATGTATGTAAATTGAGTACAGAGATTTTGAAATGATATAGTTAAATGGTATTTAAACTAATCTGTGATAATTAAGGAAAGACGCTCTTTAGAATGACACATGAAGTGATATATGAATTTGAGGACCAAGAGACTGAGCATTAGCATATAGAAAATATTAGGCATGGGGCGATAAAATTAATCGACAGACCAGGTTGTTTTGTGTTTTTTTTTAGTATCTACAAACATGATAAGAGATGAAAAACTAAGAGAATTTGAATTTTAAAAATAAAATAGAGATTATATATATATTGTAGGAGGCCATAAATTGAATAGCTATTCTTTTCAACCCGACAACACTGAAAGTATAGAGTTAATATCCTAAATTCGTAGTCTATAATAAAAAACAAAACAAAAAACCAAAAACATTAAACCAACTGGGCTCTTAGCCCAGAAAATCACTGAAGCAAGAAATACTTGTATCAGGAGAGAGGAAAAGGGAAAGAGAGAAAGAAGAAGACAATAAAACAAAAAATGGAAAGAAACCTAGCTGGCCAAATTTAATGAGAGAAGTGGAAAAGTTGTTCATTTTATAGACGGTCAAATGAAATTTCCCCTCCGACCTAGGAAGGACTACACTCAAAGCATAAAGCAGAGTTTTCAGTTATGAGAGGAAAATTCAAACACAACTTATTTCATGAAAACTGTGGGGAACTTTATAGCTTTGCTTTTATACCTTAAATTTAGCTTAAGTGTATTTTTTTTTTACATCTTTATTGGAGTGTAATTGCTTTACAATGGTGTGTTCGTTTCTGCTTTATAACAAAGTGAATCAGCTATACATATACATATGTTCCCATATCCCCTCCCTCTTGTGTCTCCCTCCCACCCTCCCTATCCCACCCCTCCAGTTGGTCACCAAGCACCGAGCTGATCTCCCTGTGCTATGCAGCTGCTTCCCACTAGCTATCTGTTTTACGTTTGGTAGTGTATATATGTCCATGCCTTTCTCTTGCTTTGTCACAGCTTACCCTTCCCCCTCCCCATATCCTCAAGTCCATTCTCTAGTAGGTCTGTGTCTTTATTCCTGTCCTACC
The DNA here is from genome assembly GCF_005190385.1 of Monodon monoceros. Lineage (NCBI taxonomy): Eukaryota > Metazoa > Chordata > Mammalia > Artiodactyla > Monodontidae > Monodon > Monodon monoceros. The sequence goes on from NW_021703777.1 coordinate 10,155,158, forward strand.
CCTAGGTTCTTCATGACATTTTTTTTCTTAGATTCCATATATATACGTTAGCATACGGTATTTGTCTTTCTCTTTCTGACTTACTTCACTCTGTATGACAGACTCTAGGTCCATCCACCTCACTACAAATAACTCAATTTCATTTCTTTTTATGGCTGAGTAATATTCCATTGTATATATGTGCCACATCTTCTTTATCCATTCATCCGATGATGGACACTTAGGTTGTTTCCATCTCCTGGCTATTGTAAATAGAGCTGCAGTGAACATTTTGGTACATGACTCTTTTTGAATTATGGTTTTCTCAGGGCATGCTGGGTCATATGGTAGTTCTATCTGTAGTTTTTTAAGGAACCTCCATACTGTTCTCCATAGTGGCTGTACCAATTCACATTCCCACCAGCAGTGCAAGAGTGTTCCCTTTTCTCCACACCCTCTCCAGCATTTATTGTTTCTAGGTTTTTTGATGATGGCCATTCTGACTGGTGTGAGATGATATCTCATTGTAGTTTTGATTTGCATTTCTCTAATGATTAATGATGTTCAGTATTCTTTCATGTGTTTGTTGGCAATCTGTATATCTTCTCTGGAGAAATGTCTATTTAGGTCTTCTGCCCATTTTTGGATTGGGTTGTTTGTTTCTTTGTTATTGAGCTGCATGAGCTGCTTGTAAAGTTTGGAGATTAATCCTTTGTCAGTTGCTTCATTTGCAAATATTTTCTCCCATTAGTGTATTTTTAAAAGTTATGTTTTGGTTAGTTGAGATATTCCTGTTACCAACCTATTTCCAAAGTCATTTTGTTGTCTATATTTAGAACTTACTAAGGGACTGTTCTGAACAAATTAAGGGTGACTCCAGTTCTTATTTAGGGCTTACTAATTAAGTTATGGTGTCCCCTAAGGTCCTGACCCTGTCTCTTCGCACTTCCTCTTTTGACACATTTTTTCCCTAGGTCATCTTATCCGCCCTGGTGGCTGTAACGTTGGCTACCTGCTGATGTTCCTAAGTCTCCATCTCCATCCAGATCTCTTTCCAGACCTATGTCTATTCACTTATCAGACATTTCTATTAAATATTATTTAAATTTTAAAGATATGTAGATAGACAATTCGTAATCTTCATGTTCTTCCCTCCCCCAAACACCAATTTCTTTTCTGTTTCTTAAAATTTCTTTTAATGACATTACTTCTTAACAGTCCATTCCGGAAAACACAGAATCAACCTCATTTCTTCCTGCTCCTGTAATGTTCCCACTCATCACAGTCATTACAGTCTCCACTCTACTTCAGATGTCTCAGTTACATTTCCTCCTGTCTATCCCTTTTCCACTGAATGAATTTGGATCTTCATTACCTCCGAAGGGAAAAGTTAAAACCTTTTAATGGGTTCTCCAGCTTCTCTTCTTTCCCATCTCCAATCTACCCTCCACACTGTTGCCCGAGTATAATTATGAGCCTTCCTCACTAAAGGTGTTACTGTCTTCCTGTCACACAAAGAGAAGGGCTAAACTCCTTAGCACATCAACCAAAACTTTAGCAAATAGGCCTTAACTTATTACCATTTTAGAAATCTCTAAATTTCCCCATTTCTCCTTCAGTTAAACTATAATGGGGGGATTTTATTTATTCTTTAAGACCCAGGCCAAATGGCATATCGTTTGGCAGAGTGAGTTGCCCATTCTGTAGCATATTTGTACTTTTTCTTACTGCTATTGTAGACATGATTACATTTTTTATAGTAATTAGCTAACGTGTCTGGTGGGCTACAGCCAGAGCTTCTCTAGGGTAGGTATTGTGTTTTTTACATCTTTGCAATCCTCAAAACTTGATTTAAGAGCCTAGAACACAGGAGATATTTAATAAACGTTTGCTGATGGAATGAATGCGTGACTTGGGAAGCTCTGTGAGTTTCTAAGGTGGCCTTCTTGAGGTTTGCAGGAATTACCACTAGATGTCACTAGCACATTTCCAATAGCAATATACCTGAGGCAGGGCGAACTAACCTTTACTGAGCACCTACTGTGTGCCAGGCCCTTTTTAATAATTCTGTGAAGTAGGTATTATTATCAGAAACCTACCTTGGAAGCAGATGCTAGGAATGATTAATAGGTCATACAGCTAGTATGATGTAAAGGTAGGATTAAAATCTACAGGTGTCTGTATCAAAACCTATGGTTTTCCACAGTGGCAGCCACATTCTGTTTCTTTTCTGATAGTTGAGCCTCCGGCCTCCACATGATAAATAGCATTTGCCACATTTTCTAACAAATTAAATCTTTACTGACAAAATAAGCTGTTATTGGGTTAGGCACTCTTATTTAAGACCTTTCGAGTTAAAAGTCAGAGACTTGGCTTCTCTAATAAGCTTTTCCTGAATAGTTTGAAAACAGACTACCATTCAAAGAAAGCTTTTTAATTAAACATGAGAATGTAAGTTTTGAACACGAGCAGTTAGATTTCTATATTATTACTAGTTTTTTTTTTCAATTACCATTTGAAAATGGAGGTCTACTGTTTATAAGGTGATAGATTTAGTAATTAGGGCTGAATACATGAATAAAATACAGTCCCTACCTTCAACGGCTTGTAAAACTATGATATCTCCTTGATGCAAAGTCAGGAACATCATGATATTTTTACTGTGGAGGGTATTTAATCTGAGACTCTCAAGTTTAAATAACATTTAGAGATACTAATCCGTTTGATAATGTGACCCTCTATTCTTGGACCTTAGATACTTAGAAGCACATACTTGAGCATGGTGAAAGTGCACTAGCTCCTGCCTACTCACTCAAGATGTCATGTTTTACTTTTAGACCCAACTCTGCCTATACAGAGTCCCAAGCAAGACCCAGAACTTGAGGAGATATACATTTGTAGAAGTTCCAATCAGAGAACGGTTATAAGAAAGTATGATGAGATGGTGCTTAGACTTGAATGCTTGACTTGCACTTGGATGGACCCAGTCATCATATTTTCCAGCCCTGAGCACACGGTGGCACCAAGGCAGTCAGCCATTATACAAATGAAAGAGAGATGAGAGAGAGGGAGGTGGCTCATGCCTCCCCATAAATTTTACAGCTTCTCTTTAGTTTAGTCAACTTCTGTATCATATCAGACTCTCTAAACTTTCTGCCAAATTCAGTAGTCGTTGTTAATGTTTTTGCTTTTGCTATTGTTAATTATTTAAAGACGTTAAACCAACAACTAATTTTAAGTTGTACATTTATATACAACATGATAAAGTTCTCCACAGATTTTTTTAAAGATAAGGAATTAATGCAGTCATGGAAACAGTTTATCTCCCTCACTTAATGTTTTATGTTGGTGAGCTTGAATTTTATGTGAAATTAAATTATGCGGTTTGAAAGTTATCAATATAAAAGGATAATACATCTTCAGTTTATTCCAAAAATTAGAAGTAATGTCAAACCCCTATATTAAAAATGCATAAAGAAAAGCATAATGTCAAAGTTAAAGGGCCAACTGAATAATAAATTGTGTTTATGTTACTTGTACAGAAAGATATCTCTTTAGAAAAGAAACAAAAATACCCATCAACCTTGATCAATATTTGCATTGAATTAAGAGAGTTTTAAATTATGTGAGGTTATTAGCAACATGTTTCTCAAATAAAATGTGCCCAGTTGGTTCTCCTTTCTTATCAGAAAACAGCAACAGCTTATGGGGGTTTTTTTGTTGTTTTTGCGGTACATGGGCCTCTCCCTGCTGTGGCGTCTCCCGTTGCGGAGCACAGGCTCCGGAAGCGCAGGCTCAGCGGCCATGGCTCACGGGCCCAGCCGCTCCGCGGCATGTGGGATTTTCCCGGACCGGGGCACTAACCCGTGTCCCCTGCATCGGCAGGCGGACTCTCAACCACTGCGCCACCAGGGAAGCCCAGCTTATGTTTTTTAAAAACTGATACATCTAGAGAAATGCTCGGTGTATACACATCTTCCATCTTTTACTTTCTACTTTTGCCTGGCATAGTGTACATACTCAAAACATTTATTTATTGAGATGTTGAATCCATAAATAAATGAATGGTTGGTTTAATCAAGAAAGTTAGAGGAAGATTTGGTGGATCCTTCAGTGGCTTCCTTCTCTTGCTCCCTTGCCATCCCTCCTATTTTGCACTGAAAACAAACAAAAAAAATCACTGTGGAAGCTCTAGGAATCCCTAGTGTATAGATTGCACACACTGAGAGACAAGACAGCTTAGTGATGCGAATGACCTGGAGCAAATCCCAGCTGTGTCACTTACTAGCTCTGTGAAAACAATAGCAAAGCATTAGAAATTGTGCTTCAGTTTTCTTATCCTTAAAATGGGAGGTAATAACAATATCTACCTCATGGGGTTATTGTGAAGATGAAGTGAGCTTGAATATGCAAAGCCATTTGAACAATAGATATCATTAATGTTTTAAAGGTGATTGTTGTTGTAGTTAAAGTGCAGAATCAGAAAGGTTAAGGACAAGCTATCCAATAGATTTCCTGGTTTGTTTTTTTTTTTCTCAAGTGATAAGCAAAACACAGAGGTCCTTTTTTTATTACAATTAACTAGATTCACTGAGTCGGAAGCTTTGGAAGTTTAGTTTAGTTTTGTTTTTAATAATTCCAAGAGAAAAAATATGAGTTAAAAATGATTTTACCTAACCATAAATGAGAGATTAGTGATTTTAATAGTTTATTATATTTATTGAGCTATTTTAATATAGTCAAGTTTTTATGTTTCTTTGCTCTAAAGAAAAAATGAGTAAAAACTCTATTTGTGAGGCTGTCAATGAATCATACCTAAAGAAACCTTCTGCATTCAGGTCATGAGCCATAAATAGGTACCACCTGATGGCAGAATGTTCTGATTGCAGGTAAAAAGCTAAACAAAAACAAGCAGCTTTTAGTGCTAAGCTGACAAATTGAAACAATAAAGCAGTACCGTGCATTCCCACAACATCCATTTATTTATGTAAATCTTGGTTTCCTATAAATGAGCCTTGAGGCTTAGCAGGACTAGAAAACAGTTGGAGATTGTGAATACAGCCACTGAAGTGAGTTTCCAGAGGTGGGTTCGAATTCTGACTTCACCTCTTAGCTGTTGATTTGACTTTAAGCAAGATAGTCAACTTATTCATGGCTCAGACTCCTTGCTTAGTACCTACCTCGGAGTTATTGTGAATTAAATAGCTTATTTTTATAAGGTTCTTAGAATAGTATCTAATGCAGAGTAAGTGCCATATAGAGTGCTTATTAAGTAGATAGAAGTACTATATTGCATATTCATTTCAGTGGGGTTTATGAGACCAAAACTGTCTTTTAAAGATATATTAGTGGTTTCTCAGGTGTTTCATACAGGGTTACAAAGTCCAAGCTCTGAAAGGTACTTCGCTTTTGTAACCTTGTATTGTAAGAAGGAATTTTATGTAGTGCTAATCAACCAACACCGTAAGGTAGAAAAAAAATTACTAAGGTAGAAAAAAAATTACTAAGAGCATCAGTTTTTTGTGGTGTTAACCACACTTAAAAAATCCTGGCTTTGCTACTCATCACTTACAAGGCCTTTGAAAAGTTATTTATTTTCTTAAAACCTATTTTCTTATTTTAGTTCAATAGTAAGAAAAGGAAAAATATTATATGTAATTTGTATCATACTTTACTTTCTAGCAAAATTCAATGGCTCCTTCTCTATCACCCAAGTGATTAAGACTTGCCATCTTTGATATATCAAAATACACACCCAAAATCTGTTATAAGTCATTTTATATTTATATGGTTCTAAATTTTATTGTATATTAGATAGCAAAACATTTACATTATGTATGTCCAACAAATATTTGATTTTCTTGTTGATATATCTGAGACTGAATATTTTCTTCCAATCATTAGTACTATGCTAAGGAAAGATGCATGTAATTGTATGTATGGGTATTCCAAAAATAAAAGGAGAAATTTTAGAAAATTCTAGTGAACATTATATCTGTTTTTCTTCTCCATTGTGGTTCTCTGTTTATGGAAGAAGTAACAACTGTAGTTACAGAGATTAATCTTCAAGTTTCTTCTAGACTAGATAACTTCATAGGAAGCTAAAGCACTGAATGGAAAATAAACTTTTATGGATAAACACCTTTATATATTTCCCCAAAGAAAGCCGTCTGTTTATATGAACAAAGGCTTCATTCATAATTATACTCCAGCACTCTTTCTGTTTTGCATAATACCTAACTTGCAACTTTCTCGTTGATATAGGTGTTAGACTATGTGGTTTTGAAGACGAGTAATGTGATCAACTCTTTCCAACAGTTTTTTGTAGAAGAGGCTTTCTGTAGTGAAATTTAGACAAATTGTTCAAATTTTGAAACCTTGATAATATAGCCTCATTCCATTCACAGGCAGTCTAGGTAAGGAAAATATGCTCTAGGATTCTCAGCGAATGTGCCAGTCAGTGTTTAAAAGATAACTTAAATTTCCTTCTTTAACAGAGTTGGGAAAAGTGAGTTCTTGAAGTTGCAATCTGCAGTTTTGATATTCATGTATAAAAGGAGGCAGATGTTCTTTTCTGCTAAATCATTCCCATAATACACTTTCCCTGTATTCAGAGATGAATATGCTTACTGTCAAGCCTTGGCAGAAGGTTTCAGGAAAACATTGATTAAACTCCATAGGTGAACAAAGGAGAGAAGAAGATTAGCCATTTAAAATGTAATGCTCTTTCAACCTTTTCTTAACCTCTCTCCTCTTACACATTTTCTTTGATTCATACTATTAAGCCTAAAATCAACTATCATTTTTAATGTATTTTCACACAATTTAATTTATATATATATATAATATATATGTGGTCAGTATCTATATGTGGTCAGTATCAAATCCCTGAGAACATTGCTAGACCACCTTTTTAACATTAATCTTCACTCATATTTATAGAATTTGTGTAGCTTTTAAATATATCTCAGAGATGTTAAAAAGAGGATAAAAAATAGTTCATTAACAGATTCAAAATATGTTTTCTATAATCAAAATAAATGATTGGGTAAGTTCGTGAAATCAGTATTTCAAACCAGAGGTAACTCTAGATGCTGGCTAACAAGTATTTTGTACAGGTTATATATGTATAAATAGAAAAAAAATCAACAAATATATGAATATTTATTATTACACAGTAGATTAATAGAACTAAGTTTATAGAGGTACATGGATAAATAAAATAATTGGTATATGGTAGGTAAGTAGACAGATAAATAGCTGTATCTATACATAAGTTATAGTATGTAATTTATGTTTATAAATATGTGTGAGTATAGTATGTTTTTATAAAAGAATTCCTAGTTAGTAAATTATGAAGAAAATTAGGAGGATATATCAGGGACTGGGAAGTTTAGAAAAATGGAGAATTTCAAACTTCATGGTGTTTTATAAACTGTCTAGTTTCACCTCCATAATTTCAAAATATACTGACTTGTGCAACTGAATTTACATGATGACTAAAATAGTTTAAGCTTGGTTTAAATATAACGGATATTACTTATAAGATATTCATCCAAATGGGGGGAGGTATTTACATTTTAATAACAATTTACATGATAATTTGCATATAGTATTCAAGGATCAATGACTATACCAGTTTTAATCCTTTAATTCAGTATTTATTAAATTCTTGCTATTATCAAAGAACTCAGAGTTAAATAAATTTTTGAACATGATTCTTGACCACAACAAAGTACAGTTGGAACAAAATTTGTGTATTGTTTATGGAAGTAATTGCATGAGACATAGGCTTCAGAGAGAGAGAGTTTTACTATGTAATTGTATCAACATGGTAATGACAAAAACTGAAAGACAGTGAGAACAGAGTGAATATGAAGGATGATTTGACCCATCTTAGATACTAATTCGGTGTTACCTGAAAGGAAGAAACACAGATGATTGCAAAGTTTTAAGTGTGATAGGGCTAATCATGTGACAAATAAAAGGAACTCAGAGGAAAGCTAAAATGTGGGTGATAGTTTAGTTTTAAACATTTTTAAAAGATAGAGTGAGTACTTGTGAAAATTCTCACTGTTTAGTTCATGAGAGGAATCTGTCAGAAGATAGAACAATTCTGGGAAGGCATCTTCAAATAGGAGATAGTTGAATCAAGGAGAGAAATTGAGATCTTCAGTGTGTAAGAAAAATAACCAGATCAAAAATAACCAGGATACTTTACTGTATTTACATGTCCAGTATGATTAGGGGAAGGAACCTGAGATGGAGATAGAAAAATAATCAGAAACAAACAAAATAAAATCAAGATGGTGTCAGTAATCAAGGGGAGGGTTTGAAGAGGAAAGAATGAAACCTCAGAAACATCTGTTCTCTTTTCTGTATTCTAAATAGATAAAAATCTCTCTCTCTCTCTGTCTCTGTCTCTGTCTCTCTCTCTCCCTCCCTCCCTCTCCCCACCTCCCCCCTCCCCCTCTCCCTTCCCCTTCCCCCCACCCCTAGCCCACCCCCTGCCTCTCTCCTATTCTGATTTGGAAAAGGGTCATAAAAAAATGGGTGTTTAAAGTGTTTTGATGTTTTAATTTGCATATTTGGGCTTTCTTAACTAAGTTCTGCATCTTTTGTCCTCAGGTGAGGACTTTAAATACTTCTCCCAGGGAGATGCAAGAGGGAGGAGATGTGGGGATATATGTATATGTATAGCTGATTCACTTTGTTATAAAGCAGAAACTAACACACCATTGTAAAGCAGTTATACTCCAATAAAGATGTTTAAATAAATAAATAAATAAATAAATATTTGTCCCTCCTACTCCCCATTGGAGATTTATGTTATATTATCAAGCTCAGTGATACAAATGATCTCTTGTAACCTTTTTCCTACTATTACCAATTTGATGATTAGATTCATGATGGCAAAATAATAATGAAAAATGACTTGTTTCTGTTCCTATTTCATATTCTTGAATATTAATCGTTCTACTAATATAGATCAAAAGATTTTTCAAAGCTCTGACACTTCCAACACAGTCTAGCATTAAGAATCTACCTGCTCCATCAACCTGAAGAAGCTGTTAGCTAAGAGGAAATGCTCCATATTTTCTCCCTGTTATAGTAGAAGAATATGACTGTTAATTAGTTTTACCATTTTAAAGACAGGTGACACTATATATAAAGAAATTAAAAATATTTCACTTGGGCTCTGTGCTGTGTCTCCATCAACTGAATGAAAATATCTTTCCCAGGTTTTCAGAATATACATTATTAATTTTAGCATCTAATCATAAATAGGGATTTTGAGTGAAAATACACTTACTTTTTTAACTTTTAAATTATTTATACCAAAAAATATTGTTTAAAAATACAACCCTTAAAAAAAAATACAACCCTTTACTTTGAAAAGGAAAGTACTTTTCAAAAAATAATTCATGCTAGCAATACAATTGCTCTCAATCATTGAGAAAATTTTGGTTATAGTGTCTATTTATCACAGATACATTCCTTCTTTCCCAAAACAATCACTCAAGTTAGACATTTAAAAAAATTTATTCTAACGTTCTTTCTGGGCACAAGTAATTCCTTCAAAGAAGAAAAACCATATGCAGTTCATTTCTAGGTCACAAACCTTGCATCTAGAGGAGTTCAAAAAGTTAATGAATAACCAAACTTTTTTTTTTCCATTTTGCACTTTAAAGGATAACACAACCCACAAGTATTTTATTTTTTAAAATAGGATAGAACATAGACTTTTAGAATAGAATGTAGACTTATTACATATACTGCTTCTATATTTTACCTGCTAGAAGCAGCTGTATTTGAAATTTGAAATGTTCCCAAACTTACTTTTAGTTAAAACTAAAATACATGTACAATTGTTTTTGCTTAATATATATTTAAAGCTATATTAAAGAGAAAATATAGCTTTACTATATTTTACTCTTTACTTTTATTCCTAGCTTTTTATAATCTTGATGTATTCCTGTTTTGTTTTTTTTTTCTCATTTAAATATGGATTATCCTTTCTACTCAAAACTATTGGAGAGCCTTATTTGGAAATTAATTTAAGACTACCCCCCTAAAATAATTTCTAGTGGATTTATTCTGACATCCACAAATAGTTAAATTCTAATTTCATCATATGTATAACTGATTCACTTTGCTGTACACCTAAAACTAACACAACGTTGTAAATCAACTATACTCCAATAAAATTTTTTTTAAAAAGTCAACATACAGAAAAGAGATGATTCATTATATATGATACTTATCACTCCAGTCCATTTTACATGTGAAAGATCATTTTGGGCAGAAGATTCTAACTTATTTCAGAGAGAATGAAGAAGAAAATACTTGTGTGGTTTGTTTCTCCCTAAAAGTTAAGAATTTTGAAATTATTTTTTAACATTTTATAAACATATCCCACTTTGTTACTTGGGATGAAATTTGGATTCCGAGGAACTAATTCTATTTCAGGAATATGTGCATGTCTTTAAAAGTTAGTATAACAAATGAGGCCTGATTGGCTATGGTTTGGATAAAAAAGTCAATAGTAAATACTAATGGACCACTTGATACTATCACCAAGTCTTAACCTGAGCTCTATTAACTTTGCAGACTCGTAGATACGGAAGTAATTATTGACCAAACTTAAGATAGTTTACTGCTGACTCTCATTTGTTGAGTTTAATGATCAACATTTCCATGAAGGTATATAATTCATTACTAATGTATAACATATTTCAGCAACTTGACAGTTTTTTTCTGACTTTTCCACATATTTTGGTGCCTCAGTAATGTACAACCTGAAAAACCGTATGCAAGTATCAAACATGTTTTCTATTAGTTGAACATGAATCTTAAAAGATTCCTGTTTTTAAAATGATGCAAACAACCAAAACTAGGAGAAACTCTATCAAATATAATCTGAGGCAAGTGATAACCACTGCCCATCACTATAAATATGGATCTTATTCCTTTGGGAGAGTTTTTTGCTTTCTTATTCCAAAGAGATAACAGTACATTTAACTAATTACCAAGAAGGTCAAAGGCAAATAATATTTTTCTGTGTCCCTGCCCCTGACTTAGCATGTTAGGAAAGAGCATTTATATTAAAAAAAAAAAGATGAGAATCTGACACAATATCCTTCCCTCCTGAAAGCACACAGTCACTAAATAGGACAGCAAGTCTTACCTTGAAGGAAGGTGGTAGTGTTGATTGACATCTTAGAATGAACAATTTTAAGTTCTGCATCAAGGCTATTTCATTAGTTCAAATGACTTTATCTAAATCTGAGCAGAAAATTCATGGGACCTGGCCAAATTCTTATACAGGTCAGCTTTCTACTCTATTGAATAAATATTGGAAGAACAGTAGGATAAAATTATAGCTGGACCTTTATTGTGCTACAATCATGCTTGTTCAATGGTATCTTTTTACGAAAACCAAGTATATTTCATTTCAGCTCTTTTACTATATCTGTTCCAATGAACATACCCATGAATTTTATGAACAAATTGATTTTCCTTCAAAGAGCATAGTTTTCATTAAGTATTTCACGTTTTGTCTCATTACTCACTTTGGAGTTTGATTAGTTAGATTCATTACAGCACTGCAACATAAAAACATTTTTCATTCAAGGAATTGCTTGTGATAAAAAATACAAAAGAATCAGTAAATTATTTATCAGAATACTTTAATTCTTTGTTGTAATCTAAATGCTTTTATAGGAATCAGAATTTTGACATGAGTATAGTCGTTTAACTAATGTAGGAAGTTATTTAATATAAAATGAGATAATCACCTTTGTATTTAATTAAGTAATTAGGACATTTAAATGTCCCATGTTATAACAAGGAGTTAGGAAACCTGGAGTCTGACATGAGGTCTGGCCCAGACTAGGCACCTACTGAATATTCCTTAATTTTGTAAATCCTGAGTTTGAGCAAGTTGCTTAATCTCTCCGTTTCCTTATAATTAAATGCATTGTGTGATACCCTTTCAGAATAACTATGCACTATCCCTGATTCTATTCCCTTACAGTTGCTTCTGTACTAGTTGAAGGGAGTTAAAATTCAGTTGTTTAATTTTGCCACTATAACAATTTATAAAAGGAGAGTACCTTAGAATTTGCTGTATGTAACTGAGACAGATTTATGTATCTATGAAATTACAGTCAGTGTTTTGGAGCTAACATTGATATAGTGTCAACCTAATTTAATTAAACCCAGAACTAGTAGGCTGGCACTGCCTCAGTATTTTCTGCTGTCCATTCTTTTGTTTATCTAATTATATACCATTATAAAGAGTTCATATTTACTGTGAGCAGAACACACTGGCACAGATTAAGTGCAGTAATAGAATTGCTTTGAATGATGACATCTATCTTTTCCATGACTCCTATGGATTTCATTGCTAGAATATGTTACTAAAATATAATATTTATCTTACTCTAAAGTAAAATCAATGCATCCTTTCCTGATGCACACTCTGTATACTAATTGTTAATATATTTTTCCATTCTAAATGTTATTAAACTGTAGTAGAGTATTACTGCCTTAAATATTTTAGTTATTGTCATTAATCCTCTTCAGAAGGGAGATACATCCATGCAACTGAAAATAATATAAATATAACAGCATGAGAAATCCTGCATTGTTTATTTTAAAACTATGTCTGGCTTAAAAAATTAGAGATGCATATTTTTCCTTTGAGACTCATCTTACTGAACTGAGTACATAATTTCTCGTACCTGCATGCCTTTACACATGCAGCTGTCATCTCTGCTCAAGATACAGTTCGATGTCCTCTTCACCCCGTTGACGTTTTCCATCTGGCGAGCTCTGAGGAGCCCTTGAAGACTTGACTCAAACAATCACCCCACTCAGACTGACCTAGCAGTTGCTCATCTGTGCTCCCACTCTAGGATATTCTTGCCTCAATTATGGTGCATAGTACAATGTATAAATGTACCTGATTGACTCATTATCATTTCACAATTTGATAAACTCTTTGAATATAAGAACTATGTCTTATTATTTTTAAATGTATTTCATTGAAGTATATTTATTTATGCTGCTGTGTTAATTTCTGCTGCACAGCACAGCATTTCAGTTATACATATATATACATTCTTTTTCATATGCTTTTCCGTTATAATTTTCCACAGGATATTGAATATAGTCTCCTGGGCTATATAGCAGAACCTTGTTGTTTATTTGTTCTATATATAATAGTTTGCCTCTGCTAATCCCAAACTCCTAATCCACCCCCCACCCACCCCCTCTCCCCCTTGGCAACCACAAGTCTGTTCTCTTTGTCTGTGAGTTGTCTTATTTTTATATCTTAGCACCTAGAACAATCTCTGCCATAGAAGTAAACACTCATTTAATGTGTATGAATGGATGAACAATTGAATCAACAAAGATTTTCATGTTTGGTTTGCTAAGTCTCAGTAACCAGAGTTGGGAAGAGTTGCATGAAGTTAAGCATCACGAACCGAGAGTCAAAGTCTTTTTCCTAGATGGATTTACATTTTATGATATCAAAGCTTGATCCACTTTAAAATTCTTTCTGACATATCTTGAACAAGAGAAAAGCCTTCTTTTATGCTTTAACCTAATTCTGTTATCCTTCTTTGAACTACCTTTCTATCTCTACATGCTACTCGTTTTTAAGGGAAAGCAAGGTTAATGTATTTTAAAAACTTCATGGAAAGTAAGTCCTACGTGGGTTGCAAATGCAAATAGAAATATTGAATTTGAGCTAAATTCTCTCTATAAACTTATAATTTTATTTCTTTTATAGTTTAAAGCTATTACATGAGATTAAACCTGGCTTCTATTTCAATAAATATATCAAATTAGTACCTATTTTAAATGTACAATTTCTATTATACGTTTAAATTAGTATAATTTTTAAAAATGCATTGTATCAGGAGTTACGAAATAATTACTACTTTTTTTAAAGTAGTATATAATATACTGTATTTTAACTTGTATATTATTTACATGAAACATGTGTAATAATGTATATCTGAGGACTAAACTCTCGTTAAAACTAATTTATATATAGAAGCTTGCTTTGCAGTAAAATCTAACATTATTTCTACTAAAAAACATATCTCAGCAATTTTATTGTTATTAGTGTTATAAACATTGCATATCAATAGGTCCTATAATAAATAGTATAGTTTATGCAGCAGTAGAGATCCATATGTACCCTATGTTGGTAATACAAAGTATATGAACGTTCATGTTTGTAAAGCAGATTACTTAAGAAGTATTTGCTTTACCAGAGGATTTTTTACTTTTGAATCTATTTCTTACCTATCTTGCTTCCCTAGTGCCTTTACAAAATACTCAGATTTAAGAAAAATGCCTTACATAAAAATTTCAGAAATTCATTTTTTACGTCCCACAGATACGTGTAGTTAGATGTATATAGCCCAGGGGATTCATCCAGAATGAATTTATTTTATAGTTTACAAATAAATATGAATAAGAAAAATGGTAGATATTTTGCATTTTAACCTAGAGAAATGAGAACTTCTGTACATCATTGTAAAATTTTAAAAACTACCTATATAGATTTTTTTTTAAAGTCTACTTAACCCAGGCAAGAGAATTAGCTCTTGTTAAGACTTATTTCAAATTCAGTGCCCCAATAAATCACAAGAGGCCTAATAAAAGTCTGAGTTTAAGCCCAGAATATATTAAGTGTATATTCTCCTTCTTAAAAATTTTTGCTTTCATGGACATTTTAGAGAGTAAATTGACTGAAACTATATTCCAATATATAGGCACTTGATATCTATCCATTTATTTTGATAATAAGAGAAAAAAACCTAAAGATAAATCAGAGTGAGATCTATGAATAGTTTCTATCTAAAGGTAAATTTTCCATATATACTGTTTTAAAACAATTTTTTTCTAATAATAAAGGTAATGCAACTTCACTGTCACAAGTGTAAGAAATATGTATAAAAAATGAATAAAATAAATCTATCTGTAAATTCAACATCCAAAGATACCTCTGTTAACACTCCAACAAGTAGGAGATTATTCGTATTTTCCATGTCTACTTACACAAGAAAATTTAGAGGAAGAAACATACCATAACTCCAACACACTGTCCATCTTTCAGCATTTTTTCTTTTACTTATTTTCCTATTTCTGTATTTTTCTATATGTGTATGTAGTATAGGCTCATATTTGTATTTTTATACTTTACAGTGATAAGAATTTCCAAACATTTGTCAGGTTCCACATTAGCAAAACTTTTTCTGTGGCTTAATACCATAAATTAACTTAAATAATCGTAAAAGAAAAATAAGGGAAGGTTTCAAACATGAAATTATATGGCCCTAAAATAAGACAAAATATGTCATTTTATTCATTAGGAGATAGTCATAATTTAGAACGATAAAGTACTTTAAAATTTTCACATATTCATTTATTGAACAGACAAGATGAGAAGGAATATTTCATATGAATTTTCATAAAGGATGGCAGACAATTGAGATAAGAGCAACTATTCTGTCACAAATTTTGGATTATCAATTATGCTATGCCTGTTACCATGTAGCACTATGTACCTCACAGCAAAGTACTCAACACAATTATGGATGATAATAAAGTAAAAAGTAAATCTGAGATGGAAGATGTAGTACCTGTATGCGAAAACTTGAAGTAGACAAGATAGGTTTTTCAGGACATATTTTTGTTATCATTCAGGAGGAAAATAGAGTCACAAAAGCAAAAATGTCTAGGAAGATGCCTATGACAAAGACCATTTATCCTGAGTTTGGAAACAGCTCTTCGTAATTGATTCAGTCCCTGCTCCTTCATCATCCCCTGGAGAGCAACAAGCTGAACCATGTGTCATCTCATACAAAGTACAATCAGAGAGAGGTGGTTGCCAGAAAACTACTGTGCTTTCACCTTTGAACCTGCAAATAATCTACAAACCCTCATGCTTCCTCTCTGAAATTACCAAGGGGACCATATGGAAAAATAAGTTCATGCAATATGAGAGAGAATTGAGAGATCCTGAAAAAATATGAATTTAATCAGTTTTACTATTCAGGAGACTGTGCTCCTTCTATTTCAGAACAGGTTCTTGTAACCATACTGTCCATATGCCAAATAATCAGCCTCCCCTCGTTTGTCATTCTGCTGCAGGTGCATTTCCTC
This sequence comes from Monodon monoceros, assembly GCF_005190385.1. Taxonomy (NCBI): domain Eukaryota; kingdom Metazoa; phylum Chordata; class Mammalia; order Artiodactyla; family Monodontidae; genus Monodon; species Monodon monoceros. Next base: position 10,171,325 of record NW_021703777.1, read on the forward strand.
AGAAAGGCCATGAGCTTAAGTATTATCATTCACACAGAAATCAATTTCTTTTGACGGCAAAGTGTTGCAGGCACAAATTTGCATTTGTGGTGTGATGATTTGAAAAAATTCTACAAATTGGAGATTTTGAATGCCCTTGCTAATTCTTTTCTATCTTTTATACATTTTGCTGCTGGAAAAAAAGAAAACTCTCAGTTCTTTTATGGGGTGTTATATAGTTGTATTTATTTTGTAAAATTATTTTGAAGTTAATAAAATACTTCCCAGCTCAGGGTCGTTCTGTCTCCTGTGTAATGACCAAAAAAGATGTATTCACTGGTCATGGTTAATCAAAGAATTAGAAAAATATATTTGGTTCAATCAAGCAAATAGTTCTTGGATACCTACTAGGTATAACGTATTGTTATAGATGCAATGGAATATTGATGTGCCTCAGATGTCAAAAATCATATTGCTTTTGGACACGTATACGGTCACATTAACATAAATGCTCAAATTCCCATTGTACTTACAATACTCCTGAGCCCTTAGACCTTTTGAAAAGTGCTCTGATAAAATATTTATGGCAGGCCCCAGAGAATCTGAAGTGTTGAGTTTAATCCTGTTAGTCCTGTGGTTGCTCTCCCACATGAAACCAAGGGCTTTTGCCACGTCCGTCATCCAGGCTCTGCTGTGAGGATGCTACTCGACGTCATCTTCCACTAAAATCTGCTTTGACCCAGTTTCACACGTTTCCTCCTCCATCAGTCCCTTCAGTCTGCCTATCTAACCCCTCCCTGCCAGGCCAACAAAAAAAACCAAATCCATGACATTCTTTTATAAACCTTAGCAGTTTCTTCATTTCGTGAGGCTCTTATATTCAATTGTATTTTCTCCTTCAACTTAAAAAAATTAATTTGCACATTTTACAAAGATAAATAGATATAAACTTCAATAATTTATCAGGAACTTCCTGAATTTTCTTCAGGCTCAACCAAAGCCTCTCCCACTTAACAAAAAGAATTTCTACTCTAGTGGCCTAATTGGGGGGAGTTACAAGATGCAATCATGATGTGATTACTAAGCTAAAACATAAGTAACTTGTTTTGGAGATTTAAAAAAAAAATAAACAAGAAATGTTTGGTTCTAATTCTAAGGGTCAGATAAGGCTTGGCATTGGAGATAGCATTGAAATGAGCATGGAAGAATGAGTCATATTTTGAATTAATTTGGAGAGAGGAAAGTGGAGGGACAGGCATTGTTATACCCAGTTGCAATACAAAAGACACAGAGACATTTAGGTTGCTTCCATGTCCTGGCTATTGTAAATAGTGCTGCAGTGAACATTAGTGTCCATGTATCTCTTTGAATTATGGTTTTCTCTGGCTATATGTCCAGGAGTGGGATTGCTGGATCATATGGTAGCTCTATTTTTACTTTTTCAAGGAACCTCCATACTGTTCTCCATAATGGCTGTACAATTTACATTCCCACCAACAGTGTAGGAGGGTTCCTTTTTCTCTACACCCTCTCCAGCGTTTATTATTTGTAGACTTTTTGATGATGGCCATTCTGACCGGTGTGAGGTGGTAACTCATTATAGTTTTGATTTGCAGTTCTCTAATAATTAGTGATGTTGAGCATCTTTTCATGTGCTTTTTGGCCATCTCTCTGTCTTCTTTGGAGAAGGGAAAGGGCCTGTAACTCCAAATTTCTAAATGTTCTCTGGATAGCAGGCTAAGTGGAAAGTAATTGTGTGAAAACAGTTAGACTAGAGCTAGACTGTGATGATTTAAGATGCTTTGGATTCTACACCGAAAAACTAGGACATTTCTTAGTTCATGTAACAAGAAGGTGTAGAGATAAGGTGGGTTCAGGGATAGTGAACTGAATCATACGGTGAAAGCATGCCTTCAGCTCCACTTCTCTGCAGTTCTTTCCCCTCTTTATTTCTATATGGCTGAATTAATTTCAAGCATCACATTCACAGTCAACAGTGTCCAAAGGTAGGGGCTAAAGCTTTTTTTATGTTTTTTATTAAGAATTTTGCCTTGAAATTTTACCCAGTAGACCCTTCCTCCTGTGTCAATGGCTAAAATCCTTCCATAAATCTATTCAGAAAATGATCAGTGATATGGGAATGGAATTGCCAATTCCTAGATGAATTGATTCCCAGATTCCCCCAAAGAAGAGGCCACCTGATATGTGCACAAAATCAGGTTTGTGTTAGCAAGAAGGAAATTGGGGAAAGTATAGATAACCAGCTAAGTCTGACTGAGAAATAACAGGATGAGAGCTGCATTTTAGAGCATAACTATGGAAATAGTTTGGGATAAGTTAGAGGGTGTACAAACAAGAAGCAAAGAGATCATAAGAGGTTAATGCAATAATGGTGTAAGAGACAATGAAAATTTAAACTAAGGCATGGAGCCAAAGTAAGAGTGAGCAGAGGGATAGCTAAGAGAAGATTTTCAAATGAAGCACAGACATCACCAATGGTCTCTTGGACATGAAAAGTGAGGGAAAAGATGGGTAACCCCAGGGTTGAAAATGGAAATTCAGCAATATCATTAACTGAGTTGATAAAGACAGGAGTAGAATAGGGAAAAATGGTTACAGTGTGCACAATGATATGAGGATTATCACCTTGAGAAAATGATGAGTCCCTTCTCTTTCATCTACATTGAGAAACTTAACTAGAAACTGTATTGATTAGGAACTTTGAAATTCTAGACGTGAAGTTTTCCCTTAGAATTGAATTTATTCTTTATTTGTGTGTCATCTTTTTCCAGTACTTCATGAAATTCATTTCAAGAAATGTCTTATTAATCATTATTTTAATAAATGTTACTGACTATATAAACAGAGCCCTAAAATCCTCTCAGGTATATAGTTTTAACATACATTTTTTGAATACTTATTAAGAAAAATCAAGCAGCACAGTATAAAAAGGGGGTACTATAGCTATGTCCATGATATTTACATTCAATTTCAATTGATTTTAAAAATTATCAGATCCTATGTCAGCAGATTTGGAGAACTTTTTTTTTTTTGATAAAGAACAAAATCCAAATTGCTGAGTTCTGGCAGAGAGCGTGGTGAGAAGCAGATCGCTGCCTTCCACCCCGGGGCAGGTGAACGCGGGGAGGGGGGAGGGGGAGGGGTGCCCGGGACAGGCCATCAGGGACGTGGTGCCTCTGGGCATCGGGCATGGCAGGGTGAGAAGCATGGCGGCCACTGGAACGCCGTGGAGGGCCCTGAGAGCCTCGAGGGCCCGGGAAGGCGGGGCTACGTGGACACCAGCTCGGCCACCCTTAGGCCTTGGAGCCCGCGAGGATCCGGGACCTGAGGTGACGTCTCTGTCCCTGTTTGACGAGACCTCACAACGTCCGGTCAACGATGGACAAAGGCCTGAATGGGCCGGAAGGTGAGCGGAGCTCCGGTCGTCGACGGGTGGAACGGAATGGTAGCGGGTCATCAGGCACTTGGTCGTCGTTCTACCAAGACCTCGACGTCGGAAGATAGAAATGGTAGAAAAACGTACCACATGCGGCCAATAGGAAGTGCCCGCCACCCTTTGGGAAGATTTACTGGCCGTTTATAGAAGGCCTGTGTATATAACATGAAAAAGCTGCTCTCAACTTTCCCCCCAACCTTTCAAAAGAAAACTTTCGCCACATCTAGGCCTTCTAGATGTGAAGAGGTTGCCGCCCTATGATAGAGTCAGAAAGTCACATGTCTTGTAAATGCCCATCTGTTTAAAAAAAAAAAAAAAGAAACCGTAAAAAAGAAATGTCTTCTGGAAATGACTTTTCGAAATGGAGTTGTTTGACCACCTCTAGAAGCGACATCAGGAGCCACGGAGGTCCACCTTTGTTCAGTGGGTTAGAGGACATGGGATGGAAGACGCTGAGGGGGGGGGAGAAAAGAAGGTTTTATGCCAGAATGGTCACACTTAGAAGACATTTGCATATTAGAACCAGTGTGCTTTGTACTCCTCACTGCTGTATATATAGTTGACAGTAAATACTTTTTTGAAATATCTAGGCTTTCTAGGTGTTTTGAAGTGCTGCATATATGTGCAAAGTAGGGGTAAGTAAAAACACATCGTGTAAGTGTCTTTTTGTTAAAATTCATATGAAATGTTTTGGGATGGGAGCAGGTTGGCCAAGACACCTGTCTGAACAGTATGCGCTGAGTTCAAGGTCAGGGGAGGGTAAGGAAGTGCAAAGAGCTCTGTGCCAGTGTGTTTACAGTGAGGCAGCATTAACCATTGTCTTTTTTATGTTCGTGCATTTTGTTTCACTTTGCGGTGCATATAGTGTATATAATGGACAAATGAGTCCTCATTTTGCAGCATCTAGTCGCCAGATGTTAAAGAGGTTGCCAGTATATGACAAAGTAGTTAGTAAAATTAGCACATTTTGTACACTTTGTGTTGAAATTCATAGGAAAGCTTGTTTTCTGTAAATGACTTTTGGATATGAATTTGTTCAGCCACCTCTAAGCATTACACATGCTTGAACTTGTCCACTGGATTGGTGGTGGAGAGAAGGAAGTGAGGGAGGGAATGGGTCAGGCCAAAATGGTCATATTTAGAAGATACCTCTCATTATAACCATTGTTACATGTGTGCAATTGCATTTAACAGTGCTGTGTACGTAGTGGACAAGTAAGTTCTTATATGAAATATCTAGTCTTTCTAGATGTTTAGAAGTGCTTGATGTATTTAAAAGTAGAAGCAGTAGAATAACGCTTCTTCTAAATAGCTTTTAAAAACTGATGGGAAATAACTGTCTTTGGAAATGGAATTGTTAAACCTCCTCTCTGAACAGTATACTCTGTGCTTGTTCATTGGGTAGAGGGAGGTGGGAAGGAAGATTGCAAAAGATGATTTGCTAGTGTGTACTAGAACATTTCAGCTTATCCATTGCTCTAAATGTTACATGCATTTTGTTTAACTTTATATATTATGTATATACTGGACAAATGGGTCCCAATTTTATAATATCTAGTCTCTAGATATTAAAGAGGTCGCCAAAGTATGACAGAAGTAGAGTTAGTAAACTAACAAATTTTGTACACTTTGTGTTAAAATTCATTGAAAGGCCATCTTCTGAAACGGACCTTTGGAAGTGAAATTGTAAATTGCATCTAGGTGACACATGTGCTTATACTTGCCCACTGTTGGATGGATGGCGGAAAGGAGGTACTGGGAGAAATGAAGGGTTCTAGACTAGAATGTTCCTATGTAGAAGACACTTTCAGATATAACCATTGTTACATGTGTGTAGATTATTCAACACTACTGTGTATATACTGGACAAACTTAAGTCCTTATTTGAAACATCTAGTCTTTCTAGATGTTTAGAAGTGCGCAAAATATGTTAAAAGTAGAGGTAGTGAAATAACATATTTTGTAGGTGTACCCTTTTGTTAAAATTCATATGAAATACGGTCTTTTAGAAATGGAATGATCAAAATGATCAAACCCCCTTTCTGATCAGTACACATTATTTTACTTGTGCTCGTTCAGGAAGAAAGAAGAAAGTGCAAAGGGCTTTATACCAAGACTAATCATTGTCTGGTATGTCTCTGCATTTTGTTTTACTTCGCTGTGTACATAGTGTACATAAAGGACAAACGTCCAAATGTACAACATCTAGTCTTCCTAGATGTTAAAGAGGTTGCCAGTGTATGACAAAAATAGCTGATAAATACATTGTGTACACTTTGTGTTAAAATTCACAGGAAAGACTTCTGAAAACAACTGGAGGAAGTGAAATTGTTAAAATCCCCTCTAAGCATTACAGATGCTTATTACTCTTGTCCACTGGGTTGATAGAGATGAGAAGGGGAAGGGTTCTAGGCCACGGTGTTCCTGTTTAGGAGACGCTTTGCGATTATAGCCTTCGTGTACAGTTTATTCGCTGCTACTACATGTATATATAGTGGACAAACTTTGATCTGTATTTGAAACATCTCGTCTTTCTAGATGTGTAAAAGTGCACAACGTATGTTGCAAGTAGAGAGTTTAACACCTTTTAAGTTTTTTTCTGTTAATTCATAGGAATGGTTGTATTTGGGGAGTGGAAATTGTTAAACTTGAGTTTTGGAGAGTGAGCTGACTGTTCACTGGGTGGTGGGGAGGGCAGCGGACAGGGAAGGAAGTGCAGAGAAGAGTTCTGTGCCCATGAGTCTTTAGACAGCTCAGACTGTCTAACGATCGTTTTATTTGTGCGTTTTAGTTTAAAAATATTGCTGTGTATTAAAGAATAAGTAAGTCCTAATGCCCAAGGTATATTAAAAGTAGAGGTAGTAAAATAATCCCTTAATAAATGCCCTTTTGTTAGTTTTTAGGAAGGGGCTGTGTCTTCTGGGAGCGTCTAAGTTAATCCACCTCTAGAAGCTAGATGTAGTCCTGTACTTAGTCGCTGATATGCTGCAGGAGGGGTAAGAGGAAGGGTGAAGGGAAGGGCTCTTGGCTAATATCTCCATATCTAGAAGACAGTTTTAGATTATAACCATAGGTCTAAATGTGCATTTTTGTAAAGTACCAATGTTTATTATGGACAAGGGTCATTCATTATTTTGCAACATCTAGGCTTTTTAGGTGTCCTGAGGTGACAACATATGATAAAAAGTAGAGCTAGTGAATTAACCAGTTTGTAAATATGTTTGTTATAATTGATAAAAAAGCAGCATCTTGGACATGGAATTGTTAAACCAGCTTTGAGAAATGTACATCAGGACTTGTTCATTAGGTTGGCAGCAGGGGGACAGAAGGAGTATAAAAGGGAGGGGTGTATGTGGATGTGTTCATATTTTTACTTTGATGATAACCATTGATGTGTGTGCATCTCTTAGCTGTACTATAGGAATACACTGTTAAGTAATTCAATGGAAACAGACCTCCTTGCTAATACTTTAATAGTTTAGATCGGATAATGAATCCGCTTAAAAGCATTACACGTTTGTGTACTCTGTTGCTTTATGTCTCATTTTTAATTGAACATTAAGGGAATGTAGTATTTTAAGCATAACTCTGCCATTATCTTTATCTGGAGGCCTGTTGCCATTTTTGTCTTTCCTGGAATTTTTGTCTCCAAGAAAGGATTCCATTTTTTTTTTTCCTTTCAGATTGGGTTGGTGTTGGTATTCTTGGTTACCAAAATACTCATAGCTTTGGGACTTTGAAATGGTAAATATTCATGATGTGTGAAAAAGCATGATATATAACTGTATGATCTTAATTACATAAAAATGGATGCTTAGTTGTGTTTAAATACACAAACGAGACCTAGAAGGACACATCAAACGGTAAACTGCTTGTGATGATGGATGACTTTGTTTTTTGCTTCTTGTGTTCTTTGGTTTCCTATTATGCACATGTTAACTTTTAAGCAATAAATGTTATTTTTAAAACCTTAAAAAAATCCAAATTGCTTATTTCTATTTGTTGTTTTAAATACATAAATTAATATTCACTGTTTCAATCTAGCCTTTATAACTGTAATTAACCAACGCTCACAGTATACTCCTACTTGAATGTTTGTAGACCTTCCAACTTATATCTGAATTTCATAATATTCCCCACTGTGACTAGATAATAAAGGAAATTGTTTTATACCTGAAAAGGTTCTTTTCAGTCCTAAAGATTTGTCATGGTGATCTGCTTTTTTGCTGTTCTTTGTAGTTTCTCCCTTTCTTGGTCTTCATGGTCATTTCTGTCTCTCTCTCGCTCTCTTTCTCGCTCTCATATAGCCTTTCATCTTTACATTGTAAAATATTTTGTATAATTAAAATATATGTACCTAAAATGCTATGATAAAATAAATTTTATATGTTTAACAGTCTCAATTAACTCATACCTCACTGATCCTTTCAAAGGCTTGCTTGGTATATGAGTGAACAGCTGACAAAAAAAAAGCCTTGTATATTGCAAGAGAAGCAATTAACTGTTTTCCCACTGTGGGAAAGGAAATAGCTAATTGTCTTACATAAATTGCTAATATTAGTAATGACTAGTTAAAGATCTGAACATAAGGCAAAGTTTGGGAAATTAAATTGTTCTCGTTTATTTTTTATTAGACATACCGTTTCCGTTAAAACATTTTATATACATCATTTTCTTTCCACAGCTCTATGTACAACTTTGATGCATCATGAATAGACATAAAATAGACATTCACATACTGTTTCCACAAAAAGAATAAAAACACAATTTTTGTGGCTCTGTATATGTGCGTATGTATATTAGAGAAAACAAACATACAATTCTTTTGGATCTGAATATGTACACATGCATTTTGTAGAAAGCAGTGCTTTAGAGACACTTATTTTTTGTTCTGAAAAGCAATGGAGTGAATAATGGAATAGTATCATCTAATATGCCACCCATATTCACATTTTCTCAACTGTCCTCAAAATTCACAGCTCTTTTTATTTTATTTTTTCAGCGTAGGATCCAATTAAGCTATTTTTATTCATAGCTATTTTTATTTTATTTTTTCATAGCTATTTTTATTTTATTTTTTCATAGCTATTTTTATTTTATTTTTTCAGCATAGGATCCAATTAAGACTCATGCACTGTATTTAGTTTTCATGGTACTTTAATCTCCCTTCATCTGAATAGTCCTTCCCTCTTTTTTGGTGTCTTTTGATATTAGTATTTGTGAAGATTCCAACTATAATGTTGTATAGAACGCTTCTCAATCTGGCTTTGTCTGATAGTTTCCTCATTGTTTGATTCAGGTTATTTGTGGCAAGAATATTGTATAGGCGATATGTATACAAGCAGCATATAATGTCCTTGTTTTTCATAGATACACACTGAATTATTTAAGCATCAAGTATCCTGGTATATGCAACTACTTGCAAATGGTTCAGCAAAAGAAAAGAAAACTGTGTGTGTGTGTATATCTGTCTGTATCTATCTACAGAGAGCATGCGAAAAAGAATCAGATACAGAGCAAGGGACAAAGCAAGTGGTAACAACTGGTGAATCTAGGTGAAGAGTTTACCAATCATCATTGAACTAATCTTTCAACTTTTAAAGATAGGTTTGAAACATTTGAAAATAAAACATTATTTATTTTTATTTTGAAATTGAAACATTTCAAAATAAAAAGCTGGAGAAACAATGAGTGGGACAGTGAAAGGCATTTGATATAGAATTGATAAACTGAGGTAGAGCAGCCATTCAGCCACTTGCTGGCTCTGTGATTTTGGATAAATCATTGAAATATCTAAACTCATACACCTCAATTTCAAAATGAAGATGAAAATACTGAATTTATATGCCATTTTAAAGATTAAAAATGATAACAGACACCAAAGCTCTTCACACAGTACAACTGGATATAGAATACCAAACAACTGCAGATTCTTCTCAAACTGGAAGCCCAGTGCATTCTATTATCTTACAGAAAGAACTGGCAAATGAATAAGGAATATATTCATCATTTAAAAAAGTGATGGAAGTTTAAATTGGTTTGTTGTTCTATTAGAGAAATGAATTTTGTGTGGTTCAGATGACCTTGGTGACTAAATATAATGAAGTTCAAGGGTGACTAGTGTATAGCTTATTAATTTAGGAAGTCAGTAAAAAAAAAACCATACAAATATAAGATGAATAAGGATTCTTATAGTGTACAAAAGGTCATAGAGGGCATTAATATAAGAATGTGAACAATTCAGGGCTGAATCTAAATTAGGAAACTGACACGAGGGTATTTAAAGCTAATGTTATAGCAGTAGAGAACTCCCTCTAACTTCAGATTGATTTCACAATTGCCCTGAAACTAGAATGGGGTCTGAAGAATTGATTCATTCATTCTGTGGGTAGATATTTATTGAGCACCTTTTTTTTTTTCTTCTAAGCCCTCTGTTAGTGTTACAGTATAAAAATGAATGACAAGAACATCCCTGCCATCAAGAGGTTCACAGTCAAGTGGAGCAGACATATATAGGCAGTTAAATTTATGTCTTCCCTTGGGGTAACTACTATATTTGGGTGCTCATTTCAAAGCAGCATCTAAACATTTCTTGGAGTATTGGGACAGTTTTGTGAAAGTACTTACATTTGACATAGAACTTTTGGTTTAGAACAGATGATTTCACATGTAAAAGGGGGAAAAAGTAACTACTCCTGATCTTAAAATATAAGACATTTTAGAGACTTAAGACTCCTTTACCCTTAGATTGTATAAATTCTAGGTCAACAATTAATAAGAAAATATATACTGAAATAAGTTTTTTCTATGTAGACTTTAGATTTGCATTTCTTGGGGATAGAATTTTTGCTGCCTGATTTGGTTGGGGCTTTATCTATGTGTGAAACAAACTCACTAGCATATTGAAGCTAAACTCTAAATTTTCAAATAGTATTTAAAAGATGGAAGTGTCCTGGATGTCGCTATCCAAGTGAAAGCTTTTGCTGTCATTCTTCCTCTTTCTTATCTTCTATTCTTCTTTCTTTTCTTTAAAAGAAATATTAATTGGTTTTGTTCTCTTTTCTTCTTCCCTCTGATCTCTTTCCTCCTTTCTCTTTCCCTTTCCTTCCAGTCTTTAGAAGTAAGGTCTGATGAGCCAGGAACAAAGAGAATTCAGGGTTCAAGAGGCGTCACAATCATCGGTGGGTCTGAGGACTCATTGGGGTGGGGGATCAGGTAATAGAGTCAGACGCTGGTTACACAGGGAATGTGCAAGCAAATAATTATACTAATGATAATGGACATTGACTTCTCACTGTTAGAGAAGAGATTTACAAATATGGAAGTAGTGAAGGCAGATTGACATCTGTGGTGTTGGGTTGGACTTGGAGGCATTAACATGAACTTTTGATTTTTAATAGGAAAACATATTGATGTAGATAGATGTCTGTATGTGTGTATGCTTATCTGTACACATATTTCCTAGCTTTGTCTTTTGAGAGGGCCAAGAAGCAATGACATGCAGAAGCAATGTTTTCACCAAGCACCCAGATCTTAAATATGCCTCTCTACTCCGAGACACCAGAGTTCTTGGAGTAATGATTGGTTACAGGGGTGGGGCAGTAAAAGTCCAGGATGAGTCTGCACACAACCCTATTTTACAAACCAGTACTCACAAGATGATGGGTTGTTGTCCAAAAAAAAAAGAAAAAAAATTGAGCTGGCCTAAGGAATCTTCACTAAGCAAATGTAGGACAATTTGAGCATCAAAATAAATACTGATAATAAGATTATTACCTATGGGATAAAATAGAAACCCTTGAGTCCCTACTGACATAAAAAATAAATATTAATTAAACAAATGGGGAGAAGGGAAAGTTCTTCCTTACAATAGAATGCCAACTAATAAATGTAGATGAATGGTGAATTAGAAAATCAGATAACCAACATAACAATAATTGATTTAGATAAGAATTGTCGATGGGTGCTAACTAGACAGTGAAAATTTGGAGAATAGAATAATTTCAGAGTCTTGAAATAGCACCTCCCCAAATACTTATTAATTGCAAAGGGGAAAATGGTAACTTTGCAGTTGTGGTTGAAGCCATCATCTTAACTAAAGCGTCACTGGTAATGGAACAATTGACATCATTTTTGTAATATACCTCATAAAATTCAGAATCTGAAACTAATCATAAAGAAATGTCAGATAAGCTAAAACTGAGAGGCATTCTATAAACGAACTGGTCATACTCTTAAAATGTATGAAGTTCACAAAAGTAAAGGTAAGATTTAGGAGCAGTTCCAGATCGAAGGAGACTAAAGGGATATGACCAAAAAATACAACATATATTCTTCGATTGGATCCTAGACCAGGAGGAAGAGATATCTGAAGAGGGAATTATTGGGACCATTGTCAAAATTTGAATGGGATTTGTGTGTTAAATGGTAGTCTAGATGGCGGTATTGTCTTCAGTGTTAATTTACTGACTTAGATGGTTGTACTCAGGTTTTATAGAGTATCCTTTTAACTTAGAAAAGTCACACTAAAATTTTTAGAGTTTATAGGGAATCCTATCTACAACTTATATTCGATTAAGCAAGAATGCAATAAAAATATTACACACACATATAAACACAGGAGAGAGAGAGAGAGAGAAGCAGGAGAGAGTGGAAGGGAAGGAGGAAGAGAGGGAGGGGGGAAGGAGAAGCAAAAGTAGTAAGATATTCACAAGTAGGGGCCCTGGGTACTGGATGAAAGCAGTTATTTATGTTATTTTTCCTCTTGTTAGTAACCAACTATAGATTAATATCTCCTATGTTTGCTTATAAAACCCTTCTCACCACCTTCATGGAGATCTGATGTGTTCCAGATATTGAATTATAGGCAAGGAGATTCCTTTCCCTTTTAAAATTATTAATGGAATTTAACCAAGCTTTCTTTTTCCTTTGTCTCTCTTTCTCTCTCATTTCTCCCTTCCTTCCTCCTCTTTTTCTCATTTTCTTTTCCTTCTCTTCTTACTTCCTTTCATTTTTCTTCTCATCTTCCTTTATTTTAAAATTTTTACTGTTACTATTTTAGGTCTTTTATGCCACTTTATCCCCTGTTTGACATGAATAGAAGTAATAGAGATACATTTAAAAAAATCAAATAAAATGCAAGGCTCTTTTCATTGCTAATTTCTAAATCCTTTTTTAAACGTGTGGGTACGTGTGTGTATTTGGGTATATTCTTATATGTTCACTATCTTATGTGATTTGAGGAAATTGAGATTTTGTTCTTTTGAATGATTTCCTACAAGTTATTTATATTCTCCATATCTTTCTAAAATTTCAGAATATAACTAATGAAATCTGATTCTTTTTCAAAAAATAGTCTTATTTATTACATTGATGACAATGAACTTATAAAATATAGCCTGTTTTGATTGTGCACAGCAGTCATCAGTTCATTATAAATGAACAAGATTAGAAAAGTATAATATTGGAAATCACAAGTCCCAAATAGTTGATAATCCCTGTAGTAGTCATGAGTTCAGATTTCACAGAGACCTCCAAAACTTCAAAGCCAAGAGCATTGGTATTTTATGTGTTCATTAAATTCTTTCCCATGTTAAATTGCCAATTAATGGGAGTGGTACCCAGACAAACTCACCATGTCCGAAATTCAGTAGCAGATATCTGATTAGGTCTCTTCCTCTTTCTCAACCAATTTACAAGGACCTGTTACAAAAAGTGTTTCACTGCCTTGTTAAATAAGTTAAATTTAATTAAATTTAAATTGTCATAGTGGAGTGACAAGTATTTTTACCTTGTACTCTGAATCTATTCAAATATATTTTATTGTAAATTTATTCTGATTAGTTGTAAGATAGTTTGAAGCACTTTCTAGGATACAAATGTAAAATTTCATTTATGTTAAAATCCACATGTTAAATCCCAAGTGATCCTACTCCTTTTTAAAAAAAAACTTTTATTTTACTGTAAAGCAATACGATAAAGCAATAGTTTGGGTAAAGAAAGTAACTGGGAGAGGTAGTGGTAGGTAAAAGAATACTGTTAAAGAAGGGTCTTTGTAAGCCTCTTGCAAATCTACCATTATGTGGAGATCTTAGGGAAATGGCCAGAAATGCAGATAAAACTGCTAGATTCGGGGATTTAACCACATAGGGAAAATGATCCAAGCACTATTTATTAATTGTCTATTTTGTGCTAAGCATCGTGCTATTTACTTTCCTCAGAACAGCTGTTTGAGAAGGATTTATTTCTTTAATTTGTAGAAGAAGCAAGTTGGAGTGAGAGACTTTGAGTGATACTTCTAAGTGCTCTGTCTGAGATTTGCATTTTTATTTTAACATATATTGAACAGAAAGAGAAAAAAGGTAAGAGGTAGGAGCATCCAGGAAAGGGTATAAATGTATTCATCTTAGGAGTGGAGTATTGGAGTCCCGAAGTGTTCTTGATTAATAAAAGCTATCTTTCAACACCACCAGCAAAATGCATTAAAAATATTGCAAATATCTGAGGCAACATTTAAGAGCAGAGTTGGTAAGTACAACCTAAAAAATCAAATTTAGGAAATTATGTTAAACTAGACAGTTACCTAATGTCTAATATGGATTTGTGGTAGGCAGGAAGAACAGTGATTAAAACTAAGGGCAACACAATTGATTTCCTAAAACTCTTTTATATAAATGTGCCAGCTACTATTTTTTAGCTTGTCCATTAAGACTAGTTTCCTTTACAGGTTCTTGTTTTGAAAAAGGAGAAAATTTCTTGTTCATGAGCAAAGTTATCTGAGGAGAAATTACATGTGCCCTGGGGATAAGTAAAATATTTCTTATGAATTTGTAAGATGAAATGATTCTTATTAAATAGGTCTTTGATGGATGCACAGAAATAATGAAAAATTATGCTTTATTCCTAATAATTAGTGTATATGAAATAATTATTTTAAAATTTAGACATCAGGTTCTTTTTGCAAATTAGACAAATTGTTTTCTTCCTTTTGATGCTCTGAGACTCAACTGCATTGTGTGTGTAGGAGGGACAGTTTCCCTTACAACACTAAGCAATCCTCAGACACCAGAAGATAGAATCAGCTCCCACAGGTAAAGGGTTCATTCCCACAAGACCACCCTCTCCTTCAGATGCCAGTTGCAAACCGAGGTTGTTACCTGTGCTTCTGCAGACTGGCTACACATTGAAGGTTCCAGTAAACCCCTCCAACTCAGGATACCAATGGCAAGTCCAGGTTGTTACCTGTACTTCTGACTGGCCATAAATCAAAGGTTCCCACCTCCCTCTCCTTGGGTTCAATTAATTTGCTAGAAGAGCTCATGGAATTCAGGAAAACCTGTTTACTCACTAGATTACCAATTTATTACAAAGGATATTAAAGGATATGAATCAACAGCCAGATGAAGAGATACATAGGGCGAAGTCCCAGCCTAAGGGACTTCTGTCCTTGTGGCTTTTGGGTCCTGGCATGGTGACATGTGGAAATGTTCTGGTTCTCCAATGTGGAAGCTCCTTGAACCCCTTCCTTTTGGACTTTTGTGGAGGCTTCATTATGTAGGCATGGTTGATTAACTCATTGGCCATTGGTGATTGATTCAAACTTAGCCCCTCTACCCTCCCTGGAAATCAGGGTCTGGGGCTGAAAATTCCAACCCTCTATTCACAGTTGGTGCCCCTGGCAACCAGCCAGCCTTAGGTGCTTTGCAGATGCATCTTTGTTAATATAAATCCAGTTGTGGTGGGAAGGGCTTGCCATGAATAGCAAGACATCTCTTTCACATTTATGGCTCTGGAACTCTGAAGCATTTTCAGGAACTGAAGACAAGAGCCCAATATTATAACAAAAGATAGTCCCATGGCTCTTATCACTCAGGAAATTCCAAGGGTTTTGGGAGCTGGAATTGTGGATGAAAACCAAATATATATGAGAAGTATATTTTGGTCATCTGAATATATATATATATATATGAATATATATATAAATATATTTCTTATAAATCACAATATTCCACCCCCATACTGTACTATATGATATTTAAAAATATTGTATAGTGATGAGGAAAAGATAATAGAGAAGCAGGAAATTAATAGATTAATTCATTTTGGAGTATTTGTTATAGCTTTATAAATAATATTCAAAATATTAAATACATTTGACCTAAAATATTAACTTAGTGGTATTATTTAATAATGGTCTTTTAGGACTGTGATAATAAAATTATTTTTTAAGCTTTTATTTAGATTTTCAGATTCAGAATAATAATTTTTAGAAGCTATGCGTTGTGAGTTACCCTGTATTTTTGGTATTAGAATTATTTACATTCCCCTTGTCTGAGTCAATCTAAAAAATAAAATAATTTCTACCTTTGGGAATTCAAATAAGTATTAGTCTATCAGGCTTGATTAAGGAGTGGATTTTGAACATTCCATATACGCTTCATCTTCCTCCAAGTGAAAATTAATTATTCAATTGAAGTGAAACCATCTGTGGTAATAAAAGTTAGAGACTGCAGACCGCATTTTTACATCGATTGCCTTTGGTGACTACAGTCCATTCCTACATGATGTTCTAATGTCGCCTGTTGTTGAGGATGCCATCTAGTTAAGTCCTGTGGCAACCCTGTGTTGAGCAAGTCTATTGGCACCATTTTTACAACAGCATTTGCTCACTTTGTGTCTTCGTGTCACATTTTGGTAATTCTCACGTTTCAAACTTTCCACCAGCAAAAAGATGATGACTTACCGAAGGCTCAGATGATGGTTAACATTTTTTATCAGTGAAGTATTTTAAATTAAGGTATGAATATTATTTTTTTAGACATAAGGTATTGCACACTTAATAGACTACAATATAGTGTAAGCATAACTTTTATGTGCACTGAGAAACCAAAATATTTGTGTGACTAGCTTTATTGGGTTATTCAATTTCTTGTGGCCTAGAACTGAAGCCACATTATCTCCATGGTATACCTGTATTACTCTTCTGTTTACTCTTTAATCTTTGATTTGCAAATCTTTGATTTGCCTTTAGTTTCAATGTTTTATTATAGTGGACTTTCACAAGGGAGGGTGCTAGGATCTGTTACTTGTCCTGCCGTCCCTCCTTTCTCTTCCAGGCAAACCTAATCTGTATGCCAACTACTTGCAAATATTCATTTCCAGGTTAAATTTGTCTTCTGGAACACTCATTGGGTAGCTCTTGTTTCCTAAAAGCTAACTTGATAGACAATGAAATCTTGGCCTTTGCCCTTAAGCCTGGTCCTTTTATAGGTTGTTTTATATGCCATTCACTATTTACAGTAACCAGATAGGTTTCTAATTATGAAAAATTGGTTTTGTTTCTTATTTAATATTTCTATTCATAAAGTTGTTCTTAGAAGAAAATAAAATAACCCTATACTTTAAAAATAACTTTTTAGTTTAAAGTTATTTATGTCTTTAACCCAGAGAGTGTCGAGTCTTTGAGAAGAAATATGGACCAATCTTAAAATTTTTAGTGTCAAAATGATGCTCTACCATATAATACCTGAATATTTACCTAAGAAATAATACCTGAATATAGTTTTTGTCATTATGTTTTTAAGATAATTTTGCTAATTTCAATTTAATTTTTATAAATTACTTTTACTGGATTTATAGATGTACTTAAGGGTAAAAAGTACCCCACATATCTGATTTCCTAATCTTAAAAACGTTATATAGGTATATTTTTTTCCAAGTCATCATTACGTAGATATAAAATTACAGAGATAAAAAATCATCAATACTAGCAAATACCTATATGCTGCTTGCTATACTAGATACTCTTCCATTTACATATATTACTTCGTTTAATCCTCATACAACCCCTTGAGGTAGGTAAAATCCCTAATCTATAGATTAGGAAACTGGGACACATGGCTTAAATAACTTTCCCCCAGAAGTGGTAGGGCAAAATTGAAGCCTGGTAGTGAGACTCTAAATTCTCTGTATAAACTGCCTCTCACAGTAGGATTATGATGATGACTGTTATTATTTCCATCATCTTTATTATTTCATATGTTCCTGGTAATTTAATTTCTTTACCACTTTTTCATATATTCTTTCACTGGGTCAAGGTCTCCAGTTCTTTACACCGCTAATTTTATTCTAGTACGTTAGCTCCCATCTACTTTCATTCAGCAACCTGTATGTCTTGACTAAATACTTCTTTAATACTTAGCTTTCCCATGTTGTTTCCTTTTATTTCCTGTGAGACTATGTACTAGAAAATTTCTTATTAAATGTATTTATTCCTGTCCCTGGACTGGGATATGCTGGTGCTCATAGGGCCTCTGTAGAGGATGATAGTGGAAGGTCATTTATTAGGAAATCAGGAATCATATTTGATCTAGAACAGTGTTCAGCAAAATACAGCCAGTGGGGCAAATGTAGCTTACTGCTTATTTTTGTATGGCTTGCAATTAAGAATACATTTTCTGTTTTTCAGTGGTTGAAATAAATAAGTAAAATATTTTATAACACACAAAACTGTATAAAATTCAAATTTTAGCATCCATAAATAAAGTGTAATGGAACACAGACCTGCCCATTTGTTTATGCGTTGCCTACTTTCACACTACAGTGACAGAGGTTGAGTAGTTGGGAAAAGCCCTGTGGCCCACACAGGCTAACATACTTACTCTGATTCTTCACAGATAAAGTTTGTCAACCCCCAGTCTAGAACCTTTATGTTCTAATGTGTTCGCTCCTTCCTGACTTGAAGAGTTCAGTCTCTGCCAGATAGTGTTACCCAGTTCACCTGCCACCATCTCAGACCTCATGCATTTTCAATCTTGCTCTAATTCTTATATAACTTTGCCTTATGGAAAAACAAACTATTTTAGGCAGAATGATCCCATATTTATCTATCCTTGTTAATATCCTTAAGCAGTTAAAACTTTTATTGTTGTTGTTCAAAACTAGACTTGTTTTGCGGAACTGAAGTACTAGTAGTCATTTTTAAGAAAATATATAGAAAGAAAATGCTTAATACTGTAAGTTAAAATTAATAAGTAATAAAACACTTTTAGTTTTCCTTTTTCACAATTCCAGCAGCTTTATCAGGCATTTCTCGTTGTCTAATTATGTATTATTGTATTTATCAGTGTTATCATCTTTCTAATAGTGATTCTTATTTTCTTTTAGGATTTAAATATGTTACTTGGCATATAATGATAACAGATACTTTCTCTTTGTACTTTCTTTTTGTACTTTGATGTTCAATGTGCAGAAATCTTAAACTGTCTGAACATCAAATACAATTCAACAAGTGATAACATGCTTCATTTATATGTATATCTCCATCTATATGGTAATGTCACAGACAGCACTTAGGGAACCTACTACCACTTGGCTGGGTCTTGTCTTTCTAGCATTTGTAACTTTTATTGCAAATGAAATGTCAAACCTAATGGCCTAAATATGACACCCAGTCTGAGATCCCTATCTCCCTGCCATAGGCATGTTCTTTACAGGTAGCATAAGAATCACTCAAACATCTTTTTGATTGTTCATGTTCCTTTTCAAAGTCTTCCTATATTTAGCAGAGAATAAGGCAAAGCAGATCTCCAAAAGTTATTAGATTGAAGCATTTTTCAGGAAATAGGAGGATCCTATTCTTCACTTAAACTTGAATTTGTACTAAGTTATAGAACAAGGTTAAAAGTAATATATTCCACTTCTCAGAAAGCAATATTTGGTAAAATGCCATGTTGATTCTGATATTTACATCTACTCAGCCTACTGTCTTTGTGAAACAAGAGAAGGATTGTATTAGATCAGATAAAATTACAGTGTTAGATTCAGGGGCACCAGTATTGAATGCGTCTCACTCAGCGAAGCAAAGGAGCAGTATTTTGTACTTTCAAACTATTTAAGTATCCATCCGTTAATATTAAGTATGATATTTGAAGTTTAAAATACACTGAGTGCCATCTTATGCGCTCCCTTGTGTAAACATATTTTTATTCTATGAGGGTTACCCTTGTTGGCACAGAAGCACCCTGCAAGGCAGAATTGTTTTGCAGTTCAGGAAGAGGAATGGTATTAGTTTTGGTCCCTTTTCAAAAAAGTCAGCAATCAGCTTTGCTCCAGAACTCTTGTCGTCAAATTTATTCACTGTCTCCCAACTTTGTAAACTTTTTTCCCCTTTTATCCTTAGAGGAAATTCTGCTCTAATGTCATAGTATTATATACTATGTCATTTCTACTGTATGGCACGTAGAAAATCTTTGTGTCAGTTTACCAGAATTTTCCTGTGAAATATAATGGGAAAATCTTGGAATTTAGAAAATCTCTCTCTCTTTCTCACGCACATACACATGCACACACGCGTGCGCGCACACACACACACACAATTTTTCAAGACTTTAGTTTTGCTAGGGTCTCAGTAGTTGCTATTTGAATCTCGGAGTTGCATAGTGACTCCTTTTATTCCTGGCTCGCTGCTGTGGTTTCCCACAAAGTAATAAGTACCATTGAAACAATTAATGGGAGAGTCACAAGACATGTGAGACCTAGGAGTTACTGGGAACAAAAACACATTGCTTTACTATCTCAAAAATATCTCCCCTTTAAACTTCTTGCCAGGACTGTAACTTCTAACTCTCATCATGACCCCCTCTTCCTCTCATTCCAGGCCTTCATGCAATTTAAGCTTCGTACAGTACAGCTCAGATCATATTTATCCCCTTCTCAGACTCTCAATGATTTCCCACTGCCTGTTAAATTAAGTACTTAGCTGAGTTTTAGCATTTGAGAGGTTACTAATATGCCCTGACTAGCTTTAAATTTGTCTTTCCTCTTATACATTCCCTGGGCTTCAGCAACCAGAACTTTCCCACTGATTAGAATGTGCCCTCTTATAGCTCTGCCTGTCTACACATGACTGGCCTAAATTCACAATTTTATTAAGTCAATATGCCCAATTAAAAATGTCATATCTCAGCCTCTCTTGCAAGCAGTATTGAGCATGTCTCACTGTTAGGATCAATGTTGGTTAAATACAAGTTGAAACGTCTTTAAAAATTAGGCAGATTCGATTGGCCTGTGCCTTTTTGACTTTGACATGTTCATCTACTTTCTGCATGAAATGTAGGCATAAAGGTTGAAGCTGTAGGACCCATCTTGAAACTTGAAAAAGCTAAGAGGACCTAAAACACCTGTACCCTGACATCTTAGGACATTGTATTAGACCTGAACGCCTACTTCTTGGCTTAAGGTTGCATCAGAGAAAACATACCCTTATTATTTGAAATACTCTGTTATTTGGATATTTTGTTACATCAAGGCAAACTCAATCCTTAAATGTTGTGGATATTTACAGGTGCTTGGTGGATCCTGCATTGTATACAAATCCAATAAAAAAAGGGCAAGGAAAGTATATACCAAAAGATCAAAAAAGTGCAGAGACAAACACGTGTGAAAGAACTTGTACCTCCGCCTGGAAACATACAACTGTGATATTTGTTAGTGAAATGAGCAGAAGGGTGGGTAACACCCAAAAAGAAAGAAGGAGATAACTCACATATCTCATACTTTGGGTATGAATTTTTTTGTGTACGATAGCACCTGATTCAAGGCAGCTCTAGGTTTAAACCATTTTTAACAGTTTATTTAGATTGATATTTTAGAGTTTATTATTCATGTTTTCTCCTTGCAAATAAAAACTCAAAACCATTTTTTCCTAATGAATTTTTAGTAAATAATCCCTGTAAAGAATGTATACCCACGCTGTTTCCCATAACTGATCTTCCTTGGTGAGTTGGGGGAAATTCATAGTATTGAACTGCTCTGTGTTTTTACAATGCAAGCCTGGAACATACAACCTGCAAGCAGTCCACCATGTTCTGGTCCGGGAAGTGAATGGCCATTTTCTAAGGCAGCTGCCAGTTCCATATAGTTCACTGGGCATGATAAAGTTTTATGATCTTTAACCAACTTCCTAGGCACCACCCAGCCTGGGCACACTGTGCCTGAGCAAGGAATGAGGACCTGCTGACCACATGGTCCTCCCGATTCACAAATGGTTTCGGAGAGCTGCCTACAAAATATGCACGTTGTAGTCTTTGCAACAGTGTTGCAAATCTATCTAACTCTAGGACAAATTTTTTTTCCATAATAGACAGAATAGAAACATCTTTGCAAAGTAATCAGTATAATAGCTTATTATCACATCCCAAACAGGACTCTGAAGATTATAACTAGAAAGAAACTCGGAAAAAGGACATATATTGTATTAAACACATTTCATTCCTAAATATTTGCCCCTTCATCCGATAGGAGAATATAGCTGGAAATTTAAACTACAGAATTACGCCTAGAGACCTAAAAGTCTAAGTTATTGTTTACACAAGTTCAACTAATTGCTTGATGTAAATAATTACTTAGCAGATAATATCAGTAGACATCTGCTTGCTTAATTGTAGAGAGGTTTCTCTTGAGTAGCCTAGCTTCATAAATTAATGCTGAAACTTGGCTGAGTCACAAAGTAAGCAAAACAAACATTGATTGTAGTCAGAAGCCACAGAAATATTGAAAGTCACAGAAATATTTCTGAAATAGACTTTTAACAAATTGTCAGCTTAACTTATTTTCCACCTACTCAATTTACGAACATACATAGTATCCTGGAATTTCCATTTTCAGAGTTTTGTCTCAACTATCATAGTACCCCAAGCCTCAAATAATTTGATTCCCCTGAGCTCAATTTTTCATTTCCAGGAATGTGACACTTCTCTGTACTGTTTTTTACCTAAATTATATATCTCATATAAAAGAGTGGAATATCTAGGCCAAATTTAAATGCGATATTCACCTGACAATTCGATGTAATAAAATAATCTAATATACATAATAATTTTGTTAAGCTATGAATCATAAAACTGTCACCATGAAGAAGAATAATTTTGGATAGGACAAGTTTAATGCATTCTAATATTATTTATTTGTTATGTCACTCCATTTAAGGTTTTATGATGCTCTCCTTGAGAAATTCAGAGTTAACCTTTGCTACCTGATACATGTTTTTTCCTCTAAAGATATTCATTCTTCCTTACATTCAATAAAATAAAAATTTCTAGGTTCTGATGTATTTTACAAGGCAAATTACATTTTTTAACCTAAGTTTTATAATGGTCCAATGATATAAATTGATATTTTTAAATGTTATATGAAATGCAGAAGCAATATTAAAAATACCATGACCCTCACAATGTCGTATTATATATTATTAATAGCTTTGAGTTTAGAAACAGAACTCTAGATTCTATTGTCTGATTTCACTGTTTAGTGACTTAAAAAGTCAAAATAATCCAGCATATTAGAAATACGTAAATATGCATATGTTTAAAAAGGAATTTTGCTAATCTATACAAATGGATAAAAACATATTAAACATTGATATTCAAAAATAGATATCAATACTTTAAAAGTTTTTTAAAAAATATATTTATTTAACTCTGGCTTCAGAATACATTTTGCATATTTTAATAACATTTTACTTAATATTTTTTCATATTCTAGTAATAAATTTAGGTTATTGAAGAAAACTAATTATTGAGTAAAAAAAGTGTATCTGACCTACATTTACCTTTTGGCCTTGCTCATCTGCGAAATGAAATGCTCGTGGAACAACCATATGTTTATTGTCTAGTGACTATATTTAAAGAGCTCTGCTAAGTAATTAGACATGAGGCTAAAATGAAGATTTTGATACATTTATTATTTGTGACTTTAAAGCGATTGAATGAATGTTTGGCCAGATCACTTTGGTCTCCTAGGAAATAGAAATTAGTCAAGGAAAATCTCATAAATAAATATATAAAAGTGATAATGGGCTTTCAGAGGCATTCGCAGTCCTTGCTACGCTCCAGGAAAAGACTCCAGTG
Organism: Monodon monoceros; assembly: GCF_005190385.1. Taxonomy (NCBI): domain Eukaryota; kingdom Metazoa; phylum Chordata; class Mammalia; order Artiodactyla; family Monodontidae; genus Monodon; species Monodon monoceros. Next base: position 10,194,668 of record NW_021703777.1, read on the forward strand.
TGTGTCACTGCTCTCTTCAGGGAGCCTGGAATAGAGCTGCTTTATGTCTCTGTTCCTGACTACAGGGCAGGTTATTTATTCTGCTTCAACTTCCTATTTTCCTTCTTCACTCAAAAGGACAAAAAGAGAAAGGACGAGTGGGAGAAAATAATTTAACAGACAGCTAATCAGTAAGCAGCAATGTGTTGTATTGTCATTTCTCCAAAAAACCTTAAATGAATTGAAATAAATTAGAGAAAAAAGTCAAGCTAAATGTATATTTGATTTTGTTAGTTGTTCAATAGTCTTAAAATTGCAGAGTTTTTATTTATATATTTGAACAGAATTTATTTTCATAATTACACTTATTTATTGAAAATAAATTAGAAAATAAGAATAGGCAGGAAGAAATCACCTCTAGTGTCAAATATATCCTTAGATAACTGAAAGGCTTTTGATGTTTAAGAATTTGAAAGAGGTAAGTACTAATGAGAATTCTGATCATTAAAGTCACATCACTTTGAAAAACAGTTTTAATTAAAGGGTTAAATCAACCAACTCCATAAATAATATATTCTAATTTGGGTGGTACTCTCTCCTTTTTGTTTTTTAAACATAGTCTAAAAATTTTGCTCTTCATACTTTAGGACATTTATCTTATATTATCATCATTATATTCATTTAGTATATACTTTTAATTCCTCAGTATGGTATTATTGATTTGTGATCCATATTTCTCTTATTGAAAGAAAATAATTATAACCCATTCCCAAGAATCAAGAGAGAGATTTTGATAAAAGAAAAATTTTGCCAAGCTACTATACTTTTATTTCCATAATTTAAACTAAAAAGTATGAGTGTTTTAAAATTATTATCTCCCTATATGTTTAAATATTGTCATGTGATTGATAAAATCAGATCATCCAAAGTAATTCATTTTGTGGTTCTTCAAGTTTTCACTTATTGCAAATATTTATTGAGCACCTCCTATAGGACGGGCCGCATGCTAGTTTTCTTATCTAACACGTGTGTCAGATGATTTTTACCTGTGTATTATTTATTAATCATAGACTTTTAAATCTGGAGGGGATTTACAAAATTGTAGTGTAAATTAGATTTCTCATTTTGAATATTAAAAATATAACAAAATAACAATAAAGCTCCAGAGAATTTAAATGACTTCCCCAGGTGGTTGATAAACCAACTCTCTGAAATAAGATTAAATTATGAACATAGATGTTAAGAAATTTGGCTGTTACTATAAAATCAAACTAAAATGCATTAGAGTTGGCAAGGGAAGGAAAATTTTACTTATAGAGATTGTTTCTACTCAGGAGAATAGGTTTTTCCCTAATTTGTTTAAGGTTGCCATAATGGTTATCCTCAAAATTTCCCAATAGAATTATCTTAATATAGTTACAATAGTTTCAAAGAGTAAGAGATTAAAAAAATTGTTTTACCCAAGTTTAGGAAAGGAACAAATATAAATGATCCTTATAAAAATTCATAAATATAAAGAATACCCATCATAATTCCTTACCTGTAGCTATCAACTAGAGTTGGTTTTGCATAAAACCCATCACTTGGGAGAACTCTTTTTGTTTATAGTTTAAATAAATTGAATGAATTTTAAAAATAAATATGAAGTTGTACATAAAAAAGTCTACACAGGTCTGGAAATAAAATTAGGATTAGTTAAAGTTGCAAATAATATCAAGTAAGGATTAGGGGCAAAGTTTTCAAATGTTTATGTCTTTAAATTTTGCTCTGTTGTTTTTAAATGTAACATTCCTTTATGATACCTTTTCAGTTGATTTTATAGAAATAATATATAATTTGTATCATTGCCCATTTTATCTCTGTGTTAGAATGAATGCTTAGTTTCTTTCTGAAGAGAATGTTGCCCTGCCAAATGGACCTCTTACTGGAATTAAGTGTGAAACAAAGATTGCAAACAAGTAAATCCATCCCACCCTTGCTCCGCAGTGAACTGGCTAACAGGCTAACAGAGCCTCTTCCTCTCAGTAACCATAAACTTGAACTCACTGTTGCTCAAAGCCTTTTACAGATTTTGCCTGAGGGAACATGCTCAGTTCTTCCATTTCTTGACCCTATCTAAGAATCTGATAAAGGCTAATAGTGCTATCTAGCAGCTTCCTAGAGAAACACACACCTATAGCGTAATACCATGCTCCCCAATACACACAATTGTCCAGAGGTTCATAGACTTCTCTGATGTACAAACCCCTACCGTGGTATTCTAAGCTCCTCTTGGATTAGGGCAGACTACCATACAGCTTGCACCGGACTGCATCTTATTAATGCTCCGTGAAATTCCTTTTATTGAATTATGTTCTGGTAAGAAGCTATCAACCTTTATTGAACTGCATTGTAACAAACAGCCCCATAAAATCCATCACAGTGTTTACTGTCAGGATGGTTTTAGAGGGTTGTTTATTACGTTAAGCAGTAACTTTCTGTGAGGACCCACAGAAGATTCTTCTCCATGGTGTCAACATCAGGAATGACTTAGGCAACTGGTTTGTTTCACCTAATGAACACTGCAGTTGATCCCTTTTCCCTTTTCTAGAAAGCTCTGTGACCCTACTTTAAGCCAGGCATAAGAACTTTAGAGGGTATGTTTTATGCTAATTTAATTCCTGACCCCATTGTATTTTCCTATTATTATTTTCACATTGCATCATTTTTAAATTTTAATTTATTTCTCAGTGCTGTATTTTGCTTTGGAGGCTGCCTTAACTCTGTTTTAGACATGGAGGGCTATGAATAAATAAAATATTCTGGGCTTATTTTTTCTTTCTTTAACTTTTTTTCTTTTTTTGGGGAGAGGAAGGGGGTCTGGAAAATTTTTATGGTTCTAATAATTCTCTCCATTAACAACACTTAGAAGTGAAGAGGATTAGGTCATATGCTTATGACCTACATATAAAATCCTGGGAAAGGAACTGTTAAAAAATAAAACAAAAAATAAATATAATATTATGTAAACATCACATAGGACTAATATAAAAATGTTAACCAACCAAATAATTCATCATTTTTGATATTAAAACCAGAGGAAATGGGCTTTGATTGCAGGAAGAAAAACATAAATTGTACATACAGACAGATTATTCACTTAATAAACATATTGAGTGCCACTGCAAAACAGAGCGCTGGACTGCATGAGCACAGAGGTAGATAAGACACCATCTCTGTCCTCAGCAGACTTATGTGACCAGGCAGTAATGCAGCATGGTATGTATGAGGAGGGCGAAGATAGCCTGTCTGGATTTGAAACCAGGGTCTCTAACATATTAGCTGTATAACACCTCTAAGCTTCTTTCTCATAGTTGTGAAGACAAATTACACCTGTGATGTGCTTAGGAGGCAGTTGTTATTTATCAAGTCCTAGATTACTGAAACTAAGAAGCAACACAACATCACTAGAAGCTGGAGGGAAGTGACACACACACACAAAAAAGACCAAAAAGATAAAAACCCAAAACAATTCTGAAGTGCTACATGTGTTAGAGAGACCATGGAACCTCAGAACTGGTGCAAAGAACTATTAGATTGGCCAATTTGGTACAGGGCTGAAGAGTTTCCAAAGTGCTTTCACATACAGACTGTTCTATTTGTTTCTCACACAGTCCCATCTTCAGGAAGACAAAACTGAGCTTCAGGGAATCTTAGTACCTTTAGTACTTCATATTGCATGGCTGTTAGATCTTCTGGCTGGAAATGTAGTGCTTTTTATACTCCAGAAGGAGAGCTTAGAGAACATTTAGCAAGACATCTCACTTTAAAAGATTTGCTTATTATGTGGATCAGATCAACCTCAGATCGAAACACAGCCAGTGAAATATAATTCCATACCACAAAAGTCTCCTGAAACAGCCATTTTAGACAACTGAGGCAGATATTAGTATACTCCCCCTTAATACCTGTATGACTGCAAAAAAAAAAAAGAAAAAAGAAAAAGAGGGCTTCCCTGGTGGCGCAGTGGTTGAGAATCTGCCTGCCAGTGCAGGGGACACGGGTTCGAGCCCTGGTCTGGGAAGATCCCACATGCCGCAGAGCAACTGGGCCCGTGAGCCACAACTACTGAGCCTGCGCATCTGGAGCCTGTGTTCCACAACAAGAGAGGCCGCGACAGTGAGAGGCCCACGCATCGCGAAGAGTGGCCCCTGCTGCTGCAACTAGAGAAAGTCCTCGCACAGAAACGAAGACCCAACACAGCCAAAAATAAATAAATAAATTTATTAAAAAAGAAAAAAAGAAAGAAAAGAAAACCCAAAACTCATCATTTGGCTCCTATAGAAGTGCTTTGTAAAGCTTGAGAAAGTTCTTGTTTTAATAGTACAATTATAGTGCTTACAAATATTTATTTTCTTCTCAGTTTCTAGAAAACACTGTCTATAACAGTACTATAACAGGTTTATTATTCATAATAATTTTTCAGTGTTGAAGTAATGGTGTTTTGGTTTTCTTGGAAAATTGTATCCTAATTATATTCTAAACTAAGTTGTCCAAAGCCTTGTACTACTTTGCTTATTTTATTTTGCTAAGTATTCTGAAAGCTGAATGAAGATCTTGTTCAGAGGTCTTGGGGGCAAATACAATAAGGTTGACCTGTTCCAAGTATTACATATTTATAGGAATAGCTAATGCTTAATAAATTGCTATTATCATGCTTTTTATAATTGCTGATAAATCTTTTTTAAAACCTTTTATTGTACCCTGTACTTAGAGTAGCAGCAGGGACTTACTTAATCTCATTTCTGGTATAGCTTAGAACATCACCTAACATTAAGTAGGTATTCTGTAAATGTTCAATCAGTATCACCTGAATGAATGATCTAATTATTCATTTGCCTAAAGTGTTTATGATTTAAGCATTAGACCCCACAAAATATTACCTGGGTTGTGTGCCTATCAGAAGAGTCATAATGTACCTATCGTTGTTAACATTGTGATAGATTGAGCATACCTATCTATATGTGCTCCAGAAAGGGAGATCTGTCACTCTTACTATGACAGAGAAAACAAAACAAAAGAAAATGCTAGGAATTACCAGAGTAATAGTAAGAGTAAAGAAGTTATAGATAGAACATCTAGGCATATAATCTGTAAGAATTTCAATTTTCTAGAAGTTATCTGAAAACCTCCCAAAATGTATACCTGATGATTTTAGATCTATTCATGGGGTCTGTAGAGTCACTTAATAGACTAAAAAAATAGACATTGATACATAGTGCATAAATGTAGCTCCTAAAACTTGTCATAGCCTTAGTTTGATAGGTCATTACATTCTTGTCTTTATCAAGAAAAACAGTTTATAACTGTTTTCTATTCTTCATTTGATATAGGTAGAATCCAAGTTTTCCAAGAGGTATCGTGCCCTGGATTTAAAATCAGGTTTAGAGCACATAGATGTCTTATTTTGATGCCAATGTATTCATTCTTAATTAGGACAGGAGATGCTGAAAATTTATTTAGTGATAAAGTTAATACTTCTCTCCCTGTAGCATCTGGTCTCCAGTGGCCTGGAGTCATTGTCTAACCTGAATTTAAGAATAGTTGAGAAAATTGTTCTATATGACCTTGTTTGAATTATTGTCATTGATATAGTAAGTCTCTTTAATTCATCTGGAAATTGCCTGAATATCCTGGTGTCCTTGGACCAATATTTCTGTGAATCCAAATGAAGTATCTGAGAACCTCAGAGAAATACAATTTGATTAGTGCTGTTTTTTTTTTTTAATTTCAACTTATATTTGTTCCTTCCCAAAAGATTATATACACATATATACAAGCATATGATTTACAGGCATATGGATTTTTAACAATGATGTAAAACATAAACTGAGCATTTATTATTTGAATTTTAAAGTTTTGATTAGTAATTTATTAACATTTGAATTTAAGTGAGTGATTTTACTTCTTTTTATCTTAAATTTTTAATATTATTAGAAGTATTTTAAATATTTAGAAATATCAGGTCCAGGATAACTGAATAATCTAGACTTTATGTGCAGTTATATTCTAGATACAAAACACCTGGAGATATAAAAATTTGAAGTGATAAATGCAAAAATTTTATGTTCTAGATGGTTTGTTTTGAGAACAAGAAGATATCATTTAGAAAACTTTAACTATTTAACATCTGTTATATGTTGAAATTAACTACAAAGCTTGAATTCATTTAAAATGAATGAAAAAAAAGGGATGAATTTTCTTCTAGGCTTTAAGTGCCTTTTGGAAGCAGTTTCTTTTTCCCCATTCAGGGTTAAGTGACCAACTAATTCACCTAGTAACTGCTTTAAATCTCTATTCTCCTTGGCCTCTCATATCAATCACAATCCTTTTCAGTGTCAACTGTTAACTTTACCAACTGAAAGCTAAGGATATGTGACATAAATTATCTTAATTTTTGCTCCTATCATCTCACATTTTCTGTTATTATTCACTCACTCGTTGACTCTCCTTTCCTCTACTTCCCTTTATTTATCCTAGGATATTGTCTGGGAGTCCCCTTGTAGCAGCAGAAGAATCTGGCACAAGTGTGGTCCTCTTCTGTCCTGCGGGCAGGTCGCTGAGTAGCCCATGCAGATATCTGCTGGGCACTGCAGTGCCTGTCTAGTCGTGTGGACAGCTCCTCAGCACCCACTGTTGAAATCTATGAATCTTGCCATAGCTTTGCTTTTCTAAGGTGCCTGAATTCCATTCCATGGTTTCCTTATCCTAAGCCTAGTCTTCTTCAGGCCCGTTGGTTTATGGAGGGCATCTGTTTCCTTCTCAAAGATCTCTTAGGGTAAACAGGAGGAACAATCTCAGGGAAACTTCTCTAGTCTTGTACAGTACTAGATGCATTTTATTGGGTTTTACTCTCTCCAATTATCAGGTTTCTTCTGAGAGTTTTAGTAACCTCAGAGACTCTAGCATCATCTAATCCCTACTCTGATCTCTTCCAAATCTCTGCAAGCTCCTTCGAACACCAGAGTGGCTTTTCCTCTTCTCATATGGCAAGAACTTATCTTTTTATATATCATTTCCTCTATCCTTGGTGTACTGTGTCTTATAGCAAAACTGCTATTGCAGACATGTAAGCCTTGCCGTTGATATGTAAAGGGAATTTTTTGAAGCCTTACTTTCAAGACTATGTCTTTTAAGGACTTGAAAAACAGGTTCTAAAAAGAAACTCAGAGCTAAGTAATGACCTCTCTGAAACTGGAATCACATACACTCCTTACAGAGATGAGTATCAAGGAGTTAAAGGAGGGGGCGCTGTAAGCCAGTATGACTTACAGAGAGTAAAAAGTACATTTCTTTCATGGTCTCAAAGTATTACCCCTTTTCAATGTGTATTACTTTACTTATTTTTATCCTTAAAAAAGTCTGGGAATTGGATAAAACTCAGTTTGAATCCTAACTTCATTGGAGTCTTAGTTTCCTCTTCTGTAAAATGTAACAACAGTGCCCACCTGGTTGTTATCAGAACTAAATGAGTTAATTAGAATAATTTCTGAAAATAATAACGTGCTTTATAACCTGTGCTATTAACATTACTATCAGGGTAGTATTTAATATGTAGTAATTAGCTGTTGTTTGATGATTACAGGTAAAACTACAGGTAAATCACAATCACCATATTTAGCTTTTAGAAAGCTCTCTCCAGAAGTTAATTACTTTTCTCCAACTTTCCTTTCTTATTTCAAAGCCAACTCCCTTACCTCTGCTCTGAGTAACACGATTTCCTGCCTCCTAAACAGGCCTTCTGTCATTAAATATTTACTTCTGTATTCAGTTTCTCTAAACTGAATTGACTCTTTCTTCTCATGTTTATAAAGCCCTTCTGGTCTAAAAAATATATATATATTGCTTCAAGCTTTCTTCTTTCTAGTACCAAATTTCTTGGATACATATTAGATATGTGTATTCTTGTGACTGCCCAGCCTTTGAACCTACTTACTAATATTGTAGAACTTCCTTACTTTATGATCTTAGTTAGGGATGGAGCATTTCTCACTAGAGTAGCTGAAAATGTCAGTTACTCACTTCTGTATCTTCCTTTACTGCTAGCATGGGGACACATGACCCAGGCTCCATTAACCTGGCATTCATATTCCAAAGACATAGTCATAGCTAGTCACTTTCAAGACAGTTTCCACAGTTTCATGGAGACTGAGAGCCTAGGACAGTAGTTAAATTGGTATTAATGGTACCATCCTTCGTCCAGAGCTGGCTGACTTGATAGTGCAAACTTTACTCTCTGGTACTGAGATGTGATGGCAGTGTGTCTTTGTTGGATTCTGACTGTGATGTGCATGGCCCTGAACTTGGTTACCCAGCCTTTCTTTTAGTTCTGATAACTACTCAATATCATTTCAATAAATAACTTTTCTGCCTCACTCAGCCAGAGTTGGTTTCTGTTGCTTGCTACCAAGAACCCTGACTGAAATGAAAGAGTAGCCTACTTTCGCTGCTTCATCCCCTTTCCTTCTGTTCTGCCTTTAACTCACTGCCAACCAGATTTCGTCTGCACTGAAGCTGGTCTCTTCTAGGGCAAAGTGACCTAACTGTTGCCAAATAAAAAAGCCTCACTCCTAATCCTGCAGAGACGCACCATACCACAGGACAACATTGATCTCCCTTTCCTGTGAAACATTATCTTCTTCTGATTCTTTTCCTACCCTTGACTCCTGCCTTCCAGTATTATACCTTGTCTCCTTTCCATGGACTTGAGTTTTAATTGTGGCTGTGTTTTGTCATACTCCTATAATTTCTCCATAGGAGAAATTTTCTACCTCTACAACTTCAGTTTCTCTTTGAGACTTCCAACTTCAAATCACAAGCCACATTTTTTTGTTCGTGGGTTTTTTTTCCAAATTTTATTGGATGTCATACCCAATATCAAGCCCAGATTTCAAAATGTTTGCTGGATAATGTCTACACCATATGCACCTCAGACTCAATATGTCCTATATTTAACTTTTCCACCAAACCTGCTCCACATAGGAAATTCTCTATTTTAGTTAATGGCACGATCTCAGTTACTGAGAGTTGGCAAATATTCCGTTTTCATTTCCTTTTTGCCCCTACTTCTCATTAGCAACACAACTTGTTTCTGTCCCTGAAATCTCTTACATCACTTTTTTTTTTTGCCCACCCCCTTGACAGAACCTTGGTTTGGCTCTCATTATATTTTAATTGCCTTCTGTTGTCTTTGATTCTGTCTTCTTTGAATCTATTCCGCATTTTTGGCAGGATTATCCTCCTAAAATACAGCTGTGATAATGTTTCTTTGCTAGTCCAAAAAAATCTTGTTTTTTACAAAACCGTGTCTAAATTATTCTTAAATTTCTAACAATTTAATAATGTCTACTGTGGACAGTGTCCTAGGTATATTGGTAACATTTATACTCATAAAAATGGACTTTCTAGCCCACTTTTAAAAAATTGAGTTGTAATTAACATACAATATTATATTAGTTTCAGGTGTACAACATACTGATTCAACACTTATTGCAGTGAAATGATCACTGCAGTAAGACCAGTTACCTGGGCTATTCGGGGTCTTTTGTATTTCCATATGAATTGTAAAATTTTTTGTTCTAATTCTGTGAAGAATGCCATTGGGAGTTTGATAGGGATTGCATTGAATCTGTAGGTTGCTCAAAACTACAATGAGATATCACCTCACACCGGTCAGAATGGCCATTATCAAAGAATCTAGAAACAATAAATGCTGGAAAGGGTGTGGTGAAAAGGGAACCCTCCTGTGCTTTGGTGAGAATGTAAATTGATACAACCACTGTGGAAAACAGTATGGAGGTTCCTTAAAAAACTAAAAATAGAACTACCATATGACCCAGCAATCCCACTCCTGGGCATATACCCTGAGAAAACCATAATTTAAAAAGAGACGTGTACCACAATGTTCATTGCAGCACTATTTACAATAGCCAGGACATGGAACCAACCTAAATGTCCATCGACGGATGAATGGATAAAGATGTGTCACGTATATACAATGGAATATTACTCAGCCATAAATAGAAATGAAATTGAGTTATTTGTAGTGAGGTGGCTGGACCTAGAGTCTGTCATACACATTGAGGTAAGTTAGAAAGAGAAAAACAAATACCATATACTAACACCTATATATGGGATCTAAAAAAAAAAAAATAGTACTGATGAACCTAGTTGCAAGACAGAATAAAGATGTAGACATAGAGAATGGACTTGAGGACGCGGGGTGGGAGGGGGAAGCTGGAGTGAAGTTCAAGTATCATCGACATATATGCTACCAAATGTAAAATAGTTAGCTAGTGGGAAGCAGCCGCATAGCACAGGGAGATCAGCTCGGTGCTTTGCGATGACTTAGAGGGGTGGGATAGGGAGGATGGGAGGGGGGCTCAAGAGGGAGGGGATATCGGGGACATATGTATGCATATGGCTGATTCGCTTTGGTGTACAACAGAAACTAACACAGTATTGTGAAGCAATTATACTCCAATAAAGATCTATTAAAAAAATAATAAGACCAGTTACCATCCATCACCATACGGAGTTGCTATATTGTTGAGACTATACTCCCTGTGTGTACATTACATTGCTGTGACTTATTTATTTTATAGCTGAAAGTTTGTACCTCTTACTCCCCTTCACCTACTTTGTCCTTCTGAGCTCCATCAATCACCCCTATCCCTGCCCACAACCACCAGTTTGTTTTTTGTATCTATGAGTCTACTTGTGTTCTGTTGTGTCCATTTGTTTGTTTTCTTAGATTCCATATATAAATGAAATCATATGGCATTTTTTTCTCTGATTTATTTCAATTAGCATAATACCCTCCAGGTTCCTCCATGTTGCCACAAATGGCAAGTTTTCATATTTTTATGGCTGAGTAATATTCCATTGTATACATACTACATTTTGTTTATCCATTCATCTATGGGTGGACACTTAGGTGGTTTCCATATCTTGGCTATTATAAAGAGTGCTGTAATGATCATTGGGGTATATATATCTTTTTGAATTAGTGTTTTTGTTTTCTTTGGATAAATACCCAGAAGCAGAATTGCTGGATCATATAGTAGTTCTATTTTAAGTTTTCTGAGGAACCTCCATACTCTTTTCCATGATGACTGTACCAATTTACAATCCCACCAACCATAAACGAAGGTTCTCTTTTCTCTATATCCTCACCAACACTTGTTTTTTGTTTTTTGATAATAGCCATGATGACAGGTGTGAGGTGGTGTTTCACTGTGGTTTCAATTTACATTTCCCTATTAGCGATGTTCAGCACCATTTTGTTTGCCTGCTGGCCAACTGTATATCATCTTTGGAAAAATGTCTATTCAGGTCATCTGCCCATTTTTTAATTGGGTTGTTTGTTTTTTGATATTGAGTTCCATGAGATTTTTATATATTTTAGATACCAGCCCTTATTGGATATATTGTTTGCAAAGTATCTTCTGCCATTCAGTAGGTTACCTTTTCATTTTGTTGGTGGTTTCCTTCACTGTACAAAAGGTTTATAGGTTAATATAGTCCCATTTATTTATTTTGGCTTTTGTTGCCCTTCCCTGAGGAGACATATCTGAAAAAATATAGCTAATACTGATGTCAGAGAGGTTACTGCCTATGTTTTCTTCTGGGAGTTTTATGATTTAAGGTCTTTCGTTGAAGTCTGTAATCCATTTATAATTAATTTTTGTATATGGTGTAAAAAAGTGGTCCCAATTCCTTCTTTTGCATGTAGCTGTCCAGTTTCCCCAACATCATTTACTGAAGAGGCTGTCTTTTCCCCATGATATATTCTTGCCTCCTTTTCCTAGATTAATTGATCAAATGAGCATGGGTTTATTTCTGATTCTCTTATTCTATATCATCAATTTGTGTGTCTGTTTTTTGCTAGCACCATAATGTTTTAATTACTGTAGCTTTGTAGTATGGTTTGAAATCAGGGAACCAGGAAATCTCTGGTTTTGTTCTTCTTTATCAAGATTATTCTGGCTATTCAGGGTCTTTTGTGGTTTCATACAAATTTTTAGGATTATTTGTTCTACTTCTGTGAAAAGTGCCATTGGTATTTGACCAGGATTGCATTGAATCAGTTGATGCTTTGGGTTATATGAACATTTTAGCAGTATTGATTCTTCCAGTTCATGAGCATGGTGTATCTTACCATTTATTTGTGTCATCTTCAATTTCTTTCACCAGTGTCTTACAGTTTTTAGATTACAGGTCTTTCACCTCCTTGGTTAAACTTATTCCTAGGTGTTTTATTCTTTTTGATGTAATTGTAAATGTATTGTTTTCTTCATTTCTTTTTCTGAGAGTTTATTATTAGTGCATAGAAATCCAAGAGATTTCTGTATATTAATTTTGTATCCTGCAACTTTACTGAGTTCATTTATTAGTTCTAATAGTTTTTGGTGGTGTCTTCAGGGTTTTCTATATACAGTATCATGTCATCTGCAAATAGTGACCATTTTACTTCTTTCTTTCCAATTTGGATGCCTTTTATTTCTTTTTCTTGCCTAATTGCTGTGGCTAGAACTTCCAATACTGTGTTGAATAAAAGTGGGGAAAGTGGACACCCTTGTCTTGTTCCTGATCTTAGAGGAAAACTTTGCAGATTTTCACCATTGAGTATGATGTTAAGTGTGGGTTTGTCATATATGGGCTTTATTATGTTGAGTTATATTGTCGCTGTACCCACTTTATTGAAAGCTTTTTTTTTTAACATAAATGGAGGCTGAATTTTGTCAAATGCTTTTTCTGCATCTATTGAGATGATCATATTTTTATCCTTCATTTTCTTCATGTGGTGTTATCACATTGATTGATTTTCAGATGTTAAACTATCCGTCCTTCTATCCTTGGAATGAATCCCACCTCATCATGGTGTATGATCCTTTTAATGTGTTGTCAAATTCAGTTTGCTAATATTGTGTTGAGGATTTTTGCTTCTATGTTCATCAGGGATATTGGTCTGTAATTTTCTTTTTGTGTGGTGTCCTTGTCTGGTTTGGTATCAGGGTAATGCTCACCTCATAAAGTGAGTTTGGAAGTGTTTCTTACTCTTAATTTTTTTTGCAGTAATTTGAGAAGGATAGGTACTAACTCTTCTTTAAATGTTTAGTAGAATTCACTTGTGAATCCATCTGGACCTTGACTTTTGTTTGGGGAGAGTTTTTTGATTACTGATTCAATTTCATTACTAGTATTTGATCTATTCAGATTTTTTATTTATTCCTGATTCATTCCTAGAAGACTGCATGTTTCTGGGAGTTTATCCATTTCTTCAAGCTTGTCCAATTTATTGATGTATAATTGCTCACAGTAGTCTCTTATGATTCTTTGTACTCCTGTAGTATCAGTTGTAACTTTCCTCTTTTATTTCTGATTTTATTTATTTGGGCTCTCTCTGTCCTTTTGTACTGAGGAGTTTGGCTAAAGATTTATTAATTTTGTTTATCTCTACAAAGAACTGGCTCTTCATTTCGTTGATGTTTTCTATTGGTCTTTTAGTCTCTGCTTTATTTATTTCCACTGTGATCTTTATTATCTTCTTTCTTCTACTAACTTTAAAATTTGCTTGTTCTTTTCTAGTTTCTTTAATGTACATTTAGATTGTTTATTTAAGATTTTTTTTTGTTTTTTGAGGTAGTCCTGTATCACTGTGAACATCCCTCTTAGTACTGCTTTTGCTGCATTCCATAGATTTGGAACATTTCTGTTTTGATTTTCATTTGTATCAAGGTATTTTTAAAATTTGCTCTTTTTTTTTTTTCTCAACTCACTGGTTGTTTAGTAGCATGTTGTTTATTCTTCACTTTTTCTTTTTTTTCAGTTTTCTTATTGTAGTTCATTTCTAGTTTTTTACCATTTTTGTTGGAAAAAATGCTTGATATGATTTAAGTCTTCTTAAATTTATTGAGACTTATTTTGTTGGCCTAACACGTGATCTATCCCAGAGAATGTTTCCTCTGTACTTAAAAGGAATGTGTATTCCGATGCTTTGGGATGGAATACTCTTTCTATATCTATTAAGTCCATGTGGTCTAATGTGTTGTTTAAGGCCAGTGTTTCTTATTGATTTTTTTTCCTGTGGATGATATATTCATTGATGTAAGTGGGGTGTTAAAGTCCCCTCCTATTACTGTATTGCTGTCTATTTCTCCCTTTATTTCTGTTAATATTTGCTTTATATATTTAGATTCTCCTATATTGGAGGTATATATATTTATGAATGTTACCTCTTCTTGCTGGATTGACCCCTTTATCATTATGCAGTGTTGTTCCTTGTCTTTTGTGACAGTCTTTGTTTTAAAGTCTGTTTTGTTTTATATGAGCATTGCTACCCCAACTTTCTTTTCCTTTTCATTTGCATGGAATATCTTTTCCATTCCTTCACTCTCAGTCTGTGACTATGTGTATCTTTAGAGCTGAGGTGAATTTCATTTAGGCAGGGTATAGATGGTCTTTTTTTTTTTTAATCCATTCAGTACCTTGTGTCTTTTGATTGAAGCATTTAGTCCATTCACATTTAAAGTATTTATAGATAGGTATGTACTTATTGCCATTTTGTTAATTGTTTTCTGGTTGCTTTTGTAGTTCTTCTCTGATCCTGTTATCTTTTCTTTGTTTCTTCCCTTGTGGTTTGAAGTATTCCTTCAGTGTTATGTTTGGATTTCTTTTTCTTTATTTTTTGTGTATCCATTGGATGTTTTTGGTTTGTGATTACCATAAGATTCATATACATCCACCTGTATATAGAGCCATCTATTTTAAGCTGATAGATGCTTAAGTTGAAATGTATTCTAAAAACACTATGTTTTTACCCCCACACACACCCACACACACACATTTTATGTTTCTGATATCATAGCTTACTTTTTTTATTTTGTATATCCCTTATCTCTTTATTGCAGTAATAGTTGATTGTACTACTTTTGTCTTTTAACCTTAATACTAACTTTTTAAGTGGCTGATTCCCTGCCCTTACTACATATTTGCCTTTACCAGTGAGATTTTTCTTTTTATATATCTTCTTAGTCCTAGCTGTGGCCTTTTCTTTACCACTTAAAGAAGGAAGAACCTTTTAGATTTCTTGTAAGGCCAGTTTAGTGGTAATGAACTCCTATAGTTTTTGCTTGTCTGAGAAACTGTTTATCTCTCCTTTAATTCCTTGCCCAATAAAGTATTCTAGGTTGTAAGGTTTTTCCTTTCAGCATTTTAATTATAACCTGCCACTCCCTTCTGGCCTGTGAAGTTTCTGTTTAAAAAATTAGCTGATAGTCAATGAAGTTCCCCTTATTTGTGATTAGTTGGTTTTCTCTTGCTACATTTAAGATTTTCTCTTTATTTTAAACTTTTGCCATTTTAATTATATCTTGTGGCTCTCTCTGAGTTTTTTTTTTTTTTTTTAATATTTTATTTGGTTGCTCCAGGTCTTAGTTGCAGCAGGCAGGCTCCTTAGTTGTGGCATGCAAACTCTTAGTTGCAGCATGCATGTGGGATCTAGTTCCCTGACCAGGGATTGAACCCTGGGCACCCCTTGCACTGGGAGTGTGGAGTCTTATACATTGCACCACCAGGGAAGTCCCTCTGAGTTCATCTTGTTTGGGATTATCTGTATTTCCTGTACCTGGATATATTTTCCTGCCCCAGATTAGGGAGGTTTTCAGTCATTGTTTCTTCAAATACATTTTCTGTCCCTTTCCCTCTCTCTTATCCATCTGATAACCCTGTAATATAAATGTTAGTACACTTGATGTTGTCCCAGAAGTTCCTTAAACTCGTCATTTAAAGAAATTCTTTCTTTTTGCTGTTAGGATTATGTGATTTCTACTCTTCTATCATCCAGATTGCTTTCTGTTCTTCTGTGTTATCTAATCTGCTCTTCATTCCCTCTAGTGTATTTTTTAATTTCAGTTATTATATTGTTCAGTTCTGATTGGTTTTTTCTTATATTTTCTAAGTCTTTGTGGACCTTCTTACTGAAACCTGCCATTCTTCTCCCAAGTTTGGTGAGCATTCTTATGACTGTTTCTTTGAACACTTAATCAGGTAAGTTACTTATCTTCATTTCATTTGGGTTTTTCTTCTGTGTTTTTATTCTGTTTTTCATCTGGAACATATTCATCTCTCTCCCCATTTTGTTGGACTTTCATTTTTTGTTTCTGTGATCAGGTGAAACAGCTACATCTCATGGTCTTGAAGGAGTGGCCTTGTATTGGAGTTTCCTTTATGTAGACAGCTTGCACCTGGTGGCTTTGGCGGGCCAACTGGCATGGGCATGGGCCAGTGGCAGTCCCTGGGGAGTGCTGTACCCAAGGGCACCTTGGCAGGGTGACGGGCTGGCGCAGCCCTTGAGCCAAGGCCACCTTGGTGGTCTATGCCACCTCTTTTGGTCAAGCCTTTTTTTTTTCTGACTGAAATGTTATTTTCCTCATATCAACCTTTCATAGCCTTATACATCTCTAAAAGCTTAGTTGACCTCCTACTTTTTCTAGGAGACTTCCCCAAATTATACATGTAGGATTTATATTGCTTTTTCTTATAGTCTCATGGAATTTGTTATCAATATTTGCATCTTTTTCCTAACATGGTACATCTTATCGTTATCTTTTCTATAATAACTAGACATAGCGTTTCTGTCAGTGTCATTTGGTTGTTTGAATATAAGTAAATTTCTATCCAGAGAAGCATATACAGTGACCCTTGAACAGCATGGGGGTTGGGGAACCAACTCACTGCACAGTTGAAAATTCACATATAACTTTACAGTTGTCCCTCTGTATCTGCGATTCCACATCCCCAGAGTCAACCAACCTAGAACTGGATGGTACTACAGTACATATTTACTGAAAAAATCTGCATATAAGCGAACCCATACAGTTCAAACCTGTGTTGCTCAGGGGTCAACTCTACCTCCTTTCTCTGTGTACCCTGTCTTTGCAAAGTAATTGAATCCATGGCAGACATCTCCCATAATGATCCAGTTCTGTGATCATTGCATTTTCCTTAAAATAATGGAAGTAGAACCCAGGTTCCATATCAGTTATTCATTGGAAATTAAAAATCAACTATGTTTCTGTTCTTAATATTGTGAATATCATAAAGTCTGATAAGGAATACCATCAAAAAAGAATTCCTCTCTCCAGTATAGAAAGAACCCTGACCTAGTTCTAGCTCTACACTGGTTTAACCTCAGATAAATTATTTAATCTCCCCAAGCCTAAATTTGTTTACAATACTAATGGGGCAAATGTAGTAGAATTACTGTAAATTTCCAAAAAGATAAGCAAAAGCACTATGAAAGCTGTAAAAATGTTATTTGTATATGAAATGCTACACTTATTGTGGTTATTATTGTTCAGCGTTGCCACTGCAACCAATCAAATCTTGTTGATGTGCTGCCATCTAAGACCCTATGTTGAACTCAGTGTCACTTACAGGATATCCTGACCCTTGTATGAGGAACAATGCCCTCTTGCTTTTATATTTTCATTTTTACTTTAGAATTATCTTCCTGCTTGTTTAGTGTTTTGTTTTGTTTTGGTTTGTTTTGTTTTTTTCCCCACAGGCTCCTGGCCTGATTCCCCTTATGGTTGCTATGTTTTTGGTAGTAAGGTTTTTACAGTTGTGTTTTAGTCTGATGCAATTCTTGACTTACTCAACAAGAACCCAAACTATGAATCCTATTCTGATTTTAAAAGAATGTTGACTCTAAATCAATTTAGCCAGTATATATATTAAAATGAACAATGTAAAAGGTTCTAATATGATATTATAGATGACAGCTCCTTATAAGAGTGAGGGGTAAGTCAAGCCAAAATAAAATTGCTGTACAAAGAAGAATTTAGTAAATGCCTGTAAGATGTAAAAATAAAATTCTACAAGAATTCAGAATAGAAGGAGATCAAATCAGAGACAATACTAACAGTCATAAAAGTCTTTGTATAAAAGAGGTGACATTTGGGATGAATCTCAAAAATTGAGAAAAATTTTATTGATTGTCACAGACACTCTTAGCACAGCAAGTCACATCACATAAATATGAAAAAGGAATATTTTCATCAACATTCATTAACAAAAGTATGTAGTAGAAAACACACACATATACCCACACATACGCAGATAATAGTTATCTGCACGTGGACTGGAATTTCACTGGAGTAATTTATGATGCATCTTATTATGAGTTTTCACCATATTCATCAGAAATAAGGTCAAATATGCAATCCACATCCTCTGTAAAGACCGTGGCTTACTTGTACGCTTGGAATTCATTGGAGTCTTTACCATAGGAAAATCTCAAATTAATTTTGTTGCCTTGTAAAATAGCTCACATGCCCTATCTACAAAAAATAATTAGGTTATCTGAGAACTTACCCTTGAATATCATTAAATAAAGGAAGAAATTTATACTGAAGCTGTTACATTTATTTCTTCATGTTCCTAACTATAAAACTTAAAATATTTAAAATAAATTATTAGGTGCTGAAGTCAGTGTTTTTGAGCCCCAGTAAATAGTAGTTTCAGTGATTTTCACTAACATATCTATATTAAGGGAGTTATTAACACTCAACCCTGATACATGTTTCAGCCATTCAGAACACTGCAATGCCAATTAGTAAAAATAGAGATCAAAAATATTTGTTAAAATGTGTGTGGACAGGTGACTGTTGTTGGATGTGCTCTGTCATAGCCAATATGGCCAGTATTAAAATGTTTTTACATGTTTGAGATATCCCCTTGGGCTTCCCCAAGTATTGGTATTTCTACTTGCATAGAAGTCAAATACATAAAGTACCGGTATTTCAGCAGGCACACTGCTATTTTCGAGACCTGCTAGGGGTTTCCTAACTTTTTGGGAAATTTTGGGGTACAGTGTTACAAGTAACACTACAGATCTTCCTTACGGTCTACTGGAGAATATTAATATAACCCATGAGTAACAGATGGAAGAAACTGATTTCATGAGAAGCTATATTTTAAAATCAGATGTCTTAGATTCTTATATCTACTGTGATTTACCCATGTGCTCTGCTGCCCAAGATTTTTGTAATGCATCCTTTTTAGTTATTTTCATTATTACTCACTAGTATAAAAACACTAATACTTTTATCTTCATACTTAATGTAAGAAAATATATTCAAAGATGTATCTCCTATCCATCTCTTAGATCTATCTACGTGGACTACTGGGAGCCATAGCCCACCCAGAGTCTTTAAACTCTGTTGATTTCCCACCATACTTGTTTACAACTCTACAGTTATTCACAACGTTTCTCTTACAATTCTGCAATGACTTCTTGTTCCTAAGACAGAGTTCCTATTCTTTAAATGGACCACCAAAAGTTCCAGTATTTCTCTTCTCCCTTGCTTCTTGCCCAATAAGGCCAATGCAGCTGCAGGACGAACCTATCTATTTTCTAAATTCCCTAAATTTGTTAATTTACTCAAAACAGAAGTACTCTTCTTGATTATAGTTAACTATGGAAGTAAGTAACTAAGATTATAGTTAACTATTCAACATGGAAGAATGAAAAAACATGTTCAACTGAAAAACCTAAGGGTCAGAGATTAGATTTGTCTCTTAAAAAAACTCTTTTTATTAATACATTATTTGTTTTAAAAGTCTTCTTGAATATAATCATAAATATATTTTCCTAATGAACAGATCTCAAATCTTAGTATTTAAAGAATCATTTATATTGGGTTGGCCCCAGAGCCCTGCTTTTTAAGATTTTTTTCCCTTTTTAAAATTAATTAATTAATTTTATTTTTGGCTCTGCTGGGTCTTTGTTGCTGCGTGCAGGCTTTCTCTAGTTGTGGCAAGAGGGGGCTACTCTTCATTGCAGTGTGCGGGCTTCTCATTGCGGTGGCTTCTTTTGTTGCAGAGCACGGGCTCTAGGTGTGCAGGCTTCAGTAGCTGTGGCATGTGGGCTCAGTAGTTGTTATCTCACGGGCTCTGTTTTAACTAGAGGAAATTAGAGAACAGAGAAGCACCCTGTGCTATTGTAAAGAAACAGCACGGCCTTGGCGGCTGATGCCAGAATAAGGAGAGTCTTAAGTGGCTGAGTGAGAGATTGTGGGAATACAGACAGGGAGGACAGAGGCAGAGTATGGAGGGTCGTGACAACCCACCTGTCTATACTCTACTAATCCATGTAGGCGTTACTGTAATTTTTATTAATTACTATAAGAAACAAGATATTGGTAAATATATAAATTTGATGAATTGTTCCTGTGGAAAATTGTTGCTTTTAGTGAATTGCCCATTTTGTGAAGTGGCTTTCAGTGCATTGAGCCATCTATTTTAAGGCAACCTCACCCTTCCCCCTTATTATTCTAATCATACTCACTTTCTTTGGGCTGCTCCAGTTACATTCCCTCTACTTAGCAGCATTTCTAAATATTTCCTGTTGTCCAAAATCCACTTCTTACTATTCTTCAGAATAAACTCTGTTACCCTTCAGATACAGGCTTATAAGTCAGTTCTCTGGGATTCTTCCTTGGTTCCTATATCGATCACAGGTCCTAGTTCAGAAAAGAAATCTACTCTAACAGTTCTACACACAAATGGATTTATTAGAGTAGTGCT
The DNA here is from genome assembly GCF_005190385.1 of Monodon monoceros. NCBI lineage: Eukaryota > Metazoa > Chordata > Mammalia > Artiodactyla > Monodontidae > Monodon > Monodon monoceros. The sequence goes on from NW_021703777.1 coordinate 10,215,278, forward strand.
AACTCTTGAAAATGAAGAATTGGCTGAAGTAGCAGGCTGTAGGCTGACCCTTTAAGAACAGTCCTGAAACCATACCAAAGAAATGCACTGCCAAAGGAGCTGTGTCCTCTGTCAAGATCAAGAAGCTTCATTACCAGAAAGTTGCCACCAAAGCTCCTGACCCCAGAACCACACAACCCCTACCATGATTCACGTAGGCAAAACACCTGCCAGCTGCCCTTACTTTCTCCTTATTTTGATTGGCAGGGCCTATCCTAGCTTCTGGGGAGACTTGGGAATAGAATTGGAAGCTTTCCACCCTCTGTTTGACAGGTAGGCATTCTGAAAGGGGGTTGAGAGAGTCAATTCAAAGAATTCCCTAAATTTGCCCTCTACTGATTCCCAGCAACACGTGGCTCTTGAGCCCTTGAAATGTGACTAATGTACCTGAGGAACTGAATTCCTTACATTATTCAATTTTAATTTATTTAAATAATTTAAAAATTGAAGCAGTGCAGTATATTTTTCTGTTCAACATAACTTTATTGTTTGGGGAAGACTGTTTCACTTCAGCCATTGCACTGAATAAGATACTGCTGCTTAATCCTGGTGTGTATTTATATTTTATTTTTTTAAATTGTGGTTACCAGAAATTTTTAAGTTAGATATGCGCCTTACATTATATTTCCACTGGATGTTGCTACTCTAACCCCCTAGATAGGGCTAGGTCTCACTGTGTGTCCACAGAGTACCCCATATTTCCCTAATTTTGACATTCACATTTTTTATAATAATTGCTTCTGTATATGTCTTATCCCTTGGCTTGTAAAAGTAATGGGAAGAAATACTGTCTCTTCTTGTCCCCATTATTTTCCCTAGCACAATGCCCACAAAAAATGAACAATAAAATTATACCAAATGAATGAGTGTGAATAGAATATACATTAAGAAAAAGAGCTAGGGACCCATGAAGCCTAAGGTAAACCTTCTGTTAAGATTTTATTATTTTTTTAAATCACTGAAAGCCATTACTTTTAAATAAGTTGTTGAGATTAACCATTAATTTTCATAGTTGAAAATTAATTCATAAAGTATTAAGTCAAATTCCAAATGGCTGATAATTGAACATATATTTTCTTTATACATCATATTAATTTTTTTATTAGTTTTCTTTTTTAAAGGAGAGAGAGAGAGAGAGAAAAGAAAAAGAGCTTTCTGGGATTTTTCATTAGAGATGCCACACCAGCACTGTAATTTAAAAAATAGATTCACATATAGATTCAACAATGTAGCATAACCCAATGCTACCCACAGAGTGTCTCAAGGAGTATAAAATCATATTTTTCTGTTTCAATATGAGAGGAAATTTATAGTGTTAATTTTCATACAAGTGAGAGATTAAAACAGTTATTTCGACAGTGTCATAAAACATAAAGAGGAAAAATATTTAATAGGAAGGTATTTTTTTTAATGAGGAAGCCCTTTGGAAAATAATGTTTCAAAATTCTCATGCTTTAAAGACAATGGGGGAGGAGACTATTTCTTAGAACCTTAGGAGAGTAGTAATAGTGAAAGTAGAATCTATGCCATCATGTATATTATATAAACATAGAAATGCATGAGCCACAGGATGAAGGTGGGAGTGTCAGATGTCATGGGATAAATATGGTACTAAAAGGAGTATCAATTTTTTTCAAAAAATTTTTTGAAGAAATTGGGGCACAAAATTTTTTTGTAAGAAGGTCTCATCAGAAAATAAGACCAGATTTAAAAGAATCTACTTTAAATGTGTCAGTTTAAAGGAACTTTCCATCTAAAGGAACTTCGGGAGTTTAAGCAATAGAGTATTTATTAGCTGATGTAATGACAAAATATTTCTAATCATTGAATTGTCTTGTACATTCTAAAATTAACTGAAGAAACATTTTAAAAACTATGTTGCATTAAGTGATCCTAAGTTGATTCAGTAGTAGTAAGGATTTTATGTTCCAGTAAACAAAACATCAATGCTCCTAAAGGCAGAGTTACTTAATTCTTTGGGTCCGTACACATTTTTCTTCCTCAAGGATATGTTTTCAAAATGTTTTGACAATATATATGATTAATCTACTTATTGTTTAATTTCTTGACATTCTTTATGTTCTGTGTCTTTTTTTGTTTTTTGGTAATCTTAAATTTGCAAAAGAAATTATATTTTCACATTATTTTGTATTTAACTGAGGAAGTTCCATATCACTGACTATTTAAAGTAACTAAATATTTCTTCAAGATTTTTTTGAAAGACCTTTTGGATGATATATTTTTATGAAACTAATAAAACATTTCAGAAATGTCCATATGGAGTAAAAATAGATCAGTTAAACAGCAATGACATTGCATTTAGGGTGAGTCATTTATAAATGATAAATAAATTAATCAAATAATACAATGCTTTTTAGTAAGTGTACTGTGCAGTGGCAGGGATGGGAAAAATAATGTGTGATTTGGGCACATCTTCAAGGAGAGCACAATCTAGAAGCATCTCCCTTTCCATCCATAGCCATGTCCATCTTTAAATGTCTCCCAAATCTAGGTGGCAGGAATAAGTAAAAGCAGACTTGGAGGAGACCCATACCTTTGGACCCTTCAGCATTCTCATCAACTTGTAACTCAATAGAAGCATTAAAAGCTAGAGTTGTATTTTTAAATTGTTGCTGAAAACTTTGTATTTTAATACCTAAAAACTGACCAGTTATAGAAAAGTTAAAATTTTTTATTTTGCAACCAGCATATAATCTATCATAAACAATTTTATTAGCCTGACATGAAACAAGTAGAGTGGATGATTTGTATCAATTTGGAACACAGGCAAGGAATAAACATTTCACAAAATCAAATGGCAATGAAAAGGTAGTCTGTTAGAGAACATTAAATTCTCTTTAAGGCAGATTTATATTACAGTTACATATGTACATTAATTTTACTCATAGGTATGTTTGATTATTTTAATTGTTAATATGTTGTTAATAAACAATAAGTTAAAGTATATTTCATAAGGTTGTATCAGTTATTAACCAACTACTATTGTGATATTTATAAGATATAGTTTTAAAAAGACCCTCAGGTTTTTAAAAAGTATCCAGTTGGCCAAATGGAGCAGAAAAGTATTAACAAGAAAATTTATAAGCAGCATTTACTGAAAGTTTACTGTGCACCTGACACTGTGTTAAATACTTTATGTGAACCTGTCTTAATGAATCTTTACAACAGCCCAATGATATACCTACTTTTCAGCATCCTCATATATAATGCTGCTCCCTAAATAACTATTTCTCTTTGGACATGCCACGCATTGTAAGAATTACATTAATTTTTTTTCTAGGGAGCTGCTAACCAAATCACTGTTTGACAGTGATGTGGCAGGTTGGCTCAAGCCCGCATCTTGATCAAAGCAGAGTGAGAATGGATCTTCCACTTTATATGTAGAAATAACCTATAAGCTCAGCCTCTGTGAATAAATGAATGAATGATTCCTATTACCACACTGAAGTATATAGGATCCAGGACTCAGTCACAAAACCTACAACTATTTCAGTTGTAGATGAGAGAGATGAATTAAATGAAATACCTGTTGCACATGGAAATACAAGCTGTCATCAATGTGAAGGTTTATACGAGTCTTAAACTCATATTTAAATTCATAGATTGTACTAGGGAGGCAAACCTTGCAATATCAGGCAAACTTCGATTTTTTTTTTTACACTGGATAAAATATATCAGTTTTTCCTATTAGTTGAACTATTGTTTTAAACTCCTGGCTGCTGATATCACAGGATGACAGATTTGACTACCTATGAATATTCTTAATGTATTGGTCAGTGACATATATGTGGGGAGGTGGCGGTATTCTTGAATGTGGTCGTAAGTGCTCTGCTGCAAAAATTTTACTCTTTCCTTCCCAAGTGACCTCAGTAGATGAAGTATTTTTTAAGATAAATTGCACTGTAGTTATCATATCGAAACAGCTTAAATATAAAAATAATAAGAGATCAGGTATGATATGATTATTAATAGGTTATTACAGTTTGTCAAATTGTGAATTCACAATTTTTTCCCTTGTGATGAGAACTCTTAGGATTTACCCTCAACAGCTTTCCTATGCTTCACACAGCAGTGGTAACTATAGGCCCCCTGTTGTAATTACATCCCTAGTAGTTATTTATCTTCACAATTCTTAATGAGGCATAATACCCTGCTAAGGTAGATGAAGTTGCTCTTCATAACTCATGTTTCAGATTGCCCACTTTACTTCTTTTGGTTCATCAGGGCTGAAATTCCATTATATAGCAATCTCATCTTATTTTTAGCACGTTTTATCTCATAAGTGCCATGACTAGAAATATGCCCAACATAGATATCGATCTCTATTGGTGCCCTGCTTATATTAGCTAGGATGTTAGTTTGGCTGTTGTGACAGAGATCCAAAACAACTGTCCAAAAAAACACACACAAAAAAGACCAAAATGGTAGGAAGAGTCTGTCCTACAGAGTATGGATTCAGGAATTAAAAGAAATTGAGACTATGTTTAAAATATACTTCCTTGGTTTTCCCCTTTCCCCTATGTAAGCTGTAAGACACCTGAGGTCATTAGGGATCCACAGGAAACAAGTGACTATCACTGAAATAAAAGTCAAAGAAAACTGGGAGTTCATGCGAGAGAGAGAGAGAGAGAGAGAGAGAGATCCGTAGTTTTAATCTATCTATGGAGATAAAATTTTCTTGGAAAGAATGTTGATAAAGAATAATGGTTTTGTCCCTAATATTAGGATACTGTGTTAACAGTAGGTAGTAGCTTCAATTATAACTCTATAAAAGACATTGAAAATGAGGCACATCCACAAATCTTGCTGTATAATCTTGGAATGATTGAGGCTTAAGGATCCTTGAGTTGGACATTGCATGAGAAATTATTTTCAATCAGTGGTTCTTACACTGGGACAACGTTGCTCCCCGAGTGACATCTGGCGATATCTGGAGACGCTTCTGGTTGCCACAATTGAGAGAGGGCAGCTGTACATCTAATGGGTAGAGAATGCAAGGGGGCTGCTTGATATCCAGAAATTTCCACAGTAGCCTCCACAGAAAAGAATTATCCATCTCAAAATGTCAGTAGTGCCTTTGTTGAGAAATCCTTGTCTAAATCACACAACAATGTGAACTTGCTCTCAGCATGGAAAAAAAACCCAAAAACCTACATTCTTTGGTCACATGTAATCCATTGACCTGCTATGTCTGTAGAGAGACTTCAAAATGTATTTGTTAGAAAGTGGTTGTTAAGAAAAGAATCCTGTTGGATTTGAAAAAGGGCGTGTGATTATCTGACAATTGTGTTTTAAAATAGTTACTTAGGTTTAACCATTTCAATATTCGTGAATAATTACCAAGTACACTGGTTAGTTTTGAAATAAATCAGTGTCAACTTTTGATCCTGGTAATAGCTAGCAAAGTTGTATATATTAAAGCAGTATAAATGTGTATGCTTCTCTTTCAATTTGCTACACTTTGCTATAGCTACAGATTACTTTAATAAGGAGATAATTTTATCAAATAAAGTTTTTTATAAGTGTTTCTGAGACAAAGCCCCATTTGAAAAAAAATTTAATTGTATTGTAACTTATATTTATTCATTCAACAAATACACATTGATTGCCTAGTACTGTTCTTTCATTCCAGGTATTGGAGCTGTAGCAGTAAAATAACTGTCCTCATAGAGTTGGATAATAAGCACACACACTCATAAATATACACCTATACCCCTACATACATCTATATGTATATAAGACATACACATGGATAAAAGTATATCTGTGTGTGCATGAATATATGCATATGTGTGTGCTGTGTTAAAATATGTGTGTTTATATTCTGTGCTATGTTAAAAAAATAGGATAAGTGGAAAACCCAGTGTTCATGTAGGAGAATAAAGACCTCTGTGACAAAATAATAACTGAGAAAATATAAACACACTGATCAAGTAGCAGATTTGATTGGTACTTGGTTATTTCTTTAAAGTCTATACCTTTTTGATCATAGTGATTACTGTCTGTTGAATCTGAAATGCACCAGATATGAGTTTAATAGTGATTAGTGATAAAAAATTACTGTCTAACTGTAGAAAATAATGTTTTGAGTAATAGAATTTGATAATTCTAAAGTAGGTAGTAAGCCTTATGAACATTTTATAATAATATATGATTAGTGCCTCTAGATGTCAAATTATTGACTGGGATATAATTTTAATAACGATGATTAAATAACTAAAGATTTTAATAAGAAATAATATGGTTGTCAAGGCAAGCTTATTATTACTGCAATTTATAATGTGAGACAATCTAGTCATTTGTCCTTTATAAATGTAAAGCCTAGGATTGGTCTCTGTCCTCAAGAGGGCGACTTTAAGAAAAAGTACACTAAAGGATCTCATAGAGCACAGTGTAGACACAGAGTGGAGAATTATCTCCACCTGGGGGAAGTGAGGAAAGACCTTTGAACTGACTTTTAAGCTCATCAACAAGCTTGCGTAAATGGTGAATGAGATTGATTTAAACCACAGAAGACTATAAAACCTTTAACTTCAGCCTGCTTTGCTACAACAGTCCTGAGGGTCTCATTTAGATGTAGTATATCAGCAAATCCCTCCCCAGCAAACGTGTGTGTGTGCGTGTGCATGTATATTACAGTACTTTTAACTTTCTTTATATTTGAAACAGAATATAAAAATTTCAATTGGTATATAAAGGATCTACTTTGGTTAATTTCTTGTAAATAAGTCCCTTAAATCTTCCTGCCAGATTCGAATATTTGCTTTATATGAGGATTTTCTACAAGTAAATTAACTAAAAAAAAAACAACAAAGCACTGTTATTTTAATCATTAACACATTCCCATAAATTAAGGCATCATGCTTTCTATAGAATGTGTTAATATCTTTCTTTCAATACATGAACATCTTGAACAATACGCATTCTCCTAAAATGTACAGTATTGGTTGCTGGAAATATTTTTTTTAATAAAAATTAGTATGGGGTGTTATTTTTGACATAAATCATAACTGAAGAAAAATACTGAAATTGCACTGTTATTAATATTTATTTTTGAAAATAAAGTAGAACATTTTTATGATTTTTAAAAATGAAAGGCAGCATGTAAAGACTCTTCTGTAAGGACATAATGTCCTTATATTCCTTAATTTAGCATTTTTAATCTATTGTCTCCCACACAGATAAATCAAAACAATATTCTTTATTGTATGTAAAAATATTTTTAAATTGCCTGTGATTTACAAGACCACTTATTTTGAAATTGAATGTGTAGTTAAATATTTACTTATAGTAAAATTTGAAGGCACTCTTAAGTTATTGAGATATTCTGAATATACTTGAGATGATTTGGTAATTAAATTTTCCTTTTAATTTAAAATTAAAATCTTGAGCTGACAGTTTTGCTCATTAAAAAGCACTTGGGCCGATTACTGTCTATAGAATATACACACACATTGTTTCAGGAGGAAATACATGACCTCAATTATTATTAATATCACTTTATTTGATATATCTCAAGCCTCGTTAGGAACACTTAAAAGTATTATCTTCAATTACAGACATTTCATGCCTCTTTAACCTGGGTTCAGTAAAAATTAAGTACATTATATATTAGTGATGTTGAAAACAACTAGTGGCAAGAATTCTTAGCATTTCCATGCAAACTGACAGTGGGAAATAGAGGGCAATCTAGTTTTACTCCTAAATTTTCACTGACATTTTTCTTATGCCAAAATCTGTACCTTGATTTGTAATTTCTCCCTCTCTCTGTCTCTGTCTCTGTCTCTCTGTCTCTGTCTCTCTCTTTCAATCGGTTCCTCTTAGGTTTTCTTTATTTCTCATTTTTGTCATTGCTAGGCTCTGGATTCGCAGGATTATTAGGCATTTTACTCCTTTATTCAACAAACAGTTATTGAGCACAGCTCTGTACCAGGCACTGTAAAAAGTACTGGGAATAGAGCAAAGAATGTGATAACATGAGCCCTAGCAGAAAAGACAGTCTTTAAATAAAGTTTAAAGCCAAAACTTACTCCTAGGACCTCAACTCATATAGGGATGTTTGTTTCTTTTCAAAAAATATTTCTTGAATACAGCCACAACAGTACAGACAAGGCCTTGTTCCCTTGGAACTGAAGTTCTAACGGAAAAAAAGTGTAGGGAGACAGGTGAACTGGAGACAAAGAGGGGTGACTTTGACAGATCAAGTGAGAGGCCCTCTAAAGAAGCTTAGCTCCTGTTTAAGTAATACGGCCATCGGCCACCGATACAGATGTGCCCATTTTATGGTATTGAGGAAGGAAAAATACCTCTCATTCTTTCAAATCCCTTTAATTGACCCCTTGTTTCAAAACAAGGAGCTCAAAACACAAACTAGTATGTCAATAAATTATCCTGCCAAAATAATATAGTTGCAAAATCATGAGACACTCAAATAAAATGCATACACCAAGAAATGACTTCGTTTAATTGTTTGTATACTAGGAGTCTTCTAAGCTAAACTAGTTTATACTCTGACCACATCACCTAACTGGCACTCTAAGAAGCAGAATGGGGGAAAATTCTAGTAGAGCAAGATGAGTTTTAAAAAGATTATCGGTACCAAGTTCACACCTTTGGGTCTAAATGATATGAAATGTATGAAGGAGTAAAGTAAAAAGGCAAGAATGTCACCTTTATGTAGTCACGGTCTCTTAGGAAGAGAGAGGAAAGGGAGAAAGGAGGCCAGGAGCTACTCCTGTACAAAGAGACAGACATCAGAAGTGGGGCAGGAGAATTTTGTCATAACAACTGTAATGAGGTTTTAGTAAATGTTAACTGATGGTTTTGGCATTAATTTGAGGACAAAGTGACCATCTGAGAGAATGAAGTCATGTTTAAGTATATTGTAAGGTTTTTGATGTATGTTAATCTTTCTGTTTCTGACAAATACTTCAGTGGAGTGCATAAATGAGAAAATGGAAATTTTCTAAACAAAATATTGGAATAAAAGAATATTAGAAAGAAAATGAAGGAAGACACACATAGAAATGATTTGGCATTATCTGTTCTAAGACAAATACAGTAGTTGAACTCACTAGCTCCATGAGGACGAAAATGAGGGTTAGGCTGTCCAAGCATAGACCATTTAGGTGCTTCCAGAATCTAAAGTCTAGTAACTTAGGTCAGCCAAGCAGGCCTGAGCAGATGCAGATATAATGGCAGAACAAAGAAAAACTAGCAGCTATAAATTAATAGAAAAATGAGATGGATGAACATAGGCACAAGACAGGGTTCAAAGATGCAAAACCTTTGATGGGCAGAGCCAGGGGCTGAGTTTCCATCTATCACTTATTTATTTAAACAGTGTATTGAAGAAGAACGTATTTTGAACCAAACCTCTTCTAGGCACTGAGAATACAAACACTGAATAAAACAAAGAAAATCCTTGTTCTTATGGAGCTTACATTTCAGTTCAAGGGAACAGACAATAAATAAATTAGTAATATATAATGTGATATAATATAAATAATATGTGGAAGGGAAAAGTGTAACAATTCAAATAAATCAGATTAAGCTAATGTAGAGTGATTGTGTTTGGGTGGGGTGGGAGTGGAGCTGAAAGGCATCTTGGGGAAATGTGTTCTAGGTACAAGTAATAACAATTACAAAGATCTGAGGCAAGACTCTGCTCGGTGTGTTCAAAGAACAGCAAGAGGGCTTCCCTGGTGGTGCAGTGGTTGAGAGTCCGCCTGCCGATGCAGGGGACACGGGTTCGTGCCCCGGTCCCCGAAGATCCCACATGCTGCGGAGCGGCTGGGCCCGTGAGCCATGGCCGCTGAGCCTGCGCGTCCGGAGCCTGTGCTCCGCAATGGGAGAGGCCACAGCGGGGAGAGGCCCGCGTACCGCAAAAAAAAAAAAAAGAAAAAAAAAAGAACAACAAGAAGTGCTTTGAGGCCAGAGTGAGAGGAAAAGTAAGTGATGATGTTGGAAGTTAGATATTGTCCAGAGTTTGGAGGACTCTGTAGGTCCAAGTAAGACTGTTGTCTTTTATTCAAGTTGCTATCTGAAGTTCTTCCTCTTCATTCTTTCCTGAATATTTTAGTCCTAAAGCCATTATGTGGGACACAGTGAGGTAGGCATACACACCTGGAGGAGTAGGCGGTGGTGGATCAGTGCAGGTGTAGGAGCTTAAACAAGGTCAAGAGAGTGTCCTCATAGATGTCCTGAATAACATGAGGCATTAGAGTCCCACATGAGAGGGACTGACATGTGGTGAGGAATCCAAAGTAATGAGGAGGGTTTCCATGTGGAACAATGGCCCAGTGTGGGATGTCAGAGCCTGAAGTTGTGCAGAGGTTGAAGGCAGATTTGTTTCAAAGGTGAGGCTTGATAAAATGAGTAGGTATATTAAGGATAATGAGAATCAGATTTCTGTCTACTAGAATTAGGGATGTAGGTGTGAATGCGTGCCCGTACACGCGTGCGCGCGCACACACACATACACACACACACATAGAGAGCGTGTGTGTATGTATCTGTGTATATACATAAAAATATCTACATACATATATTTTCTATTTCTATCCACTGAGAATGCCTGGGAGCAACAGGACCTCAATAGCAATGATCACACCTAGCACCCACATATTAGCTTCTAAATACTATTCTCCACCAAAAGTAACCAGGACTCATTGGAGAAATGGTTGATTCTAGAGCTTAGTCAGAAAAAGTACAAAATAAATCCAGAATGATGTATTGTGCCAGAAAGCAAAGGAATGCTCCAAGGATAATGGTGACATATCAAAATGACACAGAAACTTCCTTGAAAGGCCTGCCATTTGCCAAATATGGAGCAAATTAAGTACCGAGTAAATGGTAATTATTCATCATAACTCATTGAATAAATAGGAAACCATGAACCCATATAGCTATATATAAAAGAGATAAATTGAAATTTGATGAGGGATGGCTCATTTAAATAGTTTCAATGTATCTCCCCATAAAATACTTAATAAATGAAAAGAGAAAAGAGTAAATTTCCTTGAAGAAGCTAATCAAATAATCAAAGTTGACATCACTGGTAATGGGACAAATCAAAATTGTATGTTATGGGATAGGACACAGTGACCACACACTGTCACTTCTATAGTATTCCTCCCAAATAAGCATAATCTGAATACAAGAAAGAATAATTCAGTCCCAAATAAAGGGACATTTACAAAATAACTTTGAAACGTTCAATAGTGTTGAGGACATGAAAGTCAAGAAAAAATTGAGTACAGTAAACTGAAGGAGATAAGAGTCGTGACAAATGCAATACATTTTCCTGAACTGAATCTGTTTGCTATGAAGTACATTATTTAGACAATTGGTGACACTTGAATGAGGTCTGAGCATTAGTAATGTCAAGGTCAAATAAGTTCCTGAAACTGATGACTGTACTGAGGTTACATAGAAGAAGGCCCTTTTCTGTGTGGAAAATGTACACTAAGTCTTCAGGTGTGATGGGGCATTAGGTTGGCAACTTATTCTAAAATGGTTTAGAAAAATGTTCTTAGTATTGAACATTTTATATATATAACATCTTATTGGACATTCTATATAAATTTAAGGTTGCTAAAATTTGAGTAAAATGGGACAAATTGTGATGGGAAGCCATTGGCAATTTTGTCTAGGGGGTGAAATGATCTTCTTTATGTTTGAAAAGAAACATCATGGCTTCTGTGTAGACAAGATCTTTGGGATAAGGATGGAGAATGGGCAAGTGTCAAAAAAGAGAGACAAATTGAGATGCTGTTGCAATAATTCAGAGAAAGATGGTGGCAGGTTGAACTAGGGATATAAGGGAAGAGGTGATGAGCATCCATTGGATTTATTATATCTTGAAACGATATCCTACAAAACTTGCTGGATGTGGAGTATGTAGGAAAGACAAAAAGTATAGGATGATTTCAAGATTAGACAAAGGTACTTAGACCCAGAGGCTTTGATTACTGCAGCTGCCTTTAATCTGTACATTTTCCGTTTCACTACTACTGCTCCCATATCTTAAAGGTGCGATAATACTGCAACAATACTCTGAAAATAGTTTAAGTTATTGAGAAATAAAACAAGTCATGAGTTATAGAACTGTGCCATTTTCAAAAGCCTCGACAAATATATTACTGTTTATATTCCATCAACAAGAGTGTGCAAAGCAATGTAGCATAGTGATTGGAGTTAAGTCCTATGCTACTAGAAAAAAAAAAAGGTTTTAGGTTCTAGCTCAGCCAACTATAATTTTGGACAATTTGCTTAAACTCTAGAAACTCAGTATCCTCATATGTAAAATGAGGGATAATAATATCTACTTTATAGAATTGTATAAGGTCTAATTGATAATGTAAAGCAGTTAGCATTGAGCTAAATATTATTGTTGTGTCACTAGTATTAGTAGTAATTGTAGGGGTAGAAGTAGCATTGTGTGATATCTCCAAAGACTTTTAATAGATTGTCTTTTTAGTTTGAAGTATTTATTAGTTTTAAAAAATGTGTGAGATAAAAAGGTGGAAACATAGCAGTTGCTATCAAGCATTATCTTTGAAATTTGTGACAATGGTTAATTGCTTTTAAATATCTTAAATTATGCTCATTTCCCATAGTTTGCTTATATTCAAAGGATGACAAAAATACTTGAAAGATTTAATAATACATTAGTCCGGGAAAATTGTCTTAAACTATATCAGTATTTCTAATATTTTAGATACACGCATTTGGTACAATATTCACTCCAGACAGGTGAATGTTCTTATTGCTTAGAATAGAACATACTTCTTTCGACGTCTTCCTTCCTAATCCAATTTTATATTCTCTATTTACTATGCCTAATCATTATGCTAAGTCTCGTTTGGAAAGAGTTGTTCATAATTGTAAAATTGAACTGTGCCCCATTAAGCTCTTGCCTAGCTGCTTTTGAGATCCTTGGTGGTTTGGAATGTGGGGATGCATCCACATTCTCTCTGTGTCAGTTCTTTTTACCTTTTCTCTCTAATGCTGTCCCTTCAGTGTTTCAGCTGTTAAGTAGTTCTAGCGTACATCTGATATAATTTTCTGATGACTGATGCATTGTTATCACTACTTATTATATGTCAGCAGGAAATGCCACCTGTGTCTGAGAATTTGGGGCCAATAGGATTGTATATTTTACCAAAGCAAGACAGTAAATATAGAATGAAATAGAAGAAACCATTCCAGTTCTGTCCATTAACTTCTGAGATTTAATTTTATACCAACTATAACTTTAAAAAGATAAGCAATGGAAATTACATCAGCTTTATAGTTAAGCCACAAAGAGTTTTAAAATCTTTTTGACTGTTTTTAAAAATGGCAGTATTTCAACCTTTTATATGGATGTATGTACCTTTATTTATGCACTATTTGCGGATGCCTACTTTGTGCCAAGCACTTGTTTGGATGCTGGGGAGAATGTAGATATAGTCTCACTCCCGTAGATTCTGGAGTCTACTTTACAGAAAACAGTTCTGCTGTATTAGGTGTCTCAGTGTCAAAGATACAAGTTTTTCTATTGCGACATATCAGAAAGAATTAGTGTTACATACAACCATATTAAAACTGGGTGAAATTCTTGCTACCTACATAACTTTTGTAAATTACTTAACCATTGTGAGTTTCACGTATGACAAATATAAAATGAAGTATGCTGGTCTCCCCTATAAAATGTACTCTGCATTCTAGGCAGGCATCTAGACATGCCCAAGGCTTTTATGAAAAGTCCTGTGAATAAATTTGATCCAGAAATCAGCCTGCACAATCAAGGTAGTGTGAAGCTTATAGGCTGGATTTACGGCTTGGGTTCACAGAACTCAATTTGACACCAAAATCATTGCACAATGGGAGCATATCTTTCTTTAATTAAGTCAGGAATGCAAGTTTCTAAACCTGATGTTGGACTTTACACTAATTCTGTTTGTTGCTGTCAGGTTGATATATCATAGCATCCCTGCCCTCAGACCAACCACATTGTTGCAGATTCTTCCATGGAGAAGCCCTAATGGTTTACCACTCTGTTGTCTCACATAGCGGCCTTCCTATTTCCATGGTGATGCTGGAGAGGGTTTGTCTGAGTTATAGACAAGGCTTTTCCAAAATTTAGAGAACTAGATCTTGGATGTAGGTTTGCTGGGGATCTTTGGGGTTAGAAAAGAGAACATAAATTTTACTCTAGTGTCGTTTGTCGTTATTTTTCTACTTATTTATCATTCATCTTTCTCTACCAATTTTCTCTAGAACAGAAGCTTTTTTACTTTCTTGCCCACATTGAAACAACTGTGATTAGGATGGTACCTAAAAGACCGCATACTTGCTATTTTAAATGAATAAAAATGTCAGTCTCCTTTAAATGAAATGAAATTATCTGTTCTAAAAGTGATTGTTTTTAAAAGAAAACAAGAAATCGCTTCACCTACCACTTGCTATAAGAAGGATTTATTAGAATATATCATAAAAGAATTATTTAATTAATTTTAAAGTAAATTTCTGTTTTCATTTTAGTTAACTCCTCCCTTATTTAAGATTCCATTAACCAAGGCATTCAGTTAACTGGAACTTCATATATATAATATAATGGTAATTTAAATTCACAATGAAGGTACTGAGAAATCATAAGACCCTGAAATATTTTCCTCTACAGAAAATGAAAATTTATTTTATAAAGTTTTAGAGGATAAGGGAACTATTTAAATTTCTTTCTTGATTATAAGTAATGCATTTATATATAAAGGGTCCTAAGTGTCCTTTAATTAGAATATTTAATTAGTCCATCCCATTTATTTTGATACAGTATACCATAGGAACTTATACTTGGTGAGCCTTGTTAAAAATTACTGAATTTATAAAATTATTGTTAAACACTAAAAAATAGGACCACTTTGAACTAAATAGTAACAACTGATAGTGTTTGAATTTCTCTTGAAAATCTCCATTGGCAGCAATAAAGGAAATGTGACCCTAAAGAAAATATTATATGTTAATTAAGTATGTTAATTCTGGAGAGCCCCATAGAAATCTATGCAATTATTAAAATCCTCAGATAAATAAAAAATCGTAGGGGTTTTTATTGTTCTATGGATTTCTGAGATGGGAGAACTCTCCAAGAACTTGGAAACTACTTAATTTTTCCACCACTAAACTTTTATGACTTCATCTGCTCTGTTCCTCTCATTCCCTTTTATAACAAAATGGTCTGTGTTCTGAATCCTAGCCTCTGTCTCCTTCTAAATAATTTTGCATCTTGAATTAGCAACCTTCTCTTGATTCCTCAAATAATTCATTGACTTTCTGCTCAAACATTTCAAATAAGATATCTACACCCAAGCTGCTTAATTGGTATGATTCTTCAGTCCTACAGCTGGTCAAGAGGCCTGCAGGCCTGCCTCTGGCTATTGGCTCTTCTGTCACTTTATCCCAGAATGCACATAAATGTTATATATTTTCCCTGAGTAACATGATGTGATTTAGTCGGGAAACACAAATCTTTGCATGCTATCTTGACTTTATGACATCCTCTTGTCGTTCCTTACGTTTCAGAGTTTTACCTTAGCACTCCTCCCTGTGCACAGGACACATTCTTTCCTATGTTATTTTACCTTGTTGCTTTTTCATAGTACTCACTGTACATGTTAATTAAATATTGATGTGTTAGTTTACTCGTCTGTTTCACCAATGAATGAATGAATGAGGCAGATACACAATACAATATGCTTGTATCTCATCTCTTTTTTCATCCCCTTGTTATCATTCAGAATGCAAATAATATTATTATGAAAGAGAAGAAAAGAAGATAGAAATAGAGGAAGCCAGGGTTTAAGAGGAGTGACTAAAAGTTGATAAACTTTTTATAAAATCTTAATATATGAGAACTTACTGATACCTATCACTGTTACGCTTTGAAGGAATTTCATTGAGTTATTGGGTACGTCTGTTGTTTCTGTATATTTAGCATTGCTCCCCCTTGTTCTGAAGACAAACCATTCTCTCCCTTTGGGACACTACACTTTCCCCTCCAGATAAGAATGTGAGTTATATTGTCTCACCTCTATTACCATAAATGGCCAAGTCTGGCCCGTCAGGTTACCAAATACCCCTGGGAATTGTGATTGATCCACAGCTTACAGATACATCAAACAGGGCGGTTAGAATACTTTTCTTAATGATTGACATAGTATCAGCACTAAATACCTTGAAAACCTAAGGCTACTATGACCATTTTGCCAACTCAAAGAGAAGACCAGATTAAGAATTTAGCAAACATAGAGGGCAAAGACATGGAATGTGGAAGGAGAAAAGAGTTCCCATGACCTCCCTCCATCTCCAGGATCAGGTCAAGCCTAAGTACTCCTAGACTTTTCAGGCATATGAATCAAATCTTATTAGCTTCATATGATTTGAGTTGATGTAATACAATACAAAGTTTCTCAAATTTGTTCCAATAATTGCTCAAAACACATCTCAAAATCCATTTTCAAATATAATTGTTATCAAATCCAGTACACATCCCACCTCACAGATGATCTTTACATTGGCCAATTTTCTTTGGGCAATTAAACACAAATTGTAAATGTTTAAACATTGGCTTTAAATAATGATATTTATTTTATCTAAGTTTTTGATGGAAGAGAGAGATATGAGTGATCCATGAGAACTTTCCCTTAGCTACATCAGCTTAGGGCAAGAGACCTCTGTTGGTAACATGTTATTTTTATCAGGACCGCTGCTTCTAAAATAGTACAATTTATTTATAAAAATCTTGGAGAATATACATTTGTACCAACCTGAATCCGCTAATTTTAGTCCCAAGCCTATGCTTGCTAGCATTAGTATCTGTCATTCATATCTGTCTTACAGGAAGAAATTCATATGGGTAAAAATTCATATGAAGAGCAATTCTCAGACTTTTGCTTGACCAGTGTTTTTTTCACTTTTTATTAATTTAATTTTTTAAACCAAAACATGTTTCTTAACAAGTAAACTTACCCAAAAGTTCATATATAATTTCTTAATATAAATTATTATTCCCCTGAAGCCTGGAATTGTTCTGATTGAGGTGAGAGTGGGAGGGCCACAGTCTAGCCTTTTTGACCACCTCACTCCTGTGTCACTTTTGGTGGGAGGATAGGGCTTAATGAAGCTATTTGAAATCCACTGCGATTTTAAAAATATGGATCAAAGTGAAAGATGACAGGTAGATTAGGACCACACCCAGGTGGTATATTTTTATGATCATATCATTTGTTAGATACTGCCTTTTTAAATGTTACAAATTGAGAAGCAAGTTTTTGTTTTATTTTGTTTTTCTAGTAACAGCTAGCTGCCTCTGGAAATGTATGCTAGTTCCTTGCATGCTGGTCTGTTCACTGAAAAGGTGGCAGATATGACAAGGAATTTATTTTGCCTGAGCGATCACACGGTTAATGGAATGTTAAAAAAGTTGATTCTTATGATTAGTTGATTAACGAGAGCAATTTGTTACGCTCTACCACGGAGCATAAATTTAGAAAATACTGTTTGTTAAAAGCAGGAATACAATGGAAGTTTGGAAGAGTTGCCTTATACGTCAAAACCGAGTAACTATTCAGAAACATCTAAAATAATAGAAGTGGATTAGAGGGAATTGACATATGAAATTTTCTTTGGTAAGTAGTTCACTGGTCAGTAAGCAACTTACCAGTTCCACAACCGCAGCAGCTTCTCTGTCTTTTATATTTTTGGCCTACTTCGCGTGACTCCACAAGCAGTTTCCCTAAAGGATGTGCTGGAAATAAAAAGACATTGAAGAAATTACATTTTAGGTAAGACTGTTCACTGCTGGGAGGCTAGAGGTCTGCTAGTGGCCCTGAGCAATGACGCAAGAGGTGCTAATCTGGCAGAAGCTTCATTATCTGACCCCCTTGACTCCATTAATCTGTTTAGTGCCTGATATACTTTAGATTTGTTTCTTCCACAGTCTACATCTCTCATTCTTTCTTAATGATCAGCACATACAGTTATTAAGCACCTGAGTGCTGAGTATCATAAATGCTAATTAGGGAAGCCTTCACTCCTCCATCATAAACCAAGTTCCCACATAAGCATAGGTCACTTTCTGGGCTCTTTGTTCTGTTTCATTGACCCCTCTGTCTATCCCTGCAGTAATACCAGAGTGTTTGAGTTATTATAAAACAGGTGAAATAAATGAATACAGACATGTGTCAACCTGAAAAACCTCAAAAAAGTTGCATAATGATTTATACAGCACAGTACCATTTAAGTAAATTTAATTTTATGCAAATAAATTTACATATTATTTATAAATGAATGCATATATAATTAAAGCAATAGTTCTCAAGGTATGGTCCAAAATTCCTAAGGCCATTGAATTCCACTTAGTAGGTCTGAGAAATTCTTTTCCCATCTACATATCTGTGCCAGACCAGATTTTCTCTTTATAGTTCAGATAAAACCACATATCACAATAAATTTAATGTAGAAGCAGATATGAGAGTCCTGCTTTCTTCTATTTAGACAAACATAAAAATGCTTTCAAAAACAGATTTTAAAAAATCTATGCTTAGCACTATTTTCTTCTTTTGTAAAATTTAGTCATTTTTCATAAAAATGCTATTTATAATAATATGCCATGGCCTTACTACTTTATTTAAAATAAATTAATAAGTACATTTTCTCAATTTTAATTGCTACAGATAAACATAAATAAACAACATAAAGTAAAACCCTTTGGGATCCTTAATAATTTTAAGTGTGTAAAGGGGTCCTATGAACAAAATGTTTGAGAACTGCTGAGTTAAAGATATAGACAGGAAGGAAGGATACACACCAAATTTCTGATAATGATTTTTTTTTTTTAGAGAAAGGAGGGAATTACTGGTACTGGGGAGGAAAATAAAAGGGAAATTCAATTTTATCAGTTATGTTCTATTTCTTTATGAAAACATTGAAGAGGCAATGGCAAATACAAATATTTGCTATTCCAACTACTTTAGGGGGAGGGACAGCATTTGCTATATTATTTGCTTGACTTGACTGTTAAAATTTTCTTTTGTGTAATTGGTGTGAGGCATAGTTCTTTTACGTAACTTGTATGGTATATATATCCTTGTAAAACTTTATTTTGCTCAAACACTCTAAAAACAATCCACATGTTCCTGATTCACACATGTCTGGGAGGAGATGGTCCAGGTGATCATAGTACTACAGTCAAAGGTAATCAATGATGATCTGTGCTCACAAGTCAACATGGACTCTTTCCTGCTTTCTTCTTTAGGACTACTCTGTTTTAAACTGAGAAACCACTAGCAATATTCAATATTAAAATAACATAAAATACTTTTCAAATAAGAATCACATTTCAGTTTCTGGTGCAATACTCTCAAAAGATTTGAACAAAGTTGATTTTTAGTGGCCTAGCAATAGTACATCAGTTTGAGTTAGATGATTTTTATCTAAGGTATTATCCATATCTCAGGCACAAAAGTAGTATCAGGAATCAAACTGATATGTGTTTTTCATGTTTTTTGCCAGTGTCTTCATGAATGTATTTTTTTCCCTGCTTCAAAGAATACATTTATTGTCTTTTTCTTACTTGCTTTCATTTTCATGTGCTGAATGTTCTTAACATTTTTTTTACATAACAGTTTACTGAGGTCTTAGCAAGTTCATTTCACAAATCTAATCTCTATGGAAAAGCTGTTAGTTTATTCCTTTTTTTTTTAAACATCTTGCAAGTTTATTTATTTATTTATTTTTCACACACACACACACACACACACACACACACACACACACACACACTGTATTTTAGTTTTACAAGAGATAAATAAACTGACACCAAGCATTGTAAATGGATGACCACAACAAAAGCAACAATGATTGCAATTACCAAGCACGAAACACACTCATACTATGTCATAATATTGACATTCAGTCCAGTAATCCTCCACTGTAACAGCTCCTTTACTTTGCAGTGAAAATTGATTTGTATATTTTTTGCCTCTGAGTCCTTGTGGACTTTTTTTATTTTTTATTCAAACAGAAAGTCACAAGAATTATAATCATCCTCATCAGTTCACTCAGTCCCATGTCATTAATTTTTTTTATCTTGATCTTTTGTTAGCACTTTTATGAGTTCATCAGTTTTCCATTAGAGTTCTGAACATGCTTATTCATTCAGTTCAGCAG
The DNA here is from genome assembly GCF_005190385.1 of Monodon monoceros. Taxonomy (NCBI): domain Eukaryota; kingdom Metazoa; phylum Chordata; class Mammalia; order Artiodactyla; family Monodontidae; genus Monodon; species Monodon monoceros. The sequence continues at coordinate 10,235,549 of NW_021703777.1, forward strand.
TAGAGTCAGTTACCAGAAACCTGTACTTGTCAGAGTCTTTTCCATTAGTTCCTTGAAGATGAAACCCTTTTATAGGAACATTTTTGCGAAAGCATCAGAGTACATCCAGAACTGTCTGTAAATGACAAAAGACTTAAAAATGACCACGGTTAAAGATTTGATGAAAGTTCATAATAATGCAATTGACAAGGAAATTTAGTTATTTCTGAGATATATATTTTAAAGTAATAACTACAATTATTACTTATAACATTATACCAGAACATATAAGATTTTTAGAAATTTCATGTAATGTCTGAAACATTTATATCAACATATTTCCATACAAATAACCCAAAGAAAGTTTAGTATTAGTTGGGTTTTTTTTGGTTTTTTTTTATACTGCAGGTTCTTATTAGTCATCAATTTTATACACATCAGTGTATACATGTCAATCCCAATCGCCCAATTCAGCACACCACCATCCCCACCCCACTGCAGTTCTCCCCCCTTGGTATCCATACGTTTGTTCTCTACATCTGTGTCTCAACTTCTGCCCTGCAAACCGGTTCATCTGTACCATTTTTCTAGGTTCCACATACATGCGTTAATATACGATATTTGTTTTTCTCTTTCTGACTTACTTCACTCTGTATGACAGTCTCTAGATCCATTCATGTCTCAACAAATGACTCAATTTCTTTCTTTTTTATGGCTGAGTAATATTCCATTGTATATATGTACCACAACTTCTTTGTGCATTCGTCTGTCGATGGGCATTTAGGTTGCTTCCATGACCTGGCTATTGTAAACAGTGCCGCAGTGAACATTGAGATGCATGTGTCTTTTTGAATTATGGTTTTCTCAGGGTATATGCCCAGTAGTGGGATTGCTGGATCATATGGTAATTCTGTTTTTAGTTTTTTAAGGAACCTCCATACTGTTCTCCATAGTGGCTATATCAATTTACATTCCCACCAACAGTGCAAGAGGGTTCCCTTTTCTCCACACCCTCTCCAGCATTTGTTGTTTGTAGAATTTCTGAAGATGCCCATTCTAACTGGTGTGAGGTGATACCTCATTGTAGTTTTGATTTGCATTTCTCTAATAATTAGTGATGTTGAGCAGCTTTTCATGTGCTTCTTGGCCATCTGTATGTCTTCTTTGGAGAAATGTCTATTTAGGTCTTCTGCCCATTTTTGGATTGGGTTGTTTGTTTCTTTAATATTGAGCTGCATGAGTTGTTTATATATTTTGGAGATTAATCCTTTGTCCACTGATTTGTTTGCAAATATTTTCTCCCATTCTGAGGTTGTCTTTTGGTCTTGCTTATGGTTTCCTTTTCTGTGCAAAAGCTTTGAAGTTTCATTAGGTCCCATTTGTTTATTTTTGTTCATGAATGTATTTTTATTAAGCTTATGATACTGTCTCATTCTGAGGTTTTCCAGAGTTAGGAATCTGTCATATAATATCCGTTGTTTTGTATCATAGAGAAAAAAAGTTCTAGCCAAGAGCATGGTAACATGGAGAGAGCCCAGGCTGGGGGTATGAAAACATAAGTTCTTTTCTCAGGTTTTCCCCTAATGAGAAGGCATTGTTTGCCAAATCTCTTAAAATGGAAAAATCACAAAACCACTTTAGCTCATAGCACAAGGATTTTTTAGTAAAGACCCAACAGAATGTCTCAGGGACTAATACAAACAGAAAATGAGGCAGGGTTCATGGAACCAGGAACTAGAATTGGAAATTTAAAAAATAGGAAGCTAGGTATATTATTCTTTCTAGAGATTGCTCTTTCTTTTGGCCTCTACATCTTTCTGTGCCTGATCCATTTTTCTCTCTAAGGACCATCTTCCCTTACTTGTTCAGATCATGAATCTTTTTGTTAACATATTGCTTTGGTATACATTTTACTCACTGTAGCCTTGACCAGATGTGTTTTATTCATTTAAGAATAACCTGAGGTCACTGGGATGGTTAGGTGGCTTCTGTTCTCACCATGAATCATCAACTTAGAAAACAATCCATCACCAAAATCATTGGCATACAATATAGATAACAATGGAGACGGTGATATTCCACTCTACACAGCTAAACTTAGTCAAAATTTCTTACTAGATACTATAATTCTCTCTCCACAGTCCTCAACCATCTAATTCTGGGATTCTTTTTTTTTTTCCCCCTTCTGTCACCCAAACAGCTTCTAATATTCTCTCTATTGTTCAGATCTCAGCATGGCACAAATCTTCTGTTTCCTTCATACCAGCATAACACACACACACCCATATAATAAAATTAGTATTGACCATGTATGTTCTTCAAACAATGTCACCTGAGGGTGGGGGTCAAAAGGCTGATCTTGTTTTAATTTGACAGTTACATTCACAGAAAATATGTGTCTATGTAGTCATTTAATTCCAACTATTGAAGAGGTAGTAATTTGAGATGAATTTAGGCTACGAATGAGTTTTCTTGCTAAAACAGGTGCTCAGTCTTGGGTCACTCAGTATATAAGGCACATAGGAGAAATTTAGTGTGGCTGAAAATTAACTGACATAGTCAGTACAGGTATATGTAGCTAAGTAAGTAAATTAACATCTCTAAGGGATTAAGCTACCCCTATGATTACTTAGAATCCTAAAATTCTGAGATAAAAATATATAAAGATATGGAATGACATGATGTTATTTTATGTTGTACCTTACATAATCTGTCAAGTTGATGTCAGCCTGTTAGTAATTACTTTAACAGTTCTTGTTTCTATTTTAAATTATTTTCCCATCATAACACAATTGATTTCTTCCAGCATCTCAGTAATCACAACATGTCAATTCATTTTTATTATGTATAAGAAGTAAGCTTGTGCTATTTTAGTATCAATATAAAATTTCTTGAAGTAAATGTTCATGAGTTTCTTTGCTGAAAACCGTCATAGTATTGAGGTGCAAGTTCTTTGTTTGGCTGAGCATGATCTGTAACTCAGAATTTCTTCTGTCTCCATTCCTAGAATACATAGACAGTATTGATCAAACCACACATACTTATTGAACAGATCTATAGTACTAACAGCTCAAAATAAAAGGTTATGTGCATTTTCTGAATACAGTTAATACTTGTGAATTATCAATGAAATTAAAAACCCCTAGGCTTGAATTGCTAAGTAAATCTCAATAATATGTTTATCAGGTAATGGAATTGTAATAACTTTATTTTTTCCATATTATTACAACATTCTCTTAGGTCAAATACCTATAGTTTGAACTGATCTCTAAAGTAATTACTGTTTTTTATGAGATATTTCAGTCATAAATTTAAAATTAAGGTTAAAAGATGTTCACATTCATCACCAAGCATTGTGGATATGGGGATGAGCAAGTCATCCAGTCCTTGGAGTCAATGTACATATGCTGTAATGCTAGAAACTGACTATTAATAAACAGCTAGACTACAGTGTGATAAGTACATGCTCAGAGAAACACAGTGTACTGCAGATCATGATTTATAAGAGCAAATTTGGAATAAAACATATTGCCAGTTAGGGGAATTGTCAAATAAATTATAAATGAATTACTGTAGTTTACTATAACTATTCTGGATCCTTTAAATATGATGTCTTCTAATATGTGTACTGTGAAAAAGATGTACACAATAAAGCTGTTATGAAGAAAAGCAGGAAGAATGTATGAATTCTATATTATCTCAGTTACACACACATATATAAAAAGGAAGAGAGAGAAATTGCAGGGGAGGGAAAGCATAGATGCTATTGTGGGCTGGTTGTTTAGATCTTGTGAGTGGAGAAGCAAAGGCAGCAGAAAGAAGGCAGCATGTCATGAAGGAGAGCAGAGCAGAGAGGGGTGTAGCTCCAGATTGAAAGAAACTCTGAGTAATAGCAGCCCTGGTTCCAAATACTTGATTCCAGTTCCTCTCAAGTGCAATAGTTGTAATTACTACCCATGAGTTTGGTAAAACCTCCTTGAATCTTTAATATGTTCCCATTTTACTTAAGTTACATTTATTTTCTCTTACTTGTAGTCAAAAGAGTTTTAGCTAAGACAGGGGAACTTTTTCAATGAATAGATAAAGCGTAAAAGTCACTACTCCTCAGGATCTTATATGTTCCTTATATTCTACCATTTGATGCCCAACAAGAGCTTGCAGATGTGTTTGCTTAGTAATCTCAAACAACTCTCCTATCATAACAGTTATTACCGTTCAAATGTAGGGTGTATGTTTCTAAATTTAACTTGAAACCCCAATTGCTACTTTTCAGTCTCTAAGAAGGCTGACCTTCTAGAGGGAACTCCCTTGAATTCCAAATCACATTCCTGGAGTACCACTGTCTAATAGAACTTTCTATGATCATGTAAAGGTTCATTTTGTGCTGTCCAGGATGGTGGTCACCAGACAAAGGTAACAATTGAGCACTTGAACTGTAGCTAGTGTGATTGGGGAACTAAATTTTTAACTTTAAAAAATTTTAATGACTCTAAAAACAAATAACTACATGTGTCTAGTGGCTACTATATTAGACAGCACAGGCTTAGCATGTATATATACCTAGGAAAAGTAGAGATATAATCAGTGCTACACTGTTGTTAAAAATCACAACTGTCTCTTATTTGCTTGTGTACATTGGATGTCTCCTGGTTTGTGAGATTTTAGCAGATACATCACAAATTGGATCTTTAAAATAATGTCATATATTCAAAAATATGGAAAACTTTAAAGAAATTTTGAGTAGGCTTCGTATCTCAAATAATATTAGTTCTACTAAAAAAAAGCAAAAGAAAAGGTAGGAAAAAAATCAAGCAAGCAGGAAAGAAAAAGCAAAAACATATCAAAGAGTAAGCAGTAAATAATGAGTTTTTACTCTCTTCTAGGGAAATACTGTTTGTTTAGAAAATCAAATAATATAAAATTAGAAGATCTGTCTGACAAGTCCATTGTAGTTAATAAACCACTATTGTCAAACACAACTTATAAACATTTTTAGACAGTTATTTCTGATCTCAAGTGTTGGTGAAAAAGGACTTAGAATAAATAAACTTAGAATAAATAAAACAAAAATCATAGCATATGATAGGAGGAAATGATTAATTTTTTAAAACTAGTAAGTGCTGTAATAATTCCGAAGAGGGAAAAATATCACTCTGGCACAGGTGGCCTAAAAAATCATAAATGAAATTTAGGAAGGACCTAGATAACCGGCAAGGTGAAAAAGAGGGTTTTTAGAAGGGAAAACATAGTAGAGGATGGATAGTGAGATTTGTAGGGCTATACATGTGCCAGTGGTGGAAAGGTTGGACAATAAAGATTGTAGACACACACTGGATTAATTCAGGAGCACTGAGGAGTTTATATTTCATTTCATAGACAATGTAAGTGTTAGAATTGACCAGTATACCTAGGGTTGACCATTTAACAGATGCAGACATGACTAGTATCTCTACTATGGGTTTCTTAAGAGTTCTTTCTGCAACTCAGTCAGACTTATTTTGTTTTATAAGTAATAATAAAGTTGATCCTTTCAAAAATAAAATATTTATTGAGTATAAAAAATGAATGCTAAGCTGCTTCTTTTTATAACTAAAGAAATGCTTTCCAAACAATTTTTGTATTTGGAAGGAAGTCTGCAATGCAGCTACTTCAGAAGTTGGTCAGAGTTTTGTTTTGTTTTGTTTCAAAGTTAGTGCTGTAACTGAGCTGTTCCTGAAAATAATTTTTGTGCCAAATGTGAGAGAAAAAGCAACAGAAACTTTATCTGGTTTGGAAACCAAATTAGCTAAAACGTTGTGAATTAACATTGCTTCAAATTCACTCACATTTATTACATACGGTGCTGCTTACATTTAATGAAACGGCAGTTTTGTGCAAAAGCATGCAGAAGTCCAACAAGAAAAGATAAAATAAAATTGAAATACACTGTAGGAGTCAAAGAGATAAGGTCCATGTTTTAATATTCAGTCTTAAATAAGTCTGTAACTAAATAGCAAAAACCAAGAGGTTTTTCTGCATTCTTAAAGGTGTGCAATAGAACTTTGTGTGATAGTTGAGGTACTTTGTGCCCATCAGTAGCTACTAGTTATATGTGACTAGTGAATATTTAAAATGTGACTACTGGGACTAACTGAATTTTTTATTTTATTTAACTTTAATGTAAATTTAAATAGAGTAAGTTATGTAATTTTATCTGTGTAGACAGCCAATTCATATCACATAGGCCAAATAGATCAATAATTAGGAAATCTGAAGGGCCAAGTTTAAGTCTTGAAATTAGTAGCATCATAGCATCTTCCCCTTTAAGTGTGTCTCATTTATGCTAAAAATAATTCGGGAATTATGTATAGAGAAAACTTCCTTTCCAATCTCCTATCCCTTCCGCTCATTGTAACTTTTTTTTTTTTTTTTAACAATAAATTAATTCCTTCAGACTGTGAAAAGACACTGTAAGGAGAAAGCAAATTTAACAATAGACTTGATGGTGACCCATAGGGACTAAGAATGAAGAATATGTGTGATAGATAATATTGGAAGTGGGGCTTCCCTGGTGGCGCAGTGGTTGAGAGTCCGCCTGCTGATGCAGGGGACGCGGGTTTGTGCCCCGGTCCGGGAAGATCCCACAGCCGCGGAGCGGCTGGGCCCGTGAGCCATGGCCGCTGAGCCTGCGCATCCGGAGCCTGTGCTCCGCAACGGGAGAGGCCACAACAGTGAGAGGCCCGTGTACCACAAAAAAAAAAAAGTGGTAATATCAAGTATCTACAGAGTCGTCCATTGAATTCCTATTTAGGAACCAGTAGGTGGCTTCTTATGAAAATAATTTTTATGTGAAATCAGAATGTTTTAAAACACAAAAATTCTTAATTTTATTTGTAAAAATAACACTGTTTTTAGAAGTTCAAATCACAATGATAGAATTCATGAAACAAAATGGTATTGTGATAGGATTTTATTTTGAATAAGAAGATGTGAATATACATATATTTTGAAATCCAAGACTACACATTAATATTCAGGTATATTCATGATGGATATATACCTACGTAATTTTTTTCTTTAAGAGTAAAAAAGAAAGGTAAAATATTCCTGGATGTCAAAGGGTAAATGAAATAACTCAGTTTTAAAAATATTTTCTGACATAGATAACTTTTAAACTAAATACTGGCACAAAAATCCCTAATAGATGACAGCAGATCTGTACCCTGTTTCTCTCTGCCATTGACGTGTGTGTGTGTGTGTTGTGGCTATACCCTCATGTGAATGTTCTGAATCTCTTGTGTATTTGTGCTCAGGTTTTATAGTCAGAGTTTGTTTAAACCCTAATCCTGATTCTTTTAATCTGTGTGACATTGGGTAAATTGTGTTACATTGTATACTCAGGGAAGATTTTGGGATGAGATTGGTAAGAGCCTGAAGTATAGGTCATTCTTTCGGTAGAATCTAAGTATCTAACCTTCTGAGCTCATATACTGGTACTGCAAGCACAGAACACAAGGGAAATAAGGTATGGATTAGGGAAGTGGAGATAATTTGTAAATTGACAAACAAAAAATATGAGCAGAACAAAATCCCTAAAATGAATAAAATAAAGGGGGAAAAGGGGTAATAAGACAATGAGAGATACATTAAAGAAGTGATTAAGGAAAGATGTAAGGCAGAAAATGATGGAGACTCAGATGTCACAAAATATATGGAGGGGTGTCTGTCGATATTTATTAAGTTTGAATTTCTGACATAGTGATTTGTATGACACAGCTATGTTAAGCCCTGGAATTTGCAAAAGAGAAAGAATTAAGAGTTCTGAAAATCTGAAACTAAGGAGAAGTTTGTGCCAGTCATTTAAATTAAAGGTTATCTTCTTAAACACAAATAGGTCAGAATGCTACATGGCTTACTATTTGGGGTGGGGGGAGGAGTGATGTGAGTGAATAGATCTAAGTACATCTGGGCTGGACTATGGAGAACTGTGCTTCTTAATGGGATCGTCAATGGTAAATCATTTTGTTGTGTAGATTAAGGGCATGGATGTTCATTGAAGTAAGACTGTGCAAAGATGACTTCAGCCCTTCCTGTCTATGTGATTTTGAACTGAGTTCAATATATTTTTTTATTCCTCTTTTTCTTGGTGTGAGGTTGTTGGATAGGTAAATCTCAGTACATTTGAATTCCACTTTGGAGCTTGCTTTTTAAATACAACTCATGTGGTCCAATGGTTTAGAACATTATATGCTCTAGATCAAGATTATTTCAGTTTGAATATTACTTCAACAGTTACTAGCCATATGACATTGACCAAATATATCTCAGCTCCAGTTGTATGATCTGTAATATAACCATAATAGATATAGTTAACACATGAATTTGAGGATTAAATGAAATGATTCACATAAAGCTTTTAACAAAGTGCCTGACATATCTGCATACTCCAAAATTACTCCCTATAACTTTATAACTATAACTTATAGATTATATAGTTACCCATTACTTTATCTTTGTAAATATGAATGTCATTACATAAGGTACCTGGACCCATTAATGAACTGTTTCTTACAATTTATTTTTAGTTATCTAAAACATGTAATACATGAATGCTGGGTTTATATAGTAGCTCACAAACAGTTTTTATACCTTAAAGGAGCTGAAAATAGCTACAATTTAAAACAAAAGACAATATTTAATAAGAATTATAGTAAATATGTGATTTCAGACTATTCAAATACATGGAGACTTTGTGGAGAAAAAATAATCTAGCTTATAAGGTTTTAGAGAGGAGAGGACGAGGTAAGTGAGAGATAGTTCATTTTTTATAGTCAAAATAAATAAATGAATAAATAAATATTTTTATAGATATAAGGTAAAAACAGAAAAATTATATGCTCAGCTAACCAAATGGATGATGAGGTAAAATAGGGTAGAATAATTGGAAATACACTAGCCCTAACTGGAAATATCCTGATTGCTTATTGCAGGAATTAAAAAATTATTTTTTAAGAAATGGCAAATTAATTATATTATATACTTGATATGTGACATCTGTTTGTTGTTGAGAGGACAAAAATCCACACAAAACAAAGCAAATCAACATAGCCCATAGGGTGAAAGATTACAAAATATTTTCTAAAACCATTCAGAATAAAAATATTATTACAAATTAAAGATCAAATGAATTTGTTATATAAATGAATAAAACCATTAATAAAAGGAAGATGATTCTTACTGGTTCACAAATTAAAACAAAAGACACAAAAGGGTGAGCAAATGATTACAAATCATGGTCAATGCCATTATTATTCAAAGAAAACAGATAAAATGAACAATGAAATTTTATATTATATCAGATTGACAAAAATTCAAAAGAATCTTAATATCTGTTGCTGTTAGGGTGCAAAGAAAGTGATAAACTCATATTTCTGGTTAGAATATAAGTTGCTTTAGCCTTTTAGGAAAAATTGTGGCAACATCTAATAAAAGATATGACCTAGCAATCCTATTTTTGGAAAATTTTACCGTAGAATTAAAAATACACATACATAAGTATATATGTACAAGGGTATTTACTGTGTCACTAATCATATTGGCAAACATAAGATAAAATAGGAAACAAAGTGAATGGTCATGAAAAGGGATATGGTTGAATCCCTTAGTCAAAAGATAGCTTATCTGCAAATAGTAATATTACTCAATATTTTAAAAATTAATTTATAGGTATGTCAATTAAATCAGGTTTTTCCATGATATAATTATGGAATATATATTTCATATATATATGTGTGTGTGTATATGTGTATATATACATATGAGTGGAGAGAAGGGTAGAGAGGCAGGCAAGGAATGAATATGCTTGAAAAATATGAAAGAAAATTCAGGATACATGTAAACTGTTCACTTGAGTGACCTAGTGACCTAGTGGAGAAGGTGTTGTGGATGGAATTTATTGTGGAAAGAGGATAGGTGACAGGGGATGCAATATAAAAAAAAGGTGAAGATTACACCCCAAACACATCTTGCATGATACAATCCAAATTATGAAATCATCAGGTTATATATGTATAGGCATATCTGCATTTAAATGTTAATATCTGGATAGTCAACGTCATGCCAAGTAAATACAAACAAACAAAAAACCAGGGCTTTCAATCTCAGACACTCTTGAATTTAGAGAAAAAGCTTTGGGGACTTTAAAAATGGATCTTTAGTATGTCAAAAGTTGCACAATCACGATTAAAATTAAATGACAAATCTAGAGAAAATATATAATTTTAGCTAAGATTATTGGACACTGAAAAGTTTGATAATTTACTGTTTGGCCAGAATATGGGAAATACTAGTGGAAGTTTGAGTTGGTAAAACTTCTCTAGAGGACAATTTAATAACATCTTTCAAAATTAGGGCTTCCCTGGTGGCGCAGTGGTTGAGAGTCCGCCTGCCGATGCAGGGGACACGGGTTCACACCCTGGTCCGGGAAGATACCACATGTCGCGGAGCGGTTGGGCCTGTGAGCCATGGCCACTGAGCCTGCGCGTCCGGTGTCTGTGCTCCGCAACGGGAGAGGCCACAACAGTGAGAGGCCTGCGTAACGCAAAAAAAAAAAAAAAAAAAAAAAATTGTACCACATTTCAACTCACCAGTTTCACTCCTAGTAATTCATACTTCAGGTATGAATTTATATATATATATATATATATATATATATATATATATAAAATAATGTTTAGTGTGGTGTTGTCTGCGATTGTAAAAGTTTGGAAGCAATCTTAATGTCCACTCACAGGGGAATGTTTAAATAAATCACGTTAACATCTGTGCAGTAGAATGCTCTGCATTCTTGCAAAAAGTCAGGTGGATCAAATGTATTGATATGGAACTATCCTTGGGATATATTAAGTGGGAAATGCACAGAATAGTGTGTATAATATGCTATCATTTTGACAGAAAGCAAATATGTAAAAAAATACAAATATGCTTGTAATAACTGGTTGGTCTGGGTAAGAGAGTTGTGTGGCTAGAAAACAGGAGTAGGAAGGGAATCTATTTTTCATGATATACATTTTTACAACTATTGAATTTTGTATCATGAATAAGTATTAACTTATTCAGAACTTAAAGATAATTTATGGTTATAAATACATAATTTTGTTGCTCAAAATAAAATAGTGTATTTCTATGTATATCCCAATATTTAAGTGTTTCTCAAAGTTGTCCCTTTTAAGAAAGGATTGTCTTTACAGTGAATTTTTAGTATAACTGTTAAAAAATTGAGGCGGGTCTCTATTACCTAAAACAGAAAAAACTGAAGATACAGAAGAGTATGTGTAGTTTCATTCTGTGTAAAAATGTATACATACACATAGATGTATGTGTGTAAAAATTCCAAAAAGGGTACTCATGAAAGTATGAACAGTGGCAATTTCTGGGGAATGGAACTCTTAACTATACTTGGGATTGAGAGGATTGGAGAGAGACATTTATTGATTACTTTATATCCTGTTCTGTTTGAATTTTAAATATGAGGCACGTCTTTCTTTTATGAAATAAGGGAGGGAGGATGGAAGGAAGCAAGGGAGGGAGGGAAGAAAGAAGGATAAGGTCACAGAGAATTATCCTACTCCAAAACAATGAGCAAGTACCCTTCTCCAAGACACCAGACTTTTGAAAGTGACAAGTTTGTACTCAGTTGTTGATCAAGGTCTCTTAAGGAGTCTTTGTTAAAGAAAACAACATCCTTTTATTTGATTAAATATGTGTGTTAGAGATAACACCTTTGGAATATGAAAGACATAATGAAATAATAATTTGCTGATAAGTATCCTCACCAAAGGACACCTTGTTGGAATTCAAGAAGAGTTGCCGAGCAAGAATTTTATTTACATTATTGAATGGAATGCAGTCCTCAAGTCTCTGAAGCACAAAACCTAATGCCTAATTTAAAGGATAAGTTTGTGTAAAATGCTGATTAGGTCATTATCAGAATATACCATTAAAATACTATTAAGGGGGCTTCCCTGGTGGCACAATAGTTGGGAATCCTCCTGCCAATGCAGGGGACACGGGTTTGAGCCCTGGTCCAGGAAGATCCCACATGCCGCAGAGCAACTAAACCCGTGAGCCACAACTACTGAGCCTGCGCTCTAGAGCCCGTGAGCCACAACTACTGAGTCTGCGTGCCACAACTACTGAAGACCGTGTGCCCTAGAGCCCGTGCTCCGCAACAAGAGAATCCACTGCAATAAGCCCACGCGCCGCAACAAAGACTAGCCCCCGCTCTCCACAACTAGAGAAAGCCCGTGCACACAGCAATGAAGACCCAATGCAGCCAAAAATAAATAAATAAAATAAATAAATTTTTAAAAAGTGCTGTTAAGGTTTTTCTCTTTGCTAACTTTCCCTTTTACTAACTTGAAACATGGAACAATACTGTCCCATAGAAATGTTTATAATTTGAACCCCAGCTTTTTACTCAAGTACTAAAATCAAATGGCAGCCTATAAACTAAAGAAAACCATAACTATATCTTTTGATCTCAACAGGTGGTCTATTTAGTCTATAAATTCATTTTAATGACCAACATACATCATTTAAAGTATACTTTAAGGTTTTTTTTTAACCTTCTTATGCAGATACAGCATTTAGTCTTCATAATTGAATAAAAATATGCACATTGTCAAAAACAATTTGTAACTTAATGAAACTATTACTAATGCATTCAGGATAAACTTTGTCAATTACCTACATTTTGAGTTTTTCATTTTCTTCTGTCAGGTATTCAATGAACTTTTCTAGAAATGCACATGTTTTCTTATTTTATATTTCCTAAAACATATTTTCCAACAGTAGACAAAATGTACAAACATTGAAGGCACTAAATAAGAAGGCAATAGCAGAATGAAAATTCAAAATAAATTGGAAAATACCTTTAATTTTCAATTATGTAAAATCCACCTGTCAGAAGTGCCTTGAGAGTTTCAGCTTAGTATTCGTTTTCCAGTCAGGCCTCTGTGCTCACTACAGTCTCATCCTTCTTCTTCCATTAGCTTTGATAAACAAGAATTATAAACCTTTAAAATTCAATCTCACCATTCAACATTTACTGATTCTAATTTAATTCTTTGAAGATACTCATCAGTTTGCTTTCGTTTTTTCTCTTATTCTGCCATTGCTCTAATAGATGTTTCAATTAAAAATAAATCCTGGGGTCTGAGCAGATAGCTCAATTAGAGGTTGACTAACAAAAACCAATACTCTTCACCCCACAGCAGAGATTGTAGTATGACCTAACAGCCAGAAATAGCTATATATTTCAAGATGTAGGAATGTAGGCTGGATTCTATCTAATTAGAAAATATAAGCTAAATTTGAATACTATAAAATAATTTATAGAATATGAGATTACACAGCTATGCAGGCATAACTTGTATTTGTGGCCATTTGTAAATCCAGATGGAATTTTGAGTTTATAGGAAGAAAATTAAAATATTTATTTTAGTGATATTATATTATTTTGAGTAAATCAAGTCTCTCTTTCAGCACTCTTTCATTCAAATATGTGAAAACTTTAAACATTTCCCCCCGGCTATCTTCTCTTTTGAAAATCTGGTTATTTCCATTTCCTCTAATACTCAGTTGGCATAGTTTTTAGACTTTTCACCATTCATTTTTAGAAATTTTCATGTAATCAATGCTCCTGTTAAATTGGGGCACATGGGATTCACCAATCATTTGTGGTATGATTGGCCCACGGTATCATGGCATTAGTCTGTCCCTCTGAGAGACAAATAGAATAGTGGCTAAGAACGTAAACTCTGAGTCAGATTGACAGGCTTTGAATCTTGGTTCCGTCCTGTCTCAGCTGTGGTTTCTTAATCCACAAAATGGAAAAAACATAGTACCGTCTACATAGGGTGATGTGGAGACTGAGTGAGTTGACATAAACCAAGCACTTTGAATTGTATCGAATATACAACAAGCACTATATAAGCCCTTATTTTAATCCTGGATATTTTATCCCTAAAATCTAAGCTAAAAAAAAATTATTGTTGTTTGCCTCCTATTGGAAGGGAGGTACACATTCAAATTCTTATTGACTTATTATACGCCTATAATAAAAAAGCTAAAATTCTTTAGCATATTTTTACATGAGTTACTGGTAAGCCAGGACTCCTTTTCCTCAAATGTATACAAGAATTCCTGAAAATACAATGAAATTGTGTATAATTCTTGATGTACTCAGAAGGAATGAAAAACTTCTGATCTGTGTTCACTTAGAGTCTTACTGGTGTTTTTGCTCCAGCCTTGGTTTGATGACTACACATTCTTTAAATTATAAAACAAATTATGTTTTATTTTATTTGATCTTATTTGTTTACCACTGTTCTAGCTTTGTGATAGGTCAAATTGGGAGAAAAATCAACAAATCTTTTTATAGTTTAAAATAAAGGTTCATGTCCTGTATTTTTCCAAAGTAGGGCGGCCTCATTTTTTATGAATAGGAGACACACCTGGTGTAGAAACTGTAATGAAGTTATTAGGGAGAAATCAGGTCAAATAATAGGCATTCTTTTGAATTCTGCATGAATATTTGTTCATTTGTGATTTAGTAATATTTAAGTATAGGAAATATATGTAACTATGTTTTCTAGTATCTGAAATATTGGAAGAGAGACTGTTTCAGGTGCTGCTGGATCAAGATGTAATTGCATTTTTATAATGGGTGAATCATAATTATTATTCATAGGATGATTACTGCTGTTGCCATGATGACAATTATCTTTAATTGAGGTAGGCACATTTTGAATGACATGTTAAACCAAGAATCAAAATTATTAAAGTGGGCTGGATAGTTTTTCTAAATAAAATGTAGAGGTGATGAGAATTGATGCAGATACTCCCAAAGTAACATGCAATCTTTCATGAATATCCACATGTAGAATTAGCAGATTTCTCCTAATTTCCACTTTGCCTAAGTGCCTTACTGTCACCAATCCCAGCCTCATCCTGTATACAAAACTAACATTAACCTAGTAACTCTGTGGGTAAATGTTAGCCTATATCTCGCCCTATGATTTCTCTTTCTGTCTTTTACCATTTTCACGTTTTTACTATTACCTTTTTTTTTCCTCCTATTTTATCATTCCCTGTTTAGTAAATTCTACCTCAGGAAATTTATTTTATATGTGAAGATAAAATCTGCTCAAGAGCTAAACTTTTCCTTTGTCAAAACCTTGAATTAGACCATGGCTTAAACATATGGATTGTTCTCAGTGAGGAAGCTAAAGTGATATAATTATCTAAAACAGAAATGTCAGTCTCTGGCATTCAGTACTAGACTTATTTTAAACATTGTGGTGTGCATAAAAATCACTTTAAGAGCAGGTTATAATCAAGACACAATAGATCCTACCCTATTTGACTTTGGTTCTACCAATTTGGGAGGATCTGTTAATCTTCATTTCAAACAAATCTCTAGTATATTGTTATATAGGTAGCTCTGGACACTTCTAAACAAAAATGATCTAAGAAAACGGAGCTCTGGAGTTAGCTCTGGCTTGATGATTGTGCTGTTACATAGAACGACAACTAGGGAAGTGTGGGGACTGACTGTGCCAGAGCAGGGCCTTTCCAGTTCTTTAAACTCTTGGTCCTTTCCTGACTACAGTTATTCAGCAGTTGATTCAGAAAGTTGAAACACTGAGGTAATTGTATTCCTGGAAATTGCTCTATATATTTCATAGACCCCTAGCCTGTTTGTACATAGAAAGTGCTGAGCTGTTTCCAATCTAAAGGGGCTGGGGTGATGCAAGTTTTCTTTCTTAATGTTACAAAAGTATTTCACTCTTAATAATAAGCTTGTTACACAATAGAAAAATGAAGCTTCTAAGGAACATATTCCAATCGATGAGTTTAGTGAAATCCCAAACATGTTCATTAATTGAGTTTCTTAGTTCATTTCCTGGCATGAAGCCTGGATGCCTCTTCAGCCATATACGTGACATACTTTCCCCAAATAGTTGGGCAATATAGACCATATAAGAATGTGCCTTTTAGGAAGCTGACATAAATTGCCATTGATGGTGAACCAATAATGAATCTAAAATACTTGTAATTTAGCCTGTAATCAAGTTCTTGCCAAAAGATAAAGGGATATAATGCTTTCTTGGAATTCTTTGTTGAGGCATACTATTTCAGTCTGAAGATGCTTTCATCTGAGAAAGAGAATTAGGAAAGGGCTCATAAGCTGAAGATAAGAGGACCTCAGTCAAGAAGGTACTAGGACTCTATTAATCTGGGGTTAAAAGCAAGGCAATTACTAGCGTATCATAACAAAATAGGGACCTAAAATCAGGTATTTAAAAGTGAAGTAAAATAAAATCCAGAATCCTCCAAATCAGGTAGTCATTTTAAAACCAGTAGTCATAATACAGAAGGGAACCTAGTAACACGTGGTTTATCCAAAATATTCTTTGTATTTCTTGCCAACTTTAAAGACTAGTGATCAGATGTGCACACTTCAGGCCCTACTGTGTATGAAAGGAAATAATAACAGGATTTTGCAGAGTAAAAGACAGTGCTAATATTTGTGCTTTTATCCTTAGTAGGACAAGGGTAAGAGAGAATACGGAGGTTCTTCTGTAATATTTAAAGACGTAGAGTAGATCTGGACACTGAGAGATATGTCAAATTAAAACAGGTACATTTAGTGAAAATTAAAATACAGGAGAAAAGCAAAGCCTTACTTGGGGCAATTGCCTTAATGGAGTCTCATTGTCCAAGTTCAAATCCTAGTCTGTAAGTATTCTCAGAGAATTTTTTGGTGATTAATTGACGATAACAAAACTTACAGCAATTCTAAATCAGTAATAACTTACTGACTTAGAGAAATACTATTGCTAGGAAGAACAGAGCGCTTACAGGCTCTGTAGCAAATTGCTTTCTGTAGAAAAGTCTATAAAAGTGTATTTGGTGATAACTGAGTCACAGTGAGGAGAAGTAACTGGATAAATTGGGTGAACTTAAAGGCTGGTGCATTGTGCTGTGAAACCTCATGACTCTATCTCCACTGCAGAAATATAATTGTAAAATAAACTAGAATCATCTTGTCAACTACCTCGGAGTCCTCCTCTGTCAACTGTATTCTCCTGAGATTTCCCTTTTTCTAGGTTCCAGTCACACAATTATTGAAATCTTTTTTTTTCAGATATGAACACGTAATTGATATTTTTTTCTTTTACCTGGGTTAGGTTTTAATGAGATTAATAATATGAATCATTCTTTCAGCCGATGTTTAAGAGTCAACCCTTTTTCTAGGAGCTGGGCTTCTCAAATTTCAGATTCAGTTCACTGGGCAACTTGTTCCAGATCTGGGTGTTCTGTTGAGGGCACCAGAGGCAACATTCTGAGAAATGCTGCCCTAAGGAATCTGTAGATAATTAATCTCACCCACAGTGTGTGATTTCACAACTTGAAGTCTGAGATTTGTTAACATTACTCTGAAGGCTGTTTTGCTAGCGAAATTTTTTTTAAAAATGGCATTTACTCATGGATAAGAATATCTTTAATACAGAACTTTAAACGTGATTACGTTTATCTCTAGACAAGTAAAAATCTCAAGTGAATCAACTACCTCTTCTCCTATTATGAACAGAGGGTAGTATTTAGTCCTCAGCCTGGAACTGTGTTAATATCATTAAGTCAGCTTTACAATTTGGGAACTAATCTTATAAACCATGGAGTTCAAAGTGGGTCTCTTATAGGAGAGGGAACTGGGTGATTTGCCCATAGTAACACAGTTATCAGAACTGGGTTTGAACCCAAATCTCATGATGTTTACTTTGGTCATTTTTAAACCATGACATATTAAGGAGCCAGAGGGGAAAATGTATAAAATGCCAAACTACTGTCAAAGGTAAATGTAGTTTTAAACTGATACAACATCACAGCTTTTTGCATTGACCCAGGCTGTAAGAAAATTTCAGCATGGACAGTATCAAATGTATTTTAAGTCTACTTTTGAGTAAACATGTCCATAGAAACAATAATAATTTATTTCACTCAGGACAGAGAAATTTACAAAGATAAACAAATGGTAAAATGACTTAGGGGGACTAAAAGTTGTTATATATTAGACTGAATCATTTGAGTTTTCTAGAAATAAGCATATTTACTGTAATCGTATCTAAAAATTTGGAGAAATTAATCCAAAATAGTTAATCTACATGTTGCTTATTTATCTATGATGTTTAATTAATTAAAATATTTCCTAAGTGTTTACAAAATATTATACTGTATGCTTTAGGATAGGTATGCTTTGAGCCCAAAGAAATTAGATAACGTATTTTAAATTTTATTCCTACCTAAAAAATGATGGCTCCTCGATATGTATTTCTTTTGTCAGGGCATATGTAAAATTGTAGAACACACTCCCTAGTTTTTAAGAGTTTATTCTATGAGTTATAAAGAGATACATAATGAGAGAAAACACATAGAAATTCATAAATTTAAAAAGTCAATATATGTTACTTTTTACTTCAGAAAGATAGATAATAGTTGATATAGAAGTTCAAAGAGTAATAAAAGACCTCCAACTTGCCAGGAATTAGGAAGGTTCTGAGAAAGCAGTGAGTACAGGCTAAATTGAAATCTAAATCTTTTATTGAAGAAGAGGAGTGAGTAATCCAGTTAATCGGTGGTAACTTTGCAGTGTCACCAACGTGAGCCAGACCGGACACATTAGGATAAATTTTGTAGGACTTTGAATTCTGGGCTAAGGATTTTAACTTTCTTCTTGAATACTTTTATTTGGACCTGGACAGACTATTGAGTCATATAAAGTTGTAACTGAATCATTTTAAATTCAAAGTTTTCACTTTCTTTGCAGGTTATAAGTCCATCATATTTAGCGTAAAACTCATTGTTTTTATCACAACAAAATCAATGAATACCATGTGTCCTTTCTTCCCTGATTATTTTTATACCTGTCAATTCTTGTGCAAAACTCTATTTATGTTTTGATATAAATTAGAGTTCTTTTTTTCAGAGTTTAAGAAAAGGTATTTTGACAGCTATTATAATTAGTGAAGGAAATGCTACTGATTTCTTTCCATTTGATTTCTGAAAATCAACAGATTTGAGAAGGCATTACCAAAGATAAAATTTACCTTAATATAACTTGTACAAATAAACGTGGTTTTGTTTCCATTCCCCTACTTACCCCATCCCAGAAGAAAGACACAGCTTAAAAAGAATTAAGTGTTAAGATTCAAAGGACAGGCCTGTCATCCAGTAAGGAACTTGCTTATATTTTTTATATTAGACAAAAAAGGCCTGATTTGTTTTTAAATTGTGTCAAAATTATTTCATCCTTCGAAATGTATGTTGTATGTAGTGATCTCACTGACAAATACTTTTTATCTTATTTCACTTTAACTCATTCCTGTTATCCTTATTTGGGCTTTTGAAGGTAGGAACTAAGGTAGAGCAAATTGATTTGTTTGATAAAGATGCTCGAAGGGTCGGGGGAACTCTACAATGAGATGCCAAGTCCTGTTTTTGGAGGGTCAGGAAAAGGAACTGCCATTTATTCACATGAAATAAATTGACAGAGCTGGAAAGAAGAGAGAGGAGCGGGAGACAAGGAGTGGAAGAGAGGGGGAAGAGGGAAGGGAAGATTAGGAAAATGCAGTTCACTGTGAAGTGTGTAATATGAATGGTCTCTCCCTTCTCTCCTGTGGAATCTTTAGTAAATTCTGCTGTGCTGATCCGTGCGTGCGTATGAGTAACTTTATTTGGGAACACTAAAAGCATTCACAAAGGGGCCAACTAACATTTGAGTAAATGTTCATACTCTCAGAAATATCTCTTGAATGTGTATTGTGTGTCAAGCAGTCTCTGGGGATTGAGAGGCAATTAAAATGGACAGAGCGCCTCTCTCACATAGTGTGGTAGGCAGGATTCAAAGACGACCCCAATGCAATGACCCAAGCCCTTATATTATTCCCTCCTCTTGTGTGTGGATGGGACTGTGAATATGATGGGATATCTGTCACTCCCATGGTTGGGGTACCAATCAGTTGACTTTGAGGTAATCAAAATGAAGATTCTTCTGAATGGGCCTGACCCAGTGAGAAGGACCCTTTTAAGGCCCTTCCTACAAGAAGAGATTCAAAGCATGAGAAGGTCTGTGGAGGAGTCCACAGACCAAGAACCTGAGGGTGGCACTTAGGAGCTGAGAGTGGTGATGAAACAACAGAGAGTAAATACATGGGGACCTCAGTTACATGGCTGCAAGGAAATGCATTTTTCCAAAAACCTGAAGGAGCTTGGATGCAGATGCGTCGAGCTGCTGCCTCGCCTTTAGCCTTGTGAGCCGAGAATGAAGACTCCTGACCTGTGGAAATTGTGAGATAATAACTTTTTGTTTTTTAAGCTGCTAAAATTGTGGTAATTTGTTACCCAGAAATAGACATCTAATACATACTCTTGCTGCCTCCTCTCAGAGTCTTTCTGTTTCTCCATAGTGTTATTATTATTATTAAAATTTAAAATTAAATTAAATCCTGAATATACATTAATGGGCCCCTCTAGCCCTGCCCTTGCAAATTTGGTGCACTGGTTAGGCAGACCAGATGGTTAATAATAACAGTTAGCATTTCCTGAATACTACTCATGCTAGATACTGTTTTAAGCATCTTCCATGTATTGACTCACCTAATCATCACAGACATTATAATTAACCTCCACTCTATGGATGAGGTAAGTGAGGTACAGAGAAGTTAAGTAATATGCCCAAGGTCACGCAGCTAGTAAGCTGCAAAACTACGGTTGGAAAATCCAGGCAGTCTGGTTTTAGAGTGTTTGAATTTAACCATCCTCCCTCTCCTGATGCACCTTTAGAGAATAATACCTGAATAACTCCTAGCCACATCTGGATGTATAATATTGAGAAGTCAGAAGCTTCCTAAGTTCTGTGATAAGTTGCAGAGGTTGCCCTGTGAGGAATTATCTTGCTACTTAAGGAATATTTCATAACTGTCACCTTGATTAATAATTCTGAGAAGCTGTACCTACACCAAAAGTGACAGCTCTCAGAAGAGTTTCAGAGATGCAGATGAGAAGTTAGTGCTTCTGGAAATTTATGTTCATAAATTAGTATTATTAAAAATAATACTAATAAAGACCTTAAATTCTGAATGGCCATTTTCTAAAATGCCACATAGAGAGAAATTCTTCCTTCTGACAAGAAGAAAATTGTTAAGAATTCAAATATAATGGCATTTCACAAGATGTTCAATATTGGGAATTTTTGTCATAAATAAAATCTAATATTAATACATACGTGATTCATTGTAGCTCCTATTTTAGAACTTTCTAATCTGTCACTATGAGACATTATTATCTGTCTTGCTCCCATGGTTTTCGATGCTGAAAGCATTTCACTAACTGTAGATTAATGAGTATAACAACAACAAAAAATCAATTTGTAAGTAGAGTCAAGACGCACAGAGAATAATTTTTATTAATATTATCCTCATGAAAACATATCAGTTTGATTAGAGTAAAGCAGTGTGGCCTTATCGCTGAATTAGAAAATATTTGGGGAGTATTCATTTTTTCTCTCTTGGCTAATAGTTAACGCAGTGTACCCATTTTAGAATAGTAGAACGCAAGTCTCTAATAATAAATACCTTTTATGTATTTTTGGTGTAATTACTCTCTTAACTATATATGTTTTCTCATTGGCTTTAATTGAACCTCCATAATATGCCTCCACATTTTGCTTTTTAAATTTTATTTACACATTAATGCTCCTTTACATTTTAAAATGGCATGCGAATTAACTCAAGTATTATATGGAAATTTATTGAATCTCTATGAAGTGTTTGGTGTGGTGCTAGGAAGTGGATACATTATAATAAAAATGGCATTATCCATAGCATCATAGAGATTTTAGCCTAGAAGAAAACTTTCTTTGTATATCTATGTTTCTGTATTATTTTATAAACACACACACACACAAAGTGTGTATATATGTATGCATGCAAGTGTATATCCTGGTAAGTGATATAAAGGAAAAAAGTCAACTTGCTGAAAGATTAATATTAATAGAGGGAAAGTATTTTAGACTAAATGGTGGGTGATTAGGGTAAATCTCTAAGCAGAGGTAAAACTGAAGATGGAACAGGCATTTGAAAAGCAGGGAAATGTGTTTGAAACCTAAGAAATGGAATGTATCAAAATTCTGAGGTGAGAAGCCCTTGGCATTTAGAGTGGTGACTAGGGAGATGGAAGGATATTAGTGAGTAAGTCAGAGAATAGCAGGAAATCTATTTGGAGAAGTAGGCAAGTCCCATTCATAGAGAACTCCATGTACCTGTTATGGAATTTAAAGTTTTAGAGGTTTTCTTTTCAGTGTTGTGGAAGAACAAATACTAAAATAAATTCAAGTTGGTCTTCTTCTATCCAATATTTGCCTTCATCTGGTTTTGTGTTTAAAATTCAGTGTTATAGAGTCTTCTCCTCAGATCTTACACCTTTCACAAAGAGTAACTTGAAATGGATCATACATCTAAGTGCGACATAAAGAACTTTAAAACTTCTAGAAGAAAACAGATGAGAAAATCTACATGGTCTTAGGTTAGTTGCTTTTTTAAAAATTAAGGAATAATTGACATACACTATTACGTTGGTTTTAGGTGTACAACATAGTGATTTGACATATGTATACATTGTGAAGTGGTCATCAAGATAAGTCTAGATACCGTCTGTTACCTTACAAAGTTAACACAATGCTATTGACTATATTTCCTATGCTGGACATTACATCCCCATGACTTACTTATTTTATAACTGGAAGTTTGTACTTAATCCCTTAACTCCTTTTGCTACGCCCCCAACCCTACCCCCCTCTAGCAACCACCAATCTGTTCTCTTATCTGTTAGTCTGGATTTTGTTTTGATTTGTTTTTTCTGTTTTTTATATTCCACTTGTAAGTGAAATCATGTGGTATATTTCTTTCTCTGTCTGACTTATTTCACTTAGCATAATACCATCTAGGCCCATTATGTCCTTGAAAATGGCAAGAGTTCATTCTTTTTCATAGCTGAGTAGATTCTGTTTTATTATATATGTATGCTGAGTAGTATTCGTTGTGAGTATTATATCCATATTTATCCATTCATTCATCAATGGACACATAGTTTGGTTCCATATCTTGGCTACTGTAAATCATGCATGCTGCAATGAACAGAGGGGAGCATGTACCTTTTTGAATTAGTGTTTTCGTTTTCTTTGTAAGGATACCCAGTAGTAGAATTGCAAGATCATATGGTAGCTCTATTTTTAAGTTTTTGAGGAAACTCCATACTGCTTTCCACAGGGACTGCACCAATTTACTTTGCCACCAACAGTGCGGGATGGTTCCCTTTTCTCCACATCCTCTCCAAACTTGTTATTTCTTGTCTTTTTGAGAATAACTATTCTGACAGCTGTGAGGTGGTATCTCACTGTGGTCTTGATTTGCATTTCCCTGATAATTAATGATGTTGAGCATCTTTTCACGTGTCTGTTTACCATCTGTTTACCATCTTCTCTGGTGTCTATTCAGGTCCTCTGCTCATTTAGTAATCTAGTTTTTTTTTTTTTTTTATGTTGTGTTATGTGAGTTCTTTCTATATTGGGGTATTAACCACTTACCAGATATATCATTTGCAAATATCTTCTCCCATTCAGTAGGCAGCCGTTTTGTTTTGTTGCTAGTTTCCCTCACTGTACAACAGCTTTTTAGTTTGATGTTGTCCCACTTGTTTATTATTGCTTTTGTTTCCCATGCCTGTGCAGTCAGATCCAACCAAAAAAACATTGCTAAGTCTGATGTCAGGTAACTTACCGCCTGTGTTTTCTTTTTCGGAGTTTTTATGGCTTCAGGTCTTACATTACAAGTATTTAATCCATTTTGAGTTAAATTTTGAATATGGTATAGGACAGTGATCCAGTTATTGTATTCTTCAGCTCTGTGATCTCTGGTACTTCCTTGTGTTTTCTCTTTGTTGAAGTTCTCACTGTTTTCTTTTATTCTTTGTTGTGGACAGCATTCATCTAGTTTTCAGATCTTTTTCAGAGGGAAATGATCCATATGTAGCTGTAGATTTGTTGGGCCTATGTGAGGAGGTGAGTTCAGAGTCTTCCTTAGTCTCCAACTTGGGCTTCTGGTGATGAGTTTTAGAAACAACACATGGTTCATGAAAGAAAAAAATGGATAAGTTGAATTTTGCTAAAACTGAGACTTCTTCTCAGCAAAGGACACTATTAAGATAATAAAAATACAAGTCACAGACTGGGAGAAAATATTTACAGGCACTTATTAAAGCATTTGTATCTAAAGTATACCAAAAACTCTTAAAACTCGATAATAAGAAAACAAACAACCCAGTTGAAATTTTTCTGTAAATCCAAAACTACTCTAAAATATAAAACATTTATTTTAAAAAATTCATGATTGTAGTTTCACTTTTTTTTCCCCCAAAATTTGAAGGTTTGGGTTGGTTGACATTTTAAGCCATTTCCACAATTTTAGGTGTCACATGTTTTAAAAGACTATGACAGTACTATTATTGTAGCCAAGGGAAAGAAAATGTCTTTTTTTCTTTTCGCAATGATTTAAGTTTTTCTCACTGAGGAGGGTTGTGGTTACAAAAAAAATATGTTCCCACTTTAATCTTAGAAAGTCTCAAATTATAAAAGTTGGTGGAACCCCAGAGCTCTAAGATTAACTTTCTATGACCATTTCTATTTAGAAGGCTGGCTTTTGGGGCCATCTGCTCCTCAATATTATCCTGCTTTCTGTCTCTAAAAGTGTATCAGATTTATTTTACCTGTACTTAACACTGTAGTAATACTGAGCAGATCAGGCAGAATAGTCTAGGTTTCATGTAACAGGCTTTTACTTAAGTTGTTTCTTCATTCTGGAAGTCTCTTCTTTCCTTTCCTCCCAAGACAGTTTTCATCCTTGCTAGAAGATCTTTTCTGGGTCCTGAGGTTGGACTATAGCTTTTTCTGTTGTCTTGATAGCTTCCATATAATCAATATTCATTAAGTAAGCAAATATGTATTGAGCTTCTACTGGGTATCAGATATACGATATGCTGGGCATCTGTTCATGGCTTCTCAGCAGGAACTGTCAGCTCCTTGAGGGTAGAGAACGTGTCCTGTTCATCTTAACCCTCAAGACTTGATAGAGTTCTTGGCGTATACTATGTGTTCTGGGTTGCGGGGGTGGTGTATGTGGTCCTGAGTGAAGGACAGGTCTCTCAGAATGCAAGATTTTCAAAACCAAAACTCGTTTCATGGATTTACTCATGTCCATGCCTCCATGACACATCATTTTCTCTCAGGTTATGATTTTCCTTCAACCCCTTGTCATTAACAATGCCCTGCCTGTGTCTGCTCCTGAAGGCCCTTGAAATAAATTTGCCCCATATGATAGAAAAAAAATGGTTGCCCAAACCTTTCATATATATCTGAGAATTGATCTCAGATTCCTCCCATCATTTATTCAGATAGCTTGAGAAACAAAATGAAAATTCTTCCATCCCTTTATTAAATAGGTTGGATTTTTGTTTCCTAAAGGTAGTTTATAGCAAATACAACTCTGTGTTTTATTGTACAGAGCACTTCTATTTTGTGTGGATGTGTCTGTGTGTTCTTTGTTTATTGCTTTACACTCAGCAGTTTAAACAGAATTATGAAATAAAATTAAAATATAGGCAAAATATTATCTTGTTCATATTTTTGGTTAATTTTACAAATATTATAATTGTGTTTGTATGTGTATGTGTGTGTGCATCAAGAAGTGATTAGGCAAGTGACACTATTTCATTCATTTGAATTCTCCAAAATTCAGAAGTGTGTTTTAGGCAGGCATACAAGTTTAAAAACAATTCTTGATACTGTGTAGTCTGGCCTTGTAAAAGGTTACTTCCAATATATGGCAGTCTAGATATTGTTCACATTCTAGATATGTAAATGATATATTTTTTCTTATTGTTCAAGCCTTAATGTGTTTTCTTAAGTGATAAAATTGAACTTGAAGAAATAAAAAAAGCAATGAAACCTTTATTGGATTAATGGTATTGGAAATTGTTACTGTTTTTTTTCCTCCCAAATCCTTAGCAATTTTAGACCATTGTGGTTAAAGGTAAAAAAGAAGTATCAAGTGAAGCAACAGCAGAATACTCCAAAATTGCATTTATAATTGGGAAAAATCCAAAGGAAAATATGTAATATCTCATTACTAATAACGGCCCTGGTGACATGTATAGAGACCATGTGTTCTGGGCATAATGCTGAGCACTTTAGATAGATTTGCTCCTTACATTTTCCCAAGAAATCTGTGAAGTAAGCAAACCCATTATCCTCATAGTTGAGAGAACACCAAAGCCCTGAAGCAAAGAGGATTTGTCAAAAGTCACACAGCTAAAATAATGAAGGCAAAATTCAGGGCTGGAAGTCGGCCCCGGAGCCCATCACCATGGACACAATGCTATACTTCCTCAAGGGATAAAAATAATCCTGTTAAGCATTATGTGATTTTAAGATAAATATGGCCCAATGTTTGGTATATCATTAAGTAATTAAGTAATCTACTCAGTAGGTCCTGTGCCTGTACATTTGTGGGTTCTCACATAAATATTTGGCAGTATTCAAAATTACAAATTAAGTTCTGTTATTTAATTCAAGTGTGTTTGTACATAAAAGTTACTCAATTATATTGATTTAATTTAATTAAAATAATGTAATGTTACATATAATATGGTCATATGTACAATACAATGTTCAAACATAATGGTCATAATTTCAGTTGTAATTTATGAGAGATTTTAATATAATGGGTATTGTCACTCAGCATTTACTATCAATTCAGGTCTTCCTTCTGATTTGTTTTCCTATTAATGACAACATAATTTTTCAAGTCACCAAGGTCCAAATTTCAGAATTATCTTTGACCTCATCTTTTCTTTGCCATCAGATCAAGCCAGTCACAGAATCTTATCAATTCTATCTTCTTCATTTTACCTAAATATTCTCTTTCCTACTCCCACTCCTAAATTTCAGGTCCTTATACATACGACTCATTTCAACTTTTCTTCTCAGCCTCATCTTCTCTTTCCTAATGCATACCCTACACTTCAGCCAAATATACCCCATTCCCCAAATATTCCTCTTCTCAGCATCCTGCCTTTGTTCATGATAAACCATCTCCTTTTCATTTATTTTTCTTACCAATTCTTGCACAAATCCTTCAAAATTTTGCCTGAATTACATTTTATAAAAAAAAAAAATCGAACTTTGCTTTACAAGAAGAACTATAATAAGCCATTCTTAATCTGCTCTTAATCCTTCAGCTAGATAAACTTTTCTCTAAACAATACCTGCAGGGTATACCTCACTTCACTAAGTTCTCTTCTCTTCCCTGACTATCCTACTTAATAGGTGAATACATCACTTATTTTCACATTATATGTTTGATCATTTTTGTTGTCTTTCTCCTGTCATTAGAATCCACAATAAAATCTATGAGCACATAGATTTTTTTCAGTTTACTGCTGAATCCCTAATCTTCCCAAACTGTGCCTGTCATAGAGAAGCACAGAAAGTGTGTTCAGTTAATAAATGTCCAGTCAGAAATAATCTCCTCTCTTATACCTTCTTACAGTACTTAACAAATCCTAGGTGTATTATTGTTATTTTTGCCATTTTGTTATTTTGTTACTTTTGTTAATATTTTTTTAACTAGCTTAAAAGAGAAGATTTTCATAAACTTATTCATCACCTCTCACAGTGCATTATATGTAACAAGCCCACAGTAAGAATTTTTAGTATGTGTTGCCTAAATGAGCTGCTTTCATGTCATGGCAGTGATTAATAAATAGATATGTGATTTTAGTTTGATAAGTCCACATTTTCTATGTAACTCTTTTTAAGTGTAAGAGTAGGTGAGTACTTTGTTTTAAAAATACCATAGTATACTTTCTTGAATTTTCTCCATTGCCTTTAAAATGTTATAGGTCAGTTGTTCCAAAAATATTTAAAAATGTATTTCTATTTTCTAATAATTTCAATATTTTATTAGAATAGCATATTTTAGGATCTTTAGGACCCAGATACATTAGTAAATAATACAAAAATAATATCTTCATTCCTGTTTACGTTGTTATAAAACTGTATTTACCTTTATGGATTTTTTTTAAACCTCAAGGCAGAAATATAAAATAGGCAGTAATATCAATGTTTATATTAATAAGGCTTCTAGAATGTTAATGATCATATTAATAAGTACTCTAGAAGTACTCTGGCACATAGAAGTCAAGACCATACTTTCTAGAACCAGACCTCTGAGTTTAATGCCTTCCTCTACCACTGACTTTTCTAACTCAGTTTCTTCATATGGAAAAAAGGAATAATTAACTCAAAGGTCTATTATGACCATAGAATTTGTTAGTCTATGTAAAGAACTTAAAACAGTGTCTCACATGACAGACCTGCATAAGTGCCTGCTAATTTTATTATCATTATTGAGGGAATGTCACAGTTGATGGTGATTTTTCAGAAGTTCATGTATGGAATCATCAGACTATAGAATGCTAAATTCCTTTTTGCACTCCCAGGGCAGATCCATCACTCATAGGCAGACTCACAAAAACAATGAGTTCATGAGCCTGATGTATAAATTTATAAATTATAAATGTATAAATCACAATTCTAATTTATCCATGTACAGTAAGAATGCTAACAATACTAGGGAAGCAGATAAATTATTTAGCCTTGTCCCCATGTGGGTGGCCCAAAGGAAGCCAAATTATAATCAAAACGGCTTAGTGAGCATGTTAATTAAAGAAGGAATTGGTTGTTTGGTTTTGATACTAAGTGACATTATGCTAAAAATAAACCTGCCAGGCAGTATTCTTGGAGCTGAACATCCTCTCTGGGGAGGACATCATGTCTTCCCCCATGCTATGCTTCCTGGCCTAAACAAACTCCGTTCTGGGTGACATATTTTTTCATCAGGTATGTTAATATAGTCAATTGTGATATACTCCTAAAGGCCTAGAAATATTTTCTGACACTTTATGGAGAGTTTTCAATATTTCAGACTATCTCTACATTTAAAAAAATAAATTTATTTATTTATTTATTTATTTGGCTGCGTTGGGTCTTTGTTGCTGTGCGCAGGATTTCTCTAGTCGCGTTAAGCGGGGGCTATTCTTCATTGTGGTGCACGGGCTTCTCAGGGCTTGTCATTGGCGTGGCTTCTTTTGTTGTGGAGCACCAGCTCTAGGTACGCGGGCTTCAGTAGTTGTGACACATGGGCTCAGTAGTTGTGGCTTGCAGGCTATAGAGCGCAGGCTCAGTAGTTGTGGTGCACGGGCTTAGTTGCTCCGCGGCATGCGGGATCTTTCCAGACCAGGGCTCGAACCTGTGTCCCCTGCATTAGCAGTCAGATTCTTAATCACTGAACCACCAGGGAAGTCTTTCCTCTACATTTTAAGAGGGGATTCTTGTTTAAGTTCTTATGTGGGTAAAAGCATCCCTGTAGCCCCCAAACTATTACCATTTACTATGGATAAAATGGTGAATACAATTATTATTAAAAACACACAACAGAAAAGAAGTATTGGTTTATACTTTGGAATATTATGTTAGAGAAAACAATTAACCTTTTGTTCGCTCTTATTTTCTCTTAATAAATTTTGATGTGTCCCAAAATAGTCCACTGATGCACTGAAGTTAACAGAAGACACAATCAAATATTTGTTTCATTTTTTCAGAAAGAAAACTCATATAGTAATTAATCCTAAACTGTTTTAACATCAATCTGAGCTCAACATGAAAGATGCATTTTAATATTCATGGTTCACCTTGCCAACTCTGTTTGTATCATGTGCATTCAATACAGTTTGAATACACACTCGCACACATACACATGCACACACACATATTTCTGAAAATCTAGAGCCATATCCCAATGTAAAGCAGGCAGCTAAGCATATTTATTCCAAAGTGGTTAAATGGTCTCTAAAAATAAAACAAAGAAACCAAAAGTTTTGAAAAAAGTATCTTATACAGAATAAAATACTTTCTCCAGACATCAACTATAAAACATTGTGCCTATAGTCAACAATTGTGTGATGTACACTTAAAATTTTTTAAGAAGTAGATCTCATGTTAAGTGTTTTTACCACAATAAATTAAAATTTTTAAAAATAAAAGAGAAAAAATAAAAAAGACTAAGGGCGCCTAATAAAAATAACCATTTTTGTGCTGTAACCTCACAGTGTGCCTAAATTTAGGTTTGGATATTTGTGAAGAAAACATTCAACTCGTTCTGAATAGAATGGTTCTCCTTAGTATTAAACGCCCACTGCAGAAAATGCAAACATTTCTTCTATATGAGCTGCAAATGTGCCAAGAGACCACAAGTAAAATATTTAGTGCTAACTTTAACATGGAAATATGTCTTCCTTATTGAGCTATAACTTTACTCTGAGAAATATTTCTGGAAAGAAAATATTTATTTTAATATTTCTGATTTAACTGGAGCCTGTTCACGATTCATCATTTTGCTTTAGTGAGGCATCATTTTCTAAAAGAAAAAGAGGAAAGAAATAGGTGAGACTATCAGTGGGAAGTGAGACCTGGCACTCACTATTTTAAACTGTTTAACTCTCAATTATCGCTCTATTTTCTCGTGGGCAATGCTATGATTGCTTAGTTAATTTTACTACATTATGTGTCAGTTATTCAGAATTGGTGATCATTTGGAGTCAGTTGAGTAGAAATATATTTTCTCACAGGCAAAAGTAGACCATACGTAGAATTTGTAATGCACTAATACCTACTGATTTCTACACTGAAGATAACCCTTTTAAAAACTTTGAATAGCTAATGTTTGTGTACAGTAAAATGCAATAAAATATAATTTAAAACAATTTTTGTCAGCAGTATTTTCTAGCAGTATCCTTGGGACAAAACGTCCTCTCCCTGGAAGGACCTCATCTCTTTTGCAAGGATACGCTTCCTGGGTTAACTCTCTTCAGCCTGGCACATGAAAATACATTACAAATAAGTTGAGTTAATATCAATGTTTAATAATAATTTGCATTTCTAAAGCACTTAATTTTGTTTTAACTAATGTCTCATATTGCATTTGATGATGGTTGTATCAATCCTGTGATCAAAGTGGGTATTATAATCGTTCCATTTAAGGTGAGGTTATTGAACCTTGAAGAGACCGTGATTATTCAAAATGATACAGATAATTAGTTGTGCATATAAGTGACTGACCTCAGATTTCTTCATTGACAACTTATTATATATCAGGCCGTATGCCAATAGGCAGAAATAAATCCATCATGTTTCTTTATAGAGCCCTTACTAAATACCAGACAATATTCTAAGTGCTTTGCAAATATAATTTATTTAACAATTTACAGGTGAGAAAATGAGGCAGCGAGAGATTAAGTAAGTGGTCTAGGGTCACTAATGTATTGAGAAATAGAGCCAGGATAAGAACCCATGTATCCATAATTACAATACTACGATTCTTCCCTTACATAGGTCTAGGAACCTGAGAACTATTACTGAAAATGATTTTAAATTCTGAAAATAGGATGCAAATGAAATCTAAGTTACACTTGCTACAAAAATAATTATACATTGTAAATAAGAAAGAGGCTTGGGAAAATGAAAAAAATGTAAGAAATTAAAAAAATATATGAGGAGAATTGAAAAGGAAAACAGCATTATCAAAAAGTCTAGATGGAAGCAAGATTCAAAGCCATCATGAGGGAAATGAAATGTGCTATGAATGTTACCTTAAAGATACATATTCAAGGGACTTGGTGAATTCATTTGCATATGCCTTTATGTAAAAACAAAAATATGAGATAACCTCATCCACCAGAGGGCAGACAGCAGAAGGAAGAACTACAGTCCTGCAGCCTGTGGAACAAAAACCACATTCACAGAAAGACAGACAAGATGAAAAGGCAGGGGGCTATGTACCAGATAAAGGAACAAAATAAAACCCCAGAAAAACAACTAAATGAAATGGAGATAGGCAATCTTCCAGAAAAGGAATTCAGAATAATGATTGTGAAGATGATCCAGGACCTCAGAAAAAGAATGGAGGCAAAGATCTAGAAGATGCAAGAAATGTTTAACAAAGATCTAGAAGAATTAAAGAACAAATTAAAGAATTAAAGAACAAATAAACAGAGATAAACAACACAATAACTGAAATGAAAAATACACTAGAAGGAATCAGTAGCAGAATAACTGAGCAGAAGAACGGATAAATGACCTGGAAGACAGAATGGTGGAATACAGTGCTGTGGAACAGAATAAAGAATAAAGAATGAAAAGAAATGAAGACAGCCTAAGAGACCTCTGGAACAATATTAAACGCAACAACATTCGCAGTATAGGGGTCCCAGAAGGAGAAGAGAGAAAGGACCCGAGAAAATATTTGAAGAGATTATAGTCAAAAACTTCCGTAACATGGGAAAGGAAATAGCCACCCAAGTCTAGGAAGTGCAGACAGTCCCATACAGGATAAACCCAAGGAGAAACACGCCAAGACACATAGTAATCATATTGGCAAAAATTAAAGAAAAAGAAAAATTATTGAAAGCAGCAAGGGAATAATGACAAATAACATACAAGGGAACTCCCATAAGGTTAAGAGCTGATTTCTCAGCAGAAACTCTACAAGCTAGAAGGGAGTGGTACGATATACTTAAAGTGACGAAAGGGAAGAACCTACAACCAAGATTACTCTACCCAGCAAGGATCTCATTCAGATTCAATGGAGAAATCAAAAGCTTTACAGACAAGCAAGAGCTAAGAGAATTCAGCACCACCAAACCAGCTCTACAACAAATGCTAAAAGAACTTCTCTAAGTGGGAAACACAAGAGAAGAAAAGGATGTACACAAACAAACCCAAAACAGTTAAGAAAATGGTCATAGGAACATACATATCGATAGTTACCTTAAACGTGAATGGATTAAATGCTCCAACCAAATGACACAGGCTCGCTGAATGGATACAAAAACAAGACCCATATATATGCTGTCTACAAGAGACCCCCTTCAGACCTAGGGACACATTCAGACTGAAAGTGAGGGGATGGAAAAAGATATTCTATGCAAATGGAAATCAAAAGAAAGCTGGAGTAGCAATACTCATATCAGATAAAATACACTTTAAAATAGAGAATGTTACAAGAGACAAAGAAGGACACTACATAATGATCAAGGGATCAATCCAAAAAGAAGATATAACAGTTATAAATATGTATGCACCCAACATAGGAGCATCTCAATACATAAGGCAACTGCTAACAGCTATAAAAGAGGAAATCTACAGTAACACAACAATAGTGGGGAACTTTAACACCTCACTTACACCAATGGACAGATCATCCAAACAGAAAATTAATAAGGAAACACAAGCTTTAAATGACACAATAGACCAGATAGTTTTAGTTGATATTATAGGACATTCCATCCAAAAAAGCAGATTACACTTTCTTCTCAAGTTGAAGATATGGAATTGATATGGAGAACAGTATGGAGGTTCCTTAAAAAACTAAAAATAGAACTACCATACGACTCAGCAATCCCACTACTGGGCACATACCCTGAGAAAACCATAATTCAAAAAGAGTCATGTGCCACGATGTTCATTGCAGCTCTGTTTACAATAGCCAGCACATGGAAGCAACCTAAATGCCCATCGACAGACGAATGCACAAAGAAGTTGTGGTACATATATACAATGGAATGTTACTCAGCCATAAAAAGGAACAAAATTGAGTCTTTTGTAAAGACATGGGTGAATCTAGAGACTGTCATACAGAGTGAAGTAAGTCAGAAAGAAAAACAAATATCGCATATTAACGCATATATGCGGAACCTAGAAAAATGGTACAGACGAACCGGTTTGCAGGGCAGAAATTGAGACACAGATGTAGACAACAAACTTATGGACACCAAGGGGGGAAAGCAGCAGTGGGTAGGGATGGTGGTGGTGTGATGAGTTGGGAGATTGGGATTGACATGTATACACGGATTGTATAAAAAAATATATTAGTTTCATGATTTTAATTAAATATTTTGTATTGGAATTAAGTGGAATGCCTATTTGTTGTCAAAGCATTGATATGAGCCAGTCTTCTGACATTCATTTTCCTTATAGTCTTCAAAGAGGCTGTGATATTGACAAAAGAATATGATCAAGACCTTGGTATGCTAACAAAAGATAGTTTGTCCAACTTCGAAGTATTTGGGAAAGAGAGCAGTTGCAAAAAGATTAAAAACAAAGAGCAAGGAGAGTGGAGAGTTCAAATACGTTTATGCTTTCATGTACATTATTTGTCGGATTTACATGGGCACATACTTCAAAATTTATTCAATTCACAGCAGGATTAACTTCTAGAGTTGCTGTGGATATACAGCTGAGCTGTGACCTCAGATCTTATATTCTATTGCTTTTAATCACCTTGGTGTGTTTATAATTTCTCTTTAAAAATAACAGCAGAGGGCTTCCCTGGTGGCGCAGTGGTTGAGAGTCCGCCTGCCGATGCAGGGGACACGGGTTCGTGCCCCGGTCCGGGAAGATCCCACATGCCGCGGAGCGGCTGTGCCCGTGAGCCATGGCCGCTGAGCCTGCGCTCCGCGACGGGAGGGGCCACAGCAGTGAGAGGCCCGCGTACCGCAAAAAAAAAAATAAAAATAAAAAATAACAGCAGACTGAGTAAGAGTGAAGTGTGTGAAAACAGCGATAGAAAGCCGAGGAGAAAAAGGGGTCAGTCATTATCCAACAGCCTAACATGCTGTTCTCCCTACCCATCACTCCCCCAGTATATACAAATACTCCCACACATGAGCCTGGGGAGAGGAAAATATGGTTCTCTACAGTACTTTCTACCTCGCTGGAATGAATCATACAAGTAATAACTACTAATTTTATAGATTTTGTGCTAGATCTTATATTAATCCTCTCAACTATCCCATAAGGGGAGACCAGCTAGTATCTCACTGTGTAGATGAAGCAACCAAGCCTTAAAGTGATTAGTTGACAGAGACAAGACTCGACTCTGTGTGGATCCAGATTTGCGCTCAAATTATGCTGTGGAAGAGGGTCCCTCGTTAAAAACCAGTTTTCAAAAGTGTTGTCTTTCATGGTCCTACTTCGTGGTTCATGGTTTGAGTCATCTTATGTCCTACAGACATTGTCCTAAAGACAATGATATCTCAAGAGTGATAGGACCTTTTCACATTTTGCTTAAACATTAAAAGCAGTTACATGGGAAGTTTAAAAAATTCCCCATTCTTAGGTCACACCCCATACCAATTAAATCACAATTGTTGGAGGTGGTATCCAGGCATATCCAGATATTTTTGGTAATTTTCCAGTTAATTCCAAAATATAGTCATGCTTGAGAGCCAGTCTTCTAGGTACCTTGCTCCCTAATATTAGTGCTTGTACAGTCTTTCCCTCACACCAGCACAGTTATCCAGTCTCGACCCAAACATCCCTGGTAATAGCTTTTGACTGTCAAAACAGTTCTTAGGTTAATTCAAGATCTGTCACTCTTCACCCCTTGGTGTTAGTCCTGCCTCATTGGGATAATGCAATTTTTATACCTGTTTTACATGTGGCAATATATCGGAAGTCAGTTTTATAGTCCCCTGAATTTTCTCCAGGATAACCCATTTATTTCTTTTAACTGCTTCTCTTATGGCATGATTTCAAATCTTATTATCCCAGGAAATTTCTTTTGAATAGACTAGTTGGTAGTATGATACGTTGGAGAGAACTTGGATTTGAATCATAATGCCTTTAGTTTACATTCCATATCTGCTACTTACTAGTCTTGTGAACTTGAAAAAGTTATTGAATCTTCTCAGCTTCCCTTCTGACACAAATAATGCTACTTCATGCAACTTTTATGAGCATAAATGAGATATGGGGAGTAGGAGTGAGACTCTTAGAAGCTCTGAGCACTGAAAATTTAGTGATATATATCATGGTCCATTTCATCCCCCACATGTATAATTCAAATGAAAACAACACTGAACCAAACAATAAGAAGAAAGGAATCCAATTAATTTCTGTTTTCCCCCCCTTCATTGATAAGTTGTTTTTAAATCATTAAACACATGTGCCCATTTCTTTGTACCTTTATTTTGCTGGTGCTTGAAGATTATGTTTAACCTCCTCCTGAGTAATGTAGTACTAAACTACCCAAATGCAGCTCTGCTTGGTAGATTTGAGAATAGGGCAGACATATATGTCTTTAGGCAAGTCTTTTAACCTCTTCCACAAACTCGTTTCCTGAATTGTAAAATAAAGATAATATATGCCTTGAAGGATTATTGTAAAGATTGTGAAGCTCTCAGGGGGTTAAAATAAATGATGTATAAAAAGTGCTTATAAGTGATCACGAACAGTAGATACTGTATAGTAGCTAAGAACTTCAGCCCTGCAGCTATTTTGAGTTTAAATCTTAACTCAGAGTTTGCTGGCTCTGAAACCTTGGGCAAATTATGAGATGTCTGTGTCTCAGTTTCCTGCTTGGAAAATGGGGATAAAAATATATCCACCTAGTAAGGTTTATGTAAGTTTTAAATAATTGACACTCAACATGTTTAGCACAAAATAAGATCTCAATACATGATTAGTATTGTCATTATTATTAAAATAACAATAATTTGTATTAGACATGAAAATATCTGGCACTTGGTAGACATTCAAAGTGTGGTGGCATGATTTATTTTCAAGTGAGGGGCCCATAATTGAACTCATTACTAACATTTAGAAAGGGCCGGCACATTGTAACTCTTCAGTGAATATATATTGAATGAATGAGTGAGTGAATAAATGAATGAATGTTATCTCACCACAAGGTATAGAAAGGGATTATAACTTTTATAGCTTTTCTCATTGTAAGTATAGATTCATAGTTCTAGTCAATATAACTTAAAATACATGTGTATTTCATTCTCTCCAAATAACCTAAATTCCAATTAATTTTTAAATTTTTAAAAATTAGAAAGCTATTTATTTTATTTATAAAATACATCTATTTCTATTATTTTTATTCATATCTTTTTTTTTATTTCTAGTCACACTTATGGTGTGCTTTCTATGCCTGAATAG
This sequence comes from Monodon monoceros, assembly GCF_005190385.1. Classification (NCBI taxonomy): domain Eukaryota; kingdom Metazoa; phylum Chordata; class Mammalia; order Artiodactyla; family Monodontidae; genus Monodon; species Monodon monoceros. The sequence continues at coordinate 10,272,744 of NW_021703777.1, forward strand.
GACAATACTATAAGAAAAAACTTTCAAAAACATTTCTAACCTAACTCCACATTGTGTAACAGTATGATCGTTAAATTTCAATCCCTGTGATTCGAGCTTGAGGCTCTTATTACATGAAAAACAAATATTGAGACTCTTAATTTCTCAGTTTAGCTCAGCTTAGTACAACCCAAATCCCTATACCTTCAAAATCACTTGCTCTAGTAATTATTGACACTTAGGCCTTCTCCAAGTCACTTATGCTCTCTGGGCCTTTGTATCATCATCTGTTAATGGGGATGATATTACCTAGCTCACGAGGATAGTCTAGGAAACAAATGAAGTGTCATATCTGAAAATACCTGAGATATGCAATATTCATACATATATGACAGCTACATGTATATGTGTGTTCAGAGAGACAGACAGACTTGCTGCTTGCTCAAGGATATCCTAGACAAAAGGTAATCAAAGTAGCTATGCCTGAAGTTCAGTGGTTTGCCTCAGTAATTTGAGAGCTCTGACATTGACTATTTTAGATGTTTATTTTGCTCAAAATATGACTTGTATGAGAATAAAGTGCTTGCATTTTCTACTTGCAACAGGTCAGAGGAGGTTAATTTTAATTATGATATTCTGCACTTAAATTTTTATAGCCTACTGCCAAATTTTAAAATTCAAGTTTATTCATTTTGCTCCATCTGCCTACAGTAAAATATAAAATTATTGATTTTCCTAAATAGATATCACTTGAAAGTTATATTACAATGTGACTGCAAAATATCTCAGAGGACACTGAGTTCTGTAAAGTAACTGACCCACATTTTCATAGCTATTATCCTAGTGTCCATCTCTGACAGAGTCCCTTAGCTATCTAACTTCGCTTCTACTACTTTTCTAGTTTATGAGCCAAGATGTCGTTTGATATATGTCGAAATAGTGCTAAATATTAGGCATTAGAAGATTCGTAAACTAATATCTGTAAAAAGAAAGGAGAAAACCCGGGGTACTTTGGTTTGAAAAGCAAAGTTTGAAAAAAAAAATGGTAATGAGCATTAAAATTGGAAAACCTTTTCAAAATTATATATAAATGCTGGAAAAATTCTCCTGGTTCCATATTAGGAGTTTCTAGAGATGAAAGCTACTTTTTTCTTAAACCTTAATATGTGTAAAATATAGACATGATATGTTTTTTAAAAATCTGTGCTCGTTGTCAAAATAAAAGGAGAACTGGATCCAATTCAATCCATTTCACAAGAATATTGCTTATTTCCAATATAGACTATATTTTTACTTTATAAAATGTGGACAAATGAGGGAAACAGGGAAATAATTATACTACCATGTACCAAAACCATAAATGTGCTCCCTGCTTATTTTTAACAAACCACCAGGGTGAAAAACTAATGAAGGGTGATCAAGAGAGTGTCTGGTAATTTTCCTAAAGCACATTTATATGGCATTTATAGAAGGTCTTCCTCAGGAGAGCACAAATTATTTTTTTATTAACAAAGAGCTGTTAGGAAAAAGTGCTGCTTTTCTTATTTTTTGAGAATTTAAATGTTTCCCACAGTTTTATCATTTTAATACATAGTAGAAAAAAAAGAGTAGCTTGCGCAATAAATAAATTTTAGTTAACACATGTAGGTCATTTATAATCCTTCTAGTTTCTAGTATTTTAAAGGTATAGGGAATTTTCTCAATAATAAATAGCTTTGTCTTATTATTTATCTAAAATCATTCTAAAGTAGCTTATTCTTTAATAAACAGTTTTCTGAAAAGAATTATCTAACTGTTCTCTCACACTTAAAGTTTCCTTTATTCTCTGTTTTAAAAAGCACAATCCTTGATATTTTCCCTGTGAAAAACTCTCACACTGCAATTATGAGAACTATATTTTTAAAGCAAAAGAGACTTTTAAAATTTCATATTGCCATTGTTAGATTTAACTAGTTTGATCCCTGTTCATATCAGTGGCTACTGAGTGTAAAATCTCATGAATAGGAGGGTGAATCCTCTCTTCATAGAACATTTTACTGATGAATTACAAAGAGAATATAATGTTTGTTTGAATGGATATATGTATTGTAACAGTCTTTTTCTACATTCATTTTTCTTTCTGCTGCTTGGCTAAAATGACCTAAAGCAAAATTAGCTTTAATAGCGTGTAAACTGATATTTCTGGATTTTGATCTTACTAAATCCTGTCGACTGAAAAAAAAAAGGACAACCTAAAAATTGAGAATTGTGTTTTGTTCAGGGACCCATAAGAAAGAAATATTAATGTAATTTAATGACATTTCCTTAGAGATCGCAGTAGAATTTTCGGTAGCTATTGACTTCAACTTTTCACCCATGAGTGAAATGATAGATTAATTTTATTTACCAGATGCTAAAATCTGATATTGGTCTTTAAAATTACTCTTTTGGAATTGTGATTAATTTAGAACTTTTTCAGGAAAAATAAATTACCTATTGAACATATTATTGAATGTAGAAGCAATTAGACTGAAAATTAAACTATTGAATAAACTATGATTTAGTATATAATCATTAATTTTTGTATATTTAAATGTACAAAAACCTCATTAACTTACTAACACAAGGATCTAAGATACTGTGAATTAGGAGAATTTTTCAGTTAATTGAAGATTATCATGTTAAGTATCAGAAAATTGTTTTGATAGCACGTGCTCCTGTCAGACTTTCTGCCTATCTTAGAAAATGGTTATTGAGCATAATTCAACATTCATGTGATCATTCCAGATCGTTGGAGAACACCACTTCACCTACTCACTGAATTAATTTAAATGTCACATTTCTTCTGCAAAGCTGTGATGCTGATGCGTGTCTCTCCTATTGGCCAGCTCACTTCTTTTCTGTGAATTGTTTGCCCCTAAACCTGTTTATTTTAGTTGCAATTGTTATTTTAAATATTACTGTTATTAGGTAAACTAGTTAAAAGTTAGGTAAACAGATAAAACAGGCAAGTGAAAAGGATGAGCAAACCAAGTTGAGTGTTTTAGAAAGTCTTGAAAATACAAAAAATTTAGGAGAAATGAGTAAATTCTTAGAAAAAAATCAATATTCAGATTGCTTTGCAAGAAACTTTAAGCTCTAAGGCCACTTTAAATTAACTTCAACTGGAATTTGAGGAAGATGCATTCCTGTGTGACTGTGCACGAAAGAGGAAGGAGAGTGGCTTGAAGAATGCCCTCACTCGAAGGCCTCAGTCCTGTATTAGAGCATGGGTGAATGAATGTATTTCCATGTGTTTTAAGTTAAAATGTTTAACATATGGAAATACATTTTTTGTGATTCTTGGTTTATAGACTTTTCTCCAGTAGCTGATCAACTAGTCCTGATTTTGCAAATCAGAGGGCATTGATTTAATGTATTTTATTATATGTTGTAGCATAAGAAATGTTATATTCTTTGGCTATGAAATAGTGCTATGATACAATATCTTCCTTACTATTTATGGACAATTTTACTTTCAGGTTCACATTTCTCTCATGCTTCTGAATATTTTGCACACTTGATTACAGGTAGTTGGAGTGTTACTGTACCTTCAGTATACAAACCTACTCAGGTATAGTTCACATTTACCCAGTCAAGACATAAGCTTTACAGAATTATCTCCTTCCTCCCTGCATCCCACAGTCTACGTATATTTCAACTTTATGTTTTATTTAACAACCAGTCTGAATGTTAGTCAGGAAAATGAAAAGCAGATATAAAGGAGTAGGTGAATGTAAGCTTGTAGCAAACCTGAGAGTTAAGCAAAGGTTTTGTCATTGTTGTTCTTGTTCTTGTTGTTTGGGGGTTTTTTGTTTGTTTTTTTTAAAATTCTGCCATCATTGGAGAAGCACTAGAAGTTTTTGATGAGTACTTGTATATGTCAGATACATGCTTTAGAATGATTAAATTATTCTCTTAGATGATTAATCTCTTAAATGAATCTGTTTTTCATTACTTTTCTGGATCCTCTTTTCTCTGTCTTTTTTCTGTAAAAAGCATAGGGTGTATCATAATTGGTACCTATGTGTCAAGCGAGAAAATAAGTTTAAAGAGCATGTTTATCTCTACCTCTATACAAACAAATTTCTAATAGGCTGCCCTTAGTATTAACTTATTTTCCCTACTTCTGTAGTGTGAAGAGTACTGACATTGAAAAGACTTTAATTTCTATTGATAATAAATGAACACACTGCCAGAAAGAGGATCTAAAATAATTAGAGGAATGCGTGTCAAGTCTTTCAGGCCCTCATATTAACACACAGTGCATGCTGCTTCTCATTTTTGCAAATGTCAACCATTTTAATGTATCTTTTGGGAAATGGTTCACTCTGTTTCAAAGGTGTATAATGAAAGAAAAGGGCTTAGGGCAATATTTAAGCAATGAAAGAAACACAGGACATTTATGACTAGCTGGGAGGAACTGATTGCCTTTGCCTGTGCCTTGGGAAATCCCCAGGAAATACAGTAAGTTGTGATTACTATTATAAGTTAAAATGACACAAAGCATAGAGAGGAATTTGTGTTTTCCTTATGGGTGACTGCATTTCACATTCTCAGTGTGCCATTAGAGTTCATACCCACCCCTGTGTTTCTTACTGTAGTACTAGCAGGAGATGTATTATTGAAAATTGCAGAAGAGTAACTTTCTAGAGAATCAGTTTAAGAAAAGAGAATTTAAAGCTAAGCTCATGTAAGAAAGCATATATTATCACATACCTCAATTAAGTGTCTCTCATAAAACTAGTAGTATTTTAAATTAATGATATCAAAATTTGTACTGCCAATATTTGTTAAAGTATGTATGTTAAATTTATTATAATGTGTATAACTATGATAAATAGTGTTAGAGGTAGGTAAAAAAGAAAGGCGTAAATTTAATTTTCTCTGTGCATTTTCACTGTGGTTACTTCCTTAATAAAAATAGAAATGTTTAGATCTACTAGCATTATTTGGAGGCCATAAGAATTGTTCATCATCATGTTATAGATTTTCATTTCTGAGTTTCTACCAAGCTGTTGAGAACATACAGGAAAGTATCTCACAAATCCCTGTTATTTCTTTTTCTTTTATTTATTTAAAACTGATTCCTTTTCCCGTTTATGGTAGTTAAGGGGTCTAACACCAAATCCTACTTACTGCATTGTCTCAGCTTTATTGCACTATCTTCAAATTTAAAACATGGCAAAAGAATTATTCTTGAAATAGTTCTAAAATGCTAACAGTGGATATTCAATCTGATGATCACTATTTTGGGTCATGTAAAGAAAAACTGGGTACAAAAAGTGCAGTCTTTTTAAAGGCACTGTTGCCTTGTAAGTTCTGTATACTGCCTTGTTTCATCAGTGAACAAGTAACTTTATCACTGTATGTCATCCAAGGTGGGAGATCAAGGGCATGCCTTGGGTTGCTCTATGATACAAGAAGGATTTTTTTTTTTTTGCGGTACACGGGCCTCTCACTGTTGTGGCCTCTCCCGTTGCGGAGCACAGGCTCCGGACGCGCAGGCCCAGCGGCCATGGCTCATGGGCCCAGCAGCTCCGCGGCATGTGAGATCCTCCCGGATCCGGGGCACGAACCCGTGTCCCCTGCATCGGCAGGCGGACTCTCAACCACTGCGCCACCAGGGAAGCCCCAAGAAGGATTTTAAAAGAGATAATATTTTAATATGTTCAACTTGGGTGTTTTAATGAAGGGTTAAAATAAAAACCTAAATAAGAACAAAACTAGTAAAGTCATTTTTTGCGTAAGTTAGGTACCTAAAATACACACACCTGAATAGTTTTCGATTTTAAGGAATTGCCAAGCACTTTACAATCTACATATTTCCTGAACTATTAACCCATCTCTGTTAATTAGTCATTAAAGATAGTTCTGAGTGTTTATAAACTTGAAACATTACTCTTATAAGTTAAAATAGAAATTCCACCAAAAAGCATGAAGGAATATAAAAATATTTCTGTGTTTATCAGAAATATTTGTTTTCATTGAAAATCACATTATTCCACAACATTTAAATGGTTATATTTACTAAATCCTACTGTTTCCACATGTATGTACTGTGATGGGACCAAGGTCAAATTTTCCTTTTGTTCGTAATCATTCTAGAAGTTGAGTATTCTTCTGTATATGCAAGTCTTAAACAAATCTATTTTCTTGAACAACTAATTGTTTCTTAAACTATTTCATTATCAAGATAACTTTAACTTTATGAAGACCTAAGATAAAGCAACTAAAATTCTAATTTTCTAAAACTGTCATGCCCCCTTGGATTCTAATTATGTAATTTTAAATAATTTTATAGCTCTTTAATCTTTTATCTGCAATTTTGAGATCCCAAAAAACAAACAAGCAAACAAAATCCCCTGAAAACCTAAAGTCTTTCTATGACTTATTTGGTAATCAAATCTGGCCTGATCTAAATTGACAAGAGGCTGTTTATAATTTTCTAACTCATAGTGGGGTTATATTTTTGCTGTAGAAATATTAATGTCTTTGATTACTCCAGCCTTTGACTTAGCTAGGGGTATTATTTTGCATATTCTGTATAATTCTGAATTCTGAAAAACACTGGGCCCAAGGCTTTTGGTTAAAGGGTTATTTAAGAATTTTCTTACATTCAAATTTCCATTCCATGTCTAGCACTGTTTTGCTCTTTGGTGTGACTACCTGTGGCTAGTGAGTAAATTCTGAATTTTTATTGAATTATAGTTGAGATATCATTTTAACATTTTTCTCAGGTAAAAATGGTGTTGACTCTCACCCCAATCAGATTGTATGTTCCTCTTTTTGATATCTGTGCTCTAGACTACGCCTAAAATCTGTATTTACTAAATACTTCCAGAGGAATAAGAAGGTTTTAAGGAAGTTCATGACATTTTGTGTGCGTATAGTCTTGCCTTTATGGATTTCTGGTTTTTAATTTTTTCCCTGTTCCAAATCTTGTGCTTATTTCAAGTCTTATTATAACTGAGGTGGTTTATAATGAAAATCACCATATCCACATAATTCACAGAACAGCCTCTAAGTGTGTGGCTCTGTCCTCATACCCACTTGATCACAGAGGCTTAGCAAGGGCTCAGTAAGCTCCTGGTTTGTGAGAGCCAAAGGGCTCAGTTCTGGGCCCGTCCCTGTCACATCCTGGTTTTGTAATGATTGAAATTCATTACTTCTCCCTCTCTCTTGTTTGTGGGAATGGGAAAGATATTATTATCATATAGGTATAATGTCATGTGGTTCAGATAATTTTGTCATTTATGATATAATGGTACATATGAAATAAGCATAGGGAGTGCTATAAAGCACTGTAAAAAATAATGGTATCCATGAACTATACTGTCTGTGTGAAAAAAAAGTCCAGGGGTGAAGTAGTTCTCTGCTGGATTTTCTAAGCTCCTGAAATTAAATTTAACACTGGCTTGCTCTTTAACACTGGCCTTAGATGAATAAACTCAATATTTTGATTTGGATGTATTATTACATTTAATTATTTTTAAGTATTGCTTCAATTCATAGTTTCAAATTATAGATGGAATTTTTAATCAATTTTTTAGAAATAAAAGGAGTTAGAATGAAAATGATGTTGGGTAAACTAGATAATGTAGGCTTAGTCATTGTGTCTCCCTAAATATTTGTTTTTAACTGGTCCTGAATTGTTTACTCTAAAGCAGTTTTCCTAAGCACAGTAACTTTTTGACAGTGCTTAGCTTTCCTCTGGTAATATCTGATCATTTGTTACCCCAACTCAAGCGTTACTTGAAAAATAAAAAAATAAAATCTGGGGCTTCCCTGGTGGCGCAGTGGTTGAGAGTCCGCCTGCCGATGCAGGGGACACGGGTTTGTGCCCGGATCCGGGAGGATCCCACATGCCGCGGAGCGGCTGGGCCCGTGAGCCATGGCCGCTGGGCCTGTGCGTCCGGAGCCTGTGCTCTGCAATGGGAGAGGCCACAACAGTGAGAGGCCCGCGTACCACAAAAAAAAATTAAAATCTGTGACATTTTCTCTCCTTTGCTTTTAACAGATACACATATATTCGTTTCCAAAGCCTGGGTCCAATAAATAAAGACTTTGGAAATGTACTACATTGGATTTGGCATTTCATTAAAGATAATAAATGTATCCATATTTGGTCTTTATGATGACATATGATAGCATTTTTAATTGGAAAGGATTCTATTGAGGTACAGCCACTTTGGAAGGCAGTGTAGCAGTTTCTTACAAAGTGAAACATACTTTTACTATACAATCCAGCCTCCTTGGTATTTACCCAAATGAGGGGAAAACTTATGTCACATAAAAACCTGCACACAGATGTTTATAGCACTTTTATTTATAATTTCCAAAATTTAGAAGCAACCAAGATGCTCTTCAGTAGGTGAATTGTGGTACATCCAGACAATGGAGTATTATTCAGTGCTAAAAAGAAATGAGCTATCAAGCCATGAAAAGACATGGGGGAAACTTCAATGCACGTTACAAAGTAAAAGAAACCAATTTGAAAAGGCTACACACTGTATGATTCCAACTATATGACATTCTGGAAAAAGCAAAACTATGAGACAGTAAAAATATCAGTGGTTGCCAAGGGTTAGCAGGGAGGGAAGGATGAGTAAGCAGAGCATAGAAGATTTTTAGGAAAATTAAACTACTCTGTATGATACTATAATGGTAGATGCACATCATTATAAATTTGTCAAAATCCGTTGAATGCACAACACCAAGAGTGGACCCTAAGGTACACTGTGGACTCCGGGTGACTGTGATCTGTCAGTGCAGGTTCATCAGTTATAGCAAATGTACCATTGTGGTGACGGATGTGGATGATGGAAGAGGGTATGCGTGTCTTGGGGCGGGGGTTATAGGGGAACTCTGTAACTTCTATTCCGTTTTGCTGTGAACCTGAAACTGCTCTAAAAAATAAAGTCTATTTTTTAAAATGATTCCATTGAGCATAAACATATAACTAAATTAAATGACTCCAAGAAGTGTAATGAAAAATACAAATATACAAGTCACCTGTACAAAGTGCAATGAAAAGAAACTTGATGTAGAGATAGGCAAATTGAGGGGTGAATTGTGATCTGGGGAGACAACCAGAGAATGTATGTATAACACCTAATATCAAGTTTTTCATTGGAATTAAAGGAGAATCATACAATAAGTTGCTTGGAGCCAGTCAGATAAAAACTTAAAGCCACAGACTTCTTCTCCCTCAGAATTCTATTGAGTTACTCTGCCTTTAACCTAATCGTGACCCTCCCCATCAATTATCACAACTAGAAGTTTCAGAAATTAAGAGACTAGCTTCTCTACTCAGAGTATTATTAATATAGTACCTTCCCATATTCTACATTTTGTTTGCATGGTCTGTTCTTGAGTTATTATAAGGAGTAAATTTGAGTATCCATTTTCTCTAATTATACAGCTAATAAAGATGTGTCCTAACATACTATAAGCCCTGGACATATTTTTCTAGTATACAGGAAAATTAATGTGATTTTTAGTTTCTAATCTGAGATTCAATAATCCAGCTTTATAGGGAAAAAAATGAGGGTTTTTTTGTCACTTGGACTTGAGGCAGCTCATTAAAAATTCTAAAAGGTATAGAACAAAAACACAAAACATTTCTCACATGTGATGAATTTTTGCTACAAGCAATGATGGTTTTTTAAATCAACCTTTCATAGTGAATAATGATCTTGTGCTCTCGAGTCAAACCTATGTGTATATATCCTAGTTTAGGATCTGTGAGATTTAGGCAGATCTTAACTAGGATATATACACATATCCAGATCTTTCTTGGATTCCTTTCCTTTTGAATAACACAGAAATAACATTATTTCATCTCAAAACGCAAAACTGGAACAGTAGTTAGGAGATTCTGACTTGCATTGTTCAATACTTGGGAGCAAATGACTGTTGGGATTGGTGCTGACAGTTTACACTTGAGCCTCTATAGCAAGTTTCTGGAGTACTGTGCTTTCTCCTAAGTGGAGGTTGTAATCCTTTGATCAAATTAACTCACAAATCTCCATCCAGGCCAAAATTTATTTAAACCTACCCCAGGCCAATCCCAGTAGACCGTACGAAAAGATCATGCTTCTTCCTAGGTAGATCCAGAGATACAAACATATTCTTAGACAGAAAATTTAAGCAGGGGATTTGCCTGTCTTATTTATAATCCCACAATGCAAGCATACAGACACTTTACAAGATGGTTCCCTCTTTGGTATACCTTCATAGGAACCAAGTCTGTAATACTAGCATTTGCTATTTTCTTTAAAAGAAAAATTCATTAAATGTTAGCAACAGGGATTATTTTGTGAATCCTCCATTTTAATTACTCAACCAGCTTTATTTTTTTAATTTTTATTTTATATTGGAGCATAGTTGATTTACAATGTTGTGTTAGTTTCAGGTGTACAGCAAAGTGATTCCATTACACATATACATGTATCTATTCTTTTTCAAATTCTTTTTCCATTTAGGTTATTACAGAATATTGAGCAGAGTTCCTTGTGCTATACAGTAGCTCCTAGTTGGTTATCCATTTTAAATATAGCAGTGTGAGCTTTAAAAACTTATATAGCTCCTTAACTGCTTCTAAACTAAATCTAAAGTTAATTCTACAAAGAGTTTTCTCATCAGAAAAAATGGAAATAATAATAAAGGTAAAAAATTTTAACTACCTCAGGGTCTGTTATGGAACTGAGATAATGCTTTTCATATACTAAATATAGGAGCTTCAGAATAAATGTTCAATAAATATTAGTTAATCTTTTTCAAATATTCTTGTCATTTTTTATATTTATAATAAACTCTTTTTTTTTTTTTTTTTGCGGTACGCGAGCCTCTCCCTCTCACTGTTGTGGCCTTTCCCGTTGCGGAGCACAGTCTCCGGACGTGCAGGCTCAGCGGGCATGGCTCACGGGCCCAGCCGCTCCGCAGCATGTGGGATCTTCCCGGACCGGGGCACAAACCCGTGTCCCCTGCATTGGCAGGCGGACTGTCAACCACTGCGCCACCAGGGAAGCCCTATAATGAACTCTTGATTTTCACAGAGATCTATATTTACCTAACATTCTAAAACTTCTCTTTGAGTATATTATAATTTAATTTTGTGACGGAGATCAGTGCCAGGAATAAAAATATGCAACTTGAATTACAATATGTCTTTGTACAGAATTTTATCAACTGGAAGGATATAGCAAAGTTGTTCTGACTTTGCTGTATATCAAGCAGAATTAATATTTTTATTTAATAACTTTTTCTTTCCATTTGATTATGCTGTTTTTCAGTGATTAACTTTTATTGATGCACAAATTAGGGCCATTTTATTGAGGTCATTATTTTTCTATATAGTGTCTGAGGTAGAAAAAGGACAGAGCAAATACTAGTACACTGCTTAGTTTAAGACTTTGAGAAAATGTTTGCATCAGCTAAGGAATTGGTGCAAGGGAACCTACTTTTTAAGGAGGCCACTTCATAAATATCATGTGTGTTCTACTTTTCACAAAACCCCCTTCCTGTCAAATTTAGATGTTCCCATCTTTGATGGTAATTTTTATTTTACTTTTTTATTTTAGTGTATTACAAATTATTTTTAATTTCCTACAAATATTATTTTAATATATATGTCTGCCAAATGGAATAACTCAAAAGCCTTATTTAATAAAAGCCTCTTAAACCATCTTTATTTTGTGTTTCTTTTCATTTTCTTTACTCATTTCTACAACATTTTCTACTGTTACTAATGATCAGTTCCTCCAGAAAAAAAAAAAAAAAATGTGTTTTATTTACAGGGCACAGCTTATGGAAGTGCTCCTGTACCTTCTCGCAGGCAATTATGTGAGTCTCTTATATTCAGCTCTGTGTTGTAAACATGACGATGTGTTTCTGTGCTGTAGCATGGCATGCTGATTGAGATCAAATGCCCTAATGCAATCCCCAGTGTTGTATATTACCTACAATGTTTGTAGTAAATGGTTCCCTTTGCCTCTTCCTTACCTGTTTGTCATTATCCAGACCATTTAAGAAAACTGCACTGCGATGTGGCCAAGTGTGTTGAGGCTTCAAGAATGGCTCAAAGTCTGGGGCAAGGATAGAAGTGGCTCTTATTTAAGTTTATTTTCACTTAGCAACAATAATAGCACTTTCTTTGTTAACCAAATCAGTACGCTTTCTTAAATCCTAACTTCTTTTACAGACTTGTTCAAAGAGCCCTTGTATCATACACAGCTGTGTTTTAGTCACAGCTAATGAGACCTCTTTCCTTGAAAAGGAAAAATCCATTAAAAGGAATCCTACTTCTAGTGAATTTAAAGCAAACGTGACTTTCCAACCACTTCAGTTTATTTCTAAGTCATCGTATTTAGAAAATTTGAAAATAATCTATAAATTTTTAGATAGAAATCCTGGATTTTACAACGTTGCTTAGCTGTATTATAAGTATACGCACCTCGCAGAGAGTCAGATATTTGCTCTTCAGCTCAGGAGATTTCTGTGACAGCTTGTCTGCTTTAACATGAACCTTTTGTCAATGAGAGATGTATATGTAAATTTAATATGTAGAATCTCCAGAGTGCCATCAGACTTTGAAAAAGAGCTATTTTCATCGCCATTTCCATCCATGACTTTTCTCTTCTCCCACACCAGCATCCATCAGAAAATCATGGTTGTTTACCTCCATTATAGACTGCTACAGCAATACACCACGTGATTCTAATTGTTGTGCCTAGCAATAAATGCCAAGTAGAATCATCTTAGTATGGTTTTAAAGGTGATTCAAAGGTACAGTCCTGTTTGCATAATGCTTTTCTTCACTATTGGCAAAAGAAATATATGATTCGATGACGTTCACTGAGAAGGATCTGTGAATCAATTACAAAAGACAAACAAATAAACAAAAAAACCATTATAAAGATGCTTAAGGAACAAACAGAAATTTGCACTTTAGTACCTTCTTTTTCATGAAAGAGTGTTGCACGTTTGAATTCTTATGAATAAAGTGGTAGTGAAAAGAATTGCTAATGTGAATAGAAGATGGGATTTAGATATATTAAATATTCCTCTAAAGTTAAATAATCATCAACTGGTCTCAAACTATCCCTTGCTGTTATTTCATTTTATCTATTTCTCTATCATCTAACTTTCTAAAATATACTAAAGGTATGGTTTCTTTTATGTACGTATTGGTGCAATATTATTACCAAACCAAACTTGAGGCCTCTTGCCCACGAGAGCAGTAAAACCAATCTACTGACACCAGCTTGTGGTGAAGGAAAGTACAACATTTATTGTAAGGCACTGTACAAGGAGTGCAGGGCAGCTAATGCTCAAAACACCCAAACTCCCTGATGGGTTTCAGGGAAGCATTTTCAAAGGCAAGGTGAGGGGAGGTAGTTACAGGGTGTGTGATCAGCTCGTGTACAGTTCTCTGGTTCATTGATGGTGAGGTAGCAGGGTGGTGTCACAGGGGTAAACCTTATCAATCCTCAGCCTCCAGTAGGTCTGGGGGCTAAGTGCTCATGGTCATCATGTAGTTAACTTCTTCCATTTGGTGGGGTTTTTAGCATCTATAAGACGAGTCAGGAGTGTGCACCAGGCACTGCCATCTGTGTCCTTCAGGGAGGAACTAAAGATTCTGTGACTGCCACATGGCTGATTTACTGTTTAAATTCTTACCAATTCTCCTGGCCCAACTGCTATTTTTGTCACTACATGTTTACATCCTTTCACTCATTAATTCTTGAGCCAGGCTTATGTGACTCAGAGGAGAACTGGGAAACTATAGCTTTTCTACACATAAGAGGCAAGCAGAGGACATGGGGGTGGGGTCTACCCTGGGAAGGCCCAATAGGGTCCCTGCTCAGTTACAGTATTAACTGATAAAAATTGAAAACTATAGCCAGAACACCAGTGAGATAAAAAATATTCTTTTTTTTTATTTGCCTCTTTTTAAAGTAAAAATCATTATTGTGCATATAAGTTAGATTGCCTTAAAGACAAAGAAATGTATATTGTTATGGAGATAGAGAAAATATTGTTGCTAGAAACTTCGGGGAATGTGAATTCATTATATATGCCATGATATCATGAGTGGAAATATAAAGGTTATGGAAGTACAGTCTTCAATTTGGACTAAACATATTTCTCACTTTTACAAAATCAAAATGTATAATTTGAAAATAATACTGGATATTTGAGAGTTCAGATCATTGGTTCTAGTTAAATCAGAGTGAATCCTACAAAAAGCAAAGGGAAAAATAAAATGATGGATGGTTTCTCTAAGTTCTCTAAGTCTAAGGATCTAAAATTGAAATGTTTCCTGTGCCTCAATGGATAAGACCATAAAATGGGTATTACTCTCCTAAGCATGGGGACTTGGAAATAGTAAACTTATAAGACATAAATTTGGAATGCTACCTATCACATTTCTTTTTGGTCAAGTACAAGTCTTCGGATCTCTGAATTACCTATTAGTAGAGACTCCTTAAGTATTTGTAATTGTGGTGATTATTAAAGATACTACGTCGAGAGCCTGAATGTTTTATTCTACACATGAACATCACAATGCTAATATTAAATGTCTTTATTCCTACCCTATTCCCTAAAATCAATACCTATATAGATATCTTACAGTTGATTCCTGATTCTAGTATTTTATATTTTTGACTATATCAAAAGTGGTAACTAATACTTTCTTGAAGTTACAATTAACCAAAGTTTTATTCATTTTTTATTCAGTATTAAGGGCTTCCTTGTTTGACGGCTGTCACTTTATTTCAAAAACATATCCATTTTTAACAGTTCTCTTTTGTCATAACCCAAAACAGAATCTAGCAGCAAAGAGGGATTGCCTAGATGATGAGGTAATTGGAAAGGCTGTGATTCTACAATGAGAAGGTTCACAACTCCATCTCAGGAAACATTATGTGGCTTTTAATTAACAGGCCCACTCAAATATGTCTTTATTTGTTACTTAGTTGATCAGAATTAAATTGGAGAACTATTGTCTTGGTTAATACTTATCATTTTCAGAGAGATGCTTGCAGAATGATTAACAAACTTGGGGAAGAGGGAGTCTTGAAAAGTTTTTTGAATGCTAATAGTACATTTTTTATTATTAAATGCTTAAAAGGATACATCATCTATTCAAGTGATATTGCCTTCTTAATTTCCTACTGGTTTACATTTTAAAAGTTATAATCAACTTTAGTGAGTAAAGTGCTATCATATGCTGGTAAAGACCAACTCTAAATTTGTATGCATTGAGATGTATAATATTTGAATAAATTTTTGCAAAGATTTGATCCATAAAATGCTATCCCAACAATTCAAAATACAGGAACTGATTTTACAATGGTTATTGCTTTCCATTTTACAGTAGTAACCATTTTAAGAGCTCCAAATTACAGGACCATGTATTTCTAACAGATGTGTCTTGTTATCTTTTTCAAGAGAATATTCTAAAATTTAATAAACTGATTCCAAAATTTACTAAGCCATAAATATAAAAACCGTGAACACAAAATTTCAAAATCCAAGCAACAGTTCAAAAATGACTTGTCTAAAATAATCGTGTGCTTTATTTTTGTATTTCGCAACATGGATTCATTGTTTCCCAATTTATGAAAGAAAGGGACATCAAATATTTACAAGTAGTCTATTCAATGGTAGTTACCTAATTTAGCTGACATTCTCCAGATAGTTGAATGTCAACCTAACTGAAATGACTACAAGTGATAATCATACTGCCTTCCTACTCAGAATCAGATAGCAGTCTCCTTTATAACACAAATAGAACTGAAACTATATATTTACAAGGGAGGTCATAAACATGAAAACATATGCTTTTTATTGTTTGAAAAGTAGTTGAAGAATTGCCCTAAAAATAAAGGGAAATTATTTTTGCCACATGTGATCAAAAGATTAAATACTTCCATAGGCTTTTGCACATTATACGTCAATCAGTCCTTGAAAATATAAAAGTATTCTATGAAATAGTTACCATTTTTTATTCAATTTATCAAGAAAAATTTATACTATCAATTTTCCAAAGTATGTTTTTCTCTCATTTGCTTTAATTTACCTCCCCTAATTTTCAATCAAGTTTCTTGTCCCTTCTTTTTAGAGCTAAATAGCATTTTTTAAATCCCAAGTTGATTTCATCAGCAAGTGATGAAAAACAACAAATTCAATAAGAAAGGAGAGCAGAGTATTCATTTACAATAATATAAATCTCAAAGTCAGAATGAATGGTCTTAAGATGCTGAGCTGGCTGTGTAAGAACAGATTTTTCAAACTATTGTTCTCACTGTGCCTTCTGATTTATTCCTTTCCTTCTTGGTTTATCAGTTTATTTGTTTTCATTTCCCTTTCTTTTGTCTCTCTCATCCCACACTATATCTTTCCATCCTATTTTAGATGTAACTTCCGTTTTACTTGTTTTCTTCTTTCTTTGCTGTGCTTGGAAGCAATAAAGGAAGTGGTTTCAATAGTTGTGAGAACTACCAGAAATTTCCTATCACTGTCTTTTTTTTCTTTTAATTAATTTATTTATTTATTTATTTTTACATCTTTATTGGGGTATAATTGCTTTACAATGGTGTGTTAGTTTCTGCTTTATAACAAAGTGAATCAGCTATACATATACATATGTTCCCATATCCCCTCCCTCTTGCGTCTCCCTCCCTCCCACCCTCCCTATCCCACCCTTCCAGGCGGTCACAAAGCACGGAGCTGATCTCCCTGTGCTATGCGGCTGCATCTCACTAGCTATCTACCTTACGTTTGGTAGTGTATATATGTCCATGCCTCTCTCTCGCTTTGTCACAGCTCACCCTTCCTCCTCCCCATATCCTCAAGTCCGTTCTCTAGTAGGTCTGTGTCTTTATTCCTGTCTTACCCCTAGGTTCTTCATGACATTTTTTTTTCTTAAATTCCATATATATGTGTTAGCATACGGTATTTGTCTTTCTCTTTCTGACTTACTTCACTCTGTATGACAGACTCTAGGTCCATCCACCTCATTACAAATAGCTCAATTTCGTTTCTTTTTATGGCTGAGTAATATTGCATTGTGTATATGTGCCACATCTTCTTTATCCACTCATCCGATGATGGACACTTAGGTTGTTTTCATCTCCGAGCTATTGTAAATAGAGCTGCCTTTGAAATACACCTTTGGAAGACATGTCTAGTAGGGTTGCTACAAACCTTACATGAGTAAAGCAATGCTTATCTGGTTCTGCATTCTTAGGGAACAAAGACAAATACACTGTGTTTATAAGTTCACATTTAAACACACATATATATCAGGGATTGAGGAAGTTCCCTTCTTTGGAAAAGAGGTTTCAGTCAGAAAGAAAACAGAAAGGAAAAGTTTTAAATGGCATGATGAAATTATGAATATACCACTAATAGAAGACAAGCTAATACAATAGATTGCTAGAAAGTGGGAAAGGTGCCAAAGAAAAATGTATACGTTGTAATCCTATAATTTACAAGGAAAATGTTAAATATTGTCTTTCCTTTGAGTCCAAAATAATGGTTTTACATTTAATTGAGGTTACAGTTTTGAGCTGCTAAAAAGTAAAAAGCTATGCTCAGTTACAATAAAAAGAAAGAAAAAGGCATTTCCTTTGATGTATACATAATTGTGATTATCATTCTAGGCTATTAAATTTGTCTAGATAATGAATATATGTTAAAACTGTACATAGGTGCTCTGGTTTCAACTTGAGATGTAGAATGCTGAAAAGAGCATTGTTCCTACCCTTACAATAATAACAGAAATCCTGGAGAGAATATAAATTCACGTTTCTTGAACCATCAGAGAGCTACAGTCACAGGGTAGTCAGATAACCTAAGATAGACGTAAAGACAAGTACTTGGCAAGGAGAGACCATATGTAGCAGACACAGTCAGATAACAGTAAGAATTATGTTAAATTCTGGTCAACTAATTGGTAAGGGGGAAATGTAGCCTATGAAGAGAATATAAATATAACGAAAATTTACACCACTTACAGGATCTTCTCTACAGGCCTCACTAGATGCTCACATTACAATATTGGCAAGATTCCTGAGAAAGTGTCTCTTGAGCTAAAGATCAAAAGACAGGATCTGCAGCTACTATAGGAAAGGCACAAAACCACCCAGATGCTTCTTCCCTATTGTCCATATAGAACAAAAGCCTAAAATTCAGGGGGGAAAGCAATACACAGGTGAAAACCCATTGCGGCTTGGAGAAGGGAACAGAAAAACATCCTTTATTCCTGGGTCAGGGACAAGAATACATGATGGACCCAGAGCAGCTGGGGGAGAAGACAGACACCCGGAAGGCCACATCTGTGAGGCCCTGGGGCACAGTGTCTTCCTAAGATTTAGGCTCAATCAGAGGAGCAGAGAATGCCTCACTCTTTGTACCACAAACCAATAAGCAGTGAGTTATAAGTCATCAGAGAATATGGCTGGGAGTGTTACAAGAGTGCTGTAAAGCACCATGCAAAGGAGACACTAAAGGTGAAGGTGGACCATACATTTAAGAAAATCCCTGACAAATCAGTTCCTACCCTAAATACCAGGTATCATTAGAGAAAGTTGAAGGCTCTGGGTAACCACAACAACAGCGACAAACTCAGTTCAGTTCTGCCTAGGTTGACACAAATGTCCATCCTAAAGCCTTAGCAGAAGGAATGGCATGCCCATTTCCAGACATAAAATTTATTTACCAATGTCTCTAATGTCCTACACAATATGTCTGGCTTTCCACAAAAATTTGACGGCACAAGGAAAAGCAAGAAAAAACAACACACTGCCTAGGGACAAAAGAATCAACAGAATCAGATTCAGATATTATGCAGATGTTGGAAACATCAGAAAGGGGAATTAAAATAACAATAATATGTTAACACTCTAATGGAAAAGTTTGATAACATGCAAGAACAAGAGTACAACTTCAGCAGAGAGATAGAACTCTAAGGATAAATCAAATAGAAATGCTAGATATTAAAAGCTCAATAACGGATGAAGAATGCCTGTGATGGTCTTACATGTATATTCAACATAGCCAAGGACACAATCAATGAACTTGAAAGTAGGTGAATATAAACTACCCAAACTGAAACACAACAGGAAAGAAATGGCAAGGAGCACAAAAAAAAAAAAAAAAGGAATATTCAAGAGCTGTGGAACAATAACAAGTGGTCTGACTTATGTGTAACTGAAATCTTGGTGAGAAAAAGAACAGTACAAAAGAAAAATTTGAGAAATAAAGGCCACAGATTTTCTAAAATTAATGGCACACACCAAATTACAGCTCCAAGAAGCTTAATGAGCACCAAACAGATAAAGAAGAATAAAAAATACACCCAGGAATATCATATTCAAACTACTGAAAAACAAAGTCTGAACATAGCCAGAGGAAGAAAAAATATACATTACATACAGAGGAACAAAGATGAGAATACAGTAGACTTCTCATCAAGAACCCTGTAAGCCAGGAGACAATAAAGTGACATCTTTAAAGTTCTGAAAGGGAAAAACCAACTGGCAACACAGAATTCTATAGTTCAGTGAATATATCTTACAAAAATGAAAATAAAAAACTTTTTCAGAAAAACAAATACTGAGAAAATTCATTGCCAGCATACCTCCACTATAAGGAATGTTAAAGAAGTAAAAGAATAGCACTGGAAATGGAACTAAAAACAAACTTTCCTTTAAAAATCACATAAAGATCTCTTCTGTATTCCTGTATGATTTATGAAATGTTATGATTTAATTTGTTAACCTTAAGTTAGATTAAATTATACTTACTACTAAGGTATTACAAAAATAATTATCATCTTAGTCTGTTCCAACTACTATAACAAAAATACCATAGATTGGGTGGCTTAAACAAACATTTATTTCTCACAGTTCTGGAGGCTGGGAAGTCCAAGATTAAGGAGCTAGCAAAGTTGGTGTCTGATGAGATCCCACTTCCTGGTTCACACTGGCTTCTCACTTCTCATGTGGCAGAAGGGGTGAGGGAACTCTCTGGTGTCTCTTTCATAAGGGCACTAATCCTATTCATGAGGACTCTGCCTCTCTAAGGCCTCACCTCCAAGTATCATCTCATTGAGGAAGAGGTTTCAACATATGAATTTTGAGGAAATACAAATATTCAGTCTATAGCAATCATAATTATAATATTTTGGTAGTTTATGCCTCCTACCTCTATAATAGTTATTTTGTAGGTATTTCTTTTTGTCTGTGTATGTATGCATTTTTATGTTAATACAGTTTTATAATGGGTATTTAAAGTTAATGATAAAGCAGAAACTGGGAATGCAATAAGATACAGAGGAGAGGCAGGAATCAATATTACTAAAATCTGAATGATCCAGTGATTCATTTGCTATTCCATATTTCTATACCTCAATGACTATAACATGTATTGTCGTGTGGTCACAGTCCACTCTTACAAAAGTTAGCATATTCTTGTTGTAATTAAAATATTAGAAATTATTCTAAAACACAGTGGCAACATTTAAGGATTGGAAGGGACTTCCCTGGTGGTGCAGTGGTTAAGAAGCTGCCTGCCAATGCAGGGGACACGGGTTCAATCCCTGGTCTGGGAAGATTCCCACATGACATGGAGCAACTAAGCCCATGCGCCACAACTACTGAGCCTGCGCTTTAGACCCCATGAGCCACAACTACTGAAGCCCACGTGCCCTAGAGCCCACGTGCCGCAACTACTGGGCCCGCATGCTGCAACTACTGAAGCCCATGTGCCTAGAGCCCATGCTCCGCAACAAGAGAAGCCACAGCAATGAGAAGCATGCACCACAACAAAGAGTAGCTCCCGCTCGCCACAACTTCATTGCATGCAGCAACAAAGACCCAATGTGGCCAAAAATGAATTAAAAAAATTTTTAAAAAAGGATTGGAAATTGAAGTTCAAAATTTAATAGGCAAGGAATATTTTGGGCTAATACTATAATGTAGAATAAAAGGAATATGAGCTTGCTTTCATATTTTCGTTTTAAATAAATAGTGAGCTAATTAAATGAATTAAGTTACTACCTTTAAGAATTAGGAATAATCAGAACACTCTTAGAACTTTGGAAGTTGTTTTGATCATTAACCAACATCTAATTATTAAAGGAGTAAAATTTTCTCTGTACTTGTTCATATATGTTATTTTATCAATTTTTTACCTTCTACATATTAATAAATATCTGTCAGCACTCACAAGGTGCTGGATCCTAACTTTATTAAAGTTTACAGATAAGTGATAAGACCACTAATGACATAGAAATGAAAGCTTAGAATAAAGAAACATATTAAAGAAATATGTTAGAAAATATAATTTATATTTAGTAGTTGTGGTCAGTTGATATCATAGAGTTTAAGGGTGAATTTAATTTAAACTGTTACGAGTTTTCTTGAAGATGCAAATAGGTTCAAAGTTCCCAAGTAGGCAGAGAATATAAGGAATTGTCATAGGCTAATAATGTGGAATTATAAATTCCATAAGTCCTAGAGATTATCTATTCCAATCCATCCATATCACTAATAAATCCTTGAGAGATTAAGTGATTTACCAAAGTCCAGGTCTTACTGACAAAGCTGGGATTCTAACCCATTTTTCTTGTATCTTCTTTCAAGGTTCTTTTTCTTAAAGTTTCTGTCAAGCTATCATCTTTTTTCTAAATTTTGTGGAAAGTTTTCCTCTTTCTATCAAACTAGGAGATGATACCCAATTAACTCGTAAAGGATGAATAAAAGTTAAGCAGGTAAACGATGTGAACAATAACAAGTCCAGGTAGATGGAGCAGCATGTGGAGAGGATGGCAGAGTCCAGAACACAGCTTCTTTGAGCGGTTGTGCATAGCTCACAGGGCTGAAGGGTTGGGTACTTGCGCAATTGAAGTATTGCCTTGCAGTGCTGGAAAGGGTCAGTTTCTCTGCTATAGGTCAAACTAAATTCACAGCAGCAAGTATTGCTATTATTTTAAATTGAGGTACAGTTGATTTACAATATTGTGCTAATTTCAAGTGTACAGCAAAGTGATTCAGATATATATATATATATAATTTCTTTTTCAGATTATTTTCCATTAGGTTATCACAAGATATTGAATATTGTTACCTGTGTTATACAGTAAATCTTTGTTGCTTATCTGTTTTCTATACAGTAGTGTGTATCTGTTAATCCCATACTCCTAATTTATCCCTCCCCCTGCTCCTTTCCCCTTTGGTAACCATAAGTTTGTTTTCTAAGCCTGTGAGTCTGTTTCCATTCTGTAAATAGATTCATTTGTATTATTTTTTTAGATTCCACATACGAGCGCTATCATATAATATTTGCCTTTCTCTGTCTGACTTCACTTAATATGATATTCTCTAGGGCCAGCCATGTTGCTGCAAATGCAATATTTCATTCTTTTTTATGGTTGAATAATATTCCTTTGTATAAATATAACACAACTTCTTTATGCATTTGTCTGTTGATGGACACTTTGGCTGTTTCCATGACTTGGCTGTTGTAAATAGTGCTGCTATGAACATAGGGGTGCGCGTATCTTTTTGAATAAGTGTTTTTGTTTTTTCTCATATATATAGCCAGGAGTGGAACTGCTGGATCATATGATAGTTCTATTTTTAGTTTTTTGAGAGAACCTCCATACTGTTTTCCAAAGTGGCTGCACCAATTTATATTCCTACCAAGAGTGTAGGAGGGTTCCCTTTTCTCCACAACCTCTCCAGTATTTATTATTTGTAGACCTTTTGATTATAGCTATTCTGACTTATGTGAGGTGATACCTCATTGTGGTTTTGATGTGTATTTCTCTAAAAATTAACAATGTTGAGCACCTTTTCATGTGCCTGTTGGCCATCTGTATGTCTTCTTTGGAGAAATGTCTATTTAGGTCTTCTGCCCACTTTGTTGATTGGGTTTTTTGTTTTTCTTATATTGAGTTGTATGAACTGTTTGTATATTTTGGAAATAGATCCCATGTTAGGTGCACTGTTAGCAAATATTTTCTCCCATTTCATAGCTTGCCTTTTCATTTTGTTGATGATCTTCTTTGCTAAGCAAAAGCTTATAAGTTTGATTAGGTCCCATTTCTTTATTTTTGCTTTTATTTCTTTTGCCTTGGGAGACTTATCTAAGAAAAATCGCTGTGATTTATGTCAGAGAATGTTTTGCCTATGTTCTCTTCTAATTGGCAAAAGACCCTGATTTTGTATTAAAATTTAGGGGGTTTTATTGTTTGCACAAGATTATGTTCAAATAAACATTGCTAGATCACTCACATAGCCTGTAAACTATTTTAAGTCCATTTCTCAGTTTGTTATGAAATGAGGAACATATTACTTAGAATCTAATCTTTATGTCAAAGAATTAGAGATTATTGGATATGAATATAGATCAAAAATATTTTTTTTCTTCTTAAAAATTAGACCAGGAAATTCAACTCCTTTACCAGAAGTCAGTAAGTATCCATGTTAAGTCTTCCTTTGAGTGTTAAATGTACTATTTAGATCCTTAGGAAAAATTTTTTAAAGTCATTATTATAGAATTAATTACGTTACATAAAAATATTAGTATCACAATTTTTGGTAATTTAAAGTATTAGTTATATAAAATGAGTTCATTTTGTTGTCACACATATAATCTCTGGATGAGTGTTTGGTATTTTCAGTCCACTAAGAATCCTAATGTACAGACACTGCATTTGTCACAAATGGCTCCATGTTGGCCTAAAACAATTAATGTGTCAAATGTATCCCTTAATTTGTTCACTTGGAGACATGTGACTCACTTATTGTTCATAGCATGTTGATCTGGTACATTTCCCAGCCTTTAAAGTTAAAAATATACATCCTATATAAATATATAATAAAGCATTTTCTAAGAGACATAAACATTTGAAATTATGATTGGCCTCAGGACTAAAATCGATACATAATATATCTGGGTCTTCATAAGCAAATTCTCTTAAGTTGGAAAAATCTGATATGACCCTTCAAATGTGGCTATATGAGACCTCAATATATTATGATATCTAAGGAATGCAGACATCATCAATCTGAAGTAGTCATTACAACAAACCAAAGGAAAAAAAAAGAAAGAAAAAAACCCAGAAAAATAGTCAAAAGATCAAGCCTTCGAGTACTCCTTCATGAACAATCCAGGAAACACTTGAATTGTTGATCCCTATAGTAGGTATAATTTATTGTGGAAATGGGCATATTCATAAACTTAGCTCAATGCTCAAGCGTTTTCTTGTCTGTGTTATTCCATGCTCCATAGGCACACTTCTTATGATCTGTGATCGGCTTTCCCATGTAACATCTATAAAGTGGGTATGAGGCTGGGGTCTGGGGGCCTTAAGCATCTGGTTTTCTTAGCAGTGACAATCTAATTGGAAATCAATAAATTGATGTTGAACCCTACACAACTTTCACATGAACCTGTCCCTGAAAAAAATCAATTCATTCCTTGGCTGTTTTCACATCTGAAAGACAAAAGGTACAGTTTTGGGAGGCCAAAATGTGCCGAGGAAAGGTTTCCTGGGAGACTCCCACAGAACATTCTGTAGTGGCCCTTCTTATCACCACCCACCTCCTTGCAACCCTGGCTGTACTGCTAAGTCTCATTGAGAGCAATGTTGTGAACTTCTATAAATGGAATTTTTATATTCTTAACATCTTAACTTTCGTGGGATATATAGAATTGAGAAAGTTGGTAGACATAATAGATATATGGAACTCATTTGATCGAGAAATCTTTATTAGTAATCTCTACAATGAATTGAAGTAAATTCTTACATTAAGTCAAGAATCTTCTCAGAGTATCATTTTTATCTGTAAAATGTCAATTAGCATCTGAAATTAATGATGTCATTTTAATTTAATTTGGGGCCATTGTTTTTCTTTCGATTTACATGAGAAAGAACAAAAATCATTCCTTATAAATAAGTGTGCACTGGACATTGAGATTCTTTTATAAAAATTTGCTGGTCAGAATCCATTCAGTATATGTTTTGTAGCCTCTGTCTGTTTAAAATTTTGGTTTCTGCAAGATATTATTTAAGTTAGAGATGGTGATATACAGTCAGCCTTTTTTGGGTCAAAATTTTATTTACAATTAGCAAGAGTACATTTCTTTGCTCTCATGTTGAGGAACAGACAAAAGAGGCAAAACATTAAAAATAACAACAAAGGTAATATGGAATCAGGCTGTCAAAATTAAAAGCTTTTTAAAATTGCATGATTTTTTTCAGTCTCTAAATATGTAAGAATATAATTATTCTTCAAGTTATGAGCTACAAAATGTCTCCTGCAGCCCTTCATGATTTAAGCGTTTAGAGTCCTTTTTTTATCATTTCATTTTTCCATCTTCATTTCAATGTGAGTAGCTATGATGAAAGAGTCAAGAAGGCAGATGTTCAGGGAGTTAGACGAAAATTGTCTATCTGAGTTCCTGATATTACAAGAGATTCAAACGTGCTACAGAATTCTTTACTAACTAATATTCACTGCATTTAGTTAAATATTCTCATCATGCTGGTTTCTAAATCTTCACTAATATAAGAAATATACATGAAAACTGCCTTTTAATGGATTGTAGTTTATATAAATGTATACAAATCATATTTATGCTCCTTGCTAAGACAAACATGTTTTAGATATGTTCCTTTGGGAAATCCTCTTAAAGACTGCTCCTAAATGGTTGTCAGGAAGGGAACCAATGTGTTTGAGCACTGCTGGATATCAGACACCCTGTTAAGTGGTTTAAGTTACCTCATTTAATTTTCTGAACAGATCTGAAAAGTGGGCCTTAGCCCCATTTTAAAATAAGAACTCTAACTCTCTTAGAGGCTGTAGTCCTGTATTAGTTTCCTAGGACTGCCCTAACAAATTATCACAAACTTGGTGGATTAAACAACAGAAATATATTCTCTCTCAGTTCTGGGGGTCAGCAGTTTGAAATCAAGATGTCAGTAGGGTTGGTTCCTTCTTGAGTCTCGAAGAAGAATCCATTCCAAGCCCATTGCCTCACAGCTGGTGGCTGCAGAAAATTCTTGGTAGTATTTCTTGGCTTAGGGACTCTTTACTCCAATCTCTGCCTCCATTTTCACAAAGCCTTCCCTCTGTGTGCCCCTCTGTCTTCTCCTTTTCTGTCTCATAAAGACGTTGGATTTAGGGCCACTCTAAATCCAAGATGATGTCATCTCATCTCAAGAGTGTTAACTTAATTACATCTGTAAATCCCTATTTCCAAATCAGGTCACATAATGAACTGGGGGTTATGAGTTGGAAATATATTTTGGGGGTGACTATTGAGCATCTACAATGTGCAGTGGCAGAGTCAGAATTTAAATTCTGTTTTTTGTCTTTGGAGTACAAATGCTTTTCATTGTTTTACACCAACTCAGTAAATATGACTCCATATTAGGCACAAAATGACACTCCTACAAGATGACTAAAAGACAGTCCCTACCTTTGAGGTGCTTACACACTAGTGAAACATGGCTGGCTCTTTAACTTCCAAAAACCTTACATTGTCATTTCACTGTAATTACAGAGAAAAACTATAATTTAAACTGCCTAATGAAATATATTACCATACACTACTCCTTTAAGTGTATTTTCTGTATTGCTAACCATTTAGAAATCAGCAAAATGAGAAAACTCAATTAGTATGGTGGACATTAAATGTTACAAGAATTAAATAGCACTTTAAAATTTCTTGTATCAGAAAGTTGGACAAAATTTAGAGAAAATTGAATTTTTAAAGAAAAGTAAGTTTTTAAAGGGAAAAATACAATATTAGCCATTATTAAATAAACTCCAAAAATACTATAAAGATTTTGAGTACAAAAACTTATTAGAAAGATATTCTGTGATCTAAAAGGTTTTATGGTGTTTTGTTTCTGAAAGAAAAAATTTTAATATTTAATTATTGAAATCTGGAAAATTAAGTATTTTGAAATAGAATGCCAATTATATTATTTTGTGAAGATCACCACCAGTTATTTTGTAAAAAATAGTTTCCCAATAGTTATAAAAATGTATTTATACTCATAGATATTGCATACAATGAGAAATCTCTAGGTTTTTGTTGGCGATGATGATGGGTTTTTTCATCATTTTGGAGATGAGTAGCTCATAATTGGTAAAGCATCACAGTTACCCTGTCTGTTCTTTTGTGTTAAGTTTCATAGCATGAATCAGCCTGCCTGTATTTTTACATACATCACAGTAATTGGACATAAATAGCTTGCTTTAAAAGCCATTTGAATATGTTTCATATTAGGATATTTTACAGAAAAAATTCTAAATTAAAGCAAAAGACTTTAACCTAGTGGCTTTATAGTAACTAAATGAAGATTTATGTCTGCAAGTACAACACACTTTCAAAGTATTTGCAAGACAATGTGGCTTTTAAAAATAAACACTGAAGTAGTTCCTCAAAACCTTCATTCAAAATCAGGTTTGAAGTTACACAAATTCCCACAAACTTCAGAGATGTAAGGGTGACTGATTCTGAGAATAGATTACGTGTAGATTTTGAAAGAGGAGGATTAGGGGTAGAAATGGAGAATGAGGTTGGCAGCATAGGAAAGTGGGAGTCAATATCTGTAACTTTTTCCTTATTTTTACCACTCTAAAGATAAATGATTCCACTTTTCATTTTCCTTCCACATATCTGTTCATCTCCCTTCCTTCATATTCCTGCACTTTTTACTAACCTCCTTTTCATGGTCCCTATACCCTTTCTCCACATGGCATGATGATTCTTAGGTTTAGATTTGGAAGGCAATATGCATTAAATCACAGGCTTTTCTATAATTAATTCTTAGGATTTTTCAAGGTTTCCTTTCTTTCACAGATTAAAAACAAATCAGTCCAGCCAAGTTCTAATAGGTAATATATAGAATGAAAAATAAACTGATAACTAAATTTTTGAAAATCCTTATCTGATGGGGGTACAGAAATAGCTATTTTCTTCCTATTGTATTCCTATTTTTTTTTTCAGCAATTAGAATCTGTACTGATTGAACTTACTGTCATTATCTCATTTGTTTGGTTATGAGACATTTGTCACTGCACCTGGGAATCACCTGGTCCAGTGAGGCTTGGAGATAAGTAAATTGGAAATATTGTCCTGCATATTCAGCTACAAAATAGAAATATAAATGGACTGAGATTGCAGTCAAATGGAGGGTCAGCTCATATGTCTGGGGCATTTGAGTGGTCTTTAAAAGGAAGAGATAATTGAGGTGCTTGAAAAATGATAGAAATGGCTCTTTTATCATTCACAAATTGTAGGGTTTTTTCCACACAATACATCTCATAAAAGAGAATGCAATAATCTTCATTTATACTTCTATCAATAGCTTTGATTCATTTATGAATAAATGAATTTTAAATAAATAAATGAATTTTAAAATTTATAACTCAGAATGTAATTAGCACTTAAGATTTAAATTGTTTTTTAACTTGATAAGTTGAAGAATTTAACAGGGCAATTTTGAATAAAATATATTAAGGGAATATAAAATTAGTAACTAATGAATCTATGTATTGATCTCTGCTTTCACATTTCTTACAAGGTAAATCTTTTACATACTATATCACTGTGATATAAATTTACCCTGTAATTAAAATGCCTCGACTTTAACATAATATTAAAAAAAACAGTATTGGTGAATTATATATACTTTAATTGTAACATTACTGGCTACATGGTTAATGGTCAATCAATTTATTTATTGTAATTATCTATAGACCTACTTTCTAAATAAGGAAAGAAACTAAAGAAATCACTGTTCCAAACTGGGAATTGAGGCATGTTATTTTGACCACTAAGCTATCTATTTAAAGAATAGGTAAAAAATAAAATTGAGTTTTGTCAGATATCACTGTAGACAGTAAAATTGAATAAGGTTTGCTTCTGATTCTCCATGTTTAGTTACCCTGATTCAATTCAATTCTATTTTTTATTTGATGTAACAAAAAAAGTAAGAGAATATGCAAAGCTAATCCAGTTCTTTCAAATTATATATTTGAAAATAATTATATACTAAGAATATATATACATTTATTTTGTATAGCATATAATTATATTTTAATATTAAATTAAAATAAATTTAATTAAATAATTTAATTAAATTTTAAATTGATTTTACTATTCTAATAAATTATAGATAATATATGTTATATTAATTATAAATTATATACAATTATATATTAAAGTATATAAAATATATAATTACTAATGTTGACCTGCCAGATATTTCTCTAGCGGCATTGGGTTTATTCGGGGACAACAGAAAATTTCAGTTTGGGGTCTGAATCATGCGAGCCACATGCAAGTTCCTGCAGAGCAAAGGAAGAGGCATGCTTTTATAGAGAGGGCTATAGTAAACGAAGAGTCCATGGCTTTTCATTGGCTGAGTCCTTGCCAGGAAAGAGGAGGAGTCCTTCTTCTTCCTGTTGAGCTCTGCTATTGTCGTCGGGCATGAGAGCTCTCCCTCTGATCTCCAAACAATATTTAATTGAGGTGTCTTTTTATTAATTTTTTACACTAAATAAATTATACTAAAAATATTTATTAGAATCTATAGCTGTTTCTACTTCTGAAAAGGGTAGGACTGGGCTTGTATAATTCCTAGTACAATCCTCATTTTTGCATGTGAGGAAATTAAGGTATAGAGAGGTCAACTAACTTACCTAAGGGCACATAGCCAATTATTCATGGGGCTAACATTTGATCCCATGCAGTTCATCTCCAAGCAAGTATATAATGCCCCCTAAAATGAGGCACTCATAAGTCAAAAGTATGAAAAGTAAAGGTATAGATTTTTTAGAGGTATAATTGACATACATTATATTTGTTTCAGGTGTACAACATAATGATTCGATGTTTGTGTGAATTGCAAAATGATCACCCCAATAAGTCTAGTTAATATCTGTCACCACACATAGTTACAGAATGTTTTTTTCTTGTGATGAGAAACTTTCAGTATCTACTCCCTCAGCCACTTTCAAATATGCAAACCAGTGTTATGAACTATAGTCACCATGCTATATACTGTATACCCAAGGCTTATTTATTTTATAACTAGAAGTTTGTCTCTTTTGTTATTGAGTTATATGAGTTCTTTACATATTTTAGATACCAATCACTTATCAAACATATGATTTGAAGATATTTTCTGCCACTCCATATATTCCTTTTTCATTTTGTTAATCGTTCCCTTTTCTATGCAGAAGCTTTTTAGTTTGATGTAGTTTAGTGCAGTTTTCTTTTTAATTTATTTTTCTTATTTTTTTTTTTTTTTGGTTTTCTTTTCTTTTTGTTCTGTTTTACTGCAGTTTTTAAAGAGGAAATTTTATCTGGTTTCTTATTCTAGTGACAATGAATATTGTATCTGTGTTTTTACAGTATAAATCAAGATATTGTTAAGATTCAGGGTCAGAAAAGGCCACAGGATAGGTTATTTCCTGGTGGACGTTAAAGAGGACAGATCTTTGCTCTAAAGATGAGGATACCCAGGCAGAAGGTGAAATAAAGCAGATAATGTAAATGGAATATTCAGGGAAGATGAGGTTTGGAAGGTAAGTCTGGTTTAGACTGTGAAGAGTCCTGGCTCAGGAGTGTGTATTTATTCTCTGAGAAATTTCCTAAAGGTTTATTTTATGTTTGTTTGTTTTTTGAATTTTATTTTCTATCTTTTTAATACAGCAAGTTCTTATCAGTTATCTGTTTCATACATATTAGGGTATACATGTCAATCCCAATCTCCCAGTTCATCCCACTCCACACACCCCCCAACTTGGTGTCCATACGTTTGTCCTCTATGTGTCTTTATTTCTGCCTTGAAAACCAGTTCATCTGTACCATTTTTCTAGATTCCACATTTATGCGTTAATATACGATATTTGTTTTTCTCTTTCTGACTTACTTCACTCTGTATGGCAGTCTCTAGGTCCATCCACGTCTCTACAAATGACCCAATTTTGTTCCTTTTTATGGCTGAGTAATATTCCATTGTATATATGTATGACATCTTCCTTATCCATTCGTCTGTGGATGGGCATTAGATTGCTGCCATGTCCTGGCTATTGTAAATAGTGCTGCAATGAATGTTAGGGTGCATGTATCTTTTTGAATGAAAGTTTTCTCTGAGTATATGCCCAGTAGTGGGATTTCTGGGTCATATGGTAATTCCATTTTTAGTTTTTTAAGGAACCTCCATACTGTTCTCCATAGTGGCTGTATCAATTTACATTCCCACCAACAGTGCAAGAGGGTTCCCTTTTCTCCACACCCTCTCCAGCATTTATTGATTGTAGATTTTCTGATGGTGCCCATTCTAACTTGTGTGAGGTAATACCTCATTGTAGTTTTGATTTGCATTTCTCTAATAATTAGTGATGTTGAGCAGCTTTTCATATGCCTCTTGGCCATCTGTATGTCTTCTTTGGAGAAATGTCTATTTAGGTCTTCTGCCCATTGTTTGACTGGGTTGTCTGTTTTTTTAATATTGAGCTGCATGAGCTGTTTATATACTTTGGAGATTAATCTTTGTCCATTAATTCATTTGCAAATATTTTCTCCTATTTGGAAGGTTGTCTTTTCATCTTGTTTATAATTTCATTTGTTTTGCAAAAGCTTTGAAGTTTCAGTAGGTCCCATTTGTTTATTTTTGTTTTTATTTCCATTACTCTAGGAGGTGGGTCAAAAAAAGATCTTGCTGTGATTTATGTCAAAGAGTGTTCTTCCTGTTTTCCTCTGAGAGTTTTATAGTGTCTGATCTTACATTTAGATCTTTAATCCATTTTGAGTTTATTTTTGTGTATGGTGTTAGGGAATATTCTAATTTCATTCTTTTACATGTAGCTGTCCAGTTTTCCCAGCACCACTTATTATGAGAGACTGTCTTTTCTCCAGTGTATATCCTTGCCTCCTTTGTCATAGAATAGTTGACCATGGGTGCTTGTGTTTATCTCTGGGCTTTCTATCCTGTTCCATTGATCTATATATCTGTTTTTGTGCTAGTACCACACTGTCTTGATTACTGTAGCTTTGTAGGATAGTCTGAAGTCAAGGAGTCTGATTCCTCCAGCTCCATTTTTTTCCCTCAAGACTGCTTTGACTATTCAGGGTCTTTTATGTCTCCATACAAATTTTAAGTTTTTTTTCTAGTTCTGTAAAAAATGCCATTGGTAATTTGATAGGGATTGCACTGAATCTGTAGATTTCTTGGGGTAGTATAGTCATTTTTACAATATTAATTCTTCCAATCCAATAACATGGTATTTCTATCCATCTGTTTGTGTCATCTTTGATTTCTTTCATGAGTGTCTTACAATTTTCTGAGTACAGGCCTTTTACCTCCTTAGGTAGGTTTATTCCTAGGTATTTTATTCTTTTTGTTGTAATGGTGAATGGGATTGTTTCCTTAATTTCTTTTTCTGATTGTTCATTGTTAGTGTATAGGAATGCAAGAGATTTCTGTGCATTAATTTTGTATCCTGCTACTTTACCAAATTCATTGATTAGCTCTCGTAGTTTTCTGGTGACATCTTTAGGAATATCTATGTACAGTATCATGTCATCTGCAAACAGTGACAGCTTTACTTCTTCTTTTCCGATTTGGATTCCTTTTATTTCTTTTTCTTCTCTGATTCCTGTGGCTAAGACTTCCAAAACTATGTTGGATAATAGTGGTGAGAGTGGACATCCTTGTCTTGTTCCTGATATTAGAGGAAATGCTTTCAGTTTTTCACCATTGAGAATGACGTTTGCTGTGGGTTTGTCATATATGGCCTTTATTATGTTGAGGTAGGTTTGCTCTATGCCCACTTTCTGGAGAGTTTTTATCATAATGGGTGTTGAATTTTGTTGAAAGCTTTTTCTGCATCTATTGAGATGATCATATGTTTTTGATTCTTCAATTTGTTACGATGGTGTATCACATTGATTGATTTGTGTATATTAAAGAATCCTTGCATCCCTGGGATAAATCCCATGTGATCACGGTGTATGATCCTTTTAATGTGTTGTTGGATTCTGTTTGCTAGTATTTTGTTGAGGATTATTGCATCTATATACATCAGTGTTATTGGCCTGTAATTTTCATTTTTTGTAGTATCTCTGTCTGGTTTTGGTATCAGGGTGATGGTGGGCTCATAGCATGAGTTTGGGAGTGTTCCTTCCTCTGAAATATTTTGGAATAGTTTGAGAAAGATGGGTGTTAGCTCTTCTCTAAATGTTTGATATAATTCACCTGTGAAGCCATCTGGTCTTGGACTTTGTTGGAAGATATTTAATCACAGTTTCAATTTCATTACTTGTGATTGGTCTATTCATGTTTTTTATTTCTTCCTGGTTCAGTCTTGGAAGGTTATGCCTTTGTAAGAATTTGTCCATTTCTTCCAGCTTGTCCATTTTATTGCCATAGATTTGCTTATAGTGGTCTTATGATGCTTTGTTTTTCTGTGGTGTCCATTGTAACTTCTCCTTTTCCATTTCTAATTTCATTGATTTGAGTCCTCTCCCTCTTTTTCTTGATGAGTCTGGCTAAAGGTTTATCAACTTTGTTTATCTTCTCAAAGAACCAGCTTTTAGTTTTATTGATCTTTGCTGTTGTTTTCTTTGTTTCTATTTCATTTATTTCTGCTTTGATCTTTATGATTTCTTTCCTTCTGCTAACTTTGGGTTTTGTCTGTTCTTCTTTCTCTAGTTCCTTTAGGTGTAAGGTTAGATTGTTTTTTTGAGATTTTTCTTTGTTCTTGAGGTAGGCTTGTATAGCTATAAACTTCCCTATTAGAACTGCTTTTGCTGCATCCCATAGGTTTTGGATCATCGTGTTTTCATTATTATTTGTCTCTAGGTATTTTTTGATTTCCTCTTTGATTTCTTCAGTGATCTCTTGGTTATTTAGTAGTGTGTTGTTTAGCCTCCATGTGTTTGTGTTTTTTACGTTTTTGCCCTGTAATTTGTTTCTAGTCTTATAGCATTGTGGTTGGAAAAGATGCTTGATATGATTTCAATTTTCTCAAATTTACCAAGGCTTGATTTGTGACCCAAGATGTGATCTGTCCTGGAGAATGTTCCGTGTGCACTTGAGAAGAAAGTGTAATCTGCTGTTTTTGGATGGAATGTCCTATAAATATCAATTAAATCTCTCTGGTCTATTGTGTCATTTAGAGCTTGTGTTTCCTTCTTAATTTTCTGTCTGTATGATCTGTCCATTGCTGTAAATGAGGTGTTAAAGTCCCCCACAATTGTTGTGTTACTGTCAGTTTCCTCTTTTTTAGCTGTTAGCATTTGCCTTATGTATTGATGTGCTCCTAGGTTGTGTGCATATATGTTTATAATTGTTATATCTTCTTCTTGGATTGATCCTTGAATCATTATGTAACGTCCTTCCTTGCCTCCTGTAACATTCTTTATTTTAAAGTCCTTTTTGTCTGATATGAGTATTGCTACTCCAGCTTTCTTTTGATTTATATTTTCATGGAATATCTTTTTCCATCCCCTCACTTTCAATCTGTATGTGTCCCTAGGTCTGAAGTGGGCCTCTTGTAGACAGCATATAGATGGGTCTTGTTTTGGTATCCATTCAGTGAGCCTGTGTGTTTTGGTTAGAACATTTAATCCATTCACGTATAAGGTAATTATCGATATGTATGTTCCTATGACAATTTTCTTAATTGTTATGGGTCTGTTTTTGTAGGTCCTTTTCTTCTCTTGTGTTTCCCACTTAGAGAAGTTCCTTAGCATTTGTTATAGAGCTGGTTTGGTGGTACTGAATTCTCTTAGCTTTTGCTTGTCTGGAAAGCTTTTGATTGCTCTGTCAAATCTGAATGAGATCCTTGCTGGGTAGAGTAATCTTGGTTGTAGGTTCTTCCCTTTCATCACTTTAAATATATCTTGCCACTCCCTTCTGGCTTGTAGAATGTCTGCTGAGAAATCAGCTGTTAACCTTATTGGAGTTCCCTCATATGTTATTTGTCATTTTTCCCTTGTTGCTTTTAATAATTTTTGTTTGTCTTTAATTTTTGAAAATTTGATTACTATGTGTCTTGGCATGTTTCTCCTTGGGTTTATCCTGTATGGGATTCTGTGCACTTCCTGGACTTGGGTGGCTATTTCCTTTCCCACGTTAAGGAAGTTTTCCCATTTTTTTGTTTTTTTTTTTGCGGTACGCAGGTTTCTCACTGTTGTGGCCTCTCCCGTTGTGGAGCACAGGCTCCAGACGCACAGGCTCAGTGGCCATGGCTCACAAGCCTAGCCACTCCACAGCATGTGGGATCTTCCAGGACTGGGGCATGAACCCATGTCCCCTGCATTGGCAGGCGGACTCTCAACCACTGTGCCACGAGGGAAGCCCCGGGAAGTTTTCAACTATAATCTCTTCAGATATTTTCTCGGGTCCTTTCTCTCTCTCTTCTCCTTCTGCGACCCCTATAATGTGACAGTTGGTGCATTTTATGTTGTTCCAGAGGTCTCTTAGGCTGTCTTCATTTCTTTTCTTTCTTTTTTCTTTATTCTTTTCCACAGCAGTGAATTCAACCATTCTGTCATTCATCTCTGTTTGTTTGTTCTTTAATTCTTCTAGGTCTTTGTTAAACTTTTCTTGCATCTTCTTGATCTTTGCCTCCATTCTTTTTCCGAGGTCCTGGATCATCTTCACTATCTTTATTCTGAATTCTTTTTCTGGAAGGTTGTCTGTCTCCACTTCATTTAGTTGTATTTTGGGGGTTTTATCCTGTTCCTTCATCTGGCACATAGCCCTCTGCCTTTTCATCTTGTCTATCTTTCTGTGAATGTGGTTTTTGTTCCACAGGCTGCAGGATTTTAGTTCTTCTTACTTCTGCTGTCTGCCCTCCTTTGGTTGAGGCTATCTAAGAGGCTTGTGCAGGCTTCCTGATGGGAGGAACTTGTGGTGGATAGAGCTGGGTGTTGCTCTGGTGGGCAGAGCTCAGTAAAACTTTAATCTGCTTGTCTGCTGATGGGTGGGGCTGAGTTCCCTCCCTGTTGGTTGTTTGGCCTGAGGCAACCCAGCACTGGAGCCTACAGGCTCTTTGGTGGGGCTAATGGTGGGCGCCGGGTGGGCTCATGCCAAAGAGTACTTCCCAGAACTTCTGCTGCCAATGTCCTTGTCCCCACAGTGAGGCACAGCCACCCCCTGCCTCTGCAGGAGACCCTCCAACACTAGCAGGTAGGTTTGGTTCAGTCTGCTATGGGGTCACTGCTCCTTCCCCCTGGGTCCCAATGTGCACACTACTTTGTGTGTGCCCTCCAAGAGTGGAGTCTCTCTTTCTCCCAGTCCTGTTGAAGTCCTGCAATCAAATCCCACTAGCCTTCAAAGTGTGATTCTCTGGGAATTCCTCCTCCCCTTGCAGGACCCCACATTGGGAAGCCTGACGTGGAGCTCAGAACCTTGACTCCAGTGGGTGGACTTCTGTGGTCTAAGTGTTCTCCAGTTTGTGAGTCACCCACCCAGCAGTTATGGGATTTGATTTTATTGGGTTTGCACCCCTCCTGCCATCTCATTCCAGCTTCTCCTTTGTCTATGGATGTGGGGTACCTTTTTTGGTGAGTTCCAGTGTCTTCCTGTTGATGATTGTTCAGCAGTTAGTTGTGATTCTGGTGGTCTTACAAGAGGGAGTGAGCACACCTCATTCTACTCCTCCATCTTGAACGAATCTCCTATTTTACGTTTTTCTTCACATCTCTTTCAGTGAGCATGTGTTACATTTAGGATACAGATAAGTACCTTTTAAAAACTGGGGATATGGAGAAAGTAGGAGCAGAAAAGCAGGAATTGAAGTTGCATTTTTTTTCTCAAAGACAAAAGTAAAAAGGCCAAAAGTATTCTGCTCACTTTGGGAGAATGAATGGTAATTTGCATGTGTTGTTGTGTGTGTTATATGTGTGTGTGTGTGTGTGTGTTATATGTGTGTGTGTGTTATATGTGTGTGTTTGTGTGTGTGTGTATGAGAAACAGGGAGAGGTCAGTGTGAGTGGTGTTTCAGGAATGAGTTTTCAGGTGTGGGTGAGAAGGAAGAGAAAATCTTTTAGTGTGTTTATTGGACTGAGATCATTGTATATGAAGTAAGAGAATTGGATTTCTGAATTTAATATTTTGAAGAAAAAGCAATTCCAGACAATGGCAAGGTCAAGGTTCCACACATATGCTTGGAAAACTGACTGAAAGAGGATCAAAAGACACTGAAGGGAAGAGTTCAAGGTTAGAAGAATAGAATGATAATAGAAGGTAAAATCACCTGGAATGAGAGCAGTAGTTGCCAAGGATCTGGAAACTTTTGATCAGGTGATAAAGTTCGCAACTGAAGCAAGTGTGTGAACAGACAGCAGACCAACAAACGTATATAGCAGAAAAAAACCTGTGTAGTAGACTTTCAAGGAAAATGGGGTATTTGAGAGAAGGTGATAAAAATATTTTAGAATAAACAGTTTGTAGGCACGATGATGTTTAATCCGAAACCTAACTCTGAGAAATCTGCATGTGAGTTGCATAGACGTGAAAATAGTGGATAAGAATCTATTGACATATTTAGGAAATTAAAGGATTACAGAAGGACTAATGGATATTGTTAAGATGGCAGAAATTCGACATAAAAAAGCATAATTAGGAAATTGACAAATAAAAATGGCACAGATGACAGCTAATAAGGAGTTATACTATTAGCTGTGAGTATGAGATACAGGGAAAAGGGGTAGGGAGAAGGAAAGAATGTTAGAGGGGTGTATCAGTCAGATCTCAGTGCAGATATCAGAAGCTATTTAAAATGTGGAATTACAGAATTGTTGGAAGACAACTGAATTGAAAATCAGTGATCATCTGTCATTGTCCATTCAGGACTCTGTGGTTGAGATGCAGCAGTCAGGATGCTGCAGGAAACCACTGCCAGTAATCATAGCTGCCCAGAGCTCTAAGTGACCACACAGGAGAACACAACTTTGTGTCTTGGAGCCTTGTCGGCCACCATCCCTGTCAGAGAAAATGTGCCCTCAGCCTCTCTTGTGACTTCCAAATTTTATATGTAGGCATCTCATTGGCAGAGCCTAAAATAAATCCAGAACTCTGGAGGCAAGGGGAGGTGGGAAATGTAGTTTCTAGGATTTGGGCCCCTTAGATAAAGGGAAGAACACAGAAAGGGTAGGAATGGAGGCTGATAGACAAGCAAGAAATTTATGAAAATCTGAGGTGAAAATCATAGAACCAACCAGAATTGCAGTCTTAAATAAAACTTTGCTAACTCTTTTGCTGACCATGCAAGTATCCAGGCCCAGACGATTGTGGTAGTCCCCAAACACAGAACAGAATAAATGGCAAGACCTTGGACAAGCTTAGTTCCCTCAAATATTACCTGCCTTACATAAGCCATTGGCAAGTGCTGGGGAGAGTGCAATTCACGGCTTGTAGCACCGACTCTATCATGCCCGAAACCCAGATGGGAAATTCAGTGACACATTTTAGAGCAGTGATTCTCCAGGTGTGGTACCCACACCAGCAAGAGTAGTAGCACCTGGGAACTGGTGAGAGAGGCAGTTTCTCAGGTTTTAACCCAAGCCTACTAAATCAGAGACCTTGGAGATGGGTCCCAGAGTTCTCTGTTCTAACAAGCCCTCTAGGTAATTCTGATCCATGCTGAAGTTTGAGAACCACTGTTTTAGCTAAAAAGAACTGTGGTTATAGGCTTATAGTTAAATGTTGAAGTTCCATTATGCCCTTAAAAGTGAGGCATGCACCTAATTTGGTGATCTTACACTGAATTAAAGCATTTAATTTAATTAAAGCAATTACTGCATTTTTAAAGTATGTACAAATGTCATGTCTGTGGATTTTCTGATTACACTATGTTTTAAGAAGCACAAACAATATCACTGAAAAAATATTTCTTGACTTCATTTAAGAAAGGTCCATCTATACCTTTTGGTATTCAAAATAATAATAGTTGATCCTAAACAGCACTTAGTAAGGACCAAACATTGCTCTGAGCACCATACTTATACTAACTTAATATTCACCTATAGAGTAGCTGTCATTATCAGCACCTTTTTACAGATGAGGAAATGGAGAGATGTGCAGAGTAGAGCTCTCATATCTAACTAGACTCCAGAATCTTCTATTTGATACTAGCTATACTGGATTTATTAAAATGTCCAGGTTTGGTATCTACTCATTATTTTAGATAAATTGCAACTCTGAATAGGACTTGAAGGCACCATTTTATAGTGCCAAGGAACTAAAGTAATGTATGTTCATGGCAGTGTAAATGAAGCCACCATTAGTTCTGTTAGGGAAATAATGTATAAAACCATTAATTATTTTCAGAAACTGAGACATCCGTGCCTCAGGTAGATACTAATTTAACACTTGCTTCAAATATAATTATTCAAACACACAAAATAAATTACTCAAATATTTTTGTAATAATGATTTCCCCCAGCCCATGTTTAGAAGAGTATTATCTTTTTTTAAATTCAATTTTACTTATCACTGAAAATAGTGATATTTTCAAGGTATTTCCAAAAAAATTTAACTAAGTACTAGTGACAGTGGAAAAGAAGGGAAAGTAAAGCTGTAACTGTTAAGCAGTAAACGTTCTTATTATTATAAGGAATGTTTATCACTAAGAAAGCTTTCAAAGTTCTACATCATGAATGATATATAATAGATTTGATAAGCTAGGTTAGCATAAAGGCTCTTTGAGTCACACCATGCCCCAGTGAGTATTTAGGATATATTTAGGAATATATTTAGGAATATATTTAGGAATTTATTTTTATCTTTGTATAGGTAATTTTTTTAGAGTTAAGTTTTCAGAAGGGTATTAAAAAGCATATAGTTTCTACTCTATCCCTATCTATCTATCTATCAAAATATAGCTTAAGGAATTGGCTCATGTAGTTATGGAGGCTGAGAAGTCCCATGATCTGAGGCAGCAAATTGGAGACACAGGAGAGCTGATGGCTTAGTTCTAGTTGAAGTCCAAGTCTGAAGATAGTCAGGCAGAGAGAGGGAATTCTTCCTTACTCAGCCTTTTGTTGTATTCAGGCCTTCACCAGATTAGATTAGGCCCACCCACTTTGGGGAGAAAAATCTGCTTTACTCAGTTTACAGATTCAAATGTTAATCTCATCTGGAAACACCCCTACAGACACAACCAAAATCATGTTTAACCAAATATCTGGGCACCCCATGCCCAGTGAAGTTGATGTATAAAATTAACCATCACAGCGACTATCTGGAAATTGTGAATTAAAATAAAATTGAAAATTTTATTGAAAGCTAGACCTTTTAAGCAAACCTAGTGAATAAGAATTTCTTTCAGCACAATGCATATCAGCACTATTGTATTATAATTACCTTGAATTGTTTTTTCCAAAATTTGTCCAATATATCAGTTAAGAAAAAGAAAAAAAAATTTTTTTTAACTGAAATGGTGTGAGAGTAGAACAAGAAGGTATTCTCTTATAATTTCAATTTATGTGGAAGAATTTTCTAAAATAACAGGTATTTCCTGAAAGGTATTCCTGAAAGGAAATACAATACAAGGTTTCTTTCTTTCTCTTTTCTTTTTTTTTCTTTTTTTTTTTGCCTTGAGATTTCAAAATAGTTGATAAAATACAGCCAGTTTAAAAGTGAAAATAACTACAAAAATAAATCTGTAATTTTAGTATTAAGGTTACTTATATTTAAAGGAAAGAAAGGTTCAATGGGATTAACATTTTGTTGAATAGGCATGCCAGGCATTGCCTTCACCTTTCTAATTAACGTTTTTTTGATACACTGGCTAACTTTAACTTTGTCAGGCTAACTTAAAGTATTTGGCATAATATACATATCTACACTCTGTGAACCATATCTCTTGACTCATCATTTCATACACCCCAGATCATCAAAAACATCTTACCTTAGCAACCCAATATTAGTTCAAGGACTTAGTAATCTAGTTTAATTTTCATATTTTCACACATCACATACTTTTCTTTTCTGTAATGGAGGGCAGCCAGAATTTAATTAGATCACAGAGTTCACACCACAGGATATACAGTCTTTTAATTAGTAGCATATATTGTTTCAGATGTTTACCTAGACACACCATTAACACTATGAACAAATCACACAGAAGCCCAAAGTGTTACTGGAAGCATATTTATTTATTATTTCTTGTTTTCATTTATAAAAGAGCATTTACCTTCTAAATTATTGGGAGGCTATAAAAAGAATGT
This sequence comes from Monodon monoceros, assembly GCF_005190385.1. Taxonomy (NCBI): domain Eukaryota; kingdom Metazoa; phylum Chordata; class Mammalia; order Artiodactyla; family Monodontidae; genus Monodon; species Monodon monoceros. The sequence goes on from NW_021703777.1 coordinate 10,314,030, forward strand.
TATTTAAATTAAATGTCATCTAACACTAATACAGAAGTAGAAACCACAATTACCTGGTGAAATGTATGTGTTTCATAGGACTTGTTTCTCAACTTCAGAAAACAAGGCAAAATTGTCATTCTCTTCCTTTTAAGGTAGATTATTTTTCTTTGTTTCAATGAGGCATTATGTGTGCTTTATACTGAACAGCATATAAAACATCTGAAACTTCACACACACAGGAATAATTTGGATCTTTTTACTCTCCTTTCAAAAAATAAACAGAAAGATAGTTTGGGTTCAGTTAAAAATGTCTGTGCCATTATTACCTCAGTGAATGTATTGTCTGCCCATAATCTTCCTTCTTTTAATTTATTAGAATTAATATTTGTAGAATCATTCAAAAGTTTGTTTTTACATGTAGAGCAAAACTATCACATTTAAATATTCCATTCATTTTATAAAAGGAAAAAAAATGCCTTGCAGTTGGATCCCCTAAACCTTTCTATAACTTAAATAATATGAATATAACAGTAAATGGGATCCATTTGTGATGCAACGTATTTGTGGAAAAGTTCAAAAGGCACAATCTGCAATTGTAAGATGGAGAAATTTCTTTAATAAAATATTTTTTGCATGTTTCAACTTAGAATTAATTGTAAAACACTAATTGCATATAAATGATTTGAGAACAGTATTACAGAGGAAAGACTATACCAATGCAAGCAGTACTGGGGACATTGTGTAAAATGTTTCCCAATCTGTACTTGTTTATTTTTGTATTTTATAAATTTTTGGTCTACTGTTTATTAGTTATTTGAAAGTGGACCAATTGAATTGAATTTTTTTTTTTTTTAGAGGAGGTGGTAGAAAAATGTTTATAGAAAACAAAACAACAATAAAAAATTGAAGAAGCATCACTGCCAACCTTTCATATATGATTAGTATGATTCTTTTTCCGTTTTTTTTTTGATAGAGAAATTTTTGAGAGCTATCAGTTCAAGTAATTTCCAGAGTACGTAAGCAAAAATGAAGGTATTAAAATTAAAATTCTCATATTTTTATTTATTGTATTTATTCAACTGCTTGGATCATATTTGAAGATTCAAAGCGGTTTACATTTTTGTTTTGGTTTGATTTGGTTTTCTTAAAAATAGAGATTTTTTAATGGAAAAGTGTTATTGCATGCTGCTTTTTTTTTTTTTTAACTTTAATACATTTATAAATTTATTTATTTATTTATTTATTTTTGGCTGTGTTCGGTCTTCGTTTCTGTGCGAGGGCTTTCTCTAGTTGCAGTGAGCAGGGGCCACTCTTCATTGTGGCGCGCGGGCCTCTCACTGTCTCGGCCTCTCTTGTTGCGGAGCACAGGCTCCAGACGCGCAGGCTCAGTAGTTGTGGCTCACGGGCCTAGTTGCTCCGCGGCACGTGGGATCTTCCCAGACCAGGGCTCGAACCCGTGTCCCCTGCATTGGCAGGCAGATTCTCAACCACTGCACCACCAGGGAAGCCCCATGCTGCTTGGTTTTAAGTGTTTGCTTTCATTTAATATGTTTTTGAAAGCGCAGAGAAACTAAACAGCAAATTCATTCTTCAGTGATTCTTATAAGCCTCAAATTTGTCAGCTTTCCTATTACTAGACGATACCATTAATAAAAGCTTGCATGTGAAAGTAGCCCCGACCATTTTATTTTTTTCCAGCTTTCTTAAGGCATTGTAGATTGGCAAATAAAATTGTATACATTTAGGTTGTACAATGTGATTTTTAAAAGATATAGAATGTAATGATTTAATATACCTATACATTTTGAAGTCCAATCAAGTTAACACATCCATTACCTCACATAGTTACCTTTTTTGTTATTGTTATTTGCTTTTCTGGTGAGAACATGTAAGATCTCCTCTCTTAGCAAATTTCAAGTTGTATCAACTCAATAAAAACATCTCTGGGTTTTCCTAGAGTGTATCACCATATAACCTCTCTGTGTAGTAGTTTTCATGAAGAAATATTAGGAGACAGAATCAGGAGGGAAGCTGAACAGATCCAGTAGATAGCTAAGTCACTGTAACCCTATCTAGTTTCACTTCCTCCTACTTCCTTTCCCTTCAGACACCTTTTCTATAACGTCCTTTTTTGTTTGATCCCTAAAGCAGTGTGTTCTAGCCCATATGCCAAAGTTTAGCTGGGTATTTTTTTTTTTAAGCTGGGTATTTTTAACTCATCGGTGTTGTGCTATTAAATCGTAAGCAAGTTGTTAAATTTATTTGTGCTAGAACTGTGTATGCTTATACCATTACTTCGACCTTTCTCAAATGAAACATTTTGCCAAATGTGTTCTATGATGTGGTGAAAGCGTGGCACAGCTTTCAATGAGTAGGAGGAAAGCAGAAGAGCAATATTGTGTCTACTCGAATGTGAAGACTTTAGCCTTTAGAGAATAAAAAAGAACAGTTCCTGCTGAAGGGTAACTAAGAGAAGGCTTGGATACTTAAATAGAAACCCAAGCATCACTGACAGTGTTCTACCTTTTAAATAGCCCTTTAGAGTACACTGTAATCCTGCATTTTCTTCATGATCTGAGGACTATGAAATGCTCTTAGCAAACAAAACTCAGAGCTTCTTACTGTTGAGCACTCTTCATTTGTAGACATTAACCCCTTCCATTGCTAAAGTTGTGGGCTTGGGTAATGATCATTTCTGCCCTAATCTGAGTTCACTGCACTCCCATTTCCAAAACTGTATTCTATTTGGGTGGGGATACAACGCACTTAAAAGTGTGTATGAACACAAAGAGTTTTTACACCACTGCACTGAATGTGTCTTGCAGTTTTTTGTTTATTGGGCTGTGGCCCCTCCATTTATATTTTGATAACCATTGCATCTCATAATGATTAACAAAGTGTGTATGAGTGACAGTGCTTACCCTGTCCTAAAGGCATAAAGGAAAAGTGTATCATTCTGGATATTAAAAGTTTTAGGGTACCTGGAAGTACTTTGAAGGAAATATTCCAGAAAGTAGAAAGTAAAGAGCCATACAATTAGGAGTCAGTAAAAGTATTTTGCCACTATAAAGGACATCAAAGATACAACCCTAGATTGGAGAGATTTGCAAACATTTTTGTGGGCAATATCTGGAAGCATTGCTGCTGAGGCATACTATAAACTCAGGGGATTTAGCAGAAAGCAGAGTATTTGCTAATGTGCTATGCCTGGTATGCCACACATTTTCATAGGGGCTATGCTTTAACAACTTATTTGTTCAGACATTCCAAGTTCCAAACAGTGCATCCCTGCTGTTGCATGAGCATGTGTGTATCTGAAAGCGTGCATGAACAAAGAACTTGAGAATTACTAGCCTAGGGCATTCAGATTGTCATTAGCCTATTTTACAAGGAATGTTAATCAAACATTGAGTGGAATGGGATAAGGAGAATTAGCCAACAGTAACGTATACCTAGGTTAATGGCATTAAAAATGCAAGAAAAATATTTTGAAAGCCTAAAGTTGTTTGTAAAATACGAGCAATCAAACATATAAAACATAATTTAGCAAAATGTTTTCTTAAGTCTAGAAATGGATTATTGAAAGCTTTTTGATAAAATGGAAAAACATTAATGGAAAATAATTTAGATCATTTGAATCCTGTTAGAAAATGGTAATTTCTGTGGGTACTGTCTCAAATCCTATGGAAAGGTAAGCAGCCCAGTTTTTTTAGGACACTTTATTTAGCTGTTTTCATTTCAGCCTGAGTTCTCAGATATTACTCTACAGCCTGTTCTCCCCGGTTTTTTTGTTTTGTTTTGTTAATTGCAATATCTTTCTGAAATATGACAAGTGAAAAAATTTTTATCTCCTCCATCCTTTTGAACTGAGTGCTCTATTCTAATTCCACAACTACCTGTCCAGACATTGGAGTGCATGTAGGTATCTGGTTGGCTTGGTACTTCTTTTCTTTCTAATGGCAAGGCTGATACCAGTAAATATACCTATTTAAAACAAAGCAAACAGCAAGACAAGGAGGCTACTGGTGATTCTGTAGAAAACCCTGTGTGTGGGGGGTGTATATGTGTGTTCGAGTGGACTCCTAGACAGATTTGATTAAATAGAGAGGAAACAAAACAAAACAAAAACATGCAATACTTATCTGTTTGGTACTATATTGATGTTTGCAGAAAATCCTTATCAAAACTTAATGACCCTAAAGGTTGATATTGATTTTCCTTTCTCCTCAGACAATATTTCATTTGTGATATTGACTTGCCACAAATGAACCTTTGCTTAAAATACAATGTTACATGTAATAGAGTAATCCTGCACAAAAGGCTTGCAGCCCCTTGTACTCTACAAGGAGCAAAGCAGCTTATAGCTAGCAATGGAAGGTAAAACCAGAGCCAACCCCTCTTTCTCTCTTTCTTTCTTTTTTTTAATATTTAGATTGGAACTTGATTTTTAAATTTTTTATTTATTTTAGATATGTGGGCTAGAGCTCTTAAGTGTCTTATCAGTATGAATATGGATTTAGAGCAGGAATATGTGTGAGTGTATTAGTTTCCTAGGGCTGCCATATAAAGTTCCACAAACTGGGTAGCTTAACCAAGAGATTTCACCATTCTGGGAGCTAGTTTGGGATCATGGTTTGGGCAGGACCATGTTCCCTCTGAAGGCTCCAGGGGAGGATGTATTCCAAACCTTTCTCCTGACTTCTGATGGTTCCTTGGCTTATGGCAGCATAAGTCTATCCTTACATGGTGTTGCCCTGTGTGCTTGTCTCTCTCCAGATTTCCATTTTTCATAAGGACACTATTCATAGTGCATTAGTGGCCCTAATCTACACTACTACAGTATGACTTCATTTTAACTTAGCTAATTACATCTGCATCAACCCTATTTCCAAACAAGGCCACATTCAGAGGTACTGGAGAGTAAGGACTTCAACATATGAATATCGCGGGGAAACTATTTAACAGTTTAACACGTATATTGGACATTCACTACCTTTCTTATTTTATTGAATTGGTTCTTCTTTCAAACATAATTCAACAGAGGTAGGTTTTTTGTTTTTTTGTTTTGTTTTGGGGGGCATTGTTTTGTTTTTTTGTTTGTTCATTTGTTTGTTTTAGCATGTCCCATTTGTGCTAGACACTGAGGGGGTACTAAAATAAAGACTTAGTCTTTCTTTTTCAGTGTGTATAATCTAGTGGAAGATACACATGTCTTGAGAATGCCAACATAAAAAAGACATTTTTGCATCAGAGGAGGTACAAAGCAGAATGAAAGTGTGGAGACCTAATGAAATTATTGACTGAGGCAAAAATTATCAACTTTGTTAAGAGTGTTTGGTGTAACTTTGATGAAGAATTAGACATTTTGTATTCGCAAAGCAACAAAGATTATTTTTTAAGTTATAAGGAAGAAAGTACAACTGTGTAATGGAATGATTATTACCTGAATCCAAAGGTCATTCTTATTATCACTAAGCATAGGTCGAGAAATTATGTGTCTCTCCACCTGATATACTATGAAATGCGTAACATCACCTCAGGTTTAGTTATAAAATATTTAATTTCAATCATCAAACCTTTAGAACTATCAGTTTGTAGGAAATATGGGGAATAGGGAAACAAACTAATCCACATCATGAAGACTCAACCAAAATTCAGAAGGTACAATATTCCATGGAACAATGGCCAATCTATTGAAAAATCATATCATAAAAGAGTTGTGCAATGCTAGACTAGAAGAGACATGAGAGCTACAACCATTAGATGATTTAATGGTCCTGGATTATATTCAGTTTGGATAGCTGCAAAGAACATATCTGTGACACTTAAGGACAATTTGAATATAAATTGAATATTAGATAAAATAAAAGCTTATTTTTTTCTTCCAGTTTTACTGAGATATAATTGACTGTATATGTATATGTTTAAGGTGTACAGAATAATGATGCAACTTACATACATCACAGAATGATTACTACAATAAGTTTAGTGAAGATTCATCATCTCATAGAGATACAAAATAACAGAAAAAGGAAAAAAAAAATTCCTGGTGATGAGAACTCTTAGGTTTTACTCTCTTAACCACTTTCATATATTTATATAACATACAGCAGTGTTAATTATATTTATCATGTTGTACATTACATCCCTAGTACTTATTTGTCTTATAATTGGAAGTTTGTACCTTTTGACCACCTTCACCCAATCCCCCCCACCATCCACTTCCCACCTCTGGTAACCACAGTTTAATTTCTTTTTCTTTCTATGAGTTTGTTTACCAAAGTATAATTGACCTACAACGCTGTTAGGTCCTGGTGCATAACACAGTGATTCGGGTTTTTTCTATACATTACAAAATGATCACCATGATAAGTCTAGTTACCATCTGTCACCACACAAATTTATGACATTATTGTTGACTGTATTCCCCATGCTGTACATTTCATCTCCATGACTCATTTATTTTGCAACTGGAAGTTTGTCCTCCTTAATCTCATTCAACTATTTCACTCATCCCCCCACATCCCTCCCCTCTGGCAATACAAAAACTTATTGGTATGGAAAAGTTACATTTGTAATTGAAAAAAAATTAATTGAAAAATCAGTTCATATAAAATAATGTACAATATGATCTCACTTTGGTGAAAAATATAAATATTACATACACAGAAAGTTATCTGGAAAGATATACCCTAAGGTATAAGTAAAGTCTTTGGATAATAAGAAAATTGTGTTTTTATTTCTATATTTTTGTTTACCTGGTTTTTTTGTGTCTATAATGAGATCTTTTAAGGTTGAAGTATTATTTTAACAAAAAAAATCACAATAAAAATAAATTGGGATAAGGATAAACAGAAGTGTAGAGCACTTTATAGGGTCAGTCTTATTGTTTTCATAACCATTCAGCCTCCCAAATCTTGCATCCTTTTAATTCACCCCCACCTGTTATCACACGATCAGTATGTATAAGCCTAGCCCTATCCTAGACTCTGGACTAGTTCTATCTTTAGTTGAGAAAAGTCATACTTCAGTAGTTTGATGTTAATTATATTAATAATATTATTATCAAATGATACTTTCTGCTTATTTTACTCTTAATTTGGGATCTCCTTCAACCTGGGACAGAATAAATTAGTGCCATGATTCCTTGATTTCATAATTTGCATCAGGCTCAAGTATAGAGCTGTACTTAAGTGTCTCTTTCTTTTTGGAGTTGGGGAGAATTTCATCACATTCTTGTGTCCCACTCTGCAATGCAAGTTTTACACTAACTACCTGGAGGTAAGTCAAATTTCATAGGTTAAGGGCACAGTCCTCCAAAACACTACCCTCATTTTAGACACCACCTTCAAGCTCAGAGGTTCTGAGGCCACCTACACTTCTGATGAACTGGCTACAAACTGGGGGTTCCTACTACCCTTCAGATTTGATAATTTGATAGAACAACTCACAAAATCCAGGAAAGTGCCATATTTACAATTGCAGTTTTATTATAAAGAATAAATTAGGACTAACCAAAATAAAAGACCCATAGTGTAATGTGTGAGAGGGTGCTAAATAAAGAGCTTCTGTGTCTTCCTTGTGGAGTTAGGACATTTCCCTTTTCCAGATAACAGTATGTATCCCTAACCAGGACTTCACTTGAGTTTTGAGTCCATGCCAGTGGGATTTTGTTATATTGGCATGATTGATTGAATCATTAACCACGTGATTAAATTTCAGTCTCTCACTCTCTTTCCTAGGAGCTTGGGCTGATATTAACGATCTCAAATTCCCATCCCTCCAGTCACATGGTTGGTCTTTCCAGCATGGCCAGCCCCCATCCTGAAACTATCTCAGGGCCTGCCAGGAATCACCTCACTAGCATAAACTCAGGTGTGATCCAAGGGACCAACCTATCATGAATAATAGAGACACTTCTATCTGCTAATCCGATCTAAGGCCTTTTAACTACAACATTGTCTTATCTGCTGCCATTTATTAGCATTGTCTCAACGACTGTGCTTAACCTGCCCTACTGTGCTTTCTCTCATCACCGCCAGCAGGGTCTTCCTTCTGGTGAATGTGGCCATCCTGAAGGGAGTGACCATCTCAGATTCTCTTCTTTCTTGCTCTGGTCTATCCCACCTCCTTCTGAATTCTAAGCTTCAATTCTGGTATTAGTGTCAGAGAGCATTGCTTTTTTGGTCTCTATCAAAATGGAGTTCAATTAGCTAAGTGCTCATGTTCTTTTGACTCAATGGACTCATAAACCCCTTTTTTTGTTCAGGTAGCTGCCGTAAGGTGATAGTATCGTCCTGGAATAAAATGCTAATCCATTATCACGTAGGAAGGATGACTTTTGAAACAGATCTGTTTATGAGTAATAATTTCTGACCAAACTATTACTTGAATGTAACTACTGCTTTCCTTACTACAGCTACTGTTTTCACATAGCTATTACATAATTTTTCAAAATCATCCATTATTTACAGAAGAAGCCTAGATTCAATCTGACCCTTGTTAAAATCTTGCGTTAAACATGTGCCCACATGTAGCTTTGGTTATTCTCCAGTCTCTAGCTTTCAGGACCTTAAATATGTGCTAAAAGCTATCTATAATGCCTACTCTATTCAACGAAGTGGTCTGAAAGCTTAAGCATCAATCCTGAAGTTATCTAGAGTAGTATTCTACTGCTATCAAAAAGCGCTATCAGAAATACAATATTTTTCTCCTGCCAGAAACGTGCTAGAAACTTTGTTGTTCTTGTTGCTAAATGAGGATATTTTAAAATAGATACTTTTCCTAACAGTAAACAATGTTAGGGCAGCATTTTCGACAACAGCAGCAACATCAACAAAAAGTTCAGTTTACTTATTTCATTCTTTCATTAAGCTTATGTTTATAGCAGATGTGCAATTATTTTCAGAATTTTGTGGTTGGAAGTGAATATAATGTTGATATCTTTACCTTTGAATTCATTTCTTTTACCCAAAGTAACCATCGAAATTTATGGTAAATATTATTAAAATTTAATCTATAAAACCATGAACTTACATCCAAACAGTGAGACTGACTGGCGTGCGGGTCTTAAAACCAGTGCCACATGTTCATGTAGTATTTAGCATATGTATTAGTGGCACTTTATAAAAAGAAATACTGGTTACTGTTTGATTATAATAAATGCGGAAATACAGATGGACATCCGTCCAATAAATTTGCCTTTTAATAATAATGAAGAAAACATTTTTTTTCCTGAAAGCATGAGTTGTCATTCAACAGTGTATATATTCACTATCTTCTCATTGTCAACTGTTAATAATTCTTATGAATAGCCCTTGAGTAAGAGAACTGATGATCAAATTTTGTAGGAATGAAAGTGAAGGAAAATGATTTTGATTTTTAAAACATAGAAAAACTAAAAGACATGAAACATACGAAGACTTCAAAAACTGCAACAGTTTGGGCTTAGGTAGCAGAATTCAGCTTATAAAAGTTATGCAAATTGATATTGCCCAACATTTTCTAGGTGTACAACTTCATCTCTAAAAATGGTAATAGTAATAAAAGGCTAATGACAGTGTTAGTAAAATGATAAGTATATTACAAGAGTCATAAACTATAGGACGGTACTAAATGCCACAGGCAGCACTGATTTATCTAGCAGGACCTACAGGGTTAGAAGGGCATCAAGGAGAAGGAGGCAAAGATTTAATGTGTGCTGAGAGTCACGGGAGATGTGTTACTCTGCTTGGAAGTTAGCTAAGTGAATAATTTAAACTACAGACGTCCTACATTATCTGTGATAGTCTAGGCTCTGCACAAGTTGTTGGGATTGCTGGTAAACAAAAATAAGCCCCATTCCTGATTCCATGAAACACACAAATTACTGGGGGAGATTACTGTTATTCAAATACATAAAAAGGAATTCATGAATACAAACTAAAATAAATGCTCTTAAGGAAAAAAAAAAAACACAACATAAAATATACAATACAGACCAGTCAGTTCCAAACTTCCACTCCATATGCCCAATAGAATTTTGAAAAATTACGTACCTCCTCACACATGTTTAACTTGACACTTGAATTTATTTATCTTAAATTTTATATAGTTGCAAAAGTTGTTTCCAACCTATGGGAAATCTTGACTAATAACATATTGTATCACTCTTTTAAGTATATTTAATGGAATCAAAAAATGATAACCTGATACACTTTTCCAACATTCAAACAATTCAAATCAGCTCTTCTTTAACACTTGAAAGATGTATTCCTTTTTTTTCTTACTATTTGAACTGATATTTCCATTCCATGACATTTAAGTATCTTTATCAAAGTATAACACATTTTTATGCTTATCATACTTATCTACAAATACATACATATGAAAAATTTTAAATCTTTGATGTTCACGAGATGCTAAATATTTTAAAATATTTTCTATGCTGACTAATCAATTCAATTAGTATTTTTATGCAATTAGTTATATTATAAATTTAGAAAAAGACTTGTAAGTTAAAATTTTATTTGAAATACATCTCATGAGATTAAGCATGATCACACTTTTCCTATATATTTAGTGACAGAGAAAACTATGTAAAGCTAAAAATGAATTGACCAGATAGCTAGCAAATTATTTATTATTATTAAATGGAGAAAAGTATATTAAATATTTTTTTGATTAAATAATATATTGACTCAAATTAGAGTATTTTATATGAAATTGGTTTGAGTAGACTTGAAAAATACTTCATTGTATAAGAAGTCCTAAATCTGAAAAAAACACAAAAGTTTTGTAGGTGGACTTCATCTGATAATCTTGATAAATTTTCTATTCTTGGAAAACATTCTGGCAGTATTTAAAAGATTTCATATTATTAATCTACACTTCTGGATTTTCTGTGGTAAATCCCCCCCAACCACACCCATTTCATGACAAACTCTAGAGACAAGTATTGAGGATTGCCACAATGATTTATTTTTATTTAATTACATCAAAAAAAAAAGTGTTCAGTAGTTCTTACCTATTTTTTACCTCTTCAATATTTCTGGTCTCTTGGCTTTGCACTCTGTTGTGATTCTCTCTCAAGGACAATGCATTTTTTGATGATGTAGGGTAGAGAGAGAGAGAGGGAATGGAAGAATCTAAATAGGTAATGAAGAGTTATTTGGCAGGCTCAGACCACCAAGTCTTTTATATCTGCATTTCTAATATAAAAATAGTACAAAATACCAAAGTTCAATGCCAGATTTTACCCTCAACAGAAATATTTATTGCAAGAAAGTTCAGGAAGGTCAAAAGTTTCCATACCTATTAGAGAAGCTTCCTCCCCTTTTATTTCGCACCCAGGAGGTTTTCAACCCCAGGGCAGTGCAACACAGCAAGAGTTGAGGGGTGTGTGTGTGTGTGTGTGTGTGTGTGTGTGTGTGTGTGTGCACGCGCACACGCATGCATGTGCACATGCTGTGTGCATGTCCACAAGGTGGTTGGAGAGAGGTAGGGGGTTGGGGGGTGGTCAGTTTTAGAAAGTTGGTAGAAACTATTTAGGTACTGCTTTCTTATTACTATCCTAACATAGTTTACTTATGAAGTTGAGGATCCACAAATGGATATCCCTGAAAGTATCCATGTTCAAATGTTTTTTGGAAAGTGCCCAAGTTTGAAGATCACTGACCTAGGCAGAAAGTGATACCTGATCTGAGGTCTAAAGAATGGTATAAAATTATCCAAAAATAAAATAATTTGTTAGTCTTTCCTGTGTTACTACATAACCTGAACAGACTGATTTGATATAACTGCTTACGTAATGATGATGTGATCATTATAGTTGTTTTTTATTAAATTAGTTGTTATCAGTCGAAATTTGATTATGTCATTTAACTCTGAAATGGTACATCATGGTTAATTTTTGTAACCCTCGTTCAAATTGCAAAATCCGTTCTGACATTGTCATTCAGAAAATTAAGGTTAAACTTGGGATATTCCTTTTGCCATGAATCACCATAGATAGTAGTGTCTGGAGGCTACCAGGAAAAAATATGTTTTGTCCAGGATTTGGAAATGGGCAAAAAAAGATTACTGGGTGTTCTTTCAGTGCCCAGCATTTCTACAGGACTCTCCTGGGATTACATGGTGAGAATGAGGATTGGGGAGGGAGTTGTATTTTTCATTGTCTTTCTATAGAGTAGGCTATTTTACAACTCTGTAGAGATAGAAGCCAGTTTGTAGAAAACTGTAAATAATGCAATGATTCTCACTCATGGTAATACAAATGAATCATCTGTAGTAGGGGTACATTCATTTCTGCCTTATAGAAAAGTTCACCCCAACACAAAGATTTATTTGCCTTATGAAATACTAACTGGTTTGCATCTATTAACAATTTCATTTCCACATTCCTGATGGCCCATACATACAAATTCTTTGAACTTGTCCTAACGTCTGTTTTTAGTCGACTTGGGCTGCCATAATAAATACCATAGACTGGGTGACTTAAACAACAAATATTTATTTCTTATGGTTCTGGAAGCTGGAAGTCCAAGATCAGGGTGCCAGTAGGGTTGGGTTCTTGGTGAGGGCTCTCTTTCTGGTTTTGTCCTCACAAGGCCTTTTCTTATTGTATGCGTGGAGAGAGAGAGACAGAAAGAGAGAAAGGAAATATCTCATATCTCTTTTTCTTAAGGGCATTAATCCCATAATGGGGGCTCTACCCTTACAACCTCATCTAACTCTAATTACCTCCCAAAGGTCCTACCTCCAAATACCGTTACATTGAGATTAGGGCTTCAGCATATAAATTTGGCCAGGGCCCAAACATTTAGTGCATAGCAACATCTTACTGGTTACTTCATTAATTAATGTGTCAAATGAAATATTTGATACCTTTGACATTTTACATTAGCGTTAGAGTCATTTTTTTGTTTTTTGAAAATTTGACGCAGAGGAATGTTAGGGGAAGCGAGCACGGATTAGTATGCTGTGGAATTATTTATCAAAATATTAACAATGAGGTCTTAAAATGTATTAATCATAGACTATTATTCTTCTCACAAAGCAATTACAGCCAGCTTACTAAGTAGCCTCAATTAGGGTTATATACATTCTTCCACTACCCTTCCTTGCTGCGTTTCCATTTATGGTCCTATATCCTTCTACCTTTTATAAACTAACTTGATAAAATAACAAACAGATATTCACACCCAATTATTCTTCATGCCACCACAATCAGGTTTCTATCTCTACCCACCACTGCATCACTGTACCCACTTTGGCAAAGGCCACTAATGACTTTCTAATTGCCAAATCTAATTAATTTTTGGTTTTACTATTATTAAATACTAACTACCTCTGAGTTTTTTTGATGCTTTTAAGTACTCCTTTCTTCTTGAGAGAATTTTCATCCTGGCTTTCTTGACCCCTCTCTCTCTTTTGCATTCTTTCTATAACTTTTCTCTGAATCTCTTATTGGTTCCCAATCCCCTTGCTCACTTGGCTTCAGTACCTATAAGCCTGTACATCCAAGATTTGAAAACCATTCTGGACTTGTCTGTTATAACAATGGCACCTGCTGAATCACACGTTTCTCCGAATCTCTGATGTGCCTTTGCCGTGTAACCTTGTTGCTTCATCACCCCCTTCAGTCTTGCTGGCCTTGTGATTTACTTAGACAAGTAAAGGATGGCAGATGTGATATTGCACAGAATATCAAGAGACATTGCAGCTCCCACTCTTGCCTCTTCACACATAAGGAAGCTGGTGTGAAAGATGCAAAGCCACACGGAAGAGATAAACCAGTCCAAGTCCCCAGATCTCTGACTGAAGCCATTTTGTAGCTTCCAGTTCAGCCAGACTATCGACTGGCAACTATACGCAACTACACACACGAGTGAGTCCAGGTGAGACAAGTGGAAGAACTGCTTAGCCAACCTACAGAACTATGAGAAATAATAAATCATTGCTGTGTTAAGCCACTGTGTTTGAAGTAGTTACACAGCCATAGATGTTTGGTACATAGTTATATTATGAAATCCCCAAATCTCTCTCTTTTCCCCACATGCAGTTGTCTACTGGAAAAATCCCAGATGTCCTAGAGGTATTTCAGTGTCAACATCTTCACCACTGAATTAAGTATCTTGTAGCTTCTCCCTTCTGCTCATTAAATCAATGCCTATTTCCCCTATGATTTCTCCCATGTTAGTGAATGACACTTCCACATACCCAGGTATCAGAGAAAGCAATAGAGAAGTTTTCCATGTTGTTTTCTCTTCCCATGTTCTGTCTTCTCGCCAGGTGACCAAGGCCATTTGATTTTACCTCCCTAACTTCTCCTTAATCTCTATTGTCTTCTCCACTTTCATTTCTTTGACTTAGTTCCTGCTTTCTTCATGTCTTCCTTGGACTTTCACTGCTCTTCTGATGGGTTCTCTTGCTGTTACCTATGGAAACAAATCACTCTTTTTTGTACTCTGCAAGATTAACTTTTCTACAATGCAAACTGCATATGGTCATTTAACTTAATTGATTTGACTTAACGACTCACCATTGCCTACACAATTAAGTCTAACCTCTTCATCAAGACAAAGAAGGTTCTGTCTGATCTATCTCAGACTAACTCTCTAGCTTCCTGCCTCTACTACATACTCTGTTGCAGCTGTGCTGAACTTCTGAACATACTGATACAGACTTTCTCACTCTGTATCTACTCAAGTTTCAAGCTTTTCCTAAGGTACTCTCTCCTCTCTTCACTGCCTTCAAAAATTCTCAGGATGACTTGACATTTCTTCTTCTGTTTCTTTTTTTTAATCTGCACTGTACCCACTATCGATGTCCATTATAGGATTAAAAGTTTTGCCTGTTTTTCATATGTATGTACACATCTGTTTCCCTGTATTTTAGTTAAAATTCCCCCAGGAGCAAGGACCCCGGAAGACAGTGATTCACATGCAATTAAGTGATGTGGTTGATGAACCCAGAACACTGCTGTAGAGAAGGGGGAAGGTGAGACAGTGAAGAACAGCCAGTAAAGAATGAATATCAGGCCAGATACCACTGTGGGCCACTGGAGCTTAATCTTATAGGAAAATTCTGAAAGATGGTAGAACATAAGCCTCGGAATTCTCTCTCCTAACAAGTGAGGAAACTACAGAATTTATATACCAACTTCCATCATTAGATATGGATTACTGTTAGATGGGACTGTGTGTGTGTGTGTGTGTGTGTGTGTGTGTGTGTGTGTGTGTAATTGTTCCTCTGGCCTGTCCTGAGGAAATGGTAAGGGAGTCTTCTAAGACTGTTGATACGGCCCTCAGGAAAAGGGATGCAGATGAAAAGTAACCCCATACATTGAAATGGTATGGCCCCACAGATAACAGAAAATGCTATACCCTGTTATAAACTCCTTTCAGGCAGAAATAATGCCATATTTGTCATTTTACTCCCAGTGCCTAACCTGGTGGTATAGTGGGACCACATATACATTTTGAATGAATAAGTTATAAAGTAAAAACTCAGTGGTATCACAGTAGCTTACACTAGCATTTACTGAGTATTTTTCATATGCCAGGAACTACTCTATGTTTTTTATTGGCTCTGTGTTCTTTATCAATGCATTGAACTGAAATGAAGCAAGAATAAACAATTTAGACATTTTTGCTTGTGGAAACCTGAAAAAAAAATCAGTTAACCAATCAACTTGATCAGTAAGAATTAATTTTCAAATAGTAGAGCTCAATTAACATTTCACTGAGCACTACAGTAAGCCTAGGCATTTTCAGTTATTGCAGCTCATAGTGTAGCACAGAGGTTCAGAGAGTGGACTCAGTGCCAGACTGTCTCTATTCAGTTGTTAGTTTCGCCACTTGTCAACCTGTGACCTTGGGCAAGTTATCTTAAATCTCTGTTCTGTGAAAAAAGCATAATAATAGTTTTTAAATCACAGGGTTCTTAAGGTCCTATAAATTAACAAATCAAAGAACATTGAACAGTGCCTGGTGCATTGTAAGCGCTCTGTAAGCGCTATTACTCCCAATGTTTCTTAGGGGAGAATGAACTCATTTTCAAAGACTCTAGGGCTATAGTTCTGTATCCAACCACAAGCAAGAACTGTGTTTGTTTATCTGTAAAATTCCTACAACATTTTTCATACATTACTTATGATAGACTACAAATGACTATAATGTAGCATATACTATCAATATGTTTATTCTGTGAGATCAAATGGACATGTCTTCTTAGGTATGCATACTCAACTTGTGCATACCAGCAGCACGAGATATCATAAATATTGAGAATAACAGGGTAATTGCTTTGGGGTTTCTATAAATAGCTATACATCAAAAGGCAGTCTTCATATTAGGAAAAAAGACCTTTATCTGTGTTATATTTTTCTGCTATAATTACACACAGTCATGCCTAATTAAAGCAGTGGCCTGGGCCATATACTTCTCAGTGTTCCAATCCTGCAGTGCCTAGTGGGAAGTTAGAGCATAAGGGAAGTAGCTGGCAGGTGGGTAGACAAATGAGCTTCTGCAACCCAGTGCTAGAGAAACCTGAGAAACACATAGCAAGACCTGAAAACTAAGTGGGAGAAGGGGAATCAAGGATTGGGTTTCATAGATCAGTGTTTCTTATTGCTCCTTTATGACATGTCTCCTTTACTTCCTTTTCCAAAAGGAATGATACATTTTATATTTGAGCCAATTTCTTCTTTATAAAAATGTTCCAGGAGGGAATGTCAAAGTTGGTTAACTGTATAGTCCTGGCTAGACCTTCACACATAATGAACATCATTGTCTTTTGTTTGGAAACAATAGCACATATGGACTGGTAATAGACTTTTGATGAACACAGAGGTTTCCGTTCATAAATTTGTCTTCAAATCCTAGAACTCAGTAGTTCATTCCGCTTCTAGAAGATAAGCCCATTATTCTCTTGAGAGTATAGCTAAATCAATCTGAGAATAATGACAAAAGCAGCTTACATTTTGTTTTTAACTTATTCTGCCTCCAAGGTGGTATTCTATTCTCTGTAGCATTCTGCACTTAAACATTATGCATTATCTGATTTTATTTTTCCACTTTAGAAAAATTTGTTCAGAAGCCAGTCTCTTCTGTTGTAATGTTCCATAGTAAAAACAAGTTCACGAGATGATTGAAAATGTGACTGGCAGAATCCTAGAGTCATCTTCCTGAAAGTCATGAAATTTCTGAAAAGCATCTGCTACCTGCACGGCATATCCCCTCTGGCCAAGACCATGCATGACAGCGCCTCATCTTTCTCTCTCTCTCTCTGAGTTTGTTTTAAATTGAAAATAAAATACTTCAGGGGCAATATGCACAATCTGAAAGTTGAGAAGGCAGAGATTCCAAATGTAGAGCAGAGCCTGAAACATAGTAAGGACTCAAGAACCTAGTAAATGGTAGAAGAATACCACTAATGTGTTTGGATTTTTGGACATAAACGTCACTCAAGAAAATTATGCCATGGAGAACAGCAAAGATCCTCAGTATCACTTACTCTGTTTCTTCTCTAAAGAAGCGACATACACAGTTCTAAGGAAGAAAACTAATTATTGAGTTCCCGTGAGACACTGGAGCCTTCGCTTAAGTTCCCATCTGATCCTCACAACTATCTTATTTGGTTAGTATTACCTGCATTTTACTCATAATTGAGTATCTGGAAGACTCTTTCTCTCCCCCCGGTCATACTATCGGTAACTGGCAGAATCACAACTTAAACCTAGGAATTGCCCCCAAACTAAAGCTTTTCCCAATATCTTGTTATCTCTTCTGATCCAGTAGGTAATTAAGAAATTGTCATGATAGTGTTCTGAATATTTTTTAATGAAAAAAGATTAGAAAACAGTTAAACTTTACAGAGTTTTACGATTTATTTTCTTTTATCCTGAGATTAGAATGCGAAATATAAATATCCTCAGCCAGTTTGAGGGCAAAACAATTCCCTACTGAGGTATCAGGAGTTCTTTCTTTGTTTCCTATATGTATTGCAGCTATGGCTGTGGTCTCACATCAGTCTCCAAGGATCTTCCTACAGAAGGCCCTATAAATGCTCCCAGGGGGTGGGCCGCATGTGATGACCAGTGACTCAGCAGTGGTGGACTTTGAAGGTACCGGTAGGACAGCTGTACAGGTGTTTAACTGTCTGTCTATAGACATTCTGCCTCTTTAAAAATACTGCCAACCATTCTCCTATGGAATGAAGACTGTCTCATTTGGATTCAAAACATCCAGCCCCAGTCCAAAAGGAGCAAAGCCCTGTAGGTGCACTGGTTGCTTTCACCCAGGGTTTCATTAACCACTCCCACCTGCCCTTGTATATTATCATTTTTAGTAAGCCTCCAGTTATTTCACTCATATGACTAAAGTCTCCTTCTCAAGCCTGTGATTAAAATATGCTGCTGGTCTTTTTAGGCCACTGCTCTGCACAAAACATTTGCTTCTTAGGGATCTCAATGCTTCTAAATATTGCTCTCGCCCTGTTCTGGGAATGGTTGAGGTTCCTTCAGAGGGTTGCAAGGTACCAAGGCCAACATTTTCTCAAAAGTCTTTCACCAGTTTTTTTCCATTAGAAGATTTGCTTTCCTTCTGAGCTTTAGTTAGTGCTCAGATTTGATATGTACACACTCTTATGCTCTTACATACTTTGTTTACAAATGTTTATTGAGCATCAAAAGTATGTTCCAGGCCCTTTTCTAGGCAAACCTGAGAAACTTCCCTGAACAAAGCCGAGAACCCCACCCTCCTGAAGTTATATTGGTTGGAAAAAAGAGTAGAAAATAAACAATAGTTGTGATAGACAAGATTAGGGCAAAGTAAAGGAGAGCCAGAGGGTGTGGCTTGCAATTTTAAACAGGGCAATTACCCTGAGATAATTGGGAAAGTGACATTTGAATGAAGACTTGAAAGAGGTGAGAAAAATTAGCCCTGAGGTATCTTAAGGGAAAAAATACAAAGGCTCAGAGGAGGGATGTGCTGGAGAATTAGCGAATAAGCCTGTCTGGCTGAAGCTTTGAGGATTGTGGTAGGAAAGGATTTCAGAGATGACTGGGGCTGGGTCCTGAAGAGTCTTGTTTTTACACTGAGGCAAGAAGAGAGACTTTGAAAAGTTTTAGGCAGAGGAGGGACATGATATGCCTTACATTTTAAAAGGATCACTCTGACTATTGTGTTGATGATAGACTGTGGGAGGACATGGGCAAAGAGACTATTTTACTAACTGAGGGTTAACTCCTCCCCAGGATGTGGCAATCTGTCCCCACGACTGATTGGATATTAGAGAAATAGAGGAGTGAAGAATAACTTCAAGATGTTGGCTTGAGCAACTGAAAGGAAAACTGCCATTAATTGGTTACAGATGGAGCCAGTTTTGGAGTGGAGATAGGTTTAATTTTGGATACATTAATTCTGAAATATCGATTATGAATGGAAGTAATTAGTCATTCAGCCCAAGTAGGCAGTTGAATATATATAAAAGTCTGGAGTCAGGACAGAGGTCTGGCCTGGAGATCTATGTTTGGGACATATCACTAGAATGATGATATTTAAATCCAGTCTTTCTCTCTGCTTAACTGTTTTTCCCCTCCTACTTATGGCTATTAAAATAGATCATACTATCTTGATAAGAGTAGCTAAAATACTATATATTTTACTTTTTCCTTTTGCATTTTTGTCTCCTTCTGTCTGCCAGAATAGAATATCCAGGTGATGATTTTTCTGTTTTATTCTCTGCTATATCCTCAGAGCCTAGAAGAGTGTATGGCACGTAGTTGCTGCCAATAAATCTTGTTTCCAGCCATAGTCAGATACCCCTTAAATTGCTAGGACTGAAATTCTTAGAAAGGTTTCTATGTGTTTGTCCTTCCACCTACATTCTCTGGGATCCTGATCCAGAGGTATTTTCATTTGGGTCTTCTCTGACCTCATTTTCCTGGGGTTCAGATGCAGGATGATTCCTTGGCATGAACAACTTCCTTCCAGTTCCATTTTCTACCATACACCCTCTGAATTTAAAATGCAATCATTTGTGGTCCTCTCATTATTTTTTAGTTATGGATTTAGTCTTTTGAAAAGCGATGGGAAAATACATCTCTATACACAATTATTATAGATCATCTAGACTTGTTTAAATTATCTAAAATTAAGAAGAGCTGTATTACTAAGGCAGAGAGGTGAAAAAAAATTTCTTTTGTACTGTCTCTTCCTTTCAAACAGCTTGCTAAGAAGCCTGTTCATCTCTGGCTCGCTAGAGTACAGTATTTGTTTAAACAAATTGTAAATGAACACTTTGTATACACCAGCTGACAGGCAATGACTTGTAAAAATGGAGGAATTTTCACATTTACCAATGAATTACTTGTAATAAAACCAAGAAAGCACAGTTTTTCCATTCCTACCTCTAGCCCACCTTTCCAGTACAATTGATTTCTATTGCTTAGTAAATTTGTCTTTTAGAAGGATAATAGTTAACCTCAGTCTATACTAAAATCAAGGTCAATTTTCCACTATTAATACTCAGGAAAGCAAAAGGTTGAACTGTTGTGTAGTCATGGATTTTAGAAACTGGATAGACTGAAAACAAAACAGAGATAGAGTCTGAAAAAGCAAGCTTTGGAATTGTGATTTTTTTTTTTTTTTTTTTACCTTGTCTTATATTTCAGAATTAGTTTCAGTCCTAACCTCTTCCTTTGTTATTTTATAGGTCAGTCCCTGAAAAGTTAATTAATTCAATCTGGGACACTGAACTAGTTAGTAGCAGTGGCTGCGCTTGATTTCTGTTCCATAAATGTTTCTACTCTAAACAGTCTTTTTCACTCTAGGTCCAAATAGGAATGTATGACAATAACAGCTTAACACTTTTTCTTGGTAATTTTATTCTGATTTCTGTTTTGGTGAATTAAGTCATTATTCATATTAATCATGAATGAGAGAGGGTCTGTAATTGGAAATCATTTGAGAGCTTTATAGCTTTAGTAATCAGATTTTATTTCGTGACCAGCATTTGATAAAAGAAACTCCTTTTAGAGGCTCAATGCCCCTACCATGTGAGAGGTAGAAATTACAAGAAAGGTGCTGACTACAGCTTGACCTAAGCAATCAGGGATTTCTTAAAAAGCAAGTGTGCTCGGTAGCAGCAGTTTTGCTTTATTATTTGTAGTTGTTCTATTTGAAGTCAGTTTAACTTATTTTCTATATTGTTCATGAAATACTTCCCTTTCTAAATCTTTATTTTTATTGGGAAATAGATCCATTTAACTGTCCGCTGCAGCTTGGTTTTTCTTTTTCTGTATTTTTAAAAAAAGAAACCATGCTTGTACTTATTTTTCAAGCATGTATCTTCCTTCTGGGAGTAGACAGAATCCCTGAGCACAAGTGCTTTCCCAGCTGCCTTATCTCACAGACTTCAGATCTCAACATGTTCATCACTTCCTCTGAGAAGCCTTCCAAGATCTCCCTGAACAATCCAATTCCCATTTTACTCTCTTATCACATCATATATTCCCATAGTGAATATTTCATTTTACAAGTACGACATTTTTTGTTATTTGATTAATGTCAGTCTCCCTCTCAAAAATGGAATTTCCCTAAGACAGAAAACATGGACTTTTACTCACTATTTTATCTTTAGCATTATGGGGTAAATCCTTTAGGAGGATTCAAAATAGGCACTGAATGAATATTGGATGAATGAATGAATTATTCAAAATACTGCCGAATACAGAATCATTTATAGCAAACACAATGCTTTCCCAAAGTTGTTTTGCTTTTAGCAGGGTTACAAACCTACTGAACTGTACTGATATGAGCAAAGAAAAATGTACCTTTTCTTTTTATTTTTCTTATAAATAATTTGATATTCTTCAGGAATTTCTTATCTCACAGATTTACCCCTGGGTTGACATGGGTGGTTCAATTTAATTCTTTCTTGTAAACTCACTCCAATTCGATAATTTTAGATATCTGAGTCTGCGTAGATTTCAGCCCTTCCCCATATCCTCCATAAGCTGGAGTCCAAGTGTTTGTTATAAGTTAATATGACCTGAAAAAGAACATAGGAAATTTTGTGAAGAATTTATTAATAAAATTATTATTTCCAAAACAATTTCTATATAAATTTTACTCTAAGCTCCTAAAGGGCAGGGGGGGGCATTTGAATGAAATGAAAATAAGTTTTCATTTTTGTTTCTCTATGACCTAACATAGTGGCTAGCACATAGTTGCTCAAAAAAACTTCTTTATATGAATGAATCAAAAACATATTAATCAAAAGAAAGGGAAACGTGAATTTTTTAAGTATCTGCTGAAAATTATATGTGTAGCCATTATTCAGAGTATGTTTTCTGTATATATTTCTGCTTTGATTTAGTAAATAGTTCTGAAGACATTTCTGATAGCTTGAGTATATATGGGGCCTAATAAACATGCCAAATGAATCTTTAAAAAGTCAAGTTAATAGCTCAGATTGCAAATCTCATTTTATTTTACAAAAAATAAAGAGCTCCTTGATCAGTTAAACTGCAAAGATAGAAACATAAATAGGGGTAGTGAAGAAGTTAAATCTAAAACAGCCTTTTAGCATGTTATCAGAGAAAAAAAATGGCAGCAAAACAAGGGTCTATTTTCTCTTTTAAGACGCAGAGACATCCAGATAGAGAGCAAATATTAGAATCTAGTGGGAAAACTGGGTTTAGTACCAATAGTTAATGGCCAAAACTGTAAAAGATGAATGCCCATTAGACTTGAGTAGGCAGAAGAGGGCTAGACCCAGCTGTAATCAACAGGAAGAAATCCAACCAGGATGGAAGGGCAAGGTATCTGGCCACCATGCGGACAAGTGTTTGGTGACAGTCCAGGTTGCCCTTTCAGTACAGATAAGCAGATGGTCTCTGTTATGAATAAGTGAGGAGCAGTGGTTCTTAAACTTTAGTGTACATCACCCAAAAAGCTTATTAAAAATGCAGATTCACAGGTCTCATACTTAGAGATTATGATTACATGGGTTTCGGTAGGACTCTATTTTTAGCTGGCACCAGAGGAAGTTCTGATGCCCCAAGCACTCTTTCAAAAACACTCAAGGTCTAAGAAACATTAGTCTTTTTTTACGTAAATTGAACATTTACTAATGAATGATTACCTAATGTAAATATAAATATAATGATATTGTTGGGAAGGGGGAAATTTCCCCCTTCTACCACTCCCTAGTTCTTGTGGCTGGACTAATAGTAAAATTGACACAAGACAGATTAACAGGAGAAAAAGAAACAAATTTTAGTTCTCACACGTGGAGATCTCACAGAAATGAGACCTAAGAAGTGGCCAGAGCAAGCAGCTTTTATGCCTTTTAGACAAAGAAATAATACATTTGTGAGGAATTAACAGGACAAAGAAACGTTTTGCGTGCACAATTAGTGAAAAATCTAAACAGTGTTTGGGCGTGGGGTAGTAAATTAAGGAAGTAACAAGGCTTGTTTATATAGTGTCAAGTGAAAAAAATGCACACCATGAGGGTTGTGAGTTAAGTTTTACTGGGGGCAAAATGAGGACTGTAGCCTGGGAGAGAGCCTCTCAGATATCTCTAAGGAACTGCTCTGAAAAGGTAGGGAGAAAGGTCAGGATTAGATATGATTTTAGTGAAGATGGAGTCGTGCAGTCAAGCATACATTTTGGCAGAAGGTAGCTGCTAGTCTCGAGGAGATGTCACCATTAATGATTTTAGTGCTTTGCTGGATATGAGAAGATGCAAGAAATTGGGCTCATAAAATCTTCTCCTGAAAATATCTATCTGAAGGCCTGTTCGGCCAGTTTTTCCCAGAATGCACAGTGCTTTGCCTCATTCCTAATCTCTACCCTGAACTCCTTTCAGGGTGTGTTGAAGGTCAGTGACCTCAGTAGGTAGTGACCTAATCCTTGTAGAGGCAGATGACAGGTGACAAGTTTTAGTTGGCAGTAGGCTTCTCAGCCCTGAATTCCCTCTCTCTGGTGATGTGTGTCCTTCTATCTGCAGATGAAGGGGGTGTACTTTTCACATGAGAGATTTATTTCCTGCTTTCGAGGAGAGAAAAAGGAGAATCACAGTGACCCTCTCGTGTTGCCCAGCTCTTAACTTTAATTCAAAATAATCAATATGCCATTGAGACACATTATGGGGTGACCTACCCTGAGCCCCAATAACAAACAATTCATCTGGATTAAGAATATTAAAAAAACATACATTTAGGATATTTAACTGAGATTAAACTTCAAACTATTTTCCTTTTACAAACCAAAAGCAGATTATCCTTCATTTAAAGTTCCAACAACCTAAAAAGTATAATTGGAAGCTTTCAGACCCCCATTCTTGTCAGTCTGGCATAAATTTCTGCTGAACGTAATAAGAAAGACCTTGCTGGTACAGTGGCTTATGGGTATATAGTCCCGTGGGGCACTCCTTGCATGTAATTGCCTCTTCCTAAGACCGGAACTCCTTGTCCTGTGCTCTAAAATTCTGCCTCAGAGGCTGGGGGAATTTCCTCCTGTTTCTGCATCTCTGAGGTCTGACTTGCATGAGACAGCCTGAATTAGGTACAGTTTTGTCTCCAGCATTCCCCTTCAGTACGCAGTGGACACTCAGTAAATACGTACTAAAGAAATGAGTGAATTTTTGTATGTAGCAACATCAAACTTTCCCATATAATCATTTCTCCTTCTTAAAGATTTTTGTTAAAACTGGAGATAATGGGCTTCCCTGGTGGCGCAGTGGTTGAGAGTCCGCCTGCCGATGCAGGGGACACGGATTCGTGCCCGGATCCCGGAGGATCCCACATGCCGCGGAGTGGCTGGGCCCGTGAGCCATGGCCGCTGAGCCTGCGCGTCCGGAGCCTGTGCTCTGCTACGGGAGAGGCCACAACAGTGAGAGGCCCGCGTACCACAAAAAATAAAACTGGAGATAATCTTAAAATAAGTTAATCATGGCCTCTCACTTTATAGTGGAAACAACTGGGACAGCTATGCCTAAGTAACTCAGTATCTATATGTTGACTTTGCCCATAGGGTGTTTTATTTTACATTTATCTATTCTATCTCCCCAATTCTATTTTTTTCTTATATTATTTAATAGTTTTACATTTTCATCACTTGGAGAGTACAAGTCTATAGGATCTATCTCATGCCAGTTTGCTATTAGAGTCTCAAAGTGACTTAATTGCTTATTGTACTCAGCAAAGTCTAGAAGGGAATTCACAAATGTTGTCTACAGGCATGTATTTGTTCACATGAGCAAAATGCTGGGGACAAGTTTTCAAAACAAGTTTGATCTTATAAATTTAAATTTCTAATGAAATGAATTTTTTTAATTTAAAGAAAAATATTACATAGAGTAATATACTTTTTTAAGGAATATAATAGTTTATGTTTTGAATATATATTCACTAACAGGTAAATAAAAACTGTAAAACTCATGAACAGTGATATCAGTTATATATTTAACTGTGAGTAATGAATCAACAAACAAAAAAATATACTACAGTCATTTAAATAAATATAGAATATATTTGTTTCAAGCAGAGGAAATCTAGGAGTAGCAATCTAGGGCTGACACTAGGCCTCAGTGAAATCAGTAAGGTCTGGACTTTTCTTAGGGCTACCATGCCTTACTGAGCAGCTTAGGTCCGGCAAAATGTCATCTGACCAATGGGAAAAGGGGACTGAGTGGCTGCCCTTTGTCCAGAGGAAATACCTTATTTCTAATTCCCAAGGTGCGAAATGGGTCAGCAGTAGTTCTCTCCTTCTGTCTTTTTGTTTCACCAACATAGTAGGTGGTTTTTTTCATCATGGTCGTAAGATAAGGCTATTGTACATCCAAGCCTTTGCATAGGGTTTCAAGGCAGGAAGATAGAAGGGTTCAAAGGTTTATTTCCCAGAAAAACTTTACTTGGAAAATAAAGTTTTTATAGGGACTGTTGCCACTAGCTTATTGTACAGACGTGTGCCATATACCATCTCTAAATGTAAGACAGCTGGAGGGAGCAAGTATATTTAGGTGGTACATCGTAACCTTGGTGAGGGGGAAATCAAGATTCTCTCTGTAAGAAGTAAGAGAGAATGGATATCAGATAGGCAGCTAGAAGTGGCTGGCCCAGGGAATATTTAGATGAAGAAAAAAAAGACCAAATAAATACGAGCCTTGGGTCAAGGTTAATAGTGCTGCAGATTTTCAACATGAGGATCAAATCTCAGCAGCAAAATTTTGCTGAAATAAAAGTCTCTTCTTTCATCCACTTTTATTCCCAGTACTATACAAAGCTTCCCATACTTGGCTGCCTGCCATAGGACTAAATGTGAACCAATTCATTCCTCTTTACTTTTATACTACTTCAGTTCCAGTAACAATATATAAGGCAACAGTCAATCTTCACAGCAAAGAAAAAGAGTTTGGAAAACATAATGGAATATTTATTGCCTACAATAGTATTTCCACACAATAAAATATTTATTAGTTTTAGTTTGGGAAATGAAAATGTTTACTCATTAATTAAAAAATCTATGAATCAATTTAGAAATGAATGCCTGTTTTCAAAACTTACAGATTTTCCTTTGAGTGATTAGCTTTGGTTTTAACAATGTTAAATTTGCTTTTCTGAGTTTTGAATTCTAGAATTTCTGGATTTAGAATACATGATAAATATGTATATTTAAATTATTTTTATACAACCTTGCTCAGTAAAGGTCTAGATTGATTAGATTAAGATATATAAAGAAAAATAGGAACTCTGTCGTTATAACCACAGAAATACTTTCTGAACGATTTGGATTTTAGATTTTAGTAAAACATGTAGGAAGGATTTGTACAGATCAGTTAAAAATGAGAGACTATTATATATACTTATGATGAAGGGATCCTATAAAAAGTTAAAACATTTTTGACCCCTGAACGTGTAGGCATAAATCACATTTAATTTAATTTTTTATGATTAGTAAAAAGTGTACTCACCTCATTTCTGATTTATGTGGTATAACTGTGGCTTTATATCAGATACAGCTCTAATTGATGTTCCTCAGAAAGAATGGTAATTAAAATACCTATGAAAGTTAATAAATTGAAAGATAAAGGGAAAATATTTTGGACATATTGATTTATATCCAGCAATCTTACAAACCAATATTATTAATTTCAAAAGTAAATCATATTTTCTGCAAATAATGACAGTTTTATTCTAATTTTCTGATGCTTTTTACAAATTTTTCTTGTACAGTTGCACTAGCTAGAAATCACAATACAATATTGAATAGAAATACCACAGGCATATATTTCTTATTCCCAGAATGCTTTCACAATGTCACCATTGGGTATGATGTTTGCTGTGTTACTTAGTTTTATAATATTAAATATATGGGGTTTTGTGTTTGTTTTTGATATTTTAATGTACTAAATTATATTAATATATTTTCTAATTTTGAAACAACCTGTCATTCTTGGAATAAACGCAAGATATTAGATATTTTTCCTTATGTATTACTGAATTTGGTTTGCTAATATTTTCCGTAGGATTTTGGTATCTATGTTCTATGAGAGAGATTTGTTTTCTTGTTTTGCCATTCTCTAGTGGGTTGAAAACAAGATTATCTTGGGCTCTACAGGTGATATTGATGTGTGGGGGGGTGATGTTCCTTTTTTACATTTCTGAAAGAACATGATTATTGTTATTATTCAATAGTCATAAGAACTCACTTGTAAAAATTTGGGGTCCTGGTGTTTTTGTGGGAAGATTTTATCTTCTTTTTTTTTTTTTTTTGCGGTATGCGGGCCTCTTACTGTTGTGGCCTCTCCCATTGCGGAGCACAGGCTCCGGACGCGCAGGCTCAGCGGCCATGGCTCACGGGCCCAGCCACTCCGTGGCATGTGGGATCTTCTCGGACCGGGGCACGAACCTGTGTCTCCTGCATCGGCAGGCGGACTCTCAACCACTGCGCCACCAGGGAAGCCCTATCTTCATTTTAAAAATGACATCTATTTAAAGAGAAACATATTTTAGAATCAAATACATTTTCATTTTCTTCCAGAATTGATTTTAATAATTTTTATGTATCTAGGAATTTTCCATTTCACCTGAACTTTAAATATTTTTGACATAAAATTATTCATAATATTCTTTATCTTTTTGTTTCCTGTTACATTTATAGTCATGTCTTCCTTTTAATTCCTAATGTTGTTTATATTTGGTTCCTTTCTTTTGCTTTAATTTTTTTCCAGAGGCTTGCTAATTTTATTAGTCATTTTGCTTTATTGTTCCTCTTTTGTTTTCCCTTTCATTAATTACCACTCTTAAGAGCATTATTTTCTACTGTGTAATTTGGATAATTCTGTTTTTCCTTAACTTCTAATTTTGGGTTTTTAACTCATTAATTTTTTGCCTTTTTTCTGATGTAATCCTATAAGTCTATATATTTCCCTCTAAATACTGCTTTTACTGCATCCACAGATTTAGTAAACAGTATTGTCACTATCATCCAGAATTAAGAATTTATAATTTACAGGGCTATTATTTATTTTAAAGTATATTTAAATTTTTGTTGTTATTGATGATTAAGAGGTAGAAAATATGGGATTAAAATTACAGAGATTAAGATTAGAGACAAAAAATTGAGAGTAATACTCATAGAGCTGATATTTGAAGTCATGGAATGGATACATTGATCAATCTGGCAGATGTGGAGTGAGAAAAGAGCCAAGAAATGACTCTAAAAGACTCTTGGGAAATTTTCTGTTTGTCTATTATTTTTTCAATTTGCAGAAATTTATCTTTATTCCTCTACAGTATTAAAATAACCCTTTAGCTGAGCTAAGAGAGAGATGGTCTTTCCCTTGGGGAAACAGCATGCAATTTGCTAAAAAGGCTAATTTAGTTCTCTGGAAACAGAAATAAAAATTCTTTATTTTCTTTTACAATTTTCCAATTTAAAATATTTCTGTTGCAGTGGGATCAAGGAAGCCATTTGCCCTGAAGAGGTGTCTGCCTCAGCTTTTAGCAACTTTATTTTCTGTAACCAGTATCTTGTCCATTAAGTCAAAGTTTCACTTCTTAGTACCTGATTCATAGAATGTTAGAAATGGAAGGGATCTTTGAAGTCACCCAATCCAACCCCCTTGTTTTGCATTTGAGGAAAATGACACCAGAAGAATAGAGTGACTTAATTTTTCATTGCTATTTCTTCAATAGCCCTATTTTCTTCATTCTTACATCCTACTATGGACACTATTTTTTCAGATCTCAGCCCTTTGGCCGTTCCTTCAGAAATCTTCCTTTAGCTTCCTGTCAACCAAACTTTATGAATTTGCATAGCATAATGGAAACAGAATCTCCCTAGGTTTTATTTATTTTAATTTGGATATTTATTTCCACATTTAAAAAAAAATGTGACTATTTGATAAAAAGAGTGCCCCACCCACTAGGCTATAAGCCCCATCAACACTGCACTTATAACCTCTGACACATGATACTTGTTCACTAACTGTTGTCAGGCTGGACTTGAAACCCAGCTACAAATTCTGTATTTTTTAAAGGTATCAGTCTGTATCATCAATAGAAACTCTTTGCAATATATTTCTAACATAAAGTTGTTTTCATCTCTATCAAAATTAGGCCCATATGTATAAACACCTTAATAAGTTTTCAACAAACTGAAGTCAATAAAAATGAATAATGATAAGACATTAGATTCTCATTAACTTATTGAAGTCTTGCTAGTTTCTAAAAATGTGTTATGTTGATTTATTTGACATTTTTCTGTGTTGAAACCAGTTAGGTCATTAAAAACGAAGTTGAATTTATGATTAGCCTTATTTTCTGATTTGTGTTTAGTTTTAGAATAATTATTTATAGCATAATTGAAAAATTCTTAAAACAAAATCATACTTTCCTTGCTAATCAAAATATAATATTCTTTTTTTAATCTAGAAGGCATTGCTTACACTGATGATATTATCACCATCATTACCTACATTACTGAGTGCTTATATATAAACCCTGTGCTACTTTTATAAACTACAGTACTAGATTGTTAGCACTTTCCATTTAGTATAAAAAAGATTCTCATTGGTCTCAAGGAATGTATAATCAAAAGGGAAATACAGCAAGGGAGATGTAAATAATAAATTAACTTTTAAGTCATTTAGAAAAAAGATGGGTATAAGAATAAATACACTGGAATAATAGAAAATTGCCATTGCCATCTATCAGCTCTGTAGTTCTCTAGGTATTGTAGTCTCTAGTTCCTTTTGGTTTTTTATATATATATATAAACTATTCAATAGATGCACGTAATAGATTTCATATGTTCCAATTAAAAGAAAAAACAGGAACAGTTTACCTCAATTGTGACAATTTATTATAATGGCACAAAAAGCAGTAGGAAAAAACAAGTAAGAGTATTAACAGTTGCAACGTCCATCAGGACCAATATTAGCTCTAATAGACCAACTATAGGTAGGTGTAACATCAGGAGTTTTTTATATTGTTAATTCAGTTATAGTCACACATCTGCTATTCTGCTGCTAAATAACTAAATGAATTTGAACCCATTCTTTACATAATAAAGCCTGGATATTTTCCCCGTAAAGTCTTAAATAAAGCTTTATTTATTGGGGGACGTACTCTGCTCCATTAAAAATAGCGATATAATTCACATTATTCTGTAATATGTGTACAAACTTATGAAACTGAAGGTTCCACATTGAAACTTCAATTCCAAAACCACTTGAGAGGAACAACTTAACTCTCATGGAAGAGTTGTGTTAGATTTTTGTGCTGTTCTTGTGTTAGATTTTTATACTTATGAGCATCTAAACATCCATTCTTGTCACAAAGGCAGTCTTCACCAAACATCTGCAGAAACATTTGGAATGCTATTGTTACGAGAGGAATTG
Source organism: Monodon monoceros (assembly GCF_005190385.1). Taxonomy (NCBI): domain Eukaryota; kingdom Metazoa; phylum Chordata; class Mammalia; order Artiodactyla; family Monodontidae; genus Monodon; species Monodon monoceros. The sequence goes on from NW_021703777.1 coordinate 10,344,909, forward strand.
TCCAAGTGTGCATGCTTTTATAATATACCATTATGGTTGGATTGATAGTCTTGAAAAAAGAATTCTGAATACAGTATAATGCACTGTCTTAATCATCTGTCACTGTATATTAGATAAAATGACTTGTTTATCATAGAATTCTTCAGAATGGAAATGTGAGTTGTCTTCTAGAGTTGCAAGTGTTATGTCACCTGAAAAACTGCTCACTGCAATCAACTTATTTGCTGAGGAAAGCATTATAAACTCTAACAAGGACTCTAGCTATCTGTAAATCATTCTTTCCTTTTTACTCTTTTTTAAGTAAGGATTATGTTACCCATAATGTTCACTTGCTGTCCCTCACTCCCTCCATTATATTTGCTAAAACACAATGCAGATTTTCATTTTTAAACGTATCTTCACATTACATTGTACCTCCTACTTCCTTTATGCATATCAGTTCTGAAAATGGAATAAGGTAGAACACCTCTTTTGAATTCAAATATATAACCACATAGACCCTATTTAATTATGGTGCCACCATGTAAATCAATAAGTAATGTCATCTTTTCCATAATTAAAAATAATACAATCTTTATTTCTATAATCCTGTTAGAGAAATCTATAGTTTAAAACAACCAATTAAATATAGCTGTTAGTTACACGAGCTGAGATCTGGTATTACAAGTAAAAAGGTTGTGAATAACAAAAGAGCCAGGCAGAATGAACTATTTTCTGATTGACTTAGGTTTGAGTGATTCCACTAAAACAGATTTAATGAATGACAGTCTTTCTGTCTTTCAAATAGGTTTTCCTTAAAATAGAAGTAAAACAATTACTGAGTAATTATTAATATGTTTTGGAGAATGATCATGACCTAAGCATTGCACTGAATTTTAAAACTTTCACTGAGTTAAATCAAACAACTTAGAAACTTTAAAAGTTAAACTAAAAGAACTTTCAGTGTGATTTTTAAATAAACAAATGTTTATATAAATTAATTAATGAATAATTTGAGTATTTAATCATTCTATGAGGTTATTGAGAATGTTAATTTTGCATAATTAATGTCAAAATTCCTGGGCCTACTTTGTTAGACAGCCAGTCTGTTTTACCCTTCCTATTTATTCCCTTTCTACCAAATCTCACTTGTTCATACCTTTTCAAACCCAGTCTTTTGTTTAGCATCACACAGCTCTCTCAATTTTACATGCTTCTTGGGGTGTGTGTGTCTGGATCTTGCCCATATTTAACCATAAGGTTTTGCCTACATGTGTTTCCTGATTCATTAAAAAATAAATTAAAATATTAAATACTGTGTGCAATGCACTGTGTAATTGGCAGTGGTGTGTGGGAAGACATGAGGAAGGCAGTCTCTGCCATCTAAAATCAGTGTAAAAAAGGCAGATAAAGGATAAACACAAACACAAAACATACAAAACAAGGTGGTATAAAACACTGATCAGGAAACGTAAATATGTGTGTATTGTTTAATATATATATATATACATATATACACATGCATTTTTGCAATGTGTCATACTTGTGCATTAGTTTCTATCTTTAAGTAGGGACATATCCTATGCAAGTGTATTTTCATGTGTGTATGATGCTTAGTTGAGTGGGAGTTTCTGTGTCCAATTGTATGCCTATGTGTGTTGGTTTCTCTTTATTGAAATCACATCTGCTACACATGTAAGTGTCACTTAATGAGGAAGATATATTTATCTAGATGGGTAAAAACTAGGATGAGCTGAGACGTAAAATAATGTAAAATCAAAACAAATCTTCAGTGTTTTTATGTCTTGAATCTGCCCTGAGGGTCTTCTTACTGAGATGAAATAAGGCTTCTCAATGTATCTTTTCTTAATTAAAAGGCTGCTGTTATTCTGTGTAAAATTAATATATATTCTTTGTATGAGAATAGGTATTTCTGAATTGAGATTTTTAAGCCTGGAGCCTCCATGTTCTGATAGGCTGTAAGTATTCTGAGCCAATGAGAAACCAGTCCCTGGAGTAAGGGAGGGAAAGATCAGGTAAAGCTGGAGGGGAATCACAGGGCAAAATTGTGCCCACATTGTGCATTCTGCTTTCCCACTCCACCTCCAGGTGAACTTCCCATCCAATCACGGAGCAAACATCCAGCAAATGGCAGCCTCCTACACCTGCCATCCCACTGTCAGGCCTGCCCTCCATTCCTTGGGAGCTTACTGGTCAAAGGGAGAATAAATTAGGAATGTTGCTCTGAAGGAGAGGGGAGAGGGTCAAAAAGACTGAGCAGGGCGTCCTTAGCCACCTTGAACTTGAACACTGGCTCCTTTCTGTAGGTGAATAAATTTATTATCCAGATGAGCTTTGTAAATCTCCCCAGATTGGTTCTGCACCATCTTTCTCTCTAGCTTAGTTTTCCCCAACAGCCTTGCAGCCATGGCTCTGCTGCCTGTCATTATAACAATTATTACAAAAGCTAAGTTGGGAATGTAAGGATTTTTATTAATGATAACTCTGTAAAATAGAAAAACATAAGATGAATTCTCTGTGTGAGGTGAGGCATGCACTAGCCTCATGAGGAGAGTAGAACAATGTGCAATGAAAAATAATTCTAGTTCAGGTTCTTTAAGATGTGTCATAAAAGTCTAGGGACATGACTTTGGGAGTTGAGGAAATAACTGTAATTCTGGAAGAATCAAAGATCATGCCATCATGTGATATTTTTTAGAAATTATGTGAGGGCAATTAAAATAGCATGATAAGTGGATTACATAAACAAGTTGACCTGAATGTATTGTAATTCATAGATACAATTAAGAAGAAAGCAGTTGTTTTTTAAATCTCTTAAAATGCCTTAAAATAAGATATCAAAATACAGTCATGCCAAATGAACCAAAATGCACTTAAAATCTATGTTTACACATAATGACCGGTTTGCAGGCAAGATTTAGAATAAATTTTGCACATTAAGAAATTTTAAAGACTTCATATCACGTAGAAACTGCTAATGTGGTGTTTCATTATCTCTCTGCTTAAATGTTAATAGTATATTCCCAAAAGTAAAGACCAATAAACTGGAATCCATAAAAGTTCCCTGTGATGTCCGCATGTTATTGTATTTCTCCCTTTAAATATAGATTTTTATCTACCCTAAAGAAAGCAAAACTTAAAAATACCACCTAGCAGTCCTTTGAAAAACAGGCAGTTTGACCAAAATGCTGCATTTATTTGAAGACTACAGTTTGTTTACCATTTAATTTTTCTTCTACTTTCCCCATCGTATCACATAATCAGTTTGAGAATTACCTTTTTTATTTGTTTGACTTTTGGACTCTATCAGTGCTTCACAGCTTAGGTAATAAAATAAGTTTCTTATATGCAGTGCTTAGCAAGATCATATCAAGAAAGGGCAAAATTAAAGAAAACAATCTGTTATAAGTTGATTTCTGTATAGTTGCATTTTCTCAATTTTATCATAGTTCTAAATAAGTATTTTATGAATAGTGCTAAAGTGTTAACTCTCTAAATCCTTAAAGAAAAGATATAGTAAGTGCCCATGTACAAAATCAGTGAAAAGGGCTTCCCTGGTGGTGCAGTAGTTGAGAGTCCGCCTGCCGATGCAGGGGACACGGGTTCGTGCCCCGGTCCGGGAGGATCCCACATGCCGCGGAGCGGCTGGGCCCGTGAGCCATGGCCGCTGAGCCTGCGCGTCCGGAGCCTGTGCTCCGCAACGGGAGAGGCCACAACAGTGAGAGGCCTGCGTATCGCAAAAAAAAAAAAAAAAAATCAGTGAAAAAATGACTGAAATCATGAGAAAAATTAAAACTTGTTTTTTATTTCAATATCTATGTTTTTTCTCCCAAAGATTCCAGTTTACTTATTTTAATATTACTTTATTTTAAAAATAATTTTGAAACCAGTGATTATTGAATGATTATTATGTGTCAGGTGACGTACTACATGCTTTGTATTCCATATAATTTACATCCTTACAAAATCCACACAGTAGAGTTTGTTTGATTGTCTTCACTTTACAAATGAGGGAATTATATCTTAAAAGGTTAAGAAACTTGACATAGTCATACAACTTAAAACTGTCAGAGCTAGAAATTAAACCTAGATACTATCTCAGAGTTCAAGCTTTATCTCCTTATTATACCATGAGATACCAGTTTTGTTTTGTTTTGTTTTGTTTTGTTTTTAAGGAATCTAATTGATCAGTTGTTTCTGAGGGATTGTATTGATTCATTATTAATGTTATGATGTAAGGTGTTTTTTTTTAATGTTTCCATATAATGAGACATTTTAGGTAGGTGACATTTTATGTGATGTCAGCATATCAAAGATGACTAGTGAGCAGTAGCATCTTTATACTTGTCTCCTATAAGTAGCCTAACCTAGAGAATTCTATCTCAGTGCTAAAATTATTTTGGTACAGGAGACTTCAAATTATATCAGATAAGTACATTTTTGCTTTAAGAAGCCTGATGTGCTGGAAAGACAAAAAAAAGATAAAATTATTGAAAGTGGATTCTAAATCAGTTTTTTACAACTTACCATACTGCCAGACATTTAATGGATGTGTTACAAATATTACATTGAATTAGTGAACACACTAATTAATTTAAAAGATTCCTGTATAGAACCTTTTATTTTTGATCATTTATGAATCTTTGTTTTTGAATTTTTTTGGTAAGTGAAAGAAAAGCTAACTCATTGTTGCTTAATCAGAGTTGATGTTGGGAGTGGGGCTGACTTCAGGCAGCTGGATTTAGAAATCAACAAAGCTCTCAGTTTTTGGCATCTATTTTTTGGCTCTGCTTTTTGCTGTGTTTGGCTCATCTCTGGCTCTGCGTGATAACCACATGGCACCCTACATCCTCTTAGATTTCAGCCCAAAGGCAAATACCCCTTTTTCTTTCCCGGAGTCTACAGCAAATGACTCATGGTGTACTCTTGGTTTTTGTAGGGCAAATATACGCTATGAACCAATCGCAGTGGTTAAGAAAATGGTAGTCCTGAGCTAAGTATAAGTAAATTGCACCAAATGTATTAAATGTGAGGACGAATGTTTTCCCACAGAGAGAAACTGGGATATGTTTTCATGAAGGATGAAAAGATGCTCCTTGACAAAAACAATGGTCATCTACTGTAGCCTTCAAGAAGAATATGTATGACTATATTCGTTTAGGGATTATAATTTTTAATTTTTAAAATGCCTAATTCTTATTAGTGTCAGGAAAATAGGTGTTCATATGAAAGAGAAAAATTTGGTCTCAAAATGCTATTAATTTTGTAAACCAACAAGTTATACATACTATCGTCTACCATACTTTGATAGGGTATCATAAAGAATCATATTTTGGTGTCCTAATTTAATGAAGAATGTGCAGTGTATGCATCTGTTTCATTGTTAGTTCTGTACTTCTTGTGATCCTGATTTTAAGTTATCTTTTTATTTAGTACATAGGAATTTCTATATCAATCCACAGTGAGTACCAGAATATGAACTTGTGGGAACTCAGTGAAATAGAACTTGATCAGTTTAAATCTTTTTAAGCATTTCTGTCTGGCTTTAATAATGTACAATTAATATAAAAAAACATTTAGATTTTATCAGTTAGTCAGGATCTGTTGACCTAGTTTCAAAAGTTGGTCTCTTGGGCATGATGGACATAATTGAAACTCCTGTTAAGTTTTTCCATTTTAATGAAAATATTAAATGACTTGTAGAGTAGCATGGTGAATTTGCTGCCCAGATCTCAAAGGGCTAAGCTATGATTTCATTCTGCTGTCTTCTACTATTTTATTCTCAACATTTATAAAGTTTATTAAAATGATTTCAGTCCTTTGACTCTGTTTTCAAATCATTGCTTTCTAGGATGACTTGAGTTTTTATTTTATTTTCATAATTTTCTCTTTATAATTGAAAGCTGCAAAAGGGAACAATAGAGAATGGAAAATAAAAATGCACTGATTATTTCTGTGGTTTTGCTTTTCTGAACTATGTATTGAATAAAGCAATATAAGGTGATATGCTTGGGACTACAAAGAGCTCTTTGTTTTAAAAAAAAGTTCTAATTATTAGTTTCAAAATATTACTAACTGCAGGTAATTTTAAAAGTAGTTTTAATGTTTTCTGGTAGAGGAAAAATCAAATACAATTGAAAGTACATTTTAATATTTAGGGTGTGCCTTTATAATAAAATGATAGTTACTGAATACACTTTTTTTACTTGGAAGTTTTAAAGCTTTTTATTTGGGCTATTGGCATTGTATATCTTTCTGACATTATTTTCAATATTTTGTGCCTCTACACTAATTGCTTTCATATATAAAAGTAAGAGAGGGTACAGGATAAGAAGCAAGGACAAAATTAAATCTAATCAGAAAGTACAAGTTTTAATTCTGCATTTCCATGTCAATATTCACCTGTTTCACCACATAAAAGTGAGTTGGCTTAAAATCCAATTATTAAAACTGTTCATTAAGTAAATTTATCTTAAGATATATTGGATGGATTTTTGGAGAAAGAAGATGTCCAACTTTACCAATTATTAATATATTCACTTTTATTTTATCAGTTGATAAATACATCCAGTGTTTATTGTACGCCTGAGATCAAACAGGTACCATCCTAAGTGACCTCTCTATACAATATCTTATTTGATGTTTACAATATCCCTGCAAGGTCAGTAACAGTGTCCCATTTTATAGATGAGAGGTACTAAGTTTTCCAGGAGGAAGCTTGCCTAAGGTCACATAAGCATTGGGATCAGAATTCAAATTTATGATATGGAATCTAAAGCCTGCTTTTAAATCTGTGTTGACCCATATTTTCCCCAAATGTCTCCAAAATCTAAATCCTTAAGTAACTTTTTTTTATGAAAGATAAATATTAAGTAAAATGTATAAACAATATTTTAAGGTATTGTAGACATTTACAAGGAGAAATATTATAATTTAAAATGGATGATTTTATAGATAACCCAATTATTAGAAGGAAAAAGACTAACAAAAACTTATTATTTAATATTCTAAATATGATATAAAGCTACAACTATTCTGAGAAATCTGATGTAAAATATCTATTAAATGTCAAGATATTTTATTCTTAATATTTGAGGTTTATTTAAAAAATGTAACAGAAATAATTAAAACTTATGAGGGTTAACTGTGTCAGGTACCACTCTAAGCACTTCACATGTATTGACAGTGTTAATAGTCACCGCAATGTCATAGGACAGTTAATATGATCATACTCATTTTCAGATGAAGAACCTAAAGCCTAGAGAGGTTTAGTAAATTAAATTAATAAGGTCCCACAGTTAAGTGAGTAGCAGGGCTAGAATTTAAACCTAGGCAGCCTGATGTATTAACCACTACCTTATACTGCTGTATCTAACGAGTAAGTGCTAATACCTTGAAAAGTTAGCAAAATATAAGGATTAAAATACTATTTTTTACCACAGTGTTAAACGTGTTGAAATTTCTCAGATCATTCCATGTCTATAATAAATTCAATACTAATTTTATTTATTTTACTTCCAGGATGTCACGCCCCTTCATTTTGTCCCCATAAAAACAAAATGAAACAGAGATAGATTACTCAGCATCTCATTTTGTGATAATGATTTAGTTCTATTGTTCTCATCATCTAACAAGAAATTCCTGATTCAGGGTAGAGTTCTACATATATAACTCATTAAAAATAATTTCATATTTTCATCTAATATGTATCAGTTACATGTAAGTTATAATGTTTTATTTCCAGACATAGTTATATATACTTTCCATAGATACTTTCCCCACTAATAAATGAATTTTTCTTTTTATTCATTTTATTTGGCTTCCATGCACAAGAATTATGTGATTCATGCTTTTCCTTAGGTATATTCAGGTTGTCATTCAAACATTTTGGTTAATTCACTACTTGACACCCCAATGTTTTGGAAGCTAACAAAAGTCAGTGTGGGTACTTATTTATTAATTAGCTAACATCTTGTAAAATAATGCATTTAAAATATATGTTGCAAATTTATACAAATATTCATTATTGCCTATTTGGTAGTAGAAACCCTACAATAATAATAAAGATTAACCCTTTTTTCTCTCTTGCCAAATTTCATATGAAAATTTCCTTGTCTTGTATTTCAGCACCTGAACCAACACTTAGAACATAGTATGTGCTCAATAATCATTTTTTAAAAAGCTTAAATTGTATTTAACTCTATGATTTAAAAACCTTTCCTCATTAACTGAAATATAATTGCACTTTCTCTGCTTAACAGCTCTTTCTGCTTTAGCAGAATTTCTTCCCTTTGCTTAGAAAATTAATAAAAAATGATTCTTGTGTCAGAACAGCCTTTGAGCAAAAACAGTGAAAATAAACCAAATATACAATGATTTAGCATTTTATAAAATGTATTTTCCAGAGATAAAGTAAATCCTCTCTTGTACTTATCTCTATGCCATTATGCCCCAAGTGTAGAATGAGTAACTTGGATTATAGCAGAGATGATTGTGGTTGATTTGGATTTACGGAATATTGATTTATAGAGGGATACTCCAATTTCCTTGAGCAATATCTAACATCTCTTCTTATCTATCCATCATTTCCTCTGATAAGTTCTTACTGTGCAGATTATAGGTCTTTATCATTTTCACACATTCAACCTCCTTCTTTAACAAAGAGAGAAGAGACACTAGACCAAGACATTTACTAGGCAATATTACTTATCTAGAATTTAATAATACAGCTTTTTTTATGGTATTTATATTTTATGATTATGGTCTGTTTGTGGCAAGCTCCTCTGGTTTTCCATTCATGATTGTGAAACAAGATTTCCTCTTCAAATACATATGAATTAAAATGTGGTTTATTTAAGAAATGTAAAAGTAAATAATAGTTCAGTGATATGGTATTTGAAGGTAATATGTGAAAGATTGAAGTTTGGGAGACTTAGCTATATATCAGTAGAATAATCAGCATAATAATTATGATATATAAATATCTACATTCTAGAGCATAATAATGATTTCCTCCAATTACTAATGAGGAAAGAAAAAGTAACAGTAATGTAATAGCATATATGTGGTAATGGACATAGCTTGTAAGCAGTGTTGAATATTGGAAAATTCACCATGCCATTGAATAGAAAAGACATTTGCTGGAAAAAGAGTGAACTATTTTAGGTACTTGTAGAATTTTTCTTAGCTTTAAAATTTTGTTTGCTTTTTAATCACAAATGTAAGAGTCCACAAAAGAAAGTAGAAGAGGATAAAAGAGAGTTCATTTTATGAGACACTGAATGGAATTTAGATTTTCTTGAGTTATAGTATAACTGCTACCTGGGAAAAACTACTTTAAAACTAAATGCAATCACAGTAATACCAGGGAAAAGATAATGATATATTTCTTATATCTATACATGCAAATGTTTATATATTAATATTGGGGGCCAAAATTGGTATATTCAAAATATATGAACTATAAAGATAAATTAACTATTTGACATGATTATTCAATAAGAAGAGGTCTTATGTAATTAGACCGACTTCCTAAATGTTTATGGGTAGTAAGTATGTGTCAACTTACATAGAAAATATTAATCAACCATATGGCCTCTCTGAGGAGTGAAAAGAAATCAGCATAAGCTGTTAAAATCTTATAAATACTGTGTTCCTGGCAGTTATTACTTTCTTGATTGTTTCCTGAGATTGTTGAAAATCTTTATTGGCAATATGATTATCTCAAAGTACAAATTATTTTCAATTAATTATTATTGATTAAGATAGAGTAGTATAATGAATTGGACTTTTGCTTTGTAACTAATAGATTTATTTATTTATTTGTTGAGCAATTTTAGGTTTACAGAAAAATTGATTGGAAAGTGCAATGTTGCATATATCCCATTACCGTCTCCCCAATTTCCCTGATTATTAACATCTTGCATTAGTGTGGTACATTTGTTACAGTTTATGAGCTAATACTGATACGTTGTTGTTAACCAAAGTCCATACGTTAAGTTAGTGTTCACTCTTGGTGTTGTATAATACATTCTATGTGTTTTGACAAATGTATAGTGATATGTATCTACCATTACACCATAATAATTTCACTTCCCTAAATATCCCCATGCTCCATCTATCCTCCCTCAAACCTGTGGCAACCATTCATCTTTTTACTGTCTTCATAGTTTTGCCTTTTCCAGAATATCATATAGTTGGAATGTATGTAGCCTTTTCAAATTGGTTTCTTTCACTTAGCAATATGTGCTTAAGGTTCCTGCATGTCACATCATGATTTGATAGCTCATTTCTTTTTATCATTGAATATTCCATTGTATGGAAGTACCACACTTTATTTATCCATTCATCTGTTGAAGAACATCTTGGTTGATTCTGTCTTGGTTGATTCCATCTTGGTTGATTGTTTTGGTAATTTTTGTTATAAGCGTCTTTGCGCAGAATTTTGTGTGGACATAAGTTTTCAACTAATTTGGGTAAATATCAAAGAGTGGTATCATTGGATCATTTGGTAAGAATACATTTAATTTCATAAAAAACTTCCAGACTATCTTCGAAAGTGACTGTACCATTTCTCATATACATTATGTACAAGTATGCACACCAGCATCCACCTATTTGTCTCTCCAATTTGGGGGAAATATATTGCCTTGTGACCTCACTTTTCTGGTGTATCTAAGAAGAGTTGTTGATTGTCCATTTGCTCAGTTTTTATCTTGTTGTAAGGGTGAGAATGACAACCTCCAGGGTATGTGAATGGAACTCATGAATTAGAGTTTTGAAATATAAATTTATGGTATTACTTTTGTTTGTTTTACTTCCTATTTAACCTTTTATTTAGCTTTTAAAGATGGGGTCTCTTTTTGTAATAAAATATACTGCAAAAGAAATTTAGATAATCTACCAATTTGCATTGTGTTAAATGTTCAGATATTTTCCCAACACAATGAAAAATTAAACATAAAAATTCCATACTTACAAGTTGGCTATTATAATAACACTGAAAGCCTCCTTTACTTGCAAGATGAAAGCCCATTTAAATTTTATTGTTCTTTTTACAAATTTTAAAATTTGAAGCCTGAGATATTAAAGTTCCTCTGTTTAGTATAATTTAAATGCCTTTTCTGGCACACTCATGAGCAATATTAACTTGCTGTATAAAAATACGGAACATCTATCACCAGGGGACAGTGCCCTATAGATAATATTCATGGATATTTTTCTTATAGTGGAAGAAAGTTTTAATTTGTTTATTTTCACACTTACTATCTATTGATTTGAGCATTTTTGCCGTTTAGAAATTTGAATACAGGATGGGGATGGTGTAAACACTGACAAATAGACAAGGATCAATTTGAGATTTAGGATAATTGAAAAATATTAATAATACTAATAAATATGGAAGTATAAATTCTTGGCAAATTCAAGACTATTAATATTATTGTCATGTTTATATTTTATGGTATGCACACAATAGGCTACTTTGTCAATGGTGTTGCACTGGTTGATTTCAACATCAAAAATTTGCTTTGATAGCATAAGATAAAAAATTACCCTCAAAGCTGATGTTATTATTTTATATAGGGAGTAAAATAAATATAAAATGTATTTGTAGAATTAAATAATTATTGCTAAAGATTAAAAATTCCACAGTGTTCAAGGACACAGGATTTTGAGGGGTTTTAATATGGATCTTGCATGCATGTACTATTTATAGCCCATCTTGTTTTAAGTAAGATTTGAGCTGCTTGTCAAAATACTGACTGCTTTAGATAGGCCTGAGGTGAAGTGTCCTCTGGTTGTTTGCTTCCCTGTGTTGAACTGAAGAAAGGAAGGGAATCCATAACCTGGAAAAAGAATATTTCCTTCCTGATACCATCTACACAATATATTTTGTCCTCATGACTGGGCCATTTTAGAACTATACATCAGTGATATATAGTACAGAATTTACTTTGTATTTTCTTTTCTGTGTAAAATATTCAAGTAAAAAGTATGGCTGGAAGGTTACTAAACTATCCCCATAATTCTACTACTTGTTAACTGAAATAATTTTAACTCATAAGTATTTTAATTTTAAAATATCCTTAATTTTTGAGTTTCTTCCCTTAGTATTCCTTTTGAATATTGAGATAAGTAAAGACTTTGTTTTTGTTTGAAATTCTTTTGAGTACTAATTATTGATTTGCTGAGGTATAAAATGAATTCTGACATACAAATAATATTTGCTTCAAAAATGAATGAATGTTACACTGTGATGAGTTATGTTAACTTTAAATTTTGTTGTTATCAAATCATTGGAGAAAATGCAATATGGGGATATTTTTGCCCTTTTGATTGTCTTAGGTATAGTCTTATTTAAAAGAGTTTCAAATGCTAATAAGAAAAATAGTATGCAGAAACTTATTCCAGATTAACTTTTACATTAATTTAAATATGTGTTATTATATTAATGAGATAACTGATTTTTTCCATTGTTTCAATTTTTTAGGGAAAATATCCATTTGTCTTGTTTTTGTTTAAACTTGCCTTTCTTTGAGTTTGCTAATCTGAAGTTAATTATTTGGTGAGCCCTCCAACATATTCTACTGGAGTTAACAATTGCCTGTAATATAACTGAGGATGTTCTGATTAGGTTATATGCAGTGGGAAGCACTGAAACACCAGTGGTATAAAATCAGCTTAAGACAATATTTTTGACTTGATAATAGCTATGTAACAGTTTATACACTTGAATACTTTTGGTTTTCCTATAAGGATTACCAATACTTGAAATTTAGCAGTATTGCTCATTTTATAGTGTGCTTAAAAAGGTCTGCTTAAAAAAAGGGACTCATCATAGTGGTCATACAGTTTCCCATACAACGGTCAATACTGGATTCTTAGACCGAATAATTGATGCTATATATTAATGGTAACAGATGTAATTGCTCCACTATGAGAAATATAAAGTGAAATAAGAGGTTAACCACTGAGAGGCAATTCACTTAAACTAACAAAATGTATTGAGCATCTACCATGTGCCACCACCCTTCTGGCCACTGGAGATGCAGAAATGAATACGAGATAAGGATTTCCTGTACTCTTAGAGCTGAAGTCTAGAGGAAGGATGCGGGGTAGACTGTAATCAAACATAAGAATACACAATCTGGTAATATTCAGCGCTGTGTGGAAAAATTAAGCAGTGGATGGGGAAAAGGGTGAGAGAAAGCTGTATCAGATAGGGGAATCAGGAAATTCTCCCACAGAGACAAGAATGGAGGGGGAGAGGGAGCCAATATGAAAGTCTGGGGAGCAGCATTCCTCACAAAAGCAACAGCAAATGCAGGGGCAGTGCTCGGCATCCAATGTGAAACGATGACTGGTACGTGTATGGTGCGAAAGGCTGGTACCTATTGAAATTGTATGAATATTGCATTGTTTTAGAATAGTTTTCTGTGTTTTTTTTTAAGGTAAATTCAAAATAGCTTGTGAGGCATTACTTGTTATTAATAATGGAAATCAACAAAATCTAAAATGATAAGCATCTCAGATCTCATAATTTGGTTGAGGAGGGGGTGTCAGCCTATAGAAAAGGACTGAGAAATCTTGCTTTGCTGTAGTAAGAAAAAAGGCAAAATAATCTTCACTTTGCTTGAGGAAATTACATGATGCTGATTATTGGGAATAATCTCATGTCCAGCAATAAACATCAACAAGAATAGTAGTCATAGTAGTACTAGCAGGGGCAGTGACAATGGTGGTTGTGGTCATTTTAGTGCTAGTAGACAGACTTGAAAGAGTACCATCTATGTGCTAGGAACAGCGTCAAGTGAGAACTTACCTGATCTCTTTTATTTCCCCAAACAAACTTTAAGGTATATGCCAATTTTATCCCTGTTTTACAGGTGAAGATACTGAAGCTAGCAGAGTTAAGTAGCTGTCTTAAGTATCAGAAAATTTTCAGAGTGAGGACTCAAACTCTGCATCTAACCCCCCAGTCTATGTTATTTTTTGGATAATTTTTAAAATTCTTTAAAAAATTTAACTACAGTTGATTTACAACATTGTGTTAGTTTCAGGTGTTCAAATTCTTTTTCATTATAGGTTATTACAAGATACTGAATATAGTTCCATGTGCTATAGAGTAAATCCTTCCTATTTTATATATAGCAATATGTATCTATTAATCCCATACTCCTAATTATGCTATACTATTTTTAAGGCAAGGTATCACACATTTTGATTAATCATACAGTGGCATCAGTTTGAAATCTAAAATTGAAAGAGTACATAGAAAGGGGTTTTTAAAATTGAATTACAGTTAATGTACAATGGTGTGTTAGTTTCAGATGTGTGTGTGTGTATGTACACATACGTATATACATTCTTCTTGAGTCTTTTTCATTACAGGTTGTTACAAGATACTGAGTATAGTTCCCTGTGCTATACAGTGGGTCCTTGTTTATCTATTTTATATGTAGTAGTGTGTATGTGTTACTCCCAAACTCCTAACTTATCTCTCCCCCCCCCCGTCCCCTTTGGTAACCATAAGTTTGTTTTGTCTGTGAGTCTATTTCTGACAGACTCACAGACAAAGAAAACCTGATTCCACCAGCTCCAATCTTCTTTCTCAATATCGCCTTGGCTATTTGGGGTCTTCTGTGTTTCCATACAAATTTTAAAAGTTTTTGTTCTAGTTCTGTGAAAAATGCCATTGGAAATTTGATAGAAATTGAATAGAATCTGTAAATTGCCTTGGGTAGTATGGTAATTTAAACAACATTGATTCTTCCATTCCAAGAACATGGTATATCTTTCCATCTGTTTGTGTCATCTTCAATTTCTTTCATCAATGTCTTAGTGTTTTCAGCGTACAGGTCTTTGCCTCCTTAGGATTCTTTTTGATGTGATGGTATATGGGATTGTTTCTTGAATTTCTCTTTCTGACCTTTCGTTGTTAGTGTATAGAAATGCAACAGATTTCTGTGTATTAATTTTGTAACCTGCAACTTTACCAAATTCATTGATGAGCTCTGGTGGTGTTCTGGTAGCATCTTTTGGATTTTCTATGTATAGTATTACGTCATCTGCAAACAGTGACAGTTTAACTTCTTGTTTTCCAATTTGGATTCCTTTTATTTCTTTTTCTTCTCTGACTGCTGTGGAACTCAGAGTTTTATAGCTGGCTATGCTATATATTTGATGTGTGAGAAAGACACTTCTTTATGCTGAGTCTGAAAAATGAGCATACCAGTGCCATTTTTCTTCCAGATTTGTTCTGATAAACAAATGAGTAAATGTGTATAAAATAATATAAAACATTATTTTTAAATTATTTAAACTCAGTATACCTTCAGATAACTCTTTCCAAAGCTATTCAATGTGTTAGGTGCTGAGGGTAAAAACAGGAATGGTTTAGAGACCAACTTTCAAGCAACACCAATAAATAAGTAAATTAAATTATGGTCTATATAACTGTGCAAGAAAAAAGAAAAAAAGGATGTCAGACAACCATTCAGGTTTAATGAACATAGTAGACATATGCAATTTTTTACTACCAAGCTACACTCTTCTGGCAGAAGATCCATTTCTTTAGTAATCCCAGATCCCTGAATTTTGTACAGGGCTTCCTCTACCCTTGGGCTCCAGGAATGCACACCATAACTCAGGATCAGCCAGTGAGAGGGCCATGGCTGTAGTGACTGATTTGGAAGAAAGGGTTACAACACAAGCCTAGATGAAGAGAGGAAGACAGGGAGAGACAGCAAGGGAGAGGAGAGAGAAAAGAAGGGAGGGGGCAAGAGAAAATTAATTTTTATCACATTGTTTCTAGCTTTTTTTGTCCATTGGGCATCTCATTTATATAAATCAACAAATTGCTGTCTATTGAAAGCTAGGTTGAGCTCATTTTCTGTTACCTGTAGTTGGAAATCCGGTCTAATAGGATAGAGGAGTTACATATGAGCTGGGAATTTATTTTCTCTTTTAATTTATTTTTTCCCTGCATTGGGTCTTTGTTGCTGCACAGGCTTTCTCTAGTTGCAGTGAGCGGGGGCTACTCTTGTTTGCGGTGCATGGGCTTCTCATTGCAGTGGCCTCTCTTGTGGAGTGCAGGCTCTAGGTGCATGGGCTTCAGTAGTTGCAGCACACAACCTCAGTAGTTGCAGTACACAGGCTTAGTTGCTCCGTGGCATGTGGGATCATCCCGGACCAGGGATCAAACCCATGTCCTCTGCACTGGCAGGCGGATTCTTAACCACTGCAGGGAAGTCAATGAGCTGGGAATTTTGAATACGCCAAGAAGACTGACTTAGGCAGTGGGATTATGTGGATTAATTTAAGATGAAAAGCTAAGGTTGGAGTTGATGAGATGCTCTTAATTTTCTCTAGAGGGTTGGTATTTAAGCAAGGTCTTGAAGAGCAAAATCCAGATAGATGACACCAAAACTTATCATGGAGAAGGCGGACAGTCTAGTAGACACTAGGCAGGGAACTAATATTTTACAGTTACATTTTGTTAGCTTAATGAGGAAATTGCTTATTCATTCTTATTAATTTAACCAAATATATACTAAGAGATTCATTAAATCTTAAAAGTTTAAGGGAGTTTTGATGTCTTTTATGGTCTAGCACAAATAATTAGAAAGGGTGACATGATGTGAATTTTGCTGTAGGAAGAAACTTCCTGGTGCAGAAAGAAAAATGGACGGTAGGTGTGGGAGATTACAGCAAGCAACATCCACAGACATTTTAAAATGTAGTTAAATTAATTTAAAAAAATTTTGATAGAGAAAGATTATTGCTGAAGTGACAGATGATCAAAGTCTTCACTAGCATAGCAGAAATGGGAATGGATAAAATTAAGAAAGATCTGGGAGACATTGTTGAGAAAGAACAGAGCTGGAGAACTAAAAAGATGTAGGGTATGACAGAGATGGAGTATGTTTCCATGCAGATTTAAGAGAGTGGCAGATTTACTAACAGAGGCAAAAAATAGGGATTGAGGAACATATTAACAGGTAAGAGTGATATATATAAGGACACTGATTAATGCAGCTTTGGAACATGGGTTTGAAGGACCTGAAGCATTCTTGCTGTGAAGACCAGCATTCATTCATGCATCATTTAAAAATATTTATTGAGCACCTCACTATGAGCTAAGTACTTTAGACAAATTTTCAGCTCTCATGGGCCTTATATTCTAGTGGTGAGATGCAGAAAACAAACAATTAAATGAATAAATATATACTATATCAGTTAGTGAAAAATTATAGAAAGGAAAATAAAGCACAGTAAGGGGATTTGGGCTGTTATTTTACAACCCTGGATAGGAAGGTATATCTGAGCAGAGATCTAAAGAAACTGAGGGAGTGAGCCGTAAAGATATCTGGGGTAAGAGAATTTCAGGGTTTATATTGTATTTAGTTATGTACTTGACTACAGTGTGAACTACTGAAAGAACCTGTTATACACATCATTAAAAAAAAAAAATCCAAGCTTAGTTTCAGACCCTCATTATATCAATTCTGGATTATTGCCTTAGGCTCCCAAGAGTTCTTCATTTGCCCAATATGCCCCCTCTTTAACGTCCTCAAGTTCTACTTTTCCAACAGAAGTTGATTTTCATTCAGAGATCATTTCCTCCAAGAAGCCAGCGTAGATAAAATACTCTCTTTTATACCCCAAAACATTTCTATCATAATGCTATAGAATTAAGAGTCTGTAAAATCCTCCAAGATAAGGACCTAGGATTTACCTAGTAAAGTGGCTTACACTCAATAAAATTTTGTTGAGTTGAATTAGAAATAGAAGTAATCTGGATTGATTGAAGCATAGGATATATATAGGTGAGAGAACGACAAAAAAATTGAGGAAGAGAAAACAAAATGTGAAGGTGCCACAAATAGCTAAAGAAAAAACTGGTGAAACAGCTGATTCCATAACTAACCTAACTTGTCAATGAATGAGTCAAACATGAGGAGAAGGCTGCTGCTTCTTTTATTGTGCCCTCTGTTTTCTCCCCTTTTCTTTCTATCTATCTCTAATTAAGTAAAGCTATATAAATATAGCACATAGCAGTATCTGACAGATACTTACGGCTCAATAAAATATCCACATTTAGGGTTAGCTCTGGAAAAGAACCCTTGAAAGGTATTTACATCATTTTCCTTGATTAAAGGAGTCAATGAATCCATTAAATAAATTAATTTAGATATATGCACATGTGCATTCTTTGATCAAAATCTTACTGCTATATTCAGTTTAAATGGCAGGAGTACTTTTATTTTTTTCAGGTCAGATATAATCCTTCCCCCCCCCCCTTTAACTTAGGAACAAATGACCTTTTAGTTTGGGTATGATATGACTTTGAATGAAGACAGGGATGTCGTAAATGATATTCTTACTGTGATTCATTGATCCGGGTATTTAGTCTATCACATTAATCATACCTTACAGTCTCCTCGATGTCTCAGCACATTATGATAGAGTATTGACATATTTTTAATTTAACCATGGATTCCAGGATACACGTGACCTTTTCAGAAAGTATGTATTATTGTAAGAACTGAATAATTTTCGTACAGAGATGTTAACTACTATAGTCAACTGCAAAACAGCTATTACTAAGAAGTCTTGGAGTAATTACACTTTAGTTTGTGTTTTTAGCCTTGTTTTAAACAGCGCTGTTCAGTAGCAAATTTTCTTAAGTTTTTAATGCGAAGTTAACCTCATTTTTATTTGAGGTACAAAAATTCTTCTATCAATATTTTAAATTAAATTTAGAAAACTTTTTCATTGGAAATACACAATTTAAAAATTTTAATACCATAAGTAACTATTGTTGTTATTTAATTACATCATAATTTAGTAAGTAAATGCCTTCTTCCCAATGTTATTATTCACTTTAATACAAAGGGAACATTCCTGGAATTGACAGCCTGTAGAAGTTCCCCCTAATAAATGTTATTGTCTACTGAAAAAGAAAAATTCCTAACTGCATGATGTTATACAAAGAATTAATTCTCATATATAATCTAGAAAGATAATTTTAACAGGAGTTTCTGAGTTAATATCTTTAAATATTTTATTAGGTCTTCTAGTACAGAAGATCCATAATTCAGGTCATTAATCTATGGTTACCTGTCCTTTGTCAAAGGAATTAATTATTTTCTATTATTCATTGCATTTCCCTCAAATTTTGAAGATATTTATCATAAAGTTGTGAATATGTTCACAGCTATCACCATTAACTCTCAGTTTTTTTATCTGGTGTATCTTCCTTAAGAATCAAGATTGTATAAAGATAGAGAAGACCATTAGTATTACTCTCAATCTCACAAAAACAATCTTCCAGCTACTGTAAAATGAACCTGGTGTCTAAAATATATGAGAGAAAGGGTAGATAATATCTTTAGGGAAGATATTAAATAGTGCAGCCTACTTCCATCAAATTATATTCATGGTTTAGTGTTTGAGGCAAGTTTAGGTAACATTGCATTTCTATTTCTAACAGACAGACTTTAAAAGATATTAGCATTTTAGTTGTTTGGGAGAGGCTTTCAATGTTTATCTGCATATGTATTATTGGACCATTGGGGAAACATTGCTGTAGCTTATAAATAGGCTCACCTGAGGTAAGCAGTAAATATATCTATGTACATGCATCCATCCATCTAGCCATCCACATACACAAGCTTGTACATTTTCTGACTCAGCAGACCAATAGGTAAGTTCAAGACAGAAAGGGCTATGCTTTGCTAATTGCTTCACTAATACAATGAATAACTCATATTGGGTGTCCATTACATATGTGTTGAATTGTTAATGAATAGGAGAGGGAAAAGAAGAGGTTGGCTGGCTATCAGATTAGATATTGAATGGTTAAGTTCCAGTCTTTGACAGTGCTGACTCATGGCATTCATTTTGTTTTGTTTATTTATTCTCAGTAATGTCATAATAGAGTGTACCTTTCTTCTCACTAATGTCATAATAGAGTGTACCTCTCTAGCAAATATGGCATGAACTATTTTGAATATTTTTGTTTCCCTATCTAGAATGCAAACTCGGAGTATTATTTTTAACGATATATCAATTCTTGTATCTTTCATAGCCTACTATATACTGTAAGTGATGTTTTACATTAAAAATTTGTTTAGAGGATGCCTTGACAAACCAATTAGGTCATCAGTGTGTTTTGTTCAGTTCAATAGAATCAGACTCTTTATAGCTGAATTCATAATGCATTCATTAACTAAACAAATTGAAAATTTACTAATTCATAAGGAATTAATTTGATAAGATACTTATTTTAAGCAATTAATTTATTCTTTCCTTAATTAATTCATCCAAAAAACATTTACAGAGTGCCTACCATGGGTCAGTAACTTTGCACAGGGCCACTTTGTGATGGAGGAGAAGGGGGAGCTCCATGAGCCTAAGAATACTACTGACATAGGGGATTAATGTTCTGAAGGCACATCCATGTTTAGACATGAGTACCTCACCCAGTATGTGGTGAATAAGAATAACCTTATCCTTTTAATAGTGCACCCATTGAAATAGGTCAATGTGTTGATGTGTGTTGATTAATGTGTTGATTGATATGTCCTGATACTTGGCTTTTTCAATGAAAAGTGCTAGCAGATATATATTTCTCTAAAAAACTACATATAGATCTTCCTTGACTTATGATGGGATTGTGTCCCAATAAACACCTCATGAGTTGAAAATATCTTAAGTTGAAATGCATGTAATATACCTAACCTACCAAATGTAGTTTCGCGTAGCTTATCTTGAATGTGCTCAGAACACTTACATTAGCCTGCAGTTGGGTAAACGCATCTAACACCAAGCCTATTTTATAATAAAGTATTGAATATCTCATGTAATTTATTGAAGACTGTAGTAAAAGTGAAAAACAGAATGGTTGTATGGATACAGAATGGTTGTTTACCCTCATGACGGCGTGGCTGACTGAGAACTGCAGCTCACTGTCACTGCCCAGCATCACTAGAGATATTGTACTGCCAAGAGTTAGACCAGGAAAAGACCAAATTTAAAAATCAAAGTATGGCTCTACTAAATGTGTATCACTTTTGCACCATTGTAAAGTTGAAAAATTGTAAGTTGAACCATCGTAAATGTGGGACTGCCTGTATATATTGCACCACAAGTTCATACTGATTCATTCAATTCAAATTTGAACTAGAGGATTTTAACATAATCTTACTGAACTTATACATGCATCTTCTTTCCCTCATGCTGAATATCCTGGTTCTTAATGACATTTACTTATCATTAAATTCTCCATTTGCTTTATCTTGTACTATATAAAATACAATTTCAGTCTTCATGATCAATACCACAATAAACAATATGATTACCAAATACACTTTATATTTTTTTGTTTGCTTTTGCATCTGTTTTGCAATCGAAAGTCATGCTATAACTTAACAGGTCAATTTTCAGTAATCATAATTAGAAAAATGTTAAAATATGAACCATACATATTTTTTGTGTGTGTGTGCAAAACACAAATTATAATGACAAGTTTACAGTTTGGAAAGCCCCTGTTAATCTTTTACTCTGCTTTTCTCTCTTTTTTTTTAAAATTTTTTAATTATTATTATTTTTAACATCTTTATTGGAGTATAATTGCTTTACAGTGGTGTGTTAGTTTCTGCTTTATAACAAAGTGAATCAGTTATACATATACATATGTTCCCATATCTTTTCCCTCTTGCATCTCCCTCCCTCCCACCCTCCCTATCCCACCCCTCCAGGCAGTCACAAAGCACCGAGCTGATCTCCCTGTGCTATGTGACTGCTTCCCACTAGCTATGTACCTTACATTTGGTAGTGTATATATGTCCATGACTCTCTCTCGCTTTGTCACAGCTTACCCTTCCCCCTCCCCATATCCTCAAGTCCATTCTCTAGTAGGTCTGTGTCTTTATTCCTGTCTTACCCCTAGGTTCTTCATGACATTTTTTTTCCCTTAAATTCCATATATATGTGTTAGCATACGGTATTTGTCTTTCTCTTTCTGACTTACTTCACTCTGTATGACATACTCTAGGTCTATCCACCTCATTACAAATAGCTCAATTTCATTTCTTTTTATGGCTGAGTAATATTCCATTGTATATATGTGCCACATCTTCTTTATCCATTCATCCGATGATGGACACTTAGGTTGTTTCCATCTCCGGGCTATTGTAAATAGAGCTGCAACGAACATTTTGGTACATGACTCTTTTTGAATTATGGTTTTCTCAGGGTATATGCCCAGAAGTGGGATTGCTGGGTCATATGGTAGTTCTATTTGTAGTCTTTTAAGGAACCTCCATACTGTTCTTCACAGTGGCTGTATCAATTTACATTCCCACCAACAGTGCAAGAGTGTTCCCTTTTCTCCACACACTCTCCAGCATTTACTGTTTCTAGATTTTTTGATGATGCCATTCTGACTGGTGTGAGATGATATCTCATTGTAGTTTTGATTTGCATTTCTCTAATGATTAATGATGTTGAGCATTCTTTCATGTGTTTGTTGGCAATCTGTATATCTTCTTTGGAGAAATGTCTATTTAGGTCTTCTGCCCATTTTTGGATTGGGTTGTTTGTTTTTTTGTTATTGAGATGCATGAGCTGCTTATAAATGTTGGGGATTAATCCTTTGTCAGTTGCTTCATTTGCAAATATTTTCTCCCATTCTGAGGGTTGTCTTTTGGTCTTGATTATGGTTTCCTTTGCTGTGCAAAAGCTTTTAAGTTTCATGAGGTCCCATTTGTTTATGTTTGTTTTTATTTCCATTTCTCTAGGAGGTGGGTCAAAAAGGATCTTGCTGTGATTTATGTCATAGAGTGTTCTGCCTATGTTTTCCTCTAAGAGTTGGAGAGTTTCTGGCCTTACATTTAGGTCTTTAATGCATTTTGAGCTTATTTTTGTGTATGGTGTTAGGGAGTGTTCTAATCTCATACTTTTACATGTACCTGTCCAGTTTTCCCAGCACCACTTATTGAAGAGGCTGTACTTTCTCCACTGTACATTCCTGCCTACTTTATCAAAGATAAGGTGACCATATGTGCGTGGATTTATCTCTGGGCTTTCTATCCTGTTCCATTGATTTATCTTTCTGTTTTTGTGCCAGTACCATACTGTCTTGATTACTGTAGCTTTGTAGTATAGTCTGAAGTCAGGGACCCTGATTCCTCCAGCTCCGTTTTTCGTTCTCAAGATTGCTTTGGCTATTCGGGGTCTTTTGTGTTTCCATACAAATTGTGAAATTTTTTGTTCTAGCTCTGTAAAAAATGCCAGTGGTAGTTTGATAGGGATTGCATTGAATCTGTAGATTGCTTTGGGTACTAGACTCATTTTTGCAATGTTGATTCTTCCAATCCAAGAACATGGTATATCTCTCCATCTATTTGTATCATCTTTAATTTCTGTCATCAGTGTCTTATAATTTTCTGCATACAGGTCTTTTGTCTCCTTAGGTAGGTTTATTCCTAGACATTTTATTCTTTTTGTTGCAATTGTAAATGGGAGTGTTTTCTTGATTTCACTTTCAGATTTTTCATCATTAGTGTATAGGAATGCCAGAGATTTCTATGCATTAATTTTGTATGCTGCTACTTTACCAAATTCATTGATTAGCTCTAGTAGTTTTCTGGTAGCATCGTTATGCTGGTAGATTCTCTATGTATAGTATCATGTCATCTGCATACAGTGACAGCTTTACTTCTTCTTTTCTGATTTGGATTCCTTTTATTTCCTTTTCTTCTCTGATTGCTGTGGCTAAAACTTCCAAAATTATGTTGAATAAAAGTGGTGAGAGTGGGCAAGCTTGTCTTGTTCCTGATCTTAGTGGAAATGCTTTCAGTTTTTCACCACTGAGGACAATGTTGGCTGTGAGTTTGTCATATATGGCCTTTATTATGTTGAGGAAAGTTCCCTCTATGCCTACTTTCTTCAGGGTTTTTATCATAAATGGTTGTTGAATTTTGTCGAAAGATTTCTCTGCATCTATTGAGTTGATCATATGGTTTTTCTCCTTCAATTTGTTAATATGGTGTATCACGTTGACTGATTTGCGTATATTGAAGAATCCTGCATTCCTGGAATAAACCCCACTTGATCATGATGTATGATCCGTTTAATGTGCTGTTGGATTCTGTTTGCTAGTATTTTGTTGAGGATTTTTGCATCTATGTTCATCAGTGATACTGGCTTGTACTTTTCTTTCCTTAGAGTATCTTTGTCTGGTATTGGTATCAGGGTGATGGTGGCTTCATAGATTGAGTTTGGGAGTGTTCCTCCCTCTGCTATATTTTGGAAGAGTTTGAGAAGGATAGGTGTTAGCTCTTCTCTAAATGTTTGATAGAATTCACCTGTGAAGCCATCTGGTCCTGGGCTTTTGTTTGTTGCAAGATTTTTAATCACAGTTTCAATTTCAGTGCTTGTGATTGGTCTGTTCACATTTTCTATTTCTTCCTGATTCAGTCTTGGCAGGTTGTGCATTTCTAAGAATTTGTCCATTTCTTCCAGGTTGTCCATTTTATTGGCATAGAGTTGCTTGTAGTAATCTCTCATGATCTTTTGCATTTCTGCAGTGTCAGTTGTTACCTCTCCTTTTTCATTTCTAATTCTATTGATTTGAGTCTTCTCCCTTTTTTTCTTGATGAGTCTGGCTAATGGTTTATCTATTTTGTTTATCTTCTCAAAGAACCAGCTTTTAGTTTTATTGATCTTTGCTACCATTTCCTTCATTTCTTTTTCATTTATTTCTGATCTGATCTTTATGATTTCTTTCCTTCTGCTAACTTTCGGGTTTTTTTTGTTCTTCTTTCTCTAATTGCTTTAGGTGCAAGGTTAGGTTGTTTATTCGAGATGTTTCCTGTTTCTTAAGGTAGGATTGTATTGCTATAAACTTCTCTCTTAGAACTGCTTTTGCTGCATCCCATAGATTTGGGCTCGTCGTGTCTCCATTGTCATTTGTTTCTAGGTATTTTTTGAGTTCCTCTTTGATTTCTTCAGTGATCACTTTGTTATTAAGTAGTGTATTGTTTAGCCTCCAGGTGTTTGTATTTTTTACAGATCTTTTCCTGTAATTGATATCTAGTCTCATAGTGTTGTGGTTGGAAAAGATACTTGATATAATTTCAATTTTCCTAAATTTACCAAGGCTTGATTTGTGACACAGGATATGATCTATCCTGGAGAATGTTCCATGAGCACTTGAGACAAATGTGTATTCCGTTGTTTTTGGATGGAATGTCCTATAAATATCAATTAAGTCCATCTTGTTTAATGTATCATTTAAAGGTTGTTTCCTTATTTATTTTCATTTTGGATGATCTGTCCATTGGTGAAAGTGGGGTGTTAAAGTCCCCTACTATGGATGTGTTACTGTCGATTTCCCCTTTTATGGCTGTTAGTATTTGCCTTATGTATTGAGGTGCTCCTATGTTGGGTGCATAAATATTTACAATTGTTATATCTTCTTCTTGGATCGATCCCTTGATCATTATGTAGTGTCCTTCTTTGTCTCTTCTAATAGTCTTTATTTTAAGGTCTGTTTTCTCTGATATGAGAATCGCTACTCCAGCTTCCTTTCGGTTTCCATTTGCATGGAATATCTTTTTCCATCCCCTCACTTTCAGTCTGTATGTGTCTCTATGTCTGAAGTGGGTCTCTTGTAGACAGCAAATATATGGGTCTTGTTTTTGTATCCATTCAGCCAATCTGTGTCTTTTGGTGGGAGCATTTAGTCCATTTATTTAAGGTAATTATCGATATGTATGTTCCTATTCCCATTTTCTTAATTGTTTTGGGTTCGTTATTGTAGGTCTTTTCCTTCTCTTGTGTTTCTTGCCTAGAGAAGTGCCTTTAGCAGTTGTTGTAAAGCTGGTTTGGTGGTGCTGAACTGTCTCAGCTTTTGCTTGTCTGTAAAGGTTTTCATTTCTCCATCAAATCTGAATGAGATCCTTGCTGGGTAGAGTAATCTTGGTTGCAGGTTTTTCTCCTTCATCACTTTAAATATGTCCTGCCAGTCCCTTCTGGCTTGCAGAGTTTCTGCTGAAAGATCAGCTGTTAACCTTATGGGGGTTCCCTTGTGTGCTATTTGTTGTTTTTCCCTTGCTGCTTTTAATATGGTTTCTTCGTCTTTAATTTTTGACAGTTTGATTAATATGTGTGTTGGCATGTTTCTCCTTCGATTTATCCTGTATGGGACTCTCTGGGCTTCCTGGACTTGATTAACTCTTTCCTTTCCCATATTAAGGAAGTTTTCAACTATAATCTCTTCAAATATTTTCTCAGTCCCTTTCTTTTTCTCTTCTTCTTCTGGAACCCCTATAATTCGAATGTTGGTGTGTTTAATGTTGTCCCAGAAGTCTCTGAGACTGTCCTCAGTTCTTTTCATTCTTTTTTCTTTATTCTGCTCTGCAGTAGTTATTTCCACTATTTTATCTTCCAGGTCACTTATCTGTTCTTCTGCCTCAGTTATTCTGCTATTGAGCCCATCTAGAGTATTTTTAATTTCATATATTGTGTTGTTCATCATTGTTTGTTTCATCTTTAGTTCTTCTAGGTCCTTGTTAAATGTTTCTTGCATTTTGTCTATTCTATTTCCAAGATTTTGGATCATCTTTACTATCATTATTCTGAATTCTTTTTCAGGTAGACTGCCTATTTCCTCTTCATTTTTTACGTCTGGTGGGTTTTTATCTTGCTCTTTTATCTGCTGTGTGTTTTTCTGTCTTCTCATTTTGCTTATCTTACTGTGTTTGAGGTCTCCTTTTTGCAGGCTGCAGGTTTGTAGTTCCCGTTGTTTTTGGTGCCTGTCCCCAGTGGCTAAGGTTGGTTCAGTTGGTTGTGTAGGCTTCCTGGTGGAGGGGACTAGTGCCTGTGTTCTGGTGGATGAGGCTGGATCTTGTCTTTCTGGTGGGCAGGTCCACCTCTGGTGGTGTGTTTTGGGGTGTCTGTGGACTTATTATGATTTTAGGCAGCCTCTCTGCTAATGGGTGCTGTTGTGTTCCTGTCTTGCTAGTTGTTTGGTATAGGATATCCAGCACTGTAGCTTGATGGTCGTTGAGTGAAGCTGGGTGCTGGTGTTGAGATGGAGATCTCTGGGAGATTTTTGCCGTTCCATATTATGTGGAGCTGGGAGGTCTCTTGTGGACCAGTGTCCTTAAGTTGGCTCTCCCACCTCAGAGGCACAGCACTGACTCCTGGCTGCAGCACCAAGAGCCTTTCATTCACACGGCTCAGAATAAAAGGGAGAAAAAGTTGAAAGAAAGAAGTAGAAAGAAAGAAAGAAAGGAGGGAGGGAGGGAGGAAGGAAGGAAGGAGGAAAGGAAGAAAAAAAGAAAGAAGGAAGATAAAGTAAAATAAAATAAAGTAATATAAAATATAATAAATTTATTAAAATAAAAAAATAATTCTTAAGAGAAAAAAAAGAAAAAAATTTTTTTAAAAAACGGACAGATAGAACCCTAGGACAAATGGTGGAAGCAAAGCTATACAGACAAAATCTCACACAGAAGCATACACGTACACACTCACAAAAAGAGGAAAAGGGGAAAGAATCATAAATCTTCCTCTGAAAGTCCACCTCCTTAATTTTGGATGATTCATTGTCTATTCATGTATTCCACAGATGCTGGTTATATCAAGTTGATTGTGGAGCTTTAATCCGCTGCTTCTGAGGCTTCTGGGAGAGATTTCCCTTTCTCTTCTTTGTTCTCACAGGTCCCAGGGTCTCAGCTTTGGATTCGGCCCCGCCTCTGCGTGTAGGTTGCCGAAGGGCGTGTGTTCCCGCTCAGACAGGACGGGGTTAAAGGAGCAGCTGATGCGGAGGCTCTGGCTCACTCAGGCTGGGGGGGGGGGAGGGGCACGGAGGGCGGGGCGAGCCTGCGTCGGCAGAGGCCAGTGTGAGGTTGCATCAGCCTGAGGCGTGCAGTGCGTTCTCCCGGGGAAGTTGTCCCTGGACTCCGGGACCCTGGCCGTGGCGGGCTGCACAGGCTCCCCGGAAGGGAGGTGTGGAGAGTAACCTGTGCTCGCACACAGGCTTCTTGGTGGCGGCAGCAGCAGCCTTAGCGTCTCATGCCCGTCTCTGGGGTCCGCGCTTTTAGCCGCAGCTCGCGCCCGTCTCTGGAGCTCCTTTAAGCAGCGCTCTGAATCCCCTCTCCTCGCGCACCAGGAAACAAAGAGGTAAGAAAAAGTCTCTTGCCTCTTCGGCAGGTCCAGACTTTTCCCCGGACTCCCTCCCGGCTAGCCGTGGCGCACTAACCCCCTGCAGGCTGTGTTCACGCAGCCAACCCCAGTCCTCTCCCTGCGCCCCGACCGAAGCCCGAGCCTCAGCTCCCAGCCCCGCCCGCCCCGGCGGGTGAGCAGACAAGCCTCTCGGCTGGTGAGTGCCGGTCGGCACCGATCCTCTGTGCGGGAATCTCTCCGCTTTGCCCTCCGCACCCCTGTTGCTGTGCTCTCCTCCGCGGCTCCGAAGCTTTCCCCCTCCGCCACCCGCAGTCCCCGTCCGCGAAGGGGCTTCTAGTGTGTGGAAACTTTGCCTCCTTCACAGCTCCCTCCCACTGGTGCAGGCCCCGTCCCTATCCTTTTGTCTCTGTTTTTTCTTTTTTTCTTTTGCCCTACCCAGGTACGTGAGGGGTTTCTTGCCTTTTGGGAGGTCTGAGTTCTTCTGCCAGCCTTCAGTAGGTGTTCTGTAGGAGTTGTTCCACGTGTAGATGTAGTTCTGGTGTATCTGTGGGGAGGAAGGTCATCTCCGCGTCTTACTCTTCCGCCATCTTCTCGGAAGCCCGACTCGGAACCATACATATTAATCGGAGTCTTTGGGTTGTAAGAATGAGACTCATAGAAGTTTCCTGGTAAAAGGGAAATTTTTTTTTTGTAAGATACAAGTGTCCCGGCAATAGAACTGAAACCTAAGCGAGTTTTGAGATTGTTTCTCTAGTCATTTTTCTGGAATCTCCACTTCTCTTTTCATGTTTGTTGCCTTCTCTCGTTGCCAGTGGGCTTTTTCTCCTGCTCATAGTTTCTGCTCCCATATAATGTTGTCTTATACAGAGAACATCATCAGTCTCACACATTACTAGGCCATGAATTTTCATCTTTCCTTTCCACTACCAGTGGCTTCCCTCTTTCAATATTACCTGATCGTTATCTTTTGGTTATTGGTTCCCTCGTGTGTTGGATGTTTTTGAATCACATGACCTCCATCTAACCCACCTGTTATCCATAGAATATCTTTTGGGACTGGTTCTTAAGTAGTTGTCATGAATATTTTATAAAGAGCTCTGTGGATGGCAAACATTCTAAAGCAAGCCCTGGTAAGTCTAGCGTGATTTCAGGAAATGTTTTGAATAGCCAACATGTCTTCCTTATTTAGTTAGTTTGGATGGCATTTATTCTTAGCTTCTGTTATTATGTAAAATATATGGGAATAAATGCAGTATGTACAATTTTCTTGTGTGGATAATGGTAAAAATAATGATAATATTTTTCCATGGGTAGATGAATCTTAGGGAGATAATTTCTTAGCTTGTAGGAAGTAATTTTGTTTCATTGTTGTCATTCCCTTCTATTTTCTCCCTAGGATGCCAGATGAGATAACTAGAACTCTTATGTCAAGCATGTGGTCAGACCCTCAGTGTAACTGAGGTTTGTTCTTGTTCAGTAGCAGCTAATATTAAATTGAATGTTTTCAAATATTTACTCACAGTAATACGCTCCATTTGGTCTACACTGTGATTTTTGGCTCCTACTTAAAAATAGTTCTATGCCCCTTAGCAAATATAAAAGCAGGAAGACCATAATGTTCAAAACAACAGACTTATTAAATATGTAGTGTATTTTTTCTTTTCTGTTTTCCTTTACCACCTTCATATTGCTTCTGGAATTCTTGGCAGATTTACACACTTTTTTACTGTTTAAAAGCATACATTTTAGTTGTTTCCCTTTTTAGAACATGTAAGATCTGTGTTATATGATCAGCTTTCATCATGATTCATTTTGGTGAGGGGAACTTAATTCACGTCCCCCGTTGTCTCCAGGCTTCGTTTTTGCGATACGCTTTTACTGATCAAGCATTTGCATTTAAAATATTTTCATTTAGTCGTGATTTCATTTAGTAGTGATTTCATTCCTTTAATTGGTCTTATACTAGAGAGAAAAAAGAAAAAGAATGACTATAAAGCTCACAAATTTTTTTCCTTGCATAAAGTGTAAAATTGGTTCCTATTTCAGAATTAATGAGTTTACTCTGTTGGGGGTCTAGCCAACTTGTCAATACAATACAAATATGGAGTCAACTAGAAATGAAAAACATGAAGAGGTTCTGAGGATAAGGAGATGACTCCTAAATCCTACCATAGTGGGAAAACACAGAAAACACAGAATTCCTCTGCGATAGATTGCTTTATTGTTTCCAGCAATCCTCTCTCTTTCATGTAAGAGCGTTCTAAATCCTCTTTCATTGCCACGTGACTTTGACTTAGGCTCTGTAACCCAATTTGGGCAATGGAATGTGAGTGGATATAATTTATGTCACATCTCAGCTGAGGGTTAATGGGCATTGCTAGGTTCTGCCAGTTCTTTTGCTTTTTTCCCTCTGCCATGAAAATGGCATATCCCAAAGAGGAGTGCTGCTTCAGCCTGGGGAATAGAACAAGATCAGAGATCGGAGATGCAGCAGACATGTAATATGAGAGAAATACTTGCTATTGTAAGTCACTGAGATTTGGGGGTTATTTGTTACTACACCAAAGTGGAATGATATAAATCTTCATTTTTGCAATCTGTAGAAAGTTTTGAGCAATTCCTCTTTTTGCTATCATTGTCTCCAGAATAATAGTTTCAGGTTTTAAGTTCCTTGAAGTTCTTTAAATTTCTTTTTCCCGTGTATCTGCCACAAAGTAGTTTGTTAACAATTGTTTTAAGAGTTAATAATTTAATGAATAGATGGAAGATTAATCATCAGTTAGACAAACCCTTTCAATTAGACATTATCCAGATCAAAAGTATTGTCTCAGTCAGTAGCTTTTGAATTTTGGATTACTAAACTATTACTTCAAAATATATTATAATTATTGTGATTTCTTAAAACTGATACTAAGTTGTT
The DNA here is from genome assembly GCF_005190385.1 of Monodon monoceros. Lineage (NCBI taxonomy): Eukaryota > Metazoa > Chordata > Mammalia > Artiodactyla > Monodontidae > Monodon > Monodon monoceros. Next base: position 10,376,029 of record NW_021703777.1, read on the forward strand.
TAATTCCATAACTGTGTAGACCGTGTGCTCTGTAAATGCCTGTTAAAAAGGCTAATGAATTTGGGATAGAAAATGTTAAATGTCCAAATTCTACTACAGAATATGTCCATATTTATAAATTTTGGCTGAGAAAACCTATTTTCTAGTTATTGAATATTTCATTAAATAACATTTGATAGACAGAAAATACACAAATCTCTAACATTCAAGGAATTAGCATGAAGTAAGATGTATATTTTACTTGAATCATGTTCTAAAGCAGACCAGAAAATGTAATTGAGAAATATAGGAACCAAAGCCCAAGCCATACCAAACCCAAATGTATCATTTCTTATACTGGTGTAACAGAGAGTAATAATTTCCATTCTTGACAATCTCTAGTTCCAAGCAATTTACAATCTCATAAATCAAAACACACTGTCAGTCTCAGTCTATGTGATCTCTTCTGTACTTGAAAGAAGAAATCTCTTCTACCCATGACCAGCACCGTAAAACTTACCACCCTAATGGCTGAGGCTACTCATTCTGATCCCAAGAGTTTTTAAAAGGAGAGGTGGGGGGTGTGGGGACATAAGAAGAGCAGGACAAGCTTTAGAAACATTCAGAATTCCACAATATAAGGATGAGTTGTGCTTTTGCCCTCAAAGCGATGCAGGCTTATTTGTAAGTTTTCTACAATAAACCAAAATGTTTGTAAAAAGAGATAATATATTTAAAATTACCTTGAACATGTTCTGTAGGTATCTGTGTGTCTGTATAGCTTTTGATTAATCGTGTCATTGATTAAAAGTATAACCAAGTCTCTATATATGTCAAGAACTTGGTGCTTCTACAAAACAAGCTTTACCATCCTTTCTTATCACACTTCTTAAACTTGGAAAGATGATAACCACCATGTACTAGAGGTTTGTTCTTCTAATCTTCTAAAATACACAGTGTATACAATTTTAACCATAGCTAGGATAACCTCATCCCACCATAATCAGAAGGACATCCTGATTTATCTGTCTTCCAGTTACCCATATCATATAAGCTCATCTCACTATAGGCAAAAATAGAGTTAGTTCCAAGATCCAGGTACAGTTTGATTTAGCTTCTTTTACCTTTTCTAGTAATACATGGCAAATATGATTTTTCTTCTGATACTGTATCTCCTTTCCTCTTTCTCAATTTCACTGATCTTTTTAAAACTTGTTTTTAATTTATTAATAGTTTAATTCTCAAAATAGGTATCCTATGGTATCAGCAGAATCAGCAATCATGCAAAAGCTTATAGGAGTTACCTCTTATATGGCTAACATTCATGAACTATATTTAAGTTCACTTAGTTTCCCTCAAAGGTCCAATAAACATAATGAAAAAAGATAAAGGAGATAATTTATTAAGTCCTCTGCATGGAAGAGAATGGCTTCTCATGAATAGCAATATCTAAAATTGAACCTGTATACTCGGAGTGAGAGAAACCACTGCAGGCATGATTATGAAGTACAATAGTAAGGCCATTTGTCAATATGAAGCCATGGAATGCTGAATATTTACAAAACTTTTTCCTATTACATGGAGTTCTAGTATATTAATGAAGCAGGATTTGAATCCTCAGGTAAGGTCAAAATAATTGCATTTAAGTTCGGGAAAGACAACTGGGGAAAGTACAAGTTTGCCTTGCTGGCCTGCAGGCACAAGCATTGAAGCCTTTTGTACTTTTGCTTAAGATTTTTATTATTTGCTGTTTGGAACTTTATATAAGCTCATATTGGAAGAAATAGGATTTCTGTGTGCGTGTGGCATATAGGGAAGAAAAGGTTGTAAGCCACTTCCTCCCAGTGCCCAAACATTTAGTTCTGTTACAAATGATAAAGGATATTCACTTACTGTGTATGAGTGCATTGTCCAGTTAGATGGTAATTGTGTGTTGAGCTTTATAAAAACATTCTTAATCTAAGGTATCCCACTAGTTAATTCTTCAAGCTTCTCTAATCATTTCTCTCTCTCACTTTATTTTTTCCCTGTTTCTCTTAATGTTATCTCAAGTTTTTTTCAGGGAGACCTGAAGGTTAAAGTTAGCAGATTAAAAAATTTGATACCAAATATGAGGTGTTTATTTGCACCTACCCAGACATTACTCCTTTTAAGCACCTCGACATTAGAGCAGATTCTTTGAATTTATTATTCTATTTCAATAAATTAAATTTCACTGGAACTATTCTATGATGTAAATAATAGTGAAACTTTAGAGGGCTCAAGATAAACAGTTCAGTTTCATCTTTTAGAACTAACTACAGCTGCTTTTGTGCTACAACTGCACAGTTGAGGAGTTAAGACAGAAACCTTATGGCTTGCAAAGCCTAAAACATTTACTATCTTGTTCTGTATAGAAGAAAGTTTGCTAATCCCCATTATACTTATATGTTCATATTTCAAGGTGGGAGACAAGATTAAAATACGTAGAGAGAAGGTAAAGGAGCAGAGCCTGAGAATTTCTTTTTGTTACATTGTAGGAAATTGTTGCCATCTTGAGGGGCAACTGTTAGACACCATGCAGGGTGATTTTCACTTTTATAAATCACAAATATGCCTGTAATGGATCTCAGTATTAGACCCAATTTTAAAATCCCTAAACTGCTGTAGGAAGATTATGGAGGGTGGGTGAAGAAACATGCAGTTTTTGTTAAAGAACCAGCTTTGGCTCACAGTGGGTAATCTATTCCTGTTCTACTTGCTGTAGCTAAAGTAAAATTTTTTGTTCAAGTTCCAACTGCTATATAATGGACATTTGCCCTAAATATTGCTGGTTAATTTAGTCCTCTTTTGTGGGAGAGGATCCCAATGGATCACTGTAAATAAATGATAGTAAATTGGAGCTTTACTGGAGGTTGGAAAACATAACACCTAGGTCTATAAAAATATTTGTAGTTTGGCTGAGTGAAGCCATGGTTGGTGGAAATGTATTGCAGGCAACTTATCCTACTTTTTGGAAAACTGTTAAAGTAACTTCTTCCTCTTAATTGAGGAAATAATTTAAATCTTTAAAGAAACACACCAATAAATGTTTCTGTTATATATTTCATGAGATTAAAATGTAATATGATATCAAGTTATATTTTTCAAATGTATTTCTGAAATGATTTGAAATAATCAAAAGTACTTTTTTTGAAAAAATGCCATTAGGATAACAGATTATCATTTGGTGTAAGATAAAATTAGATAACATTCCTCACATCATATACAAATATAAACTCAAAATGAATCAGAGAACTAAATGTAAACAATGGAATTATAACTTCTAGGAAAAAACAAGGGCATATTCCTATGTAAGCTGGGTGTAAGGAAATGCTTTCTAAATTGATTCAATATTCAGACACAAGAAAATTAAAGATGGCTAAATTTCACTAGATAGAAATAAAAACTTCTCCATGACAAAAGCACCCAAAGTAATGTCAAAAGACAAAAATTGGGAGAAAATATTTACAAAAGATGTAAATAGAAGATTTCCCTAAATGGCTCTGAAATATGTGAAAAGATATGCATCTTTATTCATAATAAGAGCAGTGAAAAGTAAAACTACACTGAAATACCCATGATATTGGCAAAATTTCAAAAATTTAAAAATACACTCTGTTGGCAAAATTGTGGGTAAACAGGCATTCTCATACATTCCAGTTGGTAAAACCATATGGAACCATTTGGCCATATCTAAGAAAATTACTTGGGCATTTATCTTCCAACCCAGAAATCCTAATTCTTGGAGTTTATCCTGAAGATACATACCCAATACTACAAAAATATATATACACAGGGTTTTTCACTGAAGCATTATTCATAGTTGTAAAATATTGGAAATTACTAAGACATCCAAACTTAGGTGATAAGTTGAATAAGCTATGATACATACATACAATGGAGCTTTATGCATCTGTAAAAAAGAATGAGAAAGATATCTGTAAACTGATGTGGGGTAATTTTCCAAGAGATAATGTTAAGTGAAAAAGCAAAGTGCCAAGAGACAATATATATTAAGTTTTAACTTAAAAAAAAAAAGAGGAATTAAATAAATACACACATACAGTCATTCCTTGGTATCTGCAGGGGATTGGTTCCCCCTTTGGATACCAGAATTCAAGAATGCTCAAGTCCCTTTTATGAAATGGTGTAGTATTTGCATATGACCTAAGCACTTCCTCCCTAATACTTTAAATCATCTCTAGATTACCTATGATACTTAATACAATGTAAATGCAATGTAAATAGTTGCAAATACAATGTACATGCTATGTAAATAGTTGCCTGCCTGCAACAAATTCAAGTTCTGTTTTTTTGGAACTTTCTGGAAAGTTACATTATTTTTCCAAATATTTTCAATCTGCTGTTGGTTGAATCCATGGATGTGGAGCCTGCCGGTAAGGAGGGCCAACTATATCTGCTTATTTGAATAAGAAGAAGCAGGGTGAAGGCTAAGCCAATACAAGTGGATGAAATATGGAGTAGGAGGCATAGGGGAGGGAGTGATACTTCTCTGAGTATACTTTTCTGTATAGTTTTGACTTTTAGATGGAGGTTACTGTTCTATATATTCAAAAATGAATTTAATGATCTGAATAAATGGATATATAAAGAAAGATGGGAAATTAAACAATCCTAAAACTGAAAGCAAATATACACAAACACAATTTTATTCATATGAACAACATAAGCAAGCTGAAGGAGAACATTTTTTAAAAAAGAAAAGCTTAATTCAAGTAACTTGTGACTTTGGCTTTGACTATATGCCCTTTTGTCCCATGGAGTGAGGGAGTAGTAGATAAAAAGCTTTTTTAGGGGATTTGCTTATATTAGTGGTATTGGTGAAGCCATACTGAAATTCTGAGATTATTTTATGTGTATTTTTGGAAGAAAAGAGATAAAAATAGAAAATGGGGAAAGGCAAGGAAAGACCCCATGAAATGCATTGGTATTAAAGTTATCATACATATATGATATATATGTATATGTTTGTGATTATGTGTACACAAATACACAAGTATATACATATGTATAAATATATATATGCTTCTAGGCTCCTTCAGTGAACAGATTCCCATAGGACTTTCATATATTTCTGTTAGACAATTTATTGTGATATAAGTATTTGCTAATATCTCTGTTCTGTCACTATTCTGTAAACTCTGTGAAAGCAAATGCTATGTTTTATAATCTTTGTGTTCTCAGAGCCTAAGGTTTTTCCCGGCACGTAATAGAATCCAAGTCAATATTAGTATTGAACTGAATAAATGGATGAGATTTATACTTATTTCAAACAGAAAGGATAGAGTCTGAGATACATTGTGACTCATTTTATTTAAAGATTCCAAATCCATTAAAACTGTCTCAACTTAATGTGGACTTATTGAGCCCTCGTGTCATCTCTGCAGCTATATTATTTTGGTTACCTTCTTAGACTCTGTGTTATCTCTGAATGTTCTCTCTCTCAAGTTGAGTCAGACTTGAAAGTCCTTGGATCCTACTTGCAGAAGACCTCTTCACCCATTCATTCCTCCCCACAGCTTTTACCTTAGTCCAGGCCCTTTTATTTCTCAAGTATTCTAACAACCTTCTGTTTCTTCCCCCAGCTATTGTTCCTCACTTACTACCCACCCTCCCCATTGAATATTCAGTCAATAGAACCCTGTTAGGTTAATCTTCAAAAAATACCGCATGCTGTATTCTCTGCTGAAAAATCTCTGCATCATCCACTACCCCTAAATACCAATTTTTCACCTAGAACTCTTCTACTCATTCCTCAACGCACATGTCTATTGATTTCTCACTTATGCCTTCATTCCTACTGTTTGTTATGCCTGGAGTCATCTCCCTTCTCCAGTTAATTTTTAACCTTCTACCTTTATTTCAAGGATTATCTCTTCTTAGTGGTCATTTCTTTCTCTCTATAGCCCTATATATCTCTTGCAATCACATGGTATTGTTGTATTTTTTATAATTTTTTTAGTTTACTTCTTCATATAGTTGTAAATTGAGTTTAGTGAATGTATTTGAACCTCTCTTCATCTGTGGACTGAGATTAGAGTTCATGCTACAATAGAGATTCAATAAATATATGTTAAGGGTGGAACTATGTTTATATTTATGTTAAATTACAGTTTAAAGGTTATTAAAAGTAATTCTTCAAACAGAAGTCAAATGGTAAACATTTTTTAAATTTCACTATATATTTTATTAAATTCCTAATTAATGATACATTGTATTTGAATAGATTTAAAAATGGATAGATTTTATCTGTCCAAAATTGCTTTGGTAAACAGTGTGTTTGAAGTACATTTTTAAAGAAATGGTGCCACTTCTCCAATGCTTAAAAAGAAATATCTCTTAAGAAATTCTCTCTTGAGAAAATCCTCTTCTCTATGTTTGTTTGCCTATACCCACAACTTTAAAAGTGAATAAATGTAGGTATCTGCAACCAAACTGCTTCCGTAAATAATGCAAGAACCACTTTGTGTGTGCATGCGTAAGATGATTGTTGAAACAATGTAGTAGTCCCTCCATAAATTTTTGTGCTCTCAGAAAGGCTGTTCAAACACATTACTAAAAATTCTCATCTCATAGTGATGATTGAATCCGTGTGCCTAGAATTCACTTTAGCGAACACCTATACAGCAGAGATCTGATGATGTTTAGGGGAATTGAAATGAAGTACATGATTAAATAGGGAGAGCAATGGATTTCTTTTAAGCAGTGGTAAACATTACCAACATACATGCAGAGATTTATATGATGCATCATTCTTCTAATTCTAGTTGTGCTGCATATGATAATAAGAGCAAAAGCGTTACCATAATGAGTTAGAATATGCAGCACAATATTCTATATCAGTTACGAAGCAATGACATAAATTTAACCGTGCTATTTTAAAGCTGTGCACTTATATTTAAATAGGTGTTAAATTCCTGTGTGTCCTTAAATCTTTGGTAATTAATCAATAACATATATCTTTTGATCCTGGTAAGAGAAAAAAAAAACTAAAATAAATGTATAAGTATCAAACACATAAGTGAACTATCCGTACTATAAAATAACTTATTTCATTTGCATGAACTTTACTCTTTTTTTTGTCTGCCACCTGTCAGACAAAAACTGACTTTATTTAAACTAATTTAAATAAACTTTAATTTTTGACATTTTTAATATTTTTAAAAAATTTTATTGAAGTATGCTTGATTTACAGTGTTGTGTTGGTTTCTGCTGTACAGCTAAGTGAATCAATTATACATATACATATATCCACCCTTCTTTTTTTTTTTTTTTGCGGTACACGGGCCTCTCACTGTTGTGGCCTGTCCCGTTGCGGAGCACAGGCTCCGGAAGCGCAGGCTCAGCGGCCATCTCTCACGGGCCCAGCCGCTCCGCGGCATGTGAGATCTTCCTGGACCGGGGCACGAACCCGTGTCCCCTGCATCGGCAGGCGGACTCTCAACCACTGCTCCACCAGGGAAGCCCTGTCCTCCCTTTTTTAGATTCTTTTCCCATGTAGGTCATTACAAAGTACTGAGTAGAGGTTCCTGTGCTATACAGTAGGTCCTTATTAGTTATCTATTTTATATATAGTGGTGTGTATAAGTCAATCCCAATCTCCCAATTCATTCCCCCACCCCATTCCTCCTTGGTAACCATAAGTTTGTTTTTTACATCTGTGACTCTATTTCTGTTTTGTAAATAAGTTCATTTGTACCATTTTTTTAGATTCCACATATAAGCAATAGCATATGATATTTGTCTTTCTCTGACTTACTTCAGTATGACAATCTCTAGGTCCATCCATGTTGCTGCAAATGGCACTATTTCATTCTTTTTTATGACTGAGTAATATTCCATTGTATATATGTACCACATCTTCTTTATCCATCCCTTTTCTCTTTTACAGTCTTCTAGCCTTCTGCTAGTTAGCAGAGGTATACTGATCACACCCATATTTAATAATTTCATCCTGTTTATATTTTAAATCATATTTGTTTTGTTCTTGTGTAGTACACCTTCACCTTATGACTATTTTATGAATGTTCTTCCATCTTCTTTAAGTTCTTCCCTACCTGATCATCCAGATTTTTATAAGGCATTTCAAATCAAATACCAGTGTCACCCATCTTTTTTTTTAGTAAAGGCCACATCAACTCCTGTTAACATATATCTGTAGATATTAGAAATGAATGTGGGAAAATACACCATCTCTTTTTAACTGTTTCTGTGTATCAGCAAACTGAAAGAGATGTGTGAAGAATTTTTAAGAGATTATTTTAAAAAGTATTCCTTGCATAATCTTTTTCTCAGATAATTACATCTATGCTCTCTCCTTTCTTGCTCTTTTAAGGTTTATCTTATTTTTTTAACTTAAGTATTCATATCCATAGAAATATTAATATTTTGGACAATAACATACTTTAGAAGCTAACTTATAATATTAAAGTGTTAATAGTTTTATGCCTATCATGTCTCTGACATTATCCTGAGAAAACAATAAGACAAGAAGGTAATTATAGGGTAGCAGTGATTTAAAGGTGGACCTAAAAATAGATGCTACGTTATTTAGTTATTATCAATGACATAAATACTAACTTTAAATTATATTACTTAAGAATTATTTATATAAAATTTATTTTCCCATTAAATAAACATGAAAGATGCCTAGTAATTTCATTTCACCAAATAAAGATAGGATTATCCCACTAATTAACAATTTGGAAGATAAAGCATTAATTACATTTATGATTTCTGCTCAAATTATAATTTTTATTAAATATATATAGGTATTTTAAATTATCTTGTATATTTCCTAAATTCCATCTACAAAATTGTGCTAATATAATCTTTTTATCCTAACTTATTATTCCACATAGACTTATTTAAAGCTTCTGAGAGTATTACCTCATATGGGAATTGAAAACTAAGCAAGTTCTTGCCCATGTTACAACTTTTAACTTTTAGCTGTCAAAGCACATCTCATGGTTTCCTGAATTGGATTCATTATTTCATTCACTCTCCTTTGTTCAAAGCAAACCAGTTTACATATATTCACTATGCACTTCTTTTCAAACTGTATTGGTGTATCAGTTAGTTTTGAGTGACCTGCTACATTAGTAATCTTGGTATATGACTTATGCTGTCCATACGCTAAGCTCCAAGAGTCAGGAGATGTATTTGTCTGGTTCATTCCTATATTCCCAGCATCAGGCATGGTGTCTATTAAGTGGATTCTCTTTGGCATATTGGTGATGATATATGTTGTCTTTGCATATATACATACGGTTGGGCTTATACTAGTATTTGTGTATATATTACTTATGATTTCACATATATTATATGAAATCAATATACACATAATAATAAGAATGCTTTCATTGGATTTATTCAATACTTAGAGTGCTCTTTTTATTTTCTTTGCAAGGGTACACCTACACCTTCCACGTTGTCATCTGGTTAAGATTTACCAGTGATTTTATGCTGTCTGCATATGATAAATCTCCAGAAGTTAAGGAGAGTTTCTTAGAATACTTGTTAATCATTTATATTTTGATAGATTGTACTTTCTAGGAAGGGGCAAATTATTATAGAAAGCTGCTAGTGAAAAAGAGAGATCAGTAAGGAAAGAATGAGATGACTAGAGCTGTTTAGCTTGTTTGCAGGAGTTTATTTCTAGATTAAGTAAGTTTTCCTGGATATAAAAACATATTTACTAGTAGTTTATCATAAAAAAATTTCTGAAACTATTCCCTAAAGATATATATCATTAACAACATTGTACCAGATGATAAATAAGCATGACACTTGTTTGATTTCACATTCCTTGCCTATATTACATTATAAATAGAAATATTTTAAATATGTTTGTACAACATTTTAAAATTAATGAATGGGAGTTTACATTTTTTGTTGATATAATTCCTACCTAAATTACCTGTGTTATATGACAAAACAGCATGCAGAAGAAACTCTGTATATAATTGTCTTATGAATAAATGAGAAGATGAGGTCCAAAATGGGATATCACTGACTTTCTGAAAAAATAAGAATTTTTCCTTTATACATGTATATATTCTCTAGTGTTTATACTTATTTAGTTCTTTGGAGACATAGTCTTTTTATCACTCTTAGTTCCTTACTTAGTCTCAGAAATGTGATGATTTATTTGAGTACAAATAGCAACATTCTAACCACTCACAGAATCATTTCCATACTAATTATCTGTATTATAGTACAGCTTTGTAAAGGAGTGCAAAAATTATGTAATGATTTATGGATATTATTAATGATTAGTTTAAAGATTAGCAATATACAGAGATAATAAGTATAGTAGGCTAAATTACCCAAACTAATTGGCAATATTAAATGTACGCACGCACACACACATATATACACACAAACTCACTATACAAATTAAAATTTTCTCTTTTTTGTTTCTTTGTCATATTTACTTCTTTTGTATATGAACTTGGACAGGAGGAGTAACTTCAAATTAAATTAAATCATACAAATACTTTCATGAAGATTTCTATCAGTTGTACAATCCAGTTCAAGGTGAAACTATTGAGAATAACATAACCAATCCATATTTCTGGGTGTAACAGGGATGTTTCACATAATAATTGTATAAATATCTCTGAGATTTTTATTTAGTGTCATATTAGCTTTATTGCATCCTCACACAGTTATATGAAGAAATCATATTTTTTTGCTAGTGGTTAAAATTTTGGAAATTTAGAAATAATGTGTATATAGAGAGACATTAGTATGGGCGGTGGTGGAAAGATGGTAATAAACTGATAGTTTTCCATTTGTTCCATAGGTCACCATGGTATTGTTGACCTAACACAAAAAGATTGCCAGTTATTCTCCAGCAAAAATGGCTTTACTTGAGATTAGCAAAAACTCACATTTTGAGGTCTGCAACCGTGGTGAACCACATGCAGGTCTCCCCTCCCCCCAGAGACCTGGCACAGCAAGGGAAAGAGAACTCTTAGAGAGGTGAAAAGAAGTTGGGAGGGCTATTATAAACAAAGAGACCATTGAAGGAATTGAGAGTCTGGAGTACAGTGACTTTTCATTGGCTGAGTGGTGACAGTCTCATTGGCTGAGCTGTTGCCAGGCGAGAAGAAGAAATCTTCCTTCTTCCTCTTGGGCTCTGCTCTGTGGCAGGGCATGAAAGCTCCTCCTTAAGGTCTCCTGACTCCGTTTAACTGAGATTTTTGTTTATTATTTTTCTACAGTCTAAATGGGAATTTGCCATATTTTTGTAATGCATTAAGAGGCAGACATAGAATAAACCAGTCGTTCTCAAATATAAGGGTGCATTAGAATCACCTGGAGGGCTTGTTTAGCACAGTGCAGAGATTGCTAGATTCCACCCACAGCATTTGATTTAGCAGGTCTGAGATGAGGAGAGAGACAGTGCAGGTCTAAAAATTTCTCAGGTTTGTTGATGCTGCTTGATTTAAGAGCACGCTTTGCAAACCAAGAGAGTAAAGAATTTACAGTTTTCTATTAAAATGAGCACAAAATTATTTCTGCCCAGCAAATTTCAATCATGGATTTGGCTAACAGCCTTGCATTTTTCACATTAAAAGAAACTGACTAATGTATCTGAGTATTGATATTCTAAATACGCATTAAATAACACATGATAGGAACCTGATAGGAACCTATTCAACTAGGTCTTTCTATCATGTTAAGTCTTGAGTTTAAAATAACCAAAGTCAGGAAAGACACCCCAGATTTTTTGGATTCCTTTCACAAATAAGGGGAGTATTTTCTGTATCATGAAATTCAAAGAATATCAGTAAAAATTAAAACCTATATTGAGTAGCTCTTGCTGAACTAAAACATGTATTTTTAAATGTTAGTGCCCATGATGGAATATTTAAATAAAAACCTATATTTATTTTTACTACGCTATATTTTACAATGAAATCTACTTTTAAGAATCCAGATTCAGAAGACTGTCATCTAAAAGTAACCTTAAGACAAATGGATATTTGTCATCAGTCTTAAGAGGTGTTAGACAAGGTTGATTTGTGTTGGTAAAATTTTGAGTGTGCTCTTGCAAACACCTGAGTGCTATTCAGCTTAATTGGGTTATAGCTCACGCTGAGTGTGTTTTCCCCCTGCTGTATCTAATTTCTCTTTTTCCCAATATTTTATTGTTTGGTTTTGGTTTTGAAGGTGTATAGAAATTAAAGAACTTTAATTTTTAAGAGCCCTAAAGGGAAGTATGCTTTTGTGTTAGTCATTCTTGTGAACACCTGTGCACTGTGAATTTAATTGGGTTACAGCTGGTGCTGAGGGAGAAATCAACTACGTGAGGGTTTGCAGACTGACTAGAAACTTGACATGGCGTGTCATTGGTTTTTTTTCCCTTTGCTTTTTCTTTCAATACACTTGCGAGTTGCTTGGATCTGAAAGAGTCTGTAGGCAAGCTGAATGGGGTTCTTATGATCCATGATTAATATAGTAGCTGATACTGGATGGTGATGACCTCAGAAAAAGTCTATCTCCATTCTAAGATCATACAGTCCCTCAGTATAAGGTGATCCTAAACCTGGGAAACCATCTGGTCTACTTGTTTCCAGTAATTCAGAAACATTTATTATCATAGTTTGATTTTGAGAGATTAACCTTACAGTGATGTGAAGGTTTTCAGGGAAAAAAGACAAAGCACTTAATGTAACTCTGTATTTTACTATTAAGTCAGTATCCTAGACAGCTGTAAATTAGCTCAGCAGTTAAATATTGCATGTGTGAAGGCCATTTTGGAACCAGGGGTAGGTGGCAATAGAGTGGTATTTCATAGCACCAAACATTAGAATCATTAATTAGATCACATTCATAGAAAACCATTTGTCTTGTTATTTCAAGGAAGTTTGCAAATGTAATAGGAATGAGTGTTTGTTTTAAATCTATTTTACATAACAAAAAGAAAAATAAGAAACACCAGCTAAAATTAATGACATCTAAAAATGTAGCTGAAGTATTCAATCATTAAAGTCATTTCTAACACATCAACTAAAAAGCATCTAGTCTTACTACTCTGTTACTTTAAATCTATAATACAAAAAACAGAAAAAGAGAGTTTATCCCCCTGCATTTTCCCTTGCAAATTAAACTCTGATGAATGACCTATATTTTCTTCATACCCTCTGTGATAAATTAAGCATGTTGTATCTATCAAGAGATAAAAATATTTTTAAATTCAGTAGCGCTATTAAAAAATACAGGTTATAAAGGAATAAATGCAAGTATGGCCCTGATACTTCTTCCCTAATACTCTTGATCTGTGATTAAGTCAGTATTTCCCATTTTTATAAGAGAAAACTTTCAAAACGATATGGACCATGCATTTTGGTCAAATTTTGCAACCTGATTTTCTTTGTGTGCTTATCTAACAAGCTTCAGGAAGACCGCTTGCTCTCAGGCACTCTCAGACTGAGCTTCTAACTGCTGGTCAGTTACACCAACAAAATGTCTCCCAGAACCAATACAGACAGAGGGTAAAACATTATGCTGGTGGCCTACTTTGTATTACACCTTTATGCATCCCCATATATAGAGCTGTCTCTGTTGAAATAGTGTAGCCATTACAGGAGGATAAACTCAGAAAAGTGTTACTTGCTAGTGAAGACAGAGTGTAGGTTTAACTACTTTCCAAAATGGCACCCAATAGAGCATGCAGAGCTGCTGTCCAGCAGTACCTTATCATGGAAATAAGATGGATTTGTGGGCTGAGGTAGGTCTGAGGAGTCCTGACCAGAATAGGGACAACTGAAGGATCTGAGGAGTCCATAGACCGAACTCACACAACAGGTGGACCACCTAATTTGTCCTGGATATCTGAGATTATCAAATTTGTCCAGGGTTCTAGGGGGAAAAGTGAAAACAGAGTGTTTTGTGTGTCATAGGAATCTTACTCATTTTATATTCATGAAAAGATGCTGGAGACTTTAAGGAATGCCAAATAAGTTGTGAGTAAATGAGGGGGAGAGAGAAATTCTCTGCTTGACTGATTACTCTTCTCCAAAGTAGGCAACTTGGTCTTAAGGAATTAAAGACTGTCTCAGGTTTTCACTTTTATAAAACTCAACTCAATTTACTCCAGGTTCACAGATCCTAAGCTTTGTCAAATGTCATAAACAGCTATGGAATGTAGCTAGTCATTTTGGTACAGGAGAAAATACAAAGAATAAACGTTTGCTTGGCCCTTTATTCTGCCATTATGCCCCCACTTCTTTATGCTGCCCAGATCCATGTATTAGTTTCTAGAATAATTCAGCCACTGAGACTGAGACCTGTTACTTGAAATAAATATGAGTTATTTACGGAACCTGCTGTTTTCTAACACATTGCCTAAGGCAACTAACTGGGTTCTGTGAACTTTATGCAGGTATTATTGACCTGTTTTCTCTTATTGTAAAGTAAGTTTGTAATTATTATATGAAAGTAACCATTACGTAAGTAAATGTGGTTCTTAAATATATTTACGAAATAAAGAAAATGGTTGTACAGGAAAAAGGCAATAAATGTATTTTACCTGTGGGTTAAACTCTGAAATTATCTTGGTGGGAAATTTTAAGCCTGATGGCAGTGTCAAAAATGTTAAGCTTTAGACTCTGGAACTTGGTTAGCTGTTAGTTATAAATTTATGAGATCTGCTGTGATAGTAACATTTTAAATGCAAATCTGTGTTTAGTTGAACTTTCTCTTTTTGGCAACTTGTACTAGAATGTACCTACAGTCTCAGTAAGCTGGTCAAATTAGGGCTTATCGATGTATTTTACTCAACTCTAAACAATAATTATTCAGACGATTGTATCGTGTTGTCCTAAATTAACTTACCCGACCATATGTAATATTCCCCGAGGACATACATGCACATAAAATATTTTAAACTATTACTTACTGATCCTGATATTTTATTTGAGAAAACAGGCTTTTTTTAAGAGTTCCAAGAAAAATAAAAATATTAAAGAGGCTTTTCTTTGACACCTAACCGCTAGATTCATTAGTTCATAAATTAAATATTTTAAAGTCAACTATGAGTAAAGAACTGTGGTAGGTGAGTGACTATGGAGATGAGTTAAAGCCTAATGAGATAAAAGTCATTTTTCCTAACACAGCAGAACTGTAAGGGAACACTGACATTCCTGAATGAAACCTGAAAGCCTCATAGGCACCTCAAACTCTAAACCACAAAGATGGTTCCCCATCATAATTGCATTTCCACCTCACCGGGCACCAAGCTGGAGAGGAACATCCTAGATATCTGCCTGTGCCTTGCTTGCTCTCTATGTGAAAATCCCTCTACAAGCAGCTCTCATGTCAAATTGCTAAATATTTCTTGAAATTGCCCTCTTCTCTACATTCCGTGTCCGTAATTTATTTTTAGACCGCTATTAAATTATTTATTTCTACATTTACACATCCAGACTAGGCACTACCGTGTGTCAATTCTGACCTAGTTATGACAGAAAGCAAGAGAATGTGGTCTTAGGTGGCTTATTTAGGGGGTCGTGGGTGGGAGACGCATGTAAACAGATAATGATGTATGAGAATAAATTATATAGCAGATGGAATACATAAGAGGGCAGCCTCAAATATCCTTTATCCTGGACCTTTCATCTTCTTTCTTGTCACATATCATATGCCTAGCTTAGATGCTAGTCTCTCTGAGACCCTCTCATTATTCCCAGTGTCTGGGCCACGCACCCATTCTGTATGTTTTCATATAACTTCTCCACTTTTGCTTTCACTAAAAATCTACACAGAAGCACTAGATTTTAGTTAGGTTCTTGTCTCTATTTCCTGTCAAACTGTAAGTTCCGTGAAGACAGGTACCGTGCCTGGATTATTTATCGAATTCCTCGATGCTGGGAAAATATTGTTTGCATGAGGTAGTACAACTCTCTCTGGGCATTGGATAGAAAGAGTCATTGAGAAAGTAAACTTGAGTTGACTTTTAATAAAGAATTAGAAATTTTCCAAGTAGAAAAGAGGGTGACAGTGGCAAAGTAAAAGCACATATGATGACATGGAACAACACAATGACATGATATGATGCATGAGCTGAGTAGTTTGGTGTGGGTAGGGCATCTTGTCTGGGTAAGGAGATCAGGGTGTGCATACATGAGGGCCAGGAAAATGAAGTGCCTTGTGTATTTTGTAGAGAAATATAAACTTTATCCTATGTGCTGAAAGTTCCAGAATGGGGCTCCCTGAGTTTGTTTTTCACTTACTATCTGTGTAATGTTGGGTAATTTATTTAAAGTTTTCAGGACTCAGCTTCATCATCTGTAAATTTGTGATTATAAGGATTATTTTGAGGATTAAATATATGTCCTTAAATGCTTAGGACAATGTGGACCCATGGTGCTATATAAGCTAGCTAGTTTTGCTGTCATGCTCTTTATTTTCATTATTTGAGAGCCATGGGAAAATATTAAAGCCATTAAGTAACATAATTGCATTTTAGAAAGGTAATTACAGCAAATAGGGGGAGGAAGGATTGGAAAGGAAGAAAACCAGATGAAAAAGACAATTGAAGAGGCTTTTATGATAGGTTAAGTTTACTTAAACTTTATATAGTTTGGATATTACATTTAAAATAGTTTAATGTTAAAAATTAAACACTTTAAACTGTGAAAAGTATCCAAGGGAGATGTGATGGTTACTTATTTAAGAGATAATTAAAAATAGATAAAAGTATGGAAGAGGGTGTTGCTAAGGAAAGAGAAGAAGAAATAATAACAGTAAGTTTTTGGGTTTATGGTTATTACCATTCATCAAAAAAATTAATTCAGTAAGGTACAAGGTAACATTCGTTATTGCATTGTTACTATCCATTAATAAGAAAGCATGTTGGGGAAAATGAAATGAATTCCTTAAAAAAAAAAAAAAAAAGGAATTGGAGGTAACTACTGTGGACAACTATTTAGAGGTATCTGATAGACGATTATATGGTACTAAAGCAATGCTAACCAAAGTTCTGGTCCCCAAAGAAAGGTGTTTGTACCAGGAAGTAAAGGAAGAGCACGCTACATCTTTCATCAAGCACATTTTACTACCCACCACCCCCTCTGCAAAAGAACAGCTGATCTGAACTATGCTTAGGTGCTTAGTTACACAGTTAATTTACATTTTGACACAAGTTCCTTAGGTCAGAGCTGATTAGAATAATTTGAGGATCACTCGGAGAAACACTAGTCCAGAGTTTGAGAGAATTCTGAATTCAAGATATTAATTTAGAAGTATAAATTATATGAGCAATAGATGAGATACTGGAAGTATTAGCAAGTGCTAAGAGAAATCATGAGATGTGGGGGAAAAAAATCATTGAATTTTAAGGAGTGGGCGTAGAGGAACACGAAAAATGAGTAGTCATAGACCATGAACAAGAAGGGCATACTGCATTGAAGAAAAATAGGAGAGAATTCTCAGAGGGAGGGCATGTCAGTTCACAGAATGAGTGATAACACATGACATAATAATTAACTTACTTTTTAAGACAATGCTGGATATTTCTAAGCTAAAATTTGGGCTCCATAGTGCAGAGATGAGTATATAACACTAGAATGAAATAGAGGTAACACCACCTGCTTCGTGTGCCAAGCTACTCTAACATTTACAGGAAGTGAGAGGAAATTTTAAGAAGTTCATCACTGTGAGTTATGCCTGTAAAACAGTTCAGTTTTCATCCCTGTCTTTCCACCTCTCTCCAGAGAGCCACTTGACCCTCCAGCCACTGAGCTTTTCCAGCGAGGTACACAGAGCTGGTGTTTATTGTCTGCTTCCTGCCCCCTAGGTTCAGGGTTTACCTTTCTCTGACCTGCTAAGTCAGTTAACATTTGTTCATCAGATTTCAACCCCAGCGTTTTTGACACTTCCTATTTGTTGTGTTTTTTTCTCCAATTATCTTTTCCTTTCTAGCCTTATTTTTGTTCCTCAGCATTTTAGTGAAGTTTGAGGAGAGTGCAAATATAAACATGTGCTAACGCCACCCATTTACCTGCAAGTCCAAAGCTGTCATGTGAAGTAAATATATACTCGTGCTGAAATAACAGTCCTGCCTTTTTTTCAGTGATAAGTCATTCTTCTCCCATTCCTTTTAACTCCTAACTTTTCTGTTCTAAAGCACATTTTCATTATTTTCCTATTTTTCTAAAATATATAGGTAGAACTTACACAGATAGTTCCGAAATCTACATTTCCTTGCTTCTCTTTGTCTGACTCTGATTAATATGATTTGATTTTTTCTTGCCTTGCACAAGACACTGATTTAAGCCTCTGCCTTTTTCTCACATCGTGGTAGGACTACAATTTCTGTGTCTCTAAAACGTAAATGTGAAACTGCTATCACTTATTGTCTATGCAATTTGTTTTACCCTTTTAAAAACTGAATTTCTGACATAAAAGACTACTTATTGTCTTCTCTTTCTCAGACTAAATAATCTTTCAGGTTTCCCTTAAATCTTTTTTTTCTTTTTGCTGATCTCACTAATTTCTATATCTCTATCTTTAAAAAGTACTGAAGTTAAATAGTGTTAAGAAGGACTCAGATTCAAAGCATCACATTTCTTTCCTTTCATATCTTTTAACAAGTAAAATGAACTCACTTAGTAGACTTTTAAGCAGTTATGCTCTGCATTGCCTTCTCATCCATTCTTCTTTGCTGTACCCTATAGACTACCTAAAATATCTGTATATTGTAAATCATTTATCATATAGTCCACATCATTTTGAGTAATTATTTGTTCTTAAAATGGGAAGCCATTCATTTATACTTCATGTCAAATATGAGCAAATGATCATACTCATGAAGAGTAGCTGAAAATATTTATTAACTGTGCTAGTCTCTGGAATACCACTTCTAGTATCTTGGTGTTTCCCTTCTGAAAGCATAACTGCGAATCATGTGCCTTATAGAATTTCTATAATCATCATCTACATAGCATGCTTGAATAGCTAGAAAGATAAAGTGTCAGCTGCTTGTGAAATATATACTCTGAATCTATTCCAAAATTCAATTATACAGTGCTTAATTTCCAAGTAAGCCTAAGACTGTACTTTCTCATCTCCCTGAATTGGTCATTTGGCTTCTTTGTTGCATATGAAAAAAAGGGAGAAGTGGCACACCACTAGGTGATGTAGACTGTTGATATTCATGGCACTAACAATATCATATCATTCAATTGGAAGTGAATGTGGAATAGACCCTGTCAAAAGTCAAGAACTATTTACAGTTACTTGAAGTTATAATTACCACTGTTTGATCTACATTGAGATAAACAAAGAAAAGTAAAGAAGGGGAGGGGAGAGTAATATTTGGAGAGTGATTATTTTGATCCAGACACTGTGCTAGCTATTTTATGTATGTTACCTCATTTAATACACATGCCCATCCTTATAGACACTCATTTCTTTGTTTCTATTTGATTCTTAAAGACATTAAATTTTAGTATTTATTTAATACCCAATGCAGTTTAATAAATTCTATACGTGTGTTCTAAGATATATGTATATAAATTCTTTTCCGACAACAAATCTATGAGCGGTAGATGGAATTATTAGCATGATAATAAATGAGGAAACTCCAAATCAGAAGTTTAGTAACTTGTTCAAATTAATACATTTAGTAAGTCACATAGGTGGCTCTCTCTTACTCCAGAGCTCATACTGCTTCCACTGTACCATGTTGTTTTCTCACACGCTGGTTAGTTTATCTTTTAATTTATTCCTTTATGTGAAATTTGGTATCTTTATTATTAACAGCCATTTAGCAAATTGTGTCAATATTTTTTCTGCTCTTTAAAGTTGCTAAATGTTTATTCATCATCATTGGGACTGATCGTTTTGTAAGTAAGCAGTTCCACAAATATACCCTAGTAGTAATAATATAGCTGGTAGTAATAGTTGTAGTCATAGTGTATACTGTAAGGATGTGCCATCTGCATGGTTTTAAATATTGCTTACAGTATATTCATAATTTTGTTCCTGGTACATAAATAAATGACTTTGCTTTATAGTTACAATGATAATATCTTCATCATTGTGTATCATTTATAAATAGAATATTCTGCTTGTATTACGTTGTTATCCATGTTTTAACTCTTTGACCTATGTAGGTAAAATTTGAGGTGCTACACAGAATAGCATGAGTTTCCCAGTCCTGAAATTTTTTACTCTTAGTCTTGTTTTCCACAGAATTATTAATGAAAAAACACCCTTCGTTTATTCGCATATTCTCACGATATGGCACTTTGAAGATGTCTTTTATTTCGTACTCACATTTCATAGCTAATGTTGCAAAGCAAACATTCCTTGCTGTGTTATTTATTGATGCTTAAAGGTTCAATGAATTATTCAGCCCCTTTACCCTTCTTGCTTTGCTGCACACCTATCAAGTTTTCAGAGCAGTTTCATATCAATAAATTTGTTCTTGCTTTGCAGCTCCAATTTCATGCTTGGCCTTTCCTAAACGACATACAAGAAAAATAAATAACCAGAAGGAATGAAATATGTATACAAATCGCTTTAAATAACTCAGTATCCAAATCAAAGTTCCCAAGGGTTTTAAAAATTAAGACATGAAAGCAAGACTTCAAAAACAGGCTACATGCAAATGTAATCAGTGAAAGACTTGTTAACATGCAATCTGTGGAGAGTGACACGTCTTCATAGGCATGTTGTACTCAGAGTTGAAAACACTCTTAACAAGTAAGTCCCTAAGAGTTCAAGGACTCACTGCCACTTTGTATCTTATCTTGTCACATACACACAAAGAGGCAGACAACAAAGGAATGAATGGCTAATCTGATCAGAATGAACAGGCAGTTCTAATAAAATGGCAGTCTGAGGTAAGAAGTCAAGAACTTCAGTATTTCTGGTTCCTGTAAAAAGGAAACCACCCATGATTATACCTACTTCAAATTGTCGACTGTCAAATCCGGAAAATTTATTTTCATTGATAAGAAAATAGTATCAAGGTCTTTTCATCATAAAAAATAAAGTGATTTTAATATGAGGGAGGCCATTCATGCTGTCCAAAACATGTGTGTCAAAGTACAAGAGTAAAAATTTGCTCTATCTTCAGCCAAAATTCCATTTGGATTTCAGTGAGAAAATATATTCTTTCCCAGTGTATTAGATTTATTGATGACAGTATCTCTCTCTTTTTCAAAATACTGAACCAAGTATAAACAATAAGCACACTCCCAAGAATGTGTTTCCATCCATCCATCAACCCATTCAATTTTCATCAAACGTACAGTTTTTAATGTCCCAGATGAAATAAAAAAGGAAGAAATAAAAGCGAATAAAAACGTCCTGTTCCTAAAAGGCTCATAGTTTATTAAGAAAACAGAGATAATAAAATAAGTACTATTGAGTGGTGCAGGCATTATGTTGTAAGTATCTTCATATAGTTTCCTTTTTTTAAAATTTTTATTGATGCATAGGTATAGCTGATTTACAGTGTTGTGTTACTTTCTGCTCTACAGCAAAGTGAATCAGTTATACGTATACATATATCCACTCTTTTGTTTTCCTGTATAGGCCATTGCAGAGTATTGAGTAGAGTTCCCTGTGCTATACAGTAGGTCGTTATTACTTGTCTATTTTATGTATAGTAGTCTGTATAAGTCCATCCCAATCTCCCAGTTTATCCCTCTGCCCCTTTCCTCCCTGGTAACCATAAGATTGTTTTCTGCATCTGTAACTCTATTTCTGTTTTGCAAATAAGTTCATTTGTACCATTTTTTTAGATTCCACATATAAGCAATAGCATATGATATTTGTCTTTCTCTGACTTACTTCACTAAGTATGGCAATCTCTAGGTCCATCCATGTCCCTGCAAATGACATTATTTCGTTCTCTTTTATGGCTGAGTAATATTCCATTGTATATATGTACCACATCCATTCCTCTGTTGTTGGACATTTAGGTTGCTTTCATGTCCTGGCTATTGTAAATAGTGCTGCAAAGAACATATAGTTTCATTTTAAAATATTCTTTCTTAAACAAGGCATTGGCAACTTAACATTTTCAATAGAATCAATGTTTTTTTGTTTGTTTCAATGTGTGTTAACACACATGCTATTTTTTAGTGACTTTTTTTTTTTAACCTGGACTGAATCCACTTGTTTAGTACAATAGGAAGGTTTCTGCACGTGAAGATAGGAAAATTCTAATCTTCAGGATAACTTTACTGAACTATCATCTAATTTAGCCATTCACCAATGACTGCCTGCAAATAGCTCAACATCTAAGAATAAGGAACAAGGTAGGTTCCTTTATTAAATTCCATGCAGTAGGTCATTTAAATTATCTTATTTAATTTAATACTCAGAATACCTGCTTGAGATTGATATTATCACCTCCATATTATATATGAAGAAACTACATGTTCCTTGTTTTGTGTCCCCCAGAAGCTGACCCTGAGATAGATGGGGAGTTCAAGTAGTTTATTTAGGAGCTAATCTCAGGAAATGCCAGGAGGAGAGTGGAGAAATGAAAGAGGTAAGGAAAGAGAGGTGTTAAGAGTGAGATTTTAGGCACTTACCAGTGTAGGTAATTGGAGTTCAGTCTTACTGAGGAACTTTGGGTGATAGTACATAGAGCAAGCCTCAGCTATCTCATCTTAGGGAACAAAGAGCTGGGAACTTTATCCGCTAAGGCTTTGTTTCTCACTGCTCCACTGCTGTTGGAGTTGAGGTAGCGCTTCCAGCTTGCCCAGCGCAGAGGCAGATTGTGCTCAGGCCAGGAAAAAACCCTCAGGCCAAAAGTGCAGTAAGAATTCTTTAACACAGAGGCGGATGGGTATGACGCGTGGAGCCTCACCTGCATTCAGGGTAAAGAGAGTTGTTAAATAATGCTGTTTAAAACCAGATAACAATATTGGCAACAGAAATCAAACCAAGTGGGAAGCAAACAAAAAGTAAATAGTTTCCTTTCTCCTTCTCATTCTCTGGACAAATTTTTGGAACCTTTAACCTTTTATGGAGACAGAGTTTCAAATATGTTTCTAGTTTCTACTATGAAAATAGTAAAATGTCATTAAAAGCACTTTGCATGTACTAGTGCAATTCAGCGTACTTCCATTACCATAAATTATACAACAAGCATCCATTGAATACTGACTCTCATGAGGGAAGATTAAATTGTGTATCCAAGAACGAACAACTTGCCTGTATCAGACAGTTTTTTTTTTTTTTTTTTTTGCAGTTTTGTGATGACTTCTTTGGTTATAGGCAATCATATTGCATTCAGTGTTGACTTACCACCTCACAAACTTTTGTTGCAAGGTTTTAAATTTCTTCTTAAATTTGCTTTGCCTGTAATCTAAAATAGGTATTCATAGTTATCTTAATAATTTTCTCTCCTTGCTGCTAGTTTCGCTCCTGGGGCGATCCATAATTTTTACGGCCTGTCTCTAGAGCCTTTATAATTTCTATGTGCCTTGTATTTGTGAAGACCAACTTATGTAACGCTCAGAGAGAAACAAAGGAAAATGTTATATATCACAATGGCAGGATGATACAGCAGTTAGGGTAGTCCTTATGTAAAATGCCTGTTTTTGAAGTTATTACTTTAAGAATTCTGAACAGACATGATGACTTTCAAAGGAGTAAGCCAACCATGATCTGCTCCTGCATTTTATCTGGAAAAGTAACAATAATAGAAGTCCTCAAATCAGAGCTGAAAGTTTACAGTTCATATACTCTATTCCTGGCATCTTATTCACTGTGGGCAAAACAGTTTCCACCTATGTACATCATACTCCATGTTGACAAGACAGTCACCTGAAGCTTAAGCAAATGCTCTTCATTTGGCTCTTCTCTGGATTTGTGTGAAAAGTCAAATACGTTGGCTAAGACAAAAAGTATCATCAGCAGTGAGTCTCAGTAAAATTTTTTCCAACCTCAGTAAAGACTAAACAGTCATCCTAATGAATTCGTCATTAGGAACAATTAAATGGTTCATCTTTGATGCAGACATTTATTTGAACGATTTTAATTGCCATTTAACATGCCCTCATGTTGTCCAATTTATTCATCTTAGTACATTTTAACCTTCATTTACATAATTTTTGCTGTTCTATTTACCTCCATTCATTGTAGGTCATTAATGAGAATGAATTGACACTGACATTTCCAGTGAGACTTATTTTTATATTCTTTTTCCAGATTGAGATGTTTCTGTGGTTTTCCAAGTTTTCTTTTTAAACCAATGAAGTTCCCTTCCCATCTCCATATGTTCTATTTAGAAAGACTTTTAAAAGTCATTTTGAAAACCTTTATTCCAGTTACAAATACAGCATTTTATTCTTCCGAGGTAATACTTTTTATGCCTTCAGAATTTTATAACACCCTGAAGTGTGTGGTGTGATCAATGAATATTACTATAAAGTAAATGATTTAGTCATTTATTTTCAATAATCCTCATATAAATGTAACTGAAAGTCTTTTATTATATGTTCTCTAGATGCCTGCAAAATGATGAACATATTAACAGCAAAATTCTTTGAAAAATTTTCTTAACCTAACCATAATTGATAAAATAATTTGACTGGAGAAAGAAGATACAGCAAATGCCTCATCATTTTTATCAGGTTGTTTTTTTGTGTGTGTGTGTGTTTGTTTTTAACTTGAAATTTATCAGCATCTCCTCTTTCCATTAAGGTTACATAGTCAAACACTTTGTAGGAAATCTTAATGTTATTCCTACTGGATTGTTGGATTGAATTTAGAAGGAAGATGACAATTTAAGTTTCACTTATTCAAACCTAATTTTTTTTCCCATTTGAAACATTAAATACTCTCTACTGTTTCCAACATGCATGTAATAACGTGAAGGGCAATATGAGTTGACAGGGAATAGAGAATGAAATTTACTTAGATCATTGTTTGATCTGCCATGAAGAAATTTTAAAGGCCTTTTTTACGTTCCCTGCTTCAAAAACTTGAATGAGCTTCATGGAAAATATGCTGGGATTTTGTGCTTTTATGTTTTCGTTACTTAAGTCTTTTGCAAACTGAAGAACTTGTTTCTGCAAAAGAAGTTTCTCAGGTAGCAAGTGCTCAACTGTGCTAATGATAATAACTAGAGTTTCTTTAGAAAACTTAGGTATTCTATGACTTATTTTATTATGGCAGATGAAATTAAGGAACAAATTAAAGGGGACAAAGGCAGCAGGATTGTATAATTTTATTGTTGCCTTCATGTAATTTATCGTGTTTCTTCCCCTAGATTGTGATTAATAAGGTTATCAATTTATTAATTATCTTGATCATTTTGACAGCCTCTTTCTAAATCTTTTATAGGCATATATCTAACAAACATGATTTAAGATAATGTTTAATCACTAAATAAAATCTATAGAACTTTATTGAGAAAATAGTGTACATTTAGAAGTTAAGGTTTTAGTAATAATATGCTAACTATTATATTGCTTGGTGTATGGAGTACTTTAAATCCTCAACTGAGATGATTACAGTTATGTGGATTAATTATCTGTTGTCAGTTTGAAGATTTGTAATAGTTATATAATTTTGCATAATTCTGTGAATGTTGCTGTAGTATAGATTCCTGAAAATATCATCTCACTGATGATTCTCTTCCTGGGCTCTTTTAAATTTTTTTAAATGTTCTTTTTATAACATTTTGCTGTGGAAGAATAATAGCTGCATCTAGAGAAGAAAGGCTTGGATGTTTTTAATTCTGGCTCTTATACCAATTTCTGGTAAGAAATTAAGGCCAGTTAGTATGGCTGCTCTAGATGATTTCTTAAGCCATTTCCACATCTAGAATTTTTTGATAAGAAATTACTTTCCTTCTAAAGAACCTGCAGTGGCTTCCTGTTTCTTCTATGTGACTTAATACATCTAACCTACTTTTCTGGGACTTTGAAAGCCTTCAGGAATCTCATATCCCCCTCCAGAGAAACCTATCCAGAGCTTTTTAACCACTAAACCCCTATATGTGTTCTTCTTTTTGCTCTTGCCTAGTATTTTTAGTATTCCCTTCCCTTTTTCTGTGACTTAATTTGTGTGCACAGTGGTGTAATTTAAAGACCTTGTATGTGTATTTCTTTTAGTAGCAAACACATAGTTATTTGTGATTTTTTTTTTCTCTCTCATAAGGTTGTGAGTCTTTTGAGAGTTTGAAAATGAGAGTTTTCATTTATTTTTGTATCCTCCCCCTACTAAAACTAGAGCTCCTGGCACAATAAAACTGTTTTGAATGAATGTAGTAGCCAGGATTTTGACCTTCATGATCTCTGCCACCTGCTATTATAGTGTAAATGTGTTGCTACACAGCAAAAGGAATTTTACAGATGGAATTAGGTTGCTAATCAGCTGACCTTAAAATAGGGAGATTATCATGGATTATCCGGATAGGCCCAGTGTAATCTGTTGGGCCCTTAATAGCAGATGAGGATGACGGAACAGCCAGAGAGCAGGAAGTTAGATGGGAAGGGAGGTGACCTGAATTATGAGAAGGACTTGACCACTCTTTGCTGGCTTTAAAGATAAAGGGGAGCAAGGGTAGGCTACATTACAAGCTGAGAACTGCTCCTGGCCA
This sequence comes from Monodon monoceros, assembly GCF_005190385.1. NCBI lineage: Eukaryota > Metazoa > Chordata > Mammalia > Artiodactyla > Monodontidae > Monodon > Monodon monoceros. The sequence continues at coordinate 10,402,637 of NW_021703777.1, forward strand.
AATCCAGCATGGAAGCGGGACCTACTCCTCCTAGCGCGCAGACCTGAATTTTGCCAATCTTTGTGTGCCTGGAAGTAGATTCTCCCCCCAGAGGCTCCAGTGAAGAAGGTAACCCTGCCCACAAATTGATTTTAGCTTAGGGAGCTTCATGTTGGACTGCTGACATTCAGAATTGTGAGGTAATAAATTTTTGTGTTGTTTTAAACTAAGTATGTGATAATTTGTTACAGCAGTAATAGAAATCCTTACAATGAATTAATACTTATATGGTTGAATATCTTTTCTCCTACCTTGGCCTTTACCTTGGACATTATTTCTCTTCCTTCAAGTATCCATATCTATCCTTTTAGGCTCATCTTAGTCACACTACACCCCAGGAACCTTCTCTGATTCCAGCTTGAACTGGTCATGTCTTCCTCTGACTACTGTAATGCTACTGTACCACACTACTGTTGTATTTTGTGTTGCCTTATTGCCTAATTGTAAGTTATACTTATGGATCACACCGTTCCATACTGTTGCTTAATAATTTTGTGTGCATATATTTTTTTCCACGTGGATTTGCAAGCATAGCTTTAGGAGGGGAGTAGTGCTTATGAAATACTAATTGATTGATTCTTTTTTCTAATTTTTAAAATATTTTAATCAAATGATTATTAAATGCTTTTAAAAATTACAGTATTTTGAGACAGTTTCTGGCCTTGACTTTGTAGGTAAAAGAAATGCATTAAAAGAGAAGGATCTTGAAGGACATCCAGTAAACCACCAAAAAGAATCCAAGCATATACAATCAAAACATACACAACCAATTTATAGCAGTAGGTCTAGTTCAAGTGCTGTGACAGTAAAGCAGCTGGTGTTAGCAGTGGATAAATAATTTACATAGGACTGAAAGGCAGTTAGGCCAAAGATTTTTGGAAAAAAAATCAATGTCAACTTTTTAAGATGTAAGATTTTCAAATAAATGGAAATGTGCAGTTGTGGCTACTGAAAATTAGGACAACATTATCTGTGTACTTTTACACTAGAAAATGGAACAGTTGTGAATAGAATAAGGACTGAACTCTTTTTTTATTCCATTGGAAAAACATGCTGAAGCATCTGATTTTTTTTTTCTTTTTCTTTTTTTCTAAAAATATACCAAAGTAGGTCTGGCTGATGATGGAGAAAGAATGTAGGCATCATTTGGAACCTAATAATCAAAGGTCCGTTTAACAAAAATAGGTGGAAGTGGCCCATAATATTTCTTCTTATCCAAAGAACAGGCTTGAAGCTAACTTCTAACATATAGCTTATGAGTCCAGGGAATTTATTTTTTAGGTAGTGCCACAAATAATGCAGACAGCCTTTAGAATTGAAAGCAATTACTTGTACTTTCATCTGAATAGTTTCTCCCTATTTACTCATATTACCAGAGTTTTTAAAAATATAAATTCTAGCCTATGAAAAATTTCTTGGCCATCTGTCTCAAAAGATGTTCTAAGAAAACAAAAGAAAATGCATCCAAGTCAACCAAGTGAGTCCCTATTTTGTGCATTATTCACGTTAGACTCAGAGGAGAGAGCAGGCAGAGAGAGGCCATATATAAGGGTATTGATGTGGTCTGATCACCAGAAAGCCTGTAAGGTAACTAGAGACCTGTGTAAGAAAATGATGGCAAAGAGAACATGACATTATTCTGATAGGTGCTAAATATTTTTACATAATCTATACTGTGTGCTCATCAAGAATGAGGACCATTTGTCATCTTTGAATTCCCCAGTTTAGGTGCTCAGTAAATATTTGTTCATAAATGAGAACAGAATGTGTTCAAAGGTGGGCTAGATCACTCCTAGAGGGCTTTCTGAACGAACAGATCTTAAGAAAAGCCTTGAGGGATCGGCAGAATCTGAGTTAGTTTCTGGAATGTCCTCCTTCATTTACCCCCTCCCATCCTACTCAAACCTTCAGTATCTGGGTCAACAGTTTTCTCAGTTCTGGGGAGCAATTTTGTTATTTCCCACACAAAATTATCCATACCATCTTCACTGATTCACGATCATTCACTTTTATCAACGTTTTCTAGCTGTGTGTCCTTGGGAAGTTATTTAAGCACGCTATGCCTCAGTGTTCTCGTTAGAAACATAAAAATAGTTTCTGTCTCATAGGATTATGGTAGTGCATGCGTTTCTACATCTAAAGCACTTAGAACAATGTTTGGCACATAGTAATTGCTCTAGAACTGCTAGCTTCTATTATAATGATGTTTTATTTTTGATGGGCTGATATCGTGAAATCCAAGCTCATTAAGAGTAAAATATGCCTTATTTTCACAGGATAAACATAATCTCTTGTACAATATAGGTGATTAGTAACTATCCTTGAATTGGTTTGATTATGTAGAGAAAGAAAATGTTTCATATAAAAGAAACAGTAAATTACCACAGGAGCTGATAAATCATTTTTGGAGGTTATTTTTATGCATGTGTGATTGTGGTGGCATTTTTATACCATAGTTCTTGTCTATCATTTACATGTAACAGAATCTTAAACATTTTCGTCTTTAAAAAAAAATGGAAGGAAATGCTTCTGTGAAAGTTTGTGTTAGGAAGATTTTGTTTTTATTTCCATCAGAATATCATATTTAACATACAGTAAAATCTCTTGACATCCCAAGCATGTAGTAATTATATGTTCTTGTAAATTGCCTGGGAATTAAATTTACCATCAAAAGCATTGTGATTAATATGAAATGTATATTTTAATTTATCCTATAGAAGTAACAAAGTACTCTAATTAAATAACAGTAATTGAGGAATTATCTTCCAAAGGGTCCCTAATAAGACTGAGCCCAATCCAACTTTTATCCTAAGCTAAAATTCTTATTAGAATCAAGATAAGCAGTGCATTGTCATGAAAAGTCAAGAAAATTCACCATAATGTTCTACACAAAAATTTAAAAAATTACAGTCTATTCTATTTAATACTAATTGTATTTTGCAACCTAAAAGATAAAATGTTTGTAATATTTAAAAGTATTTTTAATTGAATCCCAAATGTTAATTATTGATTTCTGATCTGTTTATCCACATATGTACATGTGTATGAATATTTTGGATACTTTATATTCTTCTGAAAAAATTTGGAAAGTAAAACATTTTAAATTTATGTTTAAAAATAATGTGCTAGATACCAAACACATTACATTTCTTGAGCACTAACTATGAGACAGGCACTCTTGATTTAGATCTCTATTTAAACAAAAAAGTTTTTTAATCACCATCTTCATCCAATTCCCCCTCTCCCCAGTCCCCTGCCTTTGGTCTCTTTTTCTATGAATTTGTTTGTTTGTTCGTTTGTGTTTGGAAGTATAATTGATCTTCAACACTATGTTAGTTGTGATTTGATATTTCTATATATTACAAAATGATCACCGCAGTAAGTCTAGATACCATCTGTCAGCATGTAAAGATATTACATTATTATTGACTATATTCCCCACACTGTGCATTTTATTCCCATGTCATTTATTTTATAACTGATAATGTGTACCTTTTAATCTCTCTCACCTATCTCAGTTATCCCCCAAGCCCATCCCCTGTGGCAACCACCTGTTTGTTCTTTCTATGACTCTATTTCTTTTCTCATGTTTGTTCATTTATTTTGCTTTTTATATTCCATATATAATTGAGATCACGTAGTATTTCCCTTTCTCCATCTGACTTAATCATTTAGCATAATACTTTCTAGGTCCATCCATGGTATTGCAAATGGCAAGATTCCATTATTTTTATGGCTAATATTCCATTGTATATACATACCACTTCTTTATCCATTCATCTATCTATGGGCACTTAGGTTGCTTCCATACCTTGGCTATTGTGAATAATGCTGCAATGAACATAGGGATGCATGTATATTTTCAAATTATTGTTTTAGTTTTATTTGGAAAAACATACAGAAGTGGAATTGCTGCATCTTATGGTAGTTCTATTTTTAATATTTTGAGGAAGCTCTATACTGTTTTCCATAGTGGCTACACCAATTTACATTCCCACCATCAGCGCACCAGCGTTCCCTTTTTACCAGGTCCTCACCAACACTTGTTATTTGTGTCTTTTTGATTAGAGCCATTCTGACATGTATGAGGTAATACTCATAATGGTTTTGATCGCCATTTTCCTGATGATTAGTGATGTTGTGCACCTTTTCATGTGTCTGTTGGCCATCTGTATGTCTTCTTTGGAAATATGATTATTGAGGGCCTTTGCCCAATTTTTAAAATAGAGTTGTTGATTTTCTTCGTGTTGAGTTGTATGAGTTCTTTGTATATTTTGGATTTGTCATTTGCAAATATTTTTTCCCCTTCAGTAGGTGGCCTTTTTATTTTGATGATAGTTTCCAAAAGCTTTTTGTTTGATTTAGTCCCATTTGTTTATTTTCGCCTTTGTTGCCCTTGCCTGAGGTGACAGAACCCCCCACATATTGCTAAGGTATTACTAATAATATCAGCTGGTAGACAGGGTTAGGTACTACATAACTGGCTGCTTGACCTGTGGGTCTCAGGGCTGGTGCTGACCAGATGGTGGGCAGGGCTAGGTCCTAACACTGATAGTCTGGAGGAAGAAATCCAAAATAGCACCAGCCAGCACCACTGTCCTCGTGGTGGAATGAGCTCCCCCAAATGGCTGCCACCAGCATTTATTTCCCAGTGGCCTCCTGACTTTCTGGGAGCCTTCTCCAAGATCAGCAAACGGGTCTGAACCCAGACTCCTTTCAAATTACTACTTCTGCACTGGGTCTTGGAGCCTGTGAGATTTTGTATGAGACAGAGCACAATCTCTGTTTCCTACAGTCCTCTAGCTCTCCCACATACAACCCCACTGGCCTTCAAAGCCAGACATCTGGAGGCTCATCTTCCCAGTGTATGACCCCCGGGCTGGGGATCCCAGTTGGCCTTGGACCCCTCGCTCCTAGGGGGCACCAATGCAAGTGTGACTATCCTCCTGTTAGTTGGTTGCCTTCCTGGGGTGTCTGGGGCTTAATTATACTGCGTCTTTGCCCCTCCTACCCATCTCCTTGTGATTCCTTCTTTATATGTTTAGTTATAGAAAATCTTTTCTGCTGGTCCTCAGGTTGTTTTCATTGATAGTTGCTTTGTAAATTAATTGTAATTTTGGTGTACCCACAAACAGAGGTGAGCTCGGGGTCTTCCTACTTTGCCATCTTGGCCACACCCCTTTCAACTATTTTATCAAGAGAACACATTTAATTGTTCCTTCTTATTCAGTAGTTCTAACTGAGGCGAATGGCTCAGACCCATACCTAATCTTCTCTGGACCCTGCAACAGTTCTTGAAATACTTGTGCAGACCCACAAAACTCTGACTTCTACAGATATCTTCTCATGAATAAGGTCAGATGACTTTAACTGACTAACCGACTTAGAGAAACTTTAAAAGAGGTTTCTATGCCCACTGCCGCCTTGCATGATTCTGCATCTTGAAAGACTCTTTTTCTTCTTCAATTTCTCCAGACCTAAAGGCCTGTGGCCTTTTTCATATGCCTGGATCACACTACTTTTCTTGATGACTCCTTACCAAGTGATGGAAGGGTGTTAAAGTTATAGTCTTAGATAACTTATTTAAACTCCATCACAACCCCATAAATACTTTTATGACCACCATTTTCTGGTTAAGGAACTGGGGCATAGTTAAGTAACATCAGATAGAAATGGATTAATGGTATCAGAACTCTAGTAACTAGTTCCAGAATCCAGGCTCTTAACCCCCATGCTAACTATCTTCATGCAAGTAGAAAATTGATGTGAAAGACTAAAGTTTAAAGTTGTTTTTCTATGAATCGTCAAAGAACAACATCAACACTATTATTTAATAAGCTTACATTTTAAAAGAGCATTTTTAAATGGAAAACATTTATTTCTCCAAGTAATAGGTCAAAAGTGAATAAAATTTACCCGTGGCCCATTTTGCTGTGTGTTCTGAAAAGTGTTAAACAGTTTTCTCAGTTTGTGATTCACCTAGTACATAGCATCATGAAACATACATTGTTTTCAAGAGCATATATTTGAAGTTCTTACTTTTTAATAGAGTAAGTATAATCCCAAATTTGATGGACATTCTATGCCAAGAACTGCAAACCTGTGTGGTCCCGAATCAGTCATTTTGGACTCAAATTTCCTGTCTGTCATATTACCTCATCAGACTCAATAAATTCTAGACTGATTTTAGAAGATTACTTAGGGTTATACAATGGAGGCAGCACAGAAGAGTAGAAAAAATGTATACTTTGCACGTAGAGGGCCAGATTCTGACTTTTATTTTGGTGGAGTGGAGAATACTGAGGAAGTCACACATCTCAACATTTATCCCTGTAAAATGGGGATGAAAATAACCTACTTTACAGAATTGTTGTGAGAATTAACTTAAGTAGCTAGTCGATACTCAATAAAAGTTAACTATTATTCTTATAAAAATTATATGATTATTTTATTTACTGTAAAAATATATCTTTGATCCAACTACATATAATGATTTGCCATGGAGTTTAGTACTAGGGGAACTTAATTTAAATAACCGACATTGAATTTTAAATGATCTGGTGCGATTTAAGTGGTTTTGTTAGTATGTTTTAAATCTGCTTGACTGAATGTATGTGTGAATAAATATAAATACCATGCTTAGTCAGGAATGTAATTTTAATTAAGCTTCTAATGCCCCTAATGTCCCAACTGCCCGGAAGGTGATTCACATCTTGGAAGGGTGGATAAGTAGTTCAGCACTCATTTTCAATCCAACTTGAATTTTTCTGTTTCATTTTCTTCTAACAAAATTGGATTTGGTGATACTTGACAACTAAGATTTTGTTTATCCTGCTGTAAAGGTAGGCTAGTAAAGTAGATTTCCACAGGATTTATAGTCTTGGTTACAGCATTTTAGAGCCATATAAAAATGCATATTAAAATAGTCTTTCTTCATTGCTTTCTACAAGCAATATTACTCTGTCTTTGGTATTGAAATTTGAGAACCTGAACCATAATTTTATATGTTGCCCATTTTTATAATGAAATAGAGTGAAACAAAAAGGTCTGGACTCTTGTGAGTCTTTATCGATAACATTTATTCTACAATTACAAAAACGTAGTGGACTGGTAAACAAATCTGAGTCTTTATAATATGGCTAATATACATGCCTTGCTATTGGAAAATTAAACATCCTAAAATTGGAGTCCTTTCTAGTCTTAATCCATTTGGCTTGCTATAGCAAAACACCACAGACATACTGGGTGGCTTATTAACAACAGAAATTTATTTCTCATGGTTCTGAAGGCTGCAAGTCCAAAATCAAGGTGTGGCCAGGTTCAGTGTTTGGTGAGGGCCTGCTTTATGGTTCATAGATGGCTGTCTTTTTTTCTGTGTCCTCACGTGGCAAAAGGGTTAGGGAGCTATCTGGGATCTCTTTTATAAGGACACTAATCTCATCCATGAAGGCTCCACCCACATGACCTAAGTACCTTTCAAGTACCCCGCCTCCAAATAACATACCACTGGGGATTAGGTTTCAAGATACAAATTTTCAGGTAGGAGGACACAGAAATTTAGTCTATAGCATTTACTAATTAGAATTAATAGAGTTTAAAATAAGACTGTTTAAAATAAGAGGATGATCAGATTATTCAGTTTGTGGTACATCACGACTGATGATCCAGGTACAGTCTTCAAATTCCATCTTCAGATCTCTCATCAAACCCTCACATTTTTTATTTTCAATCCACCCTTTATGCTATGGGTATATCTATGGATTATATATGCTTTTTAATGTTAATGAGTATAGCTCCTTTTCTATATTTATCATTTATGTGTTTTAGATTTGTTCGTGTTGACAATGTATAGTTATCTTTTTTTGATTCATTATTGCATTTCACTGTTGTTTGGAATTCTGGCCTACAAAAAACAATTATAATCCTATTGTCCATTTATTATTTTTCAAATCTTTATAAATGCAAACAATGTTGTAATCAACATCCTCTGCTTTTTTTTTTAATTGATATATAGTTGATATATAGTATGATGATAGTTTCAGGTGTACTACAATAGTGATTTAACATTTGCATATATAATGACCATGATAAATCTAGTAACCATCTGTCTTCATATAAAGTTATTACAATATTATTAACCATATTCCTTATGCTATATATTACATCCCCATGCCTTATTATTTTTTAACTGGACATTTGTACCTCTTAATCCCTTCCCTTATTTCACCCTTCAATGCCCTTCCCTCTGGTAACCACCTGTTTCTTCTCTGTATCCATGAGTCTGTTTTCATTTTGTTTTATTTATTTGTTTTTTTTATTTTTTAGATTCCACTTATATATGAAATCATACCATATTTGTCTTTTCCTGTCTCACTTATTTCACTTAGCAAAATACCCTCTACATCCATCAGTGTTGTTGCAAATAGTAAGATTTCTGTTTTGTTTTGTTTTGTTTTTTTGGTTGAGTAGAGTGTGTGTGTGTGTGTGTGTGTGTGTATATATCTATATCTATCTATGTATACCACATCTTCTTTATCTACTCATCTATCAATGGACACTTAGTTTGCTTCTATATATTGGCTATTATAAATAATGTAGTGAACATTGGTGTGCATATGTATTTTCCAATTAGTGTTTTTGTTTTTTTGATGTAAATTTCCAGAAGTGAAATAGTTATGTGATATGGTAGTCCTATTTTTAATTTTTTGAGGAGCCCCCATGCAGATTTCCATAGTAGCTGTACCAATTTACAATCCCACCAGTAGTATACCAGGGTTTGCTTTACTCTACATCCTCGCCAACATGGGTTATTTGTTGTATTTTTGATTATAGCCATTCTGAGAGGTGTGAGGTTATACTCGCCGTGGTTTTGACTTCCATTTCCTTGTTGATTAGTAATGTTGAGCATCTTTTCATTGGTCTGTTGACCATATGTATGCCTTCTCTGGTATAATGTCTATTCATGTTCTCTGCCCATTTTTCATAGGGTCATTTGTTTTTTGAAGTTATGTTGTATGAGCTCTTTGTATATTTTAGATATTAACACCTTATTGGATATATTATTTGTAAATATGTTCTCTCATTCAGTAGGTTCCCTATACTGATAGTTTGCTTTGCCTGTGCAAAAGCTTTTTAGTTTGATATAGTCCCATTTGTTTAATTTTCTTTTGTTGCCCTTGCTTGAGGAGACAGATCCAAAAAAAATACTGCTAGGACTTATGTCAAAGAGCATACTGCCTATGTTTTCTTCTAGTAGTTTTATGGTTTCAGGTCTTAATTGAAGTCTTTAAACCATTTTCAGTCTCTTTTTGTATTTGGTGTGAGAAAATAGTCTAGTCTGATTCTTTTTCATGTAGCTGTCCAGTTTTCCCAACACCACGTATTAAAGAAGTTGTCTTTTCCCTACTGTATATTCTTGCCTCCTTTGTTTTAGATTAATTGACCATATAAGTGTGAGTTAATTTCTGGGCTCTCTATTCTGTTCCATCAATTTATACATCTGTTTTGTGCCAGTACCATACTATTTTGATTACTGTGGCTTTGTAGTGTAGTTTGAAATCAGGGAGCATAATAACTCCAGCTTTCTTCTTTCTCAATATTGCTTTGGTATTTGGGGTCTTTTGTGTTTCTATACAAACTTTAGAATTATTTGTTCTAGTTCTGTGAAAAATGCTATTGGTATGTTGAAAGGGATTGTATTCTGTAGGTTGCCTTGGGTAGTATGGTCATTTTAACAATATTATTTCTTCCAATCCATGAGCATGGCATAACTTTCCATTTGCTTGTGTCATCTTCAGTTTCTTTCATCAGTGTCTTACACTTTTCCAAGTATAGGTCTTTGACCTCCTTAGTTAGATTTATTCCTAGATATTTTATTATTTTTTAAATTGAAGTATAGTTGATTTACAATATTATATTAGTTTCAGGTGTACAGCTTAGTGATTCAGTATTTTTGAAGGTTATACTCAAAAGTTATTATAAGATAATGGCTATAATTTCCTGGGACTCTCTTTTCTTCCTGGACCTAGAAGTCTGTTTCTTTTCCCTGGTTAGGGAAGTTTTCAGCTATTATTTATTTAAATAAGTTATCTGCCCCTTTCTCTTTCTCTTCTTCTGGGACCCCTGTAATGCAAATGTTAGTCTGTTTGTTATTGTCCCAGGGATCTTTCAAACTATTCTTTTTTTTTTTTTTTTTTTTCTGGTACGTGGGCCTCTCACTGTTGTGGCCTCTCCCGTTGTGGAGCACAGGCTCTGGACATGCAGGCTCAGCAGCCATGGCTCACGGGCCCAGCCGCTCCACGGCACGTGGGATCCTCCCGGACCGGGGCACGAACCCGTGTCCCCTGCATCGGCAGGCGGACTCTCAACCACTGCGCCACCAGGGAAGCCCCTATTCTCATTTTTTTAAATTCTTTTTTCTTTCTTTGTTCACCTTGGGTGATTTTCATACTCTGTCTTCCAGTTTGCTGATCCATTCTTCTGTATCCTCTAATCTACTGTTGATTCCTTCTAATATATTTTTAAAATTTTTCATTATTATATTTTTCAGCTCTGTGTGGTTCTTTATATTATCTAACTCTGTTGAAATTCTCACTGTGTTTATCCTTTCTTCTCTCAAGTTAAGTGAACTTCTTTATGTTCATTACCTTTAACTCCTTCTCAGGTAGATTGCTCAACTCCATTTTGTTTAGATCTTTTCCTTAGATTATGTCTTGTTCCATTTCCTGTGATAGGAATACCCAAGAGCTTTGTTTATAACCTGTCCTCTTAGATAGGAGTCACCCCAAGGTTCTCCATGACTCAGCATACTGGTGAGAAGCATTGTCCAATGATGATGCTGTCAGGTATTTCTATAAGAGTTTATATATTTTTTTAACTTGAAAACAAAGAGTTTCTTCCTAATGTGACAATGACTATATTTTTGTCTTTGTTTCATAATATTCAATGAGTTTACCTGCTGGCGTACCCATGGACAATATCTAGTGCTTGGTAGCAGAAGCTGAGCATTTTTTATTAGTGTGACAGCACTCATCTAACACTCCTCATGCTACTTCAGTTGCATGACAAAAGTGCCTAAAACATTTAGGAAATACAAAGACAAACTTTCTTTTAAGTACTTAAAAGTAAATTGCTTCTCTTATTTTTCATCTTCTGAGAGTTAGAAGTTTGTTGGAAAATATTTCAGTACCATCTCATGCTTCTTAATATGTACATAGTATTAAAATTTGTGGATTATATATGGTTCTTTCCATATATTTTTAAAAACTTCTAAACAACTCAGAAATAGTCATCCTAATAATTTTGGTTAAATGCAAGGAAAAAATTTTACCCTATTTAAAGACTGTTTGAAATATTTCAACTAATGTTTTCTTCATGTAATAAGACTCAATGTTCAGTTGGAGTTCATAGTTTTAGCTCCACTCTATATTTTGATTTTGTCTTACTTTCATTTGACTAAAAAGACTATGTTTAAAATTTAAAAAAAAAAACTGTGCCCATGTTATTATAATTTTAATACAACCTCATAAGTGAAAGACAGAAACTTATGCCAGAATAGTAGGAGAACGTTCCATGGTTTAGCTATATTTGAGCTATAGTCTTTTTTTCTGGTTTCTTTATATCCTATTTTGGCCCCTTCAATCAATTCTGATCACTGAGGGTTGAATAAGTATGATACTAGGCCCCTTAAAGGATACCAATGCTTCCTGTTTCTCTTGAGGTAAAGATGAAAATTTTAAACATTAAATACAAAATTCAGAATGTTCTCAACCCCTACTTGCTTGTGGGTCTTACTTCATGTCATCTTCCTTCTTACTTTCTATTCTCTATGCACATTGCATTTATTTCAGTTCCTCAAAACATCTTTCTTGTTTATTTATTTATTTATTATTATTATTTTTTTTGCGGTACGCGGGCCTCTCACTGCTGTTGCCTCTCTCGTTGCGGAGCACAGGCTCCGGATGCGCAGGCTCAGAGGCCATGGCTCACAGGCGCAGCCGCTCCGCGGCATGTGGGATCTTCCCGGACTGGGGCACGAACCTGTGTCCCCTGCATCAGCAGGCGGACTCTCAACCACTGCACCACCAGGGAAGCCCTCTTTCTTGTTTAGTAGGACTTAAACAAGATGATATATGTAAATCACTTGCAACAGTGCATGGTATATATCCAACTTTTAATAAATGTACTATTATTTAGATATTTTGTCTAATAACTTTTGAAGAAAGGAATAACTTAAAAGACTAATATCAAATCACATCTTCTCCAGAAATCTTCTCATCGCTTTTAGCATCAAGTGAAGTTAATTTTTTTGGAGGTAGTAGGAAGTATGGGAAAGTTGATGATGATTTCAGATTTGGATTCTTTGAGTTTCTGCTAGTTTAAGACGTATATATGGGGATATTATTTAGTCAGCTGCATATATTTATCAAATACATAGTGATGTCAGTATTAATAAATCTGTGGAGTGGTAAATGAGAAAATGACACTTTTAAAAGTTAAATTATTTATTTAAGATCATACAATTTGTGAAAAAGAAGACTGCAAACCTGCTTTGACACCCTGTTCAGAGCTATTTATGGCACAGCAGGTGTCTCTCAAGAGTTAAACTGGGAGTGGAGCTCAGCTAGGGCTGGAGACAGACAGGCAGATGGCCATAGGTAAGTCCAAATTAGGGAAAGAAAAAGTCAAAGCCACAGAGAATACCTAGTCTGAGAAAGAGTAGGACCACTGGAAAAAGTGCAACATCTCAGACATCTAGAAAAGAAATTCCAAAAACATGTATGTGGAAATAACAAAAAGCCACTATGATAAATCCAGATAGAAAACTTCTTTGGTGTCTAGTGACTTCCTGCTGAGGGCTGCTGAAGGCCTTTTTGCATGAGAGCTGTCTTTCTGGCATTTGTACATGGGATGTGAATGAAGTCCTGCTGAGTTTTATCATACTTGCCTGCTGAATCAGGTTGGCTGCACATGTATCATCAAAGCCCTGCATATTATTCATTCACCCTCACACAGTGTGTTAGGAACTGAAGACACTGAAGAGGCTGTGCTTAGTATTCTCACCTTTGCTATCAAATTACGATATGGTAGAGAAGGGAAGAGATGAGAAATAAATGTCTGTTATATTAACTGGTCCAAGAATAAAATTTGTATTCCTGGTCCATTTTTAAAGATAACAGAATAATGGACCATTGAGTTGGAATTAAGTACATCTCACACCCTGGGAGAAGCATGTCTGTTCTGGATATAGTTTATTTGACCAAGAAGGGATTTAAACTGTTGTAGATTGAAAGCACATCTTTCAATTTATTTTTCAATGGAAAAATAAATACCACAGAAAAGAAGTGATGTAATAAAACAACAAAAATATTGAGGGAGGTGTCCTGTAATTTGTAGCTACTTAATTATAGGTCAAAACATCTCTAGTGATAAGTAGACTCCTAGAGCATCATAATTTCAGAATTGTTGCTTAAAATAATTAATATTAGCACTCAAAAATTTAAGAAACAGAAGTATATAACTCTTGTTAAATAAAAATTCTAAGTGAAGAGTTGTGCGTGTTTTAGTAACACTGGATTAGATAACCATCCAATTATGTAGGCATTTAACAATTCAGAATAATTTGCTTCTTCAAATATCTGAAAATATATGGATTGAAATCCTTTCTAGACTTAATAATGATAAACATAATAATAACCTCACTAAACCTGAGGAGTTCTCCTTACCTGTGCCCTGGCATTGGAATGGGTTCCTCAGGAAAGACAAAAAAAAAAAAAAAGAGACTTACATGTGATATATTTTCCCTCCTTCAAGTTTTTATTCCTTTTTTTTTTTTTTTTTTTTGCAACTAATGTATACACTTAAAATGCAGGCACATTATGTAAGGGTTAGCTTTATTGATGGAGTGTGATCACTTATACTTAAATATTTTCCTCAATCTTAGAGTGGCATCTGTTCTGTTACCAGAGTTAAAAGCAAAAACCGAAGAACATAAGAGAAGCTGATTTTGCAGCAGTGTGTAAAGCGTGGTAGCCACCTAAAACAAGGAGTATACGCTAAATCATTTAAGTGTTCAGTAGCACAGATTCGTCAATAGAAACCTATCACTGCATATTTTCTGCAAGTGCTCTAGAACGTGTAAAATCTAATGAAGTAATCATAAATAGGAGTAAAGCAAAGTGAAACAACATTTATGAGCAAAGTGAGCACGGATCTTCTAAGTGCTGAGTCTCTTGTTTTTTAAGCTAATGGACCACTGGGAGTAAAATGCCAAACGATGGAGAAAATATTATTTATTCATAATTTGTTGTCTTGCTTGTTCTCATCAGCAGTTGTTCTCAATTAATCCAACTGTGAGGCTAGTTACTAAAAATCAGCAGCCTTCTTCACAATGAGGTGAAACATTCATTTCAGTTCAATGTGTTGTGCTTCAGAATGTGCTTTGGCATCAGCCTCTGTATTATAGGAAAGAAGGTCCTGTTAAAAACAGAGAAATTACAAATATATCTCAACTTACACTGTGAAAATGAGTACAGATTCTTTAAAAAATATTTTTCTCTTATAGGCTTCAGGTTTTAGAGGGCTTGTTTGCCCCTGAAATAACTTCTAGGAGATTACAATCTCCCCGCTTCTTCAACACAAAATAATTTCACAAGGTCTTTCCTAACCTTTTACTGTTCAATGCTCTGCCTTTCCAGATTTTTTTTATGTAGTTGAGACTTTATAATAAGATTGTACCTATTTTTACAATTTTATTATCTAATGATATTGCTATGAGTTTTCACTTATATTTTATAACAGTGTTTGTATTGAGAGAAAAAAGGAAAGTGAGATTATTGTCCAACATGGTGAGTGTAGTAATTAATTTTTTCCTCAAGTATGGTTATCCCTTTCCTTTTCTCTCTCATTCAGTAGCAAGGCACTTTCTCAAAAATAGTCAGATTGCACTGGTGTGAGAGACAGGAAGAATGAGAGAAATATTGAGGGTAAAGATGATACCTTTTGGATTTTATGAAAATATAAGGTTCAAATATTGCTGGACCCATTCTCTTTCTCTCATGGGTGCTCATTCTTGCTCTTATTTCACATTTCACCTCATATCTATCTCTTTATATATCTGTGCGTCATCTTTCAATCTACCCCCAATTTAAGACATACTACCCTAAAATTTGCAAGGGCACCTTCTGTTAATGAAAGATTAGCCTAAGTTGGAGAAGAACAAAGCATACAGAGCATAGTGGTATCATAATAACAGTTTATTATCTTTGATTGCATGCCTCTTCACAAATAGTGGTAATTTTTGCTTGTCTTATGTGATATGTAAAACTCTACATCTGCCATCCTGAATTTCAATAAAAGATTTAGAATAGAATTAATTCTTAATGCTGATAATTACAAATAAGAAATGATTACTAGTATTCTTTTTTAAGTGGGCACAATGTATATCATAAATAGAAAAAAATAAGTGCGTACTTGATGTAAAGTTTTAACAAATACAAATGGTTCATTTTGGATTTCCTTCCCATTTAGGTCACCACAGAGCATTGAGTAGAGTTCCCTGTGCTATACACTAGGTTCTCATTATTTTATACATAGTAGTGTATATATGTCAATCCCAATCTCCCAATTCATCCCCCCTCCTCTTCCCCCCTTGGTATCCATACGTTTGTTCTCTACATCTGTGTCTCTATTTCTGCTTTGCAAATAAGTTCATCTGTATCATTTTTCTAGATTCCACATATAAGCGATATTATGTGATATTTGTTTTTCTCTTTCTGACTTACTTCACTCTGTATGACAGTCTCTAGGTCCATCCACGTCTCTGCAAATTGCACAATTTTATTCTTTTTTATGGCTGAGTAATATTCCATTGCATATATATATATACCACATCTTCTTTTATCCATTCATCTGTCAATGGATACTTAGGTTGCTTCCATGTCCTGGCTATGGTAAATAGTGCTGCAGTGAACAATGGAGTGCGTGTATGTTTTTCTCTGGGAGTGGGATTGCTGGGTCATATGGTAGTTCTATTTTTAGTTTTTTAAGGAACCTCCATACTGTTCTCCATAGTGGCTGTATCAATTTACATTCCCACCAACAGTGCAAGAGGGCTCCCTTTTTTCCACACCCTCTCCAGCATTTATCGTTTGTAGATTTTTTGATGATGGCCATTCTGACTGATGTGAGGTGATACTTCATTGTGGGTGGATTTGATTTGCATTTCTGTAATGATTAGTGATATTGAGCATCCTTTCATGTGTTTGTTGGCAATCTGGATATCTTCTTTGGAGAAATGTCTGTTTAGGTCTTCTGCCCATTTTTGGATTGGGTTGTTTGTTTTTTTGATATTGAGCTGCATGAGCTGCTTGTATATTTTGCAGATTAATCCTTTGTCAGTTGCTTAATTTGCAAATATTTTCTCCCATTCTGAGGGTTTTCTTTTCATCTTGTTTATGGTTTCCTTTGCTGTGCAAAAGCTTTTAAGTTTCATTAGGTCCCATTTGTTTATTTTTATTTTCATAACTCTGGGAGATGGGTCAAGAAAGATCTTGCTGCAATGTATGTCAAAGAGTGTTCTGCCTATGTTTTCCTCTAAGAGTGTTATAATATCTGGCCTTACATTTAGGTCTTTAATCCATTTTGAGTTTATTTTTGTATATGGTGTTAGGGAGTGTTCTAACTTCATTCTTTTACATGTAGCTGTCCAGTTTTCCCAGCACCACTTATTGAAGAGACTGTCTTTTCTCCATTGTATATCCTTGCCTCCTTTGTCATAGATTAGTTGACCATAGGTGCGTGGGTTTATCTCTGGGCTTTCTATACTGTTCCATTGATCTATATTTCTGTTTTTGTGCCAGTACCATACTGTCTTGATTACTGTAGCTTTGTAGTACAGTCTGAAGTCAGGGAGCCTGATTCTTCCAGCTACGTTTTTCCTTCTTAAGATTGCTTTTGCTATTCAGGGTCTTTTGTGTTTCCATACAAGTTTAAACATTTTTTGTTCTAATTCTGTGAAAAATGTTCTTGGTAATTTGATAAGGATTGCATTGGGTAGTATAGTCATGTTCACAATATTGATTCTTGAGGGGAAGGATAATTTTAATGA
The DNA here is from genome assembly GCF_005190385.1 of Monodon monoceros. Taxonomy (NCBI): domain Eukaryota; kingdom Metazoa; phylum Chordata; class Mammalia; order Artiodactyla; family Monodontidae; genus Monodon; species Monodon monoceros. The sequence goes on from NW_021703777.1 coordinate 10,419,783, forward strand.
CTCCTCTTTCCTCAGATTTTTTTTTGTCAGCTGATAAAGGTAGCCTTTTAGTGGACAGAGTCACAGTAAGCAGTGGCCCAAAAGCAAGACAATTGCTGAGGACATATTGATTGTAATTAACAAAAGCTCATCTCTGTAGACATTTTGAACTACTGTGTTTTCTAGATGGTTAGAATTAACCATTTTCATATCAGAAGACTTACATATTGTCAGAGTGTTTCAGAAATACTATGTCATTTTCATATTGTAAAAGCTATACATATTCATTAGAAGCTTTAGAAAATATAGAAAAATTTAAAAAGGCATTTTTAAAAGCCCATAGCTCCCAATCAATAACACATAACAGCTTATAAGAATCTGATATTTTCCTAACAGTTTTTGTGCAGCGTGTGTGTATGTCTCTGTGTGTGTTTGTATGTCCTCATGTGTAAAAATAAATATGCATATATAATGTATATATTATATGAATATATAATGCATAAAATAGTCCTGCATTATTTCTACTTGATACTGTATTTTAACTATTTTTGTATTCAGGGAAGTATTTGACAACATAATTTTACATTTATGATCTATTGTTGTATAAAGTATTTTTTATTCTTAGATATTTAGGTTATTTAAAATTTGGAGTTGTTATATCTGAGGTACGTATTTACTGTGAAATGGTTTTGTAAATATATAGAATTTCTTCTTGAATTTCGGTTCAGGTTTTTCTTAATTCAGTTCAATTAAAACTGTATATGGACATGACTATTCCATGGAGCGAATGGCTCCACCCACTAAGTGGAGTAAAGCTGGACTGAAATGGTTGGTGTGTCCTTAGCATGGGATGTGTGCTTTCAGCCAGTGTTTACCGTGTGACATCGGGGGCTTTCTCACCCCTCCGTATCTGCCCTCCATTTTCCTGAGTCTGGATATCTTAAGCCTGCTAGGGAAACCTCTTGAAGTTACAAACAGAGAATTAGAGCATTAAGAAGTCCAGTGATTGTTAAGGCTATGTATAATGTTGCATTGCCAGTGTTTCATATCATAGAACGTGGTGTTTTCTCCTTTTGCTCTTAATAACTGACTCTCCACTTAACTTCTCTAGGTGACTAGTGCTCCTTGTCTTTTGCTTCTTGCCCTGTCACCCTTCATAGTGTTGGCTCTGTCCCTTATTGCCTTACCCCCAAACCTGCTATGTCTCCTTTATTCCTTATCTTGATTGGTGATTCAAATGCCTCCCTCATGTGAAGCTGCTCCCATCACAGAGTAAATCACTTCCTCTTTTGCAAGCCTGTAGCACTTCTATTATAGCAGTGTTGCTGAAAGCAGTGTTGTGTAGGTCTGTGCTGAAATTTTAATTTATTGAAAAGTAAGGACAGAGAAATGAGTTTTTCTTGAAGCTCAAGCTATTAAATGGTAAAATATTTTACATAAAGATTATGTTTTTTTAATACTATTGATATAATAGCATTTACTTTATGCAGTGATGATGTTAGGAGGCAGGTTACCAACAGTGCTTTTTATTAAAGTCCATCTTTTTATTTAAAATTATACTTGTCCCTGAAATTTAAACTTTTGAAATTATAGTAATATAGCACTTATCATAGTACATTACACTTATTTGTTTACATGTATATGAGCCTTTTGAGAGTGTGACTGTGTCTTGATTATTTTTCCCATTGCCTAATAAATACAAGGCCGTAACAAGTGTTAAGTGCTTATATTTTATTAGCATTATTTTAGATGTTCACATAAGTTTATTAAATTACTTTTTGTATAAGTTATGCATAGTGTAAGTCAGCGAAGTTTTGGAAGGATGAGATGCTGCTTTAAAAGTTAGTGATTTACATGAAGATAAAAGCATGATTTGAAATTGGAGCATCTTCCACATTTTCGTCCAAATTAATCTGTCTCATTTCATGTTAATGCTATAACTTTCTTTTTGGTATTAGCAACATATTTTTTTATCTTTCACAATTTTCAAATTGTGTACTCTCTCTAGACTCCTATTCATTTCTAAAAATATCAAGTTTAAGTCTGTAACTCCAGGAATTTTATTCAATAAAATATCAAATTACTGAAATTAAATGAAGTAACTGAAATGAATTAAAACACATTTATCAAGAACAACAAATTACATATTTGGGATGATTTATTTAACCTACAGGTGTAGTTCCAATTTAATTCTAACTCACCCAGTGTGTGGTCTTAGATAGATAGAGCTCCTTATTTTGAGTGTCAAAAGAGTTTTCTCTATTTTCATTTGATTTTCATAGGTGCCCATAGCGAAAGTTGAGGTGCTTGGAAGTATTTTGTGTTTTAGAGTAATAATAAAGCTTGTTATGATGATGATGATGATAAAAAGTTGTCAGTCATTTGAATGAACACTCATTATATACCAGGCACAATATTAAGTGCTTCATTCATTCATTCATTCATTCAACAGATGTTTATGGGACAACTACTGTGTGTCAAGCACCATTGTAGGGACTGAGAATACAACAGTGGGAAAAATTGGATGAAGTTATGGCCCTTGTGAAGCTTGCATTCTAGGGGGAAAAGCAGACAACAAAGAAATTAAAAGTGAAAATATAGAATTACAAGGAGTAATAAGAACTATGACAAAACAATTAAAAGGAATAAGGGGAATAGAGTAGTGATGGGGGTGGGGTAGGGATAGTTTACTGTTTTACATCAGGAAAGGGCTTGCTCATAATGTGACATATAGAGAGAGACTTGTAGGATGGGTGAGAATGGGTCATGTGGATATCTGGGGAAAGAGTGCTCCAGGAAAATAAATCCTGAAAAGACAACATGCTTTGAATTATATACCTTATTCCTAAGAAAGGGAGTAATATACTCAGCAAGGATTTTGTTTCCAGGTTTTACTAGTTCCAAAGCTGAAATAGATTAATTTTTCTACATTTTCTAATATTGAATCTACATGTTCAGTATCTTTATGTTTTACATGTCACCTTCCTGTGAAACTGCTCCCAGTACGGAATGAGTCACTCCCACCTCTGTGCCCCTGGAGCACATTTAGTAATATTTATCAAAATAATGGTCCACTGAGTGTAGTCCTATGATAAAGTTTATATTGAGGAAAAATGGGAAAAGTAGCAGCAATTGAATTCCCAGGTTGACAACTAATTTTGAAATAAAAAATTTCAAATGTGAGATCCAGATGGATCTCAGTCATGAGGCATCACTAAGCATTTAATACAAAATATATCACTTCTTTAGTGGTCATCTTACTTTATCTCCAATAAAATGAAAATTACATATTTATTTATGAATTGTAAGCATATTAGAGACTGAAAATTGGTTAACAGTTTAACATGGTTGGAATTTTATTAACTGTTACAAGGATTAGTATACATTTTGGAAAGAGATGTAGTTGGTTATTGTTAAACTAAAGGAAAAAAAAACACGTAACATTAATGTTCTTAGATTTTTTTCATTTTGCTGAGTTGTAAAAAAAGAGAGTTCCAACAATGCAGGATTACATGTAGAAAGCATGACCTGTTTTTATTTTATTTTACTTTTATTTATACACTGAGAAGTCAAGTCCACCTCTGTGCCCCTGGAGCACATTTAGTAATATTTAGGGGCATAACTGTGTTGGAACTGAGTATTGTAAAGGGCAAGTCATAAAATAAAACACAGCATCTCAGTAGCTGGAGGATGTTTAATATTTTTATACAGGATCACCATGCAGTCCAAGGGGAGAATTGGCTTACTTCCTAGTCCTACTAGGGAGAAATTCTTCCTACCAAAGAAGCTCTTCATTTCTTCCTCATACCAAGAAGAACATGTATTTCACAGAAAGCTTGATTTAAAAATAGAACTGAAGCATCACTCATTCATGGCAAAAAAAAAAAAAAAATAAGATCACATAGAAAATGATTTAATCAGACATCTATTGATAAAGATGCCTATTTTTAAGTCATAGTGGAGTAACAGTGATCAAATTTATTTTGTTGCCGTAACCAACTAAAAATCTGGATAAAATATGTAAAATGACAGCTTTCAAACATTTGACAACAGGCTGGACAGGATAGCGATCTCTGGGTGAGGAGAAACAAATGAGTTAAGCTCTACATTGCCCCAGCTTACTGTCTGCAATTGCAAGCTGAAGTGCAGAGAGGAGGCACCCAGACAGAGCTCAGTGGTCTCCCTACATTGAGGAGACAGAGTATGGGGGTGCGTTCTGTTGTTAGAATTGAGAGGGCAATGGACCTGAGAAGAGAGAGCTACAGGAGAGAGCTCAAATGTCTGCAGAAGATTCCCCTCAAGTCTTCATCTCAGTACAGATCAGAGAATTTCTGTGAGGAAGCTACTCAAAGCTAGGGAAAGAACCATTGAAAAGGAATAGATGGAACAATTCTTAGAGCTCACACAGGGCTAGGAATAATTCACCTTCCCAAAAGCCAGCTTCTATACCTGGGGCAACAGGCAGAAGGATATAGCCTCAGTAGTGGAGCCAAATTAGACCTACATTAAAGGCTGCTATAGTCCTGCCTAACAAAAGGTAAAAGCAAGTGGAAAGCATCATCACATTGTTTCCAAATAACTAAGCTACAAACGACAAGTTTCAAAAATACTTAAAGGATTACTTCTTAAAAAAAAAAAAAAAATCTGACACCTAGCAACATTTCAATAAAAAAGTACCAGGCATGCAAAGAAGCAGGAAACCGGGACCCACAAGTAAGGAGAAAAATCAATCAATATGAACATATCCAGAAGTAACACAGATAATAGATTAAGTAGACAAGGGCATTAAAAGATACATTATATTCTCCAAATAATCAAGAAGGTGGAGGAAAACATGAGTATGATGAGAAATATGGAGCATGTAAAGTAGACCCAGTTTGATCTTCTAGAGCTGACAAATACAATGTTTGAGATGAAAAAAAAATGCGTTGGATAGGAGTAAGAGCAAATTAGACACTGCAGAAGAAACAATTATAGAACTTTTAAAAAAAATTATTTGATTTGATTATAGTTGATTTGCAATGTTGTGTTAGTTTCTGGTGTATAGCAAAGTGATTCAGATATATATATATATATATAATGTATATGTATTCTTTTTTCATATTCTTTTCCATTATGCTTTATCATAGGATATTGAATATAGTTCCCTGTGCTCTACAGAATGAACCTTGTTCTTTATCCATCCTATATGTAATAGTCTGCATCTTCTAATACCAAACTCAAAATCTATCCCTTCCCCTTGGCAACCACAAGTCTGCTCTCTACGTCTGTGAGTCTGTTTCTGTTTCGTAGATAAGTTGATCTGTCATATTTTAGATTCCACATATAAGTAATATCATATGGTATTTGTCTTTCTCTTTCTGACTTACTGCACTTAGTATGATAATCTCTACGTTCATCCATGTTGCTGCAAATGACATTATATCATTCTTTTTTATGGCTGAGTAGTATTCCATTGTGTATAGGTACCACATCTTCTTTATCCCTTCATCTGTTGATGGACATTTAGGTTGTTCCCTTGTCTTGGCTGTTGTGAATATTACTGCTCTGAACATAGGGGTGTATGTATTTTTTCAAATTATAGTTCTGTCCAGATATATGCCTAGGAGTGGTATTGCTAGATCATAAGGCAACTGTATTTTTAGATTTTTGAGGAACCTCCATACTGTTTTCCATAGTGGCTGCACCAATTTACATTCCCACCAACAGTGTAGGAGGGTTCCCTTTTCTCCACACTCTCCCCAGCATTTATTGTTTGTGGACTTTTTAATGATGGCCATTCTGACCAGTGTGAGGTGGTAGCTCATTGTAGTTTTGATTTGCATTGCTCTAATAATTAGCAATGTTGAATATTTTTTCATGTGCTTTTCGGCCATCAGTATGTCTTCTTTGGAGAAATGTCTATTTAACTCTTCTGTTTGCTTTTTGATTGGGTTGTTTGTTTGTTTGTTTTTTATTAAGCTGCATGCACTGTTTGTATATGTTGGAGATTAAGCCCTTGTTGGTCACATCGTTTGCAAATATTTTCTCCCAGTCTGTAGCTTGGCTTTTCATTTTGTTTACAGTCTCATTTCCTGTGCAAAAGCTTATAAATTTGATTAAGTCCCATTTGTTTATTTTTGCTTTTATTTCTATTGCCTTGGTTGACTGACCTAAGAAAACGTTGGTATGATTTATGTCAGAGAATGTTTTGCCTGTGTTCTCTTCAAGGAGTTTTATGGTATCATGTCTTATATTTAAGTCATTAAGCCCTTTTGAGTTTATTTTTGTGTATAGTGTGAGGGTGTTCTCTAACTTCATTGATTTACATGTGGCCATCCAACTTTCCCAGCACCACTTGCTGAAGAAACTGTCTTTGCTCCATTGTTTATTCATGCTTCTTTTGTCAAGGATTAATTGACGACAGGTGTGTGAGTTTATTTCTGGGTTCTCTATTCTGTCCCATTGATCCATATGTCTGTTTTTGTGCCACTGCCATGCTATTTTGATTACTGTAGCTTTGTAGTATTGTCTTAAGCCTGGAAGGGTTATGCCTTCTGCTTTGTTCTTTTCCCTCAGTATTACTTTGGCAATTCTGGGTCTTTTATTGTTCCATATGAATTTTAGGATTATTTATTCTAGCTCTGTGAAAAATATCTTGGGTAATTTGATAGGGATAGTATTAATCTGTAGATTGCTTTGTGTAGCATGGCCATTTTAACAATTATAATTCTTCCAATCCAGGAGCATGGGATAGCTTTCCATTTCTTTGAATCATCTTTGTTTCCTGTATTAATGTTTTATAGCTTTCAGCATTTAAGTTTTTCACCTCCTTGGTCAGGTTTATTCCTAAGGTTTTTTTTTGTTTGTTTGTTTGTTTTTAATTACAGATTCTAATTCACTTCTAGTGATTGGTCTGTTCAAGTTGTCTATTTATTCTTTTTTTTAAATTAATAATTTATTTTTGGCTGTGTTGGGTCTTTGTTGCTGCTCATGGGCTTTCTCTAGTTGCGGCAGGTGGGGGCTACCCTTCGTCACGGTGCATGGGCTTTTCATTGTGGTGGCTTCTCTTGTTGCAGAGCATGAGCTCTAGGCACACAGGCTTCAGTAGTTGTGGCATGCGGGCTCAGTAGTTGTGGCTCACAGACTAGAGCACAGGCTCAGTAGTTGTGGTGCATGGGCTTAGTTGCTCTGCAGCTTGTGGGGGTCTTCCTGGACCAGGGCTTGAACCCGTGTCCCCTGCATTGGCAGGCAGATTCTTAACCACTGTGCCACCAGGGAAGTCCCTAGGTATTTATTCTTGATTCAGTTTTAGTAGGCTGTATGTTTCTAGAAACTTCGCCATTTCTTCTGGTTGTCCAATTTGTTGACATATAATTGTTCATAGTATTCTCTTATGGCTTTTTATATTTCTATTGTATGTATTTCAGTTTTTATCTCTCTTTCATTTTTTATTTTGTTTATTTGGGTCTTCTCTCTTTTCTTCTTGGTGAGCCTGGCCAGAGGCTTGTCAATTTTGTTTACCCTTTCAAAGAACAAGCTCTTGGTTTTATTGATTTTTTTCTTATTATTTTTTAAATCTCTATTTTATTTACTTCCTCTGTGATCTTTACTGTTTCCTTCCTTCTGCTGATTTTAAGGTTTTTTTGTTCTTTTTCTAATTGTTTTATGTGGTAAGTTAGGGTGTTTATCTGAGATTTTTCTTGTTTTTGAGGAAGGCTTGTATCACTATGAACTTCCCTACAGGAACTGCTTTTGCTGCATCCCATAGATTTTGTATGGTTGTCAATTATAGAACTTGAAGATAAAACTTCAGTAGTAAAAACTTTATTTGAAGTACAAAAAAAACAGAGTCCCAGTTTAATATTAAGTATTAGTAACAAGTACTGGTATTAACAAGAAGTGAACATTTCTGATTAGCCTAAGTAGAGTGGTCCAGTGTGATCCAAAAGATATCCTCTGGACTGGACAAACACCAATTCCTTAGTTGAGTTCCTAAGGCTTTCTCACCACCTTTCTTAATAAGAATTTGCATCAGAACACTCTTTATGCACTATGATGTATGCATAATTAGTATTTAGATCTCATTATGGAGTGTATGCTTAGATATTCTCAAAAAATCCTGGAAAGTAACTTCTATGGTAGAAGTCCTAAAGTCGTGATCCAAAACTGACAGGCACATAGTATCCTCTCTTTGGCCAACACAATTAAAACAAAGTTGAATTTGCTTTCAGCTAAGGCATGTCTTCATATTGCCATAGATTCCATAACACCCAGCCTCTAAAATAATTTGAACTTGTGACTCCAGCCTTGTGAGGGTGTTTTACAAGTTTTCCTGAATTGCTTGAATTCCACCTGACTATAAGAGACAAAGGTAAAGGCAGATAAGCATTGCCTTTTATGTAAATTTGTCTTAATAAGGCTAATTTGTAGTGGACATACTACACATTATCTGTGCAGTACCAGAAATACTAAAAAGTATTCATATAGTTGTTCATAGGAAAGCACATATGTCAAACATATCTAAATATATATCCTTGTTTCCCCTTTGAAAATATTTCCAGAAATGATGTGATCCTAATGATAACAAAAACGGTGTGAATAGTTGCAAGTCTTTTTCCAAAATGTACAGAGGGACTATTGAAGCTAAATCTAGAGAATAAAATTCAAACTTCTTAAGACAATTGGATGAATTCTTTCATTATTTAGTCACAGCAGGCTCCGCGTTTGACCTGTAAAGCTAATAAAGACTGGAGCCCTCACTTTCTTCATGACAAGCCCTGTTGAGCTCTTTGGTTGCAGTTCAAGCTGGAGAGCATTCCTAATAAGACTTTTTTCTAGCTCATTTTCTTGCAAATGAAAGCTCTGCCGGTGCCTTGCCCTTAGTTATGGAAAATAAGACCACTAACCTCAGGTAACTCTTGCTGAATGCAATAAAGATTTAATTGTTCAAATAATCCTCCAGCCTTCACATACCAAATGTTCTTTATACTTTGAATTTAAGCAATGTTTCGATTATTCTCCCTTACATGAAGTTAACTCATTTCATTACCTCTCACTTCACTGGATTTTAGAATTAATAAAAGAGTGAGGGATTTGAGCCCACTGTGCATTATGATTTCTACATGGTCTTTTGAGCATTTAGAATTGTGTGTGACAATATTTCATATTTTCAATTTCAATTCAATATTTTCAATTATTTTATTATTTCAATATTTGAATTCAATATTGAATACAAATATTGAAATAATTATTGAATGAATAATTATTGAATAATTGAATTCAATATTTTATTATTTCAATATTAAATATTTCAATATTTTCAATTATTCATATTTCACAATATTTCAATATTTCTTGAAATATTTCATATTTCATTTTATGCCTTTTCCTGGTAAAATTAGTATTCTGCAAATTAGGAGAGCCAGAAACAAGTTCCCAATCAACCTGATAAAAACTGTCTCCTTGAGAAAGTGATCATGTTCATTTTCAGGTGATTTCTTTTCTTCCATTTTATTTTGAATTCTACTTTCCTGCAGGTCATTTGCATGTCAGGCCATAGAAAGTCTCTCAAGGCTGCTGCTTGTGAAATTGAGTGGCCCCTTTTTCTTTCTTTGTTACAAGTGTTTACTTTTTCTAGAGTACATCGTCTTTTCTCCTAAGGAAAATTTTACATCCATTTAAATGTCTTGCCACATTTTCTCTGACAGGCTTACTGACTTTTAAACCTAAGCATTTGGAGCGTACAAATTCAGTGATGTGTACTGAGTTTTCCATCTATTTTAGACAAATTGGCACCCACCACTTCACCTTAACCTAGCTGCCCAGTACTATCTTCCAAAGAACCCAAGCATATCTGGCAGGTTCCGTATATCTTGGCTGAATCTACACTGATTTTTCTAGCATAATGAGATGAGTCTATACTAGGATGGGAAAAAGTTGAAGAAATTATATAAAGGAAAATATATGGCTTTATCACTATACCATATATTTTAGTTTTACTGTAGGTAAATCATGAAACTAATAACTCCTGTGTACACAAATGGATGAGAAGAAAGAGAAATCTAGTAATTAATAAACACCTACTTTGTGTCTAGCATTATAACTAGATGTATTTGTATTTTCTCACAGACATAAATACGAATAAGCATCACTAAAGTAACATTCTATTCCAATGTTTCCTAATCTAATATGGGCTCCAGAACTTCAAGGTTAATATGAATGAGGAACTATTTTTAATAGTGTTTGTAATAGGTTCCTTTGGCTACTGTAACAAAATACCACAGATATGGTGGCTTAGAACAACACATGTTTATTCTCGTATAATTCTGGAGTCAGAAGCCTAAGATTGGTTTCACCAGGCCAAAATCAAGGTACTGGTAGGGCTGTGCTCCCTTCGAGCCTCTGAAGGGAGAATCTGTTCCCTGGCTTCTCCAGCTTCTAGAGCAGCATTCCTTGCATCCCTTGGGTGCTGGTCCCTTCCTCCATCTTTGAAACCAGTAGCGTCTCATCTTGCTTCAGTCATCACATTATCCTTGTCTCTGTAGTCCTGTGCACTCTGCCTCCCTCTTATTACACACCTGGATTACATTTAGGGCACAGCCAGATAATCCAGGCTAATCTCAAAATCCTTAATGTAATCACATCTGCAAAGTCCCTTTTTCCAAAAAAAGATAACACCCACAGATTTCAGGCATTAAGACCTGGATATTGTTGCGAGTCATTATTCAGCCTGTCACAGAGTCTGAAGCAGCTCCTTATCTCGGGATATTTTCTTTTTGAAGCCATTAATTGTGAATGATTAAATTTGCACTATGAAATAAAAACCGTGCAGTTGATTAAAGAGCTATTCTAAACATATTTATATACGTTCAATTATTAACCTTAAATTAAGGTGTTACGTTTATTTCAAAATCTAGTCTCTGAAAACTGATGAAATTTTAGCGAAGGTAAACAGAAAATTCCCTTGACCTAATCCTCTTCATTCAGCATCTTGATTTTGAATTATCCCCTATCCTACCTGCCACTAGTGACAGTTTCAGTTGGAGTTATCTTTAAATCTTAACTTTAAGGAGAATATTTGCCAAGGACTTCTATTTTTCCAATTGTTTTAAATGTAAAATGTAACTGCTAGATTTTGTTACATAAGTAAAAAGCTAAAATGTTTACAACACTCAAGAAAAGTTTGAACATGATAAAAATTCGTGGAGGGAAAGTGGGAAAACATTTCAAGTGAACATAACACGGTAGTGGAGGTGAGAGAAAGTTCATGCGTCACCTATCGTGGGATCTGATTTCCTATAAACTGAATTGTGTTCTTTTATCCTCCCATAATACTTATATACTGGGATCTCTTTCTTTCCAACCAGACTGAAGGCAGGATTGTGGCTTTTCTTTACAATTTCATCTTCCAGTGCTACATCTGGAATATAATTGCAGAACCAATATTTGAAGCCAGTTGGATTGGATTGTATAATAGGTTGTGATATATGAATTTAATCAGAGCAAAAATGCATGTAAGTGGAAGAATGGTGGGAAAGGGATATAAGAATAGAAACAGATCACATTATTGAGATTCCTTAAAACCAAGATGGAAAATTTGATCTGCAAACCTAAATTGATGTTCTGGTCCCAATTGCAATGTGTATGTGCATATGTGTGTGTGGGGGGGCAGGGGTGGGCACTCCCCATACCAACAAGCAATTCTTGGACACCAGCAGGGTACCTAAGAATTTAACTCAATTTTGACACTGTCTACTTGGAGATAGCATCAGATTCCACAGGTTAAGCGTTCAGTCCTATAAGACTTCCCCCTCAGTCTCCCCCGTCCCCCCACTTCAGAAGCCAGTTGCAAGCTCAGGTTACTACCTGTGTTTCTGACCTACGGGCTTTAGATTGGGGGTTCCATTGACCCTCTCCTTGGGTTTCAGATGCCATTTGCAAGCCCAGGTTGTTACCTGTTCTTCTGACCAACTGGCTATAAATCAGAGGTTCCCACGACCTTCTCGAGTTTGATTAATTTGCTAGAGTGGCTCTCAGAACTCAAAGAAATATTTTACTTACAAGCTTACTGATTTATTGTAAAAGGACATAACTCAGGAACAGCCAGATGGAAGAGATGCATAAGGCAAGATATGTGGGAAGGGGTGTGGCGCCTCCGTGCCCTCTCCAGGGTCACCAGTCTCCCCAAATCTCTATGTGTTCACCAACCCAGAAGCTCTTCAGACCCGTCCTTTTGGTTTTTTTATGAAGGCTTTATTACACAGGCATGATTGATTAAGTCCTTGGCCATTGGCAGTTGATTCCAGCTCCTCTCCCCTCCCTGGAGGTCAGGGGGTCTGTGTAAATGCTTTCCAAAAGTCACCTCATTAACATAACAAAAGACACCTTTATCACTATCTACACTTAGGAAATTTCAAGGGTTTTGGGACCTGTGAGCCAAAACTGGGAACAAAAACCAAATGTATATTTCTTATAGTAAATCACAATATCACAAAATCATATTAAGATTGAACAGTAAAGGTGAGTTCAGACTCAAGAGTCTGTAATTCAGATTTAAGATAATGAGAGTCTGATTTATGGTCAAATCAATGAAAGTAATGAAAACACCTTACTGTTACTTAACACTGCTATTGACTAAGAGAAGTGCCCGAGGGATAAAAATGCCACAGTGACTCACCACTGGCAGTGGTGCAGAGCATTTGAAGGGAAGGTGTGTCACTCTTCTGTGCTTAATCTCAAGGGATGGGGTCAGCATCAAGAGACACAAGAGCAGGGCTTCCCTGGTGGTGCAGTGGTTGAGAGTCCGCCTGCCGATGCAGGGGACACGGGTTCGTGCCCCGGAGCGGCTGGGCCCGTGAGCCATGGCCGCTGAGCCTGTGCGTCTGAGGCCCACGTACCGTGCAAAAAAAAAAAAAAACAAAAAAGAGAGAGAGACAAGAGCACATTGTAGGAATATTTAAGTGGTAGAAATCAGGGTCAGCTTCTGTCAGGAGGTGTGAGGTGTGAGCATAATCAATAAATCTGTCTTTTAGATTTGCAAATGAAAAACATATATGTATATATATTCTAATGTTATTTTTGATTGATCTAAAAGCAATAAAATATGGCCATTGTGAGTTTGAAAAAGAAATCAGAATATTTAAGAGGCATACCTTTATATTCAGTATAAAGTGAATTCTTATTCTTAGATTAAACATGTACTTCATTTATGAAGTCAAGGCTCTTACTCTTTATGGGTACTTTGCTAGATGGTTCTTAACTCCCTCTCTGTCCCTAAGCCTATATCTTCCTGGATCTGTAACCCATAAGAGGAATCGATAATTGGCTGAGAGAATGAGGTGGTCTTTTTCTCAAATTATTTTGTCATTTTGGAAAAGGTCAAAAATTTAAATTTTTGCTTTTTCAGTTGTTTTTTTAAATGTTTCTTTATTATAAAAATAATAGAAAAGTTATGCTTCGAAACACATTTACCTTTGTTGAGTGAAATTTAAAAACTCAGAATGTGAAAGCTGTGAGTTTGTTTTATTTGGGACCTTACTGAGGACTTATAGCCCAGGAGACAGCCTCTCACAGAACTCTGAGGAACTGCTCTGAACAGGTAGGGGGAGGCGCTAGTATATGTGTGATTTTGGCTAAGGAGTATGTGTAGTCAAGCATACATCTCTGTAGATGGTTACTACTAGTCACGAGGAACAGATAGCTCAGTTAATGGTTTCAGTGCTTTTCTAAGTATGGAAAGACGCAAGAATCCGGGTTCATAAAAATTTTTCCTGAAATATATCTAACTATCTAAGGGTCCTTTGGCCTGTTTTCCCAAAGCACCAAGTGCCTCATCCTGTACTTTGTCCTGAATTCCTTTCAGTGTGTACCGTAGATCAGTGACTATAGTGGCTAATGACTTGATCTTTGTAGAACTGGATGATGAGTAACATTCTTTGTTTTGCACCTTAAAAGGTTGTTGTGAGTAATAAAAACCACAATCACACATATAAATTTCCTGATTCATAAAGTATACTCCATCAATGCTTTTGTTTTTCTCTCTCTCTCAAAGAAGAGCAAACTGGAAAATTCAATAATGTGAAAAATCTAGCATGGTACTTGAACTAATGTTTAGTTGGATTGAACACTTAAAAAAATGGATTAGAAGGTTTAAAGATTATAGTGAATAGTTATATAAGAGATGAGAAACAGAGGAGCTAGAAGGAGCAATAGAAATATATTTTGTAGGTTGCACAATTTTCCTCCTCACTTCCTTTTATGTTCTTTCTCTACTTCACACATGCATTACCTACAAAAAACTTTATTCCCTATCATTTGCTTTTGGTCTAGAGTCATGGCTGATTATCTGAATTCCTTTGGAAAAGAGGATACAAAGAGCCCTATTGGTCCTTTTCCAAGCACCTACAACTTGAGGAGTCTTTTGTACTGATTAAGAAGACTCAATTTTGCATTAGCATAGGCTAACTTCTATAATATTCCTTATACACAGGCACATCTTAGAGGCTTATCTCAACAAAGAGATTTATTTCACACTCACATCTAAGAATAATGAAGATTGGTAGGCATGGGTTAGAGGAAGTCTCCTTCATATAGCCTTACTGGATTCTAGGCTCCTTCTATCTAATGGCTTGATTAAAATCCAAGATTTCAAAGTTTTCCATTGGATTTACTGCATCCATCTAGCGGATGAAGGAAGAGAAAATACATAGAGTTGAAGAGTAGTTTTATGGACCTAGAGGTGGCATTCACTTCTGCCCACATTCTTTTGGCCAAAACTTAGTCACATGGCTGTACTGATGGCAACAAAGGGTGGAAATTATACTCTAGCCCTGTACCCAGGAAGAAAAAAAACAAACACATTTTTTTGCATATGTAGCAGCTAAATTGTAGCTATTTTCTGCCATCGTGATGATATTGACGATGATGATGTAGATGATCATGATTGTTGGACTTGGGATAAACATTGTTATTAATTTATCCTGAATATGCATCCAACATGTTCTGGATTCGAGACTGATTAGTCATTAATAGTTGTGTTGACCTCCTTTACCCTGGTGTTTATTCCTGGAGCGCACAATGAAAGACAGATGGTAAGATTAACTATGAAAGGGGCCTCGCAACTCTATAGGGGATGAAAGTAAATGGATTTTACCTGCCTATATACTGTAGAAAAGGACAGCTACCTTCCCCACATATCCCAAAAATGAAGGAGAAAATTTTCCGTTCCTCATAGATGGGAAGACAAGAAAATGGCTTCTCACTCTAACCTTTTGAAATGTAAATCTCTCCAGTGGGCAGTCAGCCCCACTTTCTCTGGCTTATATGACCTGGAGACACCTCCATGGTCCTGGGTCTCTTGAAATACAAACCCATACATCCTGAGTTTTAAACCTCTCTTGAGTTCTCTCACTATCCACACGTTGTAAATTTCCCAAGACTTGCTCCTAGCCCAGGATCTCAAGGTTTCAGCACAATTTATTGAGAGAGCCAGTACACTGCAGGGTTACTAAATATTTTCTTAACTGCTCACATGGTAATGATGATGATAATAGCCAACATTTGTTGAGCACTTGCCCTGTGTCAAAACCTGTATCAGTGTTTGATTTAGAATCTGTAGTGTCTCATTAGTCTCTACAACCCAGGGAAGGTTACTACTACTTGTTTTACCGATGAGAAAATTAAGACACAAAAAAGTAACCAAGGAATATATTGTACAGCACAGGGAATATAGTTAATATTTTATAATAACTTTAAATGGGAAATAATCCATAAAATATTGGATCACTATGTTGTACACTTGAAACTAACATAATAATGTAAATAAACTATAATTCTTTTTTAAAAGTTAATAAAGCACCTAAGGTCATGCAGGTGGAATGTTGTACAGATGAGATTTGAATACAAACAGTTGACCCTAGAATATGAATATATGCTTTATTAAGAAAAAAATACAATAGTGGAGCAACAATCTTTGCATTGTTAAACTTCTTCCTAGGAGGTCCTTTCATCACACCTGTTGGGATTCCTGACTACCAATCCCATTTGGATTAGCAGCACTTGTGTGATTTTTGGTGGATGGCTTTAGGACTAGATAATGTAAACATATTTATTGGATTGATTCACAGTTAGAATAGCAGCAGTACCTCGATCCAGAGGTTTTATCTGGTTTATTATTGGGTCCCCTAGAGACTAACACAGTACTGTTCAAAAGAATAACCCTTGATAACTATTTTGAACAAACAATTAAGAACAGATTCTGAGCATATGTGTAACGGGCCCCTCATAAATAGTAGAAGTTTATCCCTCCTTCCTTTGGGGGACCACAGTCTATTTGTGGAGTAAACCAAAGGAGAAGCAGGTAACTGGTGAGAATGCATTAATTATGGACAAATTAAGAGCTTTTTCATCATCTGTATCATCTACTTAATTTGCTTAAACATAAATTATAATTTCAGGGTGCTACTGATGCTTACTAGAACAAAAGTATACTCATAACAAGGAATAAAACATATATAGGGGAAAGGTGACTGTTAAAGAGTGAAATTTTTCTTTGGCAATAATATAACTATAAACTTCAATCTAGTCATTGCCCTAATTGTCCTGAATTCTGAACTAATAAAAATCCTGACTAAATGAGATATTTCACCCTGTAATTGCAAGAGAAAAATTTTAACTGACCTAGTTTCCTTTTTATCAGGCACTTTAAATCCTTTTTTATTCCTAATATTTTATTCAAACATAATACAAGTCATTATATCCTGTGTATATCAGGTACTGAAATCATTTTCTGAAACTTTACATTTTATTTTTGAAAAGCATTTCTATAAAATAAAGGAAAATATGAAGGTAATAAAACAATGTTTATGACCATAGGAATATTTTATTTGATGAAAGGGAAGCAATCACAGTAGTGAATTTTATTAGTAATCCAAGAAATGAGGATTTTTTTTCATTTTGGTTATACATATATGCTCTCAAGATATTTAAAAGTTTCTATTTAGAGTTAACTTTAATCATAAAAATTATTGAAACTTACTATTTTAAATAATGTATTTAATTCTATAACTGAAAAGGGAATTAGTTTACCTGAGGGAGGTGCAACAATGCTCTAGGTATAGAAACATCACAAATAAAGGTTGTACTGAAGGATTAATACATCTCAAAATGTAAATAATTTATTCCTGTCTCAGTAATAATGCTTAGGCAACTATAATAAATATTGCCCTCAGTCTTAAAGGGAATTAGGCAAAATTCAGTCTCTTACCTGAATACATTATCCAATCTTTTAAGTTTTGCTTTACAAATCTTAAAGTTCACTCTTCAAAGTAGTTTATTATTTTATTAACAAGTCAAAAGGGAAAAGACGTAGTATAAGATTAATTTATAATTTGAAAGGGTCAATGAAGATTTATCTAATTGGTGTACTGCAGATTTCAAATCTTTGAAAAGCTACCCATGTCTTTAGACAAGATAAACTTTATATCATAGGAGTCCTAATTATAAACCTGACATTTCAACTGAGAAATCCCACTGGCTCACTGTGAAATAGAGTAACAATAAGACATGAAGTACTTTTAAAAAATCGCTTTAATAGAGCATGACTTTTAAAAATGGTATGACTCTAGGAACAGGTGGACTGCATGTAATATTTTTCCTAACAATGCCTTTAAGGAAGACCTTCAGTTCAGTTTAAGTAGTCTTTTAAAAACTGAATTGGCAACCAGTATGCGTTCATTTTGTTTTTGTCTTGAAATTGGCAATTATTTTTCTCTCTCTTGTCCTTCATATCAGTTTGGAAGGTGCACTTAAAAGATTAGGATCAAGGAGAGCCATGCCACTGGCAGCCAAGGCCCAAAGAACTTTCCTGTGTTGACCTAAATCAAATACTCAACACTCTCTGTGTATAAATGCTCAAGTAGCTATGATGCCACTTATAAGAATAGATGCAACCATAACTAAACTATGTGGAATCTCTGATATTTATCAAATGTAAATATCTGTAAATCACATTAAAAGAGGAAATAAGCTTTGTTTTGAATGCTTTGGAAAACTTAGTAATGACTTGTACTGAGGGTACAATCCTGGAAGAAGCCTAGCAGATAAGACGTGTTAAATTGAATGTTGAATTTGTGTGAAGTAATGGATACTTATGTCCATAAGGTATTGTAGAAATTATAGCCATTCAGCACCCTAGTTTTTACATTAATGGTTTCTAAAAATGTTTTTAAATCTATTATGCTCATAGAAGGAATCTAAATGACTTATAGTTGGGAATAACTCTATTACCTTTTTTTCATAAGTATACCAGTTCTCTTCCAATGCAATCAACCACTTTCATTTTGTTAACAACTTTTAGATTATAGAAAACTAAAATGGTAAAGAAAATATCAAAATAAAGGCAACCCTGCCAGTGCCTCTTTATACATAGTAGACCAGGGTTGGCAAATAGATTTTATTTTTCATGCCTATCCTGATGGATTGGTAAACAGTTACCTAGAGGGCTATGTAAAGAGGAAACTTAGGTTGAATATAGCCTCAGAAGAATGACTATTATGGGTTCTTGATATTTGTCTTCTGCCGGTAAATCCTCGATTTTTGTGAGAGATATTTGTAGGACCTTTGTTAATTTCCATTTTCAGATAAGAACATATATTTCCCCCTTTCCCCACAAAACTATGTATGCATCCACAAATTAAAAAATAAGTAGTACTGAGATATGAATATTCATCCATTTGTTTTGCTCATTCACCAGCGAAGAAACTCATTCTTGCACATCCTAATGTGTATGATTCAAATCTGGGTCTCAGGAAATTGCACATTAATTCATGGACATTCAAGTTGAAAGTGCAATTGTTCAATCTGTAGATACAAAATGTCTACTTTTATAAATATTAATCAAATGCCTTCCGCAGTACCCTGAGTGAAAACTATTTCAAGATTTTATCTATTTTAAAATATTTACTTAATATCTAAATCATGCTGCTAATTGGGCCAAAATCTTTCAAATGAAGTAAAATAAAGCCCATTTTCTCCTACCATAAATTGGGAACATTGCTCAGTATAAGCACATGACAAGGTGACAAGAGAGTGAGGTATTACATATGAATGTAAGATGTAAAGCGTCACAAGAAAATTCTCAGCAACCTCATCACTGAATT
Source organism: Monodon monoceros (assembly GCF_005190385.1). Lineage (NCBI taxonomy): Eukaryota > Metazoa > Chordata > Mammalia > Artiodactyla > Monodontidae > Monodon > Monodon monoceros. The sequence goes on from NW_021703777.1 coordinate 10,438,901, forward strand.
TAAAGACTAACAACACTATTAGGAGAAAAGACTGTATTGTAGAAAAACCTATCTGAAATTCTTTACATCAGTGTAATCTACCCAAAGGAGATGCTCGATTCTGACTGTGCACAGACAGCTGAAACAGCCAGACCTACACCTAGGAGATGAGATCATTCAGGTTCACGGTGACCCAGGCACACCACAGAGATCTGGAGGTACTGGGCTCACAGTTGTCATGAGGTAATATGGATAGGCCATTAGCAATGCTGCAATGACGTGCGCCCCTGGGCAACGGTCTGCTTGTTTTGCTGCTGTAGTAAACAATTCTCTCACTAGAACTGCCAGCACTTTGTGGTGATATTCTTTTCTCTTTGAATTAACTGAGGAGGCTTTTGAAGGTACCTCCAGCATTAAGAAGCCTTTGTGTATATGCAATTTTTTTTTTTTTTTTTTTTTTTTTGCATCTGGCACAATGATGTGATTTTGCTATTGGCTTAAAAACATGATTTTATTTAAGAATTTTAGAATTCTGGGATGATTGGCGCACGTGAAAGTAGTGACCTATTTTTTTATTGTTTTTAAATGACTTGGAGCTTTGGTTTACCTAGTGAATTTCCAAAATTCACTTGTACTTTATCAATTTTTGACTTTGCCAACTGGTAAACTTTCATTTTAGGGTTTTGCTGAGGCTTTCTTGAGACAGGCTCTTATGATAGCATCTCTGTAAGTGCTGTGATATGACAAGCTTCCGAGGCAGTTGTAAAACAGTTATAACTGCCATTAAAGTGTCTTGGCTGGGATTGATACTAAAATGAACGAAGGGAACACAAGAATCTAAAATGTTCTTACTTGATTGTTATGGTGTTGTTTTATAAGGAACATCTTAAATTGGAAACAACAGAGTTCTGGGAGTCAAACAGCTAGATTAAAGTCTCAGCCCTACAAATTAGCAGCTCTTCGATCTTGGACAGTTTATTTTATTTTTGATTTTAGGTTTCCGTATTTATAAAATAGAGATCATGATCCATACTTCTTAGTGTCCTTGTGAGGATAAATGAAAAGAGTATTTGAAGAGTCTAGCCCAATGCTTGACACACAGCTAACACTTAGAAAATCATGGCTTTTGTTTTTAGTATTAGTATGAGACTCAGTATGGAGGCTATGGATAGTATGGATCTGTTATCTAATTTACCTAGTTTTATTCCATGTTTTTATCCTGAGATAGCTGGCTAGGCATACAGAAGACAAAATGATGACATTTTACCCTATCAACATCATTAATAAAAGCACTTACCCCAAGTCAGCAGTGACTTGGGTAGTGTTTATGTATTAAATTTTTCAGATTGATAAATAGATATTTTTGTGCTAGAGGGCCAATGTGTCTTCATCCTTTATCTTACAAATTGAAGAAAAATCAACAGCCCAGGTAATAAAAATGATGAATTTACAGTCACAGAGTGAAGAATTATAATTACATTCCAGTTTTCTTGACCATTAGAATTATGATCTCAACTAATTAGGTAGTGAACATCCAAATAGTATGTATTGGTTTGTAAGTTTGTGGCTATTACTTATGGTCATGAAAAGGAATCTAGAATTCATTGTGCAGTACTTCCTGAAATCTGTTTCACAAAACCTTACATACCCCAAGCTTTTTCTAGAACTAATACATTAATCAATCTCCACTTCATAAATTTGCTGTATTAGCTGATTTAAATTACTTCTATAAAATATATTGACTGATTACCCTTGCAGATTGTAAACTCAGAGCTATTCAGCTATATTTTAGCTTTTGGGCAATTTGATTGTTTCTGCCAATGAAATAATTTGCTTAGTAAGAGTCAGTTTTGCTCCCTGAATCGTCTTGGGAATGATTTTTTTTGGGGGGTGGAGGGTGGGGAGGGATTTTACATCAAAAGCAAATGCAACAACAACAAACTAGTGGGACTACATCAAACCAAAAAGCTTCTGCACAGCAAAGGAAACCCTCAATAAAATGAAAAGGTAACCTATGGAATGGGAGAAAATATTTGCAAGTCATATATCTGATAAGGGGTTAATATCCAAATTTTATAAAGAATTCATAAATTCAATAGCTCAAAAACACAAATAACCCGATTAAAAAATGGGCAGAGGAACTAAAGAGACATTTTTCCAAAGAAGAGATACAGATGGCCAACAGATACCTGAAAAAGCACTTAACATCGCTAATCATCAGGGAAATGCAAATCAAAACTACAGTAAGATATGACCTCACCCCTGTTAGAATGTCTATCTTCAAAAAGACAGAAGATAAGTGTTGGTGAGGATATGGAGAAAAGGGAACCTTGTGTACTCTTGATGAGAATGTAAAAAAAAAAAGAATGTAAATTGGTGCAACCACTATGGAAAACCGTATGGAGGTTCCAAAAAGATTAAAAATAGAACTCCCATACGATCCACCAATCCCGCTTTTGGGTATTTATCCAAAGGAAATGAAATCAGGATCTCAAAGAGATATCTGCCCTTCCATGTTGATTGTAATATTATGGACAATAGCCAAGATATGGGAAACAACTTAAGTGTCTGTCAACAGATGAATGGATAAAGACAATGTGATATATATATATATGAAATGTTATTCAGCCATGAGAAAGAAGGAGATCCTGCCATTTGTGACAATATGGATAGACCTTGAAGGCATTGTGCTAAGTAAATAAGTCAGACAAAGACAAGTGTTGTATGATATCAGTTATGTAGAATCTAAAAAAGCTGAACTCATAGAAACAGATGATGGTTATCAGGGTCTAGAGTTTGAGAGAAGTGCAGAGATGTTGATCAAAGAGTACAAACGGGCTTCCCTGGTGGCGCAGTGGTTGAGAATCCGCCTGCCGATGCTAGGGGACACGGGTTCGTGCCCCGGTCCGGGAAGATCCCACGTGCCACAGAGCAGCTAGGCCCGTGAGCCATGGCCGCTGAGCCTGTGCGTCCGGAGCCTGTGCTCCACAACGGGAGAGGCCACAACAGTGAGAGGCCTGCATACTGCAAAAAAAAAAGAGTACAAACTTCCAGTTATAAGATGAATAAGTTCTGGGGATCTAATGTACAGCATAGTGATTATAGTTAATAATACTATATTATATACTTGAAAGTTGCTAAGAGAGTAGATCTTAAATGTTCCCACCACAAAAAGGAATGGTAATTATATGGTATAATGAAAGTGTTAACTAATACTATGGTGGTAATCATTTTGCAATATGTAAATGTATCAAATGAACACGTGTACCTCAACCTTACACAATATTATATGTCAATTATATCTCAGAAAGCTGGAGATAAGAGTTTTTATTAATCCTAAATATAAGTAATCTAATTGTGTTTGTATAGACAATTGTATCATTTAATTAAATATTGTATAAAATTGTATAAAAGTTTAAATAGAGCAATAATATTTAAAAGCTTTAAATAGAACAATAATTATTTTTGTAATTAAAAGTATAAATTTTTAAAAGTATAAATAGAGCAATAATTTTTAAAAGTATAAATAGAGCAATAATTTTTTAAAAGTATAAATAGAGCAATAAAAATATAAAAGAATATATAAATAAAAGTATAAATAGAGCAATAATTATTTTTATAAAAATACTAATTTGGATACTTTGGACAATCTCAACAAAGATCAGTCACTAAAAGAGTTGAGAGAAAATATAAAAATCTAACAAGATCTGCCTTTGTATTACTATACACATATCTTAAATTCTAGTTCTGCTTTAGTAACTCCAAAAACAGATACTAGAAACAATGACTTATACATATGCAGTATGATATATGCAAGAATGTATAGCTGCTGTAGTTTTTTTTTAAGTCAATTTTGAAATTGTATAACTATGGGCAATTTTTGAAGACATATTTTTGATACCACCATATATATAATACACTTATAATCCTATATGTACTTTATGTATACAAGAAACCTGCTTAAGTCAAATTTTAGAAGTTTTTAATTTAACAATTTAGGAAAGATATAACAGACATGTTATAATTAATTCCTCTATGTTTAACTTTGTGGGTTTTTCATTTGTGCACTATAGAATATGTAATCTTTTATATTTACTCTTTTATTAGTACTAATCCACACACACTTTGGAAATACGTGCTTGTAGCTCCTTTTTTAATGATTAAGGAAATTCAGGCAATTTAAATGTAGTAGCACAACTATAAATAGAAAGTTTCACTAGTTATCAGAGGGATAAGTTATTATCATATACAAAAGTTCAAATAAAATGAAAATAATACTATGATGTAAGGATATATTGTTAAATGTCAAAGTTGACATCACTGAAAAAATGCATTTCATTGAATGTTTCCTAACACTGCCTTCTTCACTATAAGAAACCTAAATGTCATTGAGATTGACACCAATCTTTGCTTTTGTCTGTCTGTTCTATGTACTGTGACAGAAAGATTTTATGTTTATGTATCAATAATTTGTTTTGTGAGAGTACTTTGCAAATCCCTGCCCAGTTCCAAGAGATTACTGAGTAGCAGAAGAATACAGTCATATTTCTTCATCGTTTTAAATGTCACATAAGTTCAGGATATGTTTTTGTCATGTTGGAAACTGCTGTCTAGAGCGCAACTGTTTTAAAATGCCATTCCTAATTCTAAATGATAGAATCTGACACTTCTTACTTCTAAGGAGACTGTTACAAGTGTCTTCTCAATCATTATTGAATTCAGAAGCAGGTACTCAATCTGTAGATCATTGTTCTACCTAGAGTACATTTTTATCAGGTGATGTTTTTTTCTTTTAGGGTATGTGAGTGTATGTGTGTGTGAGAGAGAAAGAGGCAGAGACAAGACAGATACTTAAAGATCATATCTGATTTTATTTCTGTTTTACCACAAAAAGGAAATCCATTTATTGGCTATTGATCCTCTCCTCTCCTCCCCTTCCCACCTTTATGACCTCATTTAACCTTTATTTCTTCCTTAGAGGTACCATCTCTAAATACAGCCACATCGGGGATTAGGGCTTCAATACATTAATACTGGGGGGATACAAACCTTCAGTCTACAACACCCTTTTATTTCCCTTTCTCAGACAAAAGTTCTTTCATTTCATGCTCTGTGACAATATGATTTCCCTTTGCAGCTTCATGTGGTGTGTTGCTTCCTTCCTTCTGGTTTCTCCACTGCTGAATTGTACCAGGCTGCAACTCACACTCTAAACATATAGGTGCTACTTTACATGGCACCTCTGTTGTATAAACCACCCAATCTGTGGTATTTTGTTATGGTAGCTCTAGCAAAGTAAAACATCCCATGATTTCTGACTATGAAAGTATCCAAACACTGCATGTCACAATGGTCGATGCATCTTTGGAACGCTGGTAGTAGAGAGGGGAGAGGAGGAGGGGAAGAAAAAAGGTTTTCTCACAGTTCTGGAGGCTAGGTGTCCAAGATTAAGGCTTAGGTGGGTTTAGTTTTTCCCAAGCCTCTCTACTCGGCTTGCAGGTAGCTGACCTCTCTGTGTCCTCACAAGGCCTTTCCTCTGTGTGCACACATTCCTGGTATCTTTTTTTTATGTTGACATTTCCTCTTCTTATGAAGATACTAGTCATATTGGATTAGGGCCCACCAGAGCAGCCTTATTTTAACTTAATCACCTCTTTGAAAGCCCTGTCTCCAAATACAGTCACATTTGGAGATGATGGTGATAGGGCTTCGACATATACATTTTGCGGTGCTGGGGACACAATTCAGCCTATAACATGGGGATTGCAAGCTATTTTCCAAAATAAATTTAAGCAACCTTCTAAAAATAAAAAATCTTTTAAAGTTATAACAGGAAAGTGTAGCTATTCCCACGAGCAGCCACATTCCGACCCCTAAATACGTGAGAAGCTAAAGACTTTGAGGTTTCCTCAAAAGCATATCATAGTGATCCAGGTAGAGTCCCAGGAGGGTGTCACTGTTGTAGCAAATGTACATCTTTAAAAAAAAAAAAAAATGAATGTGTTTGCAGAGGGTGCTGATGGTCTTTACGTAAGCTGGAGAGAAGCCACCAAAATGGTAAGAACTCATTGTTAAATTTCCAGCAGTGTCCTGGGCTGAGGTCAGGGTGGAGAGATCCCCAAACTCTCTAGTAACTAGAAAGGTGTTCTGTACTGAGGGTCTGACTTGATTCATCAAGCCTCACGGAAGTCAGTGGGATCGCAGTGTTGTTTCCTTGCATTTTACACTGATTCCATCTTTCGTCAGAAGTAATTTATTCTGAAATTCAACGTCTCATATACTGTAAAAATGAGAATTTCATGGAAAGGAAGCATAAATAACATTCCATTTCCAAGAAAAGAATGCCCCCGATTGTAAATGATAGACTGACTTCCCAGGTGTTCAGCGATCTAATATTAGCTCCAGGATAGTTCTGCCTATGCAGACAGCCCGCCCATCTCTGGAATCTTCCCTGCTGGGCTTGTGACTTTAACTTCAGCATATACTCATTTAGTAAACACTGTTGAGTCTTATTCTTCCTTTTCTGTGAAAAAGTTTATGTCATTAATTCACCTATTCCCCTAGCTGTTCTTAGTCGTTTTTTTTTTTTTTTTGAAACCTCCAGTTCAATCTTAGTCTTTAATCGAAGAGCACTTTATATGGCATTTTTTTTGGCAAACTGAAAAACACTGTATTCAGCCCAGTCAAGTTTGTTCTTCAGAACCTTGAAATGCTGCTTACTCTGTTGTTAGATCTTTTTTTTTTTTTGGTACCGCGGGCCTCTCACTGTTGTGGCCTCTCCTGTTGCGGAGCACAGGCTCCGGACGCGCAGGCTCAGGGGCCATGGCTCACGGGCCCAGCCACTCCGCGGCATGTGGGATCTTCCCGGACCGGGGCACGACCACTCACCCACAGCCTCCATCACCACTGCATACAAAGATGCTGACAGTATTTATTGGGGTCAGTGAACATGTCTTTCCTAAACAAAACCAATGAATCACTCTTGGATCCTGTAGAATGTTTGAAGAATAGGAGTAACAATAAAATTTTTTAAATTTAATACTTATCCATATATTTTCATGTTTTAAGTAAACATTGGCCAAAAATTGTAGACAGTATCTGGCTAGATGCTGTCATATACAAAATTGATGAGTACATATTGTCTTCTGGTTGAAAGCAAGTGATTCTCAGCTTCCAAGGGATTTATTGTCAATGATTTACTCCCTTGAAACTCAAACAACAACAACCCAAAACAACAACATTAGGATTCCCTAGAAAATTATTAGAAATGCACATTTTGGGCTACACCCCAGAACCACTGAGTCAGAAACACTGAAGGTGGAGTCCAGTTATCTGTATTTTAACAGAACCTTCAGATGACTCTTTAGTGAACCACTGATTTACCTATTAAAAGTCTAAATCAATACTTAGGGCTATTTGAATGAAAATAGTAGCATTGCCATTTGAATATATTTGGACTTCTTCAGTGATTTTAGAACTTACTGATATAATTGTAGAAAATCAGTCTTATATCTATCTCTCTGATTTATAATTCCATTCTCAGACTTGGCATCTCAGAATGATCCAAGAGCCCTATACCTAATTTCTCAGCTAAAAGGCAACATAGACTTGGGTTCATTTCCTAATACATGGATGAAAAGCTATTTCCCATTACATTTCTTTGGTATGGGACAGGAAAAATGAATAGGAAATGACAGCAACCCAGCACCAATTTATCAACCTTACTGTCATTTCTTAAATATCATTTTCACAGATATGTTATTACAGAGCTCTGGTAGAGGACAAAGGGATGATTTGGCAAGCTCCAAAAAGACTCTCAAATGTCGGGAAAATATTTTGTTCCAGAGTCATGACAGATTTATGCTATGAATAAATGTTTGGAATTCAGATAATATATGTCACCATTCATTTGTGGCACAAAAGTAGTAGAATTATAAGGGAGGAGCTTCATTGTTTTTACACTATAAGAAAACCATGCGTCTATTTTGAAAAGGGAAAGTAGTAGCACGTATTAGTGAAGAAGCAGGAACCAATGAGTAAATACCCTCCTGCCTTTTCTCTCCACCTGTATTGAATTCACTTGTACTCTTCTTGCCCTACAAACAGAACTACAATCTGCGATGCAATTATTACCTAACCTTTGCAAGCTGCCTATGTTGTGAAAACATTTCTCCTCAGTGACATACAAAGCTTAAAGAAGATAGCTACTAATACACTGAAGCACACCTTCCTAGTTTAGGTAGAAATTCTTGCCACTTAAATACAGAGAATTATTTCTACTTCTTCTTATATTTTGACTGTATCTTTATCTTCTAATGAAAATGATAAAGTAAAAAATCAAAATTGATATGATTGAAATCATTTGGGAATAAAATTGAGAACCATTGTATGTAAATATAAAATAATGATTAACAAGGACTTCATTTTGAATATATATATATATATATACACACACACATATATTTTGAATATATATTATATATATGCACATACATACTCATGGAAATATATCATTTTTAAAATAATGAAATTAATATTCTCATTATGGTAGAGAAACAGAATTTATGACAAAAATGGAATTCAAAACAAGTTTTTTTTAAAACTTCACAATATAAACACATTCTTTTTGGCCACTTTGTGTATACCCCAATTCACTTAACTATAATTATTGAGGATTGTACCTTCTATTGGATTGTCCCAGAAATTTCTGATTAAAATATTAATAATGTATTATGAAAAATTGTTTACTATGAATAAAATATATTGTACAATTTTTGATATTTAATATTTTGTAATATCAATTATATCAAAATTTATTTCTCATAAATTACTTCTAAATTATAGGGCATATGTCTAGAAAGAGAGCATAATTTTATCCTTCCCCTGAGCAAATAATTGACATGTAGTCCTATTAATAAGAGCATCAATTTTAACTTGGCTTGAAATAATATCTTTGTGAAAAATAGAAAAGTATTACAGTGACCAGCAAAACTTTTGGCCTTCAAGTAACTACCTACTCCAGATATTAATTAATACCAGAATTTTTTTATTTTTAATTGCTCATATCATGACAATATTCAAAAGAAAAAAATAATTTCAAAACTGTGATTACAATTTCACGGTCATTATAGATATTTCCACATTCAACCCTTTGACTTTTTTTTCCATAGGAATTGATCATAATTGTATAATGTTAGCTAGTGTAAAAATCTGATTCACTTTGCAATAACTGCTCAAATACATATACCTAAAATGTAAAACAATTGGGAAGGGATTCAGAAATAAACCATGTATACATGTGTCTAAAGAGGTCAGTCATATTTTCAATAGCACACAAGCTATTAATACAAAAGCTTATTAATTTAAAAACAGAAACAGTAGATATTCTTTCTAAATAAATGTGGAATATATTGATGCCTTGGGTATAGTAGTAGAAAAAATAGGATTTATTTACACAGTGACACACTAAGATAACATTAAAGTTTCAGTTATGTTAAAAATTAAGGTTTTTTATTTTTTGCTTTCTTTTTTTTTTTTTTTTGCTGGGGCAGGGGGGACTTTATGTTTGAAATATCTCAGACCTTGGGAAACATGAGGCAAGAGGCAGCAGAAAGGATGTACACAAGTCTACTTACAAGGCATGCTGTGAACCCAAGGGAAACTAATTTGCATAATTCTTACTGATATTTTGTTGTGGAAAAGATACTATGTATGGAAACAAATATGGTCAAAGTGTCAAGTTGCAGAACAGTAGAGAAAACTAAGTTATTTGTATGTTTTCAAATAAAATATTCCAAGAATAAGTTATATTGGAACAGGTCGTAGTGTAGCAGTCAGGGAATGGCTATTTCACTACTAACTATTTAAATTAACCCATGATTGCCTAATTTGATTTAGATTAATATTTCCAATAGTTTCTGTTGTACCTATTGCGCAGGCAAAAAAATAAAAAAGAACAGGGCACACAGTTGATCAATATAATATTATATAATTATAAAAATTTTCATTATTTTAATGTCCTCTAAATGATATTCATTCATTCACTTGAATGTCACTAAATCTTATATTAGTTACATTCTATATTTATGTCTCTTGATTATATCATGATGAAAACAATACCACCATTTTTAACATTTAAAGTCTTTCAAATTGTACAATTATTTTAAATATTTAGAAATTTGACATGCTACAGATATCATATTTGCCAAATGATCTAAAATTTTATGTTATTGTAAAGTTAATTTTAGGTGAAATATTATAAAACAAAAGTTATTTCAAATGTTTACTTGCAATATTTTATATCTTGTTATAAAAAGTATTTGAAAATAATGAATATGTTTTCATGCTTGCTACCTTAATATCTGCTTCTCTCTCATGATTTTGAGAATATAGTTCAAAAGCCAAAAAAAAGATGCAGAGTACTTGGTCAATATTTTCAGTTTATTTGTTCTCATAAGCAATTATCCAAAACTTAGGAGATAAGTGAACACTTGCCTAAAAAGTGTCATATTGTCACCTAAAATTATTTATTTCTAGCTCTATTATTTTCATTCTGTATAACAATTATTTTTCATGTGATTAAAAAGAAATAATTCCAGTTATCCATAGATCCCAAAATATGAATCTTCCACAGCTAATCCAACTACTGAATGATAATCTAAGTCAATTAATTAATTCAAAAAACATTCTGAGCAGCTACTACATGCCAGACACTGTAGTAAGGCTCGGGCTGGGATGTAGCAGTGAAATAAAGTCCCTGTGGTCATGAGACTTACATTCATGTGAGGGTGAGGGAAAGATAAAAATAAAAAGCATAACATTTGTTAGGAAGTGATCAATTCTAAGCATAAAAAAGGATAAGTGGAAAAAAGAGTGACATGAAGTGGAACAAAGTGGTATTTTGTAATGAGGGAAGATTTCTTTCAGATGGCGATACTTACATAATTTCCTGGAAAAGGTAACTGAGTCAGCCACATAGGCACATGGGGCAGTAATGTTTAAGGTAGAAGAAATAGCAGAACATGAAGAAGAAACATAAAAGTCCTTTTGAAAGAAAAGGAATGAGGTGCCATGACTAGAATGCAGTGACCAAAGCAGAAGGTAGAAAGAAGGGGTGGAAGGTGGCAACTCATGCCAAGCCTGGCAGGCCTTCATAAGGACTTTCAATTTTATTCTGGGTGATATGGAAAGTAATTAGTTCTTTCTGTGTTTCTCATAATGTGTCTTTCCTCTCTGGGCCACCTGCCCTCGTTAGTCCCTTACTGCCTTGCCTGTGCATTAGTTGCACAGCCTCTGGGATAGCTAGATCTCTTGACTCCAGTGTCTTCCCAACCTCCACTTCCCTCTTCACTGCCAAGTGAAGCTTCATTATAGACCTCTTGGATGATTTTTTTTTTTCCCTGATCAAAACTTAATAAAAACAACAACATTAATAATAGCCATATTTATAATGTTACATCCAATATTAATTTAATTATTTTTTACATTAACCCTTGAGGCAAAAACTGCTATTATACCCACTTTACAGATGAAGAAACTGTGGCTTAGAGAAGTTAAGTAATTGGCTTAAGTATACAGCTAGATAGCAGTGGAGACATGATTTTTTCCCCATTGCTAATCAAATGAAATGAAAATTTCTCAACCAAATATTGAAAGTCTTTCATATGAAGCTTAAATGTGAGCTAGACTGACCCAAATTCATGTGCCATCTCAATTATTAATTACATTTGACGTCTGAGGCAAGTTACTAAACTTTGACTCAGTGAACTTACCTGTAAAATGGGAATGATAATAATACTTTCCTCAATTAAATGAGAAAATGCACACAAAGCACTTTACACCAATCTTACTATATCATGGGCACTTAACAGATGTGGGCTTTAATCATTACCTTAATATTAGCATATACATTGCATGATGCATCTGAACATAAGGGAATATTTCCATGGAAATCTATGTCTTTTTAATTGTAAGACTATATACTCAGGGTATTATTTTATCATAACATAGGTAAAACTATGCTGTATTATCAGTATACAAAAAATATATGTGAGCATTTAAAAACAAAAATTATTCACTTTGTGTTTTAAAAAATACATATTCTTCTTTGCAATTATAACTTTTACATATGTGCCTGGCTATCAGATGGGGAGTGCCTACAGTGACAATGATGAATGCTAAAAGTATTATAATCTTCATGTTTTACTCATCTAAAACACTCAACTGACTATGACCATGAATAAGTAATAGAGTAGGATATGTCATTGTTAATAGTTTTTGTAGGTAGTTTTTGTTTGTTTGTTTGTTTCATTTGCAATGTAGTAATATGTCTAATGATGGCAGCTTCTATTAGAAAAAATAAAGCGGTATGTCTGAAGCTCGTAAATAGTGTTGTTTGGCCAGGATGTTAAAGTACGCCTGATATGTACCATTATTTAATTAGCATAGTTTCAGTCTCCCCTGTGGGCCTGTTCTTGGCTTATCTCCTATAGGAAGTGGGATGGCTTTTATTTTTAAAATGCATTATAATGGCTGGATTTTTATAAAAGCTTGTCAGCACCTCCCCAGCCCCACCGTCTGTAGCATTATAAATCCAGTGTTATTGCTAACAATGTTATTGGCTAGAAGTATAATCTCAAATTTGCTGCTGTCCCAAATTTATGCAAAGCTCAGTAGAAAGCCAGTTCATCCATTCTTTTGGATCAGTGGTCTCGAACTAATTATTAACTGCTGAATGTTTCTTTCAAATAAAGTTTTTAGTGATGAAAACCTAAATTTACAAAATCAAAAAATGTATAACTTCTCTGTGAGCTATGGGTAAATTGGCAATCCTCCATATTCCCAGGGTTCTGCAGGTCAACCTCAGGTCTCTAAGGAGTAGTAACATCTGTGCTAAATACTCTGCGATACATCTCCAGGGAAGACTTCCTGTCAGAGAGTGATGCTTTTTGACTGTAAATTATAGGCTCCATGTAGTTCCATGCTTTGATGATAGTGTGGCCTGTACTAAAGAACACTATATAAGAAGAAGCCATTACTAACCTTCAGTAAAGATGTTGTTGAAGATGTTTATTGGTTTACACTATGAGGTTTCTCAGGAACAATTTCTCTCTGGTCTTAGGCTTTTCCTGAACAATTTTCTGGATGAAGGAATAGAGGACAATCATCATAGAGGTAGTGATCCTTGAACTTGGCCATTTTATGATGGATTGTTTTATAGGATCATTCCAGAGGAGGGAACTTTATATATTTGAGAAAGTGCATGGTGAGTTCAGTGAACAACAAGTGATTTGGTGTGTGGGTAGCATTAAATATATGAAATAGCATTTTAAGAAATAATGCTAGATATATGAGTTTTCATTTTACATAGTGTAAGCAGTACATTTTTCATGTTCCATTTAAAGCTTTTGGGGAACAAACTCATAATGATAGGAAATCTCTGAAAGCATTATAAAATATTCATAAATATTATCTTCAAGGAACATACGGATTCCTGGGTAAGGTAAGTTTTCCAAAGAAATAAACATAATTAAACCTAGAAAGTCTGATGGATGTGAACCTTTGAGTAATTTTATTCAGCTTAATAGAGAGCTATATTTTTATATCATTTATCTAAGACTTTTATATAAATAAATGCATATATGTGTGTGTGTGTATATATATATATATATATATATATATATATATATATATATTCAAATATATTGCTTTCCTATGCCCCCTTCAGAGAATATCATTAATCTCTTCAATACTTTATCATCTGGTAAAAAATGCAAAGATACATAATTAAATCTAAAATTGAAATTCAATAAATATTTGTATTGTTAAAGAATGGGTAGTTGGGTGTAAATTAATTTTCAGGATACTTGAATTCTAAATGTTCAAGTGACAAAATGTGTTTATTATAAAATAAAATTTAAAAGTATCCTTTTAAATGAAATACATTAAAATGTAATCATTGCTATTTTCCAGTTACAATTAAAAAGGCAATAATTACAGGATATTTATCATTTCATCTTTCTTAGTGATTAAGAATCACCATCATGAGAACACATCATTGTCATAGCAAAATTATGTAGTCTTTCTGAGCTTATTGTTAGTCTGTTAGCTGGCACTTCCATTTTAGGTATGCTCTTCTCTGACTCATCCCTAATTCTAGTGATTATTTCTAATCATCTGTAAATCATGTGCCCAGGTTAGCGGACTGAGTGATGGTCTAAGAAACGGTCCTAAGAAGGATGGAACCTCCTGATAAGGAAAATGTCAATATACTTTAAAATTTCATAATTTGATTTTATTCACAGGATTTGCTTCCTTATCAATAAACTGATGATATCATTAATTTCTTTTTTAATATCACAAATATCTATATTTTTTAAAAAAGGACTGAGCTAAAGAAGTAATTCTTAGAAATGTTGAAAGTTAGCTGCACCAGATAACTCACTATGTAGTTCTGTGTGACTGTGTTTCTACAGTGAAGCTCTTTGCAGTGTCTGATGTGCAAAAGCTAAATATTAGCTGTAGGCAATCCAGAGGAATAGCAAAATAATATCTTGCACTAGATTTCAGAAGACAGTATCTCTCTATACCCATTTAGGCTGCTAATTTTGAATATGATTTCTAGTCAGTAGCATGTAATACACATTTAAAGTTTCCATGAATCTTTAATTCAGATATTTGGGATTTTTTGCCCAGAATTAACTTTAAAATATTCTCTGTTCTATTTTTTGCTTACAGTGACTAGTACTTACCAGTATTTGTTATTACAAAAAGAGTAACTAGAAATAACTGGAAATATACTCCTTAGAAATATTCGCACAGTCTCATGGGGTAAATATTCAATTTAGAACGTCATCATTAGGTATGTCTTCACACTTAAGAAAGTATTTAACAAAGGTAAAGCTCTCACATAATTAACATGAAGGAGATTTTTTTCACACCAATGCTTGAAGTTTTATTGATGTTTTTCAAACTTAAAAACAACATTTTGAATTTTAAGGGAACATCACTCAATCTAATCTTTATGGAGACAGATTAGAGCAAATGATATGATTTTTACTTTTTCACAAATGATTGCTTTTCAGAGGAAGAATTTAAAAGTTAAAAAATATCTTAATTTTCTTAAAGGATGACATCTGGCTTAATAGTATAGTCTTGGGCAGCATTCCATACAGAAGTCTTCCTTATCCAGTGTTTATGACTCAGGTATCCAAATGCCCTTGCCACATTCTGTCTTGGCTTTTTGACTAATTTAAATCTTTTGTGCATTAGTTTTCTCATATTTTCTGCAAAATGTGGGCAATTTTAAATGAGTACGTATGCTTGCTGCCTAGAATATAGTAATTTTCGATAAAGGAAAGACTTTTTACCTGTTTTGCCTACTCTGTTTCATAATTACAATTAGAATAGTTATCAGATGTGATCTGCCAATGCATGATATCCACATATAACAATACTTCATGAGCTTATTCATGGTACTGAATGAGGAAAAGAAAATTATTGAGTATAAAACCCCACAAGATATGAAGTGCAAACTATATATTTTTTCTATATATTGTTGATACATACACATACTTAAGATTAGGAAGTGGAAAAAACTGTCGTTCCAAGCGAATTATCTCTGTTTTGGTCCAGATATTGCTTCTTTGATACTTTTGGTTCTGATAAACTTGTATTACGCCCGGTATATTTCTTATCCTTTCTTTGAGCTTTGACCTTACTTTATCAGGACCATATTACCTATAAGGAATTATTTTACTTCTTGCTCAAAATTTGAAAAGAAAAAATTTATCATTATTATTATCAGCCATACCACCAAGGTTTTGCCTTCTTTCATTGTGCTCTGCAGATTTTTGTCACTAAATTCTTATAGTCTGGTGCATATCTTGTTTCTTTGTTTTCACAATCACCCAGTTTTCCTTTTTCTAATATGAGTTCTTTGTGACCGTCCTTCCTATGCTATGTTCTGTGCCTGTATTATTTCCCACACTACTGCAAAATAAACAATATGTTTATTTATTTTAAGAAAATTCAACTCCCCAAATCCTTAGCGATTCATTTCCTAAATGTATATAAAAGCAGATTTTAAGCATTCATGAACATTTAAAATTTAGTTAAAACATAATTAAATTTCTTGATTCATCTCTAAAATATTGTAAGATTTATAAAAACATTAAGAATAAAAGTCACCTTAGGAATTTTTTTAGGTAAGAAATTAACTTTTCAATACTCAAAATATCTCTTTACATAAGTCCCATTCTATATATCTACCTACCTATTTCTTTCTCTATCAATCTAGCTATCCATCCATCCATCCATCCATCCATCCATCCATCCATCCATCCATCCTTCTGCAATGGAGTGAATGCTTGTGTTCCCACCCCCAAAATTCATAAGTTGAAAGTCTAATTATAATCTGATGGTGTTTGAAGGTTGTGCCTTTAGGAGGTACTTAGGTCATGAGAATAGAGTCCATAAGAAGAGGCCAGAGAACTAGCTAGCTGTCTTTCTGCCATATGAAGTTAAAACAAGAAGCTAGCGTTCTGCAACCCCGAAAAGGGTTCTCACTAGAACTCAGTCATCCTGGCATCTTCTGGACTTCCAGGCTCCAGAACTGTGAGAAATAAAGTTCTATTGTTATCAGCCACCCAGTCTATGGTACTTTGTTATAGCAGCTTAAACTGATAATATCTACCTTCTATCTATCTAATGGAAACAGCCTAAATTATAACTTTAGTTATGAACTATTAAAGTCAGTAGCATAACAATTTGAAAGAATTTCCCCTCACCTTCTTTTGGTATTTGTGTTTTTAAGTAAAAAAAGAAGAACTGTTAACATTTACTTCCATAGAAATACTGTTAATATGAGAAAGATAATGAGTCCATAAAAATCAAAATTTTTAAATGTTCACTTTAGTGGGCAAAATATAATAGTTAACCTGTCTTGGAGATAATATGCCAGGTAGTGATCTGTTCAGTAAATTTTCATGGTGGAGATAAGGTCTGAGTAACATTTTGAAACAACTGTATAATGTATTCTGGGAAATATGAATATAGCATAATGTCTGCAGAGGAGCAAAGGTTAGATGATGAGAGATCTTACATGTGAGTCAGACTTTATCCTTTAGTTGATGGAGAATTGTAAAATACATAAATAAATAGTGCTGTGAGAAGAATTATAGTCAGAAAAGGTATTTTTGGACAATTTCAAGGATGACTAACTGGGACCAGGTAAGGAGAGGTCAGAGTAAGATGAAAAATATAGTGTGTCATTCATTTACAAGGAAATAAGAACCGAGGAGAGACAGGAGGGATTTACATTTACTAGCAGTTGTTGAGTGACTTCCATAACTTTCCATTTTATATTTTTGTAAATTGTAATATAAATTACTGTCATAATGAAATAAATGATTAAAATTTAATTTTAGGAAAGGTTGTGAACTTCACTGAATCAGTTATATCTTGGTCAATGTAGCAGATTCAATCATATTATAGCTTATTTATGATATATAAAGCAATATGATGTCAGTAAAAGAGCTGAAGTAATTGTCTCGATATGTCTTGTTCTGTCTTTTTTTTTTCTTCGGTTTTATGAGCCTTCCATTCAGTTATCATTTAGTTATCAACCTTGTTACTTTGAGTTATGAGCAGAAATATTGAGAAACATTTTCTCCCCAAACATATTGTCTAACGACAGGTAAGGACTATGTCCAGTGAGTGAAAATTTAAACGTTAAAGTAAAACACTATGTTTATCAATATTGGTCTATCCTCATTCCCTCCTTTTTTAACAAAATGATTTAAAAAATCATTAAAAATTACTGTAAGTTAAAATGAAGCTCATAATTTTTTTGTTCTTCAAAGTAAAATCTTCTTTATAGTAAAATTCATTCAAAATACTATGGGCTTACTTATGATAAAGTTTTTAATAGAAGGATAAGAATTTAAATTCTGGAACAGCTTACCAGAGCTAATAGTAAATAAGTAAATTTGTATAACACTTTTATCTTAAAAACAGTGCATTAAATTGTATCTTATGCTACTTAGATAATGTGAGAGTCCTTCAAGTCACTCTAATCTCCTACCATTAGACCAAAAATAGCAGAGTTCATGAGAAACCCTGAGCGTTACTGGCAGCAAATGATAGTTTTATTTTCCTTTGGAAACAACCCTCAATGAAATGCTTGTGGCTGTTTCTTCATGGCTCAGATCAGGGAATAAAGGAAGAGATAAAATGAAATAAATACAGAATCACTGAACTATTATCAAAAGGTGGGGCTCTGCTTGGTCACTTAGGGCAAGGGCTTGGTTTACTGTGTTTGCGTCACTAGTCTGGCAGATTAGCATACATGAACATTTAGATAAACACATCTTGTATTTCAAGAAACTTACGGCATAAAATATATTTTAACTGTTACCAAAATATCCAATATGTTTATTTATTTATTATTGTTTTAAACATCTTTATTGGAGTATAATTGCTTTACAATGGTGTGTCAATATGCTTTTTAAAAATGTTGTACACTAAAATTATGTTTTGATTATATTTTCCTTGAAATTCTTGAATTGATTTTTTTTCTGATACTCTACAGTTTATGTGTTGGTCTCATGTAAACACCCCCTACAACAAACGTGAACATGGGGTAATAGTTGATATAAACATTTGTAAATATATGTGTTCAATTCAAATATATATTCCAAACTAAGTTACATAAAAAACTCACTTGAAGTATACACTTTTGGCTGTGATGACAGAAAAGAGGAAGCTGCATAGACTAATCTGTGTCCCTCTGCATCCTGACCGTATTTACTCCTATTTTTCTTTCTATACTTAGAATCAAACTTGATCTCTCTACAGATGGTCTTAGCAATGGTCTTAGCGACAACATTTTATACAAAAGTACAAGCTCTGGAGTTAAACTCTTGGGTTCAAATTCCAGATTCCCACTTACTCATTATTTGTTCTTGGTCAAGTTTCTTAACTTCTTTGAGACCTTGGGTTCCCCCTATGAGTTACGGTAAAAATAAGACTTCTTATCTCATGAAGTGCTTTTGAGAAACAGATGAAATGAAAGTTTCTAGAACAGTGCCTCAATAAGATGCTAATTCTGTGTGCTAATAATAATAAGCCTTAGAACACTCCTAATATTATGGGTTTTATATTTTTAAAAATCCTGCTAGAGCTAAGATGCCACAAATTTCTTTTTAGGGAAGAGAAATAAATATGTAGCACCAGCAAAGATTGAAAACAGACAAATGAAATTTAGTAAAATAAAAATACCTGTGTTACGGGCATAGATGTTTTTCCTCTATAATGTTTAGCACTTTATATAAAACAACTAAATTTGATTCCTCACATTATGAAATAATAACCAACTATGGCTTTACAGCAGGTTTTGAAGGATGCTATAATGAATGATTTTTTTAAAGGGAGATTACATGTTCAGTAATTGACACTACCTTAAGGAGATTTTAAAGCTAGAGATAGACAACGTATGTAACATATTAAAATTGAAGAGAGTATCAGATAAGTTTTCCTGTTTGCCTTTGTTTGAAATAAAAACACGTTTATAGGATTATTATATAAACTTTTAAAGAGTTCTTAAAGGACCAGACAGACTGCATTAACTGATTTAATATTTTATAACATATTGGTTATAGAAAAATTGTATGAATTTTTCTTTAACCTCTAGAAGTGCCTTTCCCCCACATATCTCCTCTTCACACGCTAATATGTGAAAGAGGTCATTTAAATATCCAGCTTTATGGTTTATAGTGTGGATTGCTGTGATCAACTCTGCATCTCCAAGCAACATATCGCTATTATGCAAAACCATTATGAACAGATGACACATTAAGAAGCACAGCTCTGCAGTGCATCTGGTCTTTGATTTTGAGAAATACAGTACTTGAGATGGAATATGCAAATGAAAAATCGACCCAAGGTCAGAGTGAGGAAAGCAAAATGACATTCTTTGTTGGTTTCAAAATGAGAAATCCATTTCTACTGCACAGTAAAGTTAAAATAAAAGTTAAAGAAAATCAGTAGAAGAAAATTTAGATATTTTACCTCCTCCTTGCTTCTTTAGCTGGAAAATAATTCAGTGATTTTTGCCACTATAGAGAAAAGGGAGAATTATTTACACTTTTATTTCCTAAGATTTTTCCTCTTGTATCTACCCTAATGAGAGAAAATATATGTAGGTGATAGACCATTACTCTAGAATTTATCCATGGTTTTTGTTCTATTTATTGCTGTTTGGGTGACTTTGAGAAAGTATGTTTTTCTATACTCCTCTTTATTTTAAATAAGTGTAATAATTAAAATTATATACTCCATTTTTCTGGAGGGATAAAAAGATTATCAACTGATGAGTAGATTTATTTAGGAAAATAAACTTTATAGTCATACTTTTCTCTGTATCTTTCTCTTTTGTGGGCACCTCAGGTACAGAGGGATCATCTAATGATATTCTTCAGTTTATGGCACACTGTCCTCATACCTCACCCCTTTTCTTAGATATTTTTTCCTACTCCTGGCCTCTCCTTTTATGTACTTTACTAATGAGTTTGATATATGTACTTTGATGGCCATGTTTGATAAAAAATTATATCCCATTGTGTATGCTTAATTTACATAGCTATAACTCGTTTCTTTTTTCACTCAGTTCTGTTTTTTAAAATACTATGGATTCTAATTCAGTGCTTCTAAATACTGCAAAGAATTCCATTGCACGAATCCACTGCAGTTTACTTATTTATTATGATAATATTGCTTCCAGCTACCATAGATTACCTCCAATTCCCTATTACTGCAAACAAAGCTAAGATAAAGCATCCTGCTTTTTATACAGGTCTACCTCAGTTTATGATGGGGTTACATACTGATAAATCCATAAGAAGTTGAAAATATTCATTGTAACTCAAAAATGCGTTTAATATACCTAACTTAACTAAACATCGTAGCTTAGCCTAGCCTACCTTAAATGAGCTCAGAACACTTACATTAGCCTACAGTTAGGCATAATCATCTAACACAAAACCTCTTTTATAATAGAGTATGGGACATCTCATATAATTTATTGAATACCATACTGAAAGTGAAAAGCAGCATGGTTGTATGGGTACAGGATGGTTGTGAGTATATCCGTTGTTTACCCTTGTGATTGTGTGGTTGACTGGGAGCTGTGCTTGCTGCCACTGCCCAGCATCAGAAGAGTATCATCCTGCATAGTAATGTTAGCCTGGGAAAAGATCAAATTTCAAAGTATGTTTTCTGCTGAATGCGTATCACTTTCACACCATCAAAAGTTGAAAAATCTGAAGCTGGAGACTCTCTATACCTTTCTGTTTTTGTGTAGGAATTTTTCTAAGGCTTAAAACCATGACTGGAATGGCTGTGTCAAGGGAAATGCTTAATCTAATTTATTTTAATCTTATCTAATTTATATACTTAATTTAATTGAATGTTTTCAATTTTCATCAAAGGAGTACATATCTGTATCCCCAAGTTTTGAGAATTAGTATTTTTTGTTGTTGTTTGGTTCTGAACATTAGTAGTTACTAGAGTTTTTTTTTTTTAAGTCTCCAGATACATGAAGCTTTTTTTTTAAATTAACAAACTTTATTTATTTATTTTTGCGGTACGCGGGCGTCTCACTGTTGTGGCCTCTCCCGTTACGCGCAGGCTCAGCGGCCATGGCTCACGGGCCTAGCCGCTCCGCGGCATGTGGGATCTTCCCGGACCGGGGCACGAGCCCGTGTCCCCTGCATCGGCAGGCGGACTCTCAACCACTGCGCCACCAGGGAAGCCCAGCAAACTTTATTTTTTTAGAGAAGTTTTACATTCACAGCAAAACTGAGTGGAAAGTATTGAGACTTATGTGTACCACCTGCTCCCACAAATGTGCATTATCGACATCGCACATGAGAGTGGTACATTTATTACAATCATGAACCTACACTGATAACATCATTATCACTCAAAGTCCATAAGTTTACATTAGGGTTCGCTCTTGGTGTACATTCTATGGATTTTGAAAAATGTATAATGATATGTATTCATCATTTCAGTAACATAACAGTATAGTTTCACTGCCTTAAAAATCCACTGTGCTCTTGCTGTTCATTCCTCCCTCCTGCTGGCAACCACTGATCATTTTATTGTACACATGGTTTTGCTTTTACTAAATGTCATATACTTGGAATCATACAGCATGTAGCCCTTTTGGACTGGCTTAGTAATATGCATTTAAGTTTTCACCATGTCTTTTCAGGGCTTGGTAGCTCATTTCCTTTTAGTAATGAATAATATCCCATTGTCTGGATGTACCACAGTTTATGTATCGGTTCACCCACTGAAGGACATCTTGGTTTCTTCCAAGTTTTGGCAATTATGAATAAAGCTTCTATAAACATCCATGTGGAGGTTTTTGTGTGGACATAAGGTTTCAGTTCATTTATGTAAATACCAAGGAGTGTGAATTGCCGGATGGTATGGTAAAGTGTACATTTAGTTTTGCAAGAAATTGCCAAAACCTTTTCTAAATTGGCTGTACCATTTGCATTCCCACCAGCAATGAATGAGAGTTTCTTGTTGCTCTACATCCTCACCAGCATTTGGTGTATCAGTGTTCCATATTTTGGCCATTCTAATAGATTTGGCTGTTCTAATAGATTCATTGTTTTTTAATTTGCATTTCCCCAATGACATATGTTATTGAACTTATTATATGCCTACTTGCCATCTGTATATCTACTTTGGTAAGATGTCTCCTCAAGTCTTTTGACCATTTTTAATTAGGTTTTTCATTTTCTTATTGTTGAGTTTTAAGAGTTTTTTATAAATTTTGGATAGCAGTCTTTTATCAGATGTGTCTTTTGCAAATATTTTCTCTCAATCTGTGGCTTGTCTTCTCATCCTCTTGAGGTGTTTTTTAATGTATTTTTTTCCTAATTTCATTTATTATGACCAAAGACCACAGTAAATGATATATGGTTCTTTTAAAATTAATTGCTCCTTTTTTAGCTTTGTCTGTGGTCAAATTTTGTGAATGTTTCATGAATGCCGCCAAATATTTATTGCTTTGAATAGAGCACGTATAGTTCAACATAAAGTACTCTTTAATAGCATAGGCTCTGGAATTGAGAATAATTGTTTTGCAGTTTACTTATTTATTATGCTGTTTTGCAGTTTACTTATTTATTATGCTGTTTTGCCACTTCTTTCTGAGCAATCTTGAGCAAATTAAACATTCTTTGCTTAGTTTTCCCAAATAAAAAATTGAGAATAGTAAGACACATTCTATAGATTTGGACTGAAGATTAAATAATTTATGTTAGGTATGTACACAATACCTGGTAGTGTGTTAAATACTCTCAGGATTATTATTTATTAGTTTAGAATAGTTATGAAATTCACTGCATTTCTGTATATTATTTTCTGCTTGAGCTATCAGTTTTGGATAAGAATATATTAAGTGCTTTTAATATTTCATAGTTTAGTTGCCTTATTTATATGAATATAGTCTGAAGCTATATTATTAGGTATGTCTCATGCTGAAAATACTATATTGATCCATTTTTCTTATAACAATATATAATATACCACTTTGTTATGACACTTTGTTAGTTTTTTTTCTTGTTTGTTTGGTTTTTCATTGAATACCAAATTGTTTGATATTGAAATTGACATCTTAGATTTCTTTTGGTCCATGGTCTTGTTCCTTTATTTTTAGATTTCAGCCTTTTTCTGATTTAACTGTTTCTCATATTCATGACATATTGCTCATTCTTTTTTACTTGTTTGAGGATCTCTGATTATATTTGGTTTAACCATGTACATTCATTGTAGTCCCTGATATATTAAGATTTCTTTCTTCCATTTTATTTTCTATTTATTTTCATTTCATGACTTCCTTTGGATTTTTTACAGTTACTTCAGCTAATTTGAAGAACTGCTTAATCCATTTATATTCTTTTAAAGATTACCTCTATTAAGACTGATATTTATTTTTATCTTTTTATTTATTTCTTATTATTATGTGTATCTTCCCCTGAATAAAAATTATATTATTAGGTACTCTCCCTTCCCTCTTTTCCTTTTTTGTATCCATACTTCTGCTTTTGCCATTGTGTTGATTTTTGTCTAGAATTGTATAGTTTTAAGATCTTTTCTGTTTTAGACAAAAGCAAACTTTACTAACTAAATTATATATTAATATCTAATTTATCTATATCTCTATATTTTAAAATTTTACCTTATAAAAGAAATAACACTTTTGCGAGTTATAAAATTCTAGGCTTAAATTGCCTTCCTTATATAATTATCATTTATCTTGCAGCCAGTATTACTGTTAAGGAATCTGCTATCAATGTATAACTTTTTCTTTTATAGGTAATCTACTTTTTCTTTCTAGGAGGTTTTACAGTTATCTTTTATCTTCTATTATAGCATGTATATGATATATACATGTGTGTGCATATGTGTGTCACTTCATCTGCCCTTTTTATATTTTATGGACTTTTATTTATTTTAAATATTTGTTTATTTTTTGGCTGCATTGGGTCTTAGTTGCAGCACGTGGGGATCTTTTGTTGCGGCATGTGGGCTCTTCGTTACAGTGTGCGGGCTTCTCTCTAGTTGTGGCGCACAGGCCTATAAGTTGCAGCGCACGGGCTTAGTTGACCCATGGCATGTGGGATCTTAGTTCCCTGACTAGGGATCGAACAGTTGTCCCCTGTATTGCAAGACGGATTCTTAACCACTGGATCACCAGGGAAGTCCCATTTTATGGACTTTAAAAATTGGGTCTTAAATCCTGGAAAATTATCCACCAATCTTTCCTCATGTTTCCCTCATGTTTATTTATTTATTTAAAAATATTCCTCCCTCGGCTTCTTTTATACAAATATTGACATTTTACTATTTACCAAATAGAAAACTATCTGGTCTTGTTCTTCACAGAATATCAAGTGCTATGAAAAGTGCCTGATTTGTAGTAGTTTAATATATATTTGAGAAATCAATGAGTTGGCTGAGTATAGTCGTAAATTGTATTTGAATTACAGATAGTCATTGATGGCCATGCTTTTAAAATCATACTGAGCCGTAATTATGGTATGGATTTTCCAGTTAGGTATTAATGCATAACTTGCAATATTTTGAATTAATATGTCATTGAATTCCAAAACAAATGTTGCCTTTAAACCGTTGTTTGTGAGAAATCTGCATAAGTTTTGCATATTCTGAATGATGTATCTGCTACAGACAGAGAAATTTGAGAAAATATTAGAAATAAATGATTCATTACATTCATATGCATATATATATTTAAAATCTGAGAAATATTAGTGAAGAAAATACTATTAATTTTAATGTATTTGGAGCATAGTAAAGCACTGGCCTCTAGTTATGTGTTCCCATCTGACACTTGGAAAATTACTTATTCTGAATTAACAGAATTTAAAAGGAGAAGTATCTAAACTTTCACTTAGGAGGCTAAAATACAAAGGCTCTAGGCTACAGAACATTTTATTAAAACATTAGAATTTAATAAAGACAAAAATAATGAGAAAGTTTTCTTTGAATAACTTATTATAATGGTCTTAGATCAAGAAAGGTTATAAAGAGATTCAATTTATGAACTTTAAAATAGTACAGCTGGTCAAGCTTTGAATAAATAAACATTTCACAAAAGTAGATATAAGGGGCTTCCCTGGTGGTGCAGTGGTTGAGAGTCCACCTGCCGATGCAGGGGACACGGGTTCGTGCCCCGGTCCAGGAAGATCCCACATGACGCGGAGCAGCTGGGCCCGTGAGCCATGGCCGCTGGGCCTGCGCGTCCGGAGCCTGTGCTCTGCAACGGGAGAGGCCACAACAGTGAGAGGCCCGCGTACCGCAAAAAAAAAAAAAAAAAAAAAAAGTAGATATAAGAATGGCTAATAAACACTTACAAAGACTCTGAACGTCATTGGTCACTAGGGAAGCACAAATTAAAACCACAGAGAGATTCCCCTGAAATGGCTATGTTCAAACAACAGATAATATCAAGTGTTGCTGAAAATGTGGAGAAACTGGAACACGTATACATTGCTGGTGGAAGGTAAAATAGCTCAACAGTTTTGCGAAAGATTTTAATAGTTTCTTAAAATTTTAAATATAACCTATCATACAACTCATCTGTTTCACTACTATCTACTCTAAAGAAATGAAAACATGTGTCTGCACAAATACTTGTACATGATTGTTCATAGCAACATTACTCATAATAGCAAAAAAGAAGCAAACCATATGTCATTTAACTGATGAATAAAATCTGGTGTATTCACACAATGCAATACTATTCAGAATAAACTACTGATACATGCTAAAACAGGAGTATACCTCAAAGGCATTATGTTAAGTGAAAGAGCCAGGTGCAGAAGACTATTTATTATATGACTGCATATTAATAAACCATCCTTAAAAGGAAAATTTATAGAGATGGTAAGCAAATCAGCAGCTGCATGGGACTAGGAGTATTTCTGGTGATTGGCTGCAAACAGGTGTAAGGATAGTTTCCGGAGAGATGGAAAATTCTAAAACTCAGTTGTGATGGGGCAGTAAATATCTAAATGTATTAAAATCATTGAATTGCACACTTACAAAGAGTGAATTTTATGACATTTAACTTATATCTCAGTAAAACTGTTAAAAATAGTTACTGCTATGAGGACAAATGAGAATTGCTGCATGTTGGGAGTTTGTCATAATCTTTATAAAAGAATTAAGTGAAATTACATAAAATATTTTTCTAAACATTTAATAACAATATCAAAACAATAACAATAATAATAAACATTGATTGACTGCTTTCCATATGCCAGATTATTAACTCATGTAATCTCACCACAGTCCTAAGAAGTACCTACCCATTATTAACATCCCCCATTTAGATAATGAAACCAAAATCAAAAAGGTTAATCTACTCAGTAATCACACAGCCGTTAGTTAAATGAGGATATTAATTGAGGCAGTCAGGCTTCAGAGACCATACTCTTAACCAAATTTCCCTATCACTTCTATCCATCCTGTGCATACAGCTACGGTGAGAGAAAGTAGAGTCCAGTGAGAGAAAGGTGAGGTGGAACAGTGTAATTTTTTTGTATAGAAATTGATTTCAATGTTGTAATAATAATGATTAACATATTAGAATAAGTATATTACATGCAAAATTGGCATATATGACTAATATTTAAAGTGCTAGCTAAAATGATATGAAGAATACAGGTAAAATTTGTAGTAATTAAGACAAAGACATACTAAAACAAAATAAACTGAACACCTGTAATGAATACTTTACCTTTAAAAAAATGTATCCCTAGAAATTATTTTGCTCTCAGAACAAACATGAAAATCAATCACCAAGTGTTAAGGTAATTCTTATGTTATTTTATATTTGGTGAAGTTCTGGACTTTAGCAGAAATAAAACTAAGTGATTTTCTTTCTGAGATCAATTGTAAGTCTGCAAATCAAGATGTTTGGACTTGACAAAGATCTTGGTGGTACTTTTTTTTCCGTGACTAAGAAAATATTTAGTCTAGTCTTTGAAACAAGTACACAATAATCATTTAGACTAAGTTTAAACAAATGGTAGAAAAGGAAATGAAACTATTCTTAATATTTAATTTCAAATCTAGCATCACCTAAATGCCTTTTTGAAATGACTGAAATGATAGAATGCAGTGAATGATCTATAATCTCTTTCATGTTTCAATGAATTGTGACTAAAAAAATGCCTTCAGGATTTACTTTGGAGGTTTCATCAGGATTAACATAATAAAGCATACAGGGAAAGGATTAGAAGAATCATTTTAGGAAGGGTATTAAATTCGGTATTTATAGGATTGAAAATGAAAAACAATAAATAGATACTGCAACAGGAGCCTACAATATGCCCTGTTTAAAAGACAGACAATATATTGTCAAGTTAAGAGTGATAAAAATGATAGAATATATTGTTAGAAATGTACACATCATTGCCTTTAAATATGTTTACTCTTAAGGTATGATTAAGAATTATATACCTGTTTGGGAAAATATAAAATCTAGACTAGAACTTGAGAACTGTCATCCAGAAGACTCAACAGTCACATTAAAGGTTGTTACAAAGAAATTCTCCATTAGTTTTTCTCCAGCCCCTTAGGACTAAATATTTGATTATATTGACTGTGTTCAAAAGTTTCCTAAATCTTTGTCAGTGACAGGGTATAATGAGGGTTTAATGAGAAGTACTATTAAATTGAATGAGTGTATTGGATTTATCTTAGACAGTATTCTTATATTACTGTCCACTCTGCATATGAAAGTCCTTTTTATGTACTTATTGAGCTGAATTAAATTAAATTACATTGAGGTTGTGGATTATAAATGCACAGGATCACAACTAAAGGGCTAGATTTCATGGAAAGACTATAAATATGTTTTTAATATAGAAGTATGACAAATGCCATTCTGCTGGAGAGATTACCATAAAACTGAGGCTAGAATGATACATCATTTATTTTTGGAAAAAAGGGGTATATTTTTCAGAGTTAAGAAATAAAAGCATAATAGGAGCTATAGGTCTTATCCCAGATAAGAAGTGTTATGTGTTACCCATTAATAATGTTTGACTGTGTCTTAATTGTAGTGCTGGCTTTTTACTCACAAAGGACAAAAAGCATTTGTACGGCTCCCCTGGTGGTGCAGTGGTTAAGAATCCACCTGCCAATGCAGGGTACACGGGTTCAAGCCCTGGTTTGGGAAAGATCCCACATGCCACCGAGCAACTAAGCCCGTGCGCCACAACTACTGAGCCTGCGCTCTGGAGCCCGTGAGCCACAACTACTGAGCCCACGTGCCACAGCTACTGAAGCCCATGCACCTAGAGCCCGTGTTCCACAACAAGAGAAGCCACTGCAGTGAGAAGCCCACGCACCACAATGGAGAGTAGCCCCCTCTCGCCGCAACTAGAGAAAGCCCATGCACAGCAATGAAGACCTAATGTAGCCGAAAATAAAATAAATAAATTTATTTAAAAAAATTAAAAAGCATTTGTAGATGAACAATTTTATAGAGGTTTCATTATACCATCACTTAACCCCATATGGTTTTATTAAATAATACCAGGCAATAATTTTGTCTTATTCACACCATTGAAATCATCTTTAAGGAAAAATTGCAAAGCTGTTATAATTTTTTATTTTACTTACCAATTTTTATTTCAGTATCAATGTTTATTATATTTCCTGGCTATTACCTATTATAATAATTATTTAGCAAATAAACCATTATGTATGTAAATTGAAACGTGTAATTATGAATATATTTTAAAACTGTTTAACAGTAGAATTATCATGGTGACAAGGAGCCAGGTGACCAGAGTGATGAATCAAATGAATAAATTATTAACATGCTCATCTGATTTTCAACATTTATTTTCCTTGTTCACCTGATATCTTCCCAGTTCCTCTCAATTATTTTATTAAGTAAAAAGATTTAAATGGTTATTATACTTACTGATTTTTAATGGAAATCAAATCAAATCAAATCCTTTTTCATAACATCTTTTATATCCTTTATTGAGATCTAACTCACATACCATAAACTTCACCCTTTTAAAATGTACAATTTAATGGTTTTCAGTATATTCACAGAGGTGAGCAACCAACATCACTGCCTCATTGAGAATACTTTCAATACCCCATTTCTAGTCCCATAAGCAGGCACTTCCCATTCTCTAATCTTCCAAGGTTATTTTGGCTATTCTGAATCCCTTGCCTTTCAATGTCATTTTTAGTGTAAATTCAACAATTTCTGTAAACAGAAAAAAAACAACTTGGATATTTATAGGGATTACATTGAATCTATGGATTGTTCTCTTAACTTTATTTTTAGATTGTTTATTGCTAGTGTACAGAAATACAATTTATTTGTTGTATATGGATCTTGTATCTTGTATCCTGCAACATATCTAAACTGGTTTATTAGTTCTAATAATTCTTCAGCCAATTTCTTAGGATTTTCTGTGTACAAGATTATGTCATGTGTCAATAGATATAGTTTTATTTTCTTTACAATCTGGATGACTTATTTCTCTTTCTGGCCCAATTTCCCTCTCTAGAAACTCCAGTACAGTGTTGAACAGAAGTAGTGAAAACATTCTTTAATCATTAAGTACGCTGTTTAGCTGTGGGTTTTTCATAGTTGCCCGTTATCTACGAAAGTTGAGGACGTTTCCTTTTATTCCTACTGCCTTGAATACTTCTATCATGAAAAGGTGTTGGAATTAAGTACTATTTATGCATCTATTCAGATGATCATGTGCGTTTTCTGTTCTCTCCTTTACTCTATTAATATGCTTTATTACATTAATTGAATTTTATGTATTACAGCACTTTTGCATTCCTGGATAAGTCATACTTGGTCATGATGTATGATTTCTTTTATATATTGTTAGATTTGATTTGCTAGTACTTTGACAGATTTTAACATCTGTGTTCATAAAGGCTGTTAGTCTGTAGTTTTCTTCAAAGTTTTTGTCTAGTTTTGTTATCAGTGTAATATTGGCCTTACAGGATCATTGTAGAAGTATTTCACCTCCGTTTTACGGAAGAATTTGTGAAAAATTAGAATACTTCATAGAATTCACCAATGAAACCATCTTGGTCTGGGCTTGTAAGAGGGTTGTTTAAAAAAAGTAATTCAGGGGTTTTTTTTGTTTTGCTTTGTTTTTTACTTGTTTATTCAGATTTTCAGTTTCTTCTGTCACTTTGGTAGTTTGTGTCTTTCAAGGAATTTGTCCATTCACCTAGGTTATATAAATTATGAATTTTGGCATACAGTTGTTCATAGTATTCCCCTTTAATTACTTTTTCTGTAAGATTTGTGGTGATGCACTTTCTAAAATAATTTTATAATTTGAGATTTCTGTTTTTGTGTGGTCACTCTAGCCAAAGTTTGGACAATTGTGTTGATCTTTTTGAAGAACCAACTTTCAGATGTATTGATTTTTTACTTTTGCTTTTCTGTTTTCTATTCTATTTATCTCCACTCTTGTTTTTTATTTCCTTCCTTTTGCTGACCTTAAGTTTAATTGTATCTTCTTTTACTAGCTTTTTTTTTTTTTTTTTGCGGTACGTGGGCCTCTCACTGCTGTGGCCTCTCCCGTTGCGGAGCACAGGCTCTGGACACGCAGGCTTAGAGTCCATGGCTCACGGGCCCAGCCGCTCCACAGAATGTGGGACCCTCCCGGACCAGGGCACGAGCCCATGTCCCCTGCATCGGCAGGCAGACTCTCAACCGCTGCGCCACCAGGGAAGCCCTCTAGCTTCTTTTAAGCTTGTTCTGTGATCTTTTTTCTTTTTTAATATAGGCATTTACAGCTACAGATTTCCTTGTAAGCACTGTTGGCTCTATCTCATATATTTTTATTATGTTGTGTTTTCATTTACGTTAATCTCATGCTGTTTTCTAATTTCCCATGTGATATCTTCCTTGACTCATTGGTTATTTAGGAATGTGTTATCTAATTTCCACATATTTATAAATTTCCTCTTGTTATTGATTTTTTAATTTAATTCTATTCTCTTGAAGAACAAATTTTGAATGATTTCAATAATTATAAATTTATTGAGGTGCATTTTATGGCCTAACACAAAGTCTATTAGAGAATACCTTGTGCACTTGAGAAGAATGTTTTACTGCTGTTGTTGGGTGAAGTGTTTTATAGTTTTCTGTTATGTCTAGTTCACATATAGTGTTGTTCAACTCTTCCATTTCCTTGTTCACTTTCTGCTTAGTTGTTCTATTCATTATTTAAAATGAAGTCACCATTACTGTTAAATTATTATTTTCCCCTACAATTCTGTCAGTTTTTGCTTTCTGGGACTCTGTTGTGAGGTGCATATATATTTATAATTGTTATGTTTTCTTGATGGATCTATACTTTTATTGTTTAAAAATGTTCTCCCTTGTCTCATAACAATTTTTATTTTAAAGTCTACTTGATCTAATATTTATGCAGCCACTGCAGCTCTCGTTTGGTTGCTGTCTGCATGGTGTATCAGCCAGGGTTCTCCAGAGAAACAGAGCCATCAGATCCAATAGCCAAGATGTATTATACATTATATATATTTATTTATTACAAGGAATTGGATTACACAATTATGGAGGCTGATAGATCCCAAGATCTGCAGAGTGAGTTGGTTGGTAAGCTGAAGACCCAGCAGAGTTGATGGTTTAGTTCCAGTCTGAACCAAGCACTTAAGAACCAGGAGAGCTCATAGTATAGTTCCAATCCAAAGCCTGGCTGTTTGATTCACAGGAAGAGCCAGCATTTCAGTTTGGATCTAAAGGCAGAAAAAAACCTGATGTCCTAGTTCATAGGTCATCAAGCAGGAAGGATTCTTTTACTTGGGGGATGGTCAGCCTGTTTGCTCTATTTAGGCCTTTGACTAATTGCATGAAGCCCATTCACATTAAGAAAGGCGATCTGTTTTACTCAGTGTTCTGATTTAAATTTCATTATCATTCAAAATACTCTCACAGAAACACTGAGTATAATTTTACTTCAAATATCTGGGAACCACGTGGCCCAGTCAGGTTGACACATAAAATTAACTATCCACATAAGATATATAGATACATCTTTTTGTTTGCAAACTATTTGTGTTTCTGAATGTAAAGTGAGTCTCTTATAGACAGCATACGGTTGGATCCTGGTTTGTTTGTTTCTTTAAAACCATTTTGCCAATCTCCACCTCTGGATTGGAGTGTTTAGCTAATTTACATTTAATATACTAATGATAAGGTAGGATTTATATCTGTCATTTTGATATGTTTATCTGTATGTCTTATACTTTTTTGTTCTTCTATTAATCAATTACTGCCTTCTTTATGATATTTTCTAGTGTACCATTTTATTTCCCTTGATTTTTTTTTTACTATATTCTTAGTGGTTGCCCTAGTAATTACAATTAACATCTTCACTTAAAACAATCTTGTTTGAATTAATACCAACTTAATTTATTTCAAGACTATACAAAACATATACCTCTGTCTCCCACTTCTAAGTGTTTTTATTGTCATAAAGATTACACCTTTTTAAATCACAATTCATCAATATAGTTTTATAATTGCTTTTTGCAATTCTTTTATATTTGATATATTTGCTACTGATTAAAACAAAAATACATTTTTACTATGTCATTTGCCTATGTACTTTACTCGTATTTTTTTATTTCTTCACATGGGTTTAATTACTGTCTGGCATCTTTTCGTTTCCTCATGAAGGACTCCCTTTAGTATTTCTTGTAAAGCAGGTTTACTAGCCAAAAATCCCTTCAGTTTTCTTTCTTTTCCTTAATCTCAGATTTCTTAATTAGTACTTCTTTTTTTTTTCACTGCCCTTTTCTCTATAAGAATCCTATATAACTCTTTCTTGAAATTCTGACACCTGTAAAATATCAGTTGGAAAATACTGCTCTAGGTCAGTTTTAAATGTGAAATGTTCCCCACGTTAGAATAACAAAAGTCATCTACTTAAAGTTAGTGACCCTACTGAATACAAGTAAATCTAGCACTGGAAAATTTTTTATATTTTATAAAATGTCTTTATACTATTTCATCTTTATGAACATCCCTGAGAGGAAATAGGACAAGTGTATCAGTGGTAGATAAGTAAGTATTAAAAGTATTAAAAGTATTGAAAGTAGGGGGCTTCCCTGGTGGCACAGTGGTTGAGGGTTCGCCTGCCAATGCAGGGGACGCGGGTTTGTGCCCCGGTCTGGGAAGATCCCACATGCTGCGGAGCAGCTGGGCCCGTGAGCCATGGCCGCTGAGCCTGCGCGTCTGGAGCCTGTGCTCCGCAACGGGAGAGGCCACAACAGTGAGAGGCCCACATACCGCACAAAAAAAAAAAAAAAAAAAAAAGTATTGAAAGTTATATAACTTTTCTTGTCATCCAATTGGTAATTTATTAACCTGAGTTTTACTTCAAGATAAGGTGACTCTTAAATTGTGAGATGTTTCCACTACATTGAAGGCAATCATTTTAGAAATTCTAATTATGTCTGAGAGGTATCTTCATTTTGTGACATTGTTAATGACAGTAATTCTGAGATCTCTCTCTTTTTTTTTTGGAGGAGTACTTTCAATTACTATGTTCATCTTGATGTTATAAATTTTTAAAATTAATCTTAAGTAAAAATAATTAGGAAATTTCAATTATTTAGAAAAGAAAAGACAGCAGATTTACTTACTTTGGAAGGATAAATACACAGTTCTGCTTAAATGAGATATAGTTACAAGATGGTGTAGCCAACTCCAAGCATTTAGTGAACACCCGTCAAATTCTTGGAGATGTTTTCCCCAGTGTTCAGTGAGTAAAAATCTGGTTGTTATCTCATTTGATATTAATTCGTGCTAATAACCGAGTGATTGTGCCAATGGAGGAAGATAACAAGAGAATGAGAGAAAGGAATCATGCAATAGTTGCTCTTACAGCCTGTGAATGAACAGATCCCAGGAGCAAACAAGTAGTTTGCCACAATTATCCAAGAGGAATCACATCCCAGGAAACAATTATCCCACTTGAGTTCTATCACTTGCTAAAGGGCATGAAAAATAACAGTGTAATTCAGGGTCTTAAACCAAGTGTGTGGTTATGTTGTCTTCCTACCAGGAATGAGAAAGAATTGTGTTCTCATCATATACAAATAGTCACAGGGTCTCCAGAGCTCTTATCCTACTAATCAGGGAGTGTGAAAAGTTTCTTGATAGAACGCGTGAATTATTTTTATTGGAAAATAATTGTAACTCTAAATATAAAATCTAGCCTTTTAACCTAGTGCTTTTTTTTTTTCTTGAGAGCTTCTTTTTTCTTTAGAATAAAATTTTATTTTTATTGAAGTATAGTTGATTTACAATGTTGTGTTAATTACTGCTGTACAGCAAAGTCCTTCAGTTATACATATTTATTTACACATTCCTTTTTCATATTCTTTTCCATTATGGTTTATTATATGATATTGAATATAACTCTCTGCGCTATATAGTAAGACCTTGTTGTTTATCCATTCTATGTGTAAAAGCCTACATCTGCTAACCCCACTTCCCACTCTATCCCTTCCCCAACCCCCTCCCCCTTGACAACCACCAGTTCTCTATGTCTGATTCTATTTCTGTTTCGTAGATAGCTTCATTTGTGTCATATTTTAGATTCCAAATATAAGTGATATCATATGGTATTTGTCTTTCTCTTTCTGACTTACTTCACTTAGTATGATAATCTCTAGTTGCATCCATGTTGCTGCAAATGGCATTATTTCATTCTTTTTATGGCTGAGTAGTATTCCATTGTATATATGTACCACATCTTCTTTATCCCTTCATCTGTTGATGGACATTTAGGTTGCTTCCATGTCTTGGCTATTGTGAGTAGTGCTGCTATGAATATAGGGGTGCATGTGTCTTTTCAAATTATAGTTTTGTCTGGTTATATGTCCAGGAGTGGGATTGCTGGATCATATGGTAATTCTATTTTAAGTTTTCTGAGAAACCTGCATACTGTTTTCCACAGTGGGTGCACCAACTTACATTCCCACCAACAGTGCAGGAGGGTTCCCTTTTCTCCACACCCTTTCCAGCATTTGTTATTTGTAGATTTTTTAATCATGGCCATTCTGACTGGTGTGAGGTGGTACCTCACTGTAGTTTTGATTGCATTTCTCTAATAATTAGTGATATTAAACATCTTTCCATGTGCCTATTGGTGTCTGTATTTCTTCTTTGGAGAAATGTCTGTTTAGGTCTTCTGCACATTTTTTGATTGCGTTTTTTGTTTTGTTGTTGAGTCATGTGAGCTGTTTGTATATTTTGGAAGTTAAGCCCTTGTTGGTTGCATCGTCTGTAAATATTTCTCCCATTCTATAGGTTGTCTTTTCATTTTGTTTTGGTTTCCTTTGCTGTGTAATATAGAGATTTCTGGTTTGTATATAAGCAATCTCAACCTACGGACTTTGATACTGATCACCCTTCTCTTGAGATCATATACTGTCTTGAATTGGAGACATCCTATTCTCTCTCCAACTACAGAAAAACCAGCCCTCCCCCCAAAGTCATTAGGCCAGCACTGTGAGTAGCCAACCCCCATCTTAATCTCTTCAAAAGATAAAATGCACGTAACAGAGTTAATATAGTAAGAGCACAACACAAGGAAACAATGGATTAATCTTGGAAGGACCAGTAGTAATGTGTGAGCTGATCTTTGTAAGATGAGTAGAATGCAGACAGATGGATGAAGAGAAATGGCATTTTAGGATGTTGGACTTCTTGGAATGAAGTCTTCTAGGTCTTGAAGTGCATAGCATTTAAGAACAATAAATCAACTGTTGTACATATGCCAAGGAGAACTTACTCTGAGATCAAGTTGAAATTACAGATTGGTGTTGGAATCTGAAGTGTCTTGAACGCTAAGCTAAAAACAATATTTTTAAATCAGTAATAGAAGCCTCTAAAAGTGTTTGAACGTCATTAATATGATGAGATCTGTATTTGGGCAAAACAATCCTGATATCAATGCAGAATATAGTATTTAAAGGAGAGAGACCAAAAGAGACCATTGTGACAGCCAAATAAGAGATAAAATGAAAGTATCTTGAGCAATGATATGGAGTAGAAAGAGAAAGGAGAAAATAATGAGAATATTTTGCAAATAGAATCAAGAAGATGTGGTTTTAGATTATGAGAAAAATAGGTATAACAGTGACACAGGTTTCTATATTTAATAAATGGGTCATACTTTCTCCAGAGACGGAACATTAAAGAACTGGAATACGTTTTGGCGGATACAATTAAAAATCATTTTGGTATGTTTAGTATGAGTTACAAAAGGGGGTGGCATACATAAGTATATATGGGCAAATGGAAATTCATGTCTGAAGATAATATAGGAGAAGAGTCATCTAGAATTATTGATCTGGACATGTCCGTGAGATCCTTGTTTGCACATTACAGAATCAGCTTATTGTACAAGAGCAGTTGTTTGTTGATGTGTAAACTGTCAACCAGTCATAACTTAGAAAGCGATGGAGTACAGTTTGTCAAGTGCAGTTTTGATATTTCTTTTAAAAATAGATCACCTCTATGGTAATGTTTTTTTCTAGGCTGATGAAGTTGAAAAATCAGCTTCATTTTGTTAAGTACCAATGAAAAGAAAAGACTCTTCTTTTTAACTTGTTATGAGTTGCAATTATATTGGGTTAGCCTAAGCTGTCTTCAGTTAACACTGTGGTTGAAAGCGTACATCGACATTGCTATTTTTACCTAATATACCTCTCTTTGAAAAAGAGATTTGCTAATTATTTACCTTTTCAAATAATGCACTTTTTATTTGTGTTAAAAGCTTATTAGCTGTATGTAGATAACCTTATATGAGTATAGATATGCTTACAGTAGTTACTAATCTTCTACTTGAACACTTCCCAAATTCAGCATTTTGGATCCACTCATAGCAGTGTAAATCTGGATATTATATGCGTGGAATAGCATATGGAAGACTGGATATATATCCCCACATTCATTTTGGAATATAGTCACTTCTTTGTTCGAAATTACACTTCTTCTTTCGAGGAAATTCCTTATTCATTGTATTAAAAAAGAGCCCCTGAATACAGAATGTTCTCCACTATCAGTTCTATTCAGTAATCTTTGATTTGTTAAAACGTATTGCCAGGGAAGCCCTTCAAAAACTTGCAAAGGAAAAAAGGTTTATCTTTAGAAACGTCTTCGTCTTATTTTGGTGTGCAATCCTCTTCTAACTCCCAGCGGTTGTCCAGTGTCCTTCATAGTGACACCTATTTAATAGAGCTTATTCTTAGTTCCACTTCCCCATAAAATATACATTTGTCCTTTATTTCCTACTTCCTCAGGACCGTATGCTAGGTTAAGGTTGTTCTCTCAATGACAGAGATGACATATATATTTTACATCTGTATACCCATCAGAATAATTAGCACATATCAGGCACAATATATTTTATGTCGAATGAAGAGGTGAAATAGTGAATGTTAGATGTAAAACATCAGTTCTGTCTTCCTGAACATCCCCTTCTGTGTAAGATCTGCTCTTTCTTCAGTGATGTCTACTCTGCTCAGGATTGGGGAAGTGACTGTAAGAAACAATACAGTGTAAATAAGCACAATATTCATAGAGTTACCCAGAGTGGAGAAAATATCTGGGTATAAAACACTGCACACATCTGCAGGACTTCTGAGACCCACAGAGGAAAACCACATCAGAACTGAAACCTTTGATTAATAGATCTAACTAGGAAGGCAGTTCAAAATGAGGAAAAAATTCTAAAATGAAAATATTGCTAATTAAAATATGACCAATTTTGTTTCTCAAAGCCTCACTAATATCACTGATTTTGATCAAATTACTGTCTTGACTTACTCGCTTGGCAGTGAGTTCAATTTAACTACATTGGCATACATATAGGTTAAACTAGTGAGTGAAGGAAAATTCTGAATGCACCATTTAAATAGCAGTGAAGTTACTGTAGAGTATAATTTTTTTTAAGGTAGAGAATTCTTGAAAGCGTATTTGTTGATGTCATTTTTTAGAAAACAGAATCAAAAACATTGTGATGTGCTCTCCTACCTTCTGTAATCTTAGGAGTAATATTGGTTCCAGCAAGACCCATGCAGGAAAAGAAGGAATTCCAAATTAAATGTTGATTCATATAATCAGCTGTAGTGTTTCTTAATTGTATTTTGATGGTTTGAATTCAATAGAAACATTTTAATTGTTTTGCTTTCATATGTTTAACTTATTTCTTTATTACTTATCAACTTTTACTATCTTCACCTTATCTGTTGTAACAGCTTGGGAATCATGTAGAAACTGTCAGAAAATATAGTCACTATTCAGGACAGAAAAATCAAGTTGCTTTATTTTATTTTATTTTATTTTCCTTACATCTAGCTGAGACTACAGTTCCTGGTAAGCTACTTAGTAGTTCATTAGATTGAGCAGTTGTCAGAGAGATCTAAGCTATTCATTCTCTTGCCCCTAGTTGGGAAGTACTTCTTTGCTTTCTTGTGACCAGCTAAGGAAAGTTAATAGCTTTTTTTGTCTTCACACGTTCTTTCCTTAATTGTATCTCTGATAAATGTTCTGATCATTACTATTGATAGAATAGGTTGTAGATATTTACTAGAATTCACATGAGAGGGCTGACCCAGGGAATTTATTTACTTTCTGAATATATATTACATTTCTTCCCTGAGGCAATTTCATACCCCAGGAGTGTTTCTTCTCATTATGAACTATTTCTATACCTGCTGAATACTGCAGATTAATCAGAAACAAAAAGCATCTGAAGAAGCAAACACCTTAAAAAAAACTGTGGAAATACCATATTTGAATACTAACGCCTTATAAAAAACTGTGGAAATACCATACCTGAATACTATTTTTAATTCAAATGAATCACTGAATTAATTTATCTCATCTTTTTAACTTTTAGTAATGAAGAGGGAAAAAGATTAATAAACGTGCCTTGAGTGTCACAAAACGGGCATGTTCCTTTCTTAAAAGCATATATTCAATAATATACAAACACTAATGAAATCAGCCCAGGGCTACTAGACAGTTAATACTTTTAAATTTATAATATCTAGGTTATATTTCTATAATGTATAAATTTTATGATTAATTTTTAAATATTCAGAAATGAAGTTAGTTTTAGCCTCATAATTTAGGCATAATTTAAGATTTTACAGATAATTTATTAAAAGTCAATCCCAATCTCTTATATTATTAGAAGCAACAGACCAGTAAAAATGAATAAACAAACCAATTGTCGATCTTGCGAGGGCTTCTCTGCTGATAGTTGTATTCTTGGCTTATGTCATGTATGCTCAATTTTTCCATACTTTTCACAATTCTGCTATAATAACACTTTTTTGGGCTTTATATTAACAAATTTGTAGATTGTCCATTTATTCATAGTTTGAAATGATGTTTCCTGATTTTCCACTAATGACATGAAAACTTACTGTTTTACTAAAATATAGTGCCACAAACATTACTTTAATCGATGTAATTAAAAATGCATAACTCAAAGACATAGCTATTTTCATGCTGACTAAATCCTCACTTATTCTTCAATAAAAAAGAAAATTAATTAGCTTAGGAGCATTCAGTGTTTTTTACCTATCTCTCATATTTAATTTGTGTTTAGCATTTTTCGTATTAGACAAGTTACAATATTAAAAAAAAAAGGCTGTGCTAAAAAATTAGGAATATGTAAAACGTGTGTTACTTTCTTGACATGCTAATTGCTAAATGTTGAGCAATTACGATTTTTTTTTTCTCATTTCTAAATTAGTGGCTTATACAACTATGTACCTATGCAGGAAGAAAACAATGAAATTCAGTCTTCCGTAAAGAACTTTTATTTTTGTTCAGAATCCTTTATTCATTCAATATAAAACTTACAAATATTTATTGAAGATGTACTGGGTACGTTTTGAGGCCATGCAAATGTTAAAAAGATGACTATAATAATTCCTGCTTAATGTATACAAGGAATAATTAGGCTAAGACATTGACAAAATTAATTTCATTATGGTAAGAGGTATAGAAAATTAAAGGAAATTTTGCTGGAATCTAAAAAATTGAGAATATATTTAGTTGTCTACATGTTTAAAACTTAATAATTGGAGAATTTTTCTCTCTATTCAAAAGATCTGATACTAAGCACCATATAAAATATGTTAGTTTTCTTAATGCTTAAACATCCTGATCATGTTATAAAAATATAGTAGTTGGAGGTTTTGTTAGCCACCTGGAAGTGACCTGTCTTGTAGTTTCCAAAGTAGTAAGTTCTTCATTTTATTTATTTTTGGAATTCAGTGGGTTAAGGAAAAGAGAATAATGTAAGAAAATGCCAAAATATGATAGCAAAATATACTAAAGCTTTGAAAGGTAGGTAGTCAATGAAAGGGAAAAGTATTTAAACTTACTTACAGATGTAAAAATTGTGATAGTAAACGGTTACTCCATATCAAAATCATCTAATAAACATGTGTTTTCATAGAGTTTATAATATAGCACAGAAAGTTAAAACCACTAATGGGATGAAAGGTGTTGTAAAGCAGAACACAATTCATTGCAAATGAATGACACAGATAAGAGGTAGGAGTTTAGAAGATTTGGCTGTGATGGTTAATCAAGGCTCCAAAGAGGAGTAATATTTCAGATTTTTCCCCATTTCCACTTAAAGTGATGAGAATACTAGAATATATATATATATATATATATATATATATGTTTCCTGTACCTGGTTATCTGTTTCTTTCTTCAGGTTTGGGAAGTTTTTAGCTATAATTTCCTCAAATACATTTTCATTCCCTTTCTCTCTCTCTTTTTTCCTTCTGAGACCCCTATAATGTAAATGTTGGTACACAAATGCTATCCCAAAAATCTGGTAGATTGC
The DNA here is from genome assembly GCF_005190385.1 of Monodon monoceros. Taxonomy (NCBI): domain Eukaryota; kingdom Metazoa; phylum Chordata; class Mammalia; order Artiodactyla; family Monodontidae; genus Monodon; species Monodon monoceros. The sequence continues at coordinate 10,480,405 of NW_021703777.1, forward strand.
TTTCATCATTTTTTTCATTTGTCTTCCTTTCTGCTATTCTGATTGGATGATTTCCATTATTCTATCTTCTAGATCACTTAGGTGTTCTTTTGTATCACTTAGTCTGTTATTTGTTCATTCTATTATATCTCTGATATTGAATTATCTAGTTTTGATGGGGTCTTTTTTATATTTTCTAGTCTAGTTCCTTGTTAAAGTGTTCATAGTGTACATCAATTATTTTCGCTAATTTATTTAACATTTTTATTATCAATGCTTTGATTTCTTTTTCTGATAAATTGTTCATTTCTGTTTCATTATTTATTTTTTCACGATTTTTTTTCTTGCTTTTTCAACTGAAAGTAGTTTCCCTGCCTTTGTATTTTGCTTAACTTTCTGTGCCTCTATGAGTTTAGGTTAGTTACCTATTGCAGTTTTGAAGGTGTGATCTTATGGGGGAGCCTCCCTATATAGATCGCATGTGCCCAGTGCCTTTGGTGTGAGAGCTGGATTTGATGTGGACTCAAGTCACTTTCCTCGGGCTGTGCTGGCAGCTCTCACCTTGTCAGGAAATGGAGGGGCTAGAGCTGGTGCTGAGTGTGAGGTGTGACTTCTACTCTGTTTAGTGACAGTTACAGCCCTTTTGAGGTGGGGGTCTAAACCCAAGTTGCTGGAGGAGAAGTGCTACAGGTCAGGCCTGAGTTGGCTCTATTCCTCTCAAGTGTGTGTTTTTTCTTTTCCCTACAACCAGGACCCTTGCCCCAGAGAGGGAGAGTGCTGAGGCAACTGGGGCCCGTATGGGCTGTCAGCTCATGTAGGCTACAGAGGTCCCATGTGCTGCTTGTGTAGGCACCTGCAGCACCACTTAGAAGCAGCCTCTGGTGCAAGTCCCCTTTGTTCCTCACAGCCAATCACTGCCCCCAGCCTCTGCCACCCCCTGCCCTGTTATGGAATCCCTTTGCAGGGCAGGCTGGGTTGCATGACCCCTTGGCGCCTATGGGGGCAGGGGGGCGAGCTGTGGTGGAATGGCCGTTGTCAGAGATCTGGGCTCCTTCTGAGGTGTTGCTTGAGTAAGTGCCAAAATGGCCACGACCACCCCACGCAAGCTCTGTCCCAGGACCAGCTCTCCCCTTGGTCCCATGTTGAAGTTTTTTCCCACGCCCGCAACCCCAGTCATGGCTGTCCCAGGTCCAGTGCCTCTCTGTGACATGGAGTGAGCTGGATCGGGGTGTGCAGTGAGGCTGTTGCAGAAACCTGGCAGCCACTAGGGCAGAGCTCTCTCTGCCCTTCCTTGGGGGCAAGGCTTTGTACCTGTGGTCCTCACAAATGGAGTTCGTACTTCCCACAGTCCTTCTGTTAATCCCAGAAGTCCTCCAACCAGCCAAGTGGGGTTATCTCCCCATGTAGGACCCCAGGACTAGGCATCCAATCTGTAGCTTGAACTGCTTACTCTGCAGGGTGGGTGTCTGCCTGTGTAATTTCCCTTTTCCTCTGAGACCCCCTCCCAGGGAAACAGGTGCAAACCCAGTTGCTTTTCTTCCCTTTCTACCTGATTACATGTGTATCTTTCTTATAGCCTTGGTTGTACAGGAGTCCTTGTGCCAATTTCCAGTTAGTTTTCAGTGAGGATTCTTCCACACATAGAGGTATTTTTGATGTTTTCGTGGTGGAAGGTAAGTTCCATATTCTCCTACTCCGCCATCTTGACCTGAATTGTCTGGCAACTTTTAAGTCTATGAAGTATTTATTAACTTGAAATTATTTTAACATGTGATAGTACATGCATTCATACTCTCCCGAAGTTAAACTTGTATTTATATTGTGTTTACCTGCCAAACAATTAACATTATATGGATCAGTAGATAGATGGATAGATGATAGGCAGACAGAGGGTTGGATTTCATATGCTTGCAACTCTAGACCTAATCTTTACCTTTGTCTCCTCTGCTCTGTGCCTTTGGACTTTGGCTTGCATTGACTCATCAATGGGCTCCCTTGCAGTTGTTTTTCTCTAAGAGGAACAAGGGCAGGAGATTGGAGGGGGCAAAGAGAGTGATTTGGGAATATTTATATCCCTGCCTCCCAAACTGCAGAGACTCAGAAGTCCGGCTATCTCTCTTGACCAAAGGTCTCAGCTCATTTAGGTCTCAGCCCTATCAACAGAATCTTCTTTGTCAACAGTTTCCAGTAACAGTTCACTCCCTTCTCAGCATAGAATGTTAAAGAGGCCTGGAATTCTGCACTTTCCCTTGTAATTCTGTTTTGCCCAAATATTGTAAGTATGTCTTTCTGACAGTTCTTCTTAATGTATACTAATTTGAGTGTTCCATCTGTTTTCTCTTGGAATCCTAAGAACAATAGATGGATAGAGAGTTCTTAATCACTGGAATCCACTGGTGCTAGTGGGATTTTATTTTTAAATCCCCATTATGTCTACACTTGGTGATGTTGCCAGACTTTTAGTGCATTTGTCTTCCATTTGATTACTGTGTATGTTAATAAGTATAGCACTGAGAATACTTTATAGCCATTTTGTGTTTATTAGCTGTCAGGCATTACATTAAAAGGCTTGAGCATATTAGCTTACAGCAGCCCTATGAAATAGATACTATAATTATCCCCTTTTAGAGATTAAGAAAGTGAGACTTGCAAAGGTCAAGTGACTTTCCCAAGGTCATACAGCTGGTAAGTGGTACAGTACCTGAGATTTTAAACCAAGGCATAAAGACTCCATGCTTTCAACCACTATACAGTATTGTGTAGGTATTGCTGTACTTTACTAGATAAGTATGACAACAGACAGAATAAAATTAGTTAGAAAAAAAGTACTTAGTACAATGTAGTTGCCTACTATAGATGTTATTTAATGTTAAAACTTTCATGAGAATTGAATTGTAGTGACGGTTAAAAAAAGAGTACACTTTGAACAATCTTTAAAAGAAATGTGAGGCACTGTATCACACAGTAACATACACACATGAATGGTGTAAAAATTTTAAAACCTAAAGAATTGTAACTGACACTTAAGAAAAAAAAATCTATCCATATTTTTAGAAGCCTTTAAAGTAATGTATATTTAGGGCCCATAGAAAAACTAAATAAAACCAGAATTTTGTACAGAATTGGTGATCTGCTCTCATACAAAGTGTGGTAAGTAAATTCTTTTTGCTAAATAATCACTTAAAGGAAAAAAATGAATCATAAAACTTGAAGTCTTACAGCAATAAGCAACAACCTATATGGGAGTACAGAGTATATATTTTTTGCACAGAGTTCCAGTTTTTTCCTTTGTACTTATTCTATCAAATTGAGAAATTCATAGGAAAAATTTTGTTGACTTGTTACCCCTTCCAATATAATGAAAACAGGGTGTCCTCTGGTTCTAGTCTTTTTCTTGTTGAATGTAGGTGTGAGAGTAAGGATTAATTCATAATATAGGCATGCCTGATTTTATTGCTCTTAACTTTATTGTGCCTCATAGATGCTGTGAATTTTACAAAGTAAAGGTCTGTGACAACCCTGCATCAAACAAGTCTATTGGTGCGATTTTTCTAGCAGAGTTTGCATACCTCACGTCTCTGTGTCACATTTTGATAACTCTTACAATATTTCAAACTTTATTATTATTATTATTATTATATTTTTATGGTGATCTGTGATCATTGATGTTACTGTAGTGGTTGTTTGAGGGTGCCACAAACAAGACCCTTAAAAGACGGCAAACTTAATTGATAAATATTGTGTGTGTTCTGACTGCTCCACCAACCAGCCTTTCCCTCACATCTTCCCCTCGTTTCAGGCCCTCTATTCCCTGAGACACAACGATATTGAAATTAGGCCAGTTAATAAGCCTAAAATGACCTGTAAGTGTTCAAGTTAAAGGAAGACCTGCATGTCTCTCATTTTAAATAAAAAGCTAGAAATGATTAAGCTTCATGAGGAAGGCACGTCTAACCTAGTTGATAAAGAAGCGACAAGTTTTGGGAAGATGGACTCCAATTCTGAAATTTCTATTGTGGGTAAGATGCTGTCAGACACCGTTGCATGCTACAGAGAAATCGTTCATGAAAGGAAGAGTCAATCAATGTAAGAAACGTCACTGGTGTCTTATTTTAAGAAATGGCCACAGCCATCCCAGCCTTTAGCAGCCACCACCCTGAGCAGTCAGCAGCCCTCCACAAGCAAAGACCTCCCCCAGCAAAAAGATTATGACTTGCCGAAGGCTCAGATGATGGTCAGCATTTTTTTTTAGCAATAAAGTATTTTTAATTAAAATATATACATTGGTTTTTAGACATCATGCTATAGCACACCTAATAGGCTACATTATATTATAAATATAACACTTATATGCACTGAGAAACCAAAACATTTGTGTGATTCACTTCATTGTGATAGTTGCTTTATAGTGACTGACTGGAACTGAACATTCAGTATCTCCGAGGTATACCTGTATTATTCTGTCCAGCTGAATTTATTATATTCAGATAAGCTGACTAGATTTAAAAATAGCTATTCTTAAAGAGGGCAGAATGTATGTATAAAAATGTATTTGTGTTGGCCATGCTAATTGGTATAGCTACTATTTAATCAGGTAGAAAAGCAAATGTTTAAATTGTTTCCTTTAATGAGGGAAATTCTACCTTTGTAAATGGCATTCATATGTGTGAGAAATGAGTGAGAAGTATATAGCAGAGGAACTTCAGAGATGGTCCAAACTAAATAATTTTGAGTCTTAATTCTAGTCTTAGAATCATTGAAAGAGAGAGAGTACATGTTCTTCTCAACTTTTCAGATGATTGAGGGAAACGTGCTTCTTAATTACATTGCATGCATCAGTTTTTCACATTTTCAAACATTATTCATAAATCAGTTTGCTCCAAATCAGTTAAAAATTAAACATTTTCTTCGAGAAAAAAAAAAAAGAAAGAAACAAACCTACAGCAACAATAACAACAATAATAAAGCTATTTACTACTGGGAGAGGTCTGAGAGGCCTTTACTATTTTTCAGGGTTAGGAAAAACAACAGATGTTATCTAAAGTTCAAGACCAAGGACACGGAGAAGTACACCTGCTACAAACAGCAAGAGTGTTCCTCCTTCCATTCCCTGCCTCACCTTCTCCCTACAGCACATACTTCCCTACTTAGACACACATTTTGTTTTAAATTCATATATCTCAATGCCATCTGAATTGTGAATCCCATCTTGGTTTCTCCTACTGTAGAATCGAATTAAGAAGTTAGCAAGTGTACTATTCTGGTTCTAAACAACAGCAACTTAAACCAGGAAGGCTGAGAAGCATGAATCCTATGTCAAACTCTCTAGAAAAAGTCTATAAATTCTTAGTGTAGTCTCTTCTAATGCTTAAACCACCTTTACTGTCATGACAGTCTTTCTTATTTGTGGATTCTTCATAATGGAGCTCGTTTTCTCTTGTTCTGTCAGTACAGCTGAAAGATGGCTGATCACCATTTTCTAACAGTCCTTTCAGTTTAGTTTCTATTCATAGAATTGAAGTTTTTTCACTTTTGCCTTTTCCAGAATGAGCAATCCAATTGTTCCAGTTATTCTTTTATTTGACATTTTCAACTGTTATCTCTAATTGAAACTCTTTATCGTGTTCATATTTTTGTTTGGATGACATCCAGAGTTCTGAGTTGGGGTGCTGTGCTTTTTCTTATTTACTGAGTTCTTTAATTTGTGTTCCATTATAGTTCGAGTTTCCAGGTTGCTATCCAATCCAAGGTTTTTTTCTGAAATATTTTAACACTAATTGTTCATTGTGTAGATGTTATTTTTTCCTCAAGTACCTTATGTTTGTGTCCTTTACCTGTCTGTTACAATTACCAAATATTCTAAAATTAACATTTCAATATTCTAGTTATTGCTTTCTCATATATACTCTCTTAAAAAGAGATTTTTTAAAATGCTGGTCTGTGATTGGCTTGGCAATAAAATTTATCTCAAACATCCTATATATGATAAGGATCTATAAATATTTGCTTAATTTGGTCATCCATGACATTGTTAGGGATTTTCTGGATTAATACATAGAGGAAGACTGTGAGGCTGTATCAGACTCATCACAAAATTGTGACAGAATTGAATAAAAGTGTCTATGATCTGGTCCCTTTTTTCTCAGATATTTACTGAATTGTATGAATCAGTCTTAAGCATTGGTCCTTCTGTTATCTCTATCTATCTTCTATCTATCTATCTACCTGTCATCTGCCTCTGTATCATCTTCTACTTGCTACATTTCCCCCACTCTATCACATTATTCATTTGATCATTAGAGATTAGGTTAGTACAGAGATTACTAAATCATTTTGGCTGTTAATTAAAATCCTGACCACTTAAGGCTAGTCACAAATTGATGTTATAAAAACTTTACCTTGATGTGATTAGATATAAGAAAATTACCAATGGCTCATAATTTCTTTTATTTCTATGTTATGGAACATAAATAGTTATCTTTTTATTTTAATAAAAATTTCTAGGTGTTTGATAATTTTTAAATTAATAAACTTTTTTATAGTTTTATGTTCACAGCAAAATTGTTTGGAAAGTACAGCGAATTCTCATATACGCCCATTCCCACACATGTCCAACCTCCCCCCACTGTGAACATCTGTACTACGATGGTATGTTTGTTACAATCAATGAACATACATTGACATATCATTATCACCCCAAATCATTAATTTATATTAGGGTTCACTCTTGGCATTGTACATTCTGTGGATTTTAACAAATGTACAGTAACATGTATCCATTGTAATATCATACAGAATAGTTTCATTGTTCTAAAAATCTTCTGTACTCTGCCTATTTATCCCTCCCCCTCCCCCTTAACCCCTTGTAATAACTGCTCCTTTTGTTGTTTCCATAGATTTGTCTTTTCCTGAAGGTCATATAGTTGGAATCATACAGTATGTAGCCTTTTCAGGTTGGCTTCTTTCACTTAGAAATATGCATTTAAATTTCCTTCATGTCTTTTCATGGCTGGAAAGCTCATTTCTTTTCAGCTCTGAATAATATTCCAGTGTTTGTATGTACCACAGTTTTGTTTATCCATTCACTTACTGAAGGTCATGTTGGTTGCTTCTAAGTTTTGGCAATTATTTCTATATTGCTTTACATTGTTGGGTTAGTTGCTCCTGTATAACAAAGTGAATCAGCTATATGTATACATATATCCCCATATCCTCTTCCTCTTGCGTCTCCCTCGTACCTTCCCTATCTCACCCCTCTAGGTGGTCACAAAGCACCGAGCTGATCTCCCCATGCTATGTGGCTGCTTCCCACTAGCTATCTATTTTACATTTGGTAGTGTACATATGTCAGTGCCACTCTCTCATTTCATCTCAGCTTACCCTTCCCCCTCCCCGTGTCCTTAGGTCCATTCTCTACATCTGCATCTTTATTCATGTCCTGGCCCTAGGTTCTTCAGAACCTTTTTTTTTTTTTTTAAGATTCCATACATATGTGTTAGCATATGATATTTGTTTTTCTCTTTCTGATTTACTTCACTCTATGACAGACTCTAGGTCCATCTACCTCTCTACAAATAACTCAGTTTCGTTTCTTTTTATGGCTGAGTAATATTCCATTGTATATATGTACCACATCTTCTTTATCCATTTGTCTGTCGATGGGCATTTAGGTTGCTTCCATGACCTGGCTATTGTAAATAGTGCTGCAGTGAACACTGGGGTGCATGTGTCTTTGAATGACGGTTTTCTCAGGGTATATGCCCAGTAGTGGGATTGCTGAGTCATACGGTAGTTCTATTTTTAGTTTTTTAAGGAACCTCCATACTGTTCTCCATAGTGGCTATATCAATTTACATTCCCACCAACAATGCAAAAGGGTTCCCTTTTCTCCATACACTCTCCAGCATTTGTTGTTTGAAGGTTCTCTGATGATGCCCATTCTAACCGGTGTGAGGTGATACCTCATTGTAGTTTTCATTTTCATCTCTCTAATAATTAGTGATGTTGAACAGCTTTTCATTTACCTCTTGGCCATCTGTATGTCTTCTTTGGAGAAATGTCTATTTAGGTCTTCTGCCCGTTCTTTGATTGGGTTGTTTGTTTTTTTAATATTGGCCTGCATGAGCTGTTTATATATTTAGGAGATTAATCCTTTGTCTGCTGATTCATTTGCAAAGATTTTCTCCCATTCTGAGTGTTGTCTTTTCATTTTGTTTATAGTTTGTGACATAAATCACAGAGTGTTCTTCCTATGTTTTCCTCTGAGAGTTTTAAAGTGTCTGGTCTGACATTTAGGTCTCTAATCCATTTTGAGTTTATTTTTGTGTATGGTGTTAGGGAGTGTTCTAATTTCATTCTTTTACATGTAGTTGTCCAGTTTTCCCAGCACCACTTATTGATGAGACTGTCTTTTCTCCATTATATATCCTTGCCTCCTTTGACATAGATTAGTTGACCATAGGTGCGTGGGTTTATCTCTGGGCTTTCTATCCTGTTCCACTGATCTATATTTGTGTTTTTGTGCCAGTACCATATTGTCTTGATTACTGTAGCTTTGTAGTATAGTCTGAAGTCAGGGAGTCTGATTCCTCCAGCTCTGTTTTTTTCCCTCAAGATTGCTTTGGCTATTCGGGGTCTTTTGTGTCTTCATACAAATTTTAAGATTTTTTTGTCCTAGTTCTGTAAAAATGCCATTGGTATTTTGATAGGGATTGCATTGAATCTGTAGATTGCTTTGGGTTCTGTAGTCATTTTCACAATATTGATTCTTCCAATCCAAGAACATGGTATATCTGTTTGTGTCATCTTTGATTTTTTTCATCAGTGTCCTATAGTTTTCTGAGTACAGGTCTTTTACCTCCATAGGTAGGTTTATTCCTAGGTATTTTATTTTTGTGCAATGGTGAATGGGATTATTTCCTTAATTTCTCTTTGTGATCTTTCATTTTTAGTGTATAGGAATGCAAGAGATTTCTGTGCATTAATTTTGTATCCTGCAACTTTACCAAATTCATTGATTAGCTCTAGTAGTTTTCTGGTGGCATCTTTAGGATTCTCTATGTATTAGTATCATGTCATCTGCAAACAGTGACAGTTTTACTTCTTCTTCTCCTATCTGTATTCCTTTTATGTCTTTTTCTTCTCTGATTGCCATGGCTAGGACTTCCAAAACTATGTTGAATAATAATGGTGGGAGTAGACATCCTTGTCTTGTTCTGGATCTTAGAGAAAAGGCTTTCAGTTTTTCACCATGGAGAATGATGTGTGCTGTGGGTTTGTCGTATATGGCCTTTATTATGTTGAGGTAGGTTCCCTCTGTGCCCACATTCTGGAGATATTTTATCATAAATTAGTGTTGAATTTTGTCAAAAGCTTCTTCTGCATCTACTGACATGATCATATGTTTTTTATTCTTCAGTTTGTTAGTATGGTGTATCACATTGATTTGCGTGTGTTGATGAATCCTTGCATCCCTGGGATAAATCCCACTTGATCATGGTGTATTATCCTTTAAATATGTTGTTGGAGTCTGTTTGCTAGCATTTTGTTGAGGATTTTTGCACCTATATTCATCAGTGATATGGGTCTGTAATTTTCCTATTTTTGTAGTATCTTTGTCAGGTTTTGGTATCAGGGTGACATTGGCCTCATAGAATGAGTCTGGGAGTATTCCTTCCTCTGCAATTTCTGAAAGAGCTTGAGAAGGATGGCTGTTAGCTCTTCTCTAAATGTTTGATAGAATTCACCTGTGAAGCTCTCTGGTCCTGGACTTTTGTTTGTTGGAAGATTTTTAATCACAGTTTCAATTTCATTACTTGTGATTGGTCTGTTCATATTTTCTATTTCTTCCTGGTTCAGTCTTGGAAGGTTATACCTTTCTAAGAATTTGTCCATTTATTCCAGGTTGTCCATTTTATTGCCATAGATTTGCTTGTAGTAGTCTCTTATGATGCTTTGTATTTCTTTGCATTTCCATTGTAACTTCTCCTTTTTCATTTCTAATTTCATTGAGTCTCCTCCTTTTTCTTGATGAGTCTGGTTAAAAGTTTATGAATTTTATTTATCTTCTCAAAGAACCAGCTTTTAGTTTCTTGATCTTTGCTATTGTTTTCTTTATTTCTATTTCATTCACTTCTGCTCTGATCTTTATGATTTCTTTCATTCTACTAACTTTGGGTTTTGCTTGTCTTTCTTTCTCTAGTTCCATTAGGTGTAAAGTTAGAGTGTTTGAGATTTTTCTTGTGTTGAAGTAAGACTGTATTGCTATAAACTTTCCTCTTAGAACTGCTTTTGCTGCATACCATAGGTTTTTAGATCATCGTGTTTTCATTGTCATTTGTCTCTAGGTATATTTTGATTTCCTCTTTGATTTCTTCAGTGATCTCTTGGTTATTTAGTAACGTATTGTTTAGCCTCCATGTTTATGTTTTTTTCCCCCTGTAATTGATTTCTAATCTCATAGCACTGTGGTCAGAAAAGATGCTTGATATGATTTCAGTTTTCTTAAATTTACCAAGGCTTGATTTGTGACCCAAGATGTGCTCTGTCCAGGAGAATGTTCCATGTGCACTTGAGAAAAAAGAGTAATCTGCTGTTTTTGGATGGAATGTCCTATGAATATCAATTAAATCTATGTGGTCTACTGTGTCATTTAATGCTTATGTTTCCTTATTAATTTTCTGTCTGGAGGATCTGTCCATTGGTGTAAGTGAAGTGTTAAAGTCCCCCACTATGATTCTGTTACTGTCGATTTCCTCTTTTATGGCTGTTAACATTTGCCTTATGTATTGAGGTGCTCCTATGTATGGTGCATATATATTTATAATTGTTATATCTACTTCTTAGATTGATCCCTTCATCATTATATAGTGTCCTTCCTTGTCTCTTGTAATATTCTTTATTTTAAAGTCTATTTTATCTGATATGAGTATTGCTACCCCAGCTTTCTTTTGATTTCCATTTGCATGGAATATCTTTTTCCACCCCCTCACTTTCAGTCTGTATGTGTCCCGAGGTCTGAAGTGGGTCTCTTGTAGACAGTGTTTGTATGGGTCTTGTGTTTGTATCCATTCAGCAAGCTGGTGTCTTTTGGTTGGAGCATTTAATCCATTCACATTTAAGCTAATCATCGATATGTATGTTCCTTTGTTTTGGGTTGTTTTTGTAGGTTCTTTTCTTGTCTTGTGTTTCCCACTTAGAGAAGTTCCTTTAGCATTTGTTGTAGAGCTGGTTTGGTGGTGCTGAATTCTCTTAGCTTTTGCTTGTCTGTAAAGCTTTTGATTTCTCTGTCGAATCTGAATGAGATCCTTGCCAGGTAGAGTAATCTTGGTTGTACATTCTTCCCTTTCTTTCTTTGCTTTAAGTATATCTTGCCACTCCTTTCTGGCTTGTAGAGTTTCTGCTGAGAAATCAGCTGTTAACCTTATGGGAGTTTCCTAGTATGTTGTCATTTTTCCTTGTTGCTTTTATTAATTTTTCTTTGTCTTTATTTTTGTCAGTTTGATTTCTCTGTGTCTTGGCATGCTTCTCCTTGGGTTTATCCTGCCTGGGACTCTCGGCACTTCCTGGATTTGGGTGGCTATTTCCTTTCCCCTGTTAGGGAAGTTTCAACTATAATCTTTTCAAATATTTTCTCGGGTCCTTCTCTCTCTCTTCTCCTTCTGGGATGCCTATAATGTGAATGTTGGTGTATTTAATGTTGTCTCTTTAACAAGGTCTCTTAGGCTGTCTTCATTTCTCTTCATTCTTTTTTCTTTATTCTGTTCTGCGGCAGTGAATTCCACCCTTCTGCCTTCCAGGTCACTTATCCGTTCTTCTGCCTCAGCTATTCTTCTATTTATTCCTTCTTGTGTATTTTTCACTTCAGTATTGTATTGTTCATTTCCGTTTGTTTGTTCTTTAGTTTTTCTACGTGTTTGTTCTTTAATTCTCTTAGGTCTTTGTGAAACATTTCCTGCATCTTCTCAATTTTTGCCTCTTTTCTTTTTTGCAAGGTTCTGGATCATCTTCACTATCATTATTCTGAATTATTTTTCTGGAAGGTTGCCTAGCTCCACTTCATTTAGTTGTTTTTCTGGGGTTTTATCGTGTTCCTTCACCTGGAACATAATACTGTGCCTTTTCATTTTGTCTGTCTTTCTGTGAATGTGGTTTTCATTCCACAGGCTGTAGGATTGTAGTTCTTGCTTCTGCTGTCTGTCCTCTGGTGGATGAGGTTATCTAAGAGGCTTGTGCAAGCTTCCCGATGGGAGGGACTGGTGGTGGGTAGAGCTGGTTGTTGCTCTGGTGGGCAGAGCTCAGTAAAACTTTAATCTGCTTGTCTTCTGATGGGTGACACTGAGATCCCTCTCCGTTGGTTGGCTTGGGGTGACCCAGCACTCTTTGGTGGGGCTAATGGTGGACTCTGGGAGGGCTCACACCAAGGAGTACTTCCCAGGACTTCTGCTGCCAGTGTCCTTGTCCCCATGGTAAGCCACAGCTGCCCCTGCCTCTGCAGGAGAGCCTCCACCACTAGCAGGTAGGTCTGGTTCAGTCTCCTACGGGGTTACTGCTCCTTCCCCCTGGGTCCTGATGCTCACACTGCTTTGTGTGTGCCCTCCAAGAATGGAGACTCCTCCAAGAGTGGAGTCTCCCCCAGTCCTGTCGAAGTCCTGCAATCAAATCCCACTAGCCTTCAAAGTCTGATTCTCTGGGAATTCCTCTTCCCCTTGCCAGACCCCCAGGTTCGGAAGCCTGACGTGGAGCTGAGAACCTTCACTCCAATGGGTGGACTTCTGTGGTATAATTGTTCTCCAGTTTGTGAATCACCTACCCAGTTGTTATGGGATTTGATTTTATTGTGATTGCGTCCTGTCTACTGTTTCGTTGCAGCTTCTCCTTTGTCTTTGGTTATGGGGTATCTTTTTTGGTGAGTTCCAGTGTCTTCCTGTCGATGATTGTTCAGCAGTTAGTTTTGATTCTGGGGCTCTCACAAGAGTGAGTGAGCACATGTCCTTCTACTCTGCCATCTTGAACCAATCTCCAGATGTCTTTTGCAAACATGTTCTTCCAGTCTGTGGCTTGGCTTCTCCTTCACTTGGCATTGAATTTTATAGAAAAGAAATTTTTAATTTTAATTAAGTCCAACTTATCAATTGTTTCTTTCATGGATTGTGCTGCTGGTACTGAAACTTAAAAGTCATTGCCATACCCAAGATCATCTAGGTAGTCTCCTGTGTTACCTTCTAGGAGGTTTTATAGTTTTGCATTTTACACTTAGATCTGTGATTCATTTTCAGTTAATTAGTATGTAGGATGTAAGGTCCAGTTGGCCCAGCAACTTTTGTTGAAATGACTCTCTTTCCTCCATTGTATTGTCTTTGCTCCCTTGTCAAAGATCAATTGAGTATATATACATGGGTCTATTTCTGGACTCTATTCTGTTCCATTATGTTTAGTTGTCTGTTCTTTTGCCCATACCACACTATCATCTTGATTAATGTAGCTTTGTAGTAAGTCTTGAATTTGGGTAGTGTCATTCCTCTGGCTTTGTTCTTTGACTTCAATATTGAGTTGGCTATTCTGGGTTTTTTGCCTCTCCATATAAGCTTTAGAATCATTTTGGTGATATCCATAAAATAACCTGCTGGGACTTTGATTGCAATCTATAGATCAGGTTAGGAAGTACTGACATTTTGACCATATTGAGTCTTCCTATCCATGAACATGGAATATCTCTATTTGTTTGTTTAGTTTTTGTTTAATATGTTTTATTAAAGTGTTTTTGTTTTCCTCTTAGAGATCTTGGACATATGTTTTTTTAGATTTGTACCTAACAGTTTCATTTTTGGAGTGCTAGTAACTGATACTGTGTTTTTAGTTTCAAATTCCACTTGTCCATTGCTAATATATAGGAAAGCAATTGGCTTTTATACATTACCCTTGTATCTTGCAATGTTGCTATAGTCAGTTATTAGTTCCAAATGGTTTTTTGTCAGTTATGTTGGATTTTCTATATACATGAGCATGCCATCTGTGAACAAAGACAGTTTTATTTCTTACTTTCCAGTCAGTATTCCTTCCCCCCCCTCAATTTCATGTCTTATTGCATTAGCTAGAACTTCCAGTATGATGTTGAAACGTGGTGATGAGCGAGTACATCCTTTTCTTGTTCCTGATCTTAATGAGAAAGTTTCAGGTTTCGTAGTATTAAGTATGATGTTAACTATAGTTTTTTAATCAATTTTTTAATCAAATGTTCTCCTCTTCCCAGTATGCTGAGTTTTTTGTTTTTTATGTTGAAAGGTTGTTAGAGTTTATCAAGTGTTTTTTCTGTATCTATTGATATGTTCAAGATTCTTTAGCCTAATATGATGGATTTCATTAATTGACTTTCAAACCAGTCTTGCATACCTGGGCTAAGTCTCACTTGGTCATAGAGTATAATTCATTTTATATATTGTTGGAATTTGTTAAGGATTTTGGCATCTATGTTCATGAGAGATATTGGTGTATAATTTTTTTTTCTCTAATGTTTATCTGGTTTTGATATCAGTGTAATGCTAACCTCATAAAATTAGTTAGGAAGTATTTCTTCTGCTTCTATCCTCTGAAAAAACATTGTAGAAAATTGGTATAATTTTTTCTTTAAATATTTAGTGGAATTCATCTGTGAACTTATCTGGGTGTTCTGGTGCTCTTTTGGAAGATTATTAATTATTGATTCAAGTTCTATAATGGATATAGGCCTATTCACATTGCAGAAGTCACATAAGAAGAAATAGACTGTATCTTTACAGGAATTGGTCCATTTCATCTAGCTTGGCTTGAATATTTTCAGATGTATGTAACTTACCAGGTACCATTCTAAGCCCTGGGGACACAGAAAAGAACAAAAAAGAAGATACTGTTCCTGTGTTAAATGAGCTTACATACTTGTGGGTGGAAATAGAAAATCAGTAACTGATTGATTAGCAAGATCTTTATTTGGGGGTGCTATAAAGAGAATGAGAAAGTAGGTAATTTATTCCCTTGTATTTAGAATTCAGAGAAGGTTTCTTAAGGAAGTGTATTTGTACTGAGACCTATGTGACAAAAAGGAACTAGTTTTTCAAACTGGAAGATCTATGAGTGTAGTGGTCAAGGCAGTGTAAACTCCAAATAAAAGGTTTACTGTGGAATCAACTTGGCATGGTAAAACAAAAGAAAGAAGGTCATGTATGTGGAGTGTATTACAGATAGTTACGTTCTTACATCTGTAATGTTTAGTTTTCCATGAGGTTCAAACATTCTAGGTTTAAGAAAAATATTCTCTAAATATATATTAAACTTTTGTGGCCTCAAACCATTCAGACACCCTACAGTTAACACCATATAATTATTTCTTAAATAATAAGTACAATAAAAGTTACCTATAAAATACATAATATTTAGAACCAGATTCGAATTATTTTATATTTCTTTGTTTTTAGTATATAGAATTCTGATATAAAATTAATAACATAATATCAAAAGATAACATTAATTCACCACTGAAGATCAGGTACTAAGCTCAAAATTTTCTATGGTATATCTTATTTATCAAGTCGATTTTACTGATAGAAAAAATGGAGTCAATGAAATTAAAATAACTGGTCAAAGTTCATATCATAAAAAAAGGTAAAATTAGAATTCTTATGGTAGGCACCTTGTTTTTAGATTCTTAATTTTTACGTACAAATTTATGGTCCCTCCGGTCTGATAAACATAAATCACAGTAAGGCAAGTGATCACATTGTCAGAATTTCTAATACTGTAATTTGATTTGAAATTCTTTTATTTTGTGACTTTGTATCTAATACAGTATTGTGCTTAATATTTTAGTGTTTTCATTTATGCTATCTTATAAATGTATATTTTGGTGTACGTGGCTTGATAATTCTTTTTAATTTTATTATAAATGGGAACAAATTTGAAAAATTCTCAGTTGTGTTATAGATTTGCTAAAAGAAGTCAATTTAATATTCATTTATTTGAAATGCATTTTATAGCTAGTTTTTCTATTATCTATCTATTCCACTAAGTTTGCGCTTCTCTAACTGAAATACTCTTTGTTCTGGGATATTAGCTATATTCTTCATCTAGCTAATATGAGTTTGAAATATATATATATATACATATACACATGTACACATGTATATATATATATATATGAGTCATGCTGACATATCACATTTTTATCAAAATTTAGGGGAAATTTATCTTTATAATAAATTATACATCATATTATTGAATGGAAATTATGAAAAAATTTCAAAACAAGAGCTTTCAAAGAAATTTTATTTGTGTGATAGGCAGTTTCTGATCGTTCCCCAACCCTCTCTGCCTGAACGTTTCACTCTTTTCTATCATTAAATTTATTTAGATACAAGAATTTGAGAACTACTGTATCTAGAAATTTCTTTAATCTATGATTTACATTATTGAAGTTTTCCAAACTATTAAAAGAGGAGATGCTGAAATTCAAAAACATTAATGTCATTAAGCAGCCATGGTTAAGTTAGTGTACAGTCTGTTTCTCCCATTATAAGATAGATGAATTGAGCAAAATAATCTATCACTTAGGTTATTATATGTCAGGCATTGGACTAAACACTATCACTAAAAAGCTCAGACTAGTTGTATTAATTAAAGTCTAATATACAGGCTAGGGATGAATACAATGGATAATATAATTCAACTGTAAAACACTAACATGAATGGTATATTTTTTAAAAGGAACGACCTAATTTCTTCGATACAGAAGTAAAGCTAACCTAAGAAGAGCTATTTGGGACAAGAACAAATTTATAAGCTAGGACAAAACCTTATTAGAGACAAGGATTTCTATTTATAATTTGTTTGTATTGTCAATCTACCTTAATTTGATCTTTTCTATTTTTATTTTTTGCAGTATGTCTTATTTGGAGCAAAGTAAAGTAGCACTTTGTACTCATAGAGCATGTTTCATCAGAAAGGTTAATGTGTTTTTCAAACTCATTAATTATTACATCATTCCCAGGGGCATGTAACATATTATATAGGTGAAGAAATTTATAGCTGGATTTATAAACAATTTTTCCCTATCACATTGAAATGAAATGACCAACCTTTAGCCCATGGTAGGTGCAAAACAGAGGTTCAACTAATATGAATATAATTTGGGGAGTTGTGGGGGATCCAAATAAATATCTTCAATTAGACAATGTTGGTTAAAAAGAGGTAAATGTGTTTCTGCATATAGTAAACAATTCATTAAGGAAGACCTGATATTTGCAGTCATTTTAACTTAACATTTTGAGAAGAAATAGAAATTAGTGACTGCTAATCCTGATTTTGATGTAATTTGGGACAGAGGGTTAAACAGTCAATTTTAAGTAAAAGTAATTAAAATCTAAATATTATTCAAATCATCTGTAAACTTTCTAGTAAAGAATCTGATCTGTTCAAAACTAATGGATCTACCCTTCTTTTAGAAGGAAGTAGGTTATCATAAAACTTACAGAACACAGTGAAAATTCTGGTCTAAGCATTAAGAGGCAGTTAGAGTTATACTAGAATAATTTTTCATTAAAAACAAAAGAAGTGGGTGTTCAAAAATACCTAGAGAGATTATGCATTAATAATTACTTGATGAAATATGCTATATAAAAAGAAGTTTTGCTGACTTCATGATCTTAGGGGAGTTATAGGATGGACCAGCCTTCCTACTTTTAATTTAAGAATACTTTCTAAATATTGTACCAATTTTCATTTATTTTTAAGAGAAAAATGCACAGATAGTAGGTATAAATAATTCAGAAAATTAGTATGAATGCATTATTTTAAAAGGAAAACTCATGGCTTGTTTGGATGTAAGAATTACATAAAGTGATTACAATGTTTTCTCATGAATATGTCAAAACAGGAAACTCACAAGCATTTTAAGAGTGCCATTCCTGAATCTTATCACTAGCTTATGGTGAGTCTTCTTATAAATATTTTCAACATTTTTATAATATTTTCTATTCCTATTGCCTGTATTAAATGGCAAGAAAATAAAGTTTTTTCTATGACATTTGGCCCAAAATTTTTAGAATGAGGTAGGGAGAAAAAAATTACAGTCAGAAATTCCTTCTTGCCTCCACTGAGTTTGCCACAGAAGGTGTAGAGGGTGAAACACCAAGAATATTGTTCAAGGTTACATCAGAGCCCTTGAGTTCTGGGACAGTCTTCAGGAGCTCTCAGTTTCCCTACTTACAAGCCACTAGCTCCTTCTGTCAAATCACAACGTTTTAGTCTTTTATACAGCAGCTGCCTGGATCAAACACTTTGTGTCTCTTCACTTAAAGTGATGACTGTCCAGCAGTGTTCTTACTAAAATGTGTTAGCAACATTGTATTTATTCATCTATTTATTTTTCATTGAAGTATAGTTGATTTACAATGTTGTGTTAGTTTCAGGTGTACAGCAAAGTGATTCAGTTATACATATACATATATATATTATTTTTCAGATTCGTTTCCCTTATAGGTTATTAAAAAATATTGAGTATAGTTCCCTGTGCTATACAGTGGGCCCTTGTTGGTTATTTATTATACATACAGTGGTGTGTATATGTTAATCCCAAACTCCTAATTTATCTCTACCCACCTCTCCTTTGGTAAGTTTGTTTCCTATGTATGGGGGTCTATTCTGTGTATGAGTTCATTTGTATCATTTTTCTTTTTAGGTTCCACATTTAAGCAATATCGTATGATATTTGTCTTTGGCTTACTTCACTTAGTACGATCATCTCTAGGTCGATCTATGTTGCTACAAATGACATTATCGCATTCTTTTTATGACTGAGTAATATTGCATTGTGTGTGTGTGTGTGCATGTGTGTGTGTGTGTATACACCACATCTTCTTTATCCATTCATCTGTCAATGGACATTTAAGTTGCTTCCACGTCTTGGCTATTAAAAATAATGCTGCAGAGAACATTGGGGTGCATGTATCTTTTCAAATTAGAGTTTTCTCTGGGTATATGCCCAGGAGTGGGATTGCAGGATCATATAGTATCTCAATCTTTAATTTTATAAGGAAACTCCATACTGCTTTCCATAGTGGCTGTATCAATTTACATTCCCACCAACAGTGCACACCCTCTCCACACCCTCTCCAGCATTTATTGTTTGTAGATTTTTTGATGGTAGCCATTCTGACTGGTATGAGGTAATACCTCAGTGTAGTTTTGACTTGCATTTCTCTAATAATTAACGATGTTGTGCATCTGTTCATGTGCCTTTGCCCATCTGTATGTCTTCTTTGGAGAAATGTCTGTTTGGATCTTCTGCCCATTTCCATTTTTTGATTGGGTTCCTTCTTGTTGTGGGTTTTTTTTTGATATTGAGCTGTATGAGCCATTTGTATATTTTGGAGATTAATCCCTTGGTTGCATCATTTGCAAATATTTTCTTCTGTTCTGCAGGTTGTCTTTTCATTTTGTTTATGGTTTCCCTTGCTGTGCAAAAGCTTTTAAGTTTAACTAGAACCCATTTGTTTATTTTTATTTCCATTACTCTAGGAGACAGATCCAAAAAGATACTGCTGCAATGTATGTCAAAGAAAGAGTGCTCTGCCTATGTTTTACTCCAGGAATTTTATAGTATTTGGTCTTACATTTAGGTCTTTAATCCATTTGGAGTTTATTTTTGTATATGGTGTTAGAGAATGTTCTAATTTCATTTTTGTACATGTAGCTGTCCAGTTTTCCCAGCACCACTTTTGAAGAGGCTGTCTTTTCTCCATTGTATATCCTTGCCTCCTTTATCAAAGATGAGGTGACCATACTTGCATGGGTTTATCTCTGGGCTTTCTATCCTGTTCCATTGATCTACATTTCTGTTTTTGTTCCAGTACCATACTGTCTTGATTACTGTAGCTTCGTAGTATAGTCTGAAGTCAGGGAACCTGATTCTTCCAGGTTTGTATTTCTTTCTCAGGATTGCTTTGGCTATTCAGAGTCTTTTGTGTTACTATACAAATTTTAAAAGTTTTTGTTCTAGTTCTGTGAAAAATGTCATTGGTAATTTGATAGGGATTGCATTGAATCTGTAGACTGCCTTATCAGAAAAACAAAAGATAAGTGATGGTGGGAATGCAAAATGTTGCAGCAACTATGGAAAACAGTATGAGGTTTTTCAAAATATTAAAAGTAGAACTACCATATGATCGAACAGTCCCATTTCTGTGTCCAGAAGAATTGAAATCAGAGTCTTGAAGAGATAGTAGCACTCTGTGTTCACTGCAGCACTATTCACAGTAGCCAAGATGTGGAAACAACCTAAATGTCTATCAACAGATGAGTGGATAAGGAAAATGTAATATATACATGCAATGAAATACTGTTCATCTTTTTATTATTTTTTAACACCTTTATTGGAGTATAATTGCTGTACAATGGTGTGTTAGTTTCTGCTTTATAACAAAGTGAATCAGTTATACATATGTCCCCATATCTCTTCCCTCTTGCATCTCCCTCCCTCCCACCCCTCTAGGTGGTCACAAAGCACCCGGCTGATCTCCCTGTACTATGCAGCTGCTTGCCACTAGCTATTTTATGTTTGGTAGTGTATATATGTCCATGCCACTCTCTCACTTTGTCCCAGCTTACCCTTCCCCCTCCCTGTATCCTCAAGTCCATTCTCTAGTAGGTCTGTGTCTTTATTCCTGTGTTGCCCCTAGGTTCTTCATGACCTTTTTTTTTTTTCTTAGATTCCATATATATGTGTTAGCATACGGTATTTATTTTTCTCTTTCTGACTTACTTCACTCTGTATGACAGTCTCTAGGTCCATCCACCTCACTACAAATAACAGTTTCGTGAAGGAAATCCTGCCATTAATTCATGTGTGACAACATGAATGAACCTTGAAGACATTATGCTAAGTGAAATAAGCCTGTCACAGAAAGAAAAATACTGCATGATTCCACTTACGTGAGGTATCTAAAACAGTCAAATATTGTACATAGAACCAAAGAGTTGAATAGTGGTTGACAGGGGCTAAGGAGAAGGGGAAATGTGGAGTAACTAATCAACAGGCATAAAGTTTCAGTTAAGAAATCATTCAAATAATCAGAAATTATCTTCCTTATCTTTAATGAGATAAGTTTACCTCATCGTGTGGCTATCAAATAGTTGTTTATAGGAGCAGAAGTGCCAGCTCTACGTTTCTTTCTTTGCTTTTAGTATACAGTGATTGTGCAAGTTGACATGTGTTCGGTTAAGTATGTGTCATGTTATTTCGTATTAACTAAACTTACAGAATTTGTGCCCTTGTCAACCTTTCTGTGCCTCTGTTTGCTGGAGCCACTTAAAGCACATGGCATGATGGTTATTACCTAAAGAGATGAAGTAAAGCTTTGGGATGCCAATCTTAATTTCCTTCTTATAAAATAATTTAAGATTCTAATATTGTCTTCCTTTCCCATACTAGTTCACCTTGAGCGCCCTCCAGCATTCCCCAAAGAAACTTAAAGCCTGTATAATTGGCTTCATATTGTTAGCTGTCGTCTATGTTCTTTTGGCTGTGGAGTGAAACAAGGTTTTGTAGTCTGCAAAGTTAACACTCTCATGATGTAGGTAATGGTTTTCTCTCAGGAATCTTCCTAACAATTTTCTTAGCACTGGGCTTAATACTTGAGCTTACTAAAATGAATTTACTAATCCATCTGTTACTTTTATTTGAATTCAGGGGACTAGATATTATAATTCTGGATTCCTTTTTATTTATGAATTTATATTTTCCAAAGAACATATGAAAATCAAATTCCAGTTATTGCCAAGGGAGATCCTAGTTGCTTTCGAAAATTTTGCAAATAAATTATTAAAATAATGCTGAGTCATACATGTTTTACCAATTCTAAAAACAATATTATCATGTAATCATTCTCATTCATGTTATTTTATGAACCATTATTATAGGAACAGCATCCTATACTTTTAATGCAACTTATACATTTTTATAAATAGTATCATATTTTAACATTTTTTGAGAGTTATTGACCTAAATGGAAACATCTCATTCTATCACTCTATGTTTTGTCCAGTGGGTATCATTAGCAAAAGTAAAGAAAGAAGGAAAGACTGAAAATGTAAAACACTAGAAGAAATATAACAAATTTTAACATTATTGCCCTCATCAGCAAAAGGTTTTACTACCTGTAACAAATCAATTCATAGATGGATAGATGAATTGACAGAGGAATGAGTAAATAAATAAATGTTCAAAATGCTAGATGCATATACTTTAGTCACTCAAATTAACAAAAAATGTTTCATTTTATAAAAAGTCCCATTTTTATCACTGGTACCAAAGCAAAATCAGCTATATAATTTAGAAGTTTAGTTGATTTTGCTCTCACATAATTTCTGTTTCTTCCTCAGTTTACCTAATAAAACATTATTTAGTTCTTTGTATATTAATTATTTTTGGAAAAAGTTAAACGGAAACATTTGAGCAGTATCACCAAATAGACAATTTTTCTGTTGAAGCTTAATTATCTGGCATTGATATTGGGTTTAAAAGATAGCAGGTAATTAATAATTAAATGTTGAACACATGGATTATTCCATATACCTTAAATATACCTTAATATCACTATTCTCTAATAATTAAATGTTGAATACATGGATTATTCCATATACCTTAAATATACCTTAATATCACTATTCTCTGAACACAAAAAACTACTCCTAACTGAAAGAACATTTGTTCATTTATATCTGGATGGCTAAATCAAAACTTCATAAGCTCAAGGAGCAGTTCGTCTTTGTTCCTTGCCATATGTTTAATGCCCAACACAGTGCCTGGCAAAGAGTAGCCATTGGTGTATATTTACTAAACAAACAAATGCTTAGGCCCCAAAAGTAACTGAAGTAAATTATTCAACTACTTACGATTAGAGTACTTTTTGCGTGAACTGACCACATTTGTAAGCTACTCCAGTCAATTTTATTTGTTAATTCATTACGCTCAGGTTACTTCACACGACACCTGTGGAGGCAGCAACATATGGACCATTAGAAATAAAGGAAAAGCATCAATGCTATTCTACCCATTAGATATTTCAGGCTTAATGCTAGTACTTATGAATTTTCAAGGACCTATACAAATAGTTGATGTCTGAAAACTACTTATTTCAAATATGAAAACAAAACTACACACACACACATATATAACTTACACTTAAATAAATGTATTTGGGGACCTCCAAAACTCCAAGTCATCTCTCTCCTGGCCTACAGTAATAGCTTACTAATTCTTCCTTCTCACTCTAACCTTGTAGATCTACCCTCTTTACAGGAACCAAAATCATTTTTTCAAAGTGTTGTGTCTTATCCCATCATTGTTCTGCTTCAGATTATCCTGTACTTTAATATAATTACTATAATATTACAATGGAAGACAATCTTTATTGTGAGCCTAAGTGATTACCCTTCTGAATACTTTTCTGACCTTCTTCTCTACAACATTCCCCCACATCCTCCTCTGCTCACACACTGGTATTCACGTTTGGCTCTGAGGTCTTTAACATACTATTTGCTTTTACTGGGATTCTTTCTCCTTAGATGATTATATGGCTGCCTCTACTCATAATTTAGGTTTCAAGTTAAAATTTACTTCCTTTGAGGGGATTTCTCTGACTACTCAACTAAATTAGCATTTGTCCCTTTATTTAGTCATTCAAAAGCTCCTTTTGTTTATTCATTTTCTTTATAGCCTTTAGCAGTATAGGAATGGATTATTTATAGATTATTCTCTCTCTCCCCTACATAGAATGTAAGGTCCAGGAAGGGCAAAGTTTGGTCTGGTTCACAGTTGCTAAAATAATGCCTGAAATTTAATAGGAGCTCAATAAATATTTTTTGTCTAAAAAATTGAACATATAAATAGGTTTTAAACTCTGGCCACAGGATAAGAGTAATTATTTCTAATGTTTAAATATTTTTTGATTTCCTTATATCTGTATATATATATCCACTTGTAAAATGCTCAAAAGGAGCATTCTGATTAACATATATTCCTTACAGAGATTTCTTCCATGGGATGTAGCATGGATGTAATTTAACTATATATTTAGTAAAACTATCTGTAGGGCCACATTTATTTATATATGATTATATAGTTTTACATCTCATTTTATCTGACCTCATGAATGCAGTTTCCCTGTTTATTTAAGATTTGGCTAAACTAGATCTCATGTATATAAGGGAACTGGTAATTTTAATAAGGATTGTACTGCGCTAATGATGTTTGAAAACGTCTAGAAAATAGAGTTAATATTACTTAAACTGCATTTTATCTAAGTTGTTTTCTTCTCTCTGCCACTAAAGTTCAAAATCTTGGATTTAACTCTAAGATATTTAGAAGTTAACATACCATTATTTTCTGGAGACATTTTCTCTGAAGTATAGGGTCTTTCAAAATTGGGAACTCTTTTACATCTTTAAAATAGTATTATTGTAATGCTGCCCTTAAAAATTCTCAAAGTAGAACTTAGGTAACATTTTTTCCCCTGTAGTCTGTATTAAGTATCATTGTTTTCAGAGTATTCTACTTCAAGCTGTTCTTTGTGCCCTATATAGCATAAGGGTTTATCTTCTTTCCATGCTCCACCTCTTGCAAAGAGAGCAGCTGTTGTCCTGTAAAAGATGCCAAATTTAAACTCTGAGCACCTGGAGGTAGGACAGCCCCTACTGAAGGCCCTCATTTCCAGAAATCTGTGCCTAAACTGGTTAAGAAAAGAAGACCTAGTTAAGTTAATGGTGCATGAGTCTTACATCAAATATATCCTACTTGGATAGGATATTAACTATTTTCCCAGAAGCACAAGTATAGTAACTGGAACTCTCAGTTAATTGTGCTGCCTTTCATATAAGTAGAGTCATTCAGAAAGGTTTGATTTAGAGGTCTCAGAGAAACCAGGGTTCAGATCAGTCCTGTCATGCTATGTGTGGAGGCAGAACATACACAACTCTGATGCCTCCATCTGCTTCTCTCCACTATACACAAAAATATACAGCTCCCTGCAGTTAAAAGCATTTACCTGTTAATGTGTGTGTGTGTGTGGAGAGGGAGAAAGAGAGAGTCATTGATGCAGGCAGGTGTTTCTTTTTCATTTGTGGAACTCTCTTTCTCTCTGCTATTCAGTTACATTTCAAGATTTCTTGATAATACAAACAAGGTCCCAGTTTCACCAATGTATAAAACTGATACAGGTAGTAAGCAAACATCCTAATAAGAGTCATTGTTCTATGCACTTTACGTAGGTCATTTAAGATCAATAACACTCTGAGAGATAAGGATTAGCCCTAATGAATAGGTAAGAATATAGAATCTTGGACACTTTAAATAACTTGTCCAAAGTTATGTAGCAGAAAAAGTACTCTACAGCCAAAATTTTAATTCAGGACTGCCTAATGCCAAGTGTATGCTGTTTCTACTGTGCTAAATTGCCTATCAATAAATGATAATGCATTTGACTTGAGCTAGTATATACAAATTACATAGTTTCTTATACCCTAGTAGGAGTCCCAGATCCATCAGTATTTCTCAGAATGACAGTTTCAATAAACCCTACAATCCTATTTAAAGTAATAAAGAATCATTTCAGTTTTTTGAATATGAGTCTGATTAATTACCCATATAGTATATATAATACATTATATGAAAACACATTATACATTTACAAATAAAGTTGCCATATTAACAGGTACACAATATATAAGAATGTAAAACCCTAAAAACTGTGTTGAGAGAAAAGTTTCGGACTTGACCCTTAAAGTAACATATAATTAAAATTCTGTATAATAAGGATTTTTCAGAAGAACACTATGAATTATGAAATGAACTAACAAGGAGTTTCACGATGGCTACAACGTTTAGTAACTATCTACACTGTGCTCATGAGCCTTTTAAAAAATCTAATTTATAGATTTGAAAATGATGCTACCTTATTATGGAGTAAAAAGTGCTGATCTACATCATATTTTCAATTAAATAATATCTTTTATTGTGTAATATACATAGTTTAAGGATTGGAAATGTGCTGTGAGTTTAATCCAATCCACAAATCATTACTGTACTTCCAAAAGATTCTTTATATTCAAATACAGGACATGTTAAGTATTCTGCTAAGAAATGAATACTAAAGAGGAAGTAATCTTGCTTCCACATAAAGATTATTTCAAACTTATTTCCTGTTAACGATATGCCTAATTTAAAGAAGAACTGACAATTATATGACTGCCATTTACCCAAATATTGCAGTGCACGTGTTTTCAATTTTACTTTGCAATGTAATCAGTTTATATGCTTTGTCCTTTATGTCCTTTATTTTCTCTTCAGCTGCTTTGCAGAAGTAGAAAACTGGAAACTACCCAATCTAAGAAAATGGATCGAATATTATTTTATCATAAACTTACTCAGATTCCAAAGATGGTCTTAGTATGGCAAAGATATTTTACATAATTTCACTGAGATCATGCACTGATTAGCACTCAAGGAAAATGAAAGGGTTGAAGGATTACAGATATTTTTCTTCTCTTTGTACATGTAGTTAAAGAACAATTGCTGGTTCTTCTATGTGACGATGGCATAAGGTGAATGGGAAAATAAACAACAGAAATGATTCATTAAAGATATAACAGTTATGCTCTTGAAAATATTTCTCAGATAAAAAGTGAAATCTCTTGTTCCTGAAATCTACATCTCCCATGATAAAAAATTCACTTCAGCAAAAGCTGTATCTACATTAGCATTTCAATGGTAGCAAATTTTCATTGTACTATTCAAACCACTTTAATCTCCCTCTTTATTTCAGGAGGGGCAGCATCAAATTACATGGGGTTGACAATTTCTACAAAATTCATAGAGCTTAACAAAAATGTCAAGCTAAAGTCAACCTAAACTTTTGTTCATTCATAACCACACTGGTTAGAAACTTTAAATGGATCCTTATTACTCACTGAGTAAAGCCCTTTTGAATATAGCATTCATGTCCTACTTTCCGATCTCATCCACAGCACTTCTTTACCACACCACTGTCTTTCCATTCAATATATACTGCACATGTATGGATACTTGACGCTCCCCAAACAGGCCTTGCACTCCCTTGTTTTACTACAAGTCGTTGATAACAATGCTACTACTTCCCCACGGAAATCCTTATTCCACTCACCCAAACTTTAGCAACCACCAAGTCCTCATGTGATATCTTCCATAATATTCTTCAGATCTCACTCCTTGAACCTGCTAAAAGCAATACTGCGCACCCTTCTATCTTCATGACATCTTTTATTATTATAGCTATTGTTAGTTTTCCTTTGCATGTAATTACTTGCCTCACTTCTAAACTACGGGCTACTTAAGGCAGGGACTTTGCCTTAGTCATCTTTGTATACTTTCAACCCTTAGAATGTCTTAGGATATTTTAATTTCTTAAAAATTACTTAATTTACACTTTAGTTTTCCTCAAAAAGCTGAAGTTAGACTACCTTTGTTATTCTAAATAATTCCACATCATAAAGGAAGTAAAACATTGCCTTTTGGATAAGTGCACCTGGGACCTCTATGGTCAAAACAGTTAAAGTAACCATAGTGCTTGCCAATTGGAGTGATATGAATAAAGACCTGCACCATTAACTTCATTCTTAGTGTATTTGGCCAGGTTCAGTGGACAAAAAATCGTCACCTTATATTATGACAATTCTTTTCACATTCAAACTTTTTAAAAGATAACTTTGTTATCAGAATGCCTAGGGACAGATAAATTTCCTACATCATAGTAAAGTTTTATATCTATATACAGTTGGCCATTGAACAATCTGGGGGTTAGGGGCACCAAACCCTGCACTGTCAAAAATCCTCATAAAATTTTTAATTCCCCCAAACTACTAATAGCCTATTGTTGACCAGAAACCTCGCCAATAACATAAACAGTCAATATACATATATTTTATATATTATGTGTATAATATACTGTATTCTTACTAAAGAAAGCTAGAGAAAAAATGTTAAGGAAATCATAAGGAAGAGAAAATACATTTACAATACTGTATTTATTGATACCATAAGTTTACATTATATCTTTACAAGATGAATTGTCTGCTACTATTTACATCAATATTTTCTTATATGATACAAAACACTGTAGATGTTATAAGTATTACTAACACTAGACATCAAAAGTGAAAAGATGATATGAAAAATAAATTCGTATTTATTTACAGGTATAATGATTCATGCATTGTTATTGAAGCAGCAACAATATGATTGCTTTATGGTAGCCTAGTGTAATTGACATGATTGCTTCACGGTAGCCTAGCCTACACATGAAATTTTGTAAAAATTTTTTGGCATACAGTACTACAATCATATTCATAATACAATATTGGAAACATTGTTACATAGAAAAAACCTCTTACCTATAAAGATAGACTGGATAAGCACTTTTTACAATTATGAGAGAGAAGCATACTGTATGGTAATAATTCTTAGAAAGCGAAGTCATAAAACAGAAAACTAACAGGTTATTAATTTCACACTAAATATTATGCCTATGTAAGGATACACTAATATCTATATATATTTTATGCATTCATGACATAACTTTTTCTTAAATATATTCATAGGTTATGTGGTTTATCTGCAAGTTTTTTCAAATTGTCTATATAAGTGGGCCTGTGTGGTTCAAACCCGTGTTGTTCAAGGGTCAATTGTAATCCCTTCACCATAATATTCCTGGCATAGTGTACTAACATATTTCATTCATTACCTGTTGACAAAGTATCTACTCAGTATAAGCCATGTGCTAGGCAGTGAGAAGACAACTGCATGATAATAAACGTAACTACTTTTCTCTTGGTTTCTATGATATGGTTGGATATAAATAATAGGCAGAAAATTGCAACATAGTGAGTTGGCCGTTATGTTTATTTATTGGCTGCCATCAGAGCCCTTGGATAGGCATGTAACTGTGGCGTTAGGGAAGGTTTCTTGGAAGAACTGACATTTATTCTCTAACTTGAAGGGTAAGTAGAATTAGCCAAGTGAGGAGGGACTAAAGAAAGTCTCTAGCAGAGGAAACAGAGATGAGAGAATATGCTGTGGCCTAGGAAATAAAAGATCTCAGCATGACTGGAATTTAGAATACAAAAATACTAGAAATGACAAAGGAGGCAAGAAAGGTATTGAAGGGCATTATAATGATTTAGGAAATTTGAACTTTAATCTGAGATCAATGGGAGACACTGGAGCTTCCAAGGGAATGATATGATTAAAATTATTTTCCCAAAATCACGTAGGCTGCATTGTGGATAATGGAGTAGATCAAGGTCAGCAAGAACAAGGCAGAAGGAACAGGGAGTCTCCATTTGTAGTTGTCAGTGATCATGGTCTGAGTAGTGGAAGAGGCCAAAGAGATGGAAAGTGTTAAGAATGATTATATAATTGAATATATATGTTGGCTAAGGAATGAGAAGTTAATGATGACTCTCAGTAGTGTGACGTTTGCGGCTGAGATGATGATTTTTGCCATACGGCTGATAAAGTCAGAAATGCTGGAGCAGGACAATGACGTTTTGTTCCTGAGTAGTTATAGCTAAAGCATCCCTATCTCAGAGCCACGAATTCTAGATCAACGTAAACCCACATGCTGAGGGTGAGAAAGAAATTGAATGAGGGTGTACATTATCAAGACTGCAATAGGTAATTGTTTCACCTAAATTCATAGTGGCAGAGAAAGTTGAGCAAAATTAAAAGGCAGAGAAACTACTCTCGCTTGAAGGAGTAAGAGAAAACCCCTGAAAAAAACCAGATAATGAAACAGAAATAAATAATTTACCAGATATAGAATTCAATGCAGTGGTAATAAAAATGTTAACTACATTAGGGAAAAGAATTGATGTAGAGAATGAGCACTTCAACAAGGAACTGGAAAATATAAAGACCCAATCAGAAATGAAGACTTAAGTGGTTGAAATAAAAAACACACTAGAAGTAATGAATAGCAGGCTAAATGATACAGCAGAATGCATAAGAGATCCAGAGGTAGAATAATGGAAATCATCTAATCAGAACAGCAGAAAGAAAAATTAATTTTAAGAAATTAAAGCAATTTCAGAGATCTCTGGAATAACATCAAGCATAACAACATCGCATTTTAGGAGTCCAAGAAAGAGAAGAGAGAAAGAAGGGGATTGAAAATTTATTTGAGGAAATTATGCTGGAAACTTTCCAAACCTGAAGAAAGAAACAGATATCCAGGTACAGGAAGCACAAAGGATCCCAAAAAAGATGTACCCATACAAACCCATACCAAGACATATCATAATTAAAATGGCAAAAGTGAAAGATAAAGAGAGAATTTTAAAGGCAGCAAGAGAAAAACAAAGGGTCTTAATGTGAGGGAATCCCCATAAGGCTATAAGCTGATTTCTTTGCAGAAATTTTGCAGGCCATAGGAGTGCCAATGATGTTCAAAGTCCTGAAAGGGAAACCCTTGCAACCTAGGATACTCTACCCAGCAAGATTATCACTTAGAATTGAAGGGGTGATAATTTCTCAGACAAGCAAAAACTGAAAGAGTTCATCAATACTAAACCTACCATAAAATAAATGTTAAAGGTTAAAGTATCTTCTCTAGAGGAAAAGAAGTAAGAATCTATAGGAAAGGGAAAATCCCACTAGGAAAGGCAAATATCTAGTAAGGACTGAGGATCAACCATTTAAATAAGCCAGTATGAAGATCAAAAGACAAAAAATTATAAAAGCAAATATAACAATAAACAGTGCACGGATCAATATGAAGCTGTAAAATATGACATCAAAACCACAGAATTTGGGAGAAGAGTAAAAAATGTAGATCTTTTAGAATGTATTTGAACTTAAATGACTACCACTTTAAAACAAGTAGATATAGTTAAAGGTCAACATATATGAACCCCCTGGTAAGAAGTCATAATTTTTCTATTTTGATTGGAACTTTTCAGATAACTTTACTGGATAGCTTCTTTAACACACTTTCAGAGACTTGGAAAAACATGTTTAAGTGACCCATAAATATCTGATATTTACCCCAGGTCTTCATTTTTTTTAATGTGACTACCTACCAAGAATACCTGTTGTATTTTTAGGTGTATGAGTTAGCTCTAGGTTCAGTCAGCTCATGGGTATCTCGCTGACGAGTCTGTAGTTACTGTGTCTATGCTAAGCTGCTAGTTAGAGTTTGAGGGCCACAGGAAGAAATATTTGGTAATTGAAAATACCCAGAAGATGAATGAGTTTCCATTGTTTCCAGATGAGTTACCAATGAGTACCAATGAGTTCCAATGAGTAACCATTGTTTCCAGAGATATAGGAAAACTGCCAGGAACACTAAGTCACACAAAAATTACTTTTCAAAGAGGTCTTCTTGTAGATTCCATAACTTCTCCAACAAAGCAGAGAAAAAATTCCTCAGAAGTCACAATTTATTCTAGCATATTATATTTTATCATGAGGAATAAAATTAACTCCAATGAATAGTATTAGAACAACGAGATTATGAAATTGAATTAAACATCCAGAAATACTATATCTAGCCTGTTTAAGGACCTTCTAAGGGTCCTGCCATATACATCTTCAGTTTATGCTGATCTAACACGTCTTTAAGCAACACTTGAGAATATTTGAATATTACATTTTATTCAAAATGCTGAATTGAACCAGCAGATTCTCCTGCCTTTCACTTTAGGAATATATTGCTCTCAATCACTGTGCCATAAAAATAAAACTTTGAATGAGTTAGGCAATAATTAGTATTTTGTTTCTTATCATGTGAATGCATTTCTTTTGGTAAACACATTTGCTTGTCTAAGGCAAAATTATATGTTAGAAACGGTGGATGGTTCTTCTGATAAAAACAAAAACAAAAACTCTTGGACATTCAGCATTAATGTTTAAAATGCAAGTTGGACAGGTCTGATGGTAGCCCCCTTTAAAAGACTGGGCTTCCTCAACTATGATGTAAATCTTTCTTATGCAGCATCCACCTGAGCTGCTTGCCCGTGACCCACTGGGAGACTTGGGAGCACGGGGAATTGATGTGCACATAGAGCTTATGCTGCCTGCTATGCCAAGGCATAAAGTCCCTGGGTCCTGACCCTGGATTCAAATGTCTTCTGACAACATCCATGAGACTATGGTGGGCCAACTTGTCATTTTGTAAGCAGAGCAAAGTCTCCAGCCCTTTACAGTTCTTGACATGTATTGTTATTTTCAGTAGGATTTTTGAAAAAAATTCCAGAATTATTTTATTAAGTGTAATAAATACTCAGAAAATATTTACATGGTAAAGTACCAACTTGCTGGAAACTGTGTTAAAAATGCAGACTCTAGGTCCCAATACAGCAGGCTTAATGCTTCAAATTTTCTGAAGGTGAAAGTGTATCATTTTAACTTGTCTCCTAGGTGATTCTTTGACCACACTGAAGTTTTGAAAACCACTGATATCAGGAATTAGACAGCTAGACTGCTTCTTAGGTTGTCATATAAACTAACTCTTTAAAATCAGTCAACTGAGTCATAACATAGCTTTAGTTTTATGAGAAACACTGTATCCTGATGGTTAAATGTGGTTAAAATGTTCTGGCATATTATTTCCTACAATCACAGGGAATATTTTTTATTTCTTCATATTCTATACAGAATGTCTCTGCTCACCCCCACCCCAGTGTGTTAAAAAAAATTATTCTGCAGTTGGCAGTAATTATGTAGGTTAACAGATACCTAAAGATAAGATGAAGATGAGTATGTCTATTTTGTTGTGTTTGATATGCTAATGAATTATATACACAGAAATACTCATTGGTGGTGACAGTGTATATGTATATGTGTGTATCTATCCATTCATCTATATATATATATATGATTTGAATAATATATATTAGACAAATCATTAAGTGCTTCTTGGTTAAAAACTGAGTCATAAAGATATGTCTAAAATGTTTCCTGTAACCTGCTTACCCACCTTAGTACACATTTTCTTCATTGCATCATCCTTTTCTTTCCCAGTCTTTTTTTCTGAGAGTATAGAGGATTTATAGCTGTCTACTAGTGGTTTGGAATACATATTTTAAAAAAGTATTATCCTCTCCCTTAGATAACTCATGATATAAAAGAGTAACTATAGGGTAAAAACATAAGCAACAAGCAAAATTTGACTGCAACATTATGAATAAATGTTAACTGGAAAAAGAACATATTTCCACAGAAAAGGATTTCTCAAAGAATGTGTTAGAATAGACTAGGTGGCTTCTGGAAAGAAGGGATTAGTAAACCATGCTGCACAATAAGGCTAGTAAATGCATCAAAAGAAGTGAGATACCTTTTGTTACCTAAACCCTAAATAGTCCTACTAAATGGTAGAACAACTGAAATACCTTTTCTTCAGTGGCTAATACCACAAATACAGAAGATGAAGGAACATAGCATGCACTGTAGGCTTAACTAGGGCAAGTGGTTTCATGGTCATGACAGCCGAATTTCAAAAGCTGTTTTTACTTTTCCTTGTAAATTACAACACAATATAACTTGAATTTTAACCCACAATAAATGCCAAGTAAGAAATCAGATTGCTTACATTTTTTTTCATGTTAATAGAGAAATGAGACTTTACCCTAGCTTCAAAGGAGTGTGAGTTCTAACTTCATATCGACACAGTGATGAGGGATAGAAGTAATAACTTTGGCCAAATTTTCCGGATATATTTACATATTGGAAATAACGGGAAATGCTTCTTATTGCAAGAAGACCATTATCAGCTTGAGGACAGCAATGATTTACTACCAGTTGCAGAGCAAGGTGAAGAAAAATAGAATGATTTCCTTTATAATGCTGCATATTTAATCTTTTATATTTTGACATAGTTATACATTATTCAGGATAGGATTTAACATATCTATGAAAATTTCATTGTGATGAAATACTAAATATCTTACTTTTGTTGTAGACATCATGTTCCCATTTACTATGCTGACATTCTTATATACAGTAACCATCATCCTAATATTATGATGTGCCAAGCATTGTGCTAAGCACATGACATGTAAGTTATCTCATTTGACTCTTTAATCTTCTCTAAGAGTAAGATGCTTTGTTATACCTCTTTATATTTGTGGAGATGGCCCTAAGGAAAGCTTGATGTTTGACTGTGATGAGAGATGTTGTGGCTGGAAAAATGGAAAGACCTGTAGTTCAGATAGTCTTAGTTAAACACCCAGGAAGATTCTCACGTATCTTGCATCAATTATTTGTTCTTGGTGAATAGACAGGTACAGAGCCTGAATCCTCAAAATGGTGAAGGGACTGTATGAAAACTTACGTGAGAATGGCAAAGCCAAGATTTTAGGACCTCATTCATGGGCCTTGGGGACTGGGAAGTCTGCACCTAAGGTAGGCTGTTTTGTTGTTTCTCACTTTGAACAGTTGTCTCACTGACAATTGAGTTTCACATCCTTGTCATTACAGATGCTTTTTTTCTATTTGTTCATGTCTTTTATCAATCACATCATCATCCTTTTATGACAACCATACAACCTCATTTAATAGATGAGGAAGACAAAGCTCAGTGACAGTAAAGAATTTGCCAATTTATACAGCCTTTAAGTGACTAAGATAGGATATAATCTAAGCACATGTCAGAGCTCAGATTATTAACTAGTATGCGTTACTACCTAAAATTACTTGTTAGTCAAAGGAAAATTTTCCACAGATCAGGGCTTTACCAACAGACCCCCTGGACAATTTGTGTGAAAGCTAATTGAGAGTTGCTACTTAAACGCATGCAGCCACATAATTATATTGGTTAATTAATATTAATAAGTAGGGAACAGAGGGAAACAGCATGTCACGTCTTTCTAATTTGTTCCTTTTCAATTGGTTTCATCTCTGGTGGTGGTAGATAAGCAAGCACCAGTCACTGGCTCTTTCTCATGGCAGCATTTGACTTTATGTGCACGCTTTCCTTGCTCTGTGTCTTTGGTGTAGCATATTTTGCCAGAAGGACAGCATTAGTTGGTCAGTAGGAGCAGATTCAGGTTGTTAGAAAAAAAAAATTGTAGCGATGCTTCAGGTGCAGCCCGAAATCAATAAGCAAGAGTGCTTCCTAACAGAATGAAATAAAGAGCAATTACTTACTGCAGCTAAATGACTTCCTGTGTTGGATCATTGTCTATGCTGGAGGCTGATAGGCCCCAAACTGAGGGGCTGTGAGATAAGCAGTTGACATGGTTACAAATGAGTATACCAAAGAGATGATTGAACCTCAATTGGTAAATTAGATCTATGGTTATATCAACTGTCAGAGTCAGGAAAATGTTGCATTCTTGAGTACTTGAGTAAATTCAGGGAAATATTGGAGGGAATTACCATTTTAATCTGTGGCAAGGTTTCTCAACCTTGACACTATTGACATTTTGGACTAGATAATTCTTTATTATTTCTTTGTTAATTCTCCCTATACACGAATACTGCCCTCCATCCTGAACATAACATATGAATCCTGAGAAGAAAAATTGTCCCAGCTGAGAAACACTGACTTATCGAATTTTTTTTACCTAACTCATAACATGTTCCTACATCATTTTTCTCCTGATATGATTCTCAGATAGATAGAAATAAAAGTTCTCTGTGCATGCACCTGAAGGAGTACCATAAGTCTTACGATGAATAGCATGTAATTTGGGAGTAAGACTCAAAATACTTAGGATTCCCCTCTACTTTGTTGTCTTTTGAGCAGATTTGTTATTTTTAGTATTACATGGTAGTAAAGAGTGGTCTTGATCTTTATAGAAAATGTTGGTACATGTAGACAAGAATATGTTTGTGCAGGAACCGCTCTCTATAAGGGAAAGGGAAAAGATCACTATGTCTCTGGTCTACCATTCTGAGCATTCAAATCTTGACTGAATTGTTAGTTGAGATTCTGCATGTCCAAGCCTCTATATGGACAATTCCTGAAGAGGTTCTCTTGTAAATGCAGGATTTATATACAACTGTTTTTTTTTTTTTGTCTGATTGAAATCACACTTGAAGTAGTCTTCTATAGCTATATATCTGTCACTCTAGCTACCTGTATTTGGAATTTGAAACTGCACTAATTTGTATGATATAAAACTCAAGGAGATGTGTTTTCTAATTGATATGTAGCATGTAGTTTGATTATGGTAACATTTTATAAACAATGCTACTTCTTTGAATTAGGAGTCAGAGATTTAACTATAATAGCTAGGGGTCATTACCTATATAAAGACTTGATGGTGTTATTTACCTTAGGGACACATTTTACTCAAAGTAGGCTATAAAGATTACTTGTCTTAGGATCATATGAAATGCAAATGCATGTTATAATTCAAAAATTCTGAGCCAACCCCAGAACTGCTACATCAAAACTACTGCATCTACGGTGCGTGCATAGCAGAAGTAATTTTAGCTGATAATAAGGTAATTTTTATACACAACAGAATCTGAGAATGAATGCCTTAACGCTTCTTCGTAAAGACAGCAAGAGGAATGCTCGAGAATGACTAATTCCATACTACATGTCATAACTTAAGCCTAAACTATATACAGAAGCCATGACTAATGTATAGTTGGAATTTCTAATAAATTTCTAATTTTATTGAGGAATTTATAAATATTTAGAGACAATTATGGCTAAGAGAATAAGCTTTTACAGTAGGACTTCTTTTCTTTTTGCATTATTTGAGTTTTGCAGATCTTTTCTGTTAATGTGCTCCACCCTTTGGTTACCCCATGTCTGATCTTATATCCTGCTCTTTTTATCCTTATCCCACATTTTAAGATCATAAATATATTTAAAGTGCCTATTTTATATAACAACTTT
The DNA here is from genome assembly GCF_005190385.1 of Monodon monoceros. NCBI lineage: Eukaryota > Metazoa > Chordata > Mammalia > Artiodactyla > Monodontidae > Monodon > Monodon monoceros. Next base: position 10,517,292 of record NW_021703777.1, read on the forward strand.
AAATCAATTTTAATACAGAATAGTCTGTTTCCTTTTAATTCACTGTGCAAAAAACTCTTGGTCCTAATTATGTATTACCTAGAAATGGTTTCAGTTCCTTTGAATGGCACTGTTTCTATTATGTGAACCATTCTTGTCCAGATTTTATAAGCTTTATTTACTTTCTTGGTTTTTTTTTTTTTTTGCACCAATTATATCTGAGCTGCCTCCCTGGAAGGGGTGTTTCCTACCACTTTTGGGTAGACAGTTCAACTTACACATGTGATTGTAGTTAAAACCAGGTATACCATTGAGCTAAAACACAGATGCCATGGAAAATAACTGAACATTTCTTTGTTGGCAGTAATTCCTTGGATGGGATAAGCAGAATTTACTGTTTAATCACATCATATCTATAGCATATTCTGTAGTATATTTTCTTGGCTGCAGTTATTTGGGACATCTGTCAGTCTACTTTGTATGAGGACACAAAGAGGTTTTGCATAGAGTCCTTTGGCTTTTGAAAAGAAAATAGGAATGATTCATTGAAAAGAAAATAGGAATGATTCATTCTTAAGTACCTTGTTGAAATACAGAGGTTTTGTCAGGAAAGATAAAATTATTTACAAAATGAGAAGGATCAACCAATGGTAGTTGTTTGTCTGGTTTCTCTGCTAGACCATTAGATCCTTGAGGGCATACTTCATGTGATACTCATTTTTGTGTTCCCTGTACTTCATTCAGGGCCATATGCATGGAAATTCCTCAACAAATGTTATTTGAATGACTTAGTTAATAAACATAAGGCCTTAAAAAAAGAAATATAGGGGCTTCCCTGGTGGCGCAGTGGTTGAGAGTCCGCCTGCCGTTGCAGGGGACACGGGTTCGTGCCCCGGTCTGGGAGGGTCCCACATGCCGCGGAGCGGCTGGGACCGTGAGCCATGGCCGCTGGGCCTGCGCGTCCGGAGCCTGTGCTCCGCAATGGGAGAGGCCACAACAGTGAGAGGCCAGCATAACAAAAAAAAAAAAAAAAAAAAAAAAAGAAATACAGAGGTTTTGCTATTTCACAATTTCTTGACTTCCTCTGGGTTACACTAAGCAGTACAAAAATTATGCATGGTTTTATACAAGAACTATATATAATTTTTAAAAATTATGATTATAATTATTAGACCATAGTATCTCTTGTGAGACAGACTGAAGAGATGCAAAAGGAGTGCTACAACTTTGTGCAAATTATCAGCTCTCAGGTATGATCTTGAAAAAGTCATGGCCTGGGCCAGATGAGGAGAGCACTAAGGAGGAATCTACGTTAGGATGTTTTGAAACATTCTGGATACTGGAATCCTGGAGAATTTTGTTTCTTTACTTATGAAATGTTCACAGCATGCTTTGTTAGCAATGTCACATTCTTTTAAAATTGTCTCAGCTATTGTATAGTAAAATAAAATCACTATAAAACATAGGTACTGGGAAAACTGATGACCTCTTTATCCATTCTTCATTCAACAACCAGTACATACTAAATGACAAAATCAGAGTTTCCATGATTCCCTTTCACCTATGGAGTTCCAGTTAAGGGGCTGGAGACACAATCCTCTACTACTCATCTCAATGCCTGGTCAGTTAATTCAGAGAAAAAATATATTTCAAGAGGAAAAATGCAAGGGTCTTTGGATTCTAGATGTATTAGAAATGTCTATGAAGAGGGATGATATCTCAGACCCACTTAGATGGGTACAGGGAAATCACCCTTACTAAGGTAGGATAAGTATGTTTTGGAGGAGTTCATTTCATATTGACAGGGCCCTGAGCAACATGATCCAGTCAGAAATACACTAATGTTGTGCATTATATAACTTTTCTGTTAATAAACTTTCCCAGAAAAAAATAATCTATGGAAAATTGTAGACACGATATTTACTACAAAATGTTTCATCATTTGTTCATATTATTGATGAGAAGCAGTACGTTATGTTTTTACATAAATTCTGCAAATAAACTATTACCTGAAATATGTAGGTTATAAATTCAACATGTATAACTATTTCTTACCATGTAATTGAAATTTATTTGATGCCATATATTTGATGCCCATGTTTTATCATATTTTAATTAATTTTGTGTATAAATAACAATGAAATAAGTTACAAGTCTTCTTAAAGGTTTTGCAGTTTTTTTGAGAGCTTGAAAATTTTTTATTCTTGCCTATTATGTGAGACATTTTAATTTTGGATAATGTGTAACTTTAAATATAACCACTGTTGGTGACACATGCCTCCTTAGATCCCTAACAAGTATATGCGTTTTGGGTTGCCTTATCTGAGACACTTTCACCTTGGACTGATTAATTTTTAATTATCCAATTAACCTTCCTAAACCACTTTGTCATGTCATTTACTTTTTCACAAACTTTCAAGAGATCTTCATTTGATTTACAATTCTGAACTCCTTAAATTAGCAGGCAAACCCAGACAACTTACTTACATGTATAATATTTTCATTCCATCTCTTTGTGAACATACTGCTCCCTCTTAGCAAGAAAACATAATACCAAATAGGCCTTGTAAATATGTACCTCCTCCTTATTCATCATGCCAGGGATGCCTTCCTGCCTTTGCAGTAATTCAAATTATATTCATTCTGGAGAATTTAGTTGAGAACATATCCCCATGTTTGATCATTTTTTCTCTTTTCCCTATTTCCCTCAATCCCTTTCTTTTTCCACCTATCTTCAATAAATGTTTATCAAACACTAATTTTATATCAGGGACTAGACTAGGTGCTGGGAAAACAGCTGTGAAGAATAGGACCAGTTCTTGCTTCCACAAAACTTACAGTCTAAATGGGTGACAGGCATTAAACAAATGTACAATATATTTGTGTATACATACATCAGGACAACTGCTATAAAGAAATATTATAAAAGCAACAAAAAACATACAAGGGAATCCCCACATATGGTTATCAACTGATTTTTCAGCAGAAACTCTGCAGGCCATAAGGGAGTGGCATGGTATTTTAAAGTGATAAAAGGGAAAAACCTACAACCAAGAATACTCTACCCAGCAATGCTCTTGTTCAGATTTGACAGAGAAATCAAAAGCTTTACAGACAAGCAAAAACTAAGAGAATTCAGCACCACCAAACCAGCTTTACAACAAATGCTTAAGGAACTTCTCTAGGTGGAAAAGGAAAGGCCACAACTAGGAACAAGAAAACTATGAATGTGAAAGCTCACTGGTAAAGGCAAACAAACATACAGTATAGGTAAGAAATCACCCAGACACAAATATATGAAAACCATCAATCATGAGAAGAGGAGAGTACAAATGCAGGATATTGGGAATGCATTTGAAATTAAGAGACCAGCAACTTAAAACAATCTTGTATTTATATCAACTGCTATGTCAAAACCTGATGGTAATCGCAAACCAAAAATCTACAATAGATACACACAATAAAGAAAAAGAAATCCAGACACAATACAGAATACAGTCATCAACTCACAAGAGAAGAGAACAAAAGAGGAGGGGAAGAAAAAAAACCTACAAAAGCAAATCCAAAACAATTAACAAAATGGCAATAAGAACATACATAATGATAATTATCTTAAACGTAAACAGATTAAATGATCCAACCAAAAGATATAGACTGGCTGAATGGATATAAAAACAAGACCTGTATATATGCTGCCTACAAGAGACGCACCTAATATCTAGGGACACATACAAACTGAAAGTGAGGGGATGGAAAAATGTATTCCATGCAAATGGAAAGCTGGAGTAGCAGTACTCTTATCAGACAAAATAGACTTTAAAATAAAGACTGTTCCAAGAGACAAAGAAGGACATTACATAATGTTCAGGGAATAAATCCAAGAAGAAGATATAACAATTGTGAATATATATGCACCCAACATAGGAGCACATCAATATATAAGGCAAAGCTAACAGCCATAAAAGGAGAAATTGACAGTAACACAATACTGGGGAACGTTAACACTCCGTTTACATCAATGGACAGATCATCCAGACAGAAAATAAATAAGAAAACAGAGGCCTTAAATGACACATTAGACCAGATAGACTTAATTGATATTTATAGAGCAACCCATCTGAAAGCAGCAGAATACACATTCTTCTCAAGTGCATATGGAACACTCTCCAGGATAGTTTACATGCTGGGCCACAAAGCAAGCCTCAGTAAATTTAAGAAAACTGAAATCATATCAAACATCTTTTCTGACCACAATGCTGTGAGATTAGATATCAACTATAAGACAAAAAAATGTAAAAAACGCAAACACGTGGAGGATAAACAATATGTTATTAAACAACCAATGGACCACTGAAGAAATCAAAGAGAAAATCAAAAAATAGAGACAAATGACAATGAAAACAAGATGATCCAAAACCCATGGGACACAGCAAAAGGAGTTCTAAGAGTGAAGTTTATAGCAATACAATCTTACCTCAAGAAAGAAGAAAAATCTCAAATAAACAACCTAACTGTACACCTAAAGCAACTAGAGAAAGAACAGACAAAACCCAAAGTTAGTAGAATGAAAGAAATCATAAAGATCAGAACAGAAATAAATGCAATAGACACAAAGAAAACAATAGAAAAGATCAATGAAACTAAAAGTTGGTCCTTTGAAAAGATAAAATTGATAAATGTTAATCCAGATTCATCAAGAAAAACAGGGAGAGGTCTCAAATCAATAAAATTAGAAATGAAAAAGGAGAAGTTACAATGGATACCACAGAAATAGAAAGGATCATAAGAGACCATTACAAGCAACTGTATGCCAATAAAATGGACAACCTAGAAGAAAATGGACAAATTATTAGAAAGGTACAATCTTCCAAGACTGAACCAGGAAGAAACAAAATATGAACAGACCAATCACAAGTACTGAAATTTAAACTGAGATTAAAAAACTCCCAACAAAGTCCAGGGCCGGACTTTCCAAGATGGCGGAGGACGTGGACATCCCTCCTCACAAATACATCAGGAACACATCTACAAATGGAACAGTTCTCACAGAGCACCTGCTGAAGACTAGCAAAGGACCTCAGACACCTAAAAGGACAAGAAAGAACCCCATGTAACCTGGTAGGATGAAAGAAAGAAGATGGGAAAAAGAAGAGAAAAAGCAGGACAGGACCTGCACCCCTAGCAGGGAGCTGAAGGTGAGGAGAGGTTCCCGCATCTAGAGAAGCCCCCTCACCAGTGAGGAGATAAGCTGGGACAGAAGGGGAGCCTTGGGGACTCAGGGGAGCCTTGGGGACTCAGAGGAGAGCCCAGCAACTGGTCTGTGGTAGGCAGGACAGAGTGAGAACTACACAGATTTTCCATGCCACAGCCCTGTGTACCCCAGCCTGAGACAGGTGTCTGCCAGTGCTGATGGGGGCTGAGTGCTGGAACGTGGGGTTTGGAGAGCAGACTCGGAGAGAGTACTGCCGTTGGCTCTGAGGAGATAGCCTGAGGGGTGGGAGTGAGGAGCTCTGCAACCGGGAATGCTCATGGAGGAAGCCTGGACCACCACAGAAGTGAAGCGCCATTGTTAAGTGACACGCAAAGGGCAGGACCGCCATTGCAACCTCTCTCCTCATGTGCCAACCCCTGCCTGTGCAGGCACTAGAGAGAGTTCCTGCTGGAGCCCCTCGCATGCTGTCATTGTCTCCTCCCCCCCAACCCCAGCCTGGGTGGCCTGCTCACCCTGATCGCTGCCTGAAGGGCTTGCATGCTCCAATCACTACCCCAGCATCCTCCCACTGGGGTGGCCTGTTCGCCCCTATTGCCACCTTGACTCCTTCCTGCTCTGGAAACCTCTGGATCAGACTATGGTGGGAGGAACACATACAGAGGTGGAGCTGAAACTACAGCTGAGCCCAGGGGCCATGTGACTAAGAAAGAAGAGCTGAAATCTCTCCTTGTGGCTGCATGAACCACAGAGTTAGACCTCCTCTGATGGCTTCCTAAATTCAGCACCTGCGAAACATCCAACAGGACAAGTGCTCCTACAGCTGGGATGGGTCTGGCTTTAGCAGCTGTGGGCTTTGTGGACACGTACACACGGGGGTTGGGCCAGGCCAGAGTCTGAGCTGCCTCCATACCTCCCACAGCGTGTCCTGGTGCATGACTACTGCAGTCCTGGGACCTGATCTCAGTGGATCTGTGCTGGTGGCCTGGTGAAAACAATGCCTGAGAATCACCAGGGCCAATTGCCAGCATACCCACAGTTAAGGTGAAACTCAGACCAGTGCCAACAACAGTATACTTTGTCAGCCGATGCAATGGGTTCATAGATAACACAACAAAGCACATTTACAGGTGAACAGCTCCAGAGGAGGAACACTCAGTGGCTTCTCTCCCGGTGGGAGTGCTCCAATCGCACCTACTTCGCACCACAGATCGGAAACACAGCTAAGAAACAGATCTGGGGGCCTCTACTCCAACAACTAAGGAGCAGACCCCACCCCTGACAGGTCAGTGACAATCACAGAGCAAAGGGGAGGCCCTGCTCAATATCCAGGGCAGGCTCTGGTCACCACAACACCAATGAAACCCTCTATCAAGGGGATAACAGGACAAGCCTCTGGACCAACCTCACCCGCTAGGGGGCAGACACCAGAAGCAAGAGGAACTACGATCCTATAGCCTGCAGAAAGGAGACCACAAACACAGTAAGTTTGACAAAATGAGAAGACAGATATGTGCCGAGGAAGAGGCAAGCTAAAAGCCTATAAGATCAACTAAATGAAAAAAGACGCAAAAATTCTCAACAAAATACTAGCAAACCGAATCCAACAACACATTAAGAGGATTATACACTATGATCAAGTGGGATTTATCCCAGGGATGCAAGGATTTTTCAGTATCCACAAATCAATCAGTGTGATACACCACATCAACAAATTGAAGAATAAAACCATATTATCTCAATAGATGCAGAAAAATCTTTTGACAAAATTCAACAGCCATTTATGATAAAAAAAACCTCTCTAGAAAGTGGGCATAGAGGGAACCTACCTCAACATAATAAAGGCCATATATGACAAAACCACAGCAACATAATTCTCAGTGCTGAAAAACTGAAAGCAGTTCCTCTAAGATCAGAAACAAGACAAAGATGTCCACTCTCGCCACTATTATTCAACATAATTTTGGAAGTCCTAGCCGTGGCAATCAGAGAAGAAAAAGAAATAAAAGGAATGCAAATTGGAAAAGAAGAAGGAAAACTGTCACTGTGTGCAGGTGACATGATACTACATAGAAAACCAAAAAGATGCTACCAGAAAACTACTGGAGAGCATCATGAATTTGGTAGGATTGCCTGATACAAAATTAATACACAGAAATCTGTTGCATATCTATACACTAACAATGAGAGATCAGAAAAAGAAGTAAACAATCCCATTTATCATCACATCAAAAAGAATAAAATACCTAGGAATACACCTACCTAAGGAGGCAAAATAGCTGTACTCCAAAAACTATAAGATACTGATGAAAGAAATAAAAGGTGACACAAACAAATGAAGAGATATACAATGTTCTTGGATTGGAAGCATCAATATTGTCAAAATGACTATATTACCCAAGGAAATCTACAGATTCAATGCAATCCCTATCAAATTACCAATGACATTTTTCACAGAACTGGAACAAAATATTTTACAATTTGTATGGAAACACAACAGACCGCAAATAGCCAAAGCAATCCTGGGAAAGAGAAACGAAGCTGGAGGAATCACACTATACTACACACTATACTACAAAGCTACAGTATACTACACTATACTATATTATACTACACAACAAAGTTACAGTAATCAAAACAGTATGGTACTGGCACAAAGACAGACTTATATATCAATGGAACAGAATAGAAAGCCCAGAAATAAATCCATGCACCTACGGTCAATTAATCTACGACAAAGGAGGCAAATATACAATGGAGAAAAGACAAGTCTCTTCAATAAATGATGCTGGGAAAACTGAACAGCTACGTATAAAAGAATGAAACTAGAACATTCTCTAACACCATACACAAACATAAACCCCAGATAATTAAAGACTTAAATGTAAGACCAGATAGTATGAAACTCTTAGAGGTACACATAGGCAGAACACTCTCTGACATACACTGCAGCAGTATCTTTTTGGATATGTCTCCCAGAACAATGAAAGTCAAAACAAAAATGAATGGCACCTAATTGAACTTAAAACTTTTCCACAGCAAAGGAAACCATAAACAAAATGAAGAGACAACCCACAGAATGGGAGAAAACATTTGCAAACGAAGCAACCAATAAGGGATTAATCTCTGAAATATACAAATATCTCATGCAGCTCAATATCAAAAAAACAACCCAATCAAACAAATGGGCAGAAGATCTAAATAGACATTTCTCCAAAGGAGACATACAGATGGTCAAAAGGCACATGAAAAGATGCTCAACATTGCTCATTATTAGAGAAATGCAAATCGAAACTACAATGAGGTATCACCTCACACTGGTCAGAATGGCCATCATCAAAGTCTACAAACAATAAATGCTGCAGAGGGTGTGGAGAAAAGGGAACCCTCCTTCACTGTTGGTGGAAATGTAAACTGATACAACCACTATGGAGAACAGTATGGAGGTTCCTTAAGAAACTAAAAATAGAGCTACCATATGATCCAGCAATCTCACTCCTGGGCATATATCTGGAGAAAACTAATTTGAAAAGATACACATGCCCGAATGTTAACTGCAGCACTATTTACAATAGCCAAGACACGGAAGCAACCTAGATGTCTTTTGACAGAGGAATGGATAAAGATGAAGTGGTATATATACACAGTGGAATATTACTCAGCCATAAAAATGAATGAAATATTGCCTTTGCAGCAACATGGATGGACCTAGACATTATACTAAGTGAAGTAAGTCAGACAAAGACAAATATCATATGATATCACTAACATGTGGAACCTAAAGATGACACAAAAAAACTTACGTACAAAACAGAAACAGACTCACAGACTTAGAAAACAAACTTATGGTTAACAAAGGGGAAAGCTGTGGGGGGAAGGGATAAATTAGGAGGGATAAATTAATATATACCTAACATAAATTAGTTTGGGATTAACATATACACCCTACTATATATAAAATAGATAATCATCAATGACCTAGTGTATAGCACAGGGAACTCTACTTAATATTCTGTAATAACGTATAATGGAAAAGAATCTGAAAAAATAATGGATATATGTATATGTATAACTGAATCACTTTGCTGTACACCTGAAACTAACACAACATTGTAAACCAGTTATACCTCAATATAAAATAAAAATTCAATTAAAACTGTTACAATATATGTTTATGTTGAGATTATGAAAATACTATAACTTATTTGAAATTGTGGGATGTGAGATGTTCTTAAGAATTGTCCAGGGGAAAAAAAATAGAATTGTCCAGGGACTGAGCTACAGCTCTCAGGAATAAATCAAGGGCAAAACTTCAGAATTTGGGATTAACAGATACACACTATATATAAAATAGATAACAAACAAGGGCCTACTGTTTGTAGCACAGAGAACTATATTCAATATCTTATAATAGCCTATAATGGAAAAGAATATGAAAAATATATATGTATATATGTGTATATATATATATATATAAGTGAATCACTTTGCTGTACACCTGAAACATTGTAAATCAACTATTTCAATTTTAAAAATTCTTATAGAAAAATAAAATTTTTAAAAAATGAAGGGCAAAACCTACCAGGGAGATGATAAAAAATGAAGGACCTGAAGGACCTAAGGAAGGAGAGAGATTTTCACCATTAAGAAGCTCAAAGGTCACTAGAAACACAAAGATTGAGGGGAAGAATTGTCCCAGGAAGAAATTAGGGAGGTAGGTAGGGCTAGATAATTCAGGGTCATGTAGATCATTACAAAATTTATATATTCTTGAAATTCAGTAGGAACTTATTTAAGGAAAATAAGGAAGCTAGTGGCATGATTAGATTTGCATTTTTAAAAAAAGATTACTGTAACTTTCTCTAGTATGTGTGTGAAGGTATGGAAAAATGGATGCCATAACCCTAGAAGGAGGTAACGGTGTCTTGAACTAGAGGGATGGTGGTGGTGAGAAGTGAGGAGAGGGAGATTGGTACAAGATGGTGGAGTAGAAGGATGTGTGTTCACTCCCTCATGTGAGAGCACCAGAATCACAACTAACTGCTGAAGAGTCATCAACAGGAAGACACTGGAACTCACCAAAAAAGATACCTCACATCCAAAGACAAAGGAGAAGCCGCAACGAGACAGTAGGAGGGGTGCAATCACCATAAAATCAAATCCCATAACCGCTGGGTGGGTGACTCACAAACTGGAGAACACATATACCACAGAAGTCCACCCACTGGAGTGAAGGTTCTGAGCCCCATGTCAGGCTTCCCAACCTGGGGGTCTGGTAACGGGAGGAGGAATTCCCAGAAAATCAGACTTTGGAGGCTAGCGGGATTTGATTGCAGGACTTTGACAGGACTGGGGGAAACAGAGACTCCACTCTTAGAGGGCACACACAAAGTAGTGTGTGCACTGGGACCCAGGGGAAGGAGCAGTGACCCCAGGGGAGAATGGACCAGACCTACCTGCTAGTATTGGAGGATATCCTGTAGAGGCGGGGGGTGGCTGTGGCTCACCTTGGGGACAAGGACACTGGCAGCAGAAGTTCTGGGAAGTACTCCTTGGCGTGAGCCCTCTTGGAGTCCACCACCAAAGAGCCTGTAGTCACCAGGGCTGGGTCACCTCAGGCCAAACAACCAACAGTAGGGAACTCAGCCCCACCCATCAGAAGACAAGTGGATTAAAGTTTTACAGCGCTCTGCCCACCAGAGCAACACCCAGTTGTACTCACCACCAGTCCCTCCCATCAGGAAACTTGCACAAGCCTCTAAGACAGCCTCATCTACCAGAGAGCAGACAGCAGAAGCAAGAATAGCTATAGTCCTGCAGCCTGTGGAATGAAAACCACATTCACAGAAAGACAAAATGAAAAGGCAGAGGACTATGTTCCAGATGAAGGAACACGATAAAACCCCAGAAAAACAACTAAATGAAGTGGAGATAGGCAACTTTCCAGAGAAAGAATTCAGAATAATTATAGTGAAGATGATCCAAGACCCTGGAAAAAGAATGGAGGCAAAGATCGAGAAGATGCAAGAAATGTGTAACAAAGACCTAGAAGAATTAAAGAACAAACACCTAGAAAAAACTAAAGAACAAACAAACGGAGATGAACAATACAATAACTGAAATGAAAAATACACTAGAAGGTATAAATAGAAGAATAACTGAGGCAGAAAAACGGATAAGTGACCTGGAAGACAGAATGGTGGAATTCACTGCTGTGGAACAGAATAAAGAAAAAAGAATGAAAAGAAGTTAAGACAGCTTAAGAGACCTCATTAAAGACACAGATTAAACACACCAACATTTGCATTATAGGGGTCCCAGAAGGAGAAGAGAGAGAGAAGGCCCCGAGAAAATATTTGAAGAGATTATCCCTAACATGGGAAAGGAAATAGCCACCCAAATCCAGGAAGTGCAGAGAGTCCCAAGTCTCCAGGATAAACCCACCCAAATCCAGGAAGTGCAGAGAGTCCCAAGTCTCCAGGATAAGGAAAAAAAACATGCCAAGACACAGAGCAATCAATCTGACAAAATTAAAGACAAAGAAAACTTATTAAAATCATCAGGGGAAAAATGACAAATAACATACAAGGGAACTCCCATAAGGTTAACAGCTGATTTCTCAGCAGAAACTGCAAGCCAGAAGGGAGTGGCATGATATATTTAAAGTGATGAAAGGGCAGAACGTACAACCAAGATTATTCTACCTGGCAAGGATCTCATTCAGATTCAACAGAGAAATCAAAAGCTTTACAGACAAGGAAAAGCTAAGAGAATTCAGCACCACCAAACCAGCTCTACAACAAATGCTAAAGGAACTTCTCTATGTGGGAAACACAAGAGAAGAAAAGGACCTACAAAAACAAACCCAAAACAATTAAGAAAATGGTCATAGGAACATACATGTCAATAATTAGCTTAAACGTGAATGGATTAAATGCTCTAACCAAAAAACACAGGCTCGCTGAATGGATACAAAAACAACACGCATATATATGCTGTCTACAAGAGACCTACTTCAGATCTAGGGACACATACAGACTGAAAGTGAGGGGATGGAAAAAGATATTCCATGCAAATGGAAATCAAAAGAAAGCTGGAGTAGCAATACTCGTATCAGATAAAATAGACTTTAAAATAAAGACTGTTACAAGAGACAAGGAAGGTCACTAAGTAATGATCAAGGGGTCAATCCAAGAAGAAGATATAACAATTATAAATATATATGCACCCAACATAGGAGCACCTCAATACATAAGGCAACTGCTAACAGCCATAAAAGAGGAAATCGACAGTAACACAATAAGAGTGGGGGACTTTAACACCTCACTTACACCAATGGACAGATCATCCAGACAGAAAATTAATAAGGAAACACAAGCTTTAAATGACACAATAGACCAGATAGATTTAATTGCTATTCATAGGACATTCCATCCAAAAACAGCAGATTACATTTTCTTCTCAAGTGTACATGGAACATTTTCCAGGATGGATCACATCTTGGGTCACAAATCAAGCCTTGGTAAATTTAAGAAAATTGAAATCATATGAATCATCTTTTCTGACCACAATGTTATGAGATTAGAAATAAATTACAGGGAGAAGTAAGCAGAATGATGGTAGAATCACTGTGAAATAGTGATGGACTGAATGCTGGTCAGTGAGGAAGAGGAAAGTATCAAGGACAATTTTAAATAAAAGAAACACCGTACCATCTAATACATGCTAGATATTGGGCATGTGCCTGTCTAGACAAGAGATGCATTTTTCATGTTGTTTTAGTTAAACCACAGTAATTGCCCATTATTTTGCATTCCTATGCAAACACATAACTATTCCCTACTCCTTTCACTTAGACATATAAAATTAGCTTAAACACTCATTTTTTTTTATTTAGAAATCACACTTTTTTGGAATATCAGTTGTGCAGAATTATACTTTCTTAGGTTTCTTCTGAATTGAAACAGTGAGTATAAGCAGTGATTGTCTGAAATTCTCATTTAAACTTTCTACTGAATAATCGTTCACACTGAGTGGGTTACAGCACACACACACGTATTAGTTCTAAAGACAACTCATTATTGTTCCTCAGAATTTTGTTCTTTCTAGAGTTCATTTACTCTAGTTATAAACAGAACAGTCCTACTACTGGCTTGTGGGAAAACAGTTGCATGCTTTCGCTTTTCTCATGAGAGGTAGATGCCTTGGCCTTCCTCTCTTGGGAACTCAGCCTTTAGCTGACCTTACTAACATTCACCTTGCTTATCTTGTACATGTCTTCTAACCCCGGTTGAATCCTAAATGCCCACCAGGAGGATTTAGTATCCCCTAAAGAATTTAGGAGTGAGGTTGAGCCAGAAGAAGTAATTTAACTCCAGACAACTTCCTCTTGGTAATTTATGCTATTTGAAAAATATAGGTCTTGTCTGCCAGAACCTTTGAATGTTTCTTTTTGATTATTACTTGAACTTATTACAAGGCTTCCTGCTTGCAAAGCAGTAACTACTTCTCTGTACAATCTCTCTGTGGTAGAATGTTTCTAGGCCTTTAAAAAAAACTGTTCTTTATCACTGAAAACAGATTGCACATCTAAGGATACAAACAGATGCAGCAACATGCCAACCCTTCTGTAGAGAAATGTCCTGTATTTATAACTGCTTTAGAAATCCTATTCCTCAGTGATGACAGGAAAAGGACAGTTGTTTTTAATAAATATCGTTTGAGTTTATTGACAAAGAGGCACATTTCAGGTCTCCTGGTTTACTTCACACCAATATATTATGTAGTGAAAAATCAAAAGGGGCATTTGCTTTTTAAGTAGTTCATGACACTCTATTAACATTCCTCCATGTGGAAAAAAAGTTATTTTTTAAGACAAGAAATCTTTGGATTTTATGTGCTATACTGTATGTGTTTTTTATTGCTGTTTTTGGGCAAGATTTATGTTTACAAATGCTTTCAATGTTTATTAGTAAATTGCATTGGGTTAGTAAACGAGCTAATATTTTAAAAAATAATAATAATTGTAAGGGTCTAGAAGAGTGGCATATAATAAGGATTTTATGTGTTTGCAAAATAAAAATTATAAAAGCTTAATTTCACTCTCCTAGTGGCTGTAAATGATTTTTTTTTTAAGGATAGCAGTTTATGTATATGTTTTTTTTTTTTTTTTTTTAGAGATCCTGCATTAGTCACTTTTATTTGTTTGATTTAGGGAAGCATTATGGCTTAGGCTAGTAATTCTCAACTGGGCGCAATTTTGCCCTCCCGGAGACATTTGGAAATGTCTGAAGACATTTTTGTTTGTCACAACTGGGTGCAGGTGCTACTGGCATCTATAAGTAGAGGCAAAGGATGCTCATAAGCATCCTGCAATTCACTGGGCAGCCCTGTACAGCAAAAAAATTATATAATCCCAAATGTAAATAGTGCTGAGATTGAGAAACTCTTGGCTTAGAGCTTGAGCTCCAATTCACATTATGCTATCCACTAAATCCTGGAATCCTGGTAAGCACTTAAATGTAAAGGTTTCAGTTTCTTCATCATAAATGGGTATAATAAAATAATAGGGATTGAAAGTTATTAATACATGAAACATTGCACATATCTTGGTGCATTGTAAAGTCACTAAATCTTAGCTATTATAAATAAAATCTGAGATAAAGTGACTTATCTGCTTTCTGGTCATTTTTTCTAAATCTAAAATTATACAATATATGCTCTCTTGAGTTTAGTATATTTAAGAATTCTTTCCCACCCTAGATCTTCTCACTGTCAGGCATCAGACAGACAACTAGCTCTTGAAAGCACTTACCACCACCTTATGGCATTTTTGTTTTTGTACATTCATTTTGTTGTATTTTGTCCAAGATTCAAGGCTTACTTAGAATTTTATAAGGACAAATAAAGCTTTCTCAAGGATCTAAATCCTACTATTGTCTTTTCCTTAGCTTAATTTTAAATCACTACATACAACTCCATTTTCCAATAGGCTCAGGGTTAAGTCAACTATGGACTTCATTAAAAGTAAGTTAAAAACTAGTGTGATGGAGTTTTACCAAAAAAGAACGATTTTTATGTCTCCTTCAACAGTAGAATCCATAGATAGTAGCACAGCATTTGTCTGGAACACTATAGAACCCATCCTCTGAAAGTAGGAAAAGAGAAGTTCCTTTAAGGCGTGTGCTTCAACGGGAAGGGGACTATGTCCAGAATAGTTCCTTTTAATTCTTTTCTAAAATGTGTCACAATGCTAATTTATCATTTATTTAAGAGAATTTATAAATATCATTAGAGAAAGAATATTAAAGAAATCTTTATGTCAGTCTCCAGCGCTAACTAGATAGAAAGAAAATAATAGTGAAGATCAAGGTTAGATTGAAGACAATGGGGAAACTCAATATACACCATTAAAGGTGTTGAAAAAGTATTCCAGTTTGTATTTTATAAGCAAATTTGGGGTAAGAAAGGATTTATAGGCAAAACTTTAGAAGCGATACAATCTATGCTATACTGGCATTAACTGACAACCAACTTAATGCAATTATTCTGTACACTTATAGTAATGAAAATGGAAATAATTACATTTAAGACATTTACAGATTTTAATATTTGACTCAGTGAGCAATAATATTGTACATGCCTTTTCAAAGCACTTTTCATATATGTAATAGTATTTTACATACTATTTTAAGTATTTTAAATAGTATTTTAAGTACATAGAGATGGCTTCTTGATATCACTGTATTAAGTTTCTATTATTCTGCCTGTAGATTTATGTATTGATGTATTTTAATAATTAAATTAATATATTACTATAGACTTTCTTCTGTGATTTATTCTACTGCCTCAACTCCCGCCTTCTTCATTTATTTTCTACACTAATGAATTGACCTATTCAATTAATGTGCAGGTTACAAGGTCAAATGGGTGTCAGTCATTTGTTATGTCTATATTTTAAGTAATATGTTGCTACTACTAGAGCACCAAAATTTATTCTTTTTATAAATTAGAAAAGATACTGATAATTCTCTTTGTATTTCTGAATCCAAAATGTTTGCATAAATGGAAGATAAAAGAGTTGAGTTACAGATATTTTAATGGGAGTATTTTCATAACCCTTGTTTTGGCCAAAGAAGTGTCTCTATATATCATGTTGACACACGGGGAAAAGAGAGATTAAGAAGTGCTGCTCTACAATAACTCCCTTTTAATTCATTTTCTACAGTATTGACATAATGTACTGAAAGAGCTTTTTTTCAGTTGCTTTGATAGCTAATGCTTTAGATATAATGTCATATTGCTTTGGTGGCTATGAAAGGTTTGTTATTTCCTCCAGGTATATTTTATAGTTCCATATATGTCTTGCTTTTTATTAGGGAAGGATAACTAAAGGGGAGTTGAAGCCTCAAAAACATCCCTGAAAAGTTGACATTCCCCACTGCTTTCAACAATGAAAGCAAAATATACATGTCCAGTGCTTGGTAGTTTAAGATCCAGGTAGGGAGAGGAACCAAGATGGCGGAGTAGAAGGACATGCTCTCACTCCCTCTTGCGAGAACACCAGAATCACAACTAGCTGCTGGACAGTCATCGACAGGAAGACACTGGAACTCACCAAAAAACATACCCCACATCCAAAGACAAAGGAAAAGCCACAATGAGATGGTAGGAGGAGCACAATCACAGTAAAATCAAATCCCATAACCAGTGGGTGGGTGACTCACAGACTGGAGAACACTTATACCACAGAAGTCCACGCACTGGAGTGAAGGTTCTGAGCCCCTCAGTCTTCCCAACCTGGGGTTCTGGAAACGGGAGGAGGAATTCCTAGAGAATAACACTTTGAAGCCTAGTGGGAATTGATTGCAGGACTTCGACAGGACTGGGGGAAACAGAGACTCCACTCTTAAGAGGGCACACAGAAAGTAGTGTGTGCACTGGGACCCAGGGGAAGGAGCAGTGACCCTAGGGGAGACTGAACCACACCTACCTGCTACTGTTGGAGGGTCTTCTGCAGAGGTGGGGGTGGTGGTGGCTGTGGCTCACTATGGGGACAAGGACACTGGCAGCAGAAGTTCTGGGAAGTACTCCTTGGCATGAGCCTTCCCAGAGTCTGTCATTAGCCCCAGCAAACAGCTCAGGTAGGCTCCAGTGTTGGGTTGCCTCAGGCCAAACAACCAACAGTAGGGAACTCAGCCCCACCCATCAGAAGACAAGCGGATTAAAGTTTTACTGAGCTCTACCCACCAGAGCAACAGCCAGCTCTACCCAGCGCCAGTCCCTCCATCGGGAAACTTGCACAAGCCTCTTAGATAGCCTCATCCACCAGAGGGCAGACAGCAGAAGCAAGAAGAACTACAATCCTGCAGACTGTGGAACAAAAACCACATTCACAGAAAGACAAGATGAAAAGGCAGAGGGCTATGTGCCAGATGAAGGAACAAAATAAAACCCCAGAAAACCAACTAAATGAGGTGGAGATAGGCAACCTTCCAGAAAAAGAACTCAGAATAATGATAGTGAAGATGATCCAGGACCTCGGAAAAAGAATGGAGGCAAAGATCGAGAAGATGCAAGAAATGTTTAACAAACACATAGAAGAATTAAAGAACAAACAAACAGAGATGAACAATACAATAACTGAAATGGAAACTACACTAGAAGGAATCCATAGCAGAATAACTGAGGTAGAAGAACCGATAAGTGACTTGGAAGACAGAATGGTGGAATTCACTGCTGCAGAACAGAATAAAAAGAATGAAAAGAAATGAAGACAGCCTAAGAGACTTCTGGGACAACATTAAATGCAACAACATTTGCATTATAGGGGTCCTAGAAGGAGAAGAGAGAGAGACAAAGGACCCGAGAAAATATTTGAAGAGATGATAGTCAAAAACTTCCCTAACATGGGAAAGGAAATAGCCACCCAAGTCCAGGAAGCACAGACAGTCCCATACAGGATAAACTCAAGGAGAAACATACCAAGACACATAGTAATCAAATTTGCAAAAATTAAAGACAAAGAAAAATTATTGAAAGCAGCAAGGGAAAAACAAAAAATAATATACAAGGGAACTCCCATAAGGTTAACAGCTGATTTCTCAGCAGGAACTCTACAAACCAGAAGGGAGTGGCAAGATATACTTAAAGTGATGAAAGGGAAGAACGTACAACCAAGATTAATGTACCCGACAAGGATCTCATTCAGATTTCACAGATAAATCAAAAGCTTTACAGACAAGGAAAAGCTAAGAGAATTCAGCACCACCAAACCAGCTCTACAACAAATGCTAAAGGAACTTCTCTACGTGGGAAACACAAGACAAGAAAAGGACCTACAAAAACAAACCCAAAACAATTAAGAAAATGGTCATAGGAACATACATATCGATAATTACCATAAACGTGAATGGATTAAATGCTTCAACCAAAAACCACACGCTTGCTGAATGGATACAAAAACAAGACCCATATATATGCTGTCTACAAGAGACCCACTTCAGACCTAGGGACACATACAGACTGAAAGTGAGGGGATGGAAAAAGATATTCCATGCAAATGGAAATCAAAAGAAAGCTGGAGTAGCAATACTCATATCAGACAAAATAGACTTGAAAATAAGGAATGTTACAAGAGACAATGAAGGACACTACATAATGATCAAGGGATCAATCCAAGAAGAAGATATAACAATTATAAATATATATGCACCCAACATAGGAGCACCTCAATACATAAGGCAACTGCTAACAGCTATAAAAGAGGTAATTGACAGTAACACAGTAATAGTGGGGAACTTTAACACCTCACTTACACCAATGGACAGATCATCCAGACAGAAAATTAATAAGGAAACACAAGCTTTAAATGACACAATAGATCAGATAGATTTAATTGATATTCATAGGACATTCCATCCAAAAACAGATTACAATTTCTTCTCAAGTGCTCACAGAACATTCTGAACATTCTCCAGGATAGATCACATCTTGGGTCACAAATCAAGCCTTAGTAAATTTAAGAAAATTGAAATCATATCAAGCATCTTTTCTTACCACAACACTATGAGATTAGAATTGAATTACAGGGAAAAAAGCATAAAAAAAACAAATACATGGAGGCTAAACAGTATGTTACTAAATAACCAAGAGATCACTGAAGAATTCAAAGAGGAAATCAAAAAATACCTGGAGACATATGACAATGAAAACACGACAATCCAAAACCTATGGGATGCAGCAAAAGCAGTTCTAAGACGGAAGTTTATAGCTATACAATCCTACCTCAATAAACGAGAAAAATCTCAAGAAAACAATCTAGTCTTACACCTAAAGGAACTAGAGAAAGAAGAACAAACAAAACCCAAAGTTAATAGAAGGAAATAAATCATAAAGACCAGAGCAGAAATAAATGAAATGGAAAGAAAACTATAGCAAAAATGAACAAATCTAAAGGCTGGTTGTTTGAGAAGATAAACAAAATTGATAAACCATTAGCCAGACTCATCAAGAAAAAGAGGGAGAGGACTCAAATCAATAACATTAGAAATGAAAAAGGAGAAGTTACAACAAACACCAAAGAAATACAGAGCATCCTAAGAGACTACTACAAGCAACTCTATGCAAATAAAATGGACAACCTGGAAGAAATGGACAAATTTAGAAAGGTATAACCTTCCAAGACTGAACCAGAAGAAACAGAAACTATGAACAGACCAATCACAAGTAATGAAACTGAAACTGTGATTAAAAATCTTCCCACAAACAAAAGTCCAGGACCAGATGGCTTCACAGGTGAATTCTATCAAACATTTAGAGAAGAGCTAACACCCATCCTTCTCAAACTCTTCCAAAACATTGTAGAGGAAGGAACACTCCCAAACTCATTCTATGAGCCCATCATCACCCTGATACCAAAACGAGACAAAGATACTACAAAAAAAAGAAAACTACAGGCCAATATCACTGATGAATATAGATGCAAAAATCCTCAACAAAATACTAGCAAACAGAATCCAACAACACATTAAAAGGATCATATACCATGTTCAAGTGGGATTTATCCCAGGGATGCAAGGATTCTTCAATATACGCAGATCAATCAGTGTGATACACCACATTAACAAACTGAAGAAGAAAAACCATATGATCATATCAATAGATGCAGAGAAAGCTTTTGACGAAATTCAACACCCATTTATGATAAAAACTCTCCAGAAAGTGGGCATAGAGGGAACATACATCAACATAATAAAGGGCATATACGACAAACCCACAGCAAACATCATTCTCAATGGTGAAAAACTGAAAGCATTTCCTCTAAGATCAGGAACGAGACAAGGATGTCCACTCTCACCACTATTATTCAACATAGTTTTGGAAGTCCTAGCCATGTTAATCAGAGAAGAAAAAGAAATAAAAGGAATACAAATTGGAAAAGAAGAAGTAAAGCTGTCACTGTTTGCAGATAACATGATACTATACATAGAGAATCCTAAAAATGCCACCAGAAAACTACTAGAGCTAATCAATGAATTGGGTAAAGTTGCAGGATACAAAATTAATGCACAGAAATCTCTGGCATTCCTATATACTAATGATGAAAAATCTGAAAGAGAAATTATGGAAACACTCCCTGGACAATTGGAAATTGCTTCAAGTATTTCTTTTCCTTTAGGAACAATTCTAGTTTACCACTACAACAAAAAGAATAAAATACCTTGGAATAAACCTACCTAGGGAGACAAAAGACCTGTATGCAGAAAACTATAAGACACTGATGAAAGAAATTAAAGATGATACCAACAGATGGAGAGATATACCATGTTCTTGGATTGGAAGAATCAATATTGTGAAAGTGACTATACTACCCAAAGCAATCTACAGATTCAATGCAATCCCTATCAAATTACCAATGGCATATTTTATGGAACTAGAACAAATCATCTTAAAATTTGTATGTAGACACAGAAGACTCCGACTAGCCAAAGCAGTCTTGAGGGAAAAACACGGACTTGAGGAATCAGACTCCCTGACTTCATACTATACTACAAAGCTATAGTCATCAAGACAATATGATACTAGCACAAAAACACAAACATAGATCAATGGAACAAGATAGAAAGCCCAGAGATAAACCCACGCACCTATGGTCAACTAATCTATGACAAAGGAGGCAAAGATATACATAGAAAAGACAGTCTCTTCAATTAGTGGTGCTGGGAAAGCTGGACAGCTACATGTAAAAGAATGAAATTAGAACACTCCCTAACACCATACACAAAAATAAAATGGATTTGAGACCTAAATGTAAGACCGGACACTATAAAACTCTTAGAGGAAAACATAGGAAGAACACTCTTTGACATAAATCACAGCAAGATCTTTTTTGATCCACCTCCTAGAGTAATGGAAATAAAAACAAAAATAAACAAATGAGACCTAATGAAACGTCAAAGCTTTTGCACAGCAAAGGAAACCATAAACAAGACGAAAAGACAACTCTCAGAATGGGAGAAAATATTTGCAAACGAATCAGTGGACAAGGATTAATCTCCAAATATATAAACAGCTCATGCAGCTCAATGTTAAACAAACAACCCAATCCAAAAATGGGCAGGAGACCTAAATAGACATCTCTCCAAAGAAGACATACAGATGGCCAAGAAGCACATGAAAAGCTGCTCAACATCACTAATTATTAGAGAAATGCAAATCAAAACTAAAATGAGGTATCACCTCCCACCAGTTAGAATGGGCATCATCAGAAAATCTACAAACAGTTGCGAGAGAGGATGTGGAGAAAATGAACCCTTTTGCACTGTTGGTGGAAATGTAAATTGATACAGCCACTATGGACAACAGTACGGAGGTTCCTTAAAAAACTAAAAATAGAATTACCATATGATCCAGCAATCCCACTACTGGGCATATACCCAGAGAAAACCATAATTCAAAAAGACGCATGCACCCCAGTGTTCATTGCAGCACTATTTACAATAACCAGGTCATGGAAGCAACCTAAATGCCCATCAACAGATGAATGGATAAAGAAGTTGTGGTACATATATACAATGGAATATTACTCAGCCATAAAAAGGAACGAAACTGAGTCATTTGTTGAGACGTGGATGGATCTAGAGACTGCCATACAGAGTGAAGTAAGTCGGAAAGAGAATAACAAATATCATATATTAACGTATGTATGTGGAACCTAGAAAAATGGTACAGATGAACCAGTTTGCAGGGCAGAAGTTGAGACACAGATGTAGAGAACAAATGTATGGACACCAAAGTGGGAAAACTGCGGTGGGGTGGGGATGGTGGTGTGCTGAATTGGGCAATTGGGATTGACATGTATACACTGATATGTATAAAATTGTTTTTTTATACTGCAGGTTCTTCTTAGTCATCAAACAAACCTTTCTTTGGGTTATTTGTATGGAAATATGTTAATATAAATGTTTCCGACATTACATGAAATTTCTAAAAATCTTATATGTTCTGGTATAATGTTATGTCATAATTCTAGTTATTACTTTAAATGTATATCTCAGAAATAACTAAATTTCCTTGTCAATTACATTATTATGAACTTTCATCAAATCTTTAACCGTGGTCATTTTGAAGTCTTTTGTCATTACAGACATTCCTCGGTGTACTCTGATGCTTTTGCAAAAATGTTCCTATAAAAGGGTTTCATCTTCAAGGAATTCATGGAAAAGACTCTGACAAGTACAGGTTTCTGGTAACTGACTATACTGCTGAACTGCTGAACTGAATGAATAAGCATTTTCAGAAGTCTAATGGAAAACTGATGAATTCATGAAAGTGCTAACAAAAGATCAAGATAAAAAAAATTAATTACATGGGACTGAGTGAACTGATGAGGATGATTATAATTTTTGTGACTTTCTGTTTGAAAAACAAAAAACATCCCAGAAGTACTCAGAGGCAAAAAATGTACAAATCAATTTTCACTGCAAAATAAGGGAGCTGTTACAGTGGAGGATTACTGGACTGAATGTCAATATTATAACACAGTATGAGTGTGTTTCTTGTTTGGTAATTGCAATCATTGTTGCTTTTGTTGTGGTCATGCATTTACAATGCTTGGTGTCAGTCTATTTATTTCTTGTAAAAATAAAATACAGTGTGTGTGTGTGTGTGAGAAAAAAAAAAAAGATCCAGGTAGTATATCAATCCATATAGATCAAAGTAATCAACTCATCAATGAGATAAAAATGTCTAGAGAAAGAACATTTCATATTAGATAAGGTATATCAGTAAGGGGAAAAAACATGGTAGTAGATTCTTCTCTGGACTATATAAATATTAAGGAGCTACTGGTAAGTGCCAGGTACTATTGGGAGGAGTGGATTCAGCGTTAAACAAGACAGGCAATGTTCCTGCCCTTACGAAACTTCTATTTTCATTGGCTTGGGTGTAGAAGTAAGTATGGGTCAAAGTGTCTATTCTTGAACATAAAACATACAGTATTCTGCATTTTATGTTCTACTTACTTGATCTAGAGGCTCGTTAGTAAGAAACCATAAACCTTACGCAGGAGGCATGTTTCTTCTCAGTATGAATTACCCAAGAGTTACTACTTAGCTTCTCCTGGTAATTCTGGCTCACTTTAACATAATTTCATATACATCTCTTACTTAAATTCAAATTATAATGTTATTTTCAGTAATCTTTATAATTTGTTAAAATACTATTTAATATTAGCCATTTTTCTAATGTAATACCATTTTTTTTCTACTAGCTATTGGAAATTGCTTCAAGTATTTCTTTTCCTTTAGGAACAATTCTAGTTGTAAAACAATACTGTTTTTGGTTAAGTGGAGAACATTTGCAGAAAAATATATCTTAAAATCAAATAAAATAACCAATCATGTGCTAAATTTTAATCTATATAAGAAACTAGGAAGTTGTTGCCTGATAACATTTTTGGCAATTACCAGTATAGTTCGCACACACGAAATAAAGTTCAGAAAAACATTATGAAATTCATTAAGCAGTGACTGAAACATTGCTCCCCTCCTCATTAATTCTATCATGTCACCCTGCCTTAATGAAAACTGGGCTATGCACATTGGCCTGGTTACTGTATATATTCTTTGCATCAGCTATAAGACAATTTTTAAATGTAATAAAACCCCTAAAATCAGGATAAATCTTACAATGTTTTCAACCGTGTTGCAGTTGCAGTGTTTTTACATTGCTCTGTGTGGATTTTATCACAGTTTCATATTGTCCTTTCTTCGATTGAGTTATATGCAGTATTAGCACTACATGTGGTGAGTTACCAATAAGAATATTTTCAAAAAGCTTTTACTATGATTTGGTATTATAGCAAATGTTATTTTGTATATGGAAAGCCAAGGAAAGAAAGAAAGAGTATAACTTTGATATTAATGAAAAAAAAATTTGTACTTGCATTGCCTTCAATTCCATACTCTCTTCTAAATTAAAAACCAAATGCTTTATGAAATCAAAAGAAGGAATATACTCACACGTACATGAAGCTGTATCATTGAGACAAATGCAAAAATACTATCAAACCTAAGAAAGGGAAGTGAAGACAGAAGAAATTTGAATGAGAGGCTGGTGTGACTGATGAATGGGTCACACCACTGGTAAGGAAGGAATGTGGTTTTTATTTGTTTCTGTTTGTTTGTTTTAGAAGATGTTGGGGGTAGGAGTTTATTAATTTATTTATTTTTGCTATGTTGGGTCTTCGTTTCTGTGCAAGGGCTTTCTCTAGTTGTGGCAAGCGGGGACCACTCTTCATCGCGGTGCGCGGGCCTCTCACTATCGCGGCCTCTCTTATTGCGGAGCACAGGCTCCAGACGCGCAGGCTCAGCAGTTGTGGCTCACGGGCCTAGTTGCTCCGCGGCATGTGGGATCCTACCAGACCAGGGCTCGAACCCGTGTCCCCTGCATTAGCAGGCAGATTCCCAACCACTGCGCCACCAGGGAAGCCCTGTTTTTAATTAGCATCATAAGTTTTGTTTTTTCCTTCATAGTGGTATGTAAAATAATAATGTTTTTAAATCATTCATCCTGAATTCAATGAAATGCACATTATATACTCCAGTGAAGAAATGAGAGGAAAAATAATTATAGGGAAGTAAAGAACTGATTTTATTATAATCTTCAGTTTTGACTGATTAATCACTAAATTTGCCATCCATTCATCTTCTACTAGGAACCCAAAGGATAGGTAATAAAATAACTGTTTGAGGGGCTTCCCTGGTGGCACAGTGGTTGAGAATCTGCCTGCCAATGCAGGCGACACGGGTTTGAACCCTGGTCTGGGAAGATCCCAGATGCCGTGGAGCAACTAGGCCTGTGAGCCACCACTACTGAGCCTGCGCATCTGGAGCCTGTGCCCCGCAACGAGAGGCCGCGACAGTGAAAGGCCCACACACCGCAGTGAAGAGTGGCTCCCGCTTGCCGCAACTAGAGGAAGCCCTTGCACAGAAACGAAGACCCAACACAGCCAAAAATAAATAAATTTATAAAAAATTTAAAAAATAATTGACAACTAAATTGTCTAAAAACTAACATAATTATATTAGTTTGTGGAAATTTAATTCCAGCTTTAAGAAAGATGTGGCTAGGTATATGCACTGAAAGTTCCCTCTGGGGAAGTGATATCAAGAGCTTCAGAAGGAATTAACGTCAATTAGCAGCATGATGAAAAAATTATTTCTCTCTGGACTACTGCAACCAAATACAAATTTTGTGTGTATATATATATATATATATATATATATGCAAAAATATATTTTTATATTTTGAATCAAAGGGATCTTTCCTATATTTGTCTATATAGAATTAAATACATATTTGAATGTAGACTTTTAGAACTGGAAGATAATTGAATAAATGTTAGAGTTTCTTCAAGATCTAATTTTTATCTTCTATTTTTCTCATCTCTTTCAATAGGCTCATAAACGAAGCCCAGAGAAATTAATTTCTTCATCAAAGTTCACACAGTTTGATAGCAGCACAGGCAAGATTAGAGTCTTTGGCCCAAAGTTCAGTATTCTTTCCATTATGCCAAATTATCCCCTATTAGGTACATAAGTAGGATAATGAGTGTAGTGGATGCCGTGGTGTGCTCCCAAGTTCTCTCCTCCCCCACCCCAATCACACACACATACACTCACACACACACACACACACACACATTTTCACAACTAAAGCCTTCATTTTCCCAGTTGGTAAAAAAGTTGGCAGCTGATAGCATTCAAGTAAGTTCCTTTACAAAAAAAAAAAAAAAAGCCTGTTCATTCATGGTCACACCCCCTTCCCAGATATTGCCAATGTCCAATAACTTGTTGATATAAGAGTATAAGGCTCCCAACCACTTGCCTAACTTGGGGACAATTCTGAGGAATCATCCCAGCTTCCGATTTCCCTGTGTGATTATCTGAGATAGATAGTTTAATTGCATAGAGTCTAACTTCTCACTCTGACAGACACTGCTTTCTTCATTACCCCATGGGTGTTGACTTGAGAATACACTCTAGTAAACTTTTGTTTATTGCCTCAAATATTTATCTCAGAATCTGTTCTAGGGAACCAAACCATAAAAATAAATGTAAAATTACTCAAGTATTCTGGAGTAAATTACTGTGCTTTTTTAAGTTGAGATAGAAGTATTCAAAGTGGTTTTACTTCTAAAGGATGAAGCAAGCATCTATCAGAGAAACTTCTAGGTGTATTCACTTTATTTTGTTACTATACTTATTGTTGCTGTCATCAAGATAACTATTCTTCAGGTATAATATTAGGCATTTTATACACAGCAGTTCATTAAGTCTTAAATATAATCCTGTATGTAGATACAGGTATGAATGTAAATCTTCGTTTCCCAGATGAGGAAATTGGAGATTTGGGAAGAGTAAGTAACTTGCCATGGTCGCTTAGCTAGAAATTGTCTGATTCTGGGTGATTCTCTCATTAGACCTCAAGCTGCCTAAATGCAAGAGCTGGTTCTCTTATGAACAATACTATTTCCTATCACATGATATAGCACCTTGCTCTCAGTAGAGGTCAATAAATATTTATCAAATCAGCAAAGGAACCTTTATTTGACCCCAAATCCATGCCATTAGCCCCATGTGCTATGCAATCACCCATGTACACTGTGAGCCCTAGACTTAATGATGAACATCACAAAGACCTAAAAAAAAAAAAAAAAAGGAAAAGTCTAAGATGTTAAAAGCAAACTATGCTGAACAAACAGGAATGGGTGATTTAAATATGCATTTAAAAAAATAGATCATTTCATTTTGTTTCCTTTTATAGTAGATGCATATGTACCTTGTAGGATCAGATGTTATACCAGAGAACAGAGTCTGCCTGTGGGATTGAGTCATTTGATCCCTTTCAGTATGTCTTATTAAAACTATATTCAATTTAATGTAATATATCCCAGGAGGGTTAAAATGATCACATAAAGAAAATGATGAACATTTCCCCAAATCTAATGTTAAAGTAACGGAAATGAAGTTTCCACTCATCTCCTCAGCTTTCCTAGGTAGCATGTATATAAATAGAATAGAACGGTTTATTATCAAGATGAATTTACCAATGGCTCTTCTGTTCTGAAACGAATTTTTTTCTCAGAGTATTTTATACCCATGATGTTTCTGACATTTGGATGTGATACTAGGCACAGTGTTTGAGGATCTTTCAATAACTGATTCAACAGTTAAGTAAGCATCTTATAGAAGTAAAGTCAGAAAGATGAAAAGAAAATCTCACATTTCTAAGTAGGTCCAAATACCTAGCCTATTTCTTTTACTCCCAAGAAAGTCCCTGAAACACCTTCTGTAAGTCATACAATGCTTCTTTCATACAAACAGGTAACCAGCCTTACTATCTCTACTGCAAATCAAGGGAAGAGTTAAAATGGCAAATTAGAAGTAATGGAGAGGGTCTGACATATGTAAGCACAAATTAAAAACTAGAATGGCAGCTTACTACAGACATTAAGACAATTTAAAGAAAGAAAACACATGGTTAGCAAAATATCTCAATCTGAAGTCACTGAGTATAAAGACACCCTAAAGATATCCCCTAATAGAACTTAGTTTTACAGAAAATTGGGGATATTCATCTCAGTAATGCTAATCTTGAAGTCTCAATTTAAGTTACAGTATGGTTCTGCATGTACTTTATTTTAGAAAAATGTGATACATTTTAGAAATATTCCCATGGGAATACTGGGAGGCAGAATGAATCAGTGGTTAATCAAGCAGACTGTCTATCTTACACTATCTGTAGAGTACAAACTCACTGTGTTCTGTTTTCTAGCCTGTGTAATGGGACTAATAGAAGCTACCTCAAGAGACTCTTGTGAGGGATAAATAAGGGCATTAGAAAAATGCTTGGCATATAGTACACACTCAATAAATATATTATCTCAAGCAGATAAGCTATTTTTTATCAAATATTTATCAAATGCTTAATATGTACCAGAGAATTGGGTCAGGAGGTTTAGACTGGAGATAGGAGAAGTAGACGACTTGAGGTTGCCTATTTGCAGTACATCAGCAAGGGCTTGATTTAAAGGTATGTGAGGAAAAAGAGAAAGCAAAGGTGATTTATAGATGTTGGCCTGATAGTGGTACCATTAGTGAGAAGGACGGTATTTGGGGAAGAATAGGTTGCAGACTCAAAATCAAGTTTATTTTTTTGGTTTTGTTTTATGTCAGATTAGGAATGTTAATTAGTCAAAGTGATGATGCCGGGTAAGTAAATTAGGGCTCAAAGTAGAGACCAGGTTTGGAGAAACGGTTTTCTAGGGAACAAACAATGAAAAGTTGGGTATTTAAAAACTACGCCATATAGATGTCAGGTACACAGAAATTTTCATTGGCCCTTCAGCACATTTTGTACTAGCCTACTGCCATGTGCTCTATTCTCCTCTCTCTTACCTCTTTCTCTTCCCTTTTTTCCTCCTTCTTTGTAACAACAATAAATCCTTCGTTTTTTGCCACCAGAGCAATAAGCCAACTAAGTTAGTTTCTATCTCAATGTATTTTTCTTAACCAAGACAGTGCTCTCTTCAAGAGGAATTCTGGTGCCAGTTTGTAATCTTTGCTTCCTCCACAACATGATTCAATAAGCTATGTCTTGCTCCTGTAATTAGAATATAAACTTCTTGTGAGAAAGCAGATGGGCCTACACTCATGGACCTGATTTTGATTAATAAAGTGCATCCAAAAGTCTAAATGCTGAAATTTCTTTTAAGTGCCCTGTTGTTCTCTGTAGGTCATTGGAGTGACTTCTTTTTTACTTCCTTAAATTTCTAGGTTACAACTTGGCTGATATAAATCATGATACTGATCATTCTAAAACTCTCTGAGCGTACACTCAAGTAAATATAGCATATTAAATCCAACAAAAATGTATAGATTCATATATAGATGTTCATTACTTATTAAAATAACATGTATTCTCAGAGAAAATTATAGAATTCAAACTTAGGAAATTAGATAAACACATTTCAAAATGCCTTTTATTTCAACTCTGAAAAGAAATGAGCTATCAAGCTATGAAAAGACATCAAGAAACCTGAAATGCATATTACTAAGTGAAAGAGGCCAACCTGAAAATACTACATACTGTATGAGTCCAACTCTGTGACACTCTGAAAAGGCAAAACTATGGAGATAGTAGTTGCCAGTGGTGGGGACAGGAGGGGAGAGATGAGTAGGCCGAGCACAGGGGAATTTTAGGGTAGGGAAAATACTCTGTATGACAATATAATAATGGATAAATGTCATTATTAAGTGTGTCCAAACCCATAGAATGTAGAACTCCAAGAGTGAACCCTGAGGTAAGCTGTGGACTTTGGGTAATTATGATGTGTCAGCATAGGTTCATCCTGGGTAAAAAGTAACACCATTCTGCTGAGTAATGTTGATAATGAGGGAGGTTATGAATGTGTGGAGGCAGGTCTATGAGAAATTTCTGTACCTTCCTCTCAATTTTGTTGCCAACTTAAAACTGCTCTTTAAAAAAGTATTCTAATAAATGCCTTTTACAGTAAATTATTCATTTAACCACTCTTTACAGTAGAATTGCACTGGTAAATATAATCTCATTGAAAAGAGAAAATAATTCTATTGATATTTTTTAAGCCTTGTTGAAAACTTACGGTTTTGGACACAAATGCGAAAGCAACACTCTGGTGTGTGTGCTATGAACGTATTTTTTAAAGACATCTTTTCTTTTCCATGTCTTTACCTCAGGCTACATATCGAAATCGAATTGTGAACCAAAGTCTCAGCACAAGGGACAGAAAAGCAATGCATACTCCCACCGAGGACCGTTTTAGATACTCAGCAGCGGACCAGACAAGCCCCTACAAAAGCAAGACCTGTCAGCTCTCCAGTCTATGTTTAAGCAATTTTTTGAAGGATAAGGAACTAGTGGAAGTTATCAAACACTCCAGAGGAACTTACGAAACCCTCACGTCAGAGGTCACCCAGAATTTACGGGCCACTGTAGGGCAGAACTCTCTGAAACCAATAGCTAAGACCGAAGGGCTCTCCACGTTCTCAGAGAAACCAAAGGACCAAGCTGCTGTGGCCCGACAGCATTCAACCTTTACAGGCAGGTTTGGACAACCGCCAAGAGGGCCAATCTCTTTACACATGTACAGCAGAAAGAATGTTTTCCTCCATCACAATTTACACACAACTGAGCTGCAGGCTCTAGGCCAGCAGGATGGGTAATTAAGTCACCCCATTCCTGTCTCTGGGTAGGATAAGACGGTTAGTGTTTCTCGTGCATAGCTCATGTTTAAATTTTCATGTATTTTTTATTACTTTTTATTTTTAGTTATAAACAAAGAACTTTACTTTTTTTTTAGAATGAGGGTTCAAGCATGTTAATTGAATTAGGTTTAATAGCTTTGGAGACTTTATTATATATATGTATAATAAATGAGACCATCTTGCTGGTTTATATACAGGCCATAATTTATTTATCTTTTATTTTTATCAGTCACTGATACGCATTGAAGTTTCAGAAGATAATATCAAATAGCACTCTGTTCACTTAATGGTGTTACTGTGAAAATAGATGTGCAGAATAAAGCGATTGTAAGGAATTTTAAATTACATAGTTAATAGAAAGAGAAAAGAGGGATTTTAAAGTCTTGTATTTGGTGGTGTATTTATTTGAAGAATGAAGCTTGCTTGCATATAACCTAGAGATGCGTTTGTCTCTCTATTACATACAATCAAGCTTATCTTGCCATATGATTAAGGGAGAAAATGGTATTTCTTTTATCCTCTAATTGTTTAGTTCACACTAGTTCACAAAGGATTTCAGACTGAGTAATTGCTAGCCAAATAGAGAATGACAGCTCTGATCTTCGAAACAATTTGCTTTCAGTTTTTGCTATTGATGTTGAAGTACTATGACATAACACAGTGAGGTGGTAATGTTGCCTGAATTTTGTCAAATGATACGTAAAACATGACATGCTACACTCTTTGAGTCACTGTCATGGTTATATCACCATATTTTTTAAAAATTTCAGGAATAGAACACTCTAAGAAAATTATTTTACTTCACTTTCCTTATATTTTTTAATTTTTCACTTCTTTTTTTAATGTATGTCCAATTTTGCTTTATATACATTATTAACCCACATCAATTACCCTACATTATGAATTGAGGAAGAGAAAGTCAGTTTCTTGGTAGCCCAGTTTACACTATTTTGACTATTCAGTCATCTAGATTTAGAGGAAAAAGTAAAATATATGTAAACTTCGGCAATTCGATCTTAGAAATAAATCTCTAACAGGAATACTTAACTCATTTGATGGCAAATATTTCTCTTTAACAAACAAGGCCTAATATGTCTTATACATAAGTGCACGTGAGATAAATAATTCCTTTATGTTTAATTAATAATAGAGCTGTATGCAGCTGTAGAAATAATTTTAAAATGACCAGTAGGAATCAGGGCTGCAGCTTTCTTATACAAAGATAAAAGCTAATAACTGAATCCACATTAGGCACAGTCCATGCAAATTGAAACTGTCATACCTACTGCATGATCTGTTTTCCTTGTGCTCTCTGACAGAATCCATGAAATGAATAAAGGGAAACTGAGATAGCAGTTTTAGCATGGCATCTGACTAACTTGCTTAAATTAAAGCTATGTGTGAAATGCATCTCCTAAAGCAAAAGTGCATTTGAGCTCTATGCTTTGGGAAAAAGCCATTAGATACCCCCCCACTAGCTTTAACTATTAAACTTTAACCACTTTTCAAACTTTGATTAGAATTGATAAGAGTAAAGAGTTTAGTGGATATGCTGGATTTGTAATTTTGGTTTTCCAAAGGAAAACACATGTGCATCAAGACAAATGTTTGCCAAATGTTTTCTTTTTTTGTGTTTGTAATTCTGCCAAAAGAGAATAATGCACACTGCAATTTGCTTCACTTAATGAGACTGCTATCTAAAATTCCCACTATACTTTAGAAGTTATAATATTCATGCAGACAGACATTTTGGGCTGGATGGTATTTAAGAAATGATAGAAAAATTATGATTATTAATTGTGGTATTCAGCTTCATTTGTCCTAAAAGTTGGTGTGTGTTACTAGAGTATTTGAAGTCTGTAAATAAATCAGAACGGTAAAATAATCAAGGATTTTTTCCCAGGATATGGAAGAACTATGTATCACAAATAATGTTTTTGATTTGGACTTTTGGAGCTTATAGTTTTGCTTTCCTGGAAGATGGACTTTTGAATTATACTTTGTAAAAAATAATCTATTTAAGAAAATCTGTCATTTAATAGACATTTTAAGAGATGTTTTAAATGCTAGTATTTTCTTGAAAAATCTTTTTTAAAGCTGAAACATTCAAAAAGAAAACCTGGGTTAAACAGTTCAATTTTAAAAGGAGGGGTATTTTTTGGAAATATCATCTTAAAGCTGTTTTGTATCAGTATTTTCAGCATTGTTATAATATTATTTGTAATACTAAGTGTAACTCAGGCCTGGAGAAGGTGTAAGCCCACTATGCTAATATACATCAGTAACTGTAAAACAGGGGTTCTTTGTAAGTTCCTCTTGTGTATATAGAGTACTTATGTGGGCATTCTTTCAGCAAATTGATTTCTTTGTACTAAAATCTCTAGTTTTCTAAGACAGTTCCATGTATAAAAATGATTTATACATTTCTCCAAGGCGGTACATATCCAAAGACATGACACCAGGGGGAAAAAGTGCTTGTTTTTCTGATGGAAGCAGTTGTCTTTCCTTTCCCTTCCTGTTTCTTCTGTGCATGTGTATGTGTAGCTAAGCCTAAGTAACTGTAAAATTTCTGCTGCAAATCTTCTTTTCTGAATTTAGAACGTGTTTTAAAGGACACTTAAGAAGAGATATTCCTTAAGGAAAAGCTGTTTCCACCTGAAATAAACTGTTCTCATTTTTGTAATTATTAGAACATGCAACTGTATTTCTATGAAGTCATTGATTTTTTTCAAATAACTTCATATGCTAACAGAGTCACATCAAAATTATTATCTCTCCAAACTATTTTTTTCTTTTTGGAGCACCATAGTCTTTGTGCAAATGACACCATGAAACTGTAGCTGCAGTGCTAAAGGTGTGAATCTACCAATATCAATATGCTCAGGGTAAGGACCTAGGGCCACATATCATTCAAGTTGTTTTTATTATTTATTGATTGAGATATAAATAAAATAGCCAGCCACTAGTCAACAATAAACATTTGTAGACATGCCCACACTTACTTAAAATGTTTACCAAGATTTTCTTAAGCAATCTGGGTTTATGACCTGTGTTTTACACCTTGTATTTCCCAAGATTTCAACCTAACCTATTGTCATTAATTTTCTGAGTGTTACTGAATTCAAAGTAATTAACTGAATTCAAAGAAAATTTCACATTTTGTTTTGTTTATTACCTTGTGTGTGTTTAACAGAGATAACACTTCCACTAAAAAGAGTTAATATTTTTTTTATTATCATGTATTTAAGGATAAGGTAAATGATCATATTCCACTCGTCCTCCCAAGACCTTTCTTAGGAACTTAGTTGCTGATGAATAGTAGGAGCAGTTTATTGAATGGTGACGTGCATTATCACCTTTCTCATTATTAAGAAGTAGTAAGTAACCCACTATAGTGGGTAACTTGGAATACTGGCTATAGTCTAAATTTTGTTCTACTTTTCCACTTTTAGAACTTTATATTCCAAATACCTGTAGAAGTAGGAAGTGCTTCAAAACAGCACTGACAACTCTATTAAACCACCTGTAGATCAACGTGGAAAAAGAAAGGGGGATGCCTGTAGAGATGCTGTCTATGATTGCCATTCTTATCCCTGAATCACATTCCCCACAGCCGGAGGCTTTTCCCTGGTGATATATCCATTTAAATATAGTACTGATTCATTTATTCTAAGGATTTTGATTGCATTTTGGAACTTGACTCTATTTAGGCTTTATTATCAAATCCTTTTATATATTTTCTTTTTTTATCCCAAGAAATAATTCACTCACACATAATATTTCTTTGGTAATTTACTCCTCCTGGAATTTAAACTCTTTTTTTCTTGTTCTTTTTCCATGTGCTAATTTTGTCGTGCCAACACTAGGCTATATCTATACACATGGCAGGGATGATAGAAAATATAAACTAGTTACGTTCTTACAAAAAGTTGAATTGAGAAAATATAAACTAGTTGGGTTCTTACAAAAAGTTGAATTGCACTGTAGTATAAGAGCAAACAGCCAACTATCAACCAACTAAACAAAGCCCTCTTCTCTAACAATATACATTAGCATTGCCAAATTTTTATTTTTCAAATCTCAATCTGTGCCAAGTTCTTTCACCAATAGAATCACAAACATATCCACCAACTATTTATTGACAATAAATTTGATCTTGCTCAGAACCCACCTGCTCAGTACCAAGTAGTGTAGCCCAAAAATATGTCAGAGGTCTCATTTTCCAGGTGTGTTATCTATGGAAAAGAATGAAGGCAGTTCACCCTATTTCAGACCTGAAATTTTTCCCATAGAAATTAAGACAATGAAAATTCTTACTAATACAAAGTGGGTTTCATCTACCTAACTAATCTAGAAGTGGGATATCATGGTTCCTTTTAGAGAACTTTCAATCTAGCCCCATTAACTTCACCACTTTAACAAACATACTTTTCCTCTTGAACATAAAATTCAAGAAAAAGAATTTTCTACATCTTAACATCCTTTCCAAACATTACCTCATTGCTTTGTTAAGCTCAGGTTGCTGTTACAAAATACCATAGAGTGGGTGGCTTAAACAATAGACAGTTATTTTCTACAGCTCTATAAGCTGGAAGTCTAAGATAAAGGTGCCAGCTGATTCAGTTCCTGGTTTAGATAGCTACGTTCTTCTGTTTTCTCACATGGCAGAGAATAAACAAGCTGTGGTCTTATAAGGTTGCTAATCCCATCATGGGGCCCCTCCCTCATCTAAACCTAATTACTTTCCAAAACCCCCACCTCCATGTTCCATCACATTGGGGTTAGGGCTTCAACATATGTTTGGGGGGAACACAAATGTCCAGTCCATAGCATTCATTTTCATCCTAGTAAGTTTGCTATTGTTTTACTCACTTCACAGATGAGATCAGAAACGTTAGGTAATTTGCCAGGGACACACAGCATGTATGTTTAACTAAACTGGATTTCATATCCCTTGATCTTTCCATTTATACTATGCTTATCTCCAGAGTTAGGCTTCCTCCCAAGGAGGCAGAGTGATTCAAGCAAATATGTGCTGTCTCAATTTGCTATACTCCTCTTAAAATTCATTGCTATTGCTAGGAAAGAAAATCTGAGCAATGATCTATTTTAGCAAACCAGAAAACTACTCATTCCAAAGCTTTTCTTAGAACAATTATTGATGTTTAGATCAATAAATATAGACTCCTGAGAGGAAAGCACTTACTATATATTTCAAGGTTACTTCTAGAAAATTCGACAACCTAATTTTCTTTCCTTGAAGGCAATTGGGATAAATAGAAATAATTGCATGCTGTATTTTTTGAAGTAGAGAGCCAATAAAGTGTCTAGCATAAGGAAAACATACAATAAATGAAAAATAACCTAGTTATCAGATTATCTTACTATTTCTTTCCTTCATTTTCTGAGGATATTGATATAAACATCATTGAATTTGATGTGTTTGTGTTGCCTTATATACATTTTTTAAAAAGATAATTACAAAATTAGATATTTGTATCTAGGGACAAAAATTACAACTGACTTAAGGTTTCTTAAATATTTGGAAGGAACTGAAATTAAATGGGAAATAGAAATTTATTTGCTCTAAATTTTTAAATACATTTTATTTTGTAGTTAATCATATATACATAAATAATGTCTAAATAAGATATAATCCCACCATGAATTGTCTATTCCAAAGTCTTGTTTTCAGGAATGCAAGGGAACTGGAATATTAACTTACCTAGATCCTATTTTTAAGGGAAAAAGGACTATTCAACATATTCTAATATATTTGGGTCTGAGATTATTAACATTTTTAATATTTTCTATTCTCTAAAACTAATGATTTAGTGAGACAGATAATAAATAGCAAATTACTCTAGAAATTACAATTTTTGGTAATATTGAATGCCATAGTATAATTTCTTTCAAGGCTTTTAATTTCCCAAAGAACAGTGATTTTATTTAATGGAAATTTCACCATTTGACTAGTATTCTGAGAAAAGATTGATACACTTAAGCATGACGATTAGAAAAATATGCATAATCCCTCTGCAAAATAAATTTTAAAACAACAAATAAGTTGTGTGCTACTTGACTGCTTTTATTATGACATTAATTTGTTCTGAACCTGTCTTAGTGATAGATTGGTTTACACATGTATTCACACTGAGCAGAAAGCAGTGTGATTTATTTCTAGGTTCTTGAAGTCGTGCTTATTGGGAAGAGGCAAATCAGCCACTTACTCCATCAGCTAGTTGACTTCTATTTCCACATCCTTTGCCACCATGCTTTTTTCTTCATTTCTGATATACGGTAATAAAGTACAATATCACAGAGACCACTGGGGGAATATGATGCTATCATTTCATTTTAATCCATGTGTGGACTCTCTTATTCTGAACTATATTCTTTATCTTCATTTCTTACAACTGGGCAGAATTCAAAATATATCTTAGATTGTTTTGACTTTATAATTCATAAAACTTTATATGTTTTGTAACAATACAAAAAATACGAAATTATTCTAAATTTTCTCTCTCTCTCTCTCACACACACACACACACAGTTTTCTAAAATGGCTGAAAGATGGATGATTCAGAACAGCTACTCAAGAATTTGAAGCAGTGCATGAATATGTATCCATTTGGCATCCATAACAGCCAGTAGGGAAGAACATACACTTAAAATGCTGCTGCAATGCCTTAAAAGCATACCTTTAACGTTTTATGTTTAAACTCAGCAGATATTCTCTATAGCCTCACAACTTCAGAGTAAATTGTGCTCCTCTGGTGTATGCTTTATATAATGTGATTTCAAAAAGCTGAAATAAACCAGTATG
The DNA here is from genome assembly GCF_005190385.1 of Monodon monoceros. Classification (NCBI taxonomy): domain Eukaryota; kingdom Metazoa; phylum Chordata; class Mammalia; order Artiodactyla; family Monodontidae; genus Monodon; species Monodon monoceros. The sequence continues at coordinate 10,555,117 of NW_021703777.1, forward strand.
ATGCATTTTATAATTTATTTGTAATATGACCTTATGGTTTAAGATTCAATCCATTTTCCTGACCACAGGAAGAGTTTCTCTTTGATTCTGAACTCTATTTTCTATAAAGAATATCAAGAATCACTGTAATTTTTAGTTAAATTAGTGAAGGTACTAAATTTTAGGGGTTATTTTGAAGACTTTATGAAAACGTGTAACCTCCACTTCTAAATTCTGTTGGCAATCACTTACAAAGCCTTTGGTTATGATTAAAATCAATTGGCACTTTCTTGTGGATGAATTATACAGATATTTCTCTTTAAAATTTCAATTGTAAAACAGTCATTTAAAAATATTTAAAATGGAATATTGATGTATATAGTGTTTATACATTTTTTCAAATAGTCTCATTTTAGTCTTACTTTAAATGGCTCTCACATATCTCATTCCATTTTATGCTTATTTCTCTAATATAAAAAATGCTTTGACATTTGTAGAGATATTATCAATAGACCAGGCATTACAGCATTAAATGTACAGAAGTGACACAGTAAAAATCATGGTTTAAGGACAATTTGAAAATCAAATCACATTTCAGAAGATGACCATGAAAGTAGAACCAACCTTTACACAGAAAGTTAATTTAATTATAATTTAGCCAAGTGAGCACTTTGTTTAGCCTCATTTGTAGGTCTTCCCCATACCCTTAATTTCACAAGAGGAGAGAGTATTGCTTCACTTAAAAGCATTACTTATAATACACTGGTAATCATATGACCAAAAAAATAATAATGATGATGCTAGAAGATGCTTTTGCACGTTGTGATTCATTGCTAGGGTTTGGGTTAATTCTGTTTATTTTTCATTTTACAGATTCTTATACATGAAAACAGAAATATTTAAGTAAAGTTAACTTTTAGTTAGAAACCGTATTGAAGGTATTATTTCTTATGCCAGTTTGGACTCTACATTATTATTTTCTATAAAAGGAGAGCTGGACAGAGGAGGGATATACATGTAAACTCGGTCTTGAAATCTGGTGAACAGTGAAATATAACCATATCCCGGAAATTCACCTATATGGCTGACATTAATGAGTCTAAACTGGATACATTAGGTCAGAGGCTGATAAGAGTTTTATCTTTACACACAGAACAGATGGCTCAAAAGTATGTCCCGGGGACTTCCCTGGTGGTGCAATGGTGAAGAATCCACCTGCCAATACAGGGGACACGGGTTCAATCCCTGGTCTGGGAAGATCCCACATGCCGTGTAGCAACTAAGCCCATGTGCCACAACTACTGAGCCTGCTCTAGAGCCCACAAGTCACAACTACTGAGCCCACGCACCACAACTACTGAAGCCTGTGCACCTAGAGCCTGTGCTTCGCAACAAGAGAAGCCACTGCAATGAGAAGCCCGCTCACCTCAATGAAGAGTAGCCCCTGCGCACAGCAACAAAGACCCAACGCAGACAAAAATAAATTTATTAAAAAAAAAAGTGTGCCCTGATAGCTTTTAGATCCAAATATCACTTGAGTAAAGTTGATAAAACTGTAGCACTATCTCACCAGCCATAATTACTGTTTTGTATTTAAATTCTAAAATAAGAATATTTATTGGTAAAGAAAACATGGCTAATATGCAGAGACTTCTATGTTGCTAAAAACTGAATTTAAAGATTTTAAACAGTGTACTGAAGGATGTCTTGTGTGTGGAAACTAAAATGAAGAGCCAGTATTTATAACTGCCTAAGAATAGACATTGGCTAATGAGATTATATTATTACATGTTGTTGAAATTAAAGTAATAGTTTAATATCTACCTGAATTATAATAGAAAGTCAGAAAGACAATAAAAAAGAATTAGTAGAACACAAGAAGTTGATGCAGAATATTTTAAGATCAACTTAACCCAACATCTGATTATTCAGTGAGAGTTACATCAACATCTACTTTCAGAAATAAGGGTTGAATGTAGAGGTTTCCACAGGAATCTTTCATAGTGAAGTCCAGGAACCAATACAGTCATTCACATCAACCCATTCACATGACAGATAAGCCTATTACATGAATCAAGATAACCATGCTATTACATTAAACATAAAATTGGAGTCACTGGAAACATGCAATTTGGTTTTGTCCCAAAGATGATTATATTCATATTTCAAAGGAGAGTGTACAAATACTTTAGAAAGGAATTAATCACATTATTAGGAATAGGTTCAAATATTTATAGTCCTTGAACTGTTCAACTGCAGGAGGTGATAAAACACTTTCCCAATATATCTAATGGTAATATATTATGATGAACAGAAAACACTGCCTCTTATGAGTATTGGTTACGGAGTATTGATGGTATACTTAGCTGACAATCAGAGATGGCAGAAAAATGTCACTGCTTAACATTTGAGAAGTATATCATATAGGGGACGGGAACAAATACAAATGGCCAAAGTCTTTGCTATTTTGTTTTGTTTTTGTTATATTGTAAAGAGTCAGGGTGTTCCAATTCTCTCTCTCCAATAATTCCTTAATGAGATAGCAGCCTTATAAATTACCTCCTTTAAGCTTTCTCTTGACACGTGCATGAAAGCCTTAAATCCGAGATTAGTAATAATAGACCCTCAATTTTCCACTGAAATTTTTAATGTTAAAAGACCTTCTCCATGCTTTGGGGCAGGTAAAATAGAAATTGAATATAAGATTTAAAATTGATAGGGTTGCAGTCACTCAGAAAAATTTATCAACACTTTAGAGAATTTTCCTTTTTAAATTTTTGTTAAGGACAATTTTAGTATTCCTGAATGAAGCTGTTCTGTTAATGTACTACAGTACATGCATAACCAGCTACATTCATGCATACGCAACCCACCTATATGTATGGTTCCCTACCATCTGCCAAATTGTGTGCTCTGCAGTTAGGACATAAAGACAAAATTATAATTTGCCTGTACTCACGGGTTTAGATTATGTTTCATTTATTCACAGAGAAATAGTGGTTAGGGGCTCTGTCTAGTGACCTGAGATGGATTCTTACTGATTTTAATAATGCCTAACAATTACTGAGTGTTGTCCTATATATATAGGCAGGCACTATATTAATTGGTTAACACAACATATAAACTTAAATATTAAAAAAACAAAATAAAAACATGGATTTTATTATTTAATCCTCACAACAAGCCTTGGTAAGTATTCATATTATTATTCCTATTTTTTACCTGTGAGAACAATAAGGGTTATGGATTTGTCCCAAGTCACATAGCCAGTGAGAGGCCTAGATGGCTGCTATAGCGGACAGTGCTGTTCTACATAAACACAGAAAAGAGCAAAATTATTCCTACCAGAGTTATTAAGAAAGGTTTCTAAACTGAGCAGTAGCCTTATATGTTAAACAGAAGTTTGAGATAGAAAAACAGAACCATTTTACGTTATCCTAGTGTTACCATACCTGCATAGCAAAGGGAAAAAGGCCATTGAATACAGACTTTGGAGTGAGAAAGCAGTAACTCTGAACCTTGGCTGCATAGCTTACTTGTTATACAGACTTGGAAAAATTATCTAATTCTGTAACTCTTAAATTTTCTCATTTGTGAAAATGTGGGTAATAATTCCTACCACAAAAGGTTAAAGACTAAATTAGATAATATATATGAGAAAATCTATCACAATAGCTCACATTTATCATTTAAAAACTTTCTAATTAATTTTATCTACTGTAGTTGTCCTACAGAATCTCTGTGAGTTCTTGAGCCATTAGAAAAGCACATGACTTTGGCAAGTCACACAAAGCAGACTTAAATGGCACCAGTTTTCTTTATATTTGGAATATCATCACTATGAATAAGTGTGCAAGCTTTTCATGATATTCACAAACCAACTCTTAGAAATAATTCTCAAGATAATTGCTTAAGATGTGGTTCATGGGAGTGCTAGGAGGAAGGGGTTAGGACTACCGTCACTGGACCAATTCACTTATAATTAAACCTCACAGCTTAGTATTGAAAAGGTACAAATTTCTACCAATCTTGCAAAGAACAGTAAATTCTAAAAGTATATAATCTAGAAATTTGAAAAAAATCCAAAGCTACCAAGGACTGTTAAGATTATTATAAATCTGCTTCCAAATTAAGGACAATATAGACCCATTTTACTTATGAACAGGAAGAAAAAAGAAAATTTTAGATCCATTTTACTTATGAACATGGAAGAAAAATTCCAAATAAAATATTAGACAATTGAACCAACATTAAACAAAATATATCAACCATGAGGGTTCATATCAAGAATGCAAAGATACATTTTCAACATCAGAAAAAGTCAATGTAACCCATCATAAAAAATTAGAGGGGAAAAAAAATCACATAATTATGTCAACAATTAGTGTCTAAAAATGCTCTTGATGATGATTAACCCATCTTTATGATAAAAAACATAGCTGACTAAAATTGAAGGAAACTTCCTTAAATAAAATATAATTGACAGATTATCTGTTTCAGCTCCAACTTAAACAGATCTTGGAAATTACGATTCCAGTCCTTACAACAAGGAAAAGCTAAACAAACTGAAAATCAATGATATTTCTTGACCCAGGTCAAGAGAACTAGGTTGCAAGGCAAACGGCAACCCTGAAATATGAAAACGGTCAAATCCAGAAAATCACAGCCAATATCAGTTTACCTGGAGCAGACACCACTAGAGATAAGCCAACACAAATACGTAAATTGTGATTTTAATGAGTTGTTGGAGTTTGAGTGTGGATTAGCATAAGTGTAAGAAACTCATAGGAACACAGTCTTGGGAGGACCTCACACTTTCATGAATTTTACATCCAAGAAATCTACCAAGTTCTTATGATAAAGATCCAAGAATGATCTCCTCCTGGCTCAGGCTGGGGAGAAGAAGGACCATCATTGTAAAATATGCCCAGAGAATTCTCACTAACAAAGTCTATTCTGCAGGAAAAAATACTGGTAATTTGTACCATCTGAGGGAAGGGTATTTCTCCTACTCTAGTCCCCTCTAGCTTTTCTGTCTTACTTAAGGGGTAGGGAGAAGCAAATTCTTGTGAAGGTAACAGCCCAGGAACAAAGGACAGATTTCAGCTTTCCCTCTCCTACAACTTACCACTGCACCTACAGGGCCCCAATATAACTGTGAATTACAGCCGAAATCACTACAAAGTATAAACTCTCTGAAGAGAATTACTTACAGAAGCCAAAGTCAACAAATGAGACAAAAACAAGGACACAGGAATTTGAAGCCTCTGGCACATATTGCTACAGAAAATAATAAATACAGGCCAATATTAGCCATAGTAACATAAAACCTCACACTATGTATCTCAATTCTTATTACTCAATACACCGTGTTTGGTGGCTTAGTCAGTTTGGGCTTCTATAACAAAACTCCATAATCTAGGCAGTTTATTGACAACAGAAATTTATTTCTTACAGTTCTGGAGGCTGGATGTCTGAGGTCATGATGCCAGCATAGTCAGGTTCTGGTGAGAATCCTCTTTCTGTTTGCATACGGCTGACTTCTCATTGTATCCTCACATGGTCAAAAGAGCAAGAAAACTTTCCAGGGGTCTCTTTTATAATGGTGCTAATCCCATTCATGAAGGCTTCTTCACCCTCATAACTTAATTATCTCCCAAAGAACCCTCTCCTTTCCTAATACCATCACATTTGGGATTAAAAATTCAATAAATGAATTGGGGGAGGGACACAAATATTCAGTCCACAGTATCTGGCTTTCAACAAAAAATCATAAGGTATGCTAAAGGGAAGGAAAAAGAAAACAGTCTTTTTTTGAAGAGACAAAGCAGCATCAGAAAGAGACTCAGATATAGGCTTCAAAATTATCAGAAAGCAATTTAAAGTAACTACAATTAATATCTTAAGGGCACTAATGGGATAAGAAGACAACCTTCAAAAATAGATGGATAATGTAAACAGAGATATGGAAACTCCAATAAAAGATTCAAAGGGAAATGCTGAAGTATCAAAATCATTGGAATGACATCATCAAGATGGTGACATAAGTTGTTACTGACTTTGCTCCCCCTCACCAGAACAACAACTAACAACTATTCATGGACAGGACAACACTGAGAGAATCCTAGAGCTTAGGAGTAAGGCTGAGGCACCCCCTGCACCACAGAGACCAAGATGGACTACATTAAAGGGTAAGAGGAAGAGCTACATGCCAACCACAATGCCCCTCCCCCAGGCTGGCACAGCACCATGCTGAGAGGCCTTGCCTGAGCCTATGTTTTCTCCAATATTTACCAAGTGAGAAGAGAGAGCCCAGGGATGACATCCAGGCCCCCAGCCTTCTGGGTCACTTTGTGGGAGCCCCTATTATGGTTTCACCCCATGTGTATTGCAAAGGAATCTGCAGGGATCAATCACTGGGAGTCTGACTGAAATGAAGAAGGAAGGAAGGGCTTCTAATAACCAGCACTTGGATCTTGGTGGACTGAATTCCCACCTGTGGAGCCTAAGTAGTAGTCCCAACCAGTGGCTTTGCTTATCTGCAAACAAGTTCAATGGCAGAGTCTGACCCAGGAATTTGGCAGGGTGAAGGTCTTTTTAAATTGGGTCCCCAAGTGAGAAGATGTGCCAGATCTGGAGCCTCTTCTGCTCACACTAAGGCAGAAGAGCTGAACCATAGCTCCACCTGCTGTGGATCATGGCTCCCTACTCCTCCCAATCAGAAAACTTATTTGGGAAAATTTAGCAGTTGCCTGAAGTGGACCCTCTCAGTTCTGCCTAGGCAGGAGCCAGAAACATAGACCTACACATTGAGAAGTGTGGCCCTCAGCCCCATCTGACAGGATGGGGTGGTGAGAACACCTGCAAACTGCATATCCCAGCAACTCTGGAGCTGAGATGTGGGCAGGCAGAGCTGATCACCCCCAGAGCAAAGCCAGTTGCCCTGTTTGGTCAGGGAACTTGGGGCATGGGTTGGCTTGAGTCAAAACCACAAACAAAGAGCATTAGTGGCCCTGGAGATGCCTTTCCTGCTGTGCATTGGCAAGGAAACTAATTCATAGCCCCACTTATTGCTGAATACATCCTTCAGCATTCCTGACCAGGGAACCTTATCAGAGCACATGGAAAGCTGTGTAGCCCATGCAACAGCTCTGTTAACAGTGGCACTTGAACAGAAAGCACAGCCCATGGTCTTCCCCATCTGCAGAGCAAGAACAGTGGCCTCATCTTACCAGGAAATTCAATTCAGTCTTTACTGATTAGGGTTCCCAAACAATGAGTCATGCAAACCCTGGGTTCCATCCCACTGCCCCTGGAGAGCAGGCAAGCTAATTCATAGGCCCACCTACTGCTGAATACAGTAAAGAAATAGAGCTCCATGATGTGTCAGACAAAGAATTCAGAATACGTAGACATCAGCGTCATGGCAGCATGAGTTGCTTCTCTTTTCTCTCCCCTTCATTTTACAATTAACCAAATATCCATAACCCAAAAAAGTGCCTCTGTGCAGGACATCAGGACTCCAGAGAGATCCATCCATCTATGCAACAAAAAGTGGGTGGACTGGACTTTGGAGGAGGCTGCAGAGCCAGAGGAGTGGTGGTGAAGACAGTGGGAATAGCAAAGGTAGTGGTAGCAGAGGAGGCAGTGGGCCAGCGTGACCTCTCTGGCAGAGGAAGTGGAGGATGAAGATGGTGAATAGGAGTCTATCCAGCTACATGTGCTGCAACTGAAGGGACCCGTTGCTCTGAGAAGAGATCACAGTGACTTGGGGAAAGGAATGGACAGGGGAAAAGGCTGACAAAGAAAACTGAAGAAACACATTACCTGCTATCTGCCCTGGGATTCTGGCAAGAGGACAGCCCACAGACATCTGAGATCCCCACTTAAGGATCCCTCTACCAAGCTGTCAGCACATCCAAAGTCTGAAGTGCTAAATACACAACTCCCCACAGTCTGCCACCAACCTCTTTTTCTTTTTCCTCTCCCCAACTTATTTTATGTGCACTCCCAACCTTAGCAGTGAGTCACCTTTGGTAAGAGAAACCAAAAGCTTGTGCTATAGCACAACATTCTGGAAAACAAAAGGACTCCTAATTACCAACTTGTTGAATTCTTAGAATCAAAGTAAACAAAGCCTTACCTAAATAGGAAAGGTATTCATTACTTCAAATGTGGTGGCAGAGTCACTTTTAATCAAGCGCTATGAAAAAGCACAGTAATGGGTATCACAAAAAGAAATGATAATTCTCTAGTAACCAAATCCAAAGACATGGAATATTGCAATCTAACTGATAAAGAATTCAAAAAATCTGTGTGTATATACAATGGAATATTACTCAGCCATAAAAAAGAATGAAATAATGTCATTTGCAGCAACATGGATGGACCTAGGGATTGTCATACTGAGTGAAGTAAGTCAGACTGAGAATGACAAATATCATATGATATCGCTTATATGTAGAATCTAAAAAACTGGTACAAACGAACTTTACAAAACAGAAATAGAGTCACAGGCGTAGAAAACAAACTTATAGTTACCAGGGGGAAAGGGGGAGGAGGGATAAATTGGGAGGTTAGGAGTGACATATACACATTGTTATATATAAAATAGATAACTAACAAGGACCTACTGTATAACACAGGGAACTCTTCTCAATACTCTGTAATGACCTATATGGGAAAAGAATCTAAAAAAGAGTGGATATATGTATATGTATAACTGATTCACTTTGCTGTACAGCAGAAACTAACACAACATTTTAAATCAACTATACTCCAATAATTTTTTTAAAGCTACTAAAAAATTAGTTGTTGTAAAGAAATTCAATGAACTACAAGAAAACTCAGAAAGGCAATACAAAGATCTCAGGAATAAAATTAATGAACAGAAGTACTTTATCAAAGAGATTGAAATTCTAAAAAACAACCAAATTCTGGAGCTGAAGAACTCAATAAACGAGATGAAGAATGCATTAGAAAACACTGGAAATAGAGCAGGTCGGATGGAAGAGAGAATAAGCAAGCTCAAGGATAGGAATCACGTGAAGAGGAGTGAAAAGTAAGATTTTTTTAAAAAATAAAGAAACTCTATGAGAACCATGACTCACTAGAAGAGTCACATAAAATTAATGGGTATCCCAGAAAAAGAAGGGAGGAAGAAGGGAGCAGAGAGCATATTTAAAGAAATAATAGCTGAGAACGTTCCTAACCTGGGAAAGTAACTGGATATACAAGTCCACAAAGCTAATAAAACACCTTATTATTGCAGTGCAAAGAGCCCCTCTCCAGGAAATATTATATTAAAACTATCAAAAGTCAACAATAAATAAATTTAAAGGCAGCTGGGGGTAAAAAAGACAGTAACCTACACAGGACACCCATTAGGATATCAGCAGATTTCTCAGCTGAAACTCTACAGATCAGGAGAGAGGGGAACAACATATTCAAAGTATTGAAAGATAAAAATTGCCAGCCAAGAATACTCTATCTGGCAAAGTTATCCTTCAGATATGAAGGAAAAATAAAGGCTTTCCCAGAAAAAAACACTGAGGGAGTTCACCACCAGCAGACCTGCCTTACAAGATATTTTGAAAGGAGCTCTCTAAGATGAAAGAAAATTTGAAAGTACACAAAACTCTGACTAATATGAGGAATAATAAACAGTCAGAATTAGAAAACTGTAACTTTTTTTAGAACAGTATATAAAACACTCAATTATAATCTAAAGGATAAAGAAAAGATCATTAAAATAACTATAGCTACCAAAAAAACAACAAAATCAGAGCATAAAAAGAGATAACTGGTGACATCATAAATATAAAAGAAGAACAGTAAAAATATGGCACCTCTACAGGTGAATGAAGATAAATTGCTCTCAGGAGAAAAGGCACTATTGTATCTATGAGATGTTCTATGTAAACCTCATGGTAACCACACAACAAATATCTAGGGCAGAGACACAAAACACAAAGGGGAGATTGAACAAATTGCCATGGAAAAACACCAAGTTATAAAGGTAGACATAAAGCAAAGGAAAAAGAAACAGTAGAGAGACAAAATAACCAGAAGGTAAAAGATAAAATGGCAGTAGAAAATACTTACATATTAATCTCCCTAAATGTAAATGGATTGAACTCACCAAGGCACAGAGTGGCCACATGGATTTCAAAAAACAAAAACAAACAAAACAAAACAAAAAAACAAAACCCAACTATATGCTGCCTATGGGAGACTCATTTCAGCTCTAAAAACACACATAGGCTTCAAAGGGAAAGGACAGAGCACAATATTTCCAGCAAATGGAATAGCCATACTTTTATCAGACAAAATAGACTTCAAGCCAAAAAGGGTAACAAGATACAAAGAAAGTCATTATATAATTATAATTATAAAGTCAATACATCAAGAAGATATAACAATCCATAAGTAAATATATTTCCAACTCCTAAGCACTGAAATATAAAGCAAATACTAAGAAACCTTAAGGGAGAAATAGACAACAATATAATAATAGTAGGGGACTTCAATGTGCCACTATCAGTAATGGATAGATCATCCAGACAAAAAATAAACAAAGAAATGTTGGAACTGAACCACATGTTAGAACAAGTGAACTTAACGAACATATATAGAATGTTCCATCCAAGAGCAGCAGAATACACATTCTTCTCAAGTGCATATAGAACATTCTCCAGGATAGATCATATAATAAGACACAAAACAAATCTTAGCAAATTTAAGGATGTTGAAATTATACCAACTCTCTTCTCTGATGACAGTGGTATGAAACTAGAAATCAACAAGAGGAACTTGAGAAAATCTACAAATACATGGAAACTAAACACACTTCTGAACAACCAAAGGGTCAAAGAAGATATCAAAAGGAAATAAAAAGCTATCTTGGAACAAATGAATAAAAATACAACCTATCAAATATTGTGGGATGTAGCAAAAGCACTTTTGAGGAAACAGTTTATAGCAATAAACACATATATTGAGAAATTAGGAAGATCTCACATTAACAAGCTAACTTTATACCTCAAGGAACTAGAAAAAGAATAACAAATTAAGCTTAAAGTTAACACAAGGAAAGAAGTAATAAAGATCAGAGCAGAAATAAATGAAATAGAGACCAGAAAAACAATAGAACAGATCAATGAAACTAAGAGCTGGTTCTTTGAAAAGATACACAAAACTGCTGAACCTTTAACTAGACTAAGAAAAAAATATAAAACTCAAATAAAATTAGAAATAAAAATGGAAACATTACGTGATACTGCAGAAATACATAGATTCATAAGAGACTACAATGAACAATTATACGCCAAAAATTGCATAACCTAGAAGAAATGGATAAATTTATAGAAATGCTCAATCAACCAAAACTGGATCAAGAAGAAATAGAAAATCTGAACAGACCAATAATGAGTAAACAGATGAAATCAGTAATCAAAAAATTCCCAACACAGAAAACTCCAGGACGAGACAGCTTCATTAGAGAATTCTACCAAACATTTAATGAATTAACACCAATACTTCTCAATCTCTTCCAAAATATCAAGGAGGAAGGAATAATTCAAAGCTCATTCTACGATGCCAGTGTTGCCTTGACACCAAAACCAGATAAGGATACCACAAAAAAGAAAACTATAGACCAATATTCCTGAGGAATATAGATGCAACAATTCTCAACAAAATGTTAGCAAACTGGATTCAAGAACACATCAAAAGAAGTATACACCCTGACCAAGTGGGATTTATTCATACAATGCAAAAGTGGTTCAACACATGCAAATCAATAAATGTTATACATCGCATCAATAAAATGAAAGATAAAAATCACATGATGATCTCAATAGACACAGAAAAACATTTGACAAAATACAATATCCTTTTATGATAAAACACCCTTAACAGATTGGGTATAAAAGAAACATATCTCAACATAATAAAGGCCACAGTAAACACATAGCTAACAGTACATTCAATGTAGGAAAATTGAAAGTGCTTTTTGAAAGGTCAGGAACAAGGCCAGGATGCCCACTATCACCACACCTAATCAAGATATTACTGGAAGTCTTAGGTAGAGCAATTAAAGCAAGACAAAGTACAATTGTTGCTATTTGCTGATGATATGATCTTATACGTCGAAAATACCAAAGAGTCAGACAAAAAACTGTTGGAATTAATCAATAATTTCAGTAAAGTGCAGGACACAAAATCAACATACAAAAATCAGATGCATTTCCTTATGTTAATGATGAAAAAGAAATAAAAGCATCTGAAAAAGAAATAAAGAACACTATACTGTTCACAATAGTATGAAAAAAGTAAACTACTTCAGAATAGATTTAACCAAAGAAGTTTTAAGATCTGTACAGTGAAAACTGTAAGACACTCCTGAAAGAAACCAAAGAAGATACAAACTATGGACAGACATCCCAGTCCCCTTAGCTGGTTTGAAAACTGGTGGGACTGACAGTAGGGCTTCAAGAAACCTAAATTCTGACCATGAAGAGCATACTCACACTTGCTTACTCCTGAAACAAGGCAAAGGAAGTCGACTGAAACTGCAGGGGATTCTTGCCAGTTTCCAATGCCCTAGCATACTCCCCAAACTGAACTGAGTGCCTGATCCAGCCTATCTGGCTCCATGGCTCAGCCCAAATTATGGTGAGGGGTGCCATTGCTGAGGAGAGTGTACAGTTGTAGGGGACAGTGTCAGCTTAGACACAGCACAGCATCCAAATGGGGTGAGGACTTCCATTACTGGCATTCATGGAGATGGCAGATTGGGTGTGGAATGGGGCTGATTGTGCCAGGACTCCCCAAGTGTGCACCATGGCCCAAATCAAGGGCATGCTCCAGCCCCTCTTGTTAAGCACAGCTCCCCACTAGGGTAAGATGCTAATGATGGGAGGGGAAGAGTGCACACTTAGAGGGAATGGAACCAGCTTGAATCTGACCCTCAGGGCTTCTTTTTCCATCACCTTTGGACCTGCCCCTACCCGTGACAGGATGGTATCAGCCACTGAGCATAGGAGAAGCCCAGGTTCACTTCTGGCTCTGACTTTAGACCCTCATCTCCATCTGCACCTCCCACTAAGGTGATAGTTGCCAGCACACCCAGGGGGAAGATGTGACCCATGCTCACTTCAGATCCAATTCTCCAATCAAAGCCACTGGGCAAAGGTATACTGCATAGGAAAGCACCCATACAGAGATACACCTTCATGACAGGGGACCAGGTTACTGTTTCACCTAAATTTATAGAGACAGAGAAGTTAAACAAAATAAGAAGATAAAGGGATTTGTTTCAAATGAAAGAACAAGAAAAAATCCTGAAAAAAACTAATCAGAGATGAATACTTTACCAGGTAAAGAGTTCAAAGCATTAGTAATAAGAATGATAAATGAACTAGAAAAAAGAAAAGATTAACACAGACAGGAGTTTAACAAGAAACTAGAAGATATAAAAAAGAACCAGTCAGACCTGAGGAATACAATAACTAAAATGAAAAACACACTAGAAGGAATTAACAGCAGACTAGGTGATACTGAAGACAGTGTACGTGATCTGGAAGATAGAATAATGGAAATCACTGAACCAGTCACACCCAAGGAATACAATAACTAAAATGAAAAACACACTAGAAGGAATTAACAGCAGACTAGGTGATACCAAAGACAGTGTAAGTGATCTGGAAGATAGAATAATGGAAATCACCCAATTAGAACAGCAACAATTAAAACAAATTTAAAAATTAAAACACTTTAAGGGATCTTTAAGACAACATGAAGCATACGAACATTCACATTATAGGGGTCTCAGAAGGAGAAGAGAGAGAAAGGGGGAGAAAATGTATTTGATGAAATCACAGGTGAAAACTTCCTGAGTCTGAAGAAGGAAACAGATATCCAGGTACAGGAAGCACAGAGAGTCCCAAATGAGATGAACTGAAGAGACCCACATCAAGACATAATTAAAATGGCAAAAATTAAAGATAAAGACAGAATTATAAAAGAAGCAATACAAAAACAGAGGGTCATATACAAGGGAACCCCCATAAGGTGATCAGCTTATTTTTCTGCAGAAACTTTGCAGGCCAGAAGGGAGAGGCATGATATATTTAAAGTGATGAAAAGGAAAAACCTACAGCCTAGGATATTCTACACAGCAAGATTATCATTCAGACTTGAAGGAGAGATAAAGAACTTAGACAAACAAAAACTAGAAGAGATCAACCATACTAAGTGACACTATAAGGAGTGTTAAAGTTTATTCTCTAAGTGGAAAAGAAAAGGTTACAACAAGAATTTATAGGAAAGGAAAAAAATCCAATTAGTGAAGGTAAATATACAGTAAAGGTTGTGGATCAACCATTAAATAACCTAGTAAAAATATTAAGAGAAAAAAATATTGCAAAATGGATAAACAGTTGAGGGATAAAATGAAGATGTAAAACATGTATTTGTCAAATATACAAAATGTGGGGGAAGGGAGATCTACATAAAAAATGTAGATCTTTTGGTATGTGTTTGAACTTAAATGACCATCAATTTAAAACAAGTGTATATATAGATATAAGTCAACATATATGAACATCATGTAACCACAAATTAAAAACCTACAATAGATCCATCCACATATATCATATATTAACACATATATGTGGAATCTAGAAAAATGGTACAGATGAACCTATTTGCAGGGCAGGAATAGAAAGGCCTACGTAGATAATGGATGTGTGGACACAGGTGGGAAGGGGAGGGTGGGATGAATTGGGAGATTAGGTTTGACATAAATATACTACCATGTGTAAAACAGATAGCTACTGGGAACCTGCTGTATAGCAGAGGAAGCTCAGCTCAGTGCTCTGTGATAGCCTAGTTGGGTGGGATGCAGGGAGAGGGAGGTCCAAGAGGGAGGGGATGTGTGTATGCATATGGCTGATTCATTTTGCTGTGCGGCAGAAACTAACACAACATTGTAAAGCAATTATGCTCCAAAAAAAAAAAACCTACAATAGATATACAAAACTAGACATAAAGAAACACAAGTACACCATTAGAAGAAACATAAACCACAAAGGAAGCAATAAAAAAAGAACAGAGAAGAAATACAAAAACAACCAGTAAACAAGAAACAAAATGGTAGTAAGGACACAACTATCAATAATCATTTTCAATGTCAAAGGACTAATGCTCCAATGATAAGACACAGGGTGACTGACTGGATTGAAAAAACCAGACCCTTCAATATGCTCCCTATAGGAGATTCATTTCAGGACTAAAGACACACACAGACTGAAAGTAAGGGAATGGAAAAAGATATTTCATGCAGGTGGAAATGACAAGAAAGCAGGGGTAGCAATACTCATATAAGACAAAATAGACTTTAAAACAAAGTCTATAACAAAGACAAAGAAGGACATTATACAGTGATAAAGGAATCAATACAAGAAGATGATACTACACTCATAAACATACATGCACCCAATACAAGAGCACATAAATACATAAAGAAAATACATAGAGGGAGAAATTGACAGTATAATAATAGTAGGAGACTTTAACACACCACTGACATCAGTGGACAGAGCATTCAAACAGAAAATCAGTAAGAAAACAGTGGTTTTAAAAGACACAATAGACCAGTTGAACTTAATAGATATCTACAGGTCATTACATCCAAAACCAGTAGAATACTAATCTTTTTCATGTGTACATGGAACATTTTCCAGGATAGATCACATGCTAGGCTACAAAACAAATCTCAACAAATTTAAGAGGATAAAAATTATATCAAGACTTTTTTTTTTTTTTCCGCATCACAGTGATACGAAAGTAGAAATCAACTTCAGGAGAAAATGGGAAAAAAAAGCATATGGAGAATAAACAATACCTACTGAAAAAAATGGGTCAATGAAGAAATCAAAGAGGAAATCAGAAAGTACCTCAAGACAAATGAAAATGGAAACACAACACTCCACAACCTATGAGATGCTACAAACACAGTTCTAAGAGGGAAGTTTATAGCAATCAGGCTTTCTTTAAGAAATAAGAAAAATCTCAAATAAACAACCTAACCTACCACTTATAAGAATTGGAAAAAGAAGAACAAAGCTCAAAGTCAGCAGATGGAAGTAAGTAATAACAATCAGAGAGGAAATAAATAGAGATTTAAAAAATACAGAAAAGATCAGTGAAACCAAGTGCTGTTTTTTTGAAAAGATAAACAAAGTTGATAAACCATTAGCCAGACTGATTAAGAAAAAGAGAGGACCCAAGTAAACAATATCAGAAATGAAAGAGGAAAAATAACAACCAGTATTACAAGGATACAAAAAAATCATAAGAGAATACTGCAGTTATATGCCTACAAATTGAAAAATCTAGAAGAAATTAACACATAAAACTTTCCAAGGCTGAATTAAGAAGAAACAGACAATTTGAACAAAATGACCATTAGTAGTAAAATTGAATTTGTAATTTAAAAAAAGCTCTCAGCATATGAAATTTCAGGACTGGATGGCTTCACAGGGGAATTCTACTAAACATATAAAGAACTTACACCTATCCTTCTCAAACTAGTCCAAAAAATCGAAGGGGATGGAACAAGCCCAATTTCATTCCATGAGGCCACCATTACCCAGATTTATTGGATTTAAGTTGGATTTATTCCATGGTCACAAGGATGGTTCAACATTAACAAACCAATCAATGTGATACACTACACTAACAAAGGAAAGGATAAAAATCACATGATCATCTCAATAGACACAGAAAAAGCATCTGACAAAATTCAACATTCATTCATGAGAAGAATTCCCATCAAAGTTGGAGGAAAAGTATAGAGGAAACATAGCTCACCATAATAAAGACCATTATGACAAACCCACAGCCAACATCATACTCAATGCTGAGAGCCTGAAAGCCTTTCCTCTAAATTCAGGAACAAGACAAAGATGCTCACTCTCACTACTTCTACTTAACACAGTATTGGATGGTAGAGCCACAGCAATTATACAGGAAAAAGAAATAAAAGACATCAAAATAAGAAGGGAAGAGGTAAAACTGTCACTATTTGCAGATGACATGATATTTAATATAGAAAACTCTCAAGTCTCTACCTCAAGACTGTTAGAACTAATAAATGAATTTAGCAAGGTTACAAGATACAAGATTAATATACAGAAAACTTGCATTTCTATACACTAATAATGAACTATCAGAAAGAGAAAGTAAAAATAATCCCATTTAAAATCCCATCAAAAAGAATAAAACATCTAGGATAAACTTAACAAAGGAAGTGAAGGATCTATACACTGAAAACTATAAAATAGCAATGAAGGAAAGTGAAGATGATAGAAATGAATGGAAATATATCCTATGCCCTTGGATGAGAAGAGTTAATAAAATGTCCACACTACCCAAAGAAATCTACAGATTTAATGCAATCCATTTCAAAATACCCAAGACATTTTTTCACAGAACTAGAGCAAATAATACTAAAATTCATATATAATCACAAAAGTGCCTGAGTTGCCAAAGCAATCTTGAGAAAAAAGAACAAAGCTGGAGCTATCACCTTCTCAGACTTCAGACTGTATTACATATCTACAGTAATCAAAACAACATGATACTGACACAAATTCGGACACATAGGTCAATGGAAGAGAATAGAGAGCCTGAAAATAAACCCACACGCTTATGGTCAATTAATGTACAAAAAAGGAAGAATATACAATGAAAAAAGACAGTCTCTTCAACAAAGGATGCTGGGAAAACTGGATGGCTACATGTAAAACAATGAGATTAGAACATTACCTCACACCATATATGAAAATAAACTCAAGATGAATTAAGACATAAATGTAAGACCTGAAACTGTAAAACTCCTAGAAGATAATTTAAACGAAATACTCCTTGACACAAATTATAGCAATATGTTTTGGTTCTATCTCCTAAGACAAAATAAATAAAAGTAAAAATAAACAAATAGGACCTAAATGAACTTAAAAGCTTTTGCACAGCAAAGGAAACATCTGACAAAACAAAAACACAACCTACAGAATTGGAGAAAGAATTTGCAAATAATATGACCAATTATTTGCAAATAATATGATACAACTCAATATCAAAACACAAACAACCTAATCAAAAAATGGACAGAAGACCCGAGCAGAAATTATTCCATAGAAAACATACAGATGACCAACAAACATAGGAGAAGATGCTCAATATTGCTAATTATTAGAGAAATGAAAATCAAAACCACAGGAGGCATCACCTCACACCTGTTAGATGGCTACGTTCAAAAAGTCTACAAATAACAAATGTTGGCGAGGATCAGGAGAAAAGGGAAATCTAGTACACTCTTGGTGGGAAAGTAAGTTGGTGCAGCCACTATCAAAAACAGTATGAAATTTCCTCAAGAACTAAAAATAAAACTACCATATGGTTCAGCAATTCAACACCTGGGTATATAACTGGAAAAATTAAAAACACTACTTTGAAAAGATATATGCACTCCAATGTCCATAGCAGCATTATTTACAACAGCCAGGATATGGAACAACGTAAGTGTCCATCAACAGATGAAAGAATAAAGAAAAAATGATGTATATATAAAATGGAATATTACTTACCCAAAGAATGAATGAAATCTTGTCATTTACAGCTACATGAATGGAAATTGGGAGTATTATGCTTAGTAAAAATGTCAGACAAAGGCAAATATTGTATGTTATAATTTATATGTGGAATCTAAAAAATAAAACAAGTATCACAAAACTGAAGCAGATTGACAGATACAGAAAACAAACTAATAGCCCCTGCACCTACAGCCTGTGCTCCACAACAAGAGAAACCACCACAGTGAGAAGCCCACACACCACAAAGAAGAGTAGCCCCCACTCACTGCAACTAGAGAAAGCCTACTCACACCAATGAAGACTGAATGCAGCCAAAATTTGAAAAAAGTAAAAAAAAAGATACATGCATCCTTATGTTCATAGCAGCACTATTCACAACAGCCAAGACATGGAAGCATCTTAAATGTCCATTGACAAGTGGGCACAGAAGATGTGGTATATATATATACAATGGGATATTACTCAGCCATTAAAAAGAGTGAAATTATGCCATTTGCAGCAACATGGATGGACCTAGAGATCATCATACTAAGTGAAGTAAGTCAGAGACAGACACATGCCATAATGATATCACAAATACGGAATCTAAAATATGACACAAATGAACTTATCTACAAAACAGAAACAGACTCACAGACATAGAAAAAAGACTTGTGTTGCCAAGGGGGAAGGGGGTGGGAGATGGATGAATTGGGAGTCTGTGATTAGCAGGTGCAAATTATGATACACAGAATGGATAAACAACAAGGTCCTACTGTATAGCACAGGGAACTATATTCAATATCCTGTAACAAACCATAATGGAAAGAATGGAAAAAGGATATATATATGTATAACTGAGTCACTTTGCTGTACAGCAGAAATTAACACAACATTGTATACCAACTATACTTCAATAAAATAATACTTTTAAAGAAAAAAAAAAAAGAAAACAAACTAGTGATTACCAGTGGGGAGAGGGAAATGGGAGGGGCAAGACAGGGGTAGGAGTTTAAGTGGTACAAACTATTATGTATAAAATAAATAAGATGCAAGAATATATTATACAGTATAGGATATATAGCCAATATTTTATAATAACTTTAAATGGAGTATAATCTGTAAGAAAATACTGAATCCCTATAACACAAATGCCCACCAATAAATGAATGGAATAAAAAGATATAGTATTTACACATAATAAATTAGTCAGCCTAGAGAAAGGAGGATAACATTAATGGAACTTAAGTACATTATGCTAAGCAAGATAAGCCAGAAAGAGAAAGACAAGTACTGTATGATATCACTTACATGTGGAATCTAAGAAAACCTAACCTGTAAAAAACTGAGTAAAATGGTGGTTAGCAGGGATGGGGAAAGTGGTAAGATTAACTTGTGGTTAAGGGTACAGGCTTGTAATTAGTAGTTTTTAAGCCTTAGAGCTCTATTGCACAGTATAATAAATATAGAAAATAATATTGTACTATTATTATATAATATGATAAATATTACTACAAGGGCAATCATATCAAAATATATATCAAGGAAACATGCTGTACACTTTAAACTTACACAATGTTACCTGTCATATTTATTCAATACAAAGAATTTTTTAAAAAGAATTCATGATAATCCTCTTAAAGTAATTTAGTGAACAACAAGGACAGCAATGTAGGAAAATAATACATAAACAAAATGAGAAGCTCAAAAAAGAAACAGAAACCTTGAAAAAATACAAACAGAAATTCTATAGCTGGAAAATACAATGACTTAACTGACAAGCTCAATGGAGAGCTCCAAAGGCAGACCTGACCATGCAGAAAAAAGAATCAGCAACCTGGACAATATGAAAATTGAAATTTTATACAGTCTGAGGAGCAAAAGAGTAAAAAAAAAAAAAGAAGAAGAAAGCTTACAGGAAATATGGGGCATAATTAAAAGGAATAATATTTGCATTATGGGAATTTCAGAAGAAGAGAAAGAGAAAAGGACAGGAAGGTTATTACTGCAATAACTGTTGAAATATTCCCACCTGGAATGAGAAATACACATTGAGGTCCAAGGAACCCAAAGGACCCCAGATAGATTTAACATGAACAGGGCAATACTGAGACAGATTTTAATTAAATTGTCAAATGTCAAAACATAGAAAAGATTTTAAAAGCAGCAAGAGCAAAGACAGGAGTTACATACAAGTGAATCCCCATAAGACTATCTGTGCATTTCTCAACAGAAACTTTACACACCAGAAGAAAATAAAATGGCATATTCAAAATATTGAAAGAAAACTGTCTAATAAAGAATACTATACCTAACAAAGTTGTCCTTCAGAAATGAGGGAAGGACAAAGACTTTCCTGAGCAAAAAAAACCTGAGTGAATTCATTACATGAGACCTGCCTTACAAGCACTGCTAAAAGGAGTTCTTTGAGTGCAAATAAAAGGACACAAATTAACAATATAAAAACATAAGGAGTGTAAAACTTACTGGTAATAGTAAAAATAGTCAAAATTGTAACAGTGTAATGGTAGTGCATAATTCACATACAACAGTAGTACAAAATTTTAAAAATTTAATAGAAATAACCATAACTAAAATAATTTGTTATTAGTTACATAATATAGAAGAATACGCACACTGTAATGTTAATAACCTAAAATGTGAAGGGAAGAGGAAATAAAAGTATAAAGCTTAGGGATTCTATTGAAGTTAAGTTGTTATTGGTTTAAAATAGGATTTTAGAATTTTAAGATATCTTATGTAAGCTTCATGGTAACCAAAAGTGTAAGACTGGTAGTAATTACACAAAAAAACAAAGTCAAAGCATACTGATATCACCAGACATCAAAGCACAAAAAAAGACAGCAGGATAAGTAACAAGGAACAATGGATCCACAAAACAACCAGTAAACAGTTAACAAAATGGAAATAGTAAGTCCTTGGTTATCAGTAATTACTTTAAATGTAAGTTGATTAAATTATCCAAATAAAAGACACAGAATGACTGAAAGGATTTTAAAAAAAAGATACAAGGATACACTGCTTGTGAGATACTAAGTTAAAAACACACATAGACTGAGAGTGAAGGGATGGAGAAAGTTATTTCAAGCAAATGGTAACCAAAAAACGGCAGGGGTAGCTACACTTACATTAAAAATAGACTTTAAATTAAAAGTGGTAAAAAGGGACAAAGAAGGTCTATATCTAACGATAAAGGGGTCAATACATCAAGAAGATATAGCAATTGTAAATATGTATGTGCCCAACATCAGAGCACCTAAATACATAAAACAAAAACTAACTATACTAAGAGGAGAAATAAAGAGCAATACAGTAATAGTTAGGGACCTTAATGTCCCACAGCTAACAATGTTTAGATCATCCAGACAATGAATCAATAAAGAAACAGTGGAGCTGAACAACATTCTAAACTAAATGGACCTAACAAACATATATAGAATATTCTATCTGACAACAGCAGAATATACATTTTTCTCAAGTACACATGGAACATTTTCTAGGATAGATCATATGTTAGGCCACAAAACAAGTCTTAGCAAATTCAAGAAGTTTGAACTCATCCCAGTATCTTCTCTGACAACAATGGTATGAAACTAGAAATCAATAAGAAAAGGAAAACTGGAAAATTCACAAATACATGGAAATTAAACAATAGTCTCCTGAACAACCAATGGATCAAAGAAGAAATTAAAGGGGAAATAAAAAGTATCTTGAAAGAAATGAAAATGGAAACACAATACACCAAAATGTATGAAATGCAGCAATAGTAGCTCTAAGAGGCAAGTTTATAGCAATAAATGCCTACATTAGGAAGCAAGAAAGGTTCAAAATAAACTACCTACCTCTATGCTTTAAGAAACTGGAAAAAGAAAAACAAACTGAGCCCAAAGTTAGAACATAAGGAAGGAAAATGTAAAGATTAGAGCAGAAGTAAATGAAATAGAGAACAGAAAAACAACAGAAAAATTAATCAAACTAAAAGTTGGATCTTTGAAAAGATAAACAAAATTGATAAACCTTTAGCTAGATTAACCTAGGAAAAAAGAGAGAGGTCTCAAATCAACAAAATTGTAAGTTAAAAAAAAAAAGACATTACCATGGGTACCACAGAAATACAAAGAATCAAAAGAGGCTACTATAAAAAACTATATGTCAACAAACTGGCCAATGCAGAAGAAATGGAAAAGCTCTTAGAAACATACAAACAACCAAGACCGAGTTAGGAAGAAATAGGAAGTCTGAATTATCCATTATCATATGGATATTGAATCAATAACCGAAAATCTCCCAATGAAGAAAAGCGCAGGATCAGATGGCTTCACTGGTGAATTTACCATTCATTTAAAGAATTAACACTAATCCTTCTCAAATTCTTCCAAAAAATCAATGGAGAGACAACACTTCCAGACTCCTTTTACAAGACCAGCATAACCATTCTACTAAAGCCAGAAAAGAAAATTACAGACCAATATCCCCGATGAATATAGATGCAAAAATTCTCAAAATACTAGCAAACTGAATTCAGAAGCACATTAAAAGTCTTATTCAGCATGATCAAGTAGGATTTTTACCCAGAATGCAAGGATATTTTGACATATGCAAACTAATCAGTGGGATATATCACATTAATAGAATGAAAGGAAAAAATCATATCTCAATAGATGCAGAAAAAGTATTTGACAAAATTAAACATCCATTCATGATAAAAACTCTTAACTAGTTAGGTATAGAAGGAATGTATGTCAACATAACAAAGCTCATATATGATAAACCCACAGCTAATATCATTCTCAGTGGTGAAAGTTTGAAAGATTTCTCTCTAAAATTGGGAACGATCCAAGGGTGCCCACTCTCACCACTCTTATTCAACATAGAACTGGAAGTGTTTGCCAGTGCACTCAGGAAAGAAAAAGGAAAACAAAAGCCATCAGAATTGGAAAGGAAGAAGTAAAATTTTCTCCATTTGCAGATGACATGATTTTATATGTAGAAAGTACCAAAGTGTCCACCAAAAAACTCTCAGATATAATCAACAAATTCAGTAAAGTTGCAAGATACAAAATTAATGCACAAAATTAGTAGCATTTCTATATGCTAACAATGAATTTTCTTAAAAAGAAACAAAACTATTCCATTTACAATAGCATCAAAAACAACAAAATTCTTAGGAATAATCTTAACCATAGAAGTGAAAGATCTCTACTCTGAAAACTACAAGACACTGATGAAAGGAACTGAAGAAGACAAAAGTGGCAAAGTTTCCTATATTCATGGGTTGGAAGAATTAATACTGTTAAATTGTCCATATTACCAAAAGCCATCTATAGATTCGGTTCAGTCCCTATCAAGATTCTCAAGGCATTTTTTTTCAGAAGTAGAAATAACAATCCTAAAATTTATATAGAACTATAAAAGACCCCAATAATCCAAACTAATCCTGAGAAAGAACAACAAGCTGGAGGCATCACAGTTCCTAATTTCAAACTATACTATAAAGCTACAGTAGTCTAAACATTATGCTACTGGCATAAAAACAAGTAAATAGATCAACGGAACAGAATTGAGAGTCCACAAGTAAGTCCAAGTGTACACGGTCAACGAGTATTTGACAAGGAAGCCAAGAATACTCAATGGAAGAAAGATAGTCTCTTCAATTAATGGTGCTGGGAAAATTGGTAATTCCCATGTAAAAGAATAAAACTTGACCGCTCTCTTACCCCACTCACAAAAATTAACTTTAAATTCATTAAAGACTTAAATGTTAGACCTGAAACCATGAAACTCCTGGAAGAAAACATAGGAAAAAACTTCCTTGACGTGGGTCTTGGCAGTGATTTTTTTGGATATGACCCCTAAAGCACAAGCAACAAAATCAAAAGAAACAACTGGTTGAGACTACTTCTGCACAGCAAAAGAACACAATCAACAAATGACAACCTATAGAATGAGAAAAATATTTGCAAATCATATATATAAGGGGTTAAAATTTAAAATACATAAAGTACTCATAAAACTCAATAGCAAAAAAGTATCACTGATGAACATAGATGCAAAAAGCCTCAAGAAAATACTAGCAAACTGAACCCAGCAATACATTAAAAGGATCATACACCATGATCAAGTGGCATTTATTCCAGGGATGCAAGGATTTTTCAATATCCACAAATCAATCAGTGTGATACAACGTGTTAACAAACTGAAAAATAAAAACCATATGATCACCTCAATAGATGCAAAAAAAGCTTTTATCACACCCATTTATGATAAAAACTCTCCAGAAAGTGGGCATAGAGGGAACTTACTTCAACATAATAAAGGCCATATATGACAAACCTATAGCTAACATCATACTCAATGGTGGAAAGCTGAAGGCATTCTCTCTAAAATTAGGAACAAGACAAGGATGTCCACTGTCACCACTTTTATTCAACATAGTTTTGGAAGTCCTAGCCGTGGAAATCATAGAAGAAAAAGAAATAAGAAGAATCAAAATTGGAAAAGAAGAAGTAAAAACTGTCACTGTTTGCAGATGACATGACGCTATGTATAGAAAATCCCAAAGATGTTACCAGAAAACTACTAGAGCTCATCAATGAAGTTGGTAAAGTTGCAGGATACAAAATTAATACATAGCAATCTATTGCATTTTTACACACTAACAATGAAAGAGCAGAAAGAGAAATTAAAGCAACAATCCCATTTATCACTGCATCAAAAAGGATAAAATACCTATGGATAAACTTAGCTAGGGAGGCAAAAGACCTGTACTCTGAAAACTAAGATGCCGATGAAAGAAATTAAAGATAACAAAAACACATGGAAAGATATACCATGCTCTTGGATTGGAAGAATCAATATTGTCAAAATGACTATACTACTCAAGGAAATCTACAGATTCGATGCAATCCCTATCAAATTACCAGTGGCATTTTTTATAAAACTAGAAAAAGTAATTTTAAATTTGTACAGAAACACAAAAGACCCCAAATAGCCAAAGCAATCCTGAGAAAGGAAAAACGGAGTTAGAAGAATCAGGCTCCCCAACTTCAGACTGTACTACAAAGCTACAGTCATCAAAACAGCATGGTACTGGCACAAAAACAGAAATATAGATCAACAGAATAAAATAGAAAGCGCAGAAATAAACCCACACACATATGGTCAATTAATCTACAACAAAGGAAGCAAGAATATATAATGGAGCAAAGACAGTCTCTTCAAAAAGTGGTGGTGGGAAAACTGGACAGCTACATGTAGAAGAATGAAACTAGAACATTCCCTAACACCATACACAAAAATAAACTCAGAATGGATTAAAGACCTAAATTTAAGGCCACACACGATAAAACCCTTAGAGGAAAACATAGGTAGAACACCATTTGACATAAATCACAGCAACATCTTCTTGGATTCACCTCCTAGAGTAATGAAAATAAAAACAGAAATAAACAAATGGGACCTAAGTAAACATAAAAGCTTCTGCACAGCAAAGAGAATCATAAACAAAATGAAAAGACAACCCACAGAATGGGAGAAAATATTTGCAAATGAAGTGGCTGACAAAGGATTAATCTCCAAAATATACAAACAGCTCATGCAGCTCTATGTCAAAAAAAAAAAAACCCACTCAAAAAATGGGCAGAAGATCTAAATAGACATTTCTCCAAAGAAGACATACAGATGGCCAAAAGGCACATGAAAAGATGCACAAATCGTTAATTATTAGAGAAATGTAAATCAAAACTACAATGAGATATCACCTCACACCAGTCACAATGGTCATTATCAAAAAGTCTACAAACAATAAATGCTGGAGAGGGTGTGGAGAAAAGGGAACCCTCCTACACTGTTGGTGGGAATGTAAACTGGTAGAGCCACTATGGAGAACAGTATGGAGGTTCCTTAAAAAACTAAAAATAGAACTACCAAATGATCCAGCAATTCCACTCCAGGGCATATATATGGAGAAAACCATAATTTGAGAAGATACATGCACCCCAATATTCACTGCAGCACTATTTATAGGAGCCAAGACATAGAAGCAACCTAGATATCCATCAAGAGAGGAATGGATAAAGAAAATGTGGTACATATATACAATGGAATAATACTCAGCCAAAATCACACACACACACAAACAACGAAATAATGCCATTTGCAGCAACATGGATAGACCTAGAGATTGTCGTACTGAGTGAAGTAAGTCAGACAGAGAAAGACAAATATCATATGATATCTCTTATATGTGGAATCTAACTTAAAAAATAATACAAATGGACTTATTTACAAAACAGATACAGACTT
The DNA here is from genome assembly GCF_005190385.1 of Monodon monoceros. Taxonomy (NCBI): domain Eukaryota; kingdom Metazoa; phylum Chordata; class Mammalia; order Artiodactyla; family Monodontidae; genus Monodon; species Monodon monoceros. The sequence continues at coordinate 10,582,059 of NW_021703777.1, forward strand.
ACAGATATCAAAAAAAAAACAACTTATGGTTACCAAAGGGGGAATGTGGTGGGAAAGAGATAAATCAGGAGCTTAGGATTAACATACACACAGTACTATATATAAGAGAAATAACCAACAAGGGCCTACTATATGGCACAGGGAAATCTACTCAATATTCTGTGATAACCCATATGAGAAAAGAATATGAAAAAGAATGAATATATATATATATATATATATATGTATAGCTGAGTCACTTTGCAATTTCACTTCAGGGAATATATCCAAAGGAAATGAAACACTAACTCAAAAAGATATCTGCACCTCTGTGTTCATAGCAGCATTATTTACACTAGTCAAGACATGGAAACAAACTAAGTGTCCAACGATGAATGAATGGATAAAGAAGCTGTGGTATATATTATATACTGGAATATTATTCAATCGTAAAGAGACAAGGAAATTCTGCCACTTGTGACAACATGGATGGACGTGGGGACATTCTGCTAAGTGAAATAAGGCAGAGAAAGACAGATATGTATAATCTCACTTGTAAGTAGAACCTTCCCCAAAACAAAACAAAACAAAAAAACAAACTCAGAAAAAGAGATCAGATTTCTGTTCACCAAAGGCAGGGTTTAGGGGTGGAGGAACTGGAGAAAACTGGTCAAAAGGTACAAACTTCGGGCTTCCCTGGTGGCGCAGTGGTTGAGAGTCCGCCTGCCGATGCAGGGGACACGGCTTCGTGCCTAGGTCCAGGAAGATCCCACATGCCGCGGAGCGGCTGGGTCCGTGAGCCATGGCTGCTGAACCTGCGCATCCGGAGCCTGTGCTCCGCAACGGGAGAGGCCACAACAGTGAGAGGCCCACGTACCGCAAAAAAAAAAAAAAAAAAGGTACAAACTTCAGGTTATAAGTAAGTATGCGGGATGTAATGCCCAGCGTGATGACTATATTTAACATGGCCATACGATATAAAAGTTAAGAGTGTAAATCCTAAGACTTATCATCACAAGGAAAACAATGTTTTTCTTTATTGCTTTCTCTTTGTACTCTTTATATGATATGATAATGCTCACTAAACTTATTGCAGTAATCATTTCACTGTAATCATTTCATTTTGACTGTATGTAAGTCAAACCATCATAATGTGCATTGTAAACTTATACACGGATGTATGTCAATTATATCTTAATAAAACTGGAAAAATAAAATCATTGTTATAAAAATGAGTAATACCTTTGACAGATTCATCAGAAGCTGGACATAGTTGATAGAGACTCAGTGAGCTTGACAATGTCAACAGAAACTTTGGAAACTGAAATGCAAAGAGGAAGAATAAAATAGATAAAAACAGAACAACACCCAAGAACTGTGGGAAACTTTATAAAGATGTAACATATATATAATTGGGATACCAGAAAAACAGAGAATGGAGCAGAAGAAATATTTGAAATATTAACAGCTGAGAGTTTTCCAAAATTAATGACAAACACTATACTTCAGATTCAGGAAATTCAGAGAACACTAAGTATAAACTTATTTAAAAATCTATAACTAGGCATATCATATTCTTAATAGATTTAAAAGACAACTTTTTAAAAAGTAGTCACGGTAATGATATATTGGGTGACACATGACATGGCATTTATTGGTGAAATACGTTGGCTTATCAACCTGGATAGAGCAGCTATTATTTTTCAGTTTATTACCTAAATTTTCATTAGCATCATGTAATATGTTATCAATATGTTGACCTATCATACTGAGAGAAATCTTTAATTTCATACTTATATCATTCTAGCATTTTATTCACTATAATTTTATATGCTGACATTATTCATTTCTCACCAACTATTTGGCATCTCTTTTCCTGGGCAATAAGTTCTGCTAGTAAATAACTTATGTTCTGTGTCTTTTCAATGAATTTGATTTTTTTTAAAAAAATAAGAGCTTTACTGTGCTTGTTTTGATATTCTAACAGCACCTTAAGAAATAAACACTTTTGTCAAATGCCTACGACTTGTAGTGAAGTGTTGTTTCAATTTTTCTGGAGACATTGATGTATTTCTAAGTTGCTTCCCACATACAGCATAGTGAAATAGAACTGTTTGGGTTAGCATTTCAGTCCATACAGTGCCCATGCATAAGTAGCTGTCACTGTAAACACAGCGTCATTAGTATGCAGGTTCCTTGTAGCACTAGTGTGGAGAAATGAATCAGATTATAATTCTTCATTAATATTTTAGACAAAAACTTCATCAAGATATAATTCATATGCCAAAAGTTTCATCCTTTAAAAGTATACAATTCGGTGGATTTTAACATATTTACACAGTTGTGCAATTATCCATCATTAAATTTATCAGATCTACCCCAGGACAAGACCTACAATCCACATTCTTCCATATTACAACATGTTTTCACAAATTGAATCATTAGGCATATTTTTGAAATACAAATACTAATAAAATATAAAAAAGACTAGTATAATAATAAATCAGTATACATATATGTAAAAAAATGTACATAAGGGCTTCCCTGGTGGCACAGTGGTTGAGAGTCCGCCTGCCAATGCAGGGGACATGGGTTCGTGCCCCAGTCTGGGAAGATCCCACATGCCGCGGAGCGGCTGGGCCCGTGAGCCATGGCCGCTGAGCCTGCGCGTCCAGAGCCTGTGCTCTGCAACAGGAGAGGCCCCAACAGTGAGAGGCCCACGTACCGCAAAAAAGTAAATAACCAGTAAAGAAATATCACCAAAACATAAAGCCTTCACAAAATGATTCACTTCTGACCTACCCCATCCAAGTCTTGCAACATTTACAACAATAAAGTAGAAAAGGGCAGGTGACTGGGAGCACATAAAACTTCCATCTTTAGAATGAACCTTTCCCTCTGATTCCTTACTTACACTGAGAGAATCTACTTGTATGTATAAGAGGAGACAGGGAAGGTAATTTATGAGAGAGAAGCTGAGGCCACCAGCCTACACACTCCCCTCTGTGCAATGCAGTGTTACCTCTACATTACATCTGTAATTGTATCTGTATTACATCAAAATCTGAGAATGAACTGAACCCAATGATCGTGGCTCTACTGCCTACTGCCATAGAAGAGTGAAAAACCTCTATAGAAATTGCTAATGGGGATTCTCACTCACTGTCATCATTACAAGGGCTAGCATCACACAATATGTGAAGATTTTAAAAAATTATTTATTTTTTTCAGATGACTATTTCTTGAAGAACCCTTACTGACATCTCACCAAGCTCTCTGGTTCCACAGAAGCTCAGCTGAGTAGCAAGCACTGGAGAGGTAGAGGTAGATTGATGTTCTCTGCTGGGATCTCTTTACATATGTAAAGGGTTTTCTTTGCTGTCCTCTTTCCCTGATTGATTTCCTAAGCTCACTCTCCCCTTCCTCTGTCACTGTCAACTCACTGAACAATTTGCTCTTCTGTCCTCCAGTCATATAAAAAATCTAAAATGATTGCTTAAACAGTTGGGATGAGGAACAGATGCTGGATTTGGTGTCACCCTTAGGAATTCTTGATGATTTGTTAGTCACACTGACAGAATTGTAAATGCTTAAGGGCATTCACTGGAAATAGGAGAACCTGTTAGGCAATTATGATGACAATCTCTAATCAACTATCATATTAGGATGTGTTTATATTCAATCTGGACGTTACCATGATTAGGCTGAGAGACTAAGTACTAGAAATTCACTTATTCACTTAACAGATTTTTATGGAGTGTCTACTTTGTAGCAGGCAGTATGTTAAACCCTGGGATATGTATTATGAATGGTAGTCTACTCTGAAACTCCCTTCTCCCAAAAAGCTTTCATTCCAGAAATGCAGGACGATCCATATAATATTTTCCTTCATTGAGAAATGCCCTGTCTTAGGCCCCAAATCATGATCTTCATGTTTTCCCTTCTTCCTTATAGCAGGCCACAGGGACTTATCCTACTTTCCTCCTTCTCATTAGCTATCACCCCTTCTATCCCATTCCAGTCAATCTAGCTGCAAAAAGGAATGCTTTGTACTTCCAGCACCCCTTTGCTTATATTCTGAATTTTAATATTCAATACTATTTTAAGTTTTGGGATTTTGATAGTAACCCACATGGAGGAGGAATCACTAAAACTTATTAGTAAGACAATACTATTTTAACAAATAAACTTCAAAATCTCAGTGGTTTATTTCTTGCTCATGCTAAGAAGAAGAAAACAGTATGTCCTAAGAGTGGATGCCTTTCTTCCAAGGGCCGATTCACACAGTGGCTCTTTTCACATAGTGGCTCTATCATCTACAACACTTGAGGCTTCCAGTGCCACTGTGCTTCCCTGCATCAATCTGGCAGAAAGGTAAAGAACATGGAGCATCCCTTGTAGGAGGTTTTCATGGATCAGGTTTATAAGTGAACACATATATTACATCTGTTCATATTCCATCATCTAGAACTTAGTCTATGGCTATGCCTTCTTACAAGAGAATCTGGGAAATATAGTTCATATATATGCCCAGGAAAAAAGAGTAAAACGGGTTATCTAATGAGGTAGTCAGTCTCTGCCATAAATAATGAGGATTCTAAGATTCTGGAATATTTCTAAGACTACTTATAGTTGTCAATTGATGGTTATGGCTTATACATCTCTAGATTTGTGATTTACTTAAATAAAATCTCCATAAGGTGATTTTGTTTGTCTTCTTATACAATCCAGAACATAAAGATGCTCAGTGTATGAATGAATAAGTGTATAAACGAAAGAACGAATGAAAAATTATTTTTTGACTCAAGTGAACAACTGGTCATTCTGATATTTGACACTGGTTCAATAGGACCCAATTACACAATTGTTAGTTGTCTATTCTTTCACTTATTCTAAGGAGGGAATAAAATAACTGGGGAAAAAATGAAGTGAAATAATAAATCTTAATTACAACACTCTGGTTTCTCTTCAGATTGAATAAATCTTTTGCCTTTTACTAAAGATTTCCATGGAGAGGAATAACTCTGAGTTTTACACCAATTTTTTGAGGCCTTGCCCTGGCAAGGCTACTTACTGTTGTCCAAATGAAAGAATTATTGCTTTTTTGCTTCTTACAGCAAACCTACTTGCTAGTTTTTGCTCGTTACTTAGCGTATGTGTGCATATTAAAGCAAACAGGATTTTCTGGGAATCTGTGTACAAATAGGGTGCCCAGGTTCAACCGAACTGGATCCTGCATACATACCACAACTAAGCGTCTGCATGCCACAGCTAAGACAACTAAGACCCAGCGCAGCCTAAATAAATGAACATTTTTTAAAAGGAAAAATCATCATTAAAAAAAATCTTAATTACATACCTACCCTCCAGAAGATATTACACTCTGTTCTTTCCTTTAAACCTCTCTATCTAAGTGACAAAGAAACAGGAGGAATTCCAACACAATTATTACACAGCAATTGAACATATACCATATGCCAGGACAATCAAAACATGATCCCCATCAGCTAGGAGAAGCTCCTGTGGTTATTTGTTGCTGTAATGTAAGCCAAGGTTAGCCCAGCATAGTTGTGCCTCATAAAAGACAGTGGATATAGATCTACCCATCCTTTGCCCTTTGCTGCCACCCCAAAACTGGAGATCCATCTTGGATCCTAATTTTTGATCATTACATTTTGCAATGTAATTCACAGCTGCATATTCTCAACACTGTCAAATCTCTAGCTGACCATGGACATAGTCCTTAGCATATCCTCATACAAGAATATATATATATCAATCAATATATATCATCAAGGATTACAACATAAAGTGAAGAGTGCCATAATGGAGATATATATAAAATGTAATGGTTGAGCAGGAAATAGAATAATGTACTATTTTAGAGTTGAGGAAGCCTTTCCAGAGGGACTTCCCTTTGAGCTGAGAATTGCCACATGAGCCAAAAGCAGGAGGCAGGTGGATATCAAAGACTTGATGCATGCAAAGGTTTATGGGATGAAAGTGAGGAGTATACGTAGCGAGGGCATGAAGTGAAAACTTGTAGGGGATAAAAAAAGAAAAAAGGTTGGGGTGAGATGCTGAAGGGCCTTTCACATTATCTTAAGGTAATTACATATTTTGTTCAATGCTAGGGATAAAGAAGCATGGTTTGGAAAAGCAAGGCAAATTATAGCTGTTTTGGCACAGAGGATATTTTTCCATATCAGAATTTAAAAGCTATTAACTTTTGTAACCAAATGATATATGCAACAGACATCACTGGCTCTTAATCTCATTCTGACTTCTATCCCTAGGGTATGTTGAAAATTCAGTGAACCTTAGGCATGGGATGAGGAAGGAGGTATAGCTTCAGAATAAGGATGATGAAGGTATGAAGCTCAGGGATGGCATAGGATTACTGCACATTACTTTTTTACGAAGAAAGAGGTATAAGAAAACAAAACACCTGGAACTCTAATGGTGTTGGTTATTTTGGGGGCCATGTCAAGTGTTCCTGAGTAAAAATGTCAAGTGTCCTGTGTTAAAATAGCTTTAACAAACCATTCCGTGCCTTCCAGGAAATATGGAAAATTGTTTTTTAAAGAAAAGGTTTTCTTAACCAAAGTAAGAAATATAATAGGTTACCTATAATAGAGGGACATTTTAAAGATACACTAAGACCAATATGTTGAAATCATTGGGATCCAGAACCTAGATAATATGTATTTGATAAATGAATAACTGAGACACAAAATAATTTTCTAACAGTTAAGACTGCCTTGGGAAACAGTGGGTCCCAAGAATAAAGTTATTCAAACATAAACTTAGATGCTATAGAAAAGAATTCTAGTAGCATATGAGTTGTTAATCATTTATGGCTTCTCCTGAATGCCAAATTCAACAATCATTATAAACATTGCCTCAACTCAAATTGGTAGCAAACTTTTCGTACTGAAATATGAAGCAAGGTTCCATATTGAGTAAGGCATAGCCCTTTGTAGAACATAGATTTTGTGATAATGCCAAGATACACACTGAAGAAACTCTACTACCCAAAGTTCATTTAATATTTGTTCAAAACTATTTATTGGGTACCTGCTATGTTCAAGGCATTGTTTATTAGTACTGCTATTTTTTTGAACTAAAATCCATAAAATTCCAAATAGAAAGTATATTTTATTAAAAGACAAATAATGAACAAACAAACAAATACATATAAAAATGGCAGGTTACAATGAGTTTGATATTTAAAACAAAAAGCATAGAGAGAGGTACAGAGTGATGAAAGATAATGATGGCTTTTAATAGAGTGAAAGAATCCTTGAGAAAGAAGATAACTGAGTAAAGATCTGTATGAAGCAATGGAGCAAACAAAGAGATGACAGGAAGGAAAGTCTTTCCAGACAGAAGGAAGAGATGGTAGATAGGCCCTGAAGAACTGAACAACTTTATGTGGTTAAAGAGTAGTATTAATACCAGTAGGGGAGAAGCAGAGTAATTTAGGAGAGAGTTATGGGAGAAAAATTTAAAGAGGGTGTGGGGCAAGATGATCTAGGGCTTCAAGGAGTAAGGCAAGTAGTTCAGATTTTAATCTAACTGTGTAGGGAGGAAGTCTTTGGTAGGTTTAAACAGGGAAATGATATAATCTTATGTGTATATTTTTAAAATACTGTAGGTATTTAAAAATACAGTATTTCAGGAATAGACTGTAGGGGAATAAGAATACAAGTAAGGAAACAGAAGACTTCAGTACTCTATACAAGATAAGGATGGCTTAAACTAGGGTGGTAGCAGTGTTTGGTAACTGGTTTATATTTTGAACGTAGCTCTTTCAGGAATTTTTTGTCTGGAGAGGATATGGAGCTGTAGGAAAGAGAGGAATCAAGAACAAATCCTGGATTTGTGGGCTATAAAACCTGGGTAAAGGTGGCAATATTTTCTAAATGGGAAGACCACATGAAGAAAGTTTTTTGTGTGATTATTTATTTGGCAAGTGCAACAAGATAATTAAGACTTATCTTTTATTTCTGTTAATTTGGAGAAGCTTATTAGGCATCCAACTGGTAATGTTGAGAAAGTAGTTGGTTCTGTTACTCTGGATGTCAGGACAGAGTCAGAGCTGTAATTATTAATTTTGGAGATCTTACCATGTGGATTCCATTTAAACCATGAGACTTAATGTGATTACCCAGAGTGGCAGTTTGGGAAAAGAGCAGAAAATCAAGGACTGAATGCTGTGGGAGAAAACACTAACAATGAAGTCAATGAGTTAAGAGAAAGAGGAGAAGAGTATGGTAACTTGAAAGCCAACCGAGAAAATGAGAGACTACTTACTATGTATGACAAATCATACAGAGATAAAGAAATATGATTAATTTTTCTGGCTAGACTGCTTCTAACACACTGCTCAGAAGACATCCATGCACAATTCAGCATGTTCATACTGTTTAACATTACAAAGGACTCTGTCTTCAAAACCAAATGATTAATTCCAACAAGTACGGCTCCCAGTTAGAACAACTGAAAGCAGATGAAAAGCATCCACAATTAGTCAACAGAAAATGCATAATCTTCCATCAGCATAATGCAAGACCCCATGTTTCACTGATGACCAGGCAAAAACTGTTACAGTTTGGCTGGGAAATTCTGATTCAACCACCGTATTAACCAGACACTGCACCTTCAGATATCCATTTACCTTGGTCTTTACAAAATTCTCTTAATGGAAAAAATTTCAATTCCCTGGAAGACTGTAAAAGGCACCTGGAACAGTTCTTTGCTCAGAAAGATAAAATGTTTTGGGAAGATGGAATTATGAAGTTGCCTGGAAAATGGCAGAATGTAGTGGAACAAACAGGTGAATATGCTGTTCAATAAAGTTCTTGGTGAAAATGAAAAATGTGTCTTTTATTTTTACTTAAAAAACCAAAGGCATTTTTTGGCCCACTGAATACTACAGAATGAAACTTGGGCCATATTATTAAGGGTCTTGAATTTCAGGATTTGGGGGGAAATGTTCATTTTATATGAAATCTGAGCTTCAGAGAAATTTTTCTGGAAGTAATAGTGAATTAGAAAAAGAAGACATTAGAGACACAGTAGCAGGCTATTTGATTATTCAACATTGAAAAAAACTGAAAAATTGATTTGTATTTGAAGAGCAGGCATGATATACAGAGGAAAATATACAGCAAGGAGGTAAGAATGTATGACCATGGTTCAGTAGGGTCTTTGGAAATAGAGAAATATATTGGAGGCTCCCAGGCTACGAGATACTGGTTGAAATATTGAAGAGAGTAAAAAGAAAGAGAGGAAAAGGAAAGAATGTATCAAACTTGATAATGTCTATATTTAGAGGAGGAAGAGTAACAACTCAAAAGTTGAGAAGGATGGAAGCAAGGATCATGACAGGGAGATCAGGTAGTAATGTTAAAGAAATAACAAATCCTCACATTTGATTATTTGGGGGTCAAATGAAGGTGTGTTTGTAGCCTATAAGAGGATGACCTGGGATTTCCTGGTGGTGCAGTGGTTAAGAATCCACCTGCCAATGCAGGAGACACAGGTTTGAGCCCTGGTCCAGGAAGATCCCGCATGCCATAGAGTAACTAAGCCCGTACACCACAACTACTGAGCCTGCGCTCTAGAGCCCACGAACGACAACTATTGAGCCCGTGTGCAACAACTACTGAAGCCCGTGTGCCTAGAGCCCATGCTCTGCAATAAGAGAAGCCACTGCAATGAGAAGCCTGCACACTGCAATGAAGAGTAGCCCCCGCTTGCCAAAACTAGAGAAAGCCCGTGTGCAGCAACAAAGACCCAACGCAGCCAAAAATAAATAAATTAATTAAAAAAAATAATGTATCCTTTGAGAAATTAAAAAAAATAAAGATGACCTTTTTTTACAAATTACTGTCTAAATTGGGACACTACTGAAAGGAGATACCAACAATAATCATGATAATTGATCTACAACCACTATAAAAGTAAAATTGTCCCTGGAATGCTGGATATACAGTCACTCTGGATAAGAGGCGTGAGTTGGGGAACAATTACAAGCTATATAGCTGCTAACAGGATAGTAAACACTTCGTGAACTCAGAGAATAGCGAATAAAATCAAGAGCACAAGCAAAGAGAAGCTTCAAGAGGGTAGAGGAATAATACACGGAGATCACCTTCCTCCCCACAAATACATCAAAAATACATCTACATGTGGAACAATTCCTACAGAATAACTACTGAACCCTGGCAGAAGACCTCAGACTTCCCAAAAGGCAAGAGAAACTCCCCACATACCTGGGTAGGGCAAAATAAGAAAGAAAAAACAGAGACAAAAGAATAGGGATGGGACCCACACCTCTGGGAGGGAGCTGTGAAGGAGGAAAAGTTTCCACACACTAGGAAGCCCCTTCACTAGTGGAGACTGGGGGTGGCTGGGTGGGAAGCTTCAGAGACACAGAGGAGAGCACAGCAACAGGGGTGCGGAGGGCAAAGCAGAGAGATCCCCGCACTGAAGATCAGTGCCAACCAGCACTCACCAGCCTGAGATGCTTGTCTGCTCACCCACTGGGGGGGGGTAGGGGCTGGGAGCTGAGGCTTGGGCTTCGGAGGTCAGACTCCAGGGAGAGGACTGGGGTTGTCTGCATGAACACAGCCTGAAGGGCGCTAGTGCGCCACAGCTAGCCAGAAGGGAGTCTGGGAAAAAGTCTGGACCTGCCAAAAAGGCAAGAGGCCGTTGTCTCGGGGTGCACAAGGAAAGGGGATTCATTCCCTGTGTGCCCACAGAAGGGAGAGCACCGCCTAAGCAAGCTCCAGAGATGGGCGCAAGCCACAGCTAACAGCTCGGACCCCAGAGATGGGCGTGAAACACTAATGCTGCTGCCACTTCCAACAAAAATCCTGTGTGCAAGCACAGGTTACTACCCACATTGCACCCCCTGGAAACTGTGCAGCCCGCCACTGCCACGGTCCTGAGATCCAGGGACAACTTCCCCAGGGGAACACATGGCATGCCGCAGGCTGCTGCAATGTCACGCTGGCCTCTGCCAACACAGGCTTGCCCTGCATTCCAATTATGACCACTGAACCCCTCCCTCTCCCCAGCCTCAGAGAGCAACAGAGTCATAATCAGCCTCTGCTTTAACCCCCTCCTGGTTGGGCAGGGAACAGACGCCTGAGGGGGGCCTAGACGCAGTGGCAGGGCCAAAACCAAAACCAAAACTAAACCCCAGGAGCTGTGTGAACAAAGAAGGGAAAGGGAAATTTCTCTGTGCAGCCTCAGGAGCAGCAGATTAAATCCCCACAATCAACTTCATAAACCGTGCATCTCTGGAATACCTGAATAGACAACAAATGTTCCCAAAATTGAGGCAGTGGACTTTGGGAGCAACTGTAGACTTGGGCATTGCTTTCTGTGTCTGATGTCTTTTTGGTTTTATGTTTATCTTAGCGTACTTTTTAGTGCTTGTTATCATTGGTGGGTTTGTTTATTGGTGTGATTGCTCTCTTCCATTTTTTTTAAATTTTATTATTATTTTTTCCCTTTCTTCTCTTTTTCTCAGTGTGTATGTGTATGTTTCTTTGTGTGATTTTGTCTGTTTAGTTTTGCTTTTAACGTTTGGTTGGAGGTTCTATCTGTTCATTTTTTTTGTTTTTGGTTTATTTCTTCCTTTTCTTCCAAGCTATGTGGCCAGCAGGATCTTGGGGCTTCAGCCAGATGTTGGGTCTAAGCCTCCAAGGTGGGAGAACCGAGACCAGAACATTGGACCACAAAAGACCTCTCGGCCCCACGTAATATCAATAAGCAGGAGCTCTCCCGAGATCTCCATCTCAACATTAAGACCCAGCTCCACACAATGGCCAGCAAGCTGCAGTGCTGTACACCCCATGCCAAACAACTAGCAAGACAGGAACACAACCCCACCCATTAGTACAGAGGCTGCCTAAAGTCATACTAAGCTCACAGACACCCCAAAACACACAACCAGAAACAGCTCTACCCATCAGAAAGACAAGATCCATCCCCTCTCACCAGAGCACTGGCACCAGTCTCGTCCAGCAGGAAGCCTGTACAAGCCACTGAACCAATCTCACACACTGGGGGCAGACACTAAAAATAATGGGAACTACGACCTGTAGCCTGTGAAAAGGAGACCCTAAACACAGTAAGTTAAACAAAATGAGAATACAGAGAAATGTACAGCAGATGAAGGAGCAAGTAAAAAACCACAAGACCAAAAAATTAAGAGGAAACAGGCAGTCTACCTGAAAAAGAATTCAGAATGATAGTAAAGATGATCCAAAATCTCAGATATAGAGGGGAGAATATATAAGAAACGTTTAACAAGGACCAAGAAGAACTAAAGAGCAAAGAAACAATAATGAACAACACAATAAATGAAATTAAAAACACTCTAGAAGGACTCAATATCAGAATAACTGAGGCAGAAGAATGGATAAGTGACCTGGAAGACAAAATAGTGGAAATAACTGCTGCAGAGTAGAATAGAAGAAAAAGAGTTAAAAGAATTGAGGACAGTCTCAGAGACATCCAGAACAATATTAAATGCACCAACATTCAAATTATAGAGGACCAAGAAGAAGAGAAAAAGAAAGGGTCTGAGAAAATATTTGAAGAGATTATACTCAAAAACTTCCCTAATAGGGGAAAGGAAATAGTCAATCAAGTCCAGGAAGCGCAGAAAGTCCCATACAAGATAAATCCAAGAAGAAACATGCCAAGACAGATATTAATCAAACTATCAAAGATTAAATACAAAGAAAAAGTATTAAATGCAGCAAGGAAAAAGCAACAAATAACATGCAAGGGAATCCCCATAAGGTTTAAAGCTGATTTTTCAGCAGAAACTCTGCAAGCCAGAAGGGAGTAGCAGGACATATTTAGAGTGATGAAAGGAAAAAAACTACAACCAAGATTACTCTGCCCAGCAAGGATCTCATTCAGATTTGACGGAGAAACTAAAACCTTTACAGACAACCAAAAGTTAAGAGAATTCAGCACCAGCAAACCAGCTTTACAACAAATGCTAAAGGAACTTCTCTAGGCAGGAAACACAAGAGAAGGAAAAGACTGACAAGACTAAACCCAAAACCATTAAGAAAATGGTACTAGGAACATACATATCGATAAATACCTTAAATGTAAATGGATTAAATGCTCCAACCAAAGACATAGACTGGCTGAATGGATACAAAAACAAGACCTGTATATGCTGTCTACAAGAGAACCACTTCAGACCTAGGGACACATACAGACTGAAAGTGAGGGGATGGAAAAAGATATTCCATGCAAATGGCAAGCAAAAGAAAGCTGGAGTAGCAATTCTCATATCAGACAAAATAGACTTTAAAATAAAGGCTATTACAAGAGATAAAGAAGGACACTACTTAATGATCAAGGGATCAATGCAGGATGAAGATACAACAATTATAAATATTTATACACCCAATAGAGGAGTTCCTTAATACATAAGAAAAATGCTAACAGCCATAAAAGGGGAAATCAACAGTAACAGAATAATAGTGGGGGCTTTAACACCCCACTTTCAACAATGGACAGATCATCCAAAATGAAAATAAAGAAACATAAGCTTTAAATGACACTTTAGACCGGAAGAAATCAACTGATATTTATAGGACATTCCATCCAAAAACAACAGAATACACTTTCTTCTCAAGTGTTCATGGAACACTTTCCAGGATAGATCATGTCTTGGGTCGCAAATCAAGCCTTGGTAAATTTAAGAAAATTGAAATCATATCAAGTATCTTTTCTGACAATGCTATGAGACTAGATATCAATTACAGGGAAAAAAATCGGTAAAAAATAGAAACACATGGAGGTTAAAAAACACACTACTAAATAATCAAGAGATCACTGAAGAAATCAAAGAGGAAATCAAAAAATACCTAGAAACAAATGACAATGAAAACACAATGTCTCAAAACATACGGGATGCAGCAAAATCTGTTCTAAGAAGGAAGTCTATAGCAATACAGTACTACCTCAAGAAACAAGAAAATTCTCAATTAAATAATGTAACCTTATACCTAAAGCAATTAGAGAAAGAAGAACACACACAAAAAAACCCTCCAAAGTTAGCAGAAGGAAAGAACTCATAAAGGTCAGATCAAATATAAATGAAAAAGAAATGAAGGAAACAATAGCAGATCAATAAAACTAAAAGTTGGTTCTTTGAGAGCGTAAACAAAATTGATAACCCATTAGCCAGACTCATCAAGAAAAAAAGGGAGAAGACTCAAATCAACAGAATTAGAAATGAAAAAGAAGTAACAACTAACCCTGCAGAAATACAAAGGATCATGAGAGACTACTACAAGCAACTCTGTGCCAATAAAATGGACAACCTGGAAGAAATGGACAAATGCTTAGAAAAGTACACTCTTCCAAGACTGAATCAGGAAGAAACAGAAAATATGAACAGACCAATCACAAGCACTGAAATTGAAACTGTGATTAAAAATCTTCCAACAAACAAAAGCCCAGGACCAGATGGCTTCACAGGTGAATTGTATCAAACATGTAGAGAAGAGAAAACACCTATTCTTTTCAAATTCTTCCAAAATATAGTAGAGGAAGGAACACTCTCAAACTCACTCTACGAGGCCACCATCACCCTGATACCAAAAGCAGGCAAAGATGTCACAAAATAAGAAAACTACAGGCCAATATCACTGATGAACATAGATGCAAAGCCCTCAACAAAACACTAGCAAACAGAATCCAACAGCACATTAAAAGGATCATACACCATGATCAAGTGCGGTTTATTCTAGGAATGCAAGGAATAAATATACGCAAATCAATGGGATACACCATATTAACAAATTGAAGGAGAAAAACCATATGATAATTTCAATAGATGTAGAAAAAGCTTTCAACAAAATTCAACACCATTTAGGATAAAAACTCTCAAGAAACTGGGCATAGAGGGAAATTACTTCAACATAATAAAGGCCATATATGACAAACCCACAGGCAACATCGTTCTCAAAAGTGAAAAACTGAAACCATTTCCACTAAGATCAGGAACAAGATAAGGTTGCCCACTCTCACCACTCTTATTCAACATAGTTTTGGAAGTTTTAGCCATGGCAATCAGAGAAGAAAAAGAAATAAAAGGAATGCAAATTGGAAAAGAAGAAGTAAAACTATCACTGTTTGCAGATGACATGATACTATACATAGAAAATCCTAAAGATGTTACCAGAAAACTACTAGAGCTAATCAATGAATTTGGTAAAGTAGCAGGATACAAAATTAATGCAAAGAACTCTCTTGCATTCCTATACACTAATGAGGAAAAATCTGAAAGTGAAATCAAGAAAACATTCCCATTTACCATTGCAACAAAGAGAATAAAATACCTAGGAATAAACCTACCTAAGGAGACAAAAGACCTGTACGCAGAAAATTATAAGACACTGATGAAAGAAATTAAAGATGATACAAATAGATGGAGAGATATACCATGTTCTTGGATTGGAAGAATCAACATTGTGAAAATGACTCTACTACCCAAAGCAATCTACAGATTCAATGCAATCCCTATCAAACTACCACTGGTATTTTTCACAGAACTAGAACAAAAAATTTCACAATTTGTATGGAAACACAAAAGACCCCAAATAGCCAAAGCAATCTTGAGAAACAAAAATGGAGCTGGAGGAATCAGGCTCCCTGACTTCAGATTATACTACAAAGCTACAGTAATCAAGATGATAGGGTACTGGCACAAAAACAGAAATATAGATCAATGAAACAGGACAGAAAGCCCAGAGTTAAACCCATGCAAATATGGTCACCTCATCTTTCATAATGGAGGCAAGAATATACAATGGAGAAAAGACAGCCTCTTCAATAAGTGGTGCTGGGAAAACCGGACAGCTACATGTAAAAGAATGAAATTATAACACTTCCTGACACCATACACAAAAATAAACTCAAAATGGATTAAAGACCTAAATGTAAGGCCAGACACTATAAAACTCTTAGAGGAAAACATAGGCAGAACATTCTATGCCACAAATTCTAGCAAGATCCTTTTTGACCCACCTCCTAGAGAAATGGAAATAAAAACAAAAATAAACAAATGGGACCTAATGAAACTTCAAAGCTTTTGCACAGCAAAGGAGACCATAAACAAAACCAAAAGACAACCCTCAGAATGGGAGAAAATATTTGCAAATTAAGCAACTGACAAAGGATTAATCTCCAAAATATACAAGCAGCTCGTGCAGCTCCATATTAAAAAAGTCAACCCAATCCAAAAATGGGCAGAAGACCTAAGTAAACATTTCTCCAAAGAAGATATACAGATTGTCAACAAACACATGAAAGGATGCTCAACATCACTAGTCATTAGAGAAATGCAAATCAAAACCACAATGAGGTATCACTTCACACTGGTCAGAATGGCCATCATCAAAAAATCTACAAACAATAAATCCTGGAGAGGGTGTGGAGAAAAGGGAACCCTCTTGCACTCTTGGTGGGAAAGTAAATTGATACAGCCGCTATGGAGAACAGTATGGAGGTTCCTTATAAAACTAAAAACAGAACTATCACATGACCCAGCAATCCCACTCCTGGGCATATACCCTGAGAAAAACCATAATTCAAGAAGAGTCATGTACCACAATGTTCATTGCAGCACTATTTACAATAGCTAGGACATGGAAGTAACCTAAGTGTCCATCGACAGATGAAGGGATAAAGAAGATGTGGCACATACATACAATGGAATATTACATAAAAAGAAACAAAATTGAGTTATTTGTAGTGGGGTGGATTGACCTAGAGTCTGTCATATGGAGTGAAGTAAGTCAGAAAGAGAAAAAACAAATACTGTATGCTAACACACATATATGGAATAAAAAAAAAAATGGTTCTGATGAACCTGGGGCAGGATAGGAATAAAGACGCAGATGTAGAAAATGGACTTGAGGACACATGGAGGAGGAAGCGTAAGCTGGGATGAAGTGAGGGAGTGGCATGTACATATATACACTACCAAAAGTAAAATAGATAGCTAGCGGGAAAGAGCTGCAGAGCACAGGGAGATCAGCTTGGTGCTTTGTGACCACCTAGAGGAGTGGGATAGGGAGGTGTGAGGGAGGCGCAAAAGGGAGGGAATATGGCGATATGTATATACATATAGCTGATTCACTTTGTTGTACAACAGAAATTAACACAACATTGTAAAGCAATTATACTTCAATAAAGATGTTAAAATAAATAAAGTAAAATACTACTTTTCATTGACATTGCACCTGGTCACTCCAGAGCTCTGATGGAGATGTGCAATGGGATTTATGTTGTGTTCATGCTTGCTAACGTAACATTCTTTCTGCAGCCCATGGAGCAAGGACTAATTTTAACTTTCAAGTCTTATTATTTAAGAAATACATTGCATAAGGCTATCACTGCCATAGATAGAGATTCTTCTGAGGGATATGGGCAAAGGAAATAGAAAAATTTTTGGAAAGGATTTACCATTCTGGATGTCATTAAGAATATTTATGATTCATGGAGAGAGGTCAAAATATCAACATTAACAGGTGTTTGGAAGAAGTTGATCCCAACCCTCATGGATGACTTTGAGAGGTTCAAGACTTCAGTGGAGGAACTGTTGGCAGCTATGGTGGAAATAGCAAGAGAATTAGACATGAAGCCTGAAGATGTGACTGAATTACTCCAATCTCATGATAAAACTTTACAGATGAGGAGTTGCTACTTACAGATGAGCAAAGAAAGTGGTTTCTTGGATGGAATCCGCTCCTGGTGAAGATGCTGTGAAGATTGTTGAAGTGATAGCAAAGATTTAGAAAATTACATAAACTTAGTTGATAAAGCAGTGGCAGGATTTGAGAGGACTGACAACAATTCTGAAAGAAGTTCTGCAGGTAAAATCGTATCAAACTGCACTGCAATGCTACAGATAAATCATTCATGAAAGGAAGAGTCAACTGATGCTGCAAACTTCATTGTTGCCTTATTTTAAGAAATTGCCACAGATACCTGCTACCTTCAGCAACCACCACCTGATTAGTCAGCAGCCATCACCGTGGAGGCAAGATCCTCTACCAGCAAAAGGATTATGACTCACTGAAGGTTCACATGATGATTAACATTTTTTAGCAATGAAGTATACTTTTATTTATTAAGGTATACATACTGTATTTTTAGCCATAATGCTAGTTCACAGTTAATAGACTATAGTATATTGTAAAAATAACTTTTTTTATGCACTGGGAAACCAAAAAATTAGTGTGACTAACTTTATTGCAACATTCACTTTATTGTAGTGGTCTGGAACTGAACCCACAGTATCTCTGAGGTATGCCTGTATATATATTATAAATATAACATTTTGAGGCTTCAAAAAAAAAAAAACCAAGCAGATTAGTTCATTTTGATAAGAAAGGGGGACTGAGTGCTCTTCCTAAACACCAATAGAGTAAGAACACAATGGCCCAGAGGCATTAATAAATGGAAAAGAAGGACTTCCTTGTAGGAAGCCTCAATCATTTCAGTAAAGTAGGCCAGGAGATCAACTAATAAAACAGGAAGGTGGAGTTGGAGATTTGAAGACAGCTGAAAACTTTTCAAAGGACCACTCTTGGAAATGGTGCAGGAAGTCATTATACATTTTAAATGCAAGTGCCACCAAGTATGATCAAGGTCCCACTCAGATTTTTGACTCTCCAGAAAGATAAATAATTCTCATAATAATGGCTACAATCTATTGATTATTTACTCCATGCTCTACTCTAAGTGCTTTACCTGAGCAACTTCATTTTAAACTCAAAACAACCCTATGAAATAAATGGTATCATTATTTCCATTTTACAAATGAGGACACCGAGGTACAGAGTGTTTAACAGTAATCATCAAAGGCTACGCAGCTAGGATGTAAGGAGTCATGATTCAAATTTAGCTAATCTGGCTTCAGAACCCAAGGTTTTGACCACTGAGAGCTCTGACTCTGTTTTGAGGTCATAAACAGGTTTCAGAGTGATATTTATTCTTAGAAGCAAGTAAAAAGAGTTTCACAAGATTATACACATATCTGAGGAAAGCCAAATGGAAAGCATTGACCAGGGAAGTCTCTCTCACTGGCTACATCTATTGAGGCTTCCACCATGATCTGAAATGATGCTGTCATTTGATACCAAATGGGATGTAAGTCAGTCTGTCACAGGAAGGTTTATACTACATTGGCCTATAGTTCTACAGATGAAAAGATGGTTTTAGCCTGTAGGGTATCATTTACTAGCAGGGTATTTTCAGCACTTCAGAGAATATCAATCAGGAATCACTGAAAGCTGAAATGTGCTTTCCTGAAGTGAGCAAGCTGGTACAATAATTCTTAAATCCTTTGTTGTCGGGAGGGAAATTTCTATGGGTTTCATCATAAAAATATTTTATACTACAGCTAGTAAAAAGCCCTATCAATCTAAGATGTAACAGTAGTATTTTATGGTTTGGTTGCTAGGTAATAAATGCACACTGAAAAATGCAGTTTGGAGGAAAAAATGCCTCAATAAAGAGAATTCCCCTAAGGTTTGGGATAATGATCTCAACTAATATTTTACATTAAATAAATCAAATACAGGAGTTCCTAAGAAAATTACAAAGTTCATCACAGCTTTCCAGAAAACGTAATCTTTAGGATCTTTACCTTTATTTATTCTAGCACCTTGCACAGTGCTTGACCTATAATAATTTGTCAATAAATAATTATCAAATAAATAATGTCTGTTTCTATTTTGTAAATTCTAAACTGTATATGGACTACTAAATGAACATGGTTTTTGTTATGATTTTTTTTAAGATTTTTCTTCTTTTCCCATTAAAATTGTATGTACACCTGATAAGGTTCTATGTATTTAATCGCCTTTTGCATCTGAAAGTAGTGGATTTTTGTATGCAGGTAATGTTATTCAGTCATCAATTGATCAGGCTGACTTTGATACATAATAATTACTTTCTAGACAAATAATACCTTAAGGCCAAACTTCACATTTTAAAAACTCTCTGTAATTTACAGAATTCAATAGACGATTAGAAAACGTGGTATAGAGAACAGGGGTCACAAAATCAAATATCTACAGGTGCCTGGAGGAAACAACATGAGTAAAGGGATGGGTGTGGAATGGGATAGGAATGGAGTTTCAATGGTTAATTGTAGGAGAGCCTGTCTAAAGAGGGTGGCTATTACTTGTGCCAAAGACCTTTGCCATGAGTGATTATTTTAAGAGGGATTCTAGAAGAGTTAATTTTAATGTTCAATCTCCTGATTTTTAAAAAAATGTTTCTACACATTCAATAAAATTTAAAACAGTATACAAGAAAAAAACACTCTTGGGGAACTAAGAGACAGGGCTGACAGTTACTTCTATGTATGAGTTCACAGCCCCTCTAAATTGAGGTCACAGTCTTGGCAGGTGAAGGTGTTGAAACTTACTCAAGTTTGTTATGACTTCTTTGTATTTGTTGAATCAACTCCTGTTTTTATAAAATGTTTTAATAAATTTCCTCATTTGCTTCTTATTGTAAATAAACTACACCCTGAAAGCCTCTAAAGAACATTCATAAAGATTGAAGCAGAGTTAAAGAATAAAAGCTATAGTCTTTCTTCTTAAAAAGAAAAACATGATTAATGCAATCCCACTATGGGCATATACAAATATGTGGGCAAATGCAAATATTGAAGAATCCTTGCATCCCTGTGAAAATCCCACTTGATCATGGTGTATGATCCTTTTAACGTGTTGTTGGATTCTGTTTGCTAGTATTTTGTTCAGGATTTTTGCATCTGCATTCATCAGTGATATTGGTCTATAATTTTCTTTTTTGTGATATCTTTTTTTGGTTTTGGTATCAGGGTGATGGTGTTGTCGAATGAATTTGGGAGTGTTCCTCCCTCTGCAATTTTTTTTTTTAACAGTTTGAGAAGGATCAGTGTTAGTTCTTCTCTAAATGTTTGACAGAATTTGCCTGTGAAGCCATCTGGTCCTGAACTTTTGTTTGTTGGAAGATTTTTAATTATGGTTTCAATTTCATTACTTGTCATATGTCTGTTTATATTTTCTAATTCCTAATTTAGTTCAGTCTTGGACAACTGTACCTTTCCAAGAATTTGTCTACTTCTTAATGGTTGTCCATTTTATTGGCATAGAGTTGTTTGTAGTAGTCCCTTATAATCCTTTGTATTTCTGCAGTGTCAGTTGTGATTTCTCCTTTTTCATTTCTAATTTTATTGATTGGCATCCTCTCCCTTTTTTTCTTGATGAATCTAGTTAAGGGTTTATCAATTTTGTTAATCTTCTCAAAGAACCAGCTTTTAGTTTTATTGATATTCATTTCTATTTCATTTATTTCTTCTCTGATCTTTATGATTTCTTTCCTTCTACTGACTTTGGGTTTTCTTTGTTCTTCTTTCTCTAGCTGTTTTAAGTGTAGGGTTAGATTGTTTGAGATTTTTCTTGTTTCTTGAGGTGAGATTGAATTGCTATAAACTTCCCTCTTAGAACTGCTTTTGCTGCATCCCATAGGTTTGGGCTCATCGTGTTTTCATTGCTACTTGTTTCTATGTATTTTTTAATTTCTTCTTTGATTTCTTCAGTGATATCTTGGTTATTTAGTAGTGCACTGTTTAGTCTCCATGTATTTGTGCTTTTTACAGTTTTTTTTCCTGTAATTTATTTCCAATCTCATAATGCTGTGGTCAGAAAAGATGCTTCATACAATTTTCTTAGATTTTCTGAGGCTTCATTTGTGACCCAAGACATGATCTATCTTGGAGAACGTTCCATGTGCCGTTGAGAAGAAAGTGTATTTTGCCACTTTTGGGTGGAATGTTCTATAAATATCAATTAAACCTATCTGGTCTATTGTGTCATTAAAAGCTTGTGTTTATTTACTTTCTGTTTGGATGACCTGTCCATTGGTGTAAGTGGGGTGTTAAAGTCCCCCACTATCATTGTGTTACTGTCAATTTCTCCTTTCATTGTTGTTAGCATTTGCCTTATGTATTGAGGTGCTATGTTGGGTGCATAAACATTTATAATTGTTTTATTTTCTTCTTGGAATGATCCTTTGATCATTATGTAGTGTCCCTCCTTATCTCTTGTAAGAGTCTTTATTTTAAAGTCGATTTTATCTGATACGAGTACTGCTACTCCAGCTTTCTTTTGATTTCCATTTGCATGGAGTATCTTTTTCCATCCCTTCACTTTCATTCTGTGTGTGTCCCTAGGTCTAAAGTGGGTCTCTTGTAGACAGCATATACATGGGTCTTGTTTTTGTATCCATTCAGTCAGTCCGTGTCTTTTGCTTGGGGCATTTAATCCATTTACATGCAAGCTTATTATCAATATATATCTTCCCATTACCATTTTCTTAATTGCTTTGCCTTTGTTTTTGTGGGTCTTTTTCTTCTCCTTGTTTCCCGCCTAGAGAAGTTTCTTTAGCATTTGTTGTAAAGCTGGTTTGGTGGTGCTGAATTCTCTTATCTTCTGCTTGTCTGGAAGGCTTTTGACTTCTCCATCGATTCTGAATGAGATCCTTGCTGGGTAGAGTAATCTTGGTTGTATGTTTTTCTCTTTCATCGCTCTAAGTATATCCTGCCACTCCCTTCTGGCCTGCAGAGTTTCCACTGAAAAATCAGCTGATAACCTTATGGGGATTCCTCTGTGTTATTTTTTGTTTTTCCCTGCTTTTAATATTTTTTCTTTGAATTTAATTTTTGTTAGTTTATTGATATGTGTCTTGGTGTGTTCTTCCTAGGGTCTATCTGGTATGGGACTCTCTGTGCTTCCTGGACTTGGGTGACTATTTCCTTTCCCATGTTAGGGAAGTTTTTGCCTATAATCTCTTCAAATATTTTCTCAGACCCTTTCTTTTTCTCTTCTTCTTCTGGGACCCCTATAATTTGAATGGTGGTGCATTTAGTGTTGTCTCAGAGGTCTCTGAGATTGTCTTCAATTCTTTTCATTCTTTTTTCTTTATTCTGTTCCTTGGCAGTTTTTTACACCATTTTGTCTTCCAGATCGCTTATTCATTCTTCTGCCTCAGTTATTCTATTATTGATTCCTTCTAGTGTATTTTTCATTTCCGTTATTGTGTTGTTCATCTCTGTTTGTTCTTTAGTTCTTTTAGATCTTCATTAAATATTTTTTGTTTTTTCTCAATCTGTGCCTCCATTCTATTTCCAAGATTCTGGATCATCTTTACTATCGTTATTCTGAATTCTTTTTCAGGTAGATTGCTTATTTCCTCTTCATTTATTTGGTCTTGTAGGTTTTTACCTTGCTCCTTCATCTGTGACACAATTTTTTGTCTTCTTTTTTTTTTTTAATGAGTGGGATTGTGTTCCTGTTTTACTGGTTGGCCTGAGGCTTCCAACCCTGGAGTTTGTAGGCTATTGGTTAGAGCTGGGTCTTGATGCTGAGATGAGGAACTCCGTGAGACCTCACTCTGATGAATATTCCTTGGGGTCTGAGGTTCTCTGTTAGTCCAGTGGCTCAGACTCAGAGCTCCCACCGCAGGAGCTTTGGTCTGACCCCCAGCTCATGAACCAAGATCCCCCAAACTGTGTAGGGTGGCAAAAAAAAAAGGAAGAAAAAAAATAACAAAGTAAAAAGTAAAATTAGACTAGGAAACTAATAGATATGTTAGAAAGAATATAAAAATATAGATGACTCAACAACCAGAAGGTACATCAGTACCACAATAGTAAAAAAAAGAGGAGGGAAAAGAAAAAGGGGGGGGAAGGCCTTGGCTGTGGAGGGTGGAGCCTAAGCAAGGGTGAGGTTTGGGTGGTGGGCGGGGCCAATGCTCAGGACCCACAGGGCTGGAAAAGGCCCTGGGGGCTGTGTGGTGGGGTGGGGCTTAGGCTCAAGGAACAGAAGGGGCCCAGGTGTGCCCCCCATCCCTTGTCTCAGAGGGCAGGGGACCTCACCTGGGAGCCCAGCAGGCTTCCTGGACTTGAATGGGCAGGGCAAATGCCCTCATCTTCTCTCCTGCTCCTCCTGGAGGGCCCCTTCCACCAGCCTCTCCTGATCTCCCTGGCCTCCCTCCAGGACCCACATGGCCTGGTGGGCAGGGGATCAGCCTGGGAGCTCAGCAGGCTCCCCGTGCCCGAGTGGGCCAGGCGATCATCCTCCACTCCTCTCCCGCTCTTTCCAGAGAGTCCCTCCTGCCTGTCTCTTCTGATCTCCTGGCCGCAGGGACACTGATCCTGTCTAGCCTCCAATTCTTCTCCCCTCTCAGTCCACCTATGTCCTACTGGTTCACTTTAGGGTTCCTCCCATCTCTTTGGTCATCAGAGTACCCCACCAGCTGCCGGCAGGCACCCTAGCTGTGGGGAGACACTAACTCCGTGTCTTCCCACACCTCCATCTTGACTCAGCCTCTCAGTTTGTATTTATTTTGATTTAGCTTGGTAGTACTGATCTGGGGATAGATAATAGAGGAAAGGGAATATAAAACAAAAATTTAAAGATCAGAGAGATTGAATTTTGACATTTAGGAGAGTATAAGTTGTTCCAGGTTGAACAAATGGCTTATATGCTTGAATATATAAATTGAACACAGGTTTTTAAAAAAATATTTAACAAAATCTAGTCCTCAACAGTGAAACACTTCATTAACCTGTTTACTGAATACCAACAAAATGGAAGGCATGTCTGTATAAGTCATAAGTTAAATATTTGAATTGTAATAGCTCCTCTTATTAGGAAGCCAATGATTCTCCCAGTACTTCCATATCCCCCAAATGGGCTTAATAATTCACAATGTCATACTTTAAAAATTAGTATCATGCTTATGTCTTTTTTCTCTAGTACCAATCATTCAAAGTATGTCACTATACTATTTTTATTGTTACTTTCATTCATTTTAACACTTTTCTGATTTGCATGTAATGCTTTATGCAAAAACCCTAATAATATCCTCAAGAAATCTCATATAGACATTTTTCAAAAGAAACATTTTTAGAAGTATATGATGTATGGTCATATTCAAAAGCAACATGATATTTTAACATGCAATACACTTGAAAAAGACTTTTATATTTGTCACAAACTCTTGAACCAAATTACCTGGTTCAAATCGTGGCTCTATCACCTGTTAGCTTAGGCAGAAACAGCCTCTCCCTGTCTCAGTTCACTTTCTGTAGAGATAGTAACAGTTTTAAATGAGAAAATATTTGTAAGGTGTTTGGGACAGGCTATGTTGGCAGAAACAATTGAAGTTTTAAAACAAATCCAAAATCTAAACACTAATACACACAGAGTCCTGAATTGGAGAACAACATTACAATGGTATTTAAACAAAATGAAATTAAATAGTAATATTTCAATACTGATATGCTAGTTTTAAATTAAAACTTTCTCTGTAATAGGTAAAATAACAATGTACATAAAGTCTTAGAAAAATTAGAGGGGTTACAGGAATTTAAATTAGTCAGGAAAGTACTGAGTAGTGATCAGCTTTAAAATTCAGAATTGGATTTTTCCTTTGGTATATGAGGTCTGTGTTGGCCTGTTCCCATCAACTATGATGGAGTTTGGGAAGGGCACTGAGAGAGTCAAAGAAATTAAATGCTAAATATTTTTACAGCTGTAAAATAATAATAGTATCAGTAATGTACACAGGTGAAATTACATTATAATTTATGTTTTACTTTGATAATGTAAAAAAAATTTACTTTTGATAATGTAAAAAAAATGTAAAAAAAAATGTAAAAACCTGATAGCAAGGTTTTCTACGTCACGCGATGGTGCTTACCTCCATGTGCTCAGACACTCTACATTAAATAAAGAAAATAATGTCTGAAAGCTTCCAAACACCAATGAGATACAAAATGATCTGCGCACAGGTTTGAAACCCAGTGTGATTTAACAAACAAGCCAACTCTACTTTACACATCTGATTATACTTTGGGGGAGAAAAATATGCATATATGTATTTACAAGTAATGTAATTTGATGGTTATTTTCCTATTTCAGACATATGGAATTTTTCCTTAAGCTAATTAAGAAAGATTGACAGGCTCTGCTCCGACTTTGAAATGATCAGTTTTCCTTTGAATTCAGTTATTGGTAGAAAAAAACGGTTTTAATAAACTCAGTGTGACTCTTAATTATAAGGGATGCTCTGCAGGTATGGTTCCATTCCGAGGGTAGGATTCCTCTAGAGCACAGAGGGCAGATGTGTCTTTACAGAACAAAACCCCATAGATTAGTTTTCTCTTCTAATGCTTACTCAAGTCTGCTGCCTAGGACTTGGTACTCATGTGCACTATATGAAGCAGTCATATTTTACAGCTGCATAAAACAGTACATGGATTTCATGATGCAGAAAAGCAGTAGTTTATTCCTCATTTTCCATCATGTAAATTTTCACTGAATAGATTTGCATGAAGAGTCACCCTCTCTTTAAAATACAAATGAAAAATGCCATCATTATACACTTTTCTCTTTCTAAGCCTTTCTTTGTCAGAAGCAAACATTTAAAGGAGAAAAGATGGAAGAACATTCTTTAGGGTAAAACTGCCAGGCAGCACTACAGCTAATTTTACATGCTGCAATAGTAAGGTTTATAGCAGGAATAGAGGAAACGGGTACGGTTTGAAAATAGACCCTTTGTATTCATTAGAAAATGGAGAGAAAAATATTCCTTTTCCCTATAAACTAAGAATTGTGTATAAAATGGTTGGAGCATCCTCAACCTATAAAGATAGTTTATATATTCAAATCAAAGTAAAACTTTGTGAAAGAATCATAAAATACTTTCCTCAGAAGCAATAAATAGAAAAAGATCTGCAACAGACCAAAAACTGAAAGAAAAACCAATTGTCATATATATTAACTGAAATACTCTTTTTCCTTTTTTTAATTAATTTTTTAAGTTGGACTATAGTTGATTTACAATGTTGTGTTAGTTTCTGCTGTATCTTTTTCCTTTTATTATCAACTCTACTACTTTATATTAATTCATTTCCATCATTAGAGTCATTAATATTAGTGAAAAATGAATCTGATTTTGAGAAATATGTTAGAATTTCACACTTTTATTTCCTAGCAGGATGAAATTACAGAATACCTATAATCAAAAAAAGACTTATTTTTTAATCTGGCTTGGCTACAGGTGTTTGGAATATAATATTCAAAGATACATATCACACATAAAAGTTTGAATTTTACATACTAACATAGTATGTGATCAGTGCCAAATGATCTGACAAAAATATGTGGTTATAGGATATACAAGATAGTGCTTTGAGATTATTTTAATGTTTTCAAAGACAACCTCTTAAAGAACTTGTATTAAACTTTGAAGAATAGATACAGAGCAAATAAAAAAGGTGCATTTAAAAAAGAAAGTATGCTAAGACTTAAGTTTCTCAACCATTTGGGACGGGATAATTATGTATTATGGGTGGCTGTCCTGTGTGTTATAGGATGATTAGCTGCATTTCTATACTCTACATCCAAGATGCTGGTAGCACATTTCATTCTTTGCAGTGACAACCAAAACTATCTCCAGATATTGCTAAATGTCCTTGGGGGAGAGGAGAATCATCCCTTGTTGAGAACCCCTGAATAATGGGGATACAAAGTTACATAATGGGATAAAGGATAAGGAAACCAATATTGAAGCACCAAGTTTAGGATAGATTTATGGAGGGCCTACATTATCAGGCTAAGGAGTTTGCAAATCTTATAAACAGTGGGAAACTCTGAAAGTTTCTAAGTAATAAACTAACATAATGTACATTAAACTGTAAGAATATAAAATTTATACTTGTGTGCATAACAGCATATTGTAGGGATAATAGAACATTAGGAGATCAGTGAGCAGGTTAGACAGTTATCTTAGTATGGAATAACAAGAACAGGAACTAAGATGACAACAATGAGAAGAAGTAGGGGACTTGGAAGCATTGCAATAAAACATTGCAAGGAACAAATGATATAGCCTATGTCCTACCCAGCTTGTAGAACTGGAGGACCCTCAACACTGAAAGTCAAAATAGTATATTATAGAAAAGCCTGGAATTCTATGCTAGATATGGGTTTGTACCACCTAGGCCTGTATAAGTTTGCTCAGTATGCTATAACAAAATACCACAGGCTGGGTGGCTTAGTAGCAGGAATTTATTTTCTTACAGTTCTGGAGACCAAAAGTCCACAATCAAGGTTCAGGCCCATTTAATTTCTGGAGAAGGCTCTTTTCCTGGCTTGCAGAGGGCTATGTTCTCACTATTTCTCACATGGCCTTTATCCAGTACATGTGCAGGGGGACAGTAAGCTCTCTGGTGCCTCTCTTATAAGAACAGTAATCCTATTGGGTCAGGACCTCACCCTTATGACCTCATTTAACCTTAATTACTTCCTCAGAGGTCCAACCTCCAAATAAAACCAAACTGGGGTTTAGGGCTTCAACATACGAATGTTGAGAGGACACAAACATTAAGTTAATAAGAGTTTCTGTTATTGGATCAAGGGCTTAAAATCCTCCATGTCATATAACAAGGAAATCAAGATCTCTAGAGGAAATATAATAAGTATAAAAGCATAAACTTCACACGACATAAAAAAATGAACTCAAAATGAATCAAAGACAAATGTAAGAGCTAAAACTATGAAACATTTAGAAGAGAATGTAGTCATGAAATTTCATCGTATGGAATAGGCAACTTTTTCTTTTATATGACACCAAAAGCACAAGCAAGCAAAGTACATAAATTAGACTTCATCAAAATTTCAAAAGTTTGTGTTTCAAGAAACAGTATAAGAAATTGAAAAGGCAACCCACAGCATGGGAGAATATATAAAGAACCCTTACAACTCAAATATAAAAAGTCAACTAAGTCGAGAGAGAATATCAAGATGGCAGAGTAGGAGGACACTGAGCTCACTTCCCCCACCTCAAAAAAAAGTCTAAGTATGGAGCGGTTCTCACTGAAAACAAACTGGAGACTGGAAGAAAGAATCTTATAAAACCAAGGCTATCAAGAAAGATCCACAGGCAGTCAAGTAGGAAAGGAAGAGAAGCAATTAGGTCCATACCTTCTACCCTGGGATGGAACATAAGAAGAGGAAAGGGGTTACACAGGCTCAGAGATGCTCCCCGGGGAGTGAGTGGTTCAAACCACATATTGGGCACCTCAGCCCTGTGGTGGGACCCTGGGAAGGTGAGTCCTCTTAGCTGGTTTGAAAACCAGTGAGCCTAAAAGGAGGGCTCTAAGAAACCTAGGCTCCACTCATGAAGAGCATGCATACGCTTGCTTACTCCCCATAACAAGATGGGGAAAGCTGACTGAAACTGCCTGGGACTCTGGCTGGCTTCCCATGACCTCCTCACCACGTGCCCCAGGCCACACTGAGCGCCCACTCTGGCCCCTCTTGTGCTGGTGCAGCTTAGCACTAGAGTAAAGGCTGCCAATGCCAAGGAAGGTGTGTAGTTATGCGGGATAAAGTCAGTTCGACCTGCCACTGCATCTGAATGGGGGCAAGGGCAGGCATTACTAGCACTCACAAAGGTGGTAGATTGGGAGCATTCTGGAACTCTGAATGGTGTGCTGGGACCATCCCAGTGCAAACCCTGGCTCACAATAGGGACATGCTCTGACATCTATTGCTCCAGCACTGCTCCCTCGTACGGCAAACATGCTGATTCTGGGAGCCAGGTAAGCACACACTCAGAGGAAATAGAATCAGATTCGACCTGACGTTAAGGGCTTCTTCTGCTCCTGCACTTTGGGATCCCACCTCATCACCCACTGAGCATAGGGGAAGCCCAGGCTCGCACCTGGCTTTGGCTCTAGCCACTCCATCTCCTGCCCTACCTCCCACCAAGGTGACAGCTGTCAGCATACACTGAGGGAAGATGTGACCTACAGTCACTTCAGATCCAACTCTCCCACAAAAGCCACTGGGCACACGTACCTGCATAGGGAAGCATCCATGCACGGATATACCTTCAAGACGGGGGAAGTTAATTGTTTCACCTAAATTCATAGAGACAGAGAAAGTTTATTAACTGAGAAGACAGAGAAATCTGTTTCAAAGAAAATAACAAGGAAAAAAACCCTGAAAAGACAACTAATGAGACAGGGATAAACAATTAACCAGATAGTGTTCAAAGCATTAGTAATAAGAATGCTAAGTGAACTAGGGAAAAGAATAGATGAACACAGTGAGAATTTTTAACAAGGAACTAGAAAATATAAAAAAAGAACCACTCAGACCTGAAGAATACAACAACTAAAATGAAAAACACACTAAAAGGAATTAACAGCAGACTAGGTGATACAGAAGACTGCATAAGTGATCTGGAAGGTAAAATAATGGAAATCATCCAATCAGAACAGCAAAAAGAAAAACAAATTTGAAAAATGAGAACAGCTTAAGAACCTCTGGAACAACATCAAGAACACTAATATTCACATAATAAGGGTCTCAGAAAAAGGAGAGAGAGAGAGATAAAAGCTTTGAAAAGGTATTTGATGGAGTTATAGCTGAAAACTTCCTGAACTTGAAGAAGGAAACAGATATCCAGGTACAGGAAGCACAGAGTCCCAAACAAGATGAACACGAAGATACCCAAACCAGAATATATCATAGTTAAAATAGTAAAAATGAAAGATAAAAAGAGAATTCTAAAAGCACAAGACAAGAAAAGAGTCACATACAAGGGAGCCCTATTAAAACTATCAGATTATTTTTCTGCAGAAACTTTGCAGGCCAAAAGGGAGTGGCGTGATATATTTAAAGTGCTGAAAGGGAAAAACCTATAACCAAGGATACTCTATTCAGCAAGATTATCATTCAGAATTGAAGGAGAGATAAAGAACTTCTCAGACAAGTAAAAAATTAAAGAGCTCATCAATACAAAACTGACCCTACAAGAAGTTTTAAAACGTTGCCTCTAAGTGGAAAAGAAAAGGCTATGGTAAGAAGGGTTTATAGGAAAGGAAAAATCCCACTAGTAAATGCAAATACATAGTAAAGACTGTGGATCAACCACTTAAATAAGCTATACAAAGATTTAATCTATACAAAGATTAAAAGACAAAAACTGTAAAATCAACTATAACTACAACAAAGAGCTGAGGGATAGACATGAAGATGTAAAAAATGATGTCAAAAACACAAAATGTAGGACCTTCCTGGTGGCACAGTGGTTAAGAATCTGCCTGCCAAAGATGGGGAGACGGGTTTGATCCCTGGTCTGGGAAGATCCCACACGCTGCAGAGTAACTAAGCCCACGCGCCACAATTACTGAAGCCTGCACGCCCCAGAGCCTGTGCACCATAACTACTGAGCCCACGTGCCAAAACTACCAAAGTCCGCGCACTGCAGGGCCCATGTGCAGCAACTACTGAGCCTGCGTGCTGCAACTACTAAAGCCCACGTGCTCTAGGGCCCGCATGCCATGATTACTGAGTCCTGCGCACTCTAAGACCCACATTCTGCAACTACTGAGCCCGTGTGCCACAACTACTGAAGCCTGCATGCTCTAGGGCCCGTGTGCCACAATTACTGAGCCTGCATGCTGCAACTATTGAAGCCCGCATGCCTAGATCCTGTGCTCTGCAACAAGAGAAGCGACCACAATGAGAAGCCCGTGGGCCACAAAAAAGAGTAGCCCCTGCTTGACAAAACTAGAGAAAACCCATGCGTAGCAACAAAGACCCAATGCAGCCAAAAAATAAACAAACAAACAAATAAATAAATGGGGGGGATCTTCAGATGATGGAGGAGTAAGACATGGAGATCATCTTCCTCCCTACAAATACATAAAAAAATACATCTACATGTGGAACAACTCCTACAGAACACCTACTGAACACTGGCAGAAGACCTGACTTACAAAAAGGCAAGAAAATTCCCACGTACCTGGGTAGGGCAAAAGAAAAAAGAAAAAACAGAGACAAAAGAATAGAAACAGGAACCGCACCTCTGGGAGGGAGCTGTGAAGGAGGAAACGTTTCCACACACTAGGAAGCCCCTTCACTGGTGGAGATGGAGGGTGGGTGGGGGGGAAGCTTCAGAGCCATGGAGGAAAGCGCAGCAACAGGGGTGCAGAGGGCAAAGCAGAGAGATTCCCGCACAGAACTCACCAGCCCGAGAGGCTTGTCTGCTCACCCGCCGGGGTGGGCGGGGCTGGGAGCTGAGGCTCAGGCTTCAGAGGTCAGATCCCAGGGAGTGGACTGGGGTTGGCTGCGTGAAGACACCCTGAAGGGAGCTAGTGCGCTACAATAGCCAGGAGGGAGTTCGGGAAAAAGTCTGGGCCTGCCGAAGAGGCAAGAGACCATTGTTTCGGGGTGCATGAGGAGAGGGGATTCCTTCCACGTGAGTCCACAGAAGGCAGAGAACTGCCTAAGTGAGCTCCAGAGACAGGCATGAGCTGCAGCTATCAGCTAGGACCCCAGAGACAGGCATGAAGTGTTAACACTGCTGCCGCTGCCACCAAGAATCCTGTGTGCAAGCACATGTCATTACCCACAGTCCCCCTGGGAGCCTGTACAGCCTGCCACTGCGAGGGGCCCGAGATCCACGGACAACTTCCCCGGGAGAATACGGCGCGCCTCAGGCTGTTGCAATGTCATGCCCGGCTCTGCTGCCACGGGCTTGCCCCACATTCCAATTATGACCACCGTACCCCTCCTTCTCCCCTGGCCTGATAGAGCAATAGAGTCATAATCAGCCACTGCTTTAACCCCCTCCTGTCTGGGCAGGAACAGACACCTGAGGGTGACCTACACGCAGAGGTGGGGCTGAAACCAAAGCTAATCCCCAGGAGCTGTGTGAACAAAGGAGAGAAAGGGAAATTTCTCCCAGCAGCCTCAGGAGCAGTGGATTAAATCTCCACCATCAACTTAATGTACCCTGCATCTGTGGAATACCTGAATAGGCAATGAGTGTTCCCAAAATTGAGGCATTGGACTTTGGGAGCAACTGTAGACTTGTGGTTTGCTGTCTGTGACTGATTTGTTTCTGATTTTTATGTTTATCTTAGTTTAGTTTTTAGTGCTTGTTATCATTGGTGGATTTGTTTATTGGATTGTTACTCTCTTTTTTAAACTATTTTTTAAATTAATTTTATTTTATTTTAATTTTTCTTCCTTTTCTTCAGAGCCATGTGGCTGACATGGTCTAGGTGCTCTGGTCGGGTGTCAGACCTGAGCCTCTGAGGTAGGAGAGCTGAGTCCAGGACATTGAACCACGAGAGGCCTCCTGGCTCCATGTAACATCAATCAAAAAGACCTCTTCCACAGACTTCCGTCTCAAAACTAAGACCCAGCTCCACCCAATGGCCAGCAAACTCCAGTGCTGGATGTGCCATGCCAAACAACTAGCAAGATAGGAACACAACCCCACCCATTAGTAGAGAGGCTGCCTAAACTCATACTAAGTTCACAGACACCCCAAAACACACCACCAGACACAGCCCTGCCCACCAGAGAGACAAGATCCAGCCCCACCCACCAGAGCACAGAGCACCAATCCCCTCCACCAGGAAGCCTACACAAGCCACAGAACCAACCTCATCCACTGGGGGCAGACATTAAAAGTAACAGGAACTACAAACCTATAGCCTGTGAAAATGAGAACCCAAACACAGTAAGTTAAACAAAATGAGAAGACAGAGAAATATGCAGCAGGTGAAAGAGCAAGATAAAAACCCACCAGACCAAACAAATGAAGAGGAAATAGGGAGTCTACCTGAAAAAGAATTCAGAATAATGAGAGTAAAGATGATCCAACATCTCAGATATAGAGGAGAGAAAATATAAGATATGTTTAACAAGGACCTGGAAGAACTAAAGAGCAACCAAACAATGATGAACAACAAAATAAATGAAATTAAATATTCTCTAAAAGGAACCAATAGCAGAATAACTGAGGCAGAAGAACGCATAAGTGACCTGGAAGATAAAATAGTGGAAATAACTCTGACAGAACAGAATAAAGGAAAAAGAGTAAAAAGAATTGAGAACAGTCTCAGAGACCTCTGGGACAACATTAAATGCACCAACATGTGAATTATAGGGGTACCAGAAAAAGAAAAGAAACAGAAAGGGACTGAGAAAATATTTGAAGAGATCATAGTCAAAAACTTCCCTAACATGCGAAGGAAATAGTCAATCAAGTCCAGGAAGCACAGAGAGTCCCATACAGGATAAATCCAAGGAGAAACATGCCAAGACACATACTAATCAAACTATCAAAGATTAAATACAAAGAAAAAATGTTAAAAGCAGCGAGGGAAAAGCAACAAATAACAGGCAAGGGAATCCCCATAAGCTTAAAAGCTTATTTTTCAGCAGAAACTCAGCAAGCCAGAAGGGAGTGGCAGGACATATTTAAATTGATGAAATGGAAAAACCTTCAACCAAGATTACTGTACCGAGCAACGAATTCATTCAGATTCAACAGAGAAATTATAACCTTTACAGACAAACAAAAGCTAAGAGAATTCAGCACCACCAAACCAGCTTTATAACAAGTACTAAAGGAACTTCTCTAGGCAGGAAACACAAGAGAAGGAAAACACCTAC
Organism: Monodon monoceros; assembly: GCF_005190385.1. Taxonomy (NCBI): domain Eukaryota; kingdom Metazoa; phylum Chordata; class Mammalia; order Artiodactyla; family Monodontidae; genus Monodon; species Monodon monoceros. Next base: position 10,616,645 of record NW_021703777.1, read on the forward strand.
AATAACAAACCCAAAACAATTAAGAAAATGGTAATAGGAACATACATATCGATAACTACCTTAAATGTAAATGGATTAATTGCACCAGCCAAAAGACATAGACGGGCTGAATGGATACAAAAACAAGACCCACATATATGCTGTCTACAAGAGACCCACTTCAGACCTAGTGACAAATACAGACTGAAAGTTGGGGGATGGAAAAAGATATTCCATGCAAATGGCAACCAAAAGAAAGCTGGAGTAGCAATTCTCATGTTAGACAAAATAGACTTTAAAATAAAGGTTATCTCAACAAAGAAGGACACTAAATAATGATCAAGGGATCAATCCAAGAAAGAGATATAACAATTGTAAATATTTACGCACCCAACATAGGAGCTCCTCAATACATAAAGCAAATGCTAATAGCCATAAAAGGGGAAATCAACAGTAAAACAATAATAGCAGGGGACTTTAACACCCCACTTTCACCAATGAACAGATAATCAAAAATAAAAATAAGGAAACACAAGCTTTAAATGACACTTTAGACAAGATGGACTTAATTGATATTTATAGGATACTCCATCCAAACAACAGAATACACCTTGTTCTCAAGTGCTCATGGAACAGTCTCCAGGACAGACCATATCTTGGGTCACAAATCAAGCCCCAGTAAATTTAAGAAAATTGAAATCGTATCAAGTATCTTTTCCAACCACATCACTATGAGACTAGGAATCAATTACAGGAAGAAATGGTAAAAAATACAAACACATGGAGGATAAACAGTACGCTACTAAATAACCAAGAGACCACTGAAGAAATCAAAAAATGCCTAGAGGGAAAGGACAATGAAAACACAACAACCCCAAACCTATGGGATGCAGCAAAAGCACTTCTAAAAGGGAAGTTTATAGCAATACAATACTACCTCAAGAAACAAGAAAAATCTCAAATAAACATTACACCTAAAGCAATTAGAGAAAGAAGAGGAAAAGAAACCCAAAGTTAGAAGAAATCATAAATATCAGATCAGAAATGAAAAAGAAATGAAGGAAACAATAGCAAAGATCAATAAAACTAAAAGCTAGTTCTTTGAGAAGGTAAACAAAATTGATAACCCATTAGCAAGACTCATCAAGAAAAAAAGGGAGAAGACTCAAATCAATAGAATTAGAAATGAAAAAGGAGAAGTAACAACTAACCCTGCTGAAACACAAAGGATCATGAGAGACTACTACAAGCAACTCTATGCCAATAAAATGGACAACCTGGAAGAAATGGACAAATTCTTAGAAAAGCACACCCTTCCAAGACTGCAGGAAGAAATAGAAAATATGAACAGACCAATCACAAGCACTGATATTGAAACTGTGATTAAAAATCTTCCAACAAACAAAAGCCCAGGACCAGATGACTTCACAGGCGAATTCTATCAAACATTTAGAGAAGAGGTAACATCTAACCTTCTCAAACTCTTCCAAAATATAGCAGAGGAAGGAACACTCCCAAGCTCATTCTAGGAGGCCACCATCACCCTGATACCAAAACCAGACAAACCACAAAATAAGAAAACTACAGGCCAATATCACTGATGCACATAGATGCAAAAATCCTCAACAAAATACTAGCAAACAGAATCCAACAGCACATTAAAAGGATCATACACCATGATCAAGTGGGGTTTATTCCAGGAATGCAAGGAATAAATATATGCAAATCAATGTGATACACCATATTAACAAACTGAAGAATAAAAACCATATGATAATCTCAATAGATGTAGAAAAAGCTTTTGATAAAATTCAACACCCATTTATGATAAAAACTCTCAAGAAACTGGGCATAGAGGGAACTTACTTCAACATAATAAAGGCCATATATGACAAGTCCACAGCCAACATTGTTCTCAAAAGTGAAAAACTGAAACCATTTCCTTTAAGATCAGGAACAAGACAAGGTTGCCCACTCTCACCAGTATCATTTAACATAGTTTTGGAAGCCCTAGCCATGGCAATCAGAGAAGAAAAAGGAATGCAAATTGTAAAAGAAGAAGTAAAACTATCACTGCAGATGACATGATACTATACATAGAAAATCCTAAAGATGTTACCAGAAAACTACTAGAGCTAATCAATGAATTGCTAAAAGCACAGCAGACAAAATTAATGTACAGAAATCTCTTCATTTCTATACACTAATGATGAAAAATCTGAAGGAGAAATTAAGGAGACACCCCCATTTACCACTGCAACAAAAAGAATAAAATACCTAGGAATAAACCTACCTAAGGAGACAAAAGAACTGTATGCAGAAAACTATAAGACACTGATGAAAGAAATTAAAGATGATACAAACAGATGGAGAAATATACCATGTTCTTGAATTGGAATAAACAACTTTTTGAAAATGACTATACTATTGAAAGCAATGTACAGATTCAATGCAATCCCTACCAAATTACCAGTGGCATTTTTCACAGGACTAGAAAAACATTTTTTTAAATTTGTATGGAAACACAAAAGACCCCAAATAGCCAAAGCAATCTTAAGAAAAACAGAGCTGGAGGAATCAGACTCCTTCTCTTTGGACTACTCTACAAAGCTACAGTAATCAAGATACTATGGTACTGGCACAAACAGAGAAATATAGATCAATGGAACAGGATAGAAAGCCCAGAGATAAACCCACAGAAATATGGTCACCTCATCTTTGATAAAGGAGGCAAGAATATACAATGGAGAAAAGACAGCCTCTTCAATAAGTGGTGCTGGGAAAACTGGACAGCTACATGTAAAAGAATGAAATTAGAACACACCCTAATACCATACAAAAAATAAATGCAAAATGGATTAAGGAATTAAATGTAAGGCCAGACACTATATACTCTTGGAGGAAAACATAGGCAGAACACTCTATGACATAAATCACAGAAAGGTCCTTTTTTACCCACCTCCTAGAGATATAGAAATAAAAACAAAAATAAACAAATGGGACCTAATGAAAATTAAAAGCTTTTCTACAACAAAGAAAACCATAAACAAGATGAAAAGACAACCCTCAGAATGGAAGAAAATATTTGCAAACAAAGCAACTGACAAAGGATTAATCTCCAAAATATACAAACAGCTCATGAAGCTCAGTATCAAAAAAAGAAACAACCTAATCCAAAAATGGGCAGAAGACCTAAACAGACATTTCTCCAAAGAAGATATACATGTTGCCAACAAACACATGAAGGAATGTTCAACATCACTCATCATTTGAGAAATGGAAATGAAAACCACAATGAGGTATCACCCCACACCAGTCAGAATGGCCATTGTCAAAAAATCTACAAACAATAAATGCTGGAGAGGGTGTGGAGAAAAGGGAACCCTCTTGCACTGTTGGTGGGAATATAAGTTGATACAGCCACTATGGAGAACAGTATGGAGGTTCTTTAAAAAACTAAAAATAGAACTACCATACGATCCAGCAGTCCCACTACTGGCATATACCCTGAGAAAACCATAATTCAAAAAGAGTCATGCACCACAATGTTCATTGCAGCTGTATTTACAATAGTCAGGACGTGGAAGCAACCTAAGTGTCCATCGACAGATGAATGGATAAAGAAGATGTGGCACATATATACAATGGAATATTACTCAGCCATAGAAAGAAACGAAATTCAGTTATTTGTAGTGAGGTGGATGGACCTAGCGTCTGTCATACAGAGTGAAGTAAGTCAGAAAGAGAAAGAAATACTGTATGCTAACACATACATATGGAATCAAAAAAAAAAAAAATGGTCATGAAGAACTTAGGGGCAAGATGGGAATAAAGATGCAGATCTAGTAGAGGATGGACTTGAGGACACGGGGAGGGGGAAGGGTAAGCTGGGACAAAGTGAGAGAGTGGCATGGACATATATACACTACCAAATGTAAAATAGATAGCTAGTGGGAAGCAGCTGCATAGCACAGGGAGATCAGCTCAGTGCTTTGTGACCACCTAGAGGGGTGGGATAGGGAGGGTGGGAGGGAGGGAGACACAAGAGGGAAGAGATATGGGGACATATGTATATGAATAACTGATTCACTTTGTTACAAAGCAAAAACTAACACACCATTGTAAAGCAATTATACTCCAATAAAGATGATAAAACACACAACCCCGTGAAGTATTAGTTTAACACTAAGATGCTGTAATCAAAATGGCAGATGATGGGTGTTGAGAAGGTGGAGAAACTGAAACCCTCAACTAGTTTGGCTGTTCCTTATATAATTAAATGTAGTGAGGTACCAAATGGCTTAGGATTTTTACTCTTAGTTATATACTCAAGAAAATTAAAAACATACATCTAAAAAAAACCTGTACATCAGTGTTCATAGCAGCATTACTCATAACCTCCATAATAATAGACCCTTATGTCCATCAACTGACACATGGATAAACAAATGTGGTATATCTATACAATGGAGTATTATTCACACATGAAAAGGAATGAAGTACTGGTACATGCTGTATCATTGATGATCCTTAAAAATATTATGCTAACTGAAAGAAGCCAGACACAAAGGAGTACATATTGTAGGGCTTCATTTATATGAATTGTCCAGAATACACAAATTAATAGTGACAGAAAGGAGATTAGTGGCTGCCAGGTGTTGGGGATTTGGGGGAATGGGGAGTGACTGCTAATGGGTAGAGTGTTATGAAAATGTTCTGGGATTAGACTGTGTTGGTGGTTGTACAATTTTGTTAATATACTGACATCATTGAATCAAATACTTTAGAAGGATTAATTTTATGGTATGTGAATTATATATCAGTAAAGATTATATGAGAAAATATGAAGGCAAAATAAAGACGTCTTAAGAAAGAACAAAAACAAGAAAAAAGCATAATGGAAAAATCTTAATAGAAAAGAAATTGAGTGACTATGCGATGCTTTATGCTATCTGCTTTTTGCCTTTGTTAATCAATGTGGAAGAAATTCCTGGTTCTTCCAAATATTTTCCATTCCCCCATATACAATGATGAATTATATATTACAAATGTATAATGCTAATAAACCTTTTGAAATAAAAACCAGATTTATAATTCACCTTGGATTTTAAAGCCTAAAACAGATTTCATTTGTAGGGATAATTAAATGCAAGAGTACAATCTTTAGTTACAATGTATCATTACTTGTTACTATAAAACTGTTCATAAATTTACTACATTATACTTCCTGAGATGGGCCACTGGAATGAATTATGTTTTCAGTATGAGGAAGAAATCTAAAATCCCTGCATTTAATCCCCGGTTTCTGCTCACAATTGGCCTCAAATTTTCCAGTAATCCCTGCCAAGTTATTCAATAAGCAAAACTTGAATTAATTTTACTGTTTGGCTTCTTATTGCACTTAGAAGGAAACAAATATCAGTTATGTTCCATAAAGCCTCTGCACCCTGACCTCTTTTTGTACCTGTTTTATGCTCACCTCTCTTTTACCACTCTCCTCTTTGCTGTCTTTAGCCGCATAGTTCTTCAGTTTTGCCTATAAGAGATCCATGATTCTAACTTCTTCATTAAGGTTATGGCATTAGGCTAGTTGGATTAATCCAACACAACAACCTATGAGCCAAGTTACCCGTGTATGTAACAGTTTGTCCTTCAAGAACAGTGAAGGCATTATCCTAATTACCTAATAGAGGGATACACTTGTCATCTTGGTTCCCTGCCTCTCTTTCCCTCTCACAAGCTTATTCAGTCAGATTGCAAATCGATGTGCTCCAAGTGTTTGGAGGTTTGAAGAGAGTGAAGGTCACATAGAACTGTCTCTGTAGAGAATTTGGTAAGATGTCAGTGAAAGACAAATATGAGAAGCTGTTGGTACTTTGGAGGAGTATTGTTCAGATCCAGAAAATGCATATAGTTTTAAACTTAATTAAAAGAGGTAAAATACCTAACTCAAAAGGCTGTTGTGAGAAGGAAATGAGATCATATAATAAATAATGACAAATCCACATTGAACTGCAGATGCTGAACAACTAGGACTCTCACTGACTGCTGGAGCAAGTACACTGGTCTAGAGTAATTTTCATTTGTGAATAACTTCACAGTGTAGATGTTCAGAATCACTCAGTGTAAACCACACATGCTGAAAACACACACACACAAAAGGTTCTGCTGAATATGTACTGCAATAAAACCTTTGAAGGGGTATGAATGAGACCATTTTCTGGTTGTAGAATACTTAAAATGGTATTAAGTGTGGTTAATAATTACTCCATAAAGGGGAAAATTATTCCCAAGGCTACATCTGTTCCAGAGTCCACTCGGTGTCCCAGATGCATCAGCAGCTGTATCAGCTGCCAGGAAACATTTCCTCACAATTTCCACTCCTTCTTCTACACTCTGGTTTACCGGTAATATAAGTGTTAAATATGAAGAAAAGGTATTATGCAGTTTAATTAAATATATAAAATTCTTATTTTGGTTCTGACAGAGGAAATTGATATATTTAACAGATCTTGTGCAGATTTGGGGTCCCTGAGGTACAGTTGACTTTTTTTTTTAAGTAGGACAGATGAATCAACAACCAAGTGTAGGGTTTTGCCAAATAGAAACATTTTTTTCATCATATTGTGCTTATAGTTCATTAAATGGTAAGAAAACAGCCTGCTAGTTGTCATTGTATGATCCTATATGTATGAGAAATCAAAGGTTGCTCTTCATACGAAAATCAACAAAAATTCCAATATAAAAATAATTTTTAAATGACTACAGCTCTATTATTCTATTCTAAAGACAAGCTCAGCAATGCCATTTGCTTTTCCTTTTTCATACCAAAAACATGGAGAGATATGCACTTTAAGGCAAGTACTGTTTTGATTTTATAAATCTGTGTTACTCCAACTCGTCTTTTATAATTTTGTGCTTTCTCAAAGAACTAGAGAGGAATATTGTGTTGTCTAGCAGTGCAGACATAAGTATGCAGTACAAATACGTGGTAAATTTACATTTCTGGATCCAAGCAAAGTTTCGCAGAGGTGCTTTTTTTCTGGCCTTAGCTGTAAACAGTATTCAGGTCCTGCGAAGTGCTTTTTTGTTCTCTGCAATTCCTTATAGACCAAGACTAGCAGTTTATACATTTTCTCTAAATTTATAATATCTTTCCCTAAAGCGCACATTTAATAAATGCCTTGAATCGATGCCTATTTTGGAATAGTCAGCACATGTAGTTGTAACTTAGATTTACTCTTAATTTGTCCTGCCCTCTTCATCCAACCATCTAACCATCCATCCATCCATCCAACATTTACTGAGTACCTACTCAGTGCCAGGCACTGTTCCATGTGCTTGGAGTGCATCAGAGAAGAAAGAAAGACCTCTGCTCTTGGGGAGCTTACATTCTAGATAATGGGGAGATAGTAAAAAATAAATATAATGAGAAAATTATAAAATATGTTAGAAGATGATAAATTCTGTAGGAAAAAAAAAGTATAAGTAGAGCAGGACAAGTGGATTTACAGGTTCTGGAATAGAGTGGATGGAACAAATGTGGTATTAAATAGTGTAGTAAAGGTAGGCCTCATTGAGAAGATTTGAGCAAAGACTTGAGGTAAGTGTGGGAGCTGGACAAACAGCTATTAGTGAGAAGAGCATTCTAGGCACAGAGGAGAGCAGGAGCTGGTCCTGTATATAGGAGTTTGCTTGGTGGGCTTCCGGAAGTTCTTGGAGACCAGCATGGCTGCAGTGTTGAGAGCAAGCCAAAGAGAAAGAGAAAAGGAAGTCAGAGCAGTAATGCAAGCCCAGTGACCTAAAGATTTAGACGGTATTTTAAGGACTTGAGAGTCTACTGTGAGGAAATGGCCAGCCATTGTAGTTTTTTTTTTTTTTTTTTTTTAATGCGGTACGCGGGCCTCTCACTGTTGTGGCCTCTCCCGTTGCGGAGCACAGGCTCCGGACACGCAGGCTCAGCGGCCATGGCTCACGGGCCCAGCCGCTCCGCGTCATGTGGGATCTTCCCGGACCGGGGCACCAACCCGCGTCCCCTACATCAGCAGGCGGACTCTCAACCACTGCACCACCAGGGAAGCCCAGCCATTGTAGTTTTTAGCAGAAGAGTAATATGAATTTACGGTTTCTCTTGTAAATAATAACAATACCTGCAAATGCTCAAGTTCCTTATATAAAATGTTATAGTGTTTGCATATAACCTACACATATCCTCCCATATACTTTATATTATCTCGATTGCTTATAATGCTTAATGCTATGTACATACTATGTAAATAGTTGCTGGTATGCAAATTCAAGTTTTGCTATTTGGAACATTCGGGAATTTTTTCCCCAAATATTTTCAATTTGTGGTTGAATCTGGGGATGGGAACCTGTGAATAGGAGGGCAGAACGTATTTAGATTTTAAAAGGATTATGCCCTATTCAGATAGGGCTGCTAGAACAAAATACCATCGACTGGTGGTTTAAACAACAAACATTTACGCCTTACAGTTCTGGAGGCTGCGAAATCCAAAATCAAGGTGTCAAGAGATTCAGTATCTGATGAGAGCCTGCTTCTTGGCATGTAAATATCTACCTCCTTGCTGTATCCTCACATGGCAGAAAGAGGAAGCTCTGGTGTCTCTTCTTCTTCTTAAAAGGACACCAGTTCCATCATGTGGGCTCTACCCTTCTGATTTTATCTGAACCTAATTATCTCCCAAAGGCCCACCTCCAAATACCATAAAATTGGAGATTAGGGCTTTGACTTGTGAGTTGGGGAGCAAAGGCACAAACATTCAGTCCATGGCAGATTCTTTTTTTTCTCTGTAAACGCTAGATTGTAGAGGGGGCAAGGATAGACCTATGAAGACAAATAAGAAGGCTTTTACTTTTTTTTTTTTTTTTTTTTTTTTAAGGTATGAGATTATGTCGTTTCCACCAAGGTACTGGAAGTAGAAGGTGTGTGGACTGCTCAAATAATGAATGCATTTCAGTGATGAAGCCAATAGCATTTCTTGGCAGTTCCTGATAGGTGAGGTATGATTCCAAAAGGCATAGATTTGAGAAACTGGAAGGATAGGGTTATAATTTAGGAGATGGGAGAGGCTGCAAGAGAAAGAGATTTGGGGGAGGGATTTGGAAGAGATAAAGCTGTGGTTTGCTTTTGAAATTGAGGTTCTGTTAAATATCGAAGTGGCAATGTCAAGTAGGCAACTGGATATGTGAGTCTGAAGATCGCACGAGAGGTCAGAACTATGGATATAAATTTAGGAATTAGTACATAAGGTGGTATATATGATATAAGACTAAACGAGATCAACAAGTGGATGAATGTAATTTTCCCCTTTACAGAGTAATTATTAACCACACATTCCATTGCCATGGAATGATCTCTGGGAAATTCCACATTAGAACAATAAGGACAAGAGAAGAAACTACCAAAGCAGATTGAGAGGGAACAACCGATGAGGCAAGAGAAAAATAAAGAAAGTTATGACATCTGAAGCTGAGTAAAATCTTTCAAAAAAGAGAAAGTGACCATCTGCATCAAATGCTGCTTATAGGTCAGGTATGATGAGGGATATAAAATGACCATTGAATTTAGCATTGAGGTTATAGTGACTTCAGCAAGAACACTTCTAACAAACAAACTATGAACTATGAACCTCTTCCTACCCTCTTTAACCCTGCCTATCCATCTTCAATTCTATCTTCTTCCAATTTTGAATGCCAGTCATTAATTTTTCCTTGTGTTTCAAATTACAAAAGGAATATATGCTAGTTGAATTAGTGAAACAATTTCATACCGTTCTGCACTCTAACTGAAATAGTAAAAATATAAAATTATATTAAGGGCTCAGGTTTTTGTTTGCATTGACAAAAATTAGTCCTAATTACTGTGATAAAGCAATATAACTTGATTATTTTTAACAGTTGCATTTACATTGAGTAATATGTCTGAACCAATAGGCATTCAGTGATGTTGAGTTTTAGTCTCTATAGATGAAACTACAACAATCAATATTCCTGTTCAAATATCCTGATATAGTAGTGTTTTGTTTCAACTGATTTCTCAAAAGTGGAATTCAGAGTAAAAAAGTATGTGTATTCAAATTTTAATTGTTCAATTGTTGCACTCTCACTAGCAATTAATAAAAGTGCTCCTTTATCTTTATTAGCACTGGAGAGTATTAGTTTTGTTTGTTTTTGTTTTTTAGTATTTTCTAATCTGAAAGATACACTAATTGTTGCTGTAATTTGCATTTCCCTGAAGAGCAATCAGGGCAAGCACCATATAATGTTAATGGTCTTTTGGTTTTATTCTTCTGTGAATTACCTGTTCTTTCCTTTTGTCCATCTAAATGTTCTTGTATTTTCCAGGAAATTACTTTCTCTAATATAATTTTCTAAATTCCTTTCATTTCTTCCACATGTGTACTTATATCTCTTTGGTCAATCCTAGAACTGTATAATTTTGCTTCCACTTTTTTCCTTAATTGGGCTTTGCCAGGACTGAGTTACTATGTTAGTTGTTTCTAAGAAAGAGCTTTTTCTTTAAATGAATGTTTGGTTGTCACGACAGGATGGTACTATGTTTGTCAGTAAAACAGATATAGTTAAGGATGTAATGTTTCTTTGGTGGCAAAAGATATGGAAACTTAGGAAGATAATTACTTAAACAGGAGACAACACAGCATGCTCACTCATAGAGGTACAAGCTTACCAGTTTTTTTCAGAATTCCCCCATAGAGGCATATAACTGCTCCCCAGGGCAGAAATACCCTAAAAGTGGGGCTCCAATTGCCACACCCTGGCTCCCTGGTCTTCATCTCAGCACACCAAACTCTTCTGGAGACTGGACACTGACTTTGTGGCCTCCTAATAATCAGGTACAACTCAGGCATCAACACATCAATACAAGTCCTCAGTATATAACTGGCCAAGAATTCCTCAGGTTTTCCAAGGTCTCATTATTGTTTTTGTTTTTCCCATTTCAACCCTGATTTCTACTTCTCTTCCCTTTCCCTGCTTGGGCAACCAAAAGAAAGTACTGAATATGTTTGTGGTAGTGGTTGATAACTTTTCCCCATATCTATTTGCTCACTTTTTCTCCCTATTATCTAATTAACAAAACAATGTTTTCAAAGGCTTAGCATAGTCTAAACCTTTTTTGCAGGTAGGTATGGCCATATGATTATGTTCTTGCCAGTGAAATGTAAGTGAAAGTAATGTGTGCAACTTTGACATCATTTACTTAAAAGAAGCATGCTTACCCTTTCTCTCCTCTCTTTCCACTCACCCATGGACTTAAATATGTATGTGGTGCTGGTCAACCAGCTTCTATCATGATGATGAAGGCAAGTTAGTCTACACTACAAGAGAGCAAAACATAACATACAGAAATTTTGGTGGCTGCAACAGAAATATTGTTTGACCCTGCACTGCCTATCTACCTCTATGCAGTAAAATGAAAAACAAAAAACACAAATACTCTGTCTTGTTTTGATCCACTATATTTTGGGGTCCTTTCAAAATATCACAATAGTCTAGCCAAAGAACTGGCAATTATTTTTTTCTATGAAAGGCCAGGTAGTAAATATGTTCAGCTTTGCAGGCTATATAGTCTTTGTGTGACTACGCTTTCTGCCCCAAAGCTACCCTTTTTAGTGTGAAAGGAGACAGACAATAGATAAATGGGTGAGCATAGCTGTGTTCCAATAAAACATTAAAGAAACAAGTGACTGGTCATATTTGGCTTATGGGTAGAATCTGATGTCTCCTGATCCAGCCTATAATATAACTGATACAATCTTTTTCATTATGCATATGTTTGAAAAAAAATTTCTGTGTGAGTATACATTTGTTTTTAATATACATAAATCATACACACTAAAGATATAATTTAAAAAAAAAATTTAATATGGTATGTTTAAGATCAATAATATTATAATTTGCAAATGCTGCTGATTATTTGATTACTGTCTGGATTTCCTTTATAATAATTTGGAGACAATTGATATGCTAATACATTGAGCCTTCTGAGACACAAAAATGATATTATCTCTCATTTGTTTAGGCTCTCTTTAGTTTCCTTCAGAAATGTTCTATAGTTTTTGGTGAACCAAACTTGCATAATGTGCTTAAATTTATGTCTTATTCTTTTGTATGCCTTGGCACTATGGTACATAGTATTTTTAAATTCCAATATCTAGTTGTTAAAGCCTAGTTATAAAAATGTACTCAAATTTACATATTAACCATATATACTGCAACCTTAATAAATTCACTAGTAGTTCTGTTACCTTTTTATGTGGATTTCTTAGTATTTTCTATAGAGATAACCATGTTGACAGAAAAATAGAATTTTACCTTCTTTCAAATCTATGTGCATTTCTTTCTTGCTTCTTGGACTATTACACATTGAAGGACTTTCAGTACAGTTGTGAACAGAAGTGGTGAACATGGACATTTGTTTTGTCCCTGACCAAAGTGGGAATGCATTCAGTCTTTCATCATTAGCTATTGTGTAAGTTGAAAGGGGTTTTGAAGATTACCTTTATCAGGATGAGGAAGTTTCCTTTTATTCTAGTATGCTAAGGGTTTTTATTATAAATGAGTATTGCTTTTTCTGCAACCATTGTGATGAGCATACGGTTTTCCTTCTTCATTCTGCTAATGAGGTGAATTACACTGGTTATTTTATAACATCTTTGAGATATAAATCTCAAAGATGAAATTAATTATTTTGAACTGTATAACTCAGTGGTTTTTAGTATATTTATAAAATTGTATAATTATTATCACTATTGAATTCCAGAATATTTCCATCCAGTAAAGAAACTCTGTACCAACTAGCAGTCACTCCCCATTTCCCACTCTTACCACTCCTAGCAACTAGTAATCTACTTTGACTCTACAGATTTATTTTGTACATTTCATATAAATGGAATCCTACAATACATAGTCTTTTGTGTCTGGATTCTTTGTCTTAGCATAACATTTTCAAGATTTGTCCATGCTTTAGCATGTATCAGTGCTTCATTCCTTTTTGTAGGTGAATAATATTCCATTGTATGGCTATACTACATTTGTTTATACATGTGTCGGTTGATGGACATTGGAGTTCATTTCAATTTTGGGCTATTACGAATAATACTGTGAACGTTTTGTATTAACTTATGCTTTCATTTCTCCCTCTTGGATATATACTCAGGAGTGGAATTGTTTGGTCATAGGGTAACAAAGTTTATCTTTAAGGAACTACCATATTGTTTTGTAAAGTGACTACACCACTTTACTATCCCACCAGCAATATATTAGAGTTCCATCTCATACCACCTGCATGCTGAACACTTGCACTTACAGACTACACTTCTGTCTGCTGGGTCACTTGACACATTCATCAATTAATTGCATCTTATCAAAAGTCAGTTGTGGCTGTCCAAAAATCAGTTTTTGCCAGTTTTACAGTAATCACTCAGTGTAATGAAATGTTACATCAACAAATAAAAATGAACACAAATAAAGAAAATGTTCTCTTGAATTTGAAGTCGAATGCTTTGGAAAGACTTGATAAAAGCTACTTACTAAAAGAATGCAGAGAAATCAGGTATGCACAAGACAATGCAAAAGATTAGAGGAACTTCACAAAACTGCAAGAAGATTCTAAACTCAATTTACTTTGGAAGTTTCTGGACATTTCTCTACCATTTTAAAGACAAGAAAGTGGAAATCATAGTTGATATTTTATGAGTATGGTTAAAAACAATGGACCACAAAAGCCAAAACAGAACTCTACTGAGTTCTGTTTTAAAACATCTTTTAAATTATTGCATTATTTTTTAAGGACAAAACTGATTGTCTCACCATATGTTAAAGTATCATTTCCATGCACTTATGTAATTTATTTTTCCCACTTTATATTCCATTTCTAATTCCATTCTTATCTTCTCCCATCCAGTCACCATAATTTTATTACAAGACATGTACTGCCCCAAAATGTTGCTGTTTTTATGCTATAGATTTTGCTTTTCTTACTTTTATATTCAACATGATGTTTTTGAGCTCATTAATGTGAGTATATGTAAATGTAGTTCCTTACTTTTAATTGATCCAGATACAAGTATATAATTTACATATAGTACTTTTACTTATCCATTCTTCTGGTATTGGATTTCCTGTGTTTCCACCCTGTGGACTTTGCTAATTCCCTGTGATTTTTATCTCCTTATGGTACTTCCTCTTCTGGGATGGCCTTTTTTAGCATGGTTAGATTCCTCACTCTAGAGATATCACTTTCTAAACGGAGAAATCACATCTATACAGATATCCCTTGGGTGGTGTACGAAAGAGAAAGCACACAAAATCCATGATACACCTTCTCCAAAGATCTCTTTTTTAATGCACTTTAAAATTTTTCATAACTGGACACTGAATCTTCGCTTGACATTTGATTCCCTAATACTTCACCCTAGTTTTGACCATTTCTAGCGCTCTAAATAATACCATCAGAATAACCCTAATGTCATTGAATCAGTTCCATTTTGTCATGTATTTTTTTTTTTAAGACACTGATTACCCTTTTGTTTTGTGTACGTTGCCCTTCCTGGTGTTCCATAGCTGCATTTCAGCAGCTTGCCACAGCAAATAATTAGTAATAACTTTTTGTGCCTTTGCTAATGACAATCATCCAGTCTGAAAAAATATCCATCATATTTCCTTTAGTTTATTGTGCTTAAGATCAGGCAGTGGGAGTCATTTCTGGCTGCTAATCCATATGCACTTACTCTGGGCATCTACCTTTGAATGCAGGTACATGTATTACCTCAGCAGCTGGCACAACAGCTCTACTCTGTGCTCCCCCAAATTTGACAATTCTGTGATGACAATGAAATCACGGACCCAGGTCATTGAAAAGAATGTGGTCTAATATAACATGCATTTTAAAATTTAAAAAACCCTGCACTTCTAACTTTAGAATCTACGAGGAAATATTCTCCATTTAAAGGGAGATAAAGATGTAGAATCCTACCTCTCCAGTTTCTCACTTAAGCATCAGAATAAGAGAACAGAAGATAAGGCATATACAGAAACAACAAGTAATTTAGCTCTTTACCAGTTTCCATGGCAACCTTACTGTATAAAACTAAGAAAATGAATTTTTAAAATTCAGGATTTGCCTTGGCCTTGGTCATTGACACTTTCAGCATTTTCTTCAACACAATATGTAAAGCAACCAAATGTACATACGAGGCAAAATTTTGACACTACATATAAAGACTTTTATAAACATTAATGCAGGCCAGTCAGTGTATAGTAAATGGGGCAAAACATTCCTTTAAAAAGTCAAATTATAAACACTTGCCTATGAAATGACTGACAAGCTAATCTGTAAATTGCCAGTTTAAGAGGGATTTACACAGGCTGGCTCTGTCCCATCTGCTCCTGAGATAAAATGACTTTCACACTATTCCCCTGGAATTTCACTGCTGACCCTGAGTCACTGAAGCTGAATGACTTGCCCAGGTTGTCCCAACAAAGTCAATAGCAGCCTTAAAAGCCTTCAGAATGGATCCTCTGGGACCTTAATCCTTGACAATAAAGATGCACTTTGAATTGAGCAGTCCTTATGGTTCTGAAAGAGGGAAGGTTATGCTGTGACACTTGGCACCTGATTCTCAGACTTGAGAGCTCTAATGTTTACAGAAAAACAAATATATCTGATTCCTCTGTCACAGCATTGCCTGAAGTTCTATGGCACAATGCTGTCTGGGGTTAGTTTCTTCACATGATGTTTTCCTGCTATGTGTATCTTTTTTTAGCAGGAGAAGGAAGGATTTATTACTTGCAGCAAGTAAGGAGAACACTGGGGATCTTTCCCAAAGCAGTGTCTCCCCGGCCATATGTATTTTAACAGATGATATTCTTAACTGGTTTCTGGCATCTTAATCCAGACTCCTGATAACATTTGAAATTTTTTAAATAGGCATGTTCTTTATAGAATCATATGATTTGACTTTTGTTTTACTCTTTTCCTTCATTATAGATTTGCTTTCATCTTTTCATTTGAATTTATTCTTAATATTTATTTGATCATTCTAAATAAAACTTTGTTGACCACATTTATTTTCAGGCTTAAGGAAGGAATTTTGTATATGATAGGTCCCTGTCACTAACACATTTATGTGCAGGGTTCCAGAGCAAAATACAATTTACACCAGGAATGTCAAGAAAGTCTTCTAGGAATTATTACTGAGTAAAATTGTTCTGGGGAGGGAGGAATTATCTCCTTAAAGAAGTGAAGGAAACATTTTTGGCAGAAGGAAGCTCAGGTGTGAGACAATGGAAGTATGAAAGAGATTGGCCGATGCAAGGAGCTAGAAAAAATATTAAATATGCCATATGTGTGAGAACAGAGGGAAACGAAGCTGAAAAATATGATAGGTAATGAAAAGTATGGGACGCTGTCGTGAAATCTTATGCAAATATTTTTATTGTCTTTGCATATAACAAACTTTGTATTGGGAATATGTAATAGAGAGTAGGGAAGCACAGCATAAGAGACATGGAGGCCATTTGAGTCAGTGTTAAAAATTTATATAAGAATTGATAAGGACCTGAGTACATCTAGTAGAAGTACGAATGAGAAGAGAACAGGGTATCACTAAGGTGTATTAAGTAGATTGTTTCTGTAGGTTATTCGTAACTTTATTTTGAAATAATTTTAGACCTCCAGCAGTTGCAAAGATAGTACCTAGAATTCCTGAACACCTTTCCAACCAACTTACTCCCAATATCAACCTTTTATGTAACATCTTAAATCACTGATTAATTAAAATAAAGAACTTAAAATTGCAACATCATTTTTAACTAAACCATGGACTTTATTAGAATTTCTTCAGTTTTTCCACTAATGTCCTCTTTTTTCCCCCCAGGATTCAATCAAGGATACAACTAAATAGAAAAAGTATCTCCTTAATCACTTTGTTTCTGACAGTTCCTCAGTCTTTGTTTTGGATGACATTAACATTTTTGAAAAGTATTGATCATATATTTTAAAGAATGTTGGGAGGGAGGGAGGGAGATGCAAGAGGGAAGAGATATGGGGATATATGTATATGCATAACTGATTCACTTTGTTATAAAGCAGAAATTAACACACCATTGTAAAGCAATTATATTCCGATAAAGATGTTAAAAAAAATGGTCATGAAGAACCTAGGGGCAAGACGGGAATAAAGACGCAGACCTACTAGAGAATGGACTTGAGGATGGGGGAGGGGGAAGGGTAAGCTGGGACGAAGTGAGAGAGTGGCATGGACATATATACACTACCAAATGTAAGGTAGATAGCTAGTGGGAAGCAGCCACATAGCACAGGGAGATCAGCTTGGTGCCTGTGACCACCTAGAGGGGTGGGATAGGGAGGGTGGGAGGGAGGGAGACGCAAGAGGGAAGAAATATGGGAACATATGTATAACTGATTCACTTTGTTATAAAGCAGAAACTAACACACCATTGTAAAGCAATTATATTCCAATAAAGATGTTAAAAAAAAATGTTGCTCAGTATGGGTTTGTCTGATGTCTTCTCATGAAGAAACTGATATTGTGGGTTTGGGGAGAGCATATTGCAGAGGTGAAATATCTTTTTTCACGCCTTCATATCATGGGATACACAATGTAAATATGTCTTATTATTGATGACACTAATTTTAATCACTTGGCTCAGATGGTGGCTGCAACATTTCTCTATTGGAAAGTTATATATTTTCTTTTCAAATTTTTATTCATTAGAAATGAGTCAGAGATCCAGCCCTTATTCAAGAGGAAGAAAATTAAGCTTCACTTTGTAGAACTTGTGAACATTTTTTAAAACCACCAGAATATTACTAGAGGGTTGATAATTCTTACAAAGCCTCAAATTACCTAATAATTCTATTACTAGAATTACTATTTAATTCATCTGCCTGTAGTAATTATTGTTATGCTCTAAAAGTCATTTTCTATTTCCTTTATTCCTTCCACATTCATTAGTTGGAATTATTTTGTAAAAAAAGAGTCCCGTCTTCATTTATATATTATTTAATTGTTATTTAAACCAGAAATGACTCAGACATATTTATTTTATTGTTATAATCATTCACCTGTTTGTTACTGATTTGTTTCACAAATTGTTCCAATTTGGCTATTGAAGCTCTCAGGTCAGCTTCTATATCATTTTGACAAGTATTCATTCTTTAAGCACTATCTTATTTTTGTCACCAAAAGGTGTTCCAGGCTCATTTTTTATTTATTTTATGCTTCTATTTTAGAATCAGCCAAGGAGCTCTGGCTCCTTTTATTTCAAAAGGGTATTTAGAAACAAAGATCTGAGTGCTAGGTGTGTTTGTTGGTATTATGATGTTCCTTCAAGGCCCCCTCAGTGGACAGAGCTAAGAAATGTCTGTGTGTATGCTAATACATAGATACAAATATATATATGTATCTATCTGGCTATTGGCATATGTATAGGTAGTAATATGCATGTGTGTGTGTATATATATATTTTTATTTTGATAGCTCAGACTCCAATTTGGTAGCTGATTCTAGCATTTTCCCTGTATTTGTAACTTATTCTCTGAAAGTGAGAAAACTGTTTTCATTATCTATATTTACTTATAGAGTTGACCCTTGAATAACACAAAGTTTAGGGTCACTGACTACCCCCCCACACACACACAGTTGAAAATCTGAGTATAACTGTACAGTTGGCCCTCCATATCTGCAGTTCCACATCTGCAGATTCAACCAACCTCAGATCCTGTATGTATTTGGTGAAAAAAATCTGTGTTTAATGGACCTGTGCAGTTCAAACCCATGTTGTTCAAGGGCCAACTGTATGTTAAAACCTAGTTATATATGTAAGTAGTTTCATAATTGCTAATGTCTACCCCTGTGAGAAAAATTTACCAATGAGAGTATGGTACAAAAATTTATAGGGTTTTGACTGTATGTGAGGAAGGAATCAAAAGAAAAATCTTAGGTTCCTGATTTGAATGGTTGGGTATGTGGTGAGGTCATTAACTGAATGGATAATTCATTAGAGGAAACAAATGACATAAGATGCAATAAATTTTAGATATATTTAGTTCAAAATGGCTTCAGTTCATCTAAACAGATAAGTTCCAAAAGGCATTTGGAAGTATAGGCCCAAGGTCCACATAACAATCTCAACTGGAAATAAATATCTGTGAGTTCTAGCTGTGTCTAAGATATCCAGATACAGTATATAAAGTCAGAAGATAGAAGGATAAAGAAGAGAACCCTATGGAAACAGACATGCATGCTCTGTGAAGAAAATTCACCAACTCTAGTATGGAGATAATAACTGTATCTCCTGAAACACACAGTAAAGATTTATGCATAATCCATGCAGAAAGTGTATTTCAGAACCACCCAATACATACATTCCAATATATACGCTTAAGAAGCTACACTTGGATTCACTGTCCATGAATATGGATTTATGTATAAACTGCTTATGTTTTCTAATATATTTAAATATTTAAAGGTTATATTAATTTGTAGTGCTGCTACAACAAATTACCACAAACTTAGTAAGTTTGCGTTGTTTAAAAGCCACTCTTTTACAGCTCTGGAGGTCAAAAGTCTGAAATGGGCTGGCAGGGATGCATTATTTCTGGAAATTCCTAGGGATATTCCATTAACTTCCCTTTTCCAATAGCTAGAATCTGACCCTATTTCTTGACTTGTGGTCCTGCATCACTCCAATCTTTGCTTCCACTGTCACATCTCTTTCTAATTATGGCTCTCACGCCCCCCTCTTATAAGAATCCTTGTGATTACATCAGACCCATTTGTATAATTAGAATAATCCCCCATTTTAAGGCCCTTAACTTATTCACATTTGCAGAATCCCTTTGGCTATGTAAGATTACATATTCAAAGGTCTCTGGGATGAGAACATGGACAGTTTTGGGTTGGTGGGGGCATTATGCTGCCTACCACAGGGGCATTGGAATTTGTAATACACATTAGCTCAAGTAATATTAGCTGCTGTAAAAAAAAACTACAAAGCCTCGGGCTTCCCTGGTGACGCAGTGGTTCAGAGTCCGCCTGCCAATGCAGGGGTCACGGGTTCGTAGGGAACACCAACACCCTGGGAAAGCTTTAGTGGGCCAGGCAGTGACATGGTTCCTATCACTTCTGCCCACATTCCAAAGGCTAGAACTCAGTCGCATGCCTATATTTAACAAGTAAGGCTAGGGAATTTAGACTAGCTATGTATCCAGCAGCAAGAACCATTGAGTATTGTGAACAGAATCTCGTCTACCAGTCAATAGGTTTATAGGTAAAAGAACATTTCAGCATCTTTTAAATGAATTCTAGTCTAATCATCTAGTAAAAACATCAATTGAAAATAAAACAGTCTAGTTCTAAATTACAGTTATGAGATGAAGCAGTTGACTTAAGGATAAATAGCTCTAAAATCACCATAGGATATATGGTATTTTTCTATTTATTGCTAATCCCAACTGGTATAATTCTACCCAGCAATTCAAACAGGCCCTAATAAAGAAAACAGTCACTTTTATTTTTGGGGAAAAAAAGCAGGTTTTATAGAATCTGAGTTTAAAGAAATACTATTTTCAGAAACACTATATTACCATTTACATGTAGAAGGACAATTCATGTGCTTGTTTAATACAGAGAGCCAGCTCCTCATTTAATACAGCTACACTCTTAGTGAGGAGATAATGAGAAATATTCTTTGTCTCAGGAGGAATCATTTGTTTCCATTTACAGTCACCCAATGGGCTAACATTCATTTATAATCTAAGCTAGGAAATTTTTCTGTCACCCTGAAAATATGATGATTAGGTTTCTTAACTCATATGCTACTAATTTAAGACTATTTTTCTATAATTTCTATACCAGAAGTAGATCAAGGAGACATCCTAAGACTCACGGAACAATGGTCATCCTGCCCCTAATAAGTTTATGGGCCCTTTGTACATCATTTCTAGGAAACAAAGCACTTGACTTCCTTTGACAGTGGTGTCTCCATTGTTCAGTACCATGGGACCAATCTAAATAACTATCATGACATATTGTTTTTGCTGTCAGTTTTGTATATATATTTTTGGAATCCTCAAGATGTACAGAGCTTTAAATGTAAAAGAAGAACATTTTTTAATCAGGCAGAATTAGGATACTGGAGTCATATATTACAAAATGTATGTAACAAATGTCTATGACCCCATTCTTGCCCTTGCTAATACAGCAACATCTGACAGTTTATTAAAAAGAAAACCAAGAAATCAACCCCAGTAGCATGGAGTGGATTAATTTGATATTTAAATGCATTATGGAATGATACTAATCCAATTATATGGAACAAAGTTTAAAAGAGAAAAATGACTGCTAGGATTTTCACAATGTGCGGGAGATAAGAAAAACTCTTTAAAGAGTATCTCTTTGCAATGACTAATCAGTCAAAAGAAAGGAAAAACTTAACCTGAAATGATCGTATGAAAGCATGAGGTTTCTACATTCCTCTGGTTTTGTAAAACAATCTTGAATTGTGAAAATTATGACAATTTCGTAATGTTTCTTGTTTTAAGTATTGTTCTATGATTTTCCTTCTCTTAAATTTGCTTCCTCTCACTTATTCATATGCATAATTCTCCTCACATAACATTTGTTGTTTTCATTATACATGCTGCTGTAATAGTAAATATTTTCTTTCCCAATGTGTCACTACATGTCATTTTAAAATCACTATAGTCACACACAAAAAAAGGACATTTATTGGGCATTTTCTTTTATTCTAAATTTGTAAAATGTTCCATGATATGTATCAAATTTATATTATAATGAAAAGAAAATGAGGCCAAAAAGGCAATTCTGCCATTGGGTTTAGAGTCTTTAATCAACAGTGATAAACATTCTAGCAGCACTTAGGGCCTTGCATTTCACTATGAGGTGAATGTAGAGGAAGCAGCACTTTCAAATTGGTGAATTAGAAATCATTTAGAAAGCACGCAATAATTCAAGTGGGAGTAATAATAGACACAGATTTTTCACCAAAAAAGTAGCAGCCCTCAGAATTTAGCAGTCCACATTGTGTGGAAATGAGGAAATCGACTTAGATAGATTTCTACATATAGTCAAAAAGTATTTTCTAATCTTTTGTACTACTCTTCAATTGCACTGTTAGGAACAACTGAAGACAATATTCTGATGTGAGTGTCAAGTAAATGATAATAAGTGGAAAGAGTTGTTTTGGGATATCAGGACTCTATATTATATAACCGGCATCTTCTAATTTAATGTGTGGTAATCCCCAATAACAATAAGTAATACTCATGAAATTCTATGCAAGAATGTCTGGCTGATATGCCTGTTCTGGCATTAGACCATGACTGCTGCTTGTTAGGTTTATACACATAGTTCAGCAATCCGTCCTTAACGTATGGAGTGAACCCACCTGGATGGAAAAAATGGTCCTGCCACTTACAGTGTGACCTTCGGCACATTGTTTTAACCTCTTTAGTCTGTCTAATAATCCATATAAAAATCCCTACTACAGTCATGTAGTAGTTATTCAGGAAACATACATTATGCTTATACTACTGTGTTGGATACTACTACCCTTGCTCATTTGCTATCAGAATTGGCTGAGGAGGTAAGCAGCATGGAGTGCTCACATATAAGACTTGGTTGACAACCATATTCCATACTAGGCCCACTGTGTAAATAGCAGCCCTACTTTCTCATGATGGTTGGGATCAATTATATTTCCTAAGATAGTCATTTCTTTCCTTGCCTGCTGGCCCCTGGACACAAGAATCCCGAAGTAAGTAAACAGTAGAAGTACCTTATAGTGTAATCACACTCTGGCTGTAACCCCGGGCAGAATTACACCCACTGTGAGAATCAGGCCTCTAACCCCACGGAGATCAGAACTGTGGGAATGGGAAGTGCAAACTCCAAGTCAGTAACGAGGAGTGATAGCAAGTGAACACCTTGTACTTCAACTCCTTGGTTCCTAGATTTATGTACTCTCTTTACTGGGGGAATGCTGCCGTACAAGAGACTTAAAGTGAATAATGCACCATGGAGGATGGTACACCATCCTTGTAAAGTATTACTGAGCTGGCACTACAGGTGTGCTTTCAGCAAGGTGTTCCTATACTATATTAGATCATAATCATGGTGCCAACTCTTGTACCTCCCTTGCTGTAAACTGGTCTGACGTGATGTTAAATGAGATTCCATGCCAGTGGGTCAAACAATCAGTAAGTTCTCAAATACTTGGTGATGGCCAAGGCCCTGAAAGCATAAAGAAAGCCCATACCCAGAATATGTACCTATTCTCTTAGAATGAATCACTGGTCCTTCCAAGGTAGAAGGAGTCAATATTGTTTACTTGTCACCAAGCGGCTGGTTTATTTCCCTCAGAAATGGTGCCATACTGGAGATTCAGTAATAATCTGCCTCTGTTATGGACAGGTTGAACACTCAGTATTGGCAGCAGATAGATCAGTTTCTGTGCATGCATACCCTCCCTCACTGCCACATGACGATCATGTCAACATTTGGATGTCTGATGACAAAAACTGGCTGAGGGCAACTGGTAGACTTCTTGTCGAATGTCTCTTTAATGGGGGATGCTACCTGTTCGTCCTTATCATGTAATTATAAGATCTTCATACCTTGTACACACTACTAAATATACATCCACATCTTTCTATTCCAGATTTTGATCTTTTAGTATTTCTCCTTCCAGGCCTCTGACCACCAGCAAAGTGATTTTTCCATTGCCCATGTGTCTGTGTGTATTGTAACTTCAGGTCATTTCTCTTACTGCATGAAATGAATGACCAAATGCAGTGCATGAAGTTCTGCTCATTTTCTGTTTTCATTATTTCAAGGCCACTCCTGAGTTGAGTTAGACTGCATCTGTCATCATTTTCAGCTTCAATTTATAAACAGAGCCACCTTATAGGTCATAGCATAGGTAGTAGCTAAGAGATAAGCTTTGGTGCAACGGTTGTGATGATGTAGCAATTGGGGCTACCTACCCATGCATATTGCTTTTATTCTTTTGGCTCTTCCATGCTCAATATTGGATATAGAGCTTTCATTTTACAATAAGCTCTTTCTGGACCCACCCAACCTTATGACTAGGTCCATTTGAGAAAGCATATTTCATGATGGACAACTGTAGTAGCGTGGTCACTTAGCCCAGAAATACACCAGGATGGCATGACCTTTTTACAAAACCCTAGGGTCTGCAGTGCCTCTCCCCACCAGAGCTTGTCAAAAATCTCACAAAGCATCTTTTCCCACCACTGATAGCCTGTATCTGCCTCAGTACTCTCTTTCGACTCTGAGTTCCACTCAATGCTGGCAGCCTTTTGCATCATGCAGTATATGATTTGGAGCCATTTTTCCAGTTGTAGAATATGCTGCCTCAAAATCCCAAAGAAGCCCTCATGGTATTGTTCTTCCTTCATGGTGGGAAGTGCAAGATGAAAAATCTGTTTTTTACTTCAGATGGAATATCCTGACAGGCCACCATCTGGACTCCTAAGTATTTTACAGATGTGGTAAGCCCCAGAAACTTCATAGACGTTAACTCCCAGTGTTAGGAGCACATACATGGTTCCACGACCTCCACTGTGTTAGTCATCTATGTGGAAGGAATGCATCCCTGCTCATCTGGACTAACATGATGCTATGATATATGATGTGCTGCAGGACATCAAGAAGTTCAAATCTATTTGTACTATATTGTGTTTCAGGATGGCGGAACTGAGATAGTCCTAGGGAAAAAACTATGAATGTATCTGTAGTGAATTCCACGTGAATTTGTACTATTTCTGATCCTTTTTTTTTTTTCTGTAAGGAGTGGAAAATAATGCATTCATCAAATCAGCGGCAACATACCATGTACCAAAGGTTGTGTTAATCTGCTGCCATTGCAGCTGTGATTAAGGCTACTTGCTAGTAATTAAGGCTAGAGTTAGTTGAGTTTGAGGTAGTCTACTCTCTGTATATCCATCACTTTTGTGCAGGGTCAGACTGATGAATTTGACGGGAAAATGATGGGGAACCAGCACCCATGCATCCATTAAATATTTAAAATTGGCACTAACTTCCAAACTTTTCAGCATGTGATATTCCTCTTGTTTTAGTATCGCCTCTGAGGGAGGGAACAGTTTTAGAGGCACCTCCCTTGTTTTTCTCATTATGATTCCTCTTTTTTTTTTATTATAATTATTCTTAACCCACAGGCCAAGAACCTAATGTGGAGTTTTACTGAATACCATTCGTATCTATTCCAATTATACAGTCAGGGACCAGAGCAAAAAACCGTCATCCAGATACACAGACCCAGATACATTTAATTATCTGGCCCCCATATGGTCCCAAACCAAACAGGGACCCATGAGAATGCTTTGAGTTTCTGGGAGTCAATGTCAACCTGAACTCTGTTCCCAGTAATCCTCAGAATACCTTTTGCCAGCATACAGTTACCAAAGCAAATGACCATAGGTTTCTTTGGGAAAGGACTGGGATAGTCACCACCATTATACTAACCATGGTGTTGCAGGTCCTTTCTCCTCAGGGCAAAGCCTATCCAACAGGCAGTGGGTTCTAAACTGTCTCATGTCTACAAACTGCAAAGGATGTTGCGACGTTTTTACTGAAGCAACTTCTATTAACTTCTTGATTTCTCATCCTTGGTTTCTTTTGAGGGTATAAATTGAACTGTACCCTTTTTGACCATTCATGTATCTTTGCTGTTGTTTTGACTAATATTCTAGTAAGTTGTGGAAACACTGTGTGCCAGATATATATATCTGGCACACACACGCTCAATTTTCCTTTCTACAGGGACTCTATTGGAAGCTTCATGGCCAAGGTGTTGACAAAATTTCCCTCTTTCATCTTAAGGAAACTGGATAAAATGACTTCTCACCAATCTACTCTCAAGGTTAGCACTGACCTTATACTATTATTTTCCTTAGTCCATTATGACCGTCGATTCTTACTACATTCTACAATCAGTCTTCTATGATCTATGGATATATTGGTGTGCTGTCTATATATCCCAGACACAATGCTTCTCCTGTTTTCTTTATGTTGGAGGGAAAGAAACTTCTAGGCATTTAAGCTATAATTGTGTAGAGATAGCTCCACTTTGTCTCTGTATTATATCGAAATTCCTTTGTAGATTATATTTTCACAGGACTTTTAAATCACCATTTAGTTAACCTTAGAGTGTGTTTTAAGTTGATTACACCTAAATGCTTATAAGGATGTCAAGTAAATTAATGTCCCCCCTAAAATTCCATGATCTAGAAATGGACCACATTCCTCAACTATGTTCAACTACAACTGTTAGCTATAAGTCCTCTGCAAATGCTTCTTATGATTAAGTATACTACCCACCTATATATGTACACACACACATACACTTACATACATTCATACATATTTTACATATTTTATATATATTTTTTCTATTAGAAAGTTTAATTCTGTCTTAAAATATCTAAAACACTAGAAGATTGATCTGGATCCTAGTATGACAATTAAATTAGTCCTATTAGTAAACACAATATATTTGATCCTAAAGACATTTACAAGTTATTTTAACCTGAGTGTTTAATATTGCAACATACTGAGAAAGTAGATACAAAACCATGTAACCAAAACAGACTTTTTGTTTGATCTAATTCTTCATGGGTGCTCAAGGGGAAAATGAATAAAAGTATTTTATTTCTTAAAATGGAATAACTTAAATCAGAAACTCCTCAAATACGTTTCAACACAGAGAGTAATGCAGTTACCAATATTGTTCCACTAATTTTCACAGAATCTTCACTTACTCACAAGGTCTTTAATAAAAGCGAGTGAAATTAAATCGGTAGTAGTAATCTTTTCTAAACCCCACATATTATTGTTGCATACTTCCTTTAAGAACTTGATTAATTTACCTTCCTTCCTTTAAACTTCAAGTTATTCCTCTGTACTGGTTTCTTCACTTCATCTTTGCACGTTATTAAGCTCTTTCTACCTCTTTGAACACCACCAAATTCTGCTTTTTCTCCCCACAGCAAATCTTCTAGAAATAGTTACATGCAGCTTTCATTTCCTTCCAATTATTCACTGCTCAACCCCTTTAAGTGTGGTTTCCATGCCAGTACTGAAACTGAAGCTCCATTCTGACCTCTCTGCAATCAGCCCACCTCAATGTCGTAGTGGGGCCTCAAATCATTAGAACTCACAAAGTCCTTCCCAAAAAACAAGCCCCAACAAGCTATTCTTTTCCATTTTTTCACTTTTACATAATAGTAACATTAATATTTATTCTCCCAGAGTTTAGTTTTGACTATTAGATGCACCATTGATTTATCCTTCTAATCTTCCATCCCCATTATCAGTAGCATGATTCTTCCTTATCATAATTTCAAAAATCCTTTGTATTAGGTTCCTATGGCTGTTGTAACAAGTTACAAAACACTGCAGGCATTTCTTACCTGTTTGGAGGTCAGAAGTATGAAACGGTTCTCACTGGATTAAAAACAAGTGTTGGCAGGACCACGAACCTTTTTGGACACTCTAAGGAAGACTCGGTGTTTGTGTCCTTTCCAGCTTCTAGAGCTGCCCAAATTACTTGGCTCAGACACACCGTTCCATCTTCAAACCTGACAATGGCTAGTAGAACGTCCTCGCACCGTCAAACTCGGGCTCAAACTCGCCTTCTCGCTCTCCCACATTTAAAGGAAGCTGTGATTATATTAGGCCCACCTGTATAATTCAGAATACTCTATTTTAAGTTGATTAGCAATCTTAGTTCCATCTGCTACTTTAGTTCCCTTTACCATTAAGGTAACATATTCATAGATTCTGGGGATTAGGATTTGGGGGTTCCTATTTTTCTACCTACCACATCCTGCAATAAACATTGACATATGTACATTTTTCTGTAATAGGGCAAGTACAGTATTTATGTGATTTATATTTACAGAAGTAGAATTGCCAGGTTAAAGTATATAAACATTTTTTTTAAATAACTATTGCCAAAACACTCTTCAGTATGTCCTGATGTATATTCCAATTAATAGAGTCTGTGAACAACTGTTCTCTAAACATTTGCTGTAGTGGATTAACTTTACTGGTTATACATTCCATGGTAGGGGGAGGGGGGAGTCTACAACCAATAACTGACAGAGTGCTCAAGATAGGACTAACTCTGCTGTAATTAGTATTCTCAGCTGCTCACAGAGTTGAGCTGAAATAGCCTCCAGCTGACTGCATCCTCTCTTAGCTTTCTTCTGAAGCCCTACCCTGTTTCCTTCATTCCTCATCTTCTGAGAGTACTCTCTCAAGAAATCACTAGCACAGAAATCCCAGAATCTCAAGTCCCGCTTTCAAAGAAGCCAGCCATTGACATTTACCAATACTGGTAATTATCAAGTTTTTAATTGCTGCAAATATGATTGCTGCAATTCTCATTTATGGTTGAGACTCTTTAAATGTCACTGGTCATCTGTGTTTCTGCTTCAGCAAATTGCTTAACTCCTTTGATCAATTGATTTATTCAGATTTTTCTTATTAATTAGTATAAGATGTTTATGTTAAATATATATTTGTTAGTAGTAAGAGTTTCAAAAATATTACTTGCCCCACATATTTTCATTTCATTTATGAACTTTTTTTTTTTTAATTTTTTTGCGGTACACGGGCCTCTCTCACTGTTGTGGCCTCTCCCGTTGTGGAGCACAGGCTCCGGACTCGCAGGCTTAGCAGCCATGGCTCACGGGCCCAGCCGCTCCGCGGCATATGGGATCTTCCCGGACCGGGGCACAAACCCGTGTCCCCTGCATCGGCAGGCAGACTCTCAACCACTGCACCACCTGGGAAGCTCTATGAACTTCTTTGTGATTTTTTTCGTTGTTTTTGACAAAAGTAATTAAAAGTAAAAATAAGATTGCATTGTATTATTGTAGGGAAAAAATCACATTGTCTTAGTGTTATGTATTGTGGTAATTTGTTTATTGGTTCTAATAGGGTTTTTTTTCCGGATTTCTAAGAATACACAACATAACGTCATGCGTGAATAGAGATAATTTTACTCCTACCTTTCCAGTCTGAAAGCTTTTCTTGCCTAAATGGCCTGGCTAGAAGTTCCTGTACCATGACAAGTATAAGTGGCTAGAGTGGACATTCTTAACTTGTTCCTGATCTTACAGTGAAAGCACTCAGTGTGTCTACATTAAACATGATATTAGTTATAGGTTGTTTATGCCCTTTATCAGGTTGAGAAAGTTCCCTTTTATTCATTGTTTTCTTTTGTTTATATAATGAAAGGATATTGGATTCTGTCAAATACTTTTTAATGTATCTATTTAGATGATATGATTTTGTCTCTTATTGTATAGATATGGTGTATTATATGAATTTATTTTGAATGTTAATCCAACATTCTATTCCTGGGATATATTCCACTTGGTCATGGTATAGTATATTTTTTGTATGTTGCTGGGTTTGGTTTGCTAGTATATTGTTGATGATTTTTGCATCTATATTTATAAGATATATTGATGAGAAGTTTTATTTTCTTGTGATGTCTTTGTCTGGTTCTGGTATCAAGGTAATACTCTCCTCATGGAATTAGTTAGCAAGGGTTCTCTCCAATTTATTATGAAAGACTGTGAAGAATTGGTATGAATCATTTTTTAAATGTTTGGTAGTATACACCAGAAAACTTTCTGAGTGTTAGTTTGTGGAACATGTTTTTTAAATTACTAATTTAATCTCTTTACTTATTATTGGTCTATTACGATTTTCTATTTCTTCCTGAGTCAATTTTGGTAGTTGGTATCTTTCCAAGAATTTGTCTTTCAACGTCTTTACTATGATGTCTCTGTGTGTAAATATCTTTGTCTTTATACTACTTGGAGTTTGTTGAAGTTTTGGATGTGTATATTAATGTTTTTCATCAAATTTGTGAATTTTTTAGCCATTATTTCTTCAGAAAAATTTCTGCTTTTCTGTCCTCCTTTTGGTATTCACCTTATATGTGTTCTGATTTGCTCTTTTTCTCTTCTGCAAGTTCATATCTGCTGTTGAGCCCTTCTTGTGAATTTTTCACTGAGTTATTGTACTTTCAACTTGCGTTTTCATTTGGTTATTGTTAAAACTGTATATCTCTTTACTGATATTCTCTCTTTGATAGTTGATTGTTATCACACCTTCATTTACTTCTTTAAGCATAAGGTCTTTTAATTCTTCAAAAGTATTTATAATTCCTCCTTTGAAGACTGTTTTTATAAGCTGGTATCTGAGCCCTCTCACAGGCTGTTTCTGTTGTATGCTTTTGTCCCTTTGTATTGGTCACGTCGGCCTGGTTTTTTTTCATGTCTATTGATTTCATATTCAAACTGGACTTTTTTTTTTTTTTTTTTGTGGTACGCGGGCCTCTCACTGTTGTGGCCTCTCCCATTGCAGAGCACAGGCTCCGGACGCGCAGGCTCAGCGGCCATGGCTCATGGGCCCAGCCGCTCCGCGGCATGTGGGATCTTCCCGGACTAGGGCATGAACCCATGTCACCTGCATCGGCAGGCGGACTCTCAACCACTGTGCCACCAGGGAAGCCCTGAACTGGACATTTTTTATAATATATTGCAGCAGTTCTGGATACTAAATCCTCATACTCCTCTGGGGCTTATTGCTTTTTTATTTATCTGTTTAGTGACTTGGTTGGATAATTTTAGTGAAGTCTATTTCATCCACAGTGTGAACCCTGCCTCTTTCAGGTAGACACTATAGCCTTTGACCGGGAGCTGGGGATAAGGAGCCCCATTTTCTTCACCACACATACCCAGAGTAGAGCATCGATCAGGCTAAGCTGATAGGGGTGTAGAGGGAGACAGTGGTTTGTGGTTAATTATCAAAGACTATTGATGATCTTACTGAAATTTAATAGACTTTCTTGAATAAAAAATTACTTCATTTACTGTATCTTCTTAGGTTAATTTCTAGAGGCATTAAATGCATGTTTGTTTTTTAAAATAATTTTCACCAGTTATCATTGCTTCTCTGGTAAGCACGTTCACAAAAATTTTTATACATTATTCCAGAAATGAATCTGTCCACAATTAGTCTTTCCTACTTTGCTTCCCTAATCTCAACTTTATACCCCTCAGTATGCCTTGAAATTATATATTATTTTACAATTAATCAGGAAAAACATATATTCTTCATGCATCACTTATCCCTACCAAGGAGGTAACTTGCCTTAAAATGATATTAATAGGATTTATTTTGACCAATTATAAGTTGAAGTTTAATCATCTTGAAATGAGTGTTTTGTAAT
The DNA here is from genome assembly GCF_005190385.1 of Monodon monoceros. Taxonomy (NCBI): domain Eukaryota; kingdom Metazoa; phylum Chordata; class Mammalia; order Artiodactyla; family Monodontidae; genus Monodon; species Monodon monoceros. Next base: position 10,648,010 of record NW_021703777.1, read on the forward strand.
TATCCTGTTAAACACTATTACTGTGCTTTTCAGATTTTCATAGTTTTAAACAGTCCTCTTTTCCTGAACCAGTACTTCTCATCCAAAAGTAATGTTGCCCCTTTGGACACATTGTCAATAACTGGAGACATTACTGATTGTCATGAGTGGGTGAGGGAAAGACTGTGCTTCTGGCATCTCGTGGAAGAGAGGCAGAGGTGCTCCTAAACATACTACAATGTACAAGACAGCATCCTACAACAAAGAATTATGCGGGCAAATGCCAATACTACCAAGTTTGAGCAACCCTGCCCTAGTTCATTTGTATGCTCTCTGAAGAATATTATTTCAGCCACATCACACTTTTATAGCATGTATCTCATGCTCCCCATAACCCTTATTAAATAGACTATGTCTAACTTTTAATTCAATAGAATTCACAAAAAACTCATATCAGTTCTCTTCTAGAAGCAAAAAGATACAAAACAAGTTAAAATAACATATAGAAAATTTAATGTAAATATTTTCTCATGTCTTTCTTTGGAAAAAATGAAAAAATTAAATCTTTATATATATAATGAAACAAAAACTCAAAGCCTTAAGACATTGCTAATGAAAAGATAAATTATTCATACCGAAATAACAGCAAGAATCTTTCCTTTTAAGAAACATGAAAAGTATTTACCTCAAATATACAATAAGCAAAAAAAAAAAAAAAAAAAAAGAATGGAAAAGAAAATAGAATCAATGAAAACAAAAATCAAATGAAAGGTAGATTAGAGTACCATCAAAAACAGTATCCCAAGTTCATCCCAAGATAAAGATAAATAGGACTCCAAAGGGAATAGAACATCCTTAGACTAACAAAAGAGTCTCTAACAGAAACTACACATAATACTTCTGGTTACTTCTTTTTGGTGCTCAGCCAGATACAGTTGCAAACAATAATAAAAGTATTCTGGAAACTGGAAAAATATTGTTTATGCCAGTCAGCAAGCAAGCCCACATGAAATGGAGGCATTTATAAAACTCTTAATTTGCTTTCGGGAAAATCTGTTCTTCGGCATCATTTTTTACTCATATTGGACTACGGGGAGAATCACTGTTAAATGACTTAGGAGTTTCTGTAAGATATATGAAATTCTTCCTAGGAAACTTTGAAAGTTAAGCTCATATTAAAGTTGGAAGTGATTAAATAATTTATTGGGGCAAAATGTCATTTTACTGTATTGATTTTAAAATCAGTGTGTGTACACACACATGCATGCATAACACATGCACACACATAATCACTTCCTAATATAGATACCAAATAGTTATGATTTGATATGAAATAATGGTTTAAATAATAAAATCTTTAAATCCCTTACATTAATAGGCACTACAGCATAATAAGGCAAAGCCTGAAACTATTATTGAATTAAAATATCCTTTAACTTATGAAAGAACAGTGATCCTTTTATTCCTGTTAATTACTTAACTAAACATTCAACAAATCTCCCCCCTTTTTACTTAGCTTTCTAGAATCATATGACACACTACCCTATAGTCACTCTTCTTTAAAACTTACACAAAGGTGAAATGTTGATCTTACACCCTGGTTTCAAGGAGAGAAATGATGGAAACACACGCAGGTCAAAACTGTTGAAATTGATTCCACTCTTCTGTAACAAGTGATTTAATAATCTTCATGACTTGCTGCCTGGGATCTTTAAGAACACTGTGTTTTTCCACCTGAAGTTTATTTAATATTGGCAAGTAAGAAGTTGAAAGCAAGAAAAATGCTTTTATAATTTCACACCACTGACAGGACCAAAAATTATTATTGTGCATATTAATGAGATATACAAATGTAAACCAAACGATCTTACCTTATTGCAGAATCACTCTTTTCTGGATTTAGAAAATCATTGAAGAGACTGTGTTATATCATCCTAAGTTATTGATTCCTTGCTACATGACTAGATATTAGGAACTGAGAGAAATAGTAAGAAAAAGTGAAGCTTTGTCATTGACCATATATAAACACTAAGTGATTCTGCCTCATTTACATAAGTTAGTTTTTGCTATTGCTTTTTTCATAATAAATTAGCCTATTCTTCTGCCTGCCTCTTTAAATTGAGCACTCAGTTTATCTTCAGAAATCAGCAGTGTGAGAGAACTTTTAGTTCTCTTGCATTGTGGTTATCCCTTTTAGCTTATCATGTAGAAGTTAAGTAGGATTCTGAAATAAATTCATGTTGCATAAAAAGTTCCAATAATTAAATTGTGAGATCGAGTTTGATGTCATTGTTCTCCAAAACTCTGAGGCTTATTTTCAAATGAGAAATAAAGGTTGTTGGCAGAATGGAGGGTCAGGAGTCCAGAGAACTGGGTCCTAGTTTCAGCTTTGCCTCTAGACAGTGATGAAACAAATTCATATTTTAAGGCAAGACAGGAAACATTTAAAGAAATTTTTTCTCTGCCCATTTAGGCCTCCGTTCTCTCCTCTAGTGTGAATTGTGCATGTGCATTATGCATTGACCAGACCTCCCCACTGGCAGAAATACCACCTCAACAATAAAGATCAATTTTTCTTCTTTTGGTACCAGGCATGTAACTCCTTAGAAGATAGAATTCCTTTCTCCCTGTAAGGGGTCACAATGACCCACCTCTCACCTTGTACATGCAGACATCTTTGGTGAACTTTATGTATAATACCAAAATATCATTTCCCTTAAAGACAGTGATTGGTACAAAACAGACTAGGTCAGATGACCTGGGGATATAAGGGACGGCACCTAGTGGAAGTTCTTAGCTTAAATACTTACTTATGACCTTACTAATGTCACTAGCTATATTACTTTGCCTGTTTTACAAGACTATTATTTCTTGCATTACCAAAGTTGTGACAGACTCTGGTAAAAATAATGATGATTACATGACTTGGAACGATTGACCAAAGATATACTTGGAAATGACTCCCAATCCTTGGTCATAGTTAAGACTGGGAGGAAGGGAACTGTAAAATAAAGAATGTTGCCCACCATCCAGTTCTACAAGAATCAAGTCATTAGCCACTGCAGCTGCTGACCTACAATACAACCTGAAAGGAACTCAGGGCGATGATCAGGATGATGTATTCTGTGCTATGGAAAAACTGGTAGAACTGGCCCTCAGATAGGGAAATATTTTCAGGAGAAAATTTCATGAACCAAGTTTCTTGCATCTTTCCATACTTAGAAAAGCACTAAAAACCATTAACTTAGATGTCTGTTCTCCACAAATAGCAGTAACCTTCTACCAAGACGTGTGCTTGATCACACATACCCCTTTGCCAAAATCACAAATATCCCTTTATCTCTTTAGAACAGTCCTCAGAGCTTTCTGAAAGACTGTTTCCCAGGTTAAAATCCTCGAATCAGCTGGAATAAAATTTTCCATTTTTTTCTTAGACTGACTATTACTTTTTCATCAACACCAGTCATGGGGTCTCAGACAAGTTGCCCCATTTGTGACACACAGTTCCTTTACTCACATGGAAAGAATTATAAACTTGAACTTTAATGTGCCTTTGAATCACCTGGGGAATCTTGTTAAAATTAAGATCTTTATTAAATAAGCCTGAGGTGAGGCTCTAGATTTTGCATTTCTAACAACTTTCCAGGTGATGCCAAGGCTGCTGGTTTGACAATCAAGTTTTGTGGAATAAGGAACTAGATGATTTTAAAATTTCTATCCAACATTTTAATTTACTTACAGTTTTAAGATGCTTTGAGGTTGTCTTTAATAAACTTGGTAGATAAAACAATCAGTTTAACAAATCTGTTCAATTTTTTTCACAGTTTTAGCAACCTGAATAGAAACAGTGGCAATCTGAATAAAAAGTTACTAAAACTCTTGCTCTTTCATATTTTGGGGAAATTATGACTTTTGAAAGAATTTCTCATATCTACTGTAGTTAGCAGTTGAAGATTTTGTCACCGAGGTGTCCTCTGAGGCAAATATCACATGCACTGGCCCCATTATACCTCACGAACTCATTCTGAAAATCAAAGGCACATTATGAAGCTACTGGTTTGCCAAAAAGACATGTTGGATCTCTTCATATGAATTTCTAATTCTTGTTTATTGATGCACCATTTGAAATCACAGGATAGCACAGTTTAGTGACAGCTTTATCTCTGAGCTGACAGTGTGTGTGAGAATTACTTGGCATGCAAGTTCAGAGATGACCTTGTTCTACTGTAAACAAATTGCTGATCTATAAAGCTGTGATGATTTTACAAAATGATCTATAATCTATCATGTATTCTTTTGTGTGTTGTTTCAGGGGCACAATGATTAGAGACAAAATATTCTTTCAAGACTATTATGAGGATTTGCTTATAGTCTCATCTTCTTGATGATGTTATACTATATGGGTAAAGGTACTCATTTCTCTATTGAACAGAAAGATTATCCAAACATAAGATTCTAGATGCTAGGTAATTTAATTTCATGTAAGATTACCTAAAAGAAATTATAGTCCTGGTGGATTTGGAGTTCTAAAAATATTCCTCAGGAAAATGTCAGTAAAGGATACGTGTGTGTGTGTGTGTGTGTGTGTGTGTGTGTGTGTGTGTGTACATATATCCTTTCTCATAAAGGACATTTTACCCTTTATTTTTTTTTCAACAAAGGATATATATAATGGAGGGCAAGATTCCAAGATGGCACTGAAGATTCCTACCTGCCAGTGTATACGTTTCAAGAAATCCCCATCCCTAAAATGCTGTGAATGTGATAGCATATAACTCCTGTAATTGTTACATTATATGTCAAGAGATTTTTCAGATGAATTTAAGATCCATGATTACTTAACTCTGAGTTCATTAAAAGGGAGATAATCTTGGGTGGGTCTGACCTAATCAGGTGAACCCTAAAAGAGGTCAGAAAGATTTGAAGTAAAAGAGATTCTCCTGCTGGCACTGAAGAGGACAATAATCATGTTGTGAGCTGCCTATGGTAAGTTCATGTGGCAAGGACTTTAGGATGGCTTCTAGGAGTTAAAAGCATTTTAACATTCAAAAAGAGCACTGGGTCTTCAGTCCTATATATGCAAGGCACTGAATTCTTTCAACAACCAGTGATCTTGAAAGAGGATCCCAAGTCAACATCTTGATTTAGCCTTATGAAATTCTAAGCAGAAGACTCAGCTAAACCATGTCCAGATTCCTGCCCCACAGAAACCATGAGATAATAAATATGTATTACTTTAAGATGTTAAATTTGTAATTTGTTTTGAAGTAAGATACCCAATCATGAGAAACAAAAGAGATGGGAGAGGAAATAACAGTGGATGAGAGATGTCAACAAGTTTTTGGAAGACTGAAATAATCCAAATGATTGTAACTAAGGACAAAAGAAAATGAAATCTGTGTACCAACAGAAGTAGGTAATGATTGAAAAATCAAGAGCTTATTTACTCCACAGAGTACTGGAAAGAAAGGCAGAGGATGTGGAGGTTATAGGTACCTACTGTCCCCCTCACCATCCCTACAAAAGACCAAAGCTTTATTTTTTGGGGAAATTTAACCAGAGCATCCCTATACTTGGAATACTGGGCACAGTAGAGGATGAGATGAGCTTCAAGACTGAAAGGTGGGATGGTAGAAGCACCTTCTCCCTGCCACAAAGGCATACCTCAGAGCCAGGAAACTGGAGGTCTGTTTTCTACAGAAACTGTCAGTCCCCAAAAAAGGACCTTGACAGACAAGCATTTGGGGGTCTTCCAAAGAAAAGGCTATTTTCCTATTTCTCTGTCAATGTAGCCACCTGTTAATAATTCCTACCCATGTCCTCAGAGCTTCTGACAATCTTTTTCAGTGTTTTACTCTTAATTATTCATATGAGGCCAAGATAGCCTGGCATTGAAGAAACCTCAAGGGAAATAGAACCCCAAAACAAACAGGAAAAATAATAACAGAACTTAATAGTGACACTAGATATAAAAGACTGCAATGCCTTCAATATTACGAAAAAAAAAAAAAGCTTTTTTAAGGGGAATTCCCTGGTGGTCCAAAGGTTAGGACCTTTGATGTCTGAAAGATACTTTGATGTTTGAAAGATACTTTTCTCAAGAAGGTTGCATTCACAGATTCCCAGTGGACATATCTTTTAGGTAGCCACCATTCAACCCACTAGACTGGTTAAATCTTACTCTTACACTCTTGTCTTTATAGAGCTGTCCATCTGGATGAGCACTGCCACTGAACTAATTGAGTTTCCTGCACGTGTATTTGTTATTTAAGAGAGGCAGTTCATTTATTTTCCCCCAAAATATAAGAGCCAGCACTATTATTGAGAACAGGTAAACTTGAAGTCAATATAATGTTATTTCAGAGAACCAGAAGGCCATGTGATTTCATTGTCAAAGGGACAGTCTCTTTGTATTGGTGGGTCACTGATTTACAATAAATAAATGGGCTATTTATAATATCCTGCTGCCTTCTCAGGACCTAGAAATCCAGAGGGTTCTTTATTTTATGAGTGGGCAATGTGTCTGAATATGTGCATTTGAAGAAATAGAACAGTAAGATTAGTTTGCTTTAAAAAAAGAGGCACTCAGCAAGAGGCTCAGGGAAAATAAAGGGTGGAGAAGCAGCACTGGGTCCTGCATGTACAACGGCAGGTGGAGAATGCCATATTTGTGGGAGTAAGAGAGATGCTCAGGGTGGAGTCGTGTCAAGAGAAAATTAATTTTATGCCACGAAGGAAGTAATGTTAAGCCCCCATACTCTTCCCTTTTGAAATCTCTAGTTCAATCTACATTAGTCACTATTGCTGTGTAGGGTGAGTTATTCCAAAGAGATACTATGAAGGGCTGAGCTCTGCTTCAAAGTTGGCTTGGAAGAAAAACAGGCTGCCCATAGGTCACAGATGACATTTATTATTACAGTTTATATTTCCTATAGATGGGTAGATGGATGCAATCACTTGTTTTACATTTAAGACCTGGTTCTGCCAGAAATTGGAGAGGGATGCTAAAGGCACTACTCATGCTCTTAACAGGACAAACTAAAGAGAGGGAAGAATAACAAAGAATGAGTCACCTCATGGCGTAACCGGATAATTAGTGCAGGTCCTTTGTTAAAACCATAAAACCAACGTAGTGTGGGTTGCATCATTCACTCTGTATAGCCAAATTTCTTTCAACCATCAAGATCAGTGTATAATTAATGATTACCTAGCAGACATAATAAGGGTAACTTTTAGCTCTTGAAATTGCAGTGTTGTGTGTGTGTAATTCTTCATGGAGTACTAAAACTATATCTTTTAATTAAAATAAAATAGAATTTCTGTGGGAGAGATCAAAATATAGATTATGATAATGATTCCCTATATTTCTCTTTGGTACTCAATACACTGTGATTTGGCTATCTAAAGTATTTTTCCCTGTCATATTGTGAATTCCATGAGAAAAGTGACCCTCCTGTCTTGTCCAGCTCAAAAATGTCACTCCAAAATTATTTATAAACTACTTGACAATTAAACTCTATTTTCATTGTTGTCAAATACCTTATTCTGTAGAATATATTTTGGGAAAAATGAATCCAATCTATTTTGATTGTCTTTTATCACATGAGAAGTTAGAGGTAGACTGTGGTTTAAAATGAAGTTGGTGCTTCTATTTTTAGTCTCTTTATACCCTCCAGTGACTCTCTTTTCTTTAGAGAAGAAATGTGATGTTCTGCCTAAACTAAGATGGAAAGGGTTTGTTAAATTTATTCCCAGAAAGGAATGCATGATTGTCAATTCCTCACCAATGTCTTCTTCAAGGGGTATTAGATGTTTAATAAAAAGCAAAATGTTACATAGTTTTAATTCTACAATGTCAGATACAAGCTAGTATCTTGATGAGGCAAGGAAATCACATTCCTCTGCTTATTATTGCAGTTAATTTCCTTTTGATTTTTTTCTCTTTCATCATAGGCTTAAGTATTGCTAAGAGGTAGGGGAAATGGGGGGATAAGCCTACTTTGCGTTATCTTAGCAAATAATGAATAATCAATAGGGAGGTCATGTGTATCTTTCATTTGTCAACAAGTTATTGAAGGTAACTTATATGTGATCTTATGAGAGCACCCATAGTTTTTTTTTAAGGGGGTATATGGATTTGTATTCAAGTATAATTCCTTAAAAAACACAGAGTTCAGGTTTTTCTTAAAAGAGTAGTTTTAATAAGAACAAATTAAAGATTAATATTGGAACATTCTGTGAAAAAATATTAAGGATTCCTCATTTTCACTTTTCATATAAACTCTCTAAGCTATTGCCCTAAGTTTGGGTGATACTTTTTCTACAACATTTTTTCTTTAAAACATATATAGACATTGGAATGGCTCAAAGTCTTAAGGAATGTTCAGTATTGGGTGCTTTGTTGCTTCTAAACTGCTGGCTTGAGTTCCCCAGTGAGACAATCGTTATTGGTGTGTGTGTGTGTGTGTGTGTGTGTGTGTGTGAGAAAGAGGGGGGGAAGAGGTATGTGGTGAATGATATCATTAAAAATCCTATGATAATAGCAAAATATTAAGAAAACTTTTTAATAACAAATTTTTCAATTTTAATGAAATAGATGAATTTCTTGAAAAGCATACCTTACAAACTGATGCAGGAAGAAACAGAAAATATAATTACACATACTCATTAAAGTAACTAAATAAGTAAGTAAAGTTTCTTACAATAAAATTCTAGACTCAAATGGTTTCTCTGGTGAATTTTATCAAATATAAAGTATGAAATAATACTTATAAAACTTTCAGAAAATAGAAAGAAAACATTTTCTAACTTGCTTTATGAGGACAGAATGATCCTGCTATGACCTGACAATGATATTACAAGAAAAAAATTAGACCAATATCACTTTGGAACATAGACAAAATTTATTTGCAAAATATCAGAATATCAAATCCAGCAATATATAAAAATGATAATGTAAAAATTATGACCAAGTGGAAATGTAAGTATTTTTGTTTTGGGGTGTTGGGGTGAGAAACAGGATCATGTCAGTATGATGCAGACAAACTTATGCAGATAACTTCAACTTAATTAATGTTTTTAAAAAGTATGATTCTATTCACATAAATTTCAAGAGAAAGTCAAAGAAATGGTATTAAAAATCAGAACAATGATAGCCTTAGAAAAGGGGGAACTGCCTGTAAGGTATACAATGGGCCTTTCTGGTATGATGGGAATATCCCATATCTTAATTATTTAGTGGTTTCAAGAGTGTATTCACTTATTTAGTCAAATTGTACACTTGGGATGTGTTCTTTTCCACATATAAATTTCACCTCAACTCAAAAAAATAAAATAAATGATTAAACAAATAATTACAAAAAAATCTCTGCATTTTAGTTTACTCATTTTTCAAAAGCTGTTTTCATGCATTGTAAAAAAATATGCAATAAAGTTAACTGACAAAGTTCTTTGTAAGTTAGAACTTATGAAAAGTTGTTTACCATTTTACCTTACTGCTGTGTTTTATAAAGGTAATCACATTTTGTGAAGACTTTCAGCCTGTTCAAATATTTGCATTCTGATACATTTGTCACATAATTTCAGACTTATCTCTATCTATAATCATCAATATTATGAAAACTTCTTTTCATGTTCTTCAAGTATATAACTACTTTTGGATATAAACTTCAAGAGTTTTATCTCCTGATCTGAGCACATACATTTGTAAAAATTCCACAAATCTGCAATTCTTTCTTAGATAAAAATTAGTATTTCTTTTAAAGTGGTATTTTCAAAATCCTTTATTATACTGCCTGTTTAAAAATAGAAATATTTGAAGGTGGATTTTCAGTAATAATATCCCTGCATTATTAGGAGAGATTGAATTTTACATACTTTTGGTATAAATTTGTAACAAAATTTATGAGAACCAAAATAGAATTGAATGGCCTATTTTGAAGTAAATAATTAGAAAAAATTATCCTTCACAAGCAGCTCTGGCTATGAACAGTATCTCAAAAAACTATTTTCTTTCTCTTCTTTTCTACTAAATATTGTTACCTGCATAAGTTATTTCTACTTAAGTTAGTTAAGGACATAGTAAAATGCAAAACTGAGAAGTTTCAGTAACAGATAAAGGAGAAACCATGTTTTTACTTCTCATAAGTAATTTATAGTAAAATATAATGCAATTCAATGAAACACATAATGCTTTCAAGAATGTCTACTGCAAGCATGTTTTTTCCACTTGATTGTTAAGTTTTACTTATTTATTTCATATTAAAATTTGTTGGGTTGGCAATACCATGAAATATTTGTCCTAAGAGTTAAATTTGTGTTCTTTCAATATCTTCTGTTGGCAGCAAGTAAATGCTTATTCAAATACATCTTCCAAACAGAAGCTTGAATATATTTTCCTGAGCTGTACATTTCTACATGCTGTTTAAAAGCATATATTACCAAAATGCTTCTTATAAACAGATTGTGATTGATCTATATTTCATATTGTATAAGTTTGATCATTTATCACCAGAGGTATAATTTTGTCCTCATTATATTCTACAAAAGCATTGTGGAAAGCATTGAGGAAATTTGAGAAAGAAAGTGTAATAATATAGTGAAGATTTCTTGATGAGGAGATGGTCTTGTTTGTTTGGTTTAAAGATTATTAATGCATATCAATAATGGAGGAAATGACATTACTACCTAATATTGAAAAAATAAAAGATGTCTTACTTCTGAGAAATTGTTTTACTGTCATTGATGGTTACCTTCAATTAAAACATTTTAATAGAGGAAAAGAAATTATACTATCTGTCATGAGACTAATTGCAAAAATGAAAGTAATTCTGCACCCTTCTCTGAATCCACCTTCTTAGACATTATTACATTTCTGCTCCATACATCATGAAGTAGAGTCTATTTTCCTGCCCCTTGAATCTTATTTGTCTTTGTGACTTGCTTTGGCCAGTAATGTGGAGGAAATAGCATTGTGCCTATTGCAGTAATTGCCTCAAAAGACTTTGGAACCTTACTTCTGCCATTAACACAAGCTTGTGTCAGTCTATAGGAGGATAAGAGACCACATGGAGCAGAGCCCAGTCATTTCCACCAAGGCCAGTCTAAACCACTGAAAACTCTAGCAGAACCACTAGTTCATAATAGATGTGTGAATAAGCCCAAGTAAAATCAACCAAGCCTGACCAGATTAGCAGAATTTCCCAGCCTACCTGTATCTCCTACACAAAATAAATGTTACTGTTATTTTAAGTCACTGATTTTCCATTTGTTAGTCATGCAACAAAGCTAAATGATACAGCATCATTTAATTAAAGACACTAAAATGGTAATCGCCCTATTTTCATCCAAAAGTGCTCTATACGTCTCTACCTTGAAGTGATATAGAAGATTTCACATTACTTTTCAAATTTAGATCTATTTTCCATCTGCAACTGAGTTTTTTTTTGTTTTTGGTTGTTTTGGGGTTTTATCTTTGTATAGTCTAAAGGAAGAATCAATTTATTAATGTAAATATAATAAGTTGTTGTAGCACTATATGTTTTAGAGTCCATTATTTTCCCCACTCATATGTAATTCCTATATTACCCCAATCCCTTATCATAAACCAAGTTATCACATATGTGTGAGTATTTTCAGGGATGCAGTATTGTCTTCCATTGGTCTATTTATTTATCTATTCCTACACCTATACCCTACTAACCTTAAAGGCAATAGGTCTTTATAGATATTGATATCTGGTAGGAGAATTTCCCCACAATTAGTTCTTTTTCTTTTTCTTTTTTTTTTTGTGGTACGCGGGCCTCTCACTGTTGTGGCCTCTCCCGTCGTGGAGCACAGGCTCCGGATGCGCAGGCTCAGCGGCCATGGATCACGGGCCCAGCCACTCCGCGGCATGTGGGATCCTCCCGGACCGGGGCACGAACCCGCGTCCCCTGCGTCGGCAGGCGGACTCTCAACCACTGCACCACCAGGGAAGCCCCAGTTCTTTTTCTTTAGAACTATCTTGGTTGTACTTAGTCTTTTGCTCTTCCAACCAAGCAAATTATACTGTTAAATTCTGTGATGGACCATGTTGAAACTTTAATTAGAAAATATATTATAAATTAACTTTGTTAGAATGACATTTCTATGGGATTGAACATTTCTATCCAGGAAACTTCCATTTCCATTTATTTAAATCTTCTTTTATATGTTTAAATAAAATGTAAAAATTCAGTTCTAAAAAGTAATGCACATATTTAATTGGAATTATTCTCAGATTCTATATATTTTTACTGCTGAATGGCAAGCTATTTTCATACTACATTTTATATTACATTCTAAGTGATTATTTTTGTTGTAAAGGATCACAATTGAAATTTTAAAATTTACAATCAGCAAAATTACTAGACTTATTTTTATTTTAATAATTCTTCTGTAGATACTCTAATTATTTATTTAGATAATATGCAATCCAAATTAACAACTATGTTTCTTCTTGTTTGTTCTATATATATATGGAACAATATATATTGTTCCATTTGGGTAGAGATAAATTAGGAGTTTGGGATTAACATATACACACCACTGTATGTATAATAAATAACCAACAAGGGCCCACTGTATAGCACAGGGAACTATACTCAATATAGTATAAGTATCCAACAAAATTTATTATTATTTATGATTAAAAACTCTTCACAAACTAGGGATGGAAGAAAACTCCAAATGTGATAAAGAATATCTACATAAAAGCCTGAAGAAGAAATTACACTTAATACTGAAAAGGCAAGAATGTTTTCTAATACTATGCTTATCCAGCATACTCCCAAAAGTCATAGCTAATGCTGTAAGAAACAAAATTAATTTATATTGACACAGCAATCAGCCAAGAAAAAGAAATAAAAAACATCCACATTGGAAAGGGAGAAGTCAAACTGCCACTGTTTGCCAGTGACATGATAACATACATAGGAAATTCTAAAGATGCCACCAAAAAATTACTAGAACTCATCAATAAATTTGGTAAACTTGCAGGGTGCAAAATTAGTACAAAGATATCTGTTGCATATCTATACACTAACAACAAACTATCAGAGAAATTAAGCAAACAATCCCATTTATCATCACTCAAAAAGAATAAAATACCTAGGAATAAATCTAACTAAGGAGGTAAAACCTATACTCAGAGAACTATAAGATACTGATGAAAGAAACTGAAGACAATACAAATAGCTGGAAAGGTATGCCATGCTCATGGATTGGAAGAAGAATTAGTGTTGTTAAAATGGCTATCCTACCCAAGGCAATCTACAGATTCATTGCAATCCCTATCAAAATCCCAATGGCATTTTTCACTGAACTATAACACATAATTCTAAAATGTAATTACAGAAATTATGGAAACACGAAAGACCCTGAAGAGTCAAAATAATCTTGAGAAAGAAGAACAAAACTGGAGTTATCATGCTCCCTGATTTCAAACTATACTTCAGACCTATAGTAATCAAAACAGTATGGTACTGGCAAAAAACAGACACATAGATCAATGGAACAGAATAGAGAGTCCAGAAATGAACGTACACTTAAATGGGCAATTAAAATATGACAACAGTGGCAAGAATATACAATGGGGAAAAGATGGCCTCTTCAATATATGGTGTTGGGAAAACTGGACAGCTACATGCAAAAGAATCAAACTGGACTAATCTTTCACACCATGCACAAAAATAAATTCTAAATGGAAAAGATTTAAATATAATACCTAAAACCATAAAACTTCTAAAAGAAAACATGGGCAGGAAGCTCTTTAAAATTGCTCTTAGTAATAATTTTTTGAATAAATCTCTGCAGGCAAGGGAAAGAAAAGCAAAAATAAACAAATGGGACTACTTCAAACTAAAAAGCAAATACACAGTGAAGGGAACTATCAACAAAATGAAAAGAAATAAGATAATTGCAAATGATATATTTGATAAGGGGTTAATATCAAAAATAGACAAAGAACTCATACAATTCAGCATCAAAAAAAAAAAGATTAAAAGATGCACAGAGGATCTAAACAAGCACTTTTCCAAAGAAAAGTGGCCCATGAAAATATGTTCAACATCTCTAATCAGCAGGTAAATGCAAATCAAAACCACAGTGAGATACCACCTTACACATTTCATGATGGCTATTATCAAAAAGACAACAAGTAACAAGTGTTGACAAGGATATGGAGAAAAAGGAACTCTTGTGCACTGTTGATACAAATGTAAATTGGTGCAGCCACTATGGAAAACAGCATGAAGATTCCTCAAAAAACTAAAAACAGAACTACCATACAATCCAGCAATTATACTCCTGGGTATTTTTCCAAAGAAAACATAAGCACTAATTCAAAGAGATATATGCAACTCTATGTTCATTGCAGCATTATTTACTATAGCTAAGATATGGAAGCAACCTAAGTGCTTGTCAACAGATGAATGGACAAAGATGATGTGGTATATATGGACTATTACTATTGGACTATTGGACTAATGGACTATTACTCAGCCATAAAAAATAATGAAATCTTGCCATTTGTAACAACACGAATGGACCTCGAGGGTAATATGCTGAGTGAAATAAGTCATACAAAGACTGTGTGATTTCACTTATATGTGGAATCTAAGACAAAATAAATGAACAAACATAACAAAACCAAAACAGAGTTATGGAGAACAGGTCATTGCCAGATGGGAGGGAGTGTGGGGAGAAAAGAAATAGCTGAGGGAGATAAAGAGGTGCAAACTTTGAGTTGCAAAATAAATGAGTCATGAATATGAAATATACAATGTGGGGAATATAGTCAATAACAATGTAATATCTTTATATATGGGGACATATCATAACTAGACTTACCGTGTGATCATTTTGAAATGTATAGAAATATCGAATCGCTATGTTGTGTAACAGGAACTAACACAATGCAGAAGGTCAATTATACTTCAAAACAAGCAAACAAAATAGAAATTGCTATTTTTATTTCTATAAAAAATGTCATTGGGATTTTGATAAGGACTGTATAGAATTTATAGATCACTTTGTTTAGTATGGGCATTTTAACACTATTAAGTCTTCTTATGCATAAACATGGATGTCTTTTTATTTATGTATGTCTTCTCTAAATTCTTTCATCACTGTTTTGTAGTTTTCAATATAAAAGTTCTTCACCTCCTCAGTTAAGTTTATTCCTACTCTTTTGGTGCTAGTGTAAGTAGGATATTTTCTAATCTCCTTTTCAGATAGTTTGTTTGTTAGTGTATAGAAACACAACTGATATTTGTACATTTATTTTGTATCCTGCAACTTTATTAAATTTGTTTACTAGTTCTAACAGTTTGGGTTGTTTTTTTTTTTTACGGAGTCTTTAGGGTTTTCTATATGTAGGTCATGTCATCTGAAAACAGGGACGATTTTACTTCTTCCTTTCTGATTTGGATGCCTTTTGTTTCATTTTCTTGTCTAATTGCTCTAGGACCTCCAGCACTTTGTTGAATAAAAGTGGCAAGAGTGGGCACCTTTGCCTTTCTCCTGATTTTAACCAGTTTTTTTCACCATTGATTATGATATTAACTGTGGACTTTTCACATATAGCCTTTATTATGTTGAGATATTTTTCTTCTATTTCTAACTTGTTGAGGGCTTTTTTAAAACTGTTAAAACTATTAAAATTTGTTAAATGCTTTTTTCTGTGTCTATTGAAATAATCATGTGATTTTGTATCCTTTATTTATTAATGTGGTGTATCACATTAGTTGATTTTCATATGTTGAACCACCCTTGCATCCCAGGAATAAATTATACTTAATCATGATGTATGATCTTTTCAGTGTACTGTTGAATTTGATTTGCTAGTAATCTGTTGAGGATTTTTGCACCTATGTTCATCAGGGATATTGGCCTGTGCTTTGGTGTCAAGGTAATGCTTACCTAATAAAATGAATTTGCAAGTGTTACTTCTTTTTTAAATTGCTTGGAAGAGATTGAGAAGCACTGACATTAATTCTTCTTTAAATATTTGGTAGAATTCACCAGTAAAACTGTCTGTTCCCGGGCTTTGGTTTCTTGGTAGGTTTTCAATTACTGAATTAATCTCCATACCACTCATAGGTCTGTTAAGACTTCCTATTTCTTCATTTTCTTCATGATTCAGTCTTGAATCATGTGTTGTACGTTGCTGGGAATTTCATTTCCTCTAGGTTATCCAGTTTGGTAATGTCAAAATTTTCATAGTAGTCTCATAATACTTTTTATTTCTCTGGCACCATTTGTAATGTCTGCTCTTTATTTCTAACTTTATTCATTTGAGTCTTTTCTCCTTTGTCTTAGTCTAGCTAAGGGTTTGCAACTTTGCTTTTTTCTAAGAAAACAATGCTTACTTTCATTGATTTTTGCTGTTGTTTTTCTATTTTGTTTAATAGCATAATATGTTATTGTATTGAAAATGCTATTGTATTTCTATTTAGATTGCTCTAATCTTTATTATTTCCTTCTGCTAACTCTGGGCTTAATCTTCTTATTTCTCTATTTCTTTAATGTGTAAAGTTATGTTGTTTATTTGAGATCTTCCTTTTTCTTTAATGGAAGGGTTTAACACAATAAACCCTCAGTACTACTTTTGTAGCATTACATAAGATTTGGTATTTGGTGTTTATATTTTCCTTTGTTTTAAAACATCTTCTAATTTTTTTTTAATTTATTATTTTTTCCTGGTTGTTCCATAGTGTGTTGTTTAATTTCCACATTTTTGTGAATTTTATAGTTTTCCTTCTGCTATTGATATCTAATTTTATTTAATTGTGGCCAGAAAAAATATTTGGTATACTTTTAGTCTTCTTAAATTTATTAAGACTTGGCTGGTAACCTAACACGTGATCACGTGAGAAAGTTCCATTCATGTGTGAGAGGAATATGTATTCTGATGCTGTTAGTTAGGTAGAATGGTATGTATTTATCTGTTAGGTCCATTTCGTCTATAGTATTGACAGTATTGTTCAAGTTGTTCCCCTTGTTGATCTTCTGTCTGGATGTTCCTGTCATTATTTAAAGTGACATGTTGAAATCTCTTACTATTATTGTGCTGCTATCTGTTTCTTTCTTTAATTCTGTTAATTTTTGCTTTTTATATTTAGGTACTCTGATGTTGGGTACATATATATAATTGTAATATTTTCCTAGTAAATTGATCCTTTTTACATACAATGTCCTTCTTTGTCTCTGTGATACTTTTTGATATACAGTCTATATTGTCTGATTTAAGTATGGCCACCTTTGCTCTCTTTTGGTTACAATTTTCATAGAATATCTTTTTTAATTCCTTTACATTCAGTCTACATGTGACCTTAATTCTGAAGTGAGTTTCTTAGAGACATTATATAGGTAGGCCTAATTTTTAAAAATCCATTCAGCTATTCTATGTGTTTTGATTGGTGAGTTCAAACCATGTACATTTAAAGTTATTATTGAAAGGTTATGATTTACTATTGCCAATTTGTTAATTGTTTTCTGTTAGTCTCATAGTTCTTTTGTCTGTCTTCCCTTCTCTTACTGTTTTCATTTGTGTTTAAAAAAATTTTTTGTATTGATATGCTTTGATTCCTTTTTTTTTTTTTTTTGAGTAACTTCTATAGGTGTGTGTGTGTGGCTACCTTAGTGCTTACATATAATATAGATATAGCTCTATTTTAAGCTGGTAACAACTTGAGTTCAATCACATACAAAATTTTACACTTTAACTTCTCCCCACCACACTTTATGGTATGCTTGTCACAATTTACATCTATACATTTTGCATATCTTTTCACATATTTTAATTGTTATTTGTAATACTTTCCTCTATTTTTTACTAGAAATAAAAGTTACTCACTTACCACTATTACAATAATACAATATTCTGTGTTTATATATATTAACTTTACCAATGAGTTTCATACTTTTCTTATGCTATTTTATTGCTGTTCATTGTCCTTTCATTTCAGATTGAGGAACTCCCTTTAGCGTTTTTTGCCAGGCAGGTCAAGTGGTGATGAACACCCTCAGTTTTCGTTTGCTGAAAAAAGCATTTTTCTGTCCCTTATTTCTGAAGGATAGCTTAACAGGTTAAATGTTATTTGTTGGTAGTTTTTTTTTTTTTTTTCCCTGCACTTTGAATAAACCATCCCACTCCCACATGGCTTGCAATATTTCTGCTGAAAAAATCTGCCAATCGTCTGGGTGTTCCTTTGCATGTAATAAGTCACTTTTTTCTTGCTGCTTTCAAAACTCTCTTTGTCTTTAACTTTTGACAATTTGATTATAATGTGTTTCCATGTGTATTTCTTTGAATTCATCCTATCTGATGGCCTTAGGATGATACTCATTTCCTTTTCAAGATTTGGGAAGTTTTCAGTCATTATTTCTTTGACTAAGCATTCTCCTTCTTGGACTCCCATAATGTGTATATTTGTACACTTGGTAATATCCCATAAGTCCCTTAAGCTTTCTTCATTCTTTTTTCTTTGGGGGTGATTTTTTCTGTATAAGATGACAATGTGGGCTTCCCTGGTGGCACAGTGGTTGAGAGTCCACCTGCCGATGCAGGGGACAGGGGTTTGTGCCCCGGTCCGGGAGGATCCCACATGCCGCGAAGCGGCTGGGCCCATGAGCCATGGCCGCCAAAACAAAAAAAAAGATGACAATGTTATGCAGTGTAGAACATTGCAAAGAATATTTTCAGTGATGAAAACCCTGAACAAAGTACACCCCAGAAGGAAAATGAGCCTAGATATTTCTGCACTTCTTATGATTTTAGACTCCTGTTTTTTCCCCTTAACCCTGAGATTTATGTAACACAGTTTTAAGACACACAGACTTTTGTTTGGTTATTCTCCTGTAAAAGGTTCCATTAACAATGGTATTAGCCCAAACAGTGGGCATTTTCTAAATATTATTGGGGGGCTTGATTCATCAAAGGCACAGACTTATACTTAAATTTTCTTCAGTAATTTTCTAGGAACAAACCAAGGTCTAAATTAGTCACAGAAAGAGAAATATTGTTTGTTGTTATTTTTCTTATGCTATATCCCCAAGTTTTTCAGACTCATTTGAGTAAAAGCTTGAGTGAGTAAGAGATAGAGCTGAGTGAGGTATCTGAGCTATGAAATATAACACTGCAAGATGTTATTTTTATTCAGGAAATAGGGAATATTTAAGTCATATAAATTCTTATTCTAAAATATTTACACCTGACTTCACAGTATGCACATTTTCCTATGTAGACGAGTCTTATTTCCATTTCTTCAGTTAAGTTAAAGCTACATGTTCCTCTTTCCCCACATGTTTTTGCTTATTAGTATATTTCTTGAGCTGTTTTTATGTTATTTCTTTCCTTTATGGAATTTTTAAAACTTGGAACATCAAGTACTAAAGATGTATGTTTTCATCTGACAGTTACACCAGAGGTTGACTGTCTAGTTGAGAAGATTGAATCTATAGCTTGTATTTGTTTTTAAAATTAAACTGATCCTGGATAAAAGTTAATTTTTTTAGGAGTTAGCCCTTGACCACTAGTTTGATACAATCTCCACTTTAGGTAACCTCTTTCACCAGCAGGACTGTTATTCTTCTAACTAACTGTGTAAGTTAAGATGACTAAATATATAAGTGCTTAAAATGGAATAAATAGATCTTCTATATAAAAAAAGGAGAAGGAAAGAAAAGACCTCTAAATTGGAAATGTAGAGGTATAACTATCTCTATTCACAGATGACACAATCCTACACACGGAAAATCCCAAAGAACCCACCAAAAAGCTACTAAAGCTAATAAACAAATTCTGAAAATTTCCAGGGTTCAAGGTAACACAAAAAAATCAGTTGTTCTATAAACCAGGAATGAACAATTCAAAAAGTAAATTAAGAAAACAATCCCATTTACAGTAGCATCCAAAAGAGTAAAATTTTTAGAAATAAATTTAGCCAAGGAGGTGGAAGACTTGTACACTGAAAACTATAAAACATTGCTAAAAGATATTTAAAAGAACTTAATAAATAAGAAGAAATCCTCTGTCCACAAATTGGAAGACTTCTATTGTTAAGATGTCAGGACTACCCAAAGCAATTTACAGATTCAATACAATCTCTATCAAAATTCCAACAAGGTTTTTTCAAAACCTGATGGAAAAGCTGATCCTCACATTTAAGTGGAATTGCATTGTATCTCCAATAGCCAAAACAACATTGAGAAAGAAGAACAAAGGTGGAGGACTCACATTTCCTGATTTCAAAACTTACTACAAAACTACAGTATTCAAAACACTGTGGTACTGTCATAGGGACAGACATATAGACCAACAGAATAGCACTGAGAGTCCAACAATAACCTCATATGTCTTTGGCCAATTGACTTTTGACAAGGATGCCATTCAATAGGAAAAGAATTGTCTCTTCAAGGAATATTACTGGGACAACTGCATGTCCACATACAAAAGAATGAAGTCAGACTCCTACTTCACACAATACACAAAAAGTAGCTCAAAATGGATCAATGACAAACGTAAGAGCTAAAACTAGAAAACTCGAAGAAGAAAACATAGGAGTAAACTTTCATGATCTTGGATTTATCAATGAATTCTTAGATATAACACAAAATGAACAAGCAGCAAAAGAAAAAACAGATGAATTAGACTTCATAAAAATTAAAAGCCTTTGTGAATCAAAGGGCATTATTAATAAAATGAAAATACAACTTACAGCATGGGAGAAAATATTCACATATCATGTATCTGAAAAGGGTCTATTATCCAAAATATATAAAAAACACAACTCAATAACAAAAAGCAAATGACCCAATAAAAAAAATGAGCAAAGGTGGCCTTGAATAGACATTTCTCAAAAAAAGATATACAAATGGCCAAAAGCACATCAAAGGATTCTCAACATCACTGGTCATTAAGGAAATGCAAATGAATGTGGTAATGAGATACCACATCACACCGATTAAGGTAGCTATTTTTTTCAAAAGTGAAAATAGCAAGTGTTGGTGAGGATGAGAAATTGGAACTTTCATAAATTGCTGGTAGGAATAGAAAATGGTTTAGTAACTATGTGAAACAATTTGGTGGTTCCTCAAGAAGTTAAACATAAAATTACAATATGAACACCCCTATTCCATTCCTATGCAGATAACCCCAAATAATTGAAAACAGGTGTTCAAACAAGTATGTGTAAATGAGTGTTCATAGAAGCATTATTTACAACAGTCAAAAGGTAGAAGCAATCAATGTGTTCATTAGCTGATGAACAGATAAATAAAATACACATACAATAGAATATTAATCAGAAATAAAGTTCTGAGATATGCTACAACAGGGACGTATCTTGAAAATGCTATGCTAAGTGATATAAATGAGATGCACAAAAAACATGTTGTATGTTTTCACTTGTATGAAACATGTAGAATGGATAAATTCATAGAGACAAAAAGCAAGTTAGATGCAACCAGGGGCTTGGAGAAGGGGGATAATGGTGAGTTTTGTCTTAAGGTATACTGGGTTTCTATATGGGGACATAAAAAGTTTTAGAAATAAACAGTGGTGATGATTGCATTGTGAAGGTAATTAATGCCACTGAAGTGTAGATTTGAAAATGGTAAATATGGCCAATCTTATATTAAATGAATGAATAAATAAATAAATAAAACAGACAAAAGTTGTCCAAATGTATGTTTACTATAGATATCTGGTAATAAAGCTCTATTTGTAAGTATAACTTGTTGAGAAGGCCATGGAATTCTGATAACTTTTACTGGGAAAAACTAATCAAACTTTGGAAATCTGCTGATATGGGAAAAATTTAAAGACTTATCTATGTAAATAATGTCCTATTATTGCTTTCTAAAGAAGACTTAAGATTCATAAGCATGCTTGTATTAAGTAATCTTGTGTGGTTTTAGTAAAAACTATACAAAGACGCTCATCATCAATTTCCCAGTCTTATTATCCCAGATTATTTTTCATGTAAGATTCTTAGCACTAATATTAAAGAGATAATTTAAGGCTTTGAAATTCCATTTCTATGACTTTGTTCCTACTATGCCCAAACTGGAAAGCTGTCATCAACTTTATTGTAAATTTTAAAACAGGTTTTGAGCAAAAAAATTAAGAAATCATTTTTGGGTAATCATAGAAACTTTCTAACTTTCTGAACTTGTCTTGATCTGAAGATAAGAACATGAAAATGTAAATTTTCTTTCTTTAAGCTCTCTAACACAGTTGCAAGAAAGTGCCAACCACAGAGTTAGTATATACCTTATGCCAACCTTGGCAGCCACGTGGTCCATCACAACCTTAACTTCAATAGGCATTTCTTACTGTGTAACACACTTGATAATGTAAGTAACTGGTTCATTAGTCTATGGTATGATGTCACAGAATTGTGTACCATCTACTAAAGTTGATTTTCCCTAGTGTCAAACAAGTCAGATTAAATCAGAAAGGCAATCAGAGTTCTCCTTTCTTTGAAGTTAAATGACTACAAATACTTGTCACACCTCTGTATGGTTCAAGTTATGCAGAAAGGTTTAATAGGTGCATATAAGACCATTGCAGCAGGGGAAGGGGGGGTGGACATGCAACTAGAAGAGTAAGCTCTAGGCTGAACACAGTGAATCAAAGCCCAGGAAAATCCTCTCTGCCACTGCCATATCTGGGAAAGCTACCATTGCCACTTCAATAACTACTTATAACAAAATGATATTTCTATCTCCATTGCAACTAGAGCCGTGATACAGAAAAATGGTGCCATCGCTGTAGTAAGCTGCAGATTCAGGAAGGTTTTAGCTTCAAAACTATTCCATCACTACTGTGATCAAATCTGGTAAAATAAATGTCTTGCATCCTTCCTTTCTTCTCACATATCTCAGTTCCAAATTGGTAAAACTATTGCAGAACCCAAACTTTAAGAAGATTGGAAAGGATATTGAACAAGTTAATCATATTACCCACCACACAAGAAAAGCACAACTTTTGCATTTGTTTTCCTTTTCTTTAACAAAATATAAGACTCACTGATTTTGATAAAAGGAATTCTACTGAGTCAAAGATCAAGACAGGCTTTCCATGCTCGATCAGTCTGAACTTGAAACTGAAGGTCAACACAAGTTACGGATAATACATATATTGAAGGACAACTTTAACATTCAGGAATGCAAAATTTATTTCTTTTGTGAATAGCAAATAGGTCTTCTTTTGTTTCTTTGTTTTGTTTTTAAAACACTAACCATTTGAACATATTAAATCTTATCTCAGAATTCAACTTAGCTTAGAAACTTGAACACTATTCTATAATTAGATTTCTAAGCCCTGATTAACTTTGGAGCACTGTCTATAGTTTAGATGTACCTCTGTAAATTTCTACTGCTGCTCAGGGAAAAGACTTATGAAAGTCTAAATTCAAGTGCATTATCCTTATTTCTTATTAATCTGCCTTCCTACACATAACTGTAAAAAAGTTCTGATCTGCACAATGCATTAACTCCACAATTTTATCACCATTACTTCACTGGCACGCAGTCTAAATCAGTCATAGTCATTTTGATTATTATTAGTTTACGATGAAACAGAGATAATCTAAACAGTTATAATATATTCTTACACAGATAATAAGAAACGCTGAAACTCAATGGCATCAGGAAAAAATGTCTTAAACTTCATTAATAGATGCAGTTATATCATTACTTCTGTTGATGTATTTTAAATGTGTTTTGAAGGAATAATGTTCTGATATATCTTTGGTGTGTGTGAGTGTGCATGCAGGCATGTATGTGTGTTTTACAATAAAAACCGTTTCATATTTCAAGGGTAACTATCTAAGGACCAGTTCTGTACACTCTCAAAATACCAAAGGCCTTTTGCCCTCCTATTTTTCTTTCTACATAAGGTTTAGAAAACTTGATGAATTAGTGTTATTACTAAATTGTGCATCATCACAAATTGAATGTTTAGTATTAGTGCTTTAGCCATTGACCCATATACAATGCTGTATTTGCATTTTCAAGAAATAGAGTTACAATTTTAGTTTACTAGTTTAAGGTTTCAAGCAGGAATGATAAAACTATGTAAAAGACAAAATACAATAGCTTTTTATGGTGTTCCTGCACTGAAATTTCAATTGCAATATAGACGGTATTTATTTTAAAATACCTTCCTGAAAGATGGCTCAGAGGACTATCCTGATAATATTATAATGCACTCATTTCTTTCTCTGAATTTTATCTATTAAAAATTCACTTTAAATTCAGAGAACGTGAAAGAAGAGGAGGATGAGGATCAAGAGAAACAAAGCTGAAAAAATGTATTACTAAATCAAAGAATTTTCAGGCAAAGTCACATTAACATTGGAAAAAGAAAATGACAATGATATTTTAAAGGATACTGCAAATGCAGACAATGTACCTGTGAAACTATTTATGATTCTTTGATTTCTACAAATCTTTAAGAAGAATAAATAAGGAGAGTAAATAAGAACATTGTTTTTTTCATCAAACTGAATATTTTCTGTGTTTAAACTGTCCCATTTACTTAATCTTCATCTAGGACAAATTCTAAGTGTAGTATTTGTCATAGAATCTTTAACCATACTTTTAAAAGTAAAATTACTTTGGCATATAATAAAGGAACAAAATATAGCAGATTAAAGAGAAAATTTCACAGTATTATAACTAGCATAAGATATATAGACTTTGAACATAATGGAAAATCAGTATA
Organism: Monodon monoceros; assembly: GCF_005190385.1. Lineage (NCBI taxonomy): Eukaryota > Metazoa > Chordata > Mammalia > Artiodactyla > Monodontidae > Monodon > Monodon monoceros. The sequence goes on from NW_021703777.1 coordinate 10,672,740, forward strand.
GAAACAAAGAAATTCAGCCTTCGGTTGGATGCTGTTGAACTGGAAACCCGTAAAAGTCTTATACACAAATGTTCTTCCTCAGTTGGTAAGCACATCTATAAAAAATAATATTTATACAGGAGAAGAGTTGGAGACATAGGGAAGGGAAAGTAAAATTAGACAGATCATTGTTCCATGGACTTAGAATGGAATTTTTAGGGTTTTTGTTTGTTTGTTTGTTTTGGTTGGCTGGTTTTTGCTTTTTTTTTAAGAATGACTCTGCCTCATCATGAAGTGCTTGCCATTAGATATCCTGCTTACAGTCTGAAACTAGCAGGTAATCATAAAACATAACACACTACTTTCTATCTACATGGAGATACAATTTTGTGGATTTCATTTATCCAACTGTGAATCTCACAGTAAACACAAGGAAAAAATAGTAAATAAATAAATAAAATAAAATAACAAAGTACTAACACTAAAGAAAACCAACAAAATACAAGGGGAAAGAGAAAGGGAAGAAGAAAGTAATAGAGAGGAACCACAAAATTAGCTAGAAGACAATTGTTTAAATGGCAATAAGTACATGCTTACCAATACTTACTTTAAATGTAAATGGAATAAATTCACCAATCAAAAGATATAGAGTGGCTAAATAGATAAAAAATGAAATAAAACAAAACAAAATCCATCTGTATGCTGCCTGCAAGAGACTCACTTCTGATGTAAGAACACACAAAGACTGAAAGTGAAGGATGGAAAAATATATTCCATGCAAAGGTAAATGAAAAGAAAGCTGTAGTAAGTATATTTATATCAGATAAAATAGACTTTAAAACTAAGACTGCAATAAAAGACAAAAAAAGCATTACATAGTGATAAAGGGGTCAATCCAGCAAGAAGATATAACAATTGTAAATATATATGCACACAACACAGTAACACCTAAATACATAAAGCAAATATTAACAAATATAAAGGAAGAAATTGAAAGCAATGCAATAATAGTTGGAGACTTTAACACTCACTTACATCAATGGATGGATCATCCCAACAGAAAACCAGTAAGTTTCATCGGACTTACACTACATGTTACATCAGATAAATTTAACACATATATACAAAACATTTCATACAAAAGCAGCAGAATACACATCCTTGTCAAGTGAACATGGAACACTCTCCAGGATAGATCACATGTTAGGTTACAAAGCAAGTCTCAATAAATTCAAGAAGACTGAAATCACATCAAACATCTTCTCTAACCACAGTGACATGAAACTAGAAGTCAATCACAAGAAATAAATGGGAAAAGCACAAAAAAATTGGGATTAAACAGCATGTTACTATCATCAAAGAAAGCAAAGGAGAAATGTAAAAATACTGAGAGACAAATGAGAACAGAAATACAACATACCAAAATTTATAGAATGCAGCAAAAGCAGTTCTGAGAAGGAAGTTCATAGCAATAGAGGCCTACATCAAGAAACAAGAAAAGCCCAAAACAAACAATCTAACTTTATACCTAAAGGAACTAGAAAAAGAAGGACAAAAGCCCAAAATTAGTAGAAGGAAGGAAACAATAAAGATAAGAATGGAAATAAATAAAATTAATACTAAAAGACTTTATTAATGAAAAATGAAAATTGTATTATTGAAAATTAATGAATCTAAAAGCAGGTTCTTTGAAAAGATAAAGTTGAAAAGCCATTAGTTAGCCTATTCCATAAAAAGAGAGAGAGAGAGCTCAAATAAATAACATCAGAAATGAAGGAGAAGAAATTACTACTGATACCATAGAAATACAAAGCATCATCATAAGAGAATACTACAAACAATTATATATCAACACGAATGGACAACCTAGGAAAAATGGATAAATTTCTAGAAACATGCAATCTGTCAAGATTGAATCATGAAGAAATAGAAAATCTGAATATAGGCATACCTCATGTTAATGTACTTTGGTTTACTGTGATTCACACTAATTGCTTTTTTTTTTTTTAACAAATTGAAGGTTTGTGGAAACCCTGCTTCAAGCAAATCTATCAGCACAATTTTTCCAACAGCATATGCTCACTTCATGTCTCTGTGTTACATCTTGGTAATTCTCACAATATTTTTAACTTTTTTCTTTTTTTTTTTTTTTTTGAAATATCACATTTCAGCTTGTCTCTATTTTATTTTACTTTTTATTTATTTTTTTTTTTAAACATCTTTATTGGGGTATAATTGCTTTACAATGGTGTGTTAGTTTCTGCTTTATAACAAAGTGAATCAGTTATACATATACATATGTTCCCATATGTCTTCCCTCTTGCGTCTCCCTCCCTCCCACTCTCCCTATCCCACCCCTCCAGGCTGTCACAAAGCACCGAGCTAATATCCCTGTGCCTTGCGGCTGCTTCCCCCTAGCTATCTACCTTACTACGTTTGTTAGTGTGTATATATATGTCCATGACTCTCTCTCGCCCTGTCAAAGCTCACCCTTCCCCCTCCCCATATCCTCAAGTCCGTTCTCCAGTAGGTCTGCGTCTTTATTCCTGTCTTACCCCTAGGTTCTTCATGACATTTTTTTTCCCCTTAAATTCCATATATATGTGTTAGCATACGGTATTTGTCTTTTTCTTTCTGACTTACTTCACTCTGTATGACAGACTCTAGGTCTATCCATCTCATTACAAATAGCTCAATTTCATTTCTTTTTAAGGCTGAGTAATATTCCATTGTATATATGTGCCACATCTTCTTTATCCATTCATCCGATGATGGGCGCTTAGGTTGTTTCCATCTCTGGGCTATTGTAAATAGAGCTGCAATGAACATTTTGGTACATGACTCTTTTTGAATTCTGGTTTTCTCAGGGTATATGCCCAGTAGTGGGATTGCTGGGTCATATGGTAATTCTATTTGTAGTTTTTTAAGGAACCTCCATACTGTTCTCCACAGTGACTGAACCAATTCACATTCCCACCAGCAGTGCAAGAGTGTTCCCTTTTCTCCACACCCTCTCCAGCATTTATTGTTTCTAGATTTTTTGATGATGGCCATTCTGACTGGTGTGAGATGATATCTCATTGTAGTTTTGATTTGCATTTCTCTAATGATTAATGATGTTGAGCATTCTTTCATGTGTTTGTTGGCATTCTGTATATCTTCTTTGGAGAAATGTCTATTTAGGTCTTCTGCCCATTTTTGGATTGGGTGGTTTGTTTTTTTGTTATTGAGCTGCATGAGCTGCTTGTAAATTTTGGAGATTAATCCTTTGTCATTTGCTTCATTTGCAAATATTTTCTCCCATTCTGAGGGTTGTCTTTTGGTCTTGATTATGGTTTCCTTTGCTGTGCAAAAGCTTTGAAGTTTCATTAGGTCCCATTTGTTTATTTTTGTTTTTATTTCCATTACTCTAGGAGGTGGGTCAGAAAGGATCTTGCTGTGATTTATGTCATAGAGTGTTCTGCCTATGTTGTCCTCTAAGAGTTTGATACTTCCTGGCCTTACATTTAGGTCTTTAATCCATTTTGAGCTTATTTTTGTGTATGGTGTTAGGAAGTGATCTAATCTCATACTTTTACATGTACCTGTCCAGTTTTCCCAGCACCATTTATTGAAGAGGCTGTCCTTTCTCCACTGTACATTCCTGCCACCTTTATCAAAGATAAGGTGTCCATATGTGCGTGGGTTTATCTCTGGGCTTTCTATCCTGTTCCATTGATCTATCTTTCTGTTTTTGTGCCAGTACCATACTGTCTTGATTACTGTAGCTTTGTAGTATAGTCTGAAGTCAGGGAGCCTGATTCCTCCAGCTCCTTTTTTCGTTCTCAAGATTGCTTTGGCTATTCGGGGTCTTTTGTGTTTCCATACAAATTGCGAAATTTTTTGTTCTAGTTCTGTGAAAAATGCCAGTGGTAGTTTGATAGGGATTGCATTGAATCTGTAGATTGCTTTGGGTAGTAGAGTCATTTTCACAATGTTGATTCTTCCCATCCAAGAACATGGTATATCTCTCCATCTATTTGTATCATCTTTAATTTCTTTCATCAGTGTCTTATAATTTTCTGCATACAGGTCTTTTGTCTACTTAGGTAGGTTTATTCCTAGATATTTTATTCTTTTTGTTGCAATGGTAAATGGGAGTGTTTTCTTGATTTCACTTTCAGATTTTTCATCATTAGTATATAGGAATGCCAGAGATTTCTGTGCATTAACTTTGTATCCTGCTACTTTACCAAATTCATTGATTAGCTCTAGTAGTTTTCTGGTAGCATCTTTAGGATTCTCTATGTGTAGTATCATGTCATCTGCAAACAGTGACAGCTTTACTTCTTCTTTTCCGATTTGGATTCCTTTTATTTCCTTTTCTTCTCTGATTGCTGTGGCTAAAACTTCCAAAACTATGTTGAATAAGAGTGGTGAGAGTGGGCAACCTTGTCTTGTTCCTGATCTTAGTGGAAATGCTTTCAGTTTTTCACCATTGAGGATGATGTTTGCTGTGGGCTTGTCATATATGGCTTTTTTCTTATTATTAGATTTATTTTGATGATCTGTGATCAATGATCTTTCATGTTACTGTTGTAATGGTTTTGGGGAAACCACACCCATATTAGAGAGTGAAATTAATTAATAAATGTTATGTGTGTTCTGACTACTCCACCAATGAGCCACTACTCCATCTCTCTCTGTCTCTCAAACCTCCCTATTCCATGAGACAAAACAGCATCGAAATTAGGCCAATTAATAACCCTACAGTACTCTCTAAGTGTACAAATGAAAGGAAGAGTCACATGTCTCTCACTTTCAATCAAAAGCTAGAAATGGTTAAGCTTACTGAGAAAGTCATGTAAAAAGCTGAGACAGGTCTCATAGTCCTCTTGCAACAAACAGTTAGCCAAGTTGTGAATGCAAAGGAAAATTAAAGTGCTACTCCAGTGAACACATGAATGATAAGAAAGTGAAACAGCCTTATTGCTGATATGGAAAAAGTTTTAGTGGTCTGGATAGAAGATCAAACCAGCCACAACATTCCCTTAAGCCATAGCCTAATTCAGAGCAAGGTCCTATGGCTCTTCAATTCTATGAAGACTGAGAGAGGTGAGGAAGTGCAGAAGAAAAGTTTGAAGCTAGCAGAGGTTGGTTCATCAGGTTTAAGAAAAGAAGCTGTCTCCATAACATAAAAGTATGAGATGAAGCAGCAAGTGCTGGTGTAGCAGCTGCAGCAAGTTATTCAGAAAAGCTTGCTAAAATAATTAATGAGGGTGGCTACACTAAACAATCGATTTTCAGTGCAGATGAAACAGCCTTCTATTGGAAGAAGATGCCATCTAGGACTTTATAGCTAGGGAAGAGAAGTCAATGCCTGGCTTCAAATCTTCACAGGACAGGCTGACTCTCTTGTTAGGGGCTAATGCAGCTGGTGACTTTCAGTTGAAGCCAATGCTCATTTACCATTCAGAAAATCCTAGGGTCCTTAAGAATTATGCTAAATCGACCCTGCCTATGTGCTATACATGGAACAACACAACCTGAATAAGAGCATATTTGTCCACAACATAGTTTACTGAATATTTTAAGCCCACTGATGAGGCTTAAATCTCAGAAAAATAGATTTCTTTCAAAATATTGACAATGCACCTGGTCACCCAAGGGTTCTGATGGAGATATACAATGAGATCGATGTTGTTTTCATGCCTGCAACACATCTATTCTGCAGCCCATGGATCAAGGGGTAATTTTGACTCTCAAGTCTTATTATTTAAGAAATACATTTTGTAAGTCTGAAGCTGCCACAGATAGTGATTACTCTGATGGATTAGGGCAAAGTCAATTTGAAAACTTCTGGAAAGGCTACACCATTCTAGGTGCAATGAAGAACATTTCTGATTTATGGAAAGAGGTAGAAATGTCAACAGTCACAGGAGTTTGGAAGAATTTGATTTCAACTCTCATGCATGAATTTGAGGAGTCAAGACTTTAGTGGAGGAAGTAATTTCATATGTAGTAAAAATAAAAAGAGAACAATAATTTAAATTGGAGCCTGAAGATGTGACTGAATTGCTGTAATTTTACATTAAAAATTCAATGAATGAGGAGTTGCTTCTTATGGATGAGCAAAGAAAGTGTTTCTTGAGATGGAATCTACTCCTGATAAAGATGCTGTGAAGGTTGTTGAAATGTCAGCAAAGGACTTAGAACATTACATGTACTTAGTTGATAAAACAGTGGCAGGGTTTGAGAGGACTGACTCCAATTTTCAAAGTTTTACTGTGGGTAAAGTGCTATCAAACATCATTGCATGCTACAGAGAAATTGCTCATGAAAGGAAGAGTCAATAACTTCAGCAAACTTCACTGTTGTCGTATTTCAAGAAATTGCCACAGTCACCATAATACTCACCAACCACCACCCTGATCAGTCATCAGTCATTAACATCAAGGCAAGACAGTGCACCAGCAAAAAGATTATGACTCACTGAAGGCTCAGATGATGGTTAGCATTTTTCAGCAATAAAGTATTCTTAAATTAACATGTGCTCATTTTTTTTTAGACATAATCCTACTGCACACTTAACAGACTGCAGTATAGTGTAAACATAGTTTTATATGCACTGACAAACCAAGAAATTTGTGTGACTCACTTTATTTTGATATTCACTATTGCAGTGGTCTGGAACCAACCCCGCAATGTCTCTGAGGTATGCCTGCAGATCTATCACTAATGAGGAGATTGAAACAGTAATCAAAACTCTCCAAAAAGTATATATTATATATATATATATATTTATATATATATCTGAGTTACTTTGCTGCATTCCTAAAACTAACACAACATTGTAAATGAACTTTGCTTCAATATAAAAATTTACAAAAAAATAAATCTCCCAACAAGGAAAAGCCCAGAATAAGATGGCTCCACTGGTGCATTCTACAAAACAGTCAAAGAAGAATTAATACCTATCCTTCCCAAACTCTTCAAAAAATTTAAGGGGGGGGAAACTTTCCAAACACATTTTATGAAGGTAGTATTACCCTGGTAACAAAACTAGGCAAGGACATCACAAAAAAGAAAATTACAGGCCAATATCCTTGATGAACATCGATGCAAAAATCCTCAACCAAATCTTAGCAAATCAAATCCAATAATTGACTAAAAGGATCATACACCATAATCAAGTGGCATTTACTCTAGGGATGTTAGGATGGCTCAATACAAATGAATAAACATGATACCTCACACTAAGAGTATGAAGGATAAAATCATATGATCATCTCAACAGATGCAGGAAAAATATTTGATAATATTCAACAACAATTTATGATAAACCCTCTCAACAAAGTGGATGTTGAGAGAATGGACTTCAACATAATAAAGGCTATATATGACAAACCCACAGCTAACATCATACTCAACGGTAAAAAGTTGAAACCTTTTCCTCTAAAATCAGGAACAAGACAACAATGTCCACTCTCACCACTTTTATTCAATATAGTATTGAAAGTCCTAGCCACAACAGTTAGGCAAGAAAAAGAAATAAAAATATCCAAATTGGAAAGGAAGAATGAAAACTGTTACTATTTGGAGATGGCAGGATACTATATATAGAAAACCCTAAAGATGCTACCAAAGTAATTTTAGAACTAATAAATGAATTCAATAAAGTTACAGGATACAAAATCAATATCTATACACTAATAAAAACTATCAGAAAGAGAAATTAAGAAAACAATCCCACTTACAACTGCATCAAAAAGAATAAAATACCTGGGAATAAATTTAACTAAGGAGGTCAAAGACCTGTACTCTGAAAATATGAGACACTGATGAAAGAAACTGAGGAAGACACAAATAAATGGAAAAATATACTCTGCTCAAGAATTGGAAGAATTAAGGTAGTTAAAAATGTCCATTATACCCAAATCAATCTACAGATTCAATGCAGTCCCCATCAAAATGGTAATGGCATATTTCACAGAACTAGAAAAAATAATTCTAAAATTTGTAGGTAACAATAAATGTCCTTTAATAACCAAAACAACCTTGAGAAAGAAGAACAAAGCTGGAAGTAACATGCTCCCTGATTTCAAACTATACTATCAAGCCATAGTAATTACAACAGTATGGTACTGGCACAAAAACTGACATGTAAATCAATGAAACAGAATTGAGAGCCCAGAAATAAATCCACACATATATGGGCAATTAATTTATGACAAATGAACCAAGAATGTACAATAGAGAAAAAACAGTCTCTTCAATAAAATGGTGTTGGGAGAAATGAGCAGCCACATGGAAAAGAATGAAACTAGACCACTATCTTACACCTTATATAAAAATTAACTAAAAATGGACTGAAGGCTTGAATGTAAGACCTGAAATTATAAAATTCATAGAAGAAAACACAGGTGGTAACTTCACTGATATTGATCTTAGCGTTTTTGTGGATCTGACTTCAAAGGCAAGGGAAACAAAATAAAAAATAACTGTGTGGGACTACATCAAATTAAAAAGCTTCTACATAGTGAAGGAAACCACCATAAAAATGAAAAGGCAGCCTACTAAATGGGAAACGATACTTGCAAATCATATACCTGATAAGCGGTTAATATCCAAAATATATAAAGAATTCATCCAACAAAACACCAAACAGGCAGATTAAAAAATGGCCTGAGAATCTGAGTAGACATTTTTCCAAAGATGACATATAGATGGCCAACAGGCACATGAAAAATGTTCAACGTTATTAATTACCAGGGAAATGCAACTCAAAACCCTAATGAGATTTCACCTAACACCTGTTAGAATGGCTATTATCAAAAAGACAAGAAAAAACAGATGTTGGAGAGGATGTGGAGAAAAGATAATCTTCATACATTATTGGTGGGAATGTAAATTACTGCAGCTTCTATGGAAAACAGTATGGAGATTCCTCAAAAAATTAAAAATAGAATTACCATATGACCTAGGCTTTTCACTTCTGGGTATTTATCTGAAGAACACAAAACCACTAATTCAAAAAGATATATGCACCCCTATGTTCATTGCAGCATTATTTACAGCAGCTAAGATGTAGAAACAACCAAAGTATTCACTGAAGGATGAATGGATAAAGAAGAAGTGATACAAATATATATAATAGAATACTACTTTGCTAGAAAAAAGAATGAAATCCTGCTATTTGTGACAACATGGATGAAACTTGAGGATATTATGCTAAGTAAAATAAGTCAGAAGGAGAAAGAAAAATACTGTATGATTTTACTTATATGTGAAATCTAAAAACAAAATGAAAGAAAAAACAAACAAAAGAAAAGTAAACTACTCATAGGTACAGAGAACAGATTAGTGATTATCAAAGGAGAAGGTGGTTGGAGGTTGGGCAAAATGGATAAAGGGGGTCAACTCTATGGTGATGGATGGTAAACAGACTTGTGACGGTGATCACTCTGTAGTATATACAGGTATTGAAGTACAATGCTCTATAAATAAAAGTTATATATGAAAAACTTTTTTAAAGTTTAAAGAATTCAATGGGCATGGTTATGCTTGCATGTAATACCTGGAACTACTACCCCTGCCTTGCAACCAGGAGGGAACACAACACTGACAGACTGAAATTGGCAGACTAGAAGAGGAAAAGCCTCTGATTCTTTGCTATTATTAAGCCACAAATTAACCTAACATATTTCCCCTATTTTGTTATATAATATTACATGCATCTTGACATTTAATTCAATTTGGATGGTCTATTTGGTTATTTGTAGCCCAAAGAATTCCAACTGATACAATAAATGTCTTTTATATATACCTCCTCCAAAAAGAACAATTCAGAATATCTCTGTATTAGTTGTCTTTTGCTGTTTGACAGTTCAGTCACTTAACCCTCATTTATTATTTCAAAGTCCTGTAGGACAGAGGTCAGGGTAGACTCCAGTGGTCCTGTCTCACGATGTTGAAATCAAGATCTTGGCAGAAATGGGCTCTTCTCTGGAGGCTGTGGGGAAGAATCATCTTTCAGGCTCATCTAAGTTGTTAGCTGAATTCAGTTCCATGACTTGGAGGATCCTTTTTTTCCTTCCTTGCTGTCAGCCAGGGATTGCTCCTGGCTTCTGGAGACAACTCTCCTGTAATTGCACAGGATGCCCTCCATCTTCAAGCCAACAACAGTATGTCAACGTTAGGCTTCCAATTTCTCTGACTTCCCCTTTTCCTACTAGCTTGAGAAAACTCTCTGCTTTCAAAGGGATCATATAATTATATGATTAGGCCCACCTGATAATCCAAAGCAACCTCTTTATTTTAAAGCAAATTGATCGGTCGTCTTAATTATATCTGCAAAGTCCTTTTTGCCATGGTAGGTAACATATTCACAGCCATAAAATATTATCATATTCATAGTCCCAAGTTGCTAGGGCAGGTAATCTTGGGTGGAGGGGGCATTTTTAGAGTTCTGTCTGTCACATTCATTTAGAAAAAAACCCAACTTTTAGATTTCTGCCAATAAAAATATGTAATTTTTAGAAATTTTTCTTTTAAATTTAAAAAGACTTTCCTTTTGATTCAGTTGTCAGTTTTGAAAAATTAATTTTCAGATCATTTGTTCCGTGAAGAGAATAACTTCAAAAGAATATTCAAGTAAATAAATAGTTGATGGGTTTGAAGCAGAGAAGCTTCACAGAGATAACAGCAGAAAAGCAGTGATGTGCAAATTGTTGAGCTAAGAAAGTGAGTTCACCATTCCCACATAAATCCAGGAATGCCTTCAAAACACAGTCTGTGCTCTGCTTCTGCGCATCAGAGAAATCAAGGGGCCCACAACAGTGTCAAATTATCCCACAGAGGTTTGTTGTGCAGGATGTTTCCTGACTGATTGCATCCTTCGGAGTGTATTTGATTACGTTTCTAGCAATTCAGTTGTAAACAAATACTTGGTGCTGTTATCTTTAATAAGCCTCTAAGAGAAATGATAGCTGAATAGTTTGGGGATTTCTTTGATTGGGCCAAGTCTTTCCAGGCATTTCAGACATTGATGAAAGCAGTATTTTCTTTCTGATATTTAATTGTTTCATTAACCAGGAAAAAATATATTGAACAATCCCTCAGAGCTAATATGGTTGAAAAAACGGTGGTGAAAAGCGTCATAATGGAGGAATCGTTTCTGTGGATGCAAGCTGTTAAGGTGAGGAAGGATGTCTATAAACTAATGTGAAGTGCATCTTTTAAACTAGTATATTAAATGGCATTCTGAACAGCAGGCTACTCATATCTTAATACTACGTGAATCATAATTTCAAGGAAGCCAGCATAAAAAGCCAACATTAGAGTTAGATTGATTCAAATTTTCAGTCTAGCTCAACTTCATACCACATTTTCATAGTTATAACTTTCCTATTATCCAGGTTGAATTATCCTTGTGATAAAAAAATGTATAGTAAGTCCTCAGTCATGTGCAACTGAAGGGGTCCAAAGGTAAGTTTTGCTAAGACAATGCTTGTGGCATGCAGCAGGATTTTCATGGGTCTTTCTCATGGCAGCTCCACTGTACTCTTCCTATTCTAAAGAAAAATTTTCACAAACAATGGAGATGGTGTCTGTGTGTCTTTGATCCCAAACATCTCTGAAGCAGACTCAGAAGGCAGCATTACTTCCAAGGGAAACTAGATTTTTCAGGGGCCAGAAAGGCAAAGAATATGAGGCCTCGAGGTGCTCAGATTTGTCCCTGCCTGATTCATCTATAGCAGGCAGAGAAAGGGACATACACCTGACTGAATTCACACAGCTTTACAGTGCAAGGCACTTAGACATACAGTTGATATTAGGTATTGATTGAGAGTCAGTTAATCTTTCAACTAAAATAACTAGGGTAAGGTATAATAGTCACACTCCCACATTCAATAAGTATGGAAATCATTAGGGAAGAACTTACTAAGACACCATTAAGAGTAAAACTATTTGTGAGGAATGAGAGTTATAAAACATTTACTTAAAGTCACTATTTCAAAAACTTCAAAAGCATATGTCTGACAAGAATGTCAAATAATAAATATGAATGTAAAATTTTTATCATTGTGATTTGTGGAATAAGAAAAAGTGAAAATTGCTTTGTACTGGTATACAAATTCATTATTTTTTGTGATGTTTAAAAATTACAAAGTTGTCTTAAGTAGTTGAATGAGCAAAGGGCTTTCAGATTTGGGATTTCTCTGTCTGAAATGTGTTGGCCTGCATAATTTCCTATCTATTAATGGTGACATAGGCACTTTTTAAAATATGGCAACATTTGTCTGAGAAGGGTCATCCAATAACATGGTTGAAAGTATCAGTAAAGCACACACTTTTTTATCCTGCTGTGTCTGCTGCTTTAGAGATGTTGAAAGCATATGAGGTTTCTGGCCTGCTAGGAAGCATGAATGACCCTAAGACTTTTTAAAGGGATTATGAATGGTGGACTGTGGTAATGCCTTTCATTGGTTTCCATTTGTTGGATTCCCTGTTATCCACAATGTTTTTAAGTCATTCAAATGTCATATTAGTTACAGTGGCTAAAAACCTTTTAGGGGAACTATCTGACTTCCAGACTACAGGGAAATGGTTCCATCTCTAACCCTTTTTATAAGTTAAGGTTATGTTTTGTTTTTGACTAGCCAGCCTGGTAGGCATTTAAGTTTTTTGATTTACACAATATTTAAAATAAAATATTTTTATTATTTGAAATAATTTTCAGATATTGAAAGCTACTTTCCATATAGAAAAACAGAGTCTGGTGTGATAGTGGAAATTGGGAAGGATATGGATGAGATGTGAAAATCTCTATTCTTGCTAAACTATCCACAGTAGCAATGGAACAGACTAACAGGTCAAATAGAGCTGCTGAAGAGGAACTGCTCCAATTATTCGATTTGGGTAATAATTCATAATGAATCTTTAGGCTACATATTTGTTAATATATTTATTCAAAAATATGCAAGGCCATGTGGTAGGCATTTCAGCTTCCTTTATTCAGGGAGAATAAAAGAATTTATATATTCTAGTTGACAATGGGAAAATAGACAAAGATAAAGAAAATGAATAAAGAAAGCAATGGGGTGGGTGTTCCATAACAGAGAATAACAGGTTTGGGTGAGTATTGGTTCAAAAAGATGTTGCTGGAAAGAGAATTCATCTAGCAAGAGAGAATCATTCAAGGAAAACCCTCTGTGAGGACATAGTATGTTAAGTTGAAAGCTGAAGTGTGAGAAAAGTCAGTCATAGGAAGAGTAGAGAAAAGCTTTTTTAAAGCTCTTTAAAAGAGAACAGTGCACGTCTAAAGAGTTTAAGGCATGAAAAAAGTGTTGCTTTTGAGAAAATGGAAGACTAGTGACCTAAAACTTAAGAAGTGAGTCCAGAGTACAAATATAATGCAGCCTATCCACCAGCTTATAGATACCAGCCCCAGGACCACTGCAGCACTTTAACCTGTAATGACAGGACCCAGCCCACCCACCAGCAGGTTGGCAACAGACCTGGGATCCCTGGGTCCTGACCCCACCCACCAGCAGGCCAAGACCAGCTCTGAGAAACCATGGACCCATCAGCCAGCTGCCCTGACCTACCAGTTGGCCTATACAAGCTTTAGGACATCCCAGACCCTGTAGCCAGCTGTGCCAGGAACAGGCCCTGCCCACTAGCAGGCCAACACCAGCTCAAAGGCTCCTAGGGCTCTATAGCCAGTGATTCCAGGATTCAGCCCCACCCAACTGTGATATAGCACCAGTTCTGGGACCTCTAGGCCCTGCAGCCATAGACACTACCTGGCTCTGCATATCATTGGGTCTAGCCCCTGGGCCCTGGCCTCACCAACCAGTGGGCAGTCATCAGCCCAGGGACCACTGCAGCCCCACAGCCTGCTTTGTCAAGATTCAGCCAACAAAACAGGAGGCTGGCACCAGACCAGGGTTGCCCAACCCCAGCCTTGTCCATCAGCAGGCCAACCAGCTCTGTAACACCTTGGGACCCTGAGACAGTGGCCCCAGGATCCAGCCCTACCCACCAGAGGGTGATACCAGCTTCAGGACTCCTTGGACCCCACAGTCAGAGAATCTGGAACTCAGCCCAGTGAGCTGGCACTAATGTCAGGACACCCTGGGCCCAGGCTCTGCCCACCAGTAGGCACCAGCTCTGAGGCACCTTGGATCCCTAAGCTAGCCACCCTGGGATCCAGCCCCACTCACCAGTGGGCCAGCATCAGCTTTAAGACACCCAGGAACCCACAGCCAGCCATGTCAAGAACAAGCCCCACTCACCAGCAGGCCAACATTAGATGCAGAAACCATGGCCACACAACAGCCCACCCCAGGTCCTGGCTCTGCCCACCAATGGGCCAATCTAGGCCCAGGACACCCTAGGATTCTGCAGCCAGAAGTCTGTGACCTGACCCCACCAAAAATGTCTGGCAGCCTCCATAACGTAGGACCTGGCAAACAAGTTGATTAGGGGCCAACCATGCCTACCAGACTGCCCACAATAGTCAGCCCACCACAACAGAAGGACCCATGCAGCCCACATAGGGGGCACACCTAGAGTATATAGCTCTGGCAAACAGAGGGGAGTGTGCTGCTGGAATCATAGGATGCTCACACAAAAGGCCACTTCTCCAAGGTTGGAAAACATAACCAACCTGCCAGATACATAGGCATAAAAACAGCAAATTAGGCAAAATTTGTCATCAAAGAAACATGTTTCAAATGGAAGAATATGATAAAACCTCAAAAGAAGAACTATTGGAAGTGGAGATAGGTAAGCTACCCAAGAAAGTGTTCAGATAATGATTGTAAATATGTTTAAAGACTCAGGAGAAGAATGGAAGAACACAGTGAGAAGTTGAACAAAGCATCAGTAGATATAAAGAAGAACCAAACAGAGATGAAGAATATAATAACTAAAATAAAAAGTACACTAGAAGGAAACAGTAATAGATTAAAAGATGCAGAAGAACAGATCAATGAGTTTGAAAACAGAATAATGGAAATCATTGAAGCTAAACAGAAAAAAGAATAAAAAGAAATAAGGACAGTTTAAGAGACCTCTCAGACAACATTAAGCATACTAACATTTGCAGTATAGGGATTCCAGAAAGAGAAGAGAGAGATAAAAGGCTGAGAACATATTTGACAACATAATAGCTGAAAACTTCCCTAACCTGTTATAGGAAACAAATACCCAGGTCCAGGAAGCATAGAGAGTCCTAACAAGATCAACCCAAAGAGAACCACACCAAGACACATTATAATTAAAATGGCAGAAATGAAAGATAAAGAGAGTATATTGAAAGCAGTGAAGGGAAAGCAACAATTATTTATACACACAAGGGAACTCCCATAACTCTATCAGCTGGTTTTTCAGCAGAAACTCTACAGTCCAGGAAGGGTGGCATGATATATTTAAAGTGATGAAAGGGAAAAAACCTACAACCAAGAATACTCTACCCAGAAAGGCTTTCATTCAGATTTGATGGGGAGATCAAAAGTTTTACAGACAAGCACAGCTAAAAGAGTTTAGCACCACCAAGCCAGCTTTACAAGAAATGTTAAAGTGACTACTCTAAGCAAAAAAAAAAAAAAAAAAAAAAAGGCCAAAACTAGAAACATGAAAATTATTAAAGGAAAAAGATCATTGGTAAAACCAAATATACAGGAAAGGTAGTAAATCCACATGTACAAAGCTAGTAGGAAAGTTAAAGACGAAAGTAGCAAAGTCATCTATATCCACAATACATAGTTAAGGAATACACATAACAAAAAGATGTAAGATATGATGTCAAAAATAGTAATTGTTGGGGGGGGAGTAAAAAGGAAGGTAGTTAAAATGCATTTAAAATTAAGAGACCACTAACTTAAAATAATCACATGTATATATAGATTGCTATACACAAGCTACACAGTAACCATGAACCAAAAATCTATAATAGATACACACACAAAAACGAGAAAGGAATTCGAACGTAACGCTAAAGATAGCCATCAAATCATAAGGGAAGAGAACAAAAGAAGGAACAAAAAAGAACTGCAAAAACAATTAATAAAATTGTTATAAGTACATACCTATCAATAATTACTTAAATGTAAATGGACTAAATGCTCAAGTCAAAAAACATGAAATTGCTGAATGGACAAAAAACAAGACTCATATTTATGCTGCCTACAGGAGATTCACTTCAGACACACGGAGACTGAAAGTGAAGGGATGAAAAAGGTATTCCATGCAAATGGAAACTAAAAGAAAGCCAAGGCAACAATACTTATATCCAGATAAAATAGACTTTAAAACAAAGAAACAAGGAAGGACATTGCATAATGATCAAGGGATAAATCTAAGAAGAATATAAAACAATAGTAAATATATGTGCACCCAACATGGGGTCACCTAGTACATGAAGGAAATATTAACAGACATAAAGGAAGAAACTGACAGTAACACAATAATAGTAGGAAACAATATCACTTCACTTAGTAAGGAAATAGTGGCCTTAAATGGCCTATTAGAAAAATGTACATAATAGTTATACATAGAACATTCCACCCAAAATCAGTATACATTCTTTTCATGTGCACATGGAACATTCACCAGGATAGATCGCATGGTAGGCTACAAAACAAGTCTCAGTAAGTTTAAGAAAATTGAAATCATATCCAGCATCCATTCTGACCACAATACTATGAGACTAGAAATCAACTACAAGAAAAAATACTGCAAAAAACACAATCACATGGAGGGTAACAGTATGCTACTAAACAACCCATGGATCACTGAAGAAATCAAAGAAGAAATTTAAAAAATATCCGGAGACAAATGAAAATGAAAACAATGATTCAAAATCTACAGAACACAGCAAAAGTAGTACTAAGAGGGAAGTTTATAGCCATATAAGCCTAACTCAGGAAACAAAGAAAGTCTCAAATGAACAGCCTTACCTTATACCTAAAGGAACTAGAAATAGAAGAACAAACAAATCCCAAAGTTAGTAGAAGGAAAGAAATCATAAAGATCAGAGCAGAAATAAATTAAGTAGAGACTAAAAAACATACAAAAGATCAGTGAAATGAAGAGCTGGTTCTTTGAAAAGATAAACAAAATTGATAAATCTTTAGCCAGATTCATCAAGAAAAAGAGAGGGCCCAAATCAGTAAAATCAGAAATGAAAAAGGAGAAGTTAAAGGCAAATGAAACAAAAGCAAAAATAAACAATGAGACCTAATTAAACTAAAAGTTTTGCACAGCAAAGGAACCCATCAACAAAACAAAAAGGCAACCTATGGAATGGGAAAAAATATTTGCAAATGATATGACCAATAGTGGGTTAATAGTCAATATATATAGATAGCTCATACAACACAATACCAAAAAAACAAACAACCTGAATAAAAATGGGTAGAAGAGCTGAACATTTTTCCAAAGAAAACATGTAGATGACCAACAGGCACATGAAAATATGCACAAAATCGCTAATCATCAGAGAAATGTAAATCAAAACCACAATGAGATATAACTTCACACTTGTCACAATTTGAGTGGTTATCATCAAATTGACCACAATTAACAAATGTTGGCAAGGATATGGAGTAAAGGGAACCCTTGTAAACTATTGGTGGGAATGCAAATTGGTGCAGCCACTATGGAAAACCGTATGGGGGGGGGTCTTCGAAAAACTAAAATTAGACCTATCATATGATCCATCAATTCCACTCCTGGGTATATATCCAAGTGAATAAAACAGTAATTCAAAAAAAATATGCAGCCTAATGTTCATAGCAGCATTATTTACAGTACTCAAAATATGAAGCAAACTAAGTGCCCATCAACAGATGAATGGATAAAATAGATGTATTATATATGTACAATGGAATATTACTGAGCCATAAAAAGAATGAAATTTTGCCATTTGCCACAATATCAACCAACCTAGAGGGTATTACACTTAATTAAGTAAGCCAGATAGAAAAAGACAAATATTGAAGGTTATCACTTACATGCGGAATCTAAAACATAATACAAATAAATATAACAAAATAAAAAACAGACTCACAGGTATAGAGAACAAAGTAATTACCAGTGGGAAGAGGGAAGGGAGGAGGACTAGATAGGGATAGCCGATTAAGAGGTACAAACTACTATTTATAAAATAAATAAGCTACAAGGATATATTGTACAGACACAGGAATATAACCAATAGTTTATAATAATTTAAAATAGAGTATAATCTATAAACATTTTGAATCAGTATATTGCACACCTGAAACTACTATAATATTGTAAATCAAGTATACTTCAGTAAAAAAATATTAAAATAAATAAACAAATATAATGTAGGACCTTGAAGGTTAATGTAAGTAGTTTGGATATTAATCTAAATTCAATGGGAAGCCATTGACAATTTTCACCTGTGTGTTTCCATTTGCAATGATGAGTCTGTTTCCTGAATGAAGACTGAATTGGATTGAAAAAGAATAGTAAGAAAGGGGACAAGAGACTGTTGCATAGACCAGGGAAGGAATGTTGATGACATGCAGTCAAATTGATGAGATGGAAACTGATAAAAGTGGATGGATTGGTCATATAATTTTGAGGTTGAATCAACAGAATTTGCTAGTTAATTGGATGTGGAGGATGAGGTGAAATCAGGAATCAAGAATGGCTCAGATTCTAAGCTCAAGCAATTACATGTATAATGAAGCATTCATTAAGATTGGGAAAAATGCTATCAAGTTCTATAATAATTGAGGTTGACACACTGAAGTTACCTGACAATTTAAAATCCTGAAGATTCTCATGAGGAAAATATTTTCTTTGTTGTAAGCTTTTCATTACTTAGATTGTCACAGGTTGTCTAATATGCATTTTCTGATACATATTGTTCATTTTCTAGTCTATTATGAGCTACTCTTTTGAAACATGAGAGGTCTGGTATAAAATAAATGTGTGATATTTGAGTGAGACAAGACAAATTCATACCTGCCTCACACCTATTTCTCAGTTACTCTACTTTTTCCAGAAATGTGAGCACAACTTTCTTGATATTTATTGCATTGTGATTGGTATAAAATTATTGGAGCAGCTCATAAAACTTGAAAATATTAAAAAAAAGAGTTAAAATCAACAGAAATAGATTACACTGACAAAATATTTAAAGTAAAAGCCTAAGGAAGACACTGGTAATTGCTGTCAAAATTTAATTTGATGATTTATTTTGCATTTCTCTCTCTGTGGTAGCCAGCCTCCCAGAGAGCCCCAAGGATCCTGACCTCCTGGTGTTCACATCCTTGCATAGTCAGGCCCCTCCCACATTGTATCAGGGCTGGGCTCTAGGAGTGATGGCATGTCACTTCTGAGGGGAGATCACTAAAGACAATGTATCTTTTTCTTCTCTCTTGGATCAGTAGCTCTCAGAAAGCTAGCTTTCATGCCCTAAGAAGTCCACATGGTGAAGAACTGAGGCTTCTGGAGAACAGCTAATGAGGGACTACGACATCTTATTAATAGCCATATGAGTGAGTTAGGAAGGAGATCCTCCAGCCCTCATCAAACCTTCAGATGACTGCAGCTCTGGCCAACATCTGGATTAAAACCCCACAAGAGGGCTTCCCTGGTGGCGCAGTGGTTGGGAGTCCGCCTGCCGATGCGGGGGACACGGGTTCGTACCCTGGTCCGGGAGGATCCCGTGTGCCGCGGAGCGGCTGGGCCCGTGGCTGCTGGGCCTGCGCGTCCGGAGCCGGTGCTCCGCAACGGAAGAGGCCACAGCAGTGGGGGGCCTGCGTACCGCAAAAAAAAAAAAGAAACATGAGAAACTCTGAGCCCCAATTACTAACTAAGTTGTTTCCAAATTCGCAGCTTACAGAGGCTGTGAGATAATAAACTCTGAAAGTTTTGGAGGTAATTTGTTACACAGCAATAGAAAACCAATGCTCTATTCCTTATAAGAAACAGAGGAAATAAATGAATCTTCCAAATCTGTGAGGGTTTTTATATCCTGGACTAACTCAGAGAAAATACTGATATGGTTTTGAGATTCAGATTTATTGAAATGATGTTAAATATGTCTTTTTGTTTCTTTTGAGACTTCCAGTTAATGCCTGATTTTCTTGTGGTGTATATTAAGGGGGAGATAAAGGAGCCATGAAGTCAGGCTCATAGATGAAAATTCACCTTTGAGGAGGGACTGATGGAGAAGTCATCTGGGAAGGATATATTAATACTTCAGATATAATGTCTGTAACTGCAATTATGAAAAGATAAAAGAAAAGGACAGCATGCTTGTATTCAAGAGACATAGTCTTATTAAGAAAATTGAGGCAGGTTTGGAAAGTGTTCTGCTAACAAAAGATTTGTGAGATGTTTTGTGAAGAAAAAGAGGTGAGTGAGCAATTTGGAAAACATAAGGTATAATCTCATTAGAAAAAAATCACAATGAAGATTTGCACAGTAAATACACCTATTTACCTTACTTTCACCCTCAGTTGTTAGTCCACTTGGACTGTTGTAACAAAATACCACAGACTTGGGGGCTTAAAAAACAGAAATTTATTTTCTCAGACTTCTGGAGGCTGAAAGTCCAAGATGAAGGTATTGGCAGGTTTGGTTTCTACTGAGGCCTCTCTCCTTGGCTTGTACATGACTGCCTTCTCACTGCGTCCTCACATGACCTCGTCTCTGTGTGCTCACATTCTCCAGTGTCTCTTTCTGTATGTCCTAATCTCCTCTTTTTATAAGGAAACCAGGTGCATTGGATTAAAACCTACCCATAAGACCTCATTTAACGTTAATTACCACTGTAAAGGCACTACCTCTAATGCAGTCACATTATGAGCTACTAGGGGTTAGGGCTTCAACATATGAATCCTAGGGGGACACAATTTATTCCATAACAGCCACCTTTCCCCAAATGATTTGACTATGATAACCTGCACGCAGATTAAAAGGCATCCCTGATGTCTAGGAATTCATCAAATTAGTTCTCAATGTACCTTAAGTAATCTCTTTGCACTAAAATATTATCTAATAAACCAGTCACTTAAACATTAATGTCTCCTCCAACAATCTGCCAGACTCAATAGGAAAATACATCCCTGCCCATCATGAGCAACATTTCACTCCTTGTAGCAGTGTGGCACAATCAAGAAAACAGAAATCACTTCGCTCATTTAAAACAGGTGGAACTTAATCCAGAGAAACGGTTCCAAGAGCAAAGGCAAAATGAGGGGTTGTGAAAGCAGCAAAAGAAGGAAAAGGTAATGTTGAGAAGCTGCCACCACTCCTGTTCCGGAACCCACAAGCTCGTGACTGCTGCTGTATTTTGGAGATTTTGTAATATTTGGTTTTGGGTCCACCCCCAAAACTGCAGCAGTGGCCAGGCGACTAGTATCAACAAGTACGCTGCCTCCGCTCAGACTTCAGGAAGCCAAACTTACCTCATCCCTCCTGTTGCCAAAAGGCAACCTCCAGCAGCTCTCAGACTTACAGAGACAGAAGACAGACGTTTCTCTCTTCTTCCTGCCTTGTGATTTCCTATAACTGTTTCCTCTTGGCAGTGCCTAGGGGAAGCCTCTAACAAGGCAGACTGGGAAATAAAATTGGAGACTCCCAGCCCCAGCAGTTTGAGATTGAGAGACAGGTAAATAGCTAACATAGTTGTGGCACAGTCTATGGTCGATTGTACTGTATGGTTAAAAAAAGCAAATGCAGTACAGTCATTGCAAACAAAATGAAAATGTTGCAAATGATGCAATGACTGATTGAAGTCAAAAGAGTAATTAAGAACACTGAATTAGCTTTCAGATATTTTTGCAAAAATTGTTCTTTTCAAAAGTTTTTATGAGTCAAATATGAAGTTCAGGATTTGGTGTCATACTACTTGGTGTTATTAGTAGAACAACGGTGCAAAACATTTTAATGTTATTTATTTCTAAAATTAGTACATTATAATACTAACACAGTTTTTAAGATAATGCTCTTAACTAATTTCCATTGTTTTTCATTTTATTTTGTAAGATACAGGTAGAAATCAAAATATTAAAATTATTTACCATGCAATTAAATTCCATTTCTAAGTGGATTCACTTAAATCAGACTTTTCCTGCTACCAGTTTATTCAGCAAATGGAAACTTCTGTCATGATATCAACATGCTGCAAAACCACTTTTCTACAAGTATATTTTGGGGAACATTGATGAAAGGATAAAAGTCAGATTTGCCACAATTACTGCTTTTACATAAACTGGGGAAATTTGGTTTGCTTTATGACTGATGTGAATTTTCAGTATACTTTTTCAGGGATATGTGATTAGGAACAGTAGTTTTGCAAGCCTAAAATATAAACTAAAGAACTGATGTGTTCCTTTTCTAGCTGACGATCTATGTGCCGTGGGCTTTGGTTCAATATTAGTATGTGTTTTGCTTATGAGTTCCTGCAGTTCTGTTCTCCCATGATATAGAGTAAGGTTAGCTTAGAGTATACTTTTGCAGCAATAAAATAATTTTGTGGAAGATCTGTTCGTACCTTGTGTGTTTCACTGATATCCACATGACTTATTTTATTTTTCTATACTGCTAAAGGAGGCAGGCAGATGGTTAAATAAATGCTTCAAGCCTGTTAAAATTAAACCTGACATTTCTGATTATCTTGGCAGATACTGCCACTGATTTACCACAATGAAATTTTGGGATAAATGATTTCAAACTTTTCATTTTTATATAAAATGCAGTTCTAAGAATAAAAAATATTATTATTATACAGAAGACCATATTTATATGATGACATACCTGACAGCTATATATGCTTTTTAACTTTTTAAGACTATACTATTTAAAATTATGAAACTTTTATCAGTTATAATTCATAGTCTTAAGACAAATTAGTACTTTCATAAACATAGTAATGTTACCAAGCTTAAGAAACATTTAGTGAAAATTTGCTCATCCCTACAGTGCCTGCTTTGGAAGTCAAGTATTTTATCTCTGCCTCAGAACCTCGCTATCCTCCTGGGAGGAAGAAGGTGACAGCCTCATTTTTACACTAACTGAAATAATACCATGGCCAGAGGAATAGGCAGACATAGGATTAGAATTTAAGTTACACATTATGTGTAAAAAGATGAACTGACTTGGTTGGCTGTCACGCATGGTATCGATAATAGAGTTGCAGTTAATTGGGCCAGTGTTTAAAAGGAAGATTTCTCTACTTGGTTACCAACTAGTGAGTGCCTTTATAATCCCCTAAATATTCTTGGAATTGTGAGACAAGATGGTAGCATTGACACATTATAAAACTTGACAATCTGCTTCAAACTTATGAGAGGTAAAAATATATTTTAACTATTAAAATAAATGATGTGTAAAAACAAGATGAAATTTTTCATAAATATATATTAAAAGGACAGCCAAGCTTCTAAGTTGGCACTGAAGTCACAGGGTTCTGTAAAGGCTGGTATAAGAGACAGCTTCCTAGGGTCAGTGTTTTAGTGACTGAGCCCTGGCATCAAATAGGTACCTGCCATCAGTGTCAGAGAAATGATGCTGAGCTCAATGTTTGAGGTGAAGAGTGGGAACATGCATCTGAATCATAAACAGGAGAGAAAATATTTCCACCCATTCTCCTAGAATTCAGCAGAAAATTTATGGTTGCTTATATCCAGAAAAAAATCAAAGATACAAATTAAATGTTGGAAACAGCCAGCCTTTGACCTACAGCTATCAATACAAGACTTAATTTGAAGACCTGAACTCCGAAGACCTTGGGATGAATTGATAAAAACCATTTAACAGAGAATAAAAAACTCTTCACACAGTTTGCATCTCAAACTAAAACTACAAAATTCATTAAGGAATCCTATGCCCTCAAATATAAACCCAAGATTCCCAAACAAGCAACAAGACACTCAAGAAAATAAATATAATATCTGAAATAGATGTTAAATTAAGTGCGATTAAAATTCTCAACTTATAGGTGGAAATAACATTAGAGGTTTTTAATTAATAAGTAGGTAAGCTTAAAAAAAAAGATCATCTGGCAACAATGAAAATGTAGTAACTGGAAAGATGGAATAAATGATGGTCTTGACAAACTGAAGAGAGGATATTGACTTAAGAGGTTAAAAGTATCAAACCTGTCTGCAGGCAACTTGGAGAAATGAAGTTAAGGAGAACATAGGAAAGAAGTTACAGACAGGGAAGATAATCCATGATCTTCTAAACCAATAACTGTAACGATTTCCCAAAGGATATAATAGAATGGAGAAGAAAAAAAATGATGAAAAAAGAAAATGACTGAAAATTCTCTGGAACAAGAGAACATGATTCTCAAAACTAAAAAAAAAAAAAAAAATTCACAGAGTGCTGAGTATGATTAAAAAATAACTTAGGAGGCTAACAACAAAATGGTAGTATTATAGTCATTGAATTTGAAGTATCTCCTATAGTAACAGATAGAACACATAGGCATAATAAAACCTAGAGACAAACTCTGCAACAAAACTAAACAAGATATAACAAATACCATCATAAGAGTGAGTAGTGCCAAATCACCTACATCAGCATCGTGCAGAAAGAAATGAAATCAGAGGGAAAAACTAGACTCCCTGTTATGGGTTGAATTGTATGCCCCCAACAGATATGTTGAGGCTCAAATAAGTATTTAGAATATGACCCTATTTGGAAATAAGGTCTTTACAGAGGCAGTCAAGTTAAAATGAGATCATTTAGGTGGACTGTAAACTAGCCTAACTAGTGTCCTTATAAAAAGGGGAAATTTGGACATAGACACATGCACACAGGGAGAATGCCATGTGAACAAGAAAGCAGGGATCAAGATGATGCAACTACAAGCCAAGGAAGGTCGAAGATTGCCAGCAAATTAGAAGCTAGGAGAGAAGCATGGAACGGTTTCCTCCTCGGTAGAAACTGACCCTGCCAACACCTTGATCTTGGACTTTTAGCCCCAGAATTGTAAGAAAATAAACTTCTGTTGTATAAGGTACCCAGTCTGTGATACTTTGTATGGCAGCCCTAGCAAACAAATACAGAACCAGATATCAAATTGTCAACACCTTTTTTTTTTTTTTTTTGTAATGCTCAGAGTCCATATGAGAACAGCTTCTGAAGAAAGGCTCTAGTTTTCTGGAGAGGGCAAGGGGACCACTAAATGTCATCTGAGTCCTAATATCTCTTATCTGTATGGAAAATGTTCACCTAATAGAAAGAGTGATCATGTGGTTGAGTCGCCTAATGTCTCCAGTTTTATATTTCTATCTCCGTAATTCTGCCAGAATTTTTGATGGTTTCTCTGTCCTGTTGCAGTAGCTCTACCTGGGAAAGCCTGGATTCTCAGCCTCTTGCTCTGCACTCAGAATTGGTAAGCACCTCCCAGAGGAAAACCAAAAGCAGAATGTTGGCTCAACTCTTTGGCCCTTACTTCTTGGTAATGTTAGTCTTTCTTATCCTGGCTTTTTGAGTAGCTCTCTGATGCCTATGAACAGGTAGTCTTTAAAAATCCAACTTGTTTTACAGTGCACCCAACTTTTAAAATTATTCATGATGGAGGTATTTGTGTACTCTAAACCACTCTATCCTATTAAAAGGTAGAAGTTAGTGTTGTCTTATGTTTGAACTAATGAGGTATAGTCCAAAATGAATTTAAGACACTGCCTCTCACTCATATCCATTATCTATCTTGTATATAAAATGTATATGCATGGCTGTATATACATGTATGTATACATGTGGCTTTCTGTATTTTTATTTCCATATTTTTAGTCATATATATGTGTGTGTTGCCTTTCATATATTTGTTGGAAACGTTAAGTATGACTTGAACCTTTTCTATAAAGACTTTGGGAAAATTAATACCATTAAACATCAAAAAGATAAATACTATATTTGGTTCTGTATCTTTAAAAAGATGTAAGTAAAATATTTGGCTATACAATTTATAAACTTGTGTTATTCCCTCCTTTTCAGGTAAATTTCCTCAGCTTGTAGTTCTATATCCCCCTCAAGAATGACTATTTCACACCATGACTTTCCTTAGTGCAAATGAGATAAAACTATTTCTCAGCATAGGCTCACTTAGAATTACTTTAAGAAGAAGAGAGTTAGGAGCCTGGAGGTCCTTATTAACATTTAGGGGAGCCTAATCTAATAATCTGTTTGTGTTTGAAGTAACCCTAGAATCTGTGCTTGAACTTTATATTGAAGCTTTATATCCCTTATATGTTAAACCTAAATTAACATGCTTAATGCAAACAACAAAGTGATCTCAAACCTAAGTTTCTTCCAGAAATTATTTGGGCTAACTTTCAATGTGCGAAATATCTGAAGTAATGTGATTTGGCCACGCCCTTCTATACTAAAACATGTGAAAGTTCTCAGAATTCATAAAATACAAAACCACCTATTTGACTTCTTTCACTTCTTTTCTAGACTTGAAAAGTACAGAATATTCTCCCTCAACTCCTCTTCTTGTTACGAAGTTTGAATTCAAGGGGTGAATCCATTTACATTAGGAATAAGTCACCCTAAGACAAAAAGGGAAGGAAACACTCAAATGCTCCCCCCATCCAACCTATTACACCACAAAAATATACATTTTTCCTCATAAAATTCATTTAAATGGAGCACAATTCAGTTCAAGGAAAATATTACCTAACAATACAAAAGATACACATAAAGTGTTCATTTCCTAATTTATTCTTTTGTTATATATGTTTTCTCTTTATCCATTAATAAGAAAATCATCGCAGCACATTGATAATTATTAGCTCCTTACAAACAGTCACAATGGCAATTTGGTTAAATGTTTTATAAACTGTTTGGGTTCACAAATAAGATTATTTTTCACATATTATATGAGTGTTTGGCACATGATATTCATGAACAATAAAATGAGTTTGGTGACTCATTCCCTTTTCTGCTACCAGACTGGAAAATTTCCCATAAATTTTATTTGTGTTCATGTGCTTGTGACAACCATCTGCTTAGCCTTCACACTATTTTGTGTTTAGCTAAGATGAAATTAAAATTGACAGAAGTATCTACTATAAAAAAAGCAGCACAGATAATTGGGGAGTGGAATGTAAGTCAGCACCATTGCTTTGCATCCAGCACCCTCATTATGACAGTGTTCTGCACTCAAATATTTGAGAGTTGCTGAGAAGAATTAATTCATAAGGGGGTGTGTACATTTAATGAAACTGAATTTTGAGGATGTATAAATATTTATTTCATTAAGTGAAAAGGTTAGCAATTTAAAGCTTCATACTATAAAGCATTCCTTTTGAAACAACGTTAACCCTCATATTTTTTCCTCCCTTATTACAGGCATAAGATTCTGAAACAATATTATCATTTAATAGTAAACACTGAACCACACAAGACTTTTATGTCAAAGATTTTTAACTATCTCAATAGATTGTAGCTCTAATTCCTGGTCATGGGGAAAACTGTGAGCTTATCAGCTTGTTATTATAAGAAAGGAAAATAGCAAGGGAATGGCAATATGTGAAACACTAATAATATGTTCTGTCAAATTATTTGAAGATAGAAGAAAAATATTCTATGGAGTCCATTGAACACATTTAAGTAAAATTGAGATTGACTGTATCAATCACAGAAATGAAATTTATTTTTGCCCTTTCTAATCAACTGGCTTTAAGTGTGGGTAATGAAAGACACACCCAAATAAGATTAGTCCTTACTTTGGCACCATTCTTTAAAGGAGGAGTCTTGACAATACCCACTTAAAATTGATCATTTAAATACGGCTATCACCTCTTTTCAGAATGTTTAGGCAATTCTCTCAATTACCATCAAATAGGAAATAATGATCACTGAACATTTTCTTTGGTTTTATTGCTGTAAAACTACATCATAAGAACTATCCCTCGGGCTTCCCTGGTGGCGCAGTGGTTGGGAGTCCGCCTGCCGGTGCAGGGGACACGGGTTCGTGCCCCGGTCCGGGAGGATCCCACATGCCGCGGAGCGGCTGGGCCCGTGAGCCACGGCCGCTGAGCCTGCGCGTCCGGAGCCTGTGCTCCGCAAAGGGAGAGGCCACAAGAGTGGCTTCAATTACTGGATCATATGGTAAGATTCTGATGAGCTTTGTAAGAAACTT
Source organism: Monodon monoceros (assembly GCF_005190385.1). Taxonomy (NCBI): domain Eukaryota; kingdom Metazoa; phylum Chordata; class Mammalia; order Artiodactyla; family Monodontidae; genus Monodon; species Monodon monoceros. Next base: position 10,700,851 of record NW_021703777.1, read on the forward strand.
CCAAATGGTCTTCCAAAATTGTGGTACCTTCTTTCATCCTCACTACCTGTGAAGGTGAATTCCTGCTGCCCTACATCCTAACCACCACTTCCTATTGTCAGCTTTCTCAATTTTAGCTATTCTAATAGGTATATAGTGGTATCTCATGATTGTTTTAATTTACAATTCTCTAATGTCATACGATGAGCACCTTTTATTATGTATATTTATTATTGTTTATCATCTACAGTAATGTATCTGTTTAGATCTTTTACCTATTTTTTAATTGGATTGTTGTATTATTGTTGAATTTTAAGTGTTCTTTTTATATTTTGGATACAAGTCTTTTATCAGATATCTGTTTTGCAAATATTTCCACCTAGTCTGTGACTTATCTTTTCATTCTCTTAAACAAGATCTCATACAGAACACAAGATCCAACTGATGGATGGTGAAGTTCTGTTCAACTATAGTTTTACTGAACTTCTGCCTGCTGCATTTGTCAGTTACTGGTGTAGAGGGGTACTGAAATCTCCAATTCTAACAGTGGATTTGTCTATTTCTCTTTGCAGTTCCATTAGGTTTTGCCTCACGTTTTGAAGATCTGTTTTCAGGCATATATCCATTAAGGATTATTATGTCTTCATGGAGACTTGACCCCTCTATCATTATGTAATGCTTCTCTTTATCCCTGATGTTTCTCCTTGTTCTGAGTGTGCTTTGTCTGAGATTAATTTAGCCATTCCTGCTTCCTTTTGATCTGTTACCATGATATATCTTTTTCCATCTCTTTACTTTTAATCTACACATGCATATATTTTTAATGTGGGTTTCTTGTAGACAAAGTATAGTTGTTTTTTGATTTACTCACTCTGACAGTCTGTCTCACTTAATTGGTGTATTAAATCATTCACATTTATTGTGCTTATTGATATAGTTGGATTAATAGCCATAATATTTGTAACTATTTTCTGTTAGTTGCTCTGGCTCTTTTTTTTCTTCCACCCTTTTTATGCCTTCTGTGGTTTTATCTGAGTATTTTATATTATTCCATTTTCCCTTCTCTCTTAGCATATCAATTCTACTTATTTTTAAAAAAATTTATTGTGATTGTCCTAGAGTTTGCAATATACGTTTGTCCTCAATTCTCTGATGTATCTAAGAAGAGTTGCTGGTTTTCATTTTGTTCAGATATTTTCTTGTTATAATATTTGGAGTAACAACTTCCAAGCTCTTTACATAGTAGATCAGGAGCTGGAAGCCTAAATAGCACGTTTTTAAAAATGCACAAAAGGTTTACCAAGTTAATTAGTAACAAAGAACATAGATGTATATGTAAAGTTGTGAAACTCGATTTTGGTTAAGTATATTTAACAAATCATGTAACTATAAGTTGATTATAATAGTGTCAGAGAAATTAAATTACTTTCAATAGAACAAAAATTATACTGACCCTGACTTTCTAAAGGGAACAATGGGGACTTCCCTGGTGTCACAGTTGTTAAGAATCCACCTGCCAATGCAAGAGACACGGGTTCGAGCCCTGGTCCAGGAAGATCCCACATGCCGCAGAGCAACTAAGCCCGTGCGCCACAACTACTGAGCCTGTGCTCTAGAGCCCGTGAGCCACAACTACTGAAGCCCGTGTGCCTAGAGCCCGTGCTCTGCAACAAGAGAAGCCACCACAATGAGAAGCCTGCACACTGCAACACAGAGTAACCCCCGGTCGCCTCAACTAGAGAAAGCCTGCACACAGCAACAAAGACCCAATGCAGCCACAAATAAATAAATTTATTTTTTTAAAAAAAGAAAGAAACAATGGAAGTCAGAAAGTAGTGGAATAATGTTTTACTTAGTCATTGCTTTCTTGACAAACATTCTTTGTCAGGAGGAGATAAAAAAAGACCTCCTCCAACAACAATAAACAGAGATTTTATAACAAATGAAATGTTACTAAAGAAAATTCTTAAGTAGGTACTGTAGGCAGAAGAAAATAATACCAATTGAAAATTTCAAGATGCAAAAAATAAAGAACAAAGAAAGCTATAAATAGTGCAAAAATCTAAAGAAATCTGTAAAAACAATAATAATTAACTCCTCTGTGTGTTTCACAAAGGAAGAAATAATATACATGATAAAATCAGCATATAAATTTCAAGTGATGTGTTTGACATTAAAGTAGTCTCAAGTTCTTGCATAAGGGAGAGTAGTAAATATATTGACTAATTTTATACTTTGATGACCTAAGAATTAATAAAATATTTAATAACTACAAAAATTAAAAATAGAATGTGTAATATTCTAATTAGTAGAAGAAAACAATAAATTGAAAAAAATTACTCTGGCAATCAAAAGGAGGATATTGCAATGGTGTCAGGACATAGAAATGTACTGTAATAGAATATATAAGTTAAGACTGTAAGATAATAAATTCAAATACATCAAGGATTTCAAAGAAAAATTTGGCTATTTTTTAATAAGAGAGTCACTATAAAGTTTGAATCAAACTTCATGCAAATAGAAATACCGAATAGAGAAAAAGAAAAAAGTTTAGAACAAAAGGGAAAGTCAAGCAAATAATAAATACTAACTTTAAAAAGAAAATAACTTCTATTATTTTGTGATATTGTATAGATATGCACGTAGAGTTGTTAAGCACAGGGAGCGATATCTGTCCTGTAGACGCATATTAGAGAATCTTTGTGTATATATAATATTTATAGCCACAGGACTTGATAAGACACAAAGAGAATGAATTTCATAAGACAAATGAATCAAGCCTGAGTGCCAGAAACCACCAGCTTTAAGATGTCAGAGAGGTGAGGAATCTGAAGTGAAGAAAGTAGTATGACAATGAGAAATGATTGATGAACCATGCCAAACTCTGCTTATAGTTCAAATAAGATTAGCGATGATGGTCAATTATTTGATAACAATGATGAGGGTACTGAGGATGCTGATAACTCCTATAGTATATTGTGTTCCCCAATCCTCTTATTATCAACTTCCCATTCCTTCATCGGAAATAGTGGTTTATTTTTTAACAATAATTCTCCCTCATCTTCCTTTTTTAAATCATAAATGAGAATTTACTTTCCATTGGCTTGTTTATTCCCAAACTCTACACATTAAATATAGAGGGTCTCTTTATTCTAGACTTAACTGGTTTGTGTCCCTCAGGGAGAGAAATTTCATTTAAATGTTTTTCTTATGGTCAAGTCTTGCTGAGCAGAACAAGTCATTATATTTAGAGTACACAAATAGATTGATGTTTCTTTTTTTCATCAATCTAGATGACATTTTTAGAAAAACAACTTTAAGAAATATTCTATCCAGGATCATGCAAGACACTGACAGGGAATAAATGGAGAACCACCTCAGCTGCTTCTGGGGATTCTTCTGTTCCAGGAAGACTGACCACTAAGTTCCATATGTTTGCTCTAAAAGTACCACCACTTCTTTTAATTCCAACCCACCCCATGGAACTTGTATAGACATTCTTGCTGATCTAGGTCTAAATGAGTTTATCACATCCCTTTAGATAGGACTTTTATTGACTAGATATCCACATGGAATCAGCCCTTCTAAGCCCTTTTCTGTAATCTATTTTTCTTTTTTTTTTTTTGTGGTACATGGGCCTCTCACTGCTGTGGCCTCTCCTGTTGCGGTGCACAGGCTCTGGACGCGCAGGCTCAGTGGCCATGGCTCATGGGCCCAGCCGCTCCACAGCATGTGGGATCCTCCTGGACTGGGGCATGAACTCGTGTCCCCTGCATCGGCAGGCAGATTAGATTCTCAACCACTGTGCCACCAGGGAAGCCCATTTTCTGTAATCTTAAACTTGCCAAATTTAACTTCTTTCTCTTCCTACTGGTTTGCTTCTGAGAGTCCAAATTTCCATATATAAAGCTTAAATTATGACAAAAGCTGAAGGTCAAAATTTGGTCTTTATAATTCAAAATAGTAGTCATATTTTGGGAAGAGAAAAACAAGATCTCCAATTTTCATATGCCATCAACTATGCCATCCACCTGCTTCCACTGACAGAGTATTTACAAATACTTATATTGGAAAGGCATACATCAGGAAAATTCTCAATATATTTGGGTGTATTTTGTTTCAACTACAAGTTTTTTTATTCCCAGCTAACTAACCAAGGCCTCATGTGTGTCTTGAAGTTTCCTTATGCTCCTTTTATTCATGGTCTATACTGAAGGAAGATAAAAATTGCCTGCTTTATGATTCCCTTTCCATGATCCCCAACTTGATTCCTATTTGACCTTATAGGGGGATGGCAATCCCCAAGCACAGATTATATCAGGTCTCATCTTTCAAGCCATGTGGAAATGTAAAAAAGAGAAAAAGTAGAACTTAAAGATCATAGGAAGAAAATGGAATAGTTCTGCCTAATCTCTATTGTAATGACTTTTCTCCTTCACATTAAAAGTCAACTCCATATTAAGGTGGACCAACTATGATTTTCATGATCCCATGTAGTTCTTTACTAACAGGGATTCTAGAGGGGTAGATTACAGCAAACAGCGTGTAGCTCTGAACTCACCCAACAGATTAGAATGTGTGATCAAGTAATTATTATTTACAGCACCATTTAAAAATGTGCCCAAACCTAGAAAATAGCAACTTATCTTAAATAAAATAGGGTCATTTTTGTTTGCATCCTGACAAAGTTGAGATTTCTATCCAATCTATAATATGATATATACTCTATGACATCTGTGTAAATTCATTCATGAAAGTTTGCATGATTTGTAATGAGGAATGTTATACATTAAGAAACCAATGCCAATTATTCTTTTAAAAACTCACCTATTATGTAATTAGAGAGAGCAATGAACAATAGTGCTGAAACTAAAAGCAGAATTGATAAAATCTGAGACTACATTAATGTCTTTCTTGACCTAATATAGTATAACGCATAATCATTTCAATGTATAGTGTGATTAGGCTAGGAGAATAGGAAAAAAGAGCAAAGAGGTAAATTGAAGAAATCTCTTCAATGAGAACTGAGCTCAATTTCATCATGTATAAAATTGGAGATATGGAACTAGATTTTTTCCATTGTTCTTGCCATACCTAAAATTCTGTGAGTTTTTTAAACATTTGTTTCTGAGTGGCTCTTGCATGTTTTGAAAAACAATCCCTTTATATTGCACAGTGTATATTCATAGAGTGAATGAATATAAAGTCTGGTTGACATGGATTTGAAGGAAAAGCTCTATAAAGTGTCTCATAAAATGGGGCATTTGATCATAGATTAATAGACTCTGGTTATGCTGATTTTTTTTTTTTACCTCTAAGATCATTTTAATACCTGCCTGGAAAAGGTCATAATTCAGTCTTTGATCTCCTTTCCTTAATGTTAATTCCTTTCCTTAATTCAGAACCAGACAGAAAATGGCATATTCTTTCCCTATGACTCATATATTAACCAGAACTACTAGAATTTCTATGAGGAATTATAAGTATCTCAGAAATTCTTTCCAGGTAGTTTAATTTTAGTGAATAAATAGATCAAATCTATTTCCTCCTTTTGCTGACAGAGTTGTTAGCAAAATTTGCAGTGAATGAAAATAATTGCTATGCTATCTGGAATTAGTACAATTTCTAGGAAGCTCCAAAAATTCTGGGCAACTTGTGTGAATTTAAGGAGAATTTCAATTTCTTGATGCTGGTGAACTCGTCCAGGTTTCTCAATAATCTCTGATCGATAAAATTCCAGGTCCAAATGATTAGAGGTTGTGAAACTGAACACATCCTATAGCACATATTTTATGTTGGGAATTTCTTCTGCACTAATATCCAGTCATACTAAAATGCAGAAGATTTCTACAAACTCATGGGAATCATAAATGAACATAGGTTCTGAATTCAAACCACGTATCACTGCTATTTAAGTATCAAATGATTCCAAGACAGAATATGCACTTAGTGATTATTTATTCATCACTGAATAGGGCCAAAAAATTTTTGATGCAGAATTTGTTCACTGATTTACATTTTATTTTATATAAATATACATCTGAGTATTCTAAGTAGGTGTCAGAACATTTGTAGTTCATACACGTCAAAATACTTTTTATTGTACTGTTCACCAAAAGTGACTGAGAAGGAGTTGTGCATATGTGTATGTGAGTCTATGTGTGTATGTGAGTACATGAGTAAAAGTATGTAAGAGAATAAATGACTGGAACCATAGATTATTATAGCGTGGCAGCCGTAGGTTTCTCCATGAAATGGCACTGAGTATTACTTTATTTTTTAATGCAGAGACATTTGTCATCTTTATGCAGCCTATAGGACTGAGTTACTCACTTGAATTGATTATTTTTGCACCAGTGAATTCTCCTTTCCTCCACTATGTTGGTATGTCATGAGGGTCATCTTCAAGGTACCATGGCCAATACCATGCTCCTGAGCACTTAGGCAGAAGTTTCTGGATTTTGGCATTGAGCACTACATTGAGACACACGAAGTGCAGTGGAATTCAGGGGATCTGCATGTTGAAAGATCTGAGTGTACGATGAAAATGGGTACTATTTATTAGGGGGAGGTGTAAAATCCTGGGGACGGAATGTGAAATTGCAAAAGGAGTTAAGCTGTATTTGTTTTACAAAAGCAAAATAAACATTAAGGCATAAACTACTAACAACCACGTTTAAATGCAGATCATATTTTTAAATTGTCATAGTTAAACTAGGATTTAATACCAAAGAGTAAAAAACATAATCTGCCTGATCAATCCACCATGTGAACCATCAATGGAGTAATATGTTGAATAAATATTTTGATCTTGGTCTAAGTCCCTGTTAACACAGAGATAGTTGAAACATCTACTATCTTTTGGGTTATTTCTGTGGAAGCAAACTTAGCTGTAATGTTCTAATGTTCAACATCAGTCATGATATTGACTATCATGTCAATAGTGAATGACATGACTGTGATAAGGCAGTGATACAATTCTAGATGAAATTTGGCATCTCACTAATTAAAACAGTAGAAGATAAAGTCTTAATGTTGGGTTATATGTCTATATCCAAAAGCTAATAATCACGACTGCTTTTGGCCACAATGAGCGAACAGAAACCAGATTGATCTTACTATCTTAAGTAAAAAAAAATGGACAAAACTGATGAAACAATGTTTTTCAAATTTTGGGGAACAAACATTAATCTCTGAGAGAGCAAAAATAAATGAGTCATAGCTTGTAGTCCAGAGAGAGTTTCCTAGTAGCAGTATAGGGAGGAGGAACCCAAACAAATTTTGGCAATCTCCCTAGCTGAAGAAACAGAGTTTAGAGTTGGGGAGACCTAAGCAGGTAAAATTTGCAGGACAGAGTACTGGGGAGGAAAGAGCTGAGCATACAAGTGCACCACACACACACACACACACACACACACACACACACACACACACACAC